>NC_072432.2:77990000-79240416 GCF_028878055.3 Symphalangus syndactylus | reverse complement strand
GACATGAGTTTTGGAGCAGACATTGAAAACATAAGAGGATCCTAAGGATTTTTAGAGGCAGGTTGACAAGGGAGTCATCAGTGAGTTTTGCAGAAGTCATAAGAAAGAATAGAAGTGAGGCTCATCTGAGTCAATGAGGAAAAGTGAGTTGGGTTTTACGATATCTGTACAAGGGTAGTTCTTTTTGATTCACCTTTTCTCAGAACACAAAAGGACTGTGAGATTTCTCAACCTTGAGAACTGTTTGGAAACACTGGAGTTAGATAAAGTTTAACATTGTCATCTTTAGCTATGTTTTAGTTTACTTCATGGACTCTCATGTTAAATCATGAATTTTACTTATTTTGTTTTTTATTCCTACTTTATCTATTTGATCTTTTAGTAGATACAACTTCCCTAAGGAGATATTACATTTTTTCACTTGTTTTCTTGAACATTTTAACTACAGTAATTTCAAAGTGTCTGTATAATATCCAATATTCATATCTGTGTTATCTATGTCTATTTCTTTTTTTTTCTCATGATGCATTTTTTTCCTTTCTCGGTATGTCTGGTGATTTTTAATCCATTTTAGGAAAATGTATCGTCTTCATGAACATCTTCATGATGTTCTCATTCCTAGAAAAGATTCCCTATCCTCTATCAAGAGGCTAGCAGAGAGATAATCATTTCGATACTGTCAGCCACTATTAGATTCAAGCTGGATCTGTAATCTTTATAAGTCTCAGTGTACCTCTAATTTGCTTTATTTTCCTCAAGTGTTAGAACTGAAAGCATACCATTTTTACTATGCCCTGTCTTCCTTGACTTCTTAATCTTCTACTTTTGTTTCTTCAGAATCATAAGGCTTAAAAAAAACTTCTCTCTTGAATTTATGTATTCCTTAGGTTATTAACCAGCTGTCTTTCACATATTTTTCATTTTTTTCTTGAGCTTCCCTTTTTGCAAGTATCTTGTGCCTCATATGCTAGCTTCATTGTCACATTTGAACCAAGCCTTTTTTCTAAATTGATTTTACTCTTTTTTTTAATTCTTGGCAGAAAAGAGCATTTGCCTAGTATAAGCCGCCCTATCATTGCCAGAGGAGGAAATCTACTTCCACTTATTTTTTGCTACTTTCTTCATTTGAAACAAAATTGTTTAAAAAGATTCCAGAGATACATTGACCTGCAATTTATTTTTATTACAGTGGCAAGTAACTGTCTCTTGATGGTTGTATTTAAGCATATTTGTTAACATTTTAAGCTATATCCAATCTTAAAACATAATCTGCAGAATCATAGTAAGATGATTTTTTAAACAAACCAACTGGACTGAAAACAACAATATCCTTTTATACTGTGTAGTTGTTTTCCTTGTGTTATTACTGCTTCCACCCATGAATAGAACTATTATGTGTTTTGAATAATTGAAAAAGATGTGTTGCTTGTTGATTTTGGATTTATTTTCCCGACATACTGAATAAAATATTCAGTGAGTGAATGACATATGGCCTTTCTTCACTGAAATATGGCAAATATGTCTTTTTCCTGGTGCACAGATCTTGTTTTCTACCAGTTTTATAAGCTATGCAGGGTGAGTGAATTCAATAAAAGATTGTTAAAGACTTACAAATAACATACATTCAATGATTGTGTTCTGCAACAAAGTAAATTTAGACTGGTGGATAATAAATATTTATGAAGATGAAAACCTTTTCAGAATTCTAAATTTGGAAGCCATATGCTGGCTAACTGTCTCACTGTACCTTTCTTCTGTCTTTATTAGATTGATATTGCCCAGTTTACAACATTTTTCATGATACCCTACTGGCCCAATTTTATCTACTACTGTCAGTATGATCTAGCATGTGAAAAAACGCACACTACTGTAATATGCAACCACATAATCCAATCATGCACACTGCTACTATATCTACGTATTAAACAAATAGGATTTTGTGTTTTAATCCTAATCTTAGAGCATTTGGCATGAAATGTTATCTTAATCATATGTATATTTCCCTATATTTAAGTACTTCAATAAAAAATGTAAAAGAAAAACCAATTAAATCATGTTAAATCATTTTATGTAAGTAGGTGGAAACAGGTTAACAATAATAATTAACAAACTGTATGCATTTTGTGCTGTAATTCTACCAGGTAATCACGGTGGGAAATGTAGCTGGACCCTTCGTTTCTTTGGTTCTTAGTGGATCTTTTAGCTTCTGCACATCATAGCACTGGCACATGTGCAGCTCTTTGTTGAAGGATGTTCAGATTATAACATAGGTTGCACACATCATCAAGGCTGCAGGCTATGAATAACAGATGTGCATTCTACTTTGTTCTTGTGGGTTCCATTTAGTCCTCACGTGTTCCTGTTTAAGTCATAGATTCCTATGTATTCACATGCATTTCAATTTGTCTTTAATTTTCCCAGGCTTAAATCCAATATTTCTTTCTATATCCTGGTTCTTACCTCAAGACCAACAACAGGTGCAGAAGTAACAGCCTTATGTAAACTACTTAGCCAGCTCTGACAGATGTACATGTTTTAATCCCTATAACAGATTATTTATGCTACATATCACTATAGATACACACATATCACTTATCATCATTCTATATATCACTCATTGTGGTTCCTATTATTTGATCCAAGCCTAAATCATACAGATTTTGGACCCAATTGATTCTGGGGATTATGACCTTGAGAGTCAGTTCTTTGAATTGATTCTGGTTTGCACAGAACTGCTTTTCTGATCTACTGATTTGAAATATATTAATGAATCAGTTTTCAGTGGTAATTTAGTTAGTGGTAGTCTATGGCATGCATTGGCAAAACTGTTTCTTACATTATTTGTAGATAATCTGCAATCAAGTGCTATAGAAAAGAAATCTTTGGGTGGCTATAGAGTTCCTCCCATGGAACGCAGTAGTAAAAATATGGAACACAGTGGGTTATTTAGTTATTTTTATATATACCAGACACTTGGAGAAAGAAACAGCCAAGCTTGGCTAAAATCTGGGTCCAGGTAAGGAACCAAAAAGTTTCAAAATGAAACTGTTTTATTCTCTTTCCATAGAACTTGGATTTCTGAAAATAAAATCTAAGACTTATCCCATAAGTGAGTAAATTACAATGCAAATTACATTTCTAATATAATGTGTGTCTCTGTTAAAGTTAGGGCATTGATCTGGAAGGATAAAGATCCTCACAATGGTATGGATACTTACAAGTATATTCTGTTGAAGCTGGGGCCTTTGAAACCATACATTATCCGGAGATGCTTTTGACATTAAAAGTTAATTTTCCTCCCTTATGAGGTTAACCTCCTTTTGCCTGAATAGCCAGTAATGTTCTCTCTGATGTATGTGATTGTAGGGAACTCTGATGCTCTTTAATACCTACTCCATCACCTCTCATTTCTTCTGAATTTGTAGACAGATTTAAGTATGCCAGGCCAGAAAATGTAAACCCAAATATATAATGCAATAACTATCAAAAAAGTGACATTTTTGCCATCTTTGTATCAGCAGAAGTCTGAAGAACTTGTCTGCGAACAAACCCTAACAGTGTCGGCACAGAGTGATATGAATATAACATTGGACTGGGCTGAATTATTTATCATGAGTGCACTAAACAGATTCTGGATTCAACATATTACCAGGAAGGACTGAGAATGGTTTCACCACCGTGTTTAGGGTAACTGAACATAGACCTAAAGATAGCCTAACTACATTCATAAAGTTAAAATGTTTGACCTTCCTTGGTATTATAGAGGACAGTTTCTAAAGACTTAAGCTGTTTGAAATACTAGAATGGATTCATTAAATGATATCTGTTCACAAATACCTTAACTCCATACTAACTACATCCACTTAGAAGATGCTGCTCTCTTTTAGTGGATGCAGTCTTCACCAAGAGGATACTATCTTCACCAAGACTAATTCTCACTCATAGGTGGGAATTGAACAATGAGAACACTTGGACACAGGAAGGGGAACATCACACACCGGGGCCTGTTGTGGGGTGGGGAGAGGTGGGAGGGATAGCATTAGGAGATATACCTAATGTAAATGACGAGTTAATGCGTGCAGCACACCAACATGGCACATGGATACATATGTAACAAACCTGCACATTGTGCACATGTACCCTAGAACTTAAAGTATAATAAAATATATATATATATATATATAAAATAAATACATACATGAGAGAAGCTTGAGAGTTCTTAAGAGTAATTGGGTGTCTATTCTTTGCAAGCAGAAGCTAGAGAAGCTGCAAGATCTGCTGTCCAGGCTGGTACAGAGCCAGACGCTGTTGCAGTGCACACATATGGCTGCTGATCCACTGGCTCAACTCATTGTCATGAAGCAGCAGCCAGACCTGCAGTTCCTCCAGTTCCCACTGGATTATATCATTCGATTTTTTCCAAACTCTGAGTCAGGTGTGTATGTAAACTCACTGTGAAGAGTACCAACTTCTGCAGATCACTGACATTATTGAAATCTGAGTTAGTGAAAGACAAACGTGGTTTCCAGTTTGAATGCATGGGTTCCCAAAAACCTCTGGGGGTTTTAGTTTTTCCCGGATCTCCTTCACTCTATGTCTAATTTTTCTTTTCAACTACAAGCTTGTTAACTTCCAGCCCATATTAGACACACAAGTCAATCTTACATAGAGCCTTTAACTAGCTTCCACAGTTGTTTTTTTTTTTTTTTTTGCCTAATTCATAATATAAACCTCTTACTCTGTGTTACTCATAGTGACTCTGATTCTCTGACAAATCCTAACTGATGCACCTATTGGCTAATTCTGAAATATAGAGATTATCCAACAGGATCTCTTCAACATTATATATATATATATACACACACACATATGTGTGTGTGTATCTATCTATCTGTAACACTTAATATTATATAATCACTATGCTTAAGATAATTTAATGTTTCATTTGTATTTCTATTAGAAAACTCATTGTCTGTGAGTTTCATAAGCCAACATGGCTGAACATAAGCCAAAATGACAAATACAAATGGGAAGAGTTGCTGCTTGTTTAAAAATGAAAATCTTTTCAGGGTAAAATTGATTAATAAATATATTTAATCAATTTTATTTTTATGGGCAGGGACATTAAGGAATCATCTTTAGAGATACGATTTTCCACTTTATGGGTTGGTAAATACATAAGAGGAGTGTAATATTTGGAAAAGCAATTTATTAAATAACAGGAAGGAAATTTCTAATTCTGTAAAGCCCAGTGGAAGAACAGAGATATAATCAGAGATATATTTGGATATAACATAATTAAAGATTGGCCCCCATATTCATGCCTATGTTTATGTCTCAAATGATGAAATTCATACAATTATTAGATACCAAAACAAAGACATAGATCAATGGAACAGAACAGAGCCCTCAGAAATAATGCCACATATCTACAACTAACTGATCTTTGACAAACCTGACAAAAACAAGCAATGGGGTAAGGATTCCCTATTTAATAAATGGTGCTGGGAAAACTGGCTAGCCATATGTAGAAAGCTGAAACTGGATCCCTTCCTTACACCTTATACAAAAATTAATTCAAGATGGATTAAAGACTTACATGTTAGACCCAAAACCATAAAAAAAAACCCTAGAAGAAAACCTAGGCAATACCATTCAGGACATAGGCATGGGCAAGGACTTCATGTCTAAAACACCAAAAGCAATGGCAACAAAGGCCAAAATTGACAAATGGGATCTAATTAAACTAAAGAGCTTCTGCACAGCAAAAGAAACTACCATCAGAGTGAATAGGCAACCTACAAAATGGGAGAAAATTTTCCCAACCTACTCATCTGACAAAGGGCTAATATCCAGAATCTACAATGAACTCAAACAAATTTACAGGAAAAAAACAAACAACATCAAAAAGTGGGTGAAGGACATGAACAGACACTTCTCAAAAGAAGACATTTATGCAGCCAAAACACACATGAAAAAATGCTCATCATCACTGGCCATCAGAGAAATGCAAATCAAAACCACAATGACATACCATCTCATACCAGTTAGAACGGCCATCATTAAAAAGTCAGGAAACAACAGGTGCTGGAGAGGATGTGGAGAAATAGGAACACTTTTACACTGTTGGTGGGACTGTAAACTAGTTCAACCACTGTGGAAGTCAGTGTGGCGATTCCTCAGGGATCTAGAACTAGAAATACCATTTGACCCAGCCATCCCATTACTGGGTATATACCCAAAGGACTATAAATAATGCTGCTATAAAGACGCATGCACACGTATGTTTATTGTGGCACTATTCACAATAGCAAAGACTTAGAACCAACCCAAATATTCAACAATTATAGACTGGATTAATATGTTCAGCCAAGAGAAAAAAAGGAGCAAAATGCAGTGGAATGATCATCAGCTGGTCTAATTTCTTGTGGATGCTAAACACGTCCTCTCATCCCATCTCACAGATTTGCCTGGGAATAAGATATTTATAAGCACAAAGATAAAAATGGTCTGGCCCTAAGGACATCAGAGGTTCTGAATGATAACTATAATAAGTGGGTAGTGAACCTACTTCAGAATTCCTGACCACTGAAGACCTTATCTGGGGAGGTAAGAAAGTTTAATATTAAATCATGTTAAACTTTTGAAATCATTACATAGGACTGCACATTTTAAATTTTACTAAATTAAGATGTTTTCAAATTACAAGGGCTATAAGACTTTCTGTTCCTTTAGGATCAATGAATAATGGACACCCACTGAGATTTCTGCCAAAAACAAGGCAAATAAATAGTTCTTTGGAGTAAATAGTTTGTACATGTCCCAAGCCATTGTTATTCAAGGCCCTGGTTAAATGGTAAATACACATCTATTTTTTATTTTTAAAAATATGCACATGTATAGGTAAATGTCTGCAAATACAAATATAAATAACTGCATGTATACATATGTAAATCATACATTCATACATGAGTTCATTAATATATGAATCATATATATATATGTATGAATATATATACATTTATACAAACACAAGCACATATATACACATAAAGGTCCAGACATGTTTTCACTTAAACGCTGATAATAATTGGGGTGAATGAATGTATTATAGATATTTCCAAATAGTTTTTTAAATGTTTCCTCATTTGTCTACAACAGCATAGTGTTTAAAATCACACATTCTAGAAACAAAGAGTCTGGGTTTGGATTCTAAGTCCACTATTGTGTGAAATGATTCAAGTCACTTAACTTCTCTATGCTTCAGTTTTCTTATCTGCATATTGGTCATATTAATAGTGACTATTCCATAAGGTAGTTGTGAAGATGTCAGGAGTTAACAGATTTTAAGAATTGTAAACAATGTCTGGCATATTTTAAACTCTATATGCCTAACTCTTTGATGGTATCTCAGATTTTATGTTTTTTCTCTATAAAAATAAAACCATTTTTATACATACTTTAAGTGAGGAATTACGCGTTTAGTTCAGAGAAGAATGAGAAAATGCAACTACTTTTCAATGTCTAATCATCACTATATTTCTATTGCTCAAATGTGCAAGAAATACTTTATAAAATTTTGTGATCACTTACACAACTCCCCACTCCTCCAAATTAGCTACGATTATCATTAAGTCAACCCACTGGTCTTTCAGCTGACATAAAGTTGAATACAAATATGTTATTTTTACCTAGGAATTTTCTTTTTTCCCACTGATTTATAGGTATTTTGGCAATGCATAAATTACAAGTGAAACAATTACATGATTCAAAAGACTAGAGTTAAGAAAAATTGCATCTGGATGAAAAAATAACAGCAACTTGAAAGATGGTCCATCTTCTCAACATATTTAACAATGAAAGATTACTTTGGGAAGGAAAGATGCACATTATTAGTTCTAATTTGAATGCTTTTTTACCAAGAGAAATGGAATAAGGCAGAAAAGAAAAAGTAAAAATTTGGAAGAAATGAGAAGTATTCCGTTTTGATATTTGTGTTTTTGAAATTAGATTACTTTTCTACCTACATTAATATTGGTTTCCATTTGAAATAAATGATAAAAGAACAGCAATATGCTAATTTAAAATATGTAATTATAATGATTTTAAATTTGTGTATCCTCAATATAATTGTATTTATTCCTATATAGTCAATTAAGTGAAATTGATAAGAGTACATCACAAAGGGAAATGCTATGAATTGGAAATTCACATACAAATATAATTGATGTATTTACTGAATCCCTATCATTAAGCTAGGGGTGAAGAAAAAGAAGAGATAAAAAATATAATGAAATTATTGACTTACAGGGGTGTTTTTGGTTGGTTTTTCAGACAAAAGTAAGAAAATCAGGTCTTGTGTATATGTGGGTGTGTGTGCACCCCCATTATAGCTAAAAGTATTTTGCCTAAAATCCTCTGTACATAAAATAAAAATGGTAATATGTTATCCTTTCTATTTCAGAATAAAAACAATGCTCTGTGTGAAATCATGTTTCTTCATTAGAAGGGTAATTGAATAGTTTAATATATCTATTAGCTAGATGTTTCATCATAGGAAGGAGTAAACCCTCTTCCATTTGTCTCAGAAAAAGTAAAAATTTTTCTCCTTCTTTATTATTTGTCTTATAAATATGATTATTTTGGTATACTTCATTCATTTTACTGAGGAAAACAAAACATTTTAAATTGTATTAAAATTGCAATTCAAAATATCACAAAACTTAGTACAAAGATATTAACCCACAGCTTCATTATATAACACAAGAACAAAAGTCAATTAAATAAAATGACAATTTTGCCTTAAGATTAAATGAATTCCTGACATTAATCTTTATTACTATGGATGATGGTAAATTATTAATCCCAAGGACTCCTTTTATTGGACATAATTATTCAGATTTACCAGGTGTCTCTAAAGAAGATGTTAACAAATAACTTGTTCAACTTCAGTGTTGTAAATATTTAGGAGAGAGTAGTTCTCAGCCAAGGTAGTATAAAAAAAATAAATAGAGCACACAGGAATAGCTGTCAAGGTAATAAGTCCATAAAATCTATCAACTTTCCTGAAGCAGTGAGAAATTTCTATTGTCAACGTGATATTCTCTATTATGTGTACACTTGAATATAATATTACTTTAAGAACGAATAGATCTAAAACATATCTAAGGTATGCTTTCTCAAGAGTGGAAGAACAGCTAACAGAATTGAAATACTTTTGAAATAAATAGTGTTAAAATGAATGACTAGAAAAATGTGACTAGAAAAAAGGTATTGTTTTTCCTACTCTTCATTATAAAAATAGACTTTCACTTTTTGAAACATTCATCTTCCAAAAATCGTTCATAGTTGAAAATGTGCTTGGAACAACATGCCCTTTTGCGTTTATGCCTCTCTCACAGTATGAGAAGGAGTAGACATGACTCTTTGCCTAGACCTACAGACATATCACAATCTGAGATCGAAAACACAGATATATACATGCAAATAAAAAATTGTTGCAAATTAAAATAAATTAATCCAAGAAGTGTTAAGGGCTTGACTCCAAAATATCAAATAAAAATAAACTAATTTCAGTGAGGTTAATTTTAACAATTAGATATTATGAATAAAAACATATTTTAAGACAGTTTTATTGACCCTCAAATTAATCTTAATATATGTCTAACTTGCACAGATTAAAGCGTTCATTGACTTAAATGACTATTCAGGGTCTAATTCAGGACTCTATTGAGATTCTTTTTCTCCAATAAGCTCTACCTCACCTTCAGAGTAGATACAATTTCTTCACCCTCTGAATTCCCCAAACACTTTTTATCTCTCCCATTCACTTGTAAATTAATCATGCATGGCAGGGTGGCATTTTTTAAAATCATGCCATACTAATTTAATTTGCCTGTGGGTTTTGTTTCAGGAATAGCAATGAGTTGTGTCTTACCTTCTCTATTAGGGTAAAATGCCACATATTTGATGCCTCGTAATAACTCTTTACTTTATCATTGTACATACTCAATAGCTTTTTTCTATTTTCTCCAAAGAATAGCAGAAAGTACAATTAATTATCAATTACTGACTACTACACTAATCTCAATAATTAATAGTTTATATTAATCCTAATTTATTTAGAAAATAAATTCTACGAAACCCAAGATATGTGTAAAAACCATTATTTGTCTAATTTACAAAGATAATTTCCTCATGGCATTTTACTATCACTCTGTTTAGTACTTTTTTAATAACCCTATAAATTTTGAAGAATCAACTCAGATATTACCTCCTCCAGGAAGTGTTCCTTTTTCCCCACTCTCCTTCCCCAGCCTGGTCTATGTGCCCTTCATCTATACTACTGTAATCACTACGTATCTCATAGACTTCATTTTGTAATGTGTAATTTCTTATCTGTATTTCCACTGTGCTGTGATTATTTTTCAGGTAAGACTTTCACTTCATTCTACCCCTGCTATGACAAGCAATATCTGGCATACCTGGGCTATGCAAATCCCACCAAAAATGTAAACTTTTGAGATTAGGAATTTAATTTACTCATCTCTCTATCTAGCTACACATCTATCTAACTGTACCCAGCTCTGTGCCTGACATAGTGACGTCACAACAATACATAACAAGTTTTTAAATGATGAGCATTTAAGTCCAATACAGATGCTCCTTGATTTACTATGAGGTAACGTCCCAAAAAATCCACCACAAGTTGAAAACGTGAGTAGAAAACGCATTTAATACACTTAACCTGCTGAACATCATAGCTTAGCCTAGTCTACATTAAACATTCTCAGAAAATTACCCTACAGTAGCGAAAATCATCTGGAAATACTGTTTGCTGTAGAGTATGATCTGATACTTCAAGATCATGTTGCTGACTGGGAGCTGCTCCTCACTGCTTCTGCCCAGCATCATGGGAGTGTCTTACAACATATCATTAGCCTTTGATCAAAAGATCAAAATTCAGAGCACATTTTTATTAAATGTGTGCCACTTTTGCACCATCATAAAGTTGAAAAATCATAAATCAAACTTCAGTAAGTTAGGGACCATCTATATATGGCAGTATGAAAAGTAACACAAAGGATTAAAGGTCATTCAGAACACCAAAAACATTAATGAGGAGGGTGAAGTATTGGAGAAAGGATTTATTTTGTGAGTAAATGGCTACTTCATACTGGATGATAAAATTGTGTAGATTCACCCACAGAATCAAAGGGACTGCTAGACCAGTGAAACATCCTGCTGTCTGGGTATGGATGTGGGTGTGGCAGGTAAGGGATATTTTAGAAGGAACACAAAAGGTTGGTTCTCTTCAGGAAAACTGGCTCCAAAGGAAAGGAAGATAGAATTAACATGATCAAATTGTTCTCCCAATGTTAAAATTACCTATCAAGCATGTCTTCATCTTCCTCTGAGGCAGAGAGAATTAATTGGTGGAGAGAGGCCACATTATTATATTCTGCATATGGACAAAGATAGTAGAAGCAAGGGAGTGGCATCTTTTAGGCGTATTGAATAAATACAAAAAATAAACAAATGTATTATTATCAGATTCCTGCATCAGGAGGAATAATAACACAGGACTTTTCTCAATCACTTTTGCCAGCTGGAAACTCCCAGCCAGCAATGCCCTTGTCCCACCTCGACTTGTGGTTTTGGGCTGGCTTGACCACACTGTTGCTTCCCATGGCGTGGGGCAGTTGCCCTCTGCTGGTGGAAGGCAGAGGGCCACAGTGTTATAGCCTTCTGAATAACCCCATTTTGTGGGTCCTGAGCTCTTGTCCTGCATACAAGAAAAATGAGGATACACTGGACAATTGAAAAGTGAGGAGGGTGCAGGATGATTTTACTGAGTGACAGAACAGCTCTCAACAAAGAGGGGATGCAGAGGTAGTCCCCACCCCCACAGTTGGGTGGTTTCTCTCTCAGTGGCTGAGTCCAGGGCTTTTATGAGCTCAGATAGGGGAATACATGCTAATTGGTTTGTGAGAAAGGCTAAAGCAAAGGCACCACTCAAAGGTGAGCACAGCAGTGTAGAAAACCAATTAGGAAACAATAAGTATGTGTAGGGTGGGGAGCCATCAGAGGAAAGTGTGTCACAAAGGAAGACAGATTCTCAATCTGGCCTGTGGATTTGACTCGTAGCTTGGCTTTCAGGCTTTGTCTTCAGCTTGAAAGTGGGGTTTCACTGGAGAACTGCCCCATTTGCCTAGGCATTTGTCTGCCTTCTGCTACTATCAATTTCTCCCTCTGAAGAGATACATCTAATTGCCATTAGGATAAGGACAGTGACAGATCTTAACTGCTTCCTGCTGACAGGGGACACCATTTTGGGGAGATGGGAAGTAAGTTCTCCCTCAGAGGGCTATCTAATGGTCCCCAGTAAAAGGGAGCCATCATCCAAGGCTCCAGTTGCATGACTGTTTGGAGTTTGATGGCCTGAAGGTGAGAAGAGACAAATCAGGTTATTAGAAGTTATGTATCAAAATGAAACAAGGGGGTAAAAGCAGTTAAAATATCCAGAAGCTTCTGGCACACCCAGATAACTGGTGGCTATTAGCTGTGCCTGCTAAGATTTGGGTGCATGAAGCTTGGCTTTGGTTAGCTCCAATTTGTTCTTATTTTCCCATCAAAGAAACCTCTGTGTTATGAGCACCCTACTGCTATCATCTGGCAGGATTTGCAGTATAATTGCCCAGAACTAGAATATTAATCCAGATTTTGATGTTGCCCATCACTTTTGTTTCTTCTGAGCTGCAGCCAGAGATCACTGGTTGGTTCACAGGAACAAGCACAGTTAGTCTAAAATGCAGACAAAAACTTTAAAACAACTAAAGAGACTAGAATTTAATGGCAAGTGTATAATAAGTTTTGAAACATCATTTTCTCTCTTCAATACTTATTTTTGTTAAAAACAAATCATGATAGGACTGAATTGTTTGCAAAATAAACTTTGATCTTATACTTGGCCTGATTATAAGCATAAAGTGCAGCCAGAAAAATTATTTTCACATAGCCTTTTCTAAATTGGCTTTGATAAAACTTTGTTACAGAAGGAATCTCAGATAAGATTTTTTAAAACCCAAGTTCAGTCATGAGTTTATGAGTTGGGTAAATTCCTCTCTGTCTGAGGTCCCAAGATAACTGGGGATTGTTGGCCTGTTAGAAAGTGACATTCTTTACACATCACCGATTAGAAACCCTGTACAGGGACTGAGTGAACAAGGTATAAGGCCAGTTTTCCTAATGGGATTTTATTGGCTCTGCATATCCAGTTTGATTCCATAAAGGAAAGCATGCCATTCCAGTGAAAGCCTTTGTAAAACAACCAGTTTTTCTAATTGTGTCCTGCTGCAGAAAAAAAAAAAAAAGAATTTTTATTGCACTCATGCAAATAACTATATTGATGTAAGTTAAGAATACTCACAAATTGTTTCCAAATTATAGAGAAACCAGGCAGAGAAACAAGTAAGCTCCAAATTTTGTTCACAGGAGTGTAACTTACTCAATTATTAAAAGCTGCAAATAGTTCAAAAGTTTTCTTGACTCAACTGTCAGCAATATTTTAAACGAAGTCAAAAAGATTTCTTCATTCTCCTACTAGTTCATTCCATGCAGTTAACTCCTGTTCTATTTGATATTCACAAACGTTTTAGCTCTTTAAGAGTCCTGAATATTTTTCCTTTATTTCAATGTCACAATTTCTGTAGTTATTAGAAACCTGCTTTTATAAGCACCTATCAAAGTCATATAGCTGATTATAAACCATCTTTTGAAGATAATCAAAGCAAGACAACAATTGTCTATGAATGACAAAATGTCCAGGGTAGTTACATTCAAAATTACAATTGGCAAAGAAATTTGGTAATTTATGTGGTTTATAATAACTTAACATAATTACTTTATGATTGATACTATATCTTCAGACATTAGAATTTTAGAAATCACATATAATTTTGCAACATATATTAATATTATTAATTATAATATAATCTAAAGAGGATTCAACTTTATTTTTATTTTGCAATCCTATTTCACTAAACACATCAAAGAATCCTGTTTACCTCTCTTTTGGATTCTCCAGGGGCCCTCTTTAGCATCCAAAATTTAGGGGCCAGGAAAGACAACATTTGAAGTTGAAGTTTGATTTTGGGAAGCCTATTAAATAAGTTAGAGGTTTAAAACACTTGATATTGTGAAATAGAATTCCAGATTACAAAAGTCATTTATTTAGCCAAAATGATGACTCAAAAATTGTAAAACAAGGCAAAATCCTTTACCCATTATGAGGGAAGTTTTAGCTTTCCAAACAAGCTGTCTCTTGTCTTCTCTCTCTCTTTTCGGTAGTTTATTTGCAAGACAAACAAAATCTTTTATTATCCTTTACTATTACACAAAATTCTTGTACAAGGGAGAGGAAGCCAAATTTTACCCCCCCCATTAGTTTATTAGTAATGTTAACCCCAATCTTATAAAAAAAGCCTTACAGATAATTCTATCTAATCTCAGGCAGTTTGACCACTAGGTGAGATTCCTATAAACTTTTTATAACCCTTACAAATTTTTGTTAAAGAGCAGATGAGTGCCATATGAAAATCTTGTTGTGATTTTATTTCAATTTTCAATTTAGAGGAAAACCAAATCATACCCTTTTGAATTTAGTCAATATGTTCACATACAGAATTTCTTTTACGAGATTAATTTTTGTAAACCTCCTACAACTTGTTTAAATCTTTGACTTTATCTTATCTAATATAAAACAATCTTTTAGCCCTCTAAACATGGCAAAAATTTCCATCCCCATACCTTCTTATAATCTTGAACTAAAAACACATTTTACTTTCCTTACACACATTGTATGTAAATCTATTTTTAGTAGTCTCAATTACATGTTACAATGATAACCCTTAGCAATTTTTAATTATAATGTAAAACTTGGTAAGTTATTTATATACTAAGCTCAGATAAGGTCTAACTCTTTCCAGCATTGTTGGGGTGTGGTTAACTCCATATGCCCCAGGCCCTACCAAACTGTAAAGCAGGAAATTTGAACAATTTTCAAAGGCCAAAGAAGCCATTTTTAACCTTAAAGCATTTACCAAGCCTGATATCTGACCTTCAAAATTTAGACCACATGTTCACATCTGAAAACATTTGTATTTAAAACAGCTTTTATTTCTCAAAGTTCGAAATCACTTTAACTAAAAGGCATTACAGCTCTAATTTTTCCTTCAAAAATATTTGATCTAAATTCTTATTTTCTTTAAGTCAACTAATTAAAGCTCTTTTTTACATAAACATTACACACATAACACATGTAACTACACAGATAGACAGAAGATTCAGTAGTTGTAAGATTTTTTAATTGCCAATCTCTTATCGGCCTCAGGGTAAAACCTTTCAAGAAACAGGGCTAGGAAAACATAAAATTTCCAGGGCCTAATAAGCAGATACAGCTGGAAGACAAAAACAGATTTTGAGAGGGATTTCTCTGCTTTTAATTCTTGGGATTCCATGAGGAAAACAGAGGTTTTCCCAAAAGTGAGGTCTGTGGTGCCTCCTCTGTTTTTCCCAAGAAGTCCCATGCTCTCAGAAGTTACCTTAGGGCCTCTCATGTGTGCATTAACTGTGGCAAGACAGAATTGGAAAAGTAATTCGGTTGACTGAGAAGAAACAAACCCTTTTCCAGCAAAACAAGATCCAAGAAGAGAGGAAAAAAAATAAACCGTTTAAATATACCTATAGTTTGGGTATCCATTTTTTATTAAGTTGACTTTTAACCATAGCATTTTTTTGAAAAAAGTCCTTTTAAACCCTTTATTACCCGACTTTAGCTAAGCCAAGTGGCCAATATTTCTGGCTTTTGAACTTTACCAAAAGTAAGTTCACAGGTGAAACTAAGAAGCCTCAACTAAGATTATGATTTAACCACAGGTTTACAAGGTATTTTCAAGGAGGTGATAAGTAGCTTTTACAAAATCTATAATATTTAAAGGTAGCTCAGAGAAAGGACGATTAAAGAAAGGAAGCTAGATATTGTTCATGGAGGGGAAGAGAATCAGCAAATGGTCAAAGTCACACAGATATTAACCAGAATGTACGCATTCCGTAAGCCAGGACTGAACCTGGGTTGCCATTGTATAATGAAAGAGAACAAAAGAAAGAACTACCACATGGCTAAAGGTCAAAGTCCCAAAGACATAAAACAAAATGGAGACCTCATCCAGTTTTGTTTTACTATTCTTTTTTTTCTTTTTCTTCAGAAACCTGTAATAAAGTTTGCTACTGACCAGTTTACTGTGCTGGCTTAAATGGTGGGCTTATGGGGTCCTAGGCCAGCATTCTATCCTAAGATAGCCCCCTTTCTGATAGAAAGATAGAGAAAGACAAATTTCTAGTACAACAGATTTGCTACAGCTTAAAACTAACCTTACAAATCCTTTTTCCATTAATCAAAATTTTACACAGAGAATATAAACAATGATCTTTACCATTCATTCTACAGGTTTGCACAGGGAGGGAGAAGGAGGCCAGAAGTCTAACTATTAAAAAAGAAACATTTACCCTTTTACTTGCATGTCAGAGTTCTGGGTTCCTTTCTCTTGAGCTATGGAGCCCTCTTGACCCTGGTGTCCTGTAAAGGGGGAGCAAAGAGTTTATTTGCCTACTGTAAAAGTTGTCCATCCTCAAGAGATTTGCATTGTTAGATCTGTAATTTCTTCCCAGTTCATTTTTATGCCAAAGAGTTTAAGGTTTGGGGAAATTAAACCTTTCCTAGTTTGGGGGATGCATCCCAGGGGAGTGTCCTATGGTATGAAGATGTGATTACCCAGCTGTGAAGAGAGGACAGAGGAGAAAATGGGAAAAAGAAGGCTTTTTTTTTTCAATGGAGTCTCAGTGATTCAGGATGCACTCGAGAAGTACAGACTGAAGATAGTTGGCTACCCATCTGGAAGAGGGAAAAAAGACGTCCCTTCGTTTCTTTCTCTTCCCAGCAAATATCCAGGGTATGTGAGGGAGATTAAAAAAAAAAGGTATCCCCTTTTTTCTTTCATCCTTATATCCCCACATCCCAGTAACTTGACAGTTGCCACCCCTGGGTGCCAATGCAGCTTTCTCTGATGTAACAGTGATGCCTAGAGGGTAGCAATTATCCACACTCACCTATGCACTGGCCTATCCTCCCTGTTGTTGGTAACCTTATCTATGCCAGGGATATGGACATGACCTCCATCAATGAAACAGGGTAGGAAGGGCTAGTTGGGCAGAAAATAGTCATGCCACCTGCACTATGCCCCTTGACTTCCATAGTTGCCCACCTCTGGGTCCCTCGGATACAATTTTTCTTCCTAGGGCTTCAACTTGAAGTTTGGAATTGAGTTTGGGACAAAAAGGTGCCTCAGAAGGGTGCATTGACATATTAAGTTAAGTTCCAGGTGGCTTTCTCCAAATTTGCAGCCAGTAGCCAGTGGGGCCACTTGTTCATTGCTTTCTTATCACAAGCAGAGTTCTAAGGTGAAGCTGTGGAACTGGGTCTTCCCCAAACAAGACCTAGTAAGATGCCTTCCAAAAGGAAAATAAAACTCTCTCATAGAAAAGCGCCCTGTATCTGCAGGGCTGAGTTAACTCTTGACAATGTGGAGAAAAGAAAAATAGATGCCTGTGGGAAAAAGCCTCTTGCTCTTTTACAAATGGGTTCCATCAACAGGAAAACAAAACAAAACAAAACACTTCCAATCACTTTTTTCCCTGCTTCTAAGAATAGATAGAAACCGTATTGCTCTGAATTACATTTTTGATGACTGAGCCAAGTGCCCATTCTACCCAGTAATATCTCTGTAGTTTGCAACAACATTCTTAACATTGTAAAAGAGAAGATAGGTGCCATTACAGCCCCAAAAGGAGGAAGAAAAATGCCATAGAAAAGTCTGGATTGGTACAAAACCAACATTCCCAACCCCCAAGAGTGATGGAGGTAGGGGGGTCTTCTTCTGCATCCTGTCCTCTGTAGCTGCACCATTCGATTCACTCTTAACTGACTAACCAGAAGCTCGGTGCTTCGTCTGCCTTCAGAAAAATGTCTGAGGACAAGACACTTTGGAAAAAAGTGAAGAGTCTTGGTCCATATTTAACCACCCTTCAGGGATCATGGACAAGCCCCCTGAAAATATCACTTTTTGATATGTGTCCTACTAGCAAGTATGAATATTAAATTTAAGAGCATTGAACATTTTCAAGATGTAGTTCACAGTTTATACACCATTAGTTCATTATCATTCAATTGCCTCATTCCTTAAATTCTTCTGCTGTCTCCTGACTGACCATTTTCCACTTCTCTAATTACTTGATTCTTTCTTTCCATCTAGTCTCAGATCAGTTATGTTTTGATCTTCATAATTCTTCTCAGAAATATATGGCACCACCAAGCTTTCCTCTTCTCTAGATCTCTGTTTTACCTTGAGACAGATGTGCATATGCATATGTAATACATTTTAGACTAAGGTTCCTTGATAGCTTTTTTTTCTTACTGCTCAATAACGTTATACTGCTCTATTTTACAGGAAGCAGAAAATTTTATGAGTTCAATTTAGTTTGCATTCCCAAGCAGTAAGTAAAACTGTGAATTTGCTCCATTTGCTTACAAATAAGCAATTTATGGCTTGAATGAACTCTTTTAGTGATTACAGTTTTCAGCAGGAAGACATTGTATTTAATATCTTAAAAAATAAACATACCGCTCATAAATTTAGGAAGTCATATGATAAATAACATGAGAGCATTCATATTCATGTTGCAAAGGGACAAATAAGTTTGCATCATACTAGAACAATTTATATGCAAGAATAATGAAACAGCTGCAGTGCTATTATTACCCATGGTGATGATCCTCTGTCTTACCCAGGTAGCTCCCTGAAATAATAAGTTCTGCATTCTACCCAATTAATAAAAATCTTAAAGTATGTGATGGTGGTAGGAGTGAACTCTGCTTTGAACTGTTCATATGAAAAGCATTATTTAAATACAATATCACAACAAACAGAGTTTAATGTTCTAATAGAAAACAGCCCTGTTCTTACTTTCTGATATTTGGGGGATATGTAAATTTGGAGAACAATAGCATATAGTAATTTGCATCCTGAAGGATCAGTTTAAAGAAAAACTTAAACACTTCAACTTCCTTACGTTTTTTCACTTTTGATTTTTTTTCTAATTGCAAGTAAGCAACAAATCTAGCTTCCAAAGATGAAATTATCTGTTAATTTTAAATATATGAGTTGTTTTTTAAAGTCTTATTGTGACTATAAGCTTCTATTGTCTCAATGTAAATGGGATAAGGTGATTAAAGTGCTTTAGAAGATACCTTAAAATTTTTAGTAATTTAGATTTAGTCTAGCATTGTAACAAAAATTGCTGTAAACTGCATTACTATTTTGTAAAGTATCAAAAAACTATAATAATCAAAAGAGATTCTACAATAGCATCTCCACTGAGTGGATTTTTAAAAAAGAAATGCAATACATAATATCTTTTATTGGACAAATTAACTTTGATATGGACGTAGCTGATATATTGGTAATAATAAAACTGCATAATCTATATATTCTTGAGTTACTTGTTACATAAGGCCATGGTCAACAAATCTCTAATACCTCAATATCTGGTAAGATTTTACAGCATAAATTAATTCAAAATCACTTTATCAGTCTAGGTGCTTTAAATGTTATAGGTCAAATGTATGTATAATAATAAAGACATTTCAAAAATATATTTTTCTCCATGCTATGATTCTGAAGTAATAATTTTTGAATCTGAGGTGTCTTTCAGATTATTTAATTTTAAAATACACCATCCTTTTATATATTGTTTTTTTAATTATTATTTTATTTTTATTATTTTAGAGATAGGGTCTCACTCTGTCACCCAGGCTGGAATATAGTGGCACAATCATAGCTGACTACAGCCTCAGAATCCTGGGCTTAAGTGATCCTCCCACCTCAGCCTCCCGCATAGCTAGGATGATAGGTGCATGCCACGATGTCTGAATATTACTTTTTAAATTTTTTAAATAGAGTTGGAGTCTCACCGTGTTGCCCAGTTTGGTGTCAAACTTTCAGCCTCAAGCAATCTTCTCTCTTCAGCCTCTGGAAGCTCTGGAATTACAGGCATGGGCTGCTGCACTCAGTCCCTAATTCATATACTTGTAACTTTATCTATCTGTCTTTTCAGTTAGTATTTATAATGGTTGGTAATAGATATATCACCACTCTTTTTAAAAAATCATGGTCATTTGAAATCTAAGAATACTTTAGAATTAATCTCAATTTGGCAAGTGTTAATGTGAGTGGTTTTGTTGTTCCTTATACTGCAACAGATTTTCATTAAGAACAAACAATCCAGGACCTTCAGTTTGTCTCAATGTGTAGACACTTTTTCTTGCTCAACATTTGCATAGTTCGCAGGAAGCCCTCTCCCCTGCCAGAATATTTGTCCAATATTTACATAGTTCACAAGAACACCGCTTTCCTTCCAGAATATTAAATGAGCTTCTCTCCAGTTTAGGCCTCCTGACATACCATTTATTATGTGTAATGGAGTGGCAGAGCAAGAGGCATATTATTAGAGAGGCTGGCTAAAACTACTTTTCCGGATCCTTTTGTTTTGTCCTAGGAGGGATTCTGTCATTTTATCTTTGTAAATTTTTTTGGCATCTTATAACCTTTACCATTAGCTCATAAGCACTCAAGATTATGGTGCATGGATTCCTCTCACTGATCCAGAAGAGTATTAAAATTAGAAAGCCAAGAAAAAAGGATAAATAATATTTCAGACAGTCATATGACCTCTGACAAAGTTGGTAAAAATAAGTCATGGGGAAAAGGTCTCCCTATTGAATAAATGGTGCTGGAATAAACAGCTGGCCATATGCAGATGAATGAAACTAGACACCTACCTTTCACTATTGTACTAGTTCATTCTCTCTTTGTTATAAAAAAAACTGTCTGAAACTGGGTAATTTATAAAAGAAAGAGGTTTAATTGACTCACAATTCTGCATGGCTGGGGAGGCCTCAGGAAACTTACAGTCATGACAGAAGGGGAAGTAAACACATCCTTTTTCACATGGCAGCAGGAGAGAGAAATGCAGAGTGAAGCATAGGAATGCCCCTTATAAAACCCTAAGGTCTCATAAGAACTCATTCAATATCATGAAAACAGCATAAGGGAAAAGCCCCCATGATCTAATCACCTCCCATGAGGTCCCTCCCCCAACATGTGTGGATTATAATTCAGATTACAATTCAAGATGAGACATTGAGTGGGGACACGGCTAAGTTATATCAACCATATATAAAAATTAACCCAAGATGGATTAAAAATCTAGTGGAAGACCTCAAATAATCCTAGAAGAAAATCTAGGCAACAACATTCTGTATATGAGCCTTGGGAAATAATTTGTGACTAAGTCTTCAACAGCAATTGCAACTAAAACAAAAATTGACAAGTGTGACCTAATTAAAATGATGACTTCTACATAGCAAAATAAACTGTCAAGAGAATAAACAGACATTCTACAGAATGAAAAAAATTCACAAACTATGCCTCTGACAAGGTATTAATATCCAGAATTTATAAGGAAGTTAAACAAACCAACAAGCAACCCTCCCAAAACAAAACATTAAAAATGGTCAAAGAACATGAACAGGCACTTCTCAACAGAAGACATACAAGCAGCCAACAAACATATGAAAGAATTTTCAATATTACTAATCATCAGAGAAATGCAAATCAAAACCACAGTGAGACACCATCTCACATCACTCAGAATGGCTATTATTAAAAGGAAAAAACAATAGATACTGGAGAGGCTGTGAAGAAAATAAAATACTTATGGATTGTTGGTTGAATGTAAATTATTTCAGACACTGTGGTGAAATATAGAGGTTAATCAAATAACTTAAAACAGAACTACCAATTTCATTACTGGGTGAAATATATATATATTTCTTCCAAAAATATTGATGCACCTGTATGTTCATCACAGCACTGTTCAAAACAGCAAGCACACAGAATCAACCTAGGTGCCACTGATGGTGGATTGGATAAAGAAAATGTGGTACATATACTCCATGGAATACTATGCAGCCATGGCAAAGAATGAAATTATGTCCTTTGCAGCAACATGAATGAAGCTGGAGACCATAAACCTAAGTGAATTAACACAGGAACAGAAAACCAAATATCATATGTTCTCACTTACAAGTAGGAGCTAAACATTGGATACATGTGTACATAAAAATGGTAACAATAGACCCTAGAGAAGTCTGTCTGAGTTGAGAGGGTTGAAAAACTAAATAGTGGGTACTATGATCACTACGTGCATGATGGGGCCAATTGTACCCCAAAACCTCAGCATCATGCAATATACAGCCATGTAAAATCCTGCACATGTAACCCTTGAATCTAAAATAAAAGTAAAATTAAAATATTGACATATATTCCAAGTCAAGAGGACTGGCATTTGGCATGGGGTGGGTGTGGGAGGGGGAGTCAAGAAAAATTAAGGTGGAAAATTTAAAGCAAAATTATAAGGAGTCAAAATAGTGAATTTTTCTACTCCAATTGCTTATGTGAGGACCCAAGAATATAACTCCACTTTGATAACCACACTGTCATTTATAATTTAATACAATCTAAAACAAAAATGTGATCAACCACCGTTTTTTCAGGTATTGTGCTAATAACTGGGAATTTACTGGCAATAGCACTTAATACAAACTTTCAAGGAGCTACTGCTTACAGTTACAAAAGCAGAGATTCAGAATACGTCAAAAGAAACACCATAATTAAGAGACATTGATAAACTTCAAGGTGAATGCATTTGCAGTAGTTCTTGACTATGTTATGCTTCCAGAATCTCTGCTGATTTTATTAACTCTGAATATGGCTAATATTTGAAGCACTGGGACATGTGTAGTATAGCCAACTTTGGGTCCCTGAGGAAATATAAACAATTAATAAAAGTAAAGTCTTCATTTATTTAATGTTGAAAAACATTAACTTGATTAGTTGGAGAGCTTGTTGATATGACTTAGCAAATTTTGTGGGTTAAAATAAAGAGAAGTTATGGTTTAAGGAAAAGAGCAAGTATTCATATAAGTTCATGCCAATGATTCATGTAGATGTTTATTTTCTCAAAATCAGGTATAATAAAAAAATAAAATAATTACATAAAATATGTAGCATATTAGTCAATATGTTACTGCTAGAGATGTAATTTGAAAAAAAAATTCATGTGACTTATAAGAGTTTGTATTTTATGTGATAATTATCTGTTGAAAAATGTTGCCAATACTTTTTTTACCAAGTTCAGATTTACTTATTCATCTTGACCTGAATCCTCAGTACGAAATGCAATATCTGCAGATGACATATCACACAAATGAGCAGAAGAATAGATGTGAAAGACTTAATGATGAGCTGTAGAATTTAATGCAGATATGAGATACATACTTTTAATGGCTTCAATTCATTTCCTATTTGAGTATAGATAACACTGGAAAAAATAATTCTTCTTCATAATACAATTCCAAAATGTAATGACTAGCTGCTGCATACATGCTATACTTCTTGATATTGCACGTTATTTAAAATTGGATGTCGTATCTTTAGCAATTGGGGTAAGCCTAGGACTAGACAAGTGAGATTGATAAAATAGAAATGAATCAACACATTCTTATCTAGCAGATCATATGAGGACTTTCGTTATTATACCTCTCCCTTCTGATCTCTCGCTTAACTTCTTTCCAGAATTTAGTATTTATCAACATGGTCTTCAGTCTCAGAATTGATCCACTTTTCTAAATTAAACCAATTTCTTGATGCCACTTATCTTTTAAAATATGTGCCTTTCCTTATTCCGGGATTCCTCCAGGCCTGCCTGATAAACATAGCAGTAAAATGGTTAGTTATATGTGCTAATGAAAATGCAAATATATGAAACTATATTGATTAAAGTCAGAGTTCTTACCTTCAAGGTTCTCATAATCTAGTGGGGAATCAAATAAATTACCAGATAACTGCAATAGAGCATGAAAGAGATGTCAGAGCCTATCAGAGAACTGTCTTACATAATATGTCCATGATATACAAGGTCGAAGAGAGGTCCTAAGCATTTAAAAACATTTTCTTTTCTAATAATAATATTGTGTATAATTATAATGTATGATTATAATGTGTGTGCATAATTATACATGTGTAATTATACATGTAAAACTACATGTAGGAGCTGGGTGCAGTGGCTCAAACCTGTAATCCCAACACCTTGGGAGGACGAGGTGGGTAAATCACTAGGTCAAGAGTTCAAAACCAGCCTGGCCATCATGGTGAAACCCCATTTCTACTAAAAATACAAAAAAAATTAGCCTGGCATGTTGGTATGTGCCTGTAATCCCAGCTACTTAGGAGGCTGAGGCAGGAGAATCACTTGTACCTAGGAGGCAGAGGTTGCAGTTAGCCGAGATCACGCCACTGCATTCTAGCTTGGGCAAGAGAGTGAGACTCTGTATCAGAAAAAAAAAATACATGTCAGCAACATTTATTGAACACTTACTGTGTGTTTAGCACTGTTATGAATGTTTTACATGGATTAACTTATAAGGGACTTAAAAGACAATTATACACAGCTAATAGGTGGCAGAATCAGGACTTCAACTTAGCGTAACTCCTGAGAATATGCTATTAATTATTATACTACATTTGAATAATTGAATAAGAAGTCCAAAAAATTTGATTTCTCCCTTAATAAACACATTGATGCCTAATAGACACATGTTAATTTAAAAACAGAAAATATCTTCATTTCTTTCAAAAAACGTTTTTTGTCTGTTGTCTTTTTGTAGTATCCATAGCTTACCCATGGGATAATGCAACACTAGGGGGTGAGAACTATAAGAGCTCCTTGCTATATTGTGTTAATTTGGAGCTGCCCTTACCAAGAAAGGGCTGGAAGAGAAATCATGTAATAGAGACAGAAGAAAGAGTATGCACAGTATAGAAACACACTAAAGAACAAGGAACGTTGAGGAAACTACAAAATATGTAGACACAAATTACAAGGTGAAGAAGTAGCACAGAAATAGATAATTTAACACTGAGTATAATAAGGAGTCAATGAAGAACTTAACAACTCCATATTCAGATATGAACATCAGAAGGCCCCTCTGACTGAAGGATTCTTCTAAGAGAGTAGGTAAGAACAATTGCAGTTACACATGGTATAATGAGAGTAAAGTAGTGAGGGCTAAACTAAGACAACAGCAGAGTGAAGATAAATAAGAAACATGAAAGACAGCAAGGATGATGAATCAACAAGTCTTGAAGGTTGCCTAAAATTAGAAGCCAAGTAAGGAGATCACAGCCAACATATGGCTTGGTTGAGTGGATAGATTCCGTCCCTTCAATGGTGAAGAAAAAGAGGCAAATGGCTGTGGCAGTGTTGGGACTCACCTTATGGGTATCTTTCTCTCAAGGATTATCCTCTGGCCCTGACAGTTGTCCAAAACCTAAAATCAGAGCCTCATACTATGTTCAAGATTATGGCTGCTCATATGGCAGGAGGACTCGTTTTCTACTAGTGAACCTATTGTATGAGAAAGCAGTAATCCCCAATCACCAACTTTTTCATCACAAAGAATAAAATTTATTAATAGAACAGTTTGAAAAGATGGAAGGTGCACTTTTATCAAGTTAAAGGAATAAACAAGCAGCAAGCATTTTACAAGACAGTTGTCAGACTTATAGAGTGTAAAACATTCTTATATGGATTCTCAAAATAGAAAACATGTATCTGAAATAGTTTTGATCTTTGTATAAACATTATGTCCAACTTGAATATTATCAGTGCTAGTACTACTAATTAGTATACATGGACTTAAAATACTTTTCATTATTGTGTAGCTCTCTCTCATGTTTTGACAAAGTATATCTGGCTATGTATATGTAACATATGTGTATACATTTAGACACTGTTTTTGACCTCATCTGGGCATAGCATGTTCTGTCTTCCAACAGTCCACTCTATATTTATATTCTTGTTAACCAAATTAAATAAAAACACATGCTGCCACCACTCCTTACAAAGTAATGTTCTGATTCCACTAAGAAAATACCATGTATTTTGAAATATACCTTGATTTACTTCTGGATTAGGAGAAATAACAAACAATAAGATAAAATTATAACTTTTTAAATTTTTCTTAAGAATCATTTAAGATGCTAATAGTCATTTTAGATAATTCTGAGTATACAAACACTGCATATTTGAAACTTCTGCATTTGAACTCAAACAGTGTACCACAAAGAATTTAGTGATGAAAAAAGCGAATGACAAAAGCCTCAGGACTTTTGTACATAATGATATGTTTTGACTGTGTCCTCACCCAAATCTCATCTTGAATTGGAGCTCCCATAATTCCCATGTGTCGTGGGAGGGACCCAGTGAGAGGTAATTTAATCATGGGAGAGGGTGTTTCTCATACTGTTCTCATGATAGTGAAGAAGTCTCACAAGATCTGATGATTTTATAAAGGGTAGTTCCCTTGCACATGCTCTCTCTTGCCTGCCATCATACAAGATGTGTCTTGCTTCCCCTTCACTTTCCCCCGTGACTGTGAGGTCTCCCCAGGCATGTGGAACTGTGAGTGAGTTAAATCTCTCCCTTATAAATTACCCAGTCTGGAGTATGTCTTTATTAGCAACGTGAGAACAGACTAATACAAATATATTATACTAATACATACTAATATATAAACTCCCTAGATTCATATTCAATAAGAGTTTAAGCATGATTTAGGAGACTGAATCTAAGTATGATATGGTGTCTTAGAGATTCATTAATTACCATTTAATCACTGAAGCTTACTTTCCTTATTTTTAAAATGAGAATGATATCTGTAGTCATAGCTATATTAGCTTCCTGTGGCTGCCTTAACAAATTACCAAAACCTTCTTAGCTTATTTTAAGCAGAACTTTATTCTCTCACAGTTACGGAGATTAGAAGTTTGAAATCAAGGTATTGGCATGCTCCTACTGAGGTCTAGGGCAAAATTCTTCCCTGCCTCTTCCAGCTTATGGTAGTTCCAGGCATTCTGTGTCTTATGGCTGCAAACCTCCATTCTCTGCTTCCATCTGCATGGCCTTGTATTCTCTTTGTCCCTCTGCTTTTCTCTGATTAAAACACCTGCCATGGGATTTAGGACTTACCTAAATGCAGGATGATCTCATCTAGAGTTCAGTATTTTAATTATATTGGCAAAGACCTCCCCCTCCCCCAACTGAGTTTATATTTATAGATTCTGGTTGGGTATATGTTTTCTAAGGGGGCAAGAATAAGAGTAAAATTCAATGCAATACAATGTCATATAGGTAATGCAGAAGTGGCTTAGAGTTGTAAAATTATAACACATCAACCATAGAAGAACTGTATTCTGTGTTTTCGGTATTTGACCAGATGAACTACGAGATTTTCTAAATTCTGAGAATTTTTGTTTTCATATTTTCCTCTTCTCCTTTTTCATCTTCAATTATATTTCTAGTATTAGAATGCTCTGAAATCTTCCATAAAAGCCATTTCTTGTACAGTGTTCCACATTAAGTTAATAAGCTGAGTAATGTTACTTACACAGAGTTTAGTACATGCTAGGCTCTTAATAAGTAATAACTATTATTTTGTTTATTATTATTGGACTTCTGTGTGCAAAGAATAGTATCTAAAGAGTTCAGACTCTACGTTATTTAAATCCCTTGCAATGACATAAATAATGATATAATATATAACTTTAAAAATCCTCCTATTTTTTCTAAATTCTTCTCACAATTATCAAGAAATCTTTATTAGAAGTTTGCTCCATGGAAGATATTCTACTGAGCTAATTTACAAAGATAACTAAAAATGATCTGGAAGTTTCATAGATTCTAATAAGTGGGAAAGAGCAGCTTATTCCTTACAGAGTCAGTGTTTGACAATTAACACAAACAAAGTTAGTTAAAAAAAACTGAAAATACAAATAAGAATGATAAAACTAAGACACAGAACAATTTTATAGTAGAAAAATAGCCTATTAGACCTGCTAACCAAAAAAATGCATTTAATAATTGAGCTTCAATTCTAGATGTAATATTTTCAGCTGAAATAAAATTGGATTAATCAATTTTAATCTTAATTCTTAAAAATCTATAAAAACCCAGTAATGGGATGGCTGGGTCAAATGGTATTTCTAGTTCTAGATCCTTAAGGAATCACCACACTGTCTTCCACAATGGTTGAACTAGTTTACGGTCCCACCAACAGTATAAAAGTGTTCCTATTTCTCCACGTCCTCTCCAGCACCTGTTGTTTCCTGACTCTTTAATGATCTCCATTCTAACTAGAGTGAGATGGTATCTCACTGTGGTTTTGATTTGCATTTCTCTGACGGCAAGTGATGATGAGCATTTTTTCATGTGCTTCTTGACTGCATAAATGTCTCCTTTTGAGAGGTGTCTGTTCATATCCTTTGCCCACTTTTTGATGGAGTTGTTTGATTTTTTCTTGTAAATGTGTTTAAGTTCTTTGCAGATTCTGGATATTAGCCCTTTGTCAGATGGGTAGATTATAAAAATTTTCTCCCATTCTGGATTATAAATCATGCTGCTATAAAGACACAGGCACATGTATGTTTATGGAGGCACTATTCACAATTGCAAAGACCTGGAACCAACCCAAATGTGCATGAATGATAGACTGGATTAAGAAAATGTGGCACATACACACCATGGAATACTATGCAGCCATAAAAAAGGATGAGTTCATGTCCTTTGTAGGGACATGGATGAAGCTGGAAACCATCATTCTGAGCAAACTATCACAAGGACAGAAAACCAAACACCGTATGTTCTCACTCATAGGTGGCAATTGAGCAATGAGAACACTTGGACACGAGGTGGGGAACATCACACACCGGGGCCTGTTGTGGGGTGGGGGGAGTGGGGAGGGACAGCATTAGGAGATATACCTAATGTAAATGACGAGTTAATGGGTGCAGCACACCAACATGGCACATGTATACATATGTAACAAACCTGCACGTTGTGCACATGTACCCTAGAACTGAAAGTATAATAATAATTGAAAAAATATATAAAAAATTGAGGGGACACATGAGAAAATTTGAATTAGATTATGTATTAGATAACATTATAGATTTATTGTTAATTTTCCTAGGAGTTGTTATGTTAGTGAATTTTTAGGTGACAGGCTGAAAGATTTAAGAGTGAATTGTCACGGTGTTAATGAGCTATTTCAAAGTGATTCATATATGAGTGCATATGTGTATTTGTATATTTGTATGAGTATGTAAAAAACAACTATTGACTAATGCTAACACATTTAAATTGAAGGTGGAGAGCAAATGGGCATTGGTTGAACATTTGTGTAATTTTCTATATATTCTAATATGAATATATATTATGAAAAATATAAAAAAATAAAGACTTCAATATTATTTCTAATAATTATTAATGTATCCCATTGCTTAAAACAGTGAGTGGGACACAGTAGTGCTCACTAAATTTTTTTTTTTTTGAGACGAAGTCTCCCCTGTCGCCCAGGCTGGAGTGCAGCAGCGCAGTCTAGGCTCACTGCAAGCCCCACCTCCCAAGTTCACGCCATTCTCCTGCTTCAGCCTCTTGAGTAGCTGGGATTACAAGTGCCCGCCACCACGCCCGGCTAATTTTTTTGTATTTTTAGTAGAGACGGGGTTTCACTGTGTTAGCCAGGATGGTCTCGATCTCCTGACATGATCTGCCCGCCTCAGCCTACCAAAGTGCTGGGATTACAGGCGTGAGCCACTGCGCCAGGCTGGTGCTTGGTAAATATTTAATGAATGCAAAAATTACTGAATTAATAAAATAGTTATCATAATCCTTTCATGTTTGTAACTGGGAAAATAAGTAATTATTGAAATAAAATACACCATTAGATAAGTTAGAGATAAAGTTTAAAAATACAAGCATATTTTACTATACATTTAAAATTGGGCCGGGCACGGTGGTTCACACCTGTAATCCCAGCACTTTGGAAGGCCTAGGTGGGCAGATCATGAGGTCAGGAGATCGAGACCATCCTGGCTAACACGGTGAAACCCCGTCTCTACTAAAAATACGAAAAAAAAAAAATTAGCTTGGCGCGGTGGCAGGTGCCTGTAGTCCCAGCTACTCGGGAGGCTGAGGCAGGAGAATGGCGTGAACCCGGGAGTGGAGGTTGCAGTGAGCTGAGATCGGGCCACTGCACTCCAGCCTGGGAGACAGAGCGAGACTCCATCTCAAAAAAATAAATAAATAAATAAAAATAAAAATAAAATAAATAAAATTGATGTATATTTTATGACAAATTTCATTATTAGTGATCATTACAAGTTATTTTATTTCTATTTTTATTATTTGGTCTTCGCAAAAATCCTCTGATATTTTAGATTCACTCCTTACAGTTGAAGAAACTCAGGTACAAAATAATTAAATAACTTGGCTTAAAACCACTGAACTAGTACGTGGCAGATCTAAGACTTGAACCAAACATTTTTTTACTGTAACTAGTGTTCATTTTATCAAATCATGCTGCTTCTTTCTAATGTATATGCTGTTGATTAGGAAACCAGGCAAATTCAGCTCTCAAACAATACTTGACTTGAAACCGAAAGAAAAAAATATTTTTTTAAATTTTTGACAGGGGAAATGTGTTTGAGTATTTAAGATATAAAACATTATTTAGCTGTGGCGCCTGTGCTCTAGTAGTCAGTGTCAACAGAGTCTACAATTTTTTTACCCATTTGCCTCATTTGACTAACAGTAATTATGTCTGCTAAAGCTTAGAAATATTACATCACTGTAAGGTACCCTCTCATTTCACTTTATTTGTAGTCTCCTCCTGCTGCTCTAGATGATGGAAGTTAAAAGGAATATTTCATTCTTTTACATGTAATTTTTACTTTCAATTGATTGAAATTTATTTATGGAAATTAATAGCATTTATCAGGACACTATTGTAAGTGGACAATTAGCAATATAATGGATGAGTCTTTTAAAACCAGGACTGGAAAATAATATAATTCTTTTGAAAAGCTCATATACAAATTGTATTGCATGATACAGATTAGAGAACTGTAGCTACAAGGGAAGACAATATGGGACATGTTAAAGATGATGGGTTTCCTCTCATCAAGTCAACATAATTTGTTGATTTACAGTCATAAAATGTCAGTGTGCTAGACTGTAGATATTTTTTTCTTCTGTGAACATTTAGATAACTATATTTTATATAGCACTGAATAAGCTCATTGTCCTCTGGCTCATTCACATTTAGATGGCAACATCAAATGGATCACTTTTCAGAATTACTTTCTGCCGTCAACTTCTGGTACTCATCAATCTAAAAAGTAACAGCTTAACCATGTCTACTGAAGGTTAAAGGTCTCAGACTCCAGTCAAAGGCCTAATGGGAATTCAGCTATGTGATGCAGCTAGGACTAAGGGGTTACCTAAGGAAGCTCTGGCAAATTGAAATATCAGTAAGATTGGTTTTATAACTATAGATTTAAATATGAGTTTATTATATGTCTCCTGTATTTTGCAGTTTCCCCAAATGTATGTTATAATAATGATATAAAATTAGATGACTGGTGAAGAATGTCATTCTAACAATGTAAGTGTTAAATAAATAAAATAAAACAATGAATGTATCATTGTTCCACCTCCTAATAGACACTATGTTATGCTGGTAGAAAAATATATACATGTATTTATATATAATAAAAACAAATTTAGTTTATGTGATATGAAGGCCCAGGGTTTCAGATAATTCTGTCATTATTTCCTCCCACTAATCTCTAAACCAAATAGGCCAATTGTTATCTAATCCCCTAGAATTTTGTCCTCATAGAACTGATCAGTAATTGATATACATTAATTATTATTTTTTTAAATATGTGTTTATACTTCCTTAAACCATAGTTCCTGGTGGGTAGAGTCTATGAGACTTTCAGTTATATCTCAGTGTTTAATCACAGGACTTAGTACACAATGAAAGTTCAATAAATGTTTGTTGGATGGATGAATGAGTGAATGAATAAATGGAAAACTCACACAAGAAAAAAAGAAAAAACAACCTTAGAAATGATAAAATTGTAAATGATTCTTTTAGAATAAATGAAAATTTAATTTCCCTTTAGTCTCATGAAAATGTACAACAAATAACCAATGTCTTAACAACTGGACATTCCCTCAATCAGGAGTTTGCAAAATACAGTTCACTGTCTGTGTTTGTATATAAACTTTTATATAAAAACAACTATGCCTATTTGCTTAATTATCTACAACTGATTTCCAGTGACAATAGCAATGTAGAGTTGCAACAGAGACTTCTGACACTCAAAGCCTGAAATAAGTATTATTTGTTTTTTCACAAAAAATCTGCTGATTCTTGTTCTAAATGCTAGCTATATGCTGACATATAAAAACAAGTAATTTTAAAATTTGTCAAATTCTCCTGGTTTCTAATAACTGTGAATTATTTATTATTTCCAATAAGGTTTTTTGGATAGAAACTATTCTAAAATAGCTATCTTAATGCCTTGTTCTCTAAGTTAATTAATAATGGTACTATCATAACTCTCAGGAATTTTTTAAGTGTGAATCATTTGCAAGATACTAGGATTCCTGTCTAACTCGCAGAGATAAAACAGAACCGAGCCATTTCGTGAAGCAACATTTTAGTTTCTCATGATATAAAACTAAAACACTGGACATGTAATCGTATAAGATATTCTTCTTTACTTTTTTTGTTTCAAGTATATAGTCATATCTCCAGGAAAATAACAGCAACGTATGTAATCAGAAGGATATAATAACAAATATTATGTTACTTTTTATTGTGTCCTTGTCTTAAAATTTACTTTCAACATTATTAAACATAAAAAATGACAATTATGTGCATAAAAGTGCTTATGATTATAATATTACTAATAGTCTTTATTAATCAAGGTTTGCAGCACATACAGCGAGAAGAGAAGGATGTGCTTATCATTCATTGTCTTAATTGAATATTGTGTAACTGAAAATATGAAAATTATATAACACACTGGGCAAAGATATAGGATATTCTCATACCTGAAGGAAAGAAGAAAAGCTGTATTAATTATATTATGTATAAGGTAGGTATCTTGAGGGACAAAAATGAGAAAAGTCTGAATATATCCTCTAATTCCCTCTTGTTTTATTTATCATTGCAGCCTATTTATTATATTCATGTTCAATTCTTTGTAATATTTCTTCCACTTAATGATTCTGGTTGCCAATGCCTTACTAACTTTGACCATCCTCTTTAATTCATCTATTAATTTTTTAAATTTTAATGCTCAAAAGATTTTCTTTCTTAATGCTTCATTTGAATTTTTTAATATAATGTCTTCATTTATTATTATTCAATGATTCATCTATCTAATCCAGGACTTTATTTCAATGGTTTGTCTTCTGATTCTTCAGTCTGATTTGCTACTTTGTGGCTGCCAAGCTCACTAATGTTAATTGATCTTTGACTTTGCCAACTCAATGTACCTGGAGTTGGGACGCTCTAAAGGCTGCTTGTTTGAACATGCTAAAATTGATGTTATTTATCTTTTTTACAAATTTTATTTTAGGTTCAATGTTACATACGCAGGTTTATTATAGGTAAATTGCCTGTCATGGGTGTTTGGTATACAGATTATTTTCACACCTAGATAATAAGCATAGTAACCAATAGGTATTTTTTAATCTTCACCTTGCTCCCATCCTCCACCCTCAAGTAGGCCCCAGTGTCTGTTGTTCCCTTCTTTATACACATATGTACTTGATGTTTAGCTCCCACTTATAAGTGAGAACATGCAGTGTTTGTTTTTTTGTTCATGTATTAGTTTGCTTAGGATAATGGCCTACGGCTGCACCCATGTTGCTGCTAAAACATGATCTTGGTTTTCTTACGGCTGCATAGTATTCCATGGTGTGTATGCACCACATTTTCTTTATCTAATTGTATTAGTCCATTCTCACACTGCTGTAAAGAGCTATCTGAGATCAGGTAATTTATAAAGAAAATAGATTTAATTGGCTCACAGTTATGCATGGCTGGGGAGGCTTCAGGAAATTTTTGATCATAGTAGAAAGCGAAAGGGAAGAGAGGCACATTTTCCCATGGCACATCAGGAAAGAAAGAGAGAAAGGATGGAATTGCCACACTTCAGATCTGAGGACTCACTCACCGTAAGAAGAACAGCATGGGGGAAATCCGTTCCCATGAATGTCACCTCCCACCAGGCCCCTCCCGACATGTGGGAATTACAGTTCAACATGAGATTTGGGTGGGGACAAAGAGCCAAACCATATCAGTAGTCTACCATTGATGGACATTTAGGTTGATTCCATGTCTTTGCTATTGCGAATAGTGCCTCAGTGCACATTCACATGCATGTGTCTTTATGGTAGAACGATTTGTATTTCTCTGAGTATATACCCAGTAATGGGATTGCTGGGTTGAACGGTAGTCCCACTTTTAGCTCTTTGAAGTATTGCCATACTGCTTTCCATGATAGTTGAACTAATTTACATTCCCTTCTGCAGTGTGTAAGCGTTCCCTTTTCTCCACAACGTTGCAAGCATCTGTTATATTCGACTTTTTAATAATAGCCAGTGTGACTGGTGTGAGATGCTATCTCATTGAGGTTTAGATTTGCGTTTCTCTAATAATTAGTGATGTTGAACTGTTTTTCATATTTTTGCCCCATATATGTCTATTTTTAAAGTGTCTCTTATGTTCTTTGCCCACTTTTTAATGGGGTCGTTTTTCTCTTGTAAATATGTTTAAGTTCTTTATAGAATCTGTATTTTAGGCCTTGGTTATGTGCATAGTTTGCAAATATTTTCTCCCATTCTGTAGGTTTTCTATTTATTTTGTTGATGGATTATTTTTCTATGTAGAAACTCTTTAGTTTAATTAGGTCTCCTTTATCAATTGTTGTTTCTGTTGTAGTTGCTTTTAGCATATCCATCATGAAATCTTTGTCAACTCCTGTTTCCAGAATAGAATTGCCTAGGTTTCATTCCAGGCTTTTTATAGTTTGGGGTTTTACATTTAAGTCTTTATTTCATTTTGAATTGATTTTTGTAAATGGTGTAAGGAAAAGATCCAGTTTCAGTCTTCTGCATATGGCTAGCCAGTTATCCCAGCACTGTTTATTTAATAGGGAGTCTTCCGCATTACTTGTTTTTGTCAATTTTGTCAAGTATCAGATGGTTGTGGGTGTGCAGTATCTTTTCTGGGCTCTCTATTCTGTTCCATTGGTCTGTGTGTCTATTTTGGTACCAGTACCAGGCTATTTTGTTTACTGTAGTCTTGTAGTATAGTCTGAAGTCAGGTAATGTGATGTCTCAGGCTCTGTGTTTTTGCTTAGGATTGTCTTGGCTATTAGGGCTCTTTACTAGTTCTATATGAATTTTAAAATAGTTTGTTCTAATTCAGTGAAGAATATCAAAAATAGTTTGGTAGGAATAGCATTGAATCTATTAACTACTTTAGGCAATATGGCCATTTTGACAATATTGATTCTTCCCATCCATGAACATGGATTGTTCTTCCATTTGTTTGCAACATCTTTCATTTCTTCGAGCAGTGTTTTGTAATTCTCATTGTAGAGGTGTTTTACCTCCCTGGTTCACCATATTCCTAGGTATTTCATTCTCTTTGTGGCTATAGTGAATGGGATTGTGTTCTTGATTTGGCTGTCAGTTTGGATGTTGATGTTGTATAAAAACACTAATGATTTTGTACATTGATTTTATATCCTGAAACTTTTCTGAAGTTGTTTATTATATCAAGGAGCTTTGGGGCAAAGAGTAACGGGTTTTCTATGTATAGAATCATATTGTCTGCAAACAGGAATACTTTTACTTCCTCTCTCCCTATGTAGATGTCTTTTATTTCTTTCTCTTGCCTGATTGCTTTGGCCAGGACTTCCAATACTATATTGAATAGAAGTGGTGAGAAAGAACACTCTTGTCTTGCTTCAGTTTTCAAGGAGAATGTTTCCAGCTTTTGTCCATTCAGCATGATATTGGCTGTGCATTTGTCAAAGATGGCTCTTATTATTTTGAAGTATGTTTCTTCAATGCCTGGTTTGTTGAGAATTTTTAACATGAAGAGATGTTTAATTTTATTGAAATACTTCTCTGCATCTATTGAAATAATCATGTTGTTTTTGTTTATAGTTCTGTTTAAGAAATGAACCACATTAATTTATTTGCATATGTTGAACCAACCTTCATCCCAGGGATAAAACCTATTTGATCATAGTAGACTGATTTTCTTCTCTATTTGGTTGGCTAATATTTGTTGAGAATTTTTGCATTTATGTTCATCAAGGATATTGACCTGAAGTTTCCTTTTTCTGTTGTGTCTCTGAAAGGTTTTGATATCAGGATGATGCTGGCCTCATAGAATGACTTAGGAAGAAGACCTTCCTCCTCAATTTTTTGAAACAGTTTCTTTAGGAGTGGTGCCATCTCCTCTTTATACATCTGGTAGAATTTAGCTGTGAATCTGTCTGGTCATAGGCTTTTTTTGCTTGGCAGCTTTTATTATTAATTAAGTTTTGGAGCTCATTATTGGTCTGTTCAGGGATTATATTTAAGCGGACTTTACAGTATTTAGCAGAAACAAAGTAGTTTAGTAATATAACTAATAGTGATCAAGGTAGCACATTTTATAATCTTGTATTTATCCTTCTTAAATATAAATGTCACCAAACAAAATGGTATTTGTTGAATTAATACTGAAAGTTTGAGGTTATTGTGCAACCGAGTCATAAGAACAGGGCTTCTTTTCAACAATGTGTTTGTTACCAGTTCAGGCAGTTAAAAACAGCAGCAAAACAAAAACAACAAAACTTTATTCCTAAAGAATACTTTGAAAATAATAAAACAGCATATGAAGATGTTAGTGTAAACTCTCAAAATTTTGAGGATTATTATATCTTAAAACTTATGTTCAAGGAAATGAATGAGTAAATTGTGCTTTAAATTGACGACTTTTACTTATCATTTGTTTTTTTACATAACACAACACACATAAAAGGAAAATAACTGTTTTTGGGCCTCATTGTTTATATACCAGAGAATTTTTGCCTATTTATTGTTAGCATCTCCCAATACTGCAAGAACTTTTTTGTTGAAACTTCTCTAGTAATATTTCCAATTATTTGAAAAATATATTCAAAATCAATACAGAGACAATGCTAGTATTTGAAATATCTTACTTCTTAAGGAATGAAGTAAGAGAATAAAAATATCTCTCTCCAGAAATTAATGTTTTGGCCTTGATTTGAAAGCTAAATTCAAAAATACATATGCCTGAATAAGATATACAAAAAAGTCATATTATTTAACTGCATAACGTTTTTGAGATTTAAAAATATCATCTGTGCAATAACAGCTTCATTTTGCTGGTTCAATTCACTGTGCACACCTATTTGCATATTCCTTCATGTTAAAATTCAAAAAGAGTGACACTGAATGAATGCTAAATGTGTGCTGTATAGGTTCCATTATTGAGAACATAATTACCATATACACTGCCTTGCCCAGTTAATAATGCAAGGAAACTAAATGCCAGGGCTGCAGTGGGAAGGTGGTCACAGCTTTAATGACTGTATGCAAGAAGTTTCATAAATCTCCACTCAAATAAAAGACTAACTCCTGGAAGAAAATGTCATTAAAGTTGGGAAGTACTAACACAATTGATTATAAATGGATTGAACCAAAGTATTCTTAAACAATCCCTTTTAGTATTTTTTATCTTGATATTTCAGAGAGATATATATTACATGATATGCTCCGTAACTCAGAAAAAGAAGATGAAGTGCAAACCCAATTTTCATTTCAAATTTAGTATATCTCTCTTCTCCTCTCTCATTTTATCTTTCTATGCACACACACGTATATCTATATGTATCTACACATAGATATTTATATGACTACATAACATATATGTGTAGATACATATATGCATTGCTTTGTGATTTTTTCTTTTATATAGGTAGAATAATACTTGAATAAGACTTCCTGTTAAAAAAATTACCATTTTTTATTTAGTATAATTTTTAGAATGATGAAAGAAAGGCATATGTATAACTCTGCCCCTGAAATGAATATAAGCATTCAAATTCTCAGAAAAATTATGTGCATGAATTTGTAGATGCAGATGTCTGGTAATTAAGGTGCTGTAATTGCCTTACAATTAACTATCCATTTAATAATAGAGAAGATATAGGCTTTCTATCACAAATAATGCAGCTGTTTTTTTAATGGATAATATGTCTTTAGATTTTCTGAATGGAATCCTCTATAAGTCAAGAGTTCAGTTCAGAAAACAGCAACCACCTTAGGCATTTTTAAACATGAAGAAATTAAGTGCAGGAAACTGTGCTGACCAGAGCATTGTCGGAGTCAAAAGGCTGAAAGAACAGTTTTGAAGCTGAGTTTACTGGAATAATACCCAAACCTAAAAAAGGAAATAGGCCAGAAACAAGAGCCCCTGTCAGCCAAAACAGACTAACATTCCAGAGGCTGGAAAATGTGCTTTCAGTGCTGCAATACAGGGATAAACCATCAGATCAAGATGCTGCACCTCTTCTGCTTATCAACACCTAGGAAGCTGTGGATTGGACCCTTCAACCCTACTGTAGGGGACCCTCACACTTCTTGAGTATCAATTGCCATTAGCAACCACAGGAAGATGGTTTCTGCTTAACCCGTGCCTTTCAAATTTTGCTGCCTGTCATCCAAAAGGTGGACCAAATTTACATTCAGGAGCTTTGTTAAGAGGGCATCTTGAAAATGTAGTTTTTAGGTTTCAAATCTGTGATAAAGGAAGGTTAGTATAAGATAATGTATTGGGAAGCTAATGCGAATTACATATAGCAAAGATATCCCCACATGGAAATAAAATATGTTTAAAATATGATGAAACAGCACACTATATTAATCTTTACTCCATAAAAACAAATACATCTCAAATTCTCAAAGTATCTCTGTTCTGGCAAGCAGAACAATTATTTTGGTAGAGTGTATTTTTAAAAAAAGAAATTGAATGAATTTTGCAAAGATAAGTTAAAATAGGTGACAACCCAAAGATATCAACATACTGTTAGAATTTGATCCAGATTCAGTGTGTTTTTATTGAGATCAGTAGTGACTGATAATCATGTGAAAATTAAAAGTTGAGACCGCTTATGATTAAGATCATTTCCCAAATGCTTCACCTCATTAAACTTTGAAGGTAATGACATTCATGGCAGGATGGGGTGGGGCATTTTTACTAGATATTTACTACACAATAGCACAATATGCTAACTGAAGAAAAAAATCTAAATCTTTCCATGGTAATTATTTTATTTCTTTATTAGTGTTCTACTGCAGTTGTAAACACTTCTCAGAAACTTACTGGCTTAAGAAAACAAAAATCTCTTCTTTTAGATTAGTTTTGTTTGTTAGAGGCCCAATATGGTTTCACTGGACCATATGAAGATAAAATGAAGGCAAAATGAATGTAGGGCTGCTTTCCTCTTCCGGGACTCTATGGGAGAATTGGGTTTCTTACGGTTTTCAGCTTCTAAAAGCCTCTAGAATTCCTTGATCCCCTTTCTCCTTCTCAAAATGCAACAGTTTCACATTTCATCCTGCCCTTTTTTTTTTTTTTCTGTAGTTAACAGATCTCTTGTCTCTGTTCTGTCTGCGTCTTTCACTTTTAAAGATCCTTGTGATTCTGTTGATGCCACTTGGGTAATCCAACACAATGTCCCCATCTAAAGGTCTGTACCCATAATCACATCTGCAACATTCCTTTTGCCATGTAAAGAACCATAATTAGCTTCTGGAAATTAGGACACATTTTTGGGGTCAGTTATTCTGCCTACAATTCTGCTTAGAATAAGAATAACAAACACTGCCTGAAATTTATTATGCAGAGAAAAGCTCTTAGTTGTGATCTCTAGTTTATTCTCATATGATTTATGTTATTACATTTACAATAAAAAGATTGCATTGTAATATATCCTATGGGATTTTCTGAAAGTCCATATCCTATTTGATTTTTGGACGTCAAATATATGCAATTTTATTAAATCCAGTTGAAATACTCAAAAAGAATGTACTTCATAGTAACAACTGCATGTGGAAAACCATATTTTATTTGTAAATGGTTTTATTAGCAAACATAAGCTTGTTCATATGCTAGGAAAATTATTTCAGGAAAATTTCTGAACACAAATTATGTTTTATCACTCAGATATTCATTGAATCTAACACTTGAATCTATTTACTATTTATAAAATAGAATGTCACTGTTACAAAATATTTAGAAATGTGCCTATTACCTGCATCAGCATGGTTGTATCTATATGAGGACATTGATTTAGATAAACTAAAAGTAATCTGAATGTGATTTCAATTTGGAAGAAACAACAAGAGGTATAATGTGAAGCTTAGAGGTTATAGTTCTTGAGGCAGAGAAAGTGCCTACTGTTGACAGAAACATAACATGGGAATGTGAAGGCAGAGATTAAACAGGAACATGACACGAGCTTTGCTTAGTATGTGTAAACTGATAAAATACAGATGTGTGACCCCTCCAAAAAGCAAATTAGGTATGGATACAAAATATCCATACATAACGTATAATTCTCAAAGGAGGTGGAAATACACATGTGTAATTCACATTTCTGTCAAAACATGTTAAGAATAGCACCACTGCTGCTAGTAGAGTTTCCACAGGTCTCACCAGCCTACGGGGCACCATTAACAGTAATAACTTACATTCCTCTGGCCCTTTTCTTCACTGGCTTATGTGGAACATCGTCCTCCCTTCTGTTCCCTGTTTTTTCTACCTAAATAGTTTGAATTTTCTAGACTGTCTCATACGCGGAACAAGTACACAGAGTGGCCTCCTTTGCCTGAGACTGCCACTTCTGGTGGGTGCTGTCACTCTGTGCACTCACTGGGAAGTGAGTTCACTGGGAGTCATTCTGAAGTCTCTGCGGTCTCCTGGACATGCTGTTTCTTTCACTGAACAGCACCTCATTCATGGTCTCCCAGACAGCAACCCAGGTGCACGAGAAATAGCCATAAGCTCTTCTTAGGTGGAACAAAATAGGAGAGTGCTTTATTAATTCTTCAGCATGGGAGTATGTTTAAAAACTATCAAAACTTTGTAATTTGGTGCTAAGATGTAGCATTTTGTTGACACAATTTTCTCTTTTTGCTGACAGTCTTCCCTTTCCCTTGGATTTGGAGGAGAGACGCTCAAATGACTTATCTATTCCAACATATTTTCTCTACTTTGGGACAACCAAGGCTTTATTATTCAGACAACCTTCTTTTCTGCCTGGGGCCTTCTTCCCTTCCAATGAGTTTTCTTAGGAAAGCCTCAAATCTCTATGCATGTGGACTTTGCATAGACTGCCCCACCAACTCACCAGACACTGCTAAAAAAAAAAAGGCACAGCTAAGACTTAAGCTAAAATCTATGTGCATTCACAACATGTACCACCTTTAATATAAGAGCTGTCACAAGGCACTGACACTTTTAAAAAGCAGAGGAATCTTTTTTTAAATGGTGAGTAAGCCTCATTGATCTGAACCTGAAAATACAGTAACCAACTATAAAGTTGATCTAGGTAGTGCTCAGAAAACATTTAATCTAATCAGATGAAAACATAAATTTCCTTTTCTCTACGTTTGTGAGGAGTTAGTATCTATGAAGAGTTTTGGGATATATTGAGCATAACTGTGTCTGAAAGAGGAAGTAACAATTTCTAAACTCAGCTTTACTTCACCTAAACTAGAGATGTCCTGGTTTGTAATCATCTTGCATTCTGCAGGTATCTGTGGACAAATTCCCAGAATCTCTTTGTAGTGAAGGAATTTTGTGGAATACAATTTCTATCTGTGAAGTACTTCTGCAATCATGATTTCCACCTGACAATATTAATAGAAAATGTTCTATTCATTTAAATTGAATACAAATCTCTTATAAATGAATTCAAAAATCAAGACAAAAAATTGGAACTAATATTACCTCTTTATACATGTAGGAGGAGAATATGTTCTGAAAATAATTGAAATGTTGATTAGCTGTTTAATTTTACTTTTTGACATATGAAATCAGGGTGTAATTTATGACTTAAAATTTGTCACATTTGTGGAGAAATAAAGTTTATCTTTGATATTCCCAAGTTCAACATCATATTATTTATAGTAGAATAACTTAAAACTATGCTTTGTTATTTTGTTGCTTTCCCTTTAAATAGATTATTTTTAGCATGTTTACTAATGTGTTATTTTTTAACGTGTTTTATTCACAAGCCAGTCAGGAAACTGTTATTCAACCTAAATTATAATTATATTGTTTAAACTATTATTGAAAACTAACAGAATATGTGTTTTACACTCATATTTTATAATACTCTATATTATACAATTTGTTTGTTTAAATTATAGTTATGTTATTTAAACTTTGAAAACTAATAGGATATATTTTTCCTACTCATATTTTATATTTTAAAATACTATACATTTTATAGTTTATTTAATTATATTCTAAAGCTTTAAAAAATGAATATTTAATTAATATAGATAGTGGAATTAAATGAAAATGGAAGAATCTTAAAAGTAAGTCCTGTCATCATCTCTCCATTCTATAACTGATAAATACCTAAGGGTTAGTGAAATCCCTTTGTCACTTTGCCTAATTTCAATATTAAATAATTCTATGTCCAGATGCAGTGGCTCAGGCCTGTAATCCCAACACTTTGGGAGGCCGAGGAGGGTGGGTCACCTGAGGTCAGGAATTGGAGACCAGCTTCGCTAACATGGAGAAACCCCGTCTCTATTAAAAATGAAAAAAATTAGCCAGATATGGTGGCAGGCACCTGTAATCCCGGCTACTTGAGAGGCTGAGGCAGGAGAATTGCTTGAACCTGGAAGGTGGAGTTTGCAGTGAGCTGAGATCGCGCCACTGCACTCCAGCCTGGGTGACAGAGCGAGACTCTGTCTCAAAAAAATAATAATGATAATTTTATTTTGTATTTGGAGTTTTTCTGTAGTGAGAAATATGTGTAGCTTAACAAAATTTTCCTCAATATTTTGAAATAGAGCATAGAAGAATAAAAGAAACTATGAAACAAGTAAGTATAGTTGGAAGGTAAATATATCACATACATAAATCTGTTCTGTAGGCATTCCATAAGGCATTTTGTGTGTGTATGTGGTTTCAAATTGAAAGTAAATTTATTTAACAAATATTTGAGCACCTACTCTGGGCCATACACCCCACCGTTGCTGGTGACTTACAGGAGTGAATTCTAGCCAAGGGACTTTATATCTCAAAACTGGATGGTGTCATGGGGAGTGTCTTTTCTTCCCAACTTCTAGAAAATGGGGCAATAAAAACAACAGGAACCGAATTTACTTGCATTCAACTCTCACTTTCTGAGCATCTTTAGGATGCAAAGCATTCATTCAGCACTCTAGGATTAAATACAAGTCAAATAATACATTATCACTTCCCTCACAGATACTACAAACTACTCAGGAAGGCCAACGTTTAGACAGAACATTATACATGGCATACGACTTGAGGCCTTCAGCACCAGATTAAGTTGAGCCAAAACTCCTGGGTAGAAGCCATCTGTGGATGCTCTTTAGGCTAATCTTTTGACTTCCTTTTGTTAAGAGTTTTATTTTCTATTTAAAATTGCTCCTCCTTAGGTCTTGATGAGGACTGCATAGGAGAGGGGCCCATGGAAAGGACATGGTCTTTACAGGAAGCATGGTCAAGTGGCATGGGTTTGGTTGCAAGAAACAGAAACTGTATATGTAATTGAAAGTCCAGAGTTAGAGAAAAAATCAAATGCTGTTTGCACAGGACTACAGCACAGTCTTGGTGGTTGTATTCATCCCACCTTCCTCTGTGTGTTACCTTCATCCTCAAGCTGGACATCATGGGATGTCAACTGCTCTTCCCATAAGGTACTTTTTTACCCAATACGATTTATGATCTAATATAACTTGCTACTTCCTTCTCTCATGACTTCAAAAAATAAAGAGAAATGTTATTTTTATACATTTTTCCACAAATAATATATTATTTTATTCAATACTTATTCAGGAATTAAATCCATGTTCGATGTTAGTTCCCTTTTACTTTAAGCCTCTTTGCATTGTGTTATTATCAGCCCAGTCTTGGTAATTGTTAAAGTAGACCTTAATCCAGAGCAGAGCTATGGAAGGTAAGTAGGCAGACAGGCACAAAGTCATTGCAAATGACTAACATCTCCAACAAGTTGCTATGAAATTTAGCTAACAAGAAAGTTTGGTGAAATTAAGAAATATAGTACCAGACATATATTTTCATATCTATAGATTTTTAAATTAAATCTGTAGTAATTTCTTCTTTGACAGGCATATTTTTAACAACCAACACAGTTTCAGAAGTCAAACATTTTTATTTTAAGCAAATTAGATGTGGGAGAAAGAATATTTATACTGAAATGAGAACAAAAACAAACAATTTGGCCAATGAACTTGGAATTGTCACTGAAATAACTGTGTATTCATTTCTGAATGTTGAGACTTTAACTGAGATTTGCTGATAATCTTTCCTTATTGTTCTTTTAATATCTGCCTTCTCGCATCTATTGTTTCTGAAGAGAAGTCAGCTATTAATCTGAGTTTCACTTTTATGCGAAAAAATCATGAATAAATCCTTTTATTCTTAATCACTTCAAAATTTTCTCTTTTTCTTTTACATAGATAGTTTTATTACAGTGTGTCTAGAACAAAATTTTTTGAGTTTTGTTAATTGAGGTTTTTAGATGTATATATAATTAGCAAATTTGAGATATTTTGGGCTATTATTTTTTAAAATATATTATCTTTTCCATTTTCTCTCTTCTCTCCTTCTGTGATTCCAATAAGAAACTCAGCTTGATGATGTTCCATAAGTCTCTGAATCTCAGTTGCTTTTTTTGTTTGCATTCTTTTTTTTTCTGTTTATTTCACACTGAATAAGTTAATAATCTGTCTTCAAGGTGGATGATTTTTGTTTGTTTGTTTTTTGTTTTTTTGTTTTATTTTTTTTTTTGAGACAGAGTTTTGCACTTGTCGTCAGGCTGGAGTGGAGTGGTGCAATCTCTGTTCACTGCAACCTCAGCCTCCCGGGTTCAAGCGATTCTCCTGCCTCAGCCTCTGAAGTAGCTGGGATTACAAGCACCCACCACCACGCCCAGTTAATTTTTGTATTTTTAGTAGAGACAGGGTTTCACCATGTTGCCCAGGCTTATCTCGAATTCCTGACCTCAGGTGATCTTCCCACCTCAGCCCCCCACAGTGCTGGGATTACACACGTGAGCCACCATGTTTGGCCCGCTAATTTTTTCTTTCACCTCAAATCTTCTACAATCCCCTCTGGAGAATTTTTAATTAAAGTTATTATATTTTTTCACACCACCAGAATTGCTATTTGGTTCTTTCCTTTTTATTTTTTCCTTTCTTTTTTTTTTTAAACTCTGTCTCTTTTGTTATATTTTCTACTGATGAAGCATTGTTAAACATCCTGCTAATTTTTAAAACATAATTTATTTTAGTTCTTTGAACATATTTATAAGAAGTGTTTTGAAGTCTCTGTTTACTAAATGTAATACATGTATTCTCAGAGATTCTTTCAATTTACTATGCTTGTGTTTATTGTTGTTGTTTGTTGTTTTTAGAGACAGGGTCTCATTCTGTCTCTCAGGATGGAGTACAGTGGCACGATCATAGCTCACTGTGGCTTTGAACTTCCAGGCTAATATGATCCTCTTTCCTCAGCCTCCGAAGTAGGCACATGCCACCATGTTTGGCTAATTTTTTTTTATTTTTTATTTTTTGTAGAGACACAGGTCTCACTATGTTGCCCAGGCTGGTCTCAAAATCCATGCTTCAAATGATCCTTCCACTTCGGCCTTCCACAGTGCTGGGATTACAGGCGTGAGCCACCGCCTAGCCTTGATCAACTGTTTTTTGTTTTTGTTTATTACTGTGTATGGCCCTATTCTCTTATACATGTCTTATTCTTGTTTGTTCTTGATGACAGCGGCAGTTTAAATAACATAGTGTAACAACACTAGGTTCTGAATTCTTCTTACATAAGTTGTTATTTATTTTTTATTTTTATTTGTTTGTTTAATGACTTGCCAGAACCAATTTTACAGAAAGCTATTTCTTCCACAGTGCATAATCATTAAGGACTCTGCTCAGTTTTGTTTAACTATCTTTATTTTTTTTTTATACTAGCGTCCATGGCTGGCCAGTGGGTTAACATAGCATATTGGCTAGCCAATTATTGGTCAGAGATTGAAGCTAAGCACCTAAAGCTAGTAAGGCTTAGAACTGCAGCATGCATTTATAGTGCAAGCAGTTTGTAAGTTGGCCCCAGCTTTTACTTTGTACTTGCACAGTTTCATGTTCAGCCAGTGGTTAGTATATAACTGAGGCAATTTCTAATCTCTCCTAAACAATGCACAACTGTTTGCATGCATGAATCCTTTGAGATCACCAGGAACATGTGAAACCTTTATCAACACCCCCTACGACCGTTTTGTTCTCTAGATATTCCTGTTAGATTTTTAATTGATCAGCCAAACTCAGGCAGCTAGCTGTGATGTTGTTCTTCCACAAGTGCAACTAAGATCATTACTGGTTTCCGAAATAACTCTAGGCATGGGGCTTTTCCTTAGAACTCAGTCTCTGAGAAGTCAGCCTTCTCTAGTGTATTGAGGCTGCTGGTATTCACAGTTACTTCCATGGAGCTGGTGATGGGGATGAGAAGGGCTCTATATGTATAAATGTCTTAGATATCTTTTCCTCTGTACAATATTTTGTAGTTTTTCTTGAATAAATGGTTTTAATTTGTTACATACCTCTAACTAATTTCTATAGTTCCAAGGGGGTGGTTTTTGATTACATTATCCAGTTTTCATCATTGCTGTTTGGTGAGAGGATTTGCTTATTCATCATTCTACCATAGGCACACTACCTATCACAACTTACTTTCAAGTAACAGAAAACTTTATATATATATATATATATAATATATATGATATATATCATATATTATATTATGTTCATATATTCATATTATGATATATCAACATAATATATAATATATGATATGTATATATATGTTGATCATGAAACTGCACTTGCCAGAACCAATATTATATATATATATATATACACACACACACAACACCTTTGTTCCTTGTTTAAATCTTTTAAAAATTGTTTTATATTAGAATATTTTGTAGTTGAATTGTGTGAATTTTACACAAGACACTATGATTAACATTGCAAGCACATTTTTCTACTTTGTTGATTGCTTGTTATATCTCTCATATATACATGTGCGTGTGTGCATGTGTGTGTGTGTGTGTGTTTGTGGAGAGAGTGAGATAGGTGTTTCAAACTTTAATAATCAAACATATAGTGACTTTTCAATGGTTATTTAATTTTATGAGAGGCCTTTCCACATTGATACCAGCAATATGTCTAACTCAAAATGTCCTATTTTTATCATAACTTTAAAAATATTAAATATATTATCTTTCTGGATTATCTTTGGATGTACAATGTGCAGTGTAATAGTATTTTATTATTAAATGCTTATTCAATGGTGTCTCCATCATTTCTTAGTAATTTGCACATATACTTTGATATAAAGTGACATTGTTTTTGTATAATGAATATATTTAGTAGTGAGATTCTTTTTCTTTTACATAAAATTCATATAATTTTGTAGTCTTTATGATATACTATCACTTTTGCTATTTATTTTAAAAATTCTCATTTTAAAGAGCTTAGAAAAATATAAAAATATTCAGAAATTTATTTAATAATTTATCAATATCATACTATACTGTAACTTTCTTCAGTGACAATCTGCTTTAATATATTCTTATATCTATAAATATAAAATGGTATAAATTTAATAGTTGCACAGCATTACATTGAAGAGTTGGAATTATTCAACTATTTACTTCTGTTAAAAATTTAGCTTTTTTTCAAAGCCTTATTTATACAAATATCAATTTAATCAATATTGTTTTATTAAAAATGTGATTTGAATATTTGTCTAATTATTGCCTGGTCCATTTAGCTGAATTGTCTCCTTAATTCTAACATGTTTTACCTGATGTGTTAGGCTGTTCTTGCATTGCTATAAGGAAATACCTGAGGCCGGGTAATTTGTAAAGAAAAGAGGTTTAATTGACTCCTGTTTCTGCAGGCTGTACAAACATGGTGCTAGCATTTGCTTGGCTTCTGGGAAAGCCTCAAGGAGATTTTAATCACGGCAGAAGGCAAAGCAGAAGCAAGCATATCACATTGTAAGAATATATCAGCAAGAAGCCGGGCGCGGTGGCTCACGCTTGTAATCCCAGCACTTTGGGAGGCCGAGGCGGGCGGATCACGAGGTCAGGAGATCGAGACCACGGTGAAACCCCGTCTCTACTAAAAATACAAAAAGCTAGCCGGGCGTGGTGGCGGGCGCCTGTAGTCCCAGCTACTCGGAGAGGCTGAGGCAGGAGAATGGCGTGAACCCGGGAGGCGGAGCTTGCAGTGAGCCGAGATTGCGCCACTGCACTCCAGCCTGGGCGACAGAGCGAGACTCCGTCTCAAAAAAAAAAAAAAAAAAAAAAAAAGAATATCAGCAAGAAAAAGAGGGAGGAGTTGCCACACACTTTTAAACAACCAGTTCTCCAGAGAACTCACTGCCTATTGCAAGGACAGCACCAAGCCATGAGGAATCCATCCTCATGATCCAATCATCTCCCACCAAGCCCCATCTCCATCATTAGGAATCACATTCCAACATGAGATTTAGAGAGCACAAATAGCCAAACTATATCACATGACTTTTGGGAATTTTATTTATTGAAAATAATATCTATAAACATTAATACTGGACTATTTTTATTCTCATACTTATATTTTATTTCCTATTACGGTGGTATCAAAGTGGCTAAAATGCCCAAAACAATATAGAGTGATAATGGTTAAACAAGTATACTTGTTAAGTGTCTAAGTTAATAGAAATAATGAAATGTTATTTACTTATTAGAGGATTACAGTTTTGTGCTGAAATTTCTGTATATATAATGAACATGTGTTTCTATTCCCAAGTCAAATAGCATTTTTATTATGCGTTTTTTAAAGGTTATTCTCTGTAGTTATAACAACTTCTCTCTCTCCCTCTCTTTCTTACTCTTACATACGATGATACAATTTAAATAATGGAATTATTTATATGCAAACATATTAGGTCACTTTGCACATATCATTCAATTTAAGAGTAAGTTTTGCCTGAGGGAATTTGCTTATATATGTGTTTTTGTGTACATGCCTCTGTGTGGAATAGTGTTCATATGTGAATTATATTTCTGAAGTTTAGTACTATTAACTGCTAAAATGTTAGCTATATAAAATGAGTCTGAATACAATATGTTTTTTGTACTCTTTAACAATATTTCTACCTCTTCGAAACTGATTTGTCTTGGTATTTTTGGAAGCTTTCTTCTAATTTATTTTCCTATTACTTCCATGAGAGGTTATCTATACTTTCGTGAGTCTATTTTTCTTAGATATACTTATAAAAGCATGTATTTTGAAATTTTCTAATTTCATAGCATTAAATTGGATCTTATATTCTTTTACCATTTTAAAAAACCTAACTTTTTTCTATTTTTTATTGTACTAATAAATAAAACATAAATTTAACACTTTAACCATTTTAAATGTATAATTCAGTAGCATTAAATACATTCATAATATTGTGCAACCATCACCATGCATAGGCATAACACTTTTCATCTTTTAAAATGTAGCTTTATATCTATTAAACAGTAACTCCCCATATCTAACCCTCACCCCTCAGGCCCTTGCAACCATCATTTTATTTCTGTTTTTATAATTTTGCCTAGTTTAATTACTTCATATGAATGAAATTACACAGTAATTGTCTTTTTGTGACTGGCTTATTTCACTTAGCTAAAGGTTCATCCATCTTTTAATAAGCATTAGAATTCCTGTCCTTTAGTAAGGCTCAATAATATTCCATTGTATGTATATACCACTTTTTGCTTATCTGTTTTTCACTCAATGGACATTTAGGTTGCTTCCACATTTTAGCTACTGTAAATAATGTTGTTATAAACATAAATGCACAAATATCTCTTTTAGACACTATATTCAGTTGTTTGGGGAGTATACTCAGTAGTGAAAATGCTAGAGCATATGGTAATTCTATTTTCAATTTCTTCAGTAACTACCATATTGTTTTTAAGAGCAACTGTACCATTTTGCACACCTATGAAGAGTTAACAAGGGTTTCTCTTTTTCTACATCCTAATCAAAGTTTGTTCTTTTCTTTTCTTTTTTAATTATCTAAAAGGGCGTGAGGGCATGAAGTTGTATCATGTAGTTTTGATTTGCATTTTCCTAGTGATTAGTGATGTTGAACATGTTTATATGTGCTTTCTGTCTATTTGCTTATCTTCTTTGAAGAAATGTCTATTTAAGTCCTTTGTACATTTTTGAATTAGGTTCTTTGTTTTTTGTTGTTGTTGTTGTTAAATTTTAGAAGTTCTCTTTATAGTTTAGGTATAAATCTCTTATCAGATACATAATTCACAAATGTTTTCTCCCATTTTGTGGGCTGCGTTTTTACACTGCTGATAGTAACTTTTGATGCATAATTTTTTTTTAATTTTCATGAAGTCCTATTTGTCTATTTTTTGTTTTCTTACCTGTGCCTTTGTGTCATATTTAATAAATTTCTACCAAGTTCAATGTGAAGATTTTGCCCTGTTTCATTCTAAGAGTTTTACAATTTTAGGTCTTATATTTAGATCTTTGATCTTTTTTGAGCTAATTTTTTAATATATTAGGGTCCAACTTTATTGTTCAGTATGTGCATATCTAATTTTTTCAGCATCATTTATTGAAAGACTGTCCTTTCCATATTGAATTTCCTTGGAACTTTTAATCAAAAACCATTCGATCGTATACATGAGGGTTCCTTTCTGGGCTCTGTATTCTATTCCATTGGTCTATATGTCTGCCTTTATGCCAGTTCTGTACTGACTGTTTTGATTATAGGAGGCTTGTAGTCACTCTTAAAAATGAGCAAATACCTTTCAGCGATATTCTCTTTTACTCAAGATTGTTTTGGCTATTAAGGGTCCTTTGAGATCACATACATTTTAAGATGTTTTTCTCCTTTTTACAAAAAGAAAAGTCAGTGGAATTTTGGTAGGGATTGCATTGAAACTGTAGATGCTTTGGGTAGTATTGATATCTTAACAATATTACATCTTTGAACACAGGATGCATTGCCATTTAGTTATGTCTTTTAAATTTATTTCAGCAACGTTTTTAGTTTAAATTGTACAAGTCTTTCACCTCTTGGTTAAGCTAATTTCTAATGTTCATATTATTTTGATGCCATCATAAATGGAATTATTTAAATAATTTTCTTTTCATATGGGTCATTGTAATATAATATATAAAATGTAGCCAGTTTGTGTGTTGTCTCTGTATTACACTACTTTGCTGAATTTATTTATTATTTCTAATAGGTTTTGTGGAATAATTAGGCTTTCTACATAAAAGATCATGTCAAATGTGAGTAGAGATCATTTTACTTCTTTTTCAATTCAGATGCTTTCCATTTATTCATCTTGCTGAAATGCTCTGGCTAGAACTTCTAGCACCAGATTAAATAGAAATGGTGAAAGTAGGCATCTTTACCTTTCCTGATCTTAGAAGGAAAGCTTTTAGTCATTCACTGTTGACTCTAACGTTTGCTTTGAGTTTTTCATATATGGCTTGATTTTTATTATGCTGAGGTATGTTTCTTATATTTTACTCAACTCGTTTTTGGAGTATTTTTATTTTATTTTATTTTATTATTATACTTTAGGTTTTAGGGTACATGAGCACAATGTGCAGGTTTGTTACATATGTATCCATGTGCCATGTTGTTTTGCTGCACCCATTAACTCGTCATTTAGCATTACGTATATCTCCTAATGCTGTCCCTCCCCCCTCCCCCCACCCCACAACAGTCCCCAGAGTGTGATGTTCCCCTTCCTGTGTCCATGTGTTCTCATTGTTCAATTCCCACCTATGAGTGAAAACATGCGGTGTTTGGTTTTTCGTCCTTGCGATAGTTTACTGAGAATGATGTTTTCCAGTTTCATCCATGTCCCTACAAAGGACATGAACTCATCATTTTTATGGCTGCATAGTATTCCATGGTGTATATGTGCCACATTTTCTTAATCCAGTCTATCATTGTTGGACATTTGGGTTGGTTCCATGTCTTTGCTATTGTGAATAGTGCCGCAATAAACACACGTGTACATGTGTCTTTATAGCAGCATGATTTATAGTCCCTTGGGTATATACCCAGTAATGGGATGGCTGGGTCAAATGGTATTTTTATAATAAAAGGGTGTTGAATTTGTCAAATGCTTTTTCTCAAACAATTTAGACGGTCATGCTCTTTTTTAAAAAAATGTATTGATATAAGGTATTGTATTGATTTATTATTGTATGTTGAACCATTATTGCATTCCAAAATCAAATCCCACTTAAACATGGTGCATAATGTTTTTGATATGCTGCTGAATTCAATTTGCTAGTATTATGCTGAGATTTTTTGCATCAATATTCATAAACAATATTGGCCTGCAGTTTTTTCTTGCAGTGTCTCTGTATGGCTTTTTTAATCAGAGTAATGCTGGCCTAATAGAGTGAATTAGGAAGTATTCCCTTCTATTCAGTTATTTGGAAAAGTTTGAAAAGCATTGGTATTAATTCTTCTTTAAATTCTTCATAGAATTCACTAGTGCAGCCATCACGTACAGGGCTTCACGTCGTCAAGAAATTTTTGATTACTGACATGTCTCCTTACTAGTTATAGGTCTATTTATATTTTAAATTTCTTTATGATTTAGTCTTGGTAGGTTTTTGTGTATCTAGAAATTTGTACACTTCATCTAAGTTATCTAATTTTTTGGATCAGTTCTCTCTTAAAATGCTCTTCAGTTTTTTTGGAATTGGTAGTACTGTTCCCATTTTCATTTCTGACCTCAATAATCTGAGTAAATTTCTTTCACATTACTTTTTGTGTATATTCTCTAGATATTTTCTTTCTGTTTACCATGAGATTGCATTTTACAACTTCAAGCTATAACACTATAAATCTACCAGTTGAACTTGAAAACATACAAAACTCTGGTTCTTTACAATTCCATCCCCACATCTTTTGATTGTTGTTGTCACAAAATTAAGTCTTTATACATTATGTTCCCCAAAATATAAACTATTTTTTTAAAAAGCATTATTCTCTTAAATTAAGTAGAAAAGGAAGTGTGGAGTTACACACTAAAATTACAATAATACAAGCTTTTATACAAATATTTTTTAAAAATGTTTTAGTATCTTAAATCATCTAGAAAACAAAAACTTGAGTTGCACACCATGGTTACAATATTAGCTTTTATAATTTCCCATGTATACCACAATTGAGATATTTATTTCCTCATACAACTTTGAATTATTGTCTAGTATTCGTTTATTTTTTCCTCTAGGACTCCCTTGAGCATTTCATGTAGGGCAGGCCTGTAGGAAACAAAGTCCTTCAGCTTTTGTTTATCTGGGAAAGTTTCACAGTCTGTGTCTTTTAACTGGGGCATTTAGCCCATTTACATTTAAGGTTAATATTGCTATGTGTGAATTTGATACTGTCATCATGATGCTAGCTGATTATTTTGCACACCAGTTGATGCAGTGCCTTCATAGTGTTACTGATCTTTATATTTTGGTGTGTTTTTGCAGTGGCTGGTACCAGGTTTTCTTTTCCATATTTAGTGCTTCCTTCAGGAGCTCTTGCAAGGCAGGCCTGGTGGTGACAAAATCCCTCATCATTTGCTTGTGTGGAAACGATTTTATTTCTCCTTCCCTTATGAAACTTAGTATGGCTGGATATGAAATTCTGGGTTGAAAATTCTTTTATTTAAGAATGTTGAATATTGACCCTCACTCTCTTCTGGCTTATAGAGTTTCTGCTGACAGATCTGCTGTTAGTCTGATGGGCTTCCCTTTGTAGGTGACCTTTCTCTCTGGCTGCCCTTAATATTTTATCTTTAATTTGGCCTCGGAGAATCTGATGGTTATGTGTCTTTGGGTTGCTCTTCTCGCTGAGTATCTTAACGATGTTCTCTGTATTTCCTGAATATGAATGTTGCCCTGTCTTGCTAGGTTGGGGAATTTCTCCCGGATAATATCCTGAGGTGTGTTTTCCAACTTGGTTCCATTCTCCCTATCGCTTACATGTACTCCAGTAAATCGTAGGTTCAGTCTTTTTATATAGTCCCACATTCCTCGACATTTTATTTGTTCCTTTTCATTCTTTATTCTCTCATCTTCTCTGCATGCCTCATTTCAGCAAGACGGTCTTCGAATTCTGATAGCCTTTCTACTGCTTGATCGATTCGGCTATTGATACTTGTGTATGTTTCACAAAGTTCTCGTGCTGTGTTTTTCAGCTCCATCAGGTCATTTACGTTCCTCTCTAAACAGGTCATTCTAGTTAGCAGCACCTGTAACCTTTTATCAAGGTTCTTAGCTTCTTTGCATTGGGTTAGAACACGCTCCTTTAGCTCAGTGGAGTTTGTTAAAACCCACCTTCCAAAGCCTGCTTCTGTCGATTTGTTCATCTCATCCTCCATTCAGTTCTGTGCCCTTGCTGGAAAGGTAATGTGATCATTTGGAGAAGAAGCATTCTGGCTTTTGGAATTTTCAGTGTTTTTGCATTGGTTTTTCCTCATCTTCATGGATTTATCTACCGTTGATCTTTGAGGCGGTTGACCTTTGGATGGGGATTTGTGGAGGGAGTCTTTTTTGTTGTTGGTGGTGGTGTTGTTGCTTTTGGTTAGTTTTTCTTCTAATAGTAAGGCCCCTCTTCTGAAGGTCTGCTGCAGTTTGCTGAGGGTCCACACCAGACCCTGTTCACCTGGGTATCACCAGGTGAATTGCAGAGGCTGCAGAACAGCAAAGATTCCTGCCTGCTCCTTCCCCTAAAAGCTTCGTCCCAGAGAGGCACTGGCCTGATGTCAGCTGTATGAGGTGTCTGTGGACCACTGTTGGGAGGTATCTCCCAGTCAGGAGGCACCGGGTCGGATACCTGCTTGAGGAGGCAGTCAGTCCCTTAGCAGAGCTGGGGCGCTGTGCTGGGAGAATCCCCCTATGGCTGGGAGAATCCCCATTGTCAAGATCAGCCACTCTCTTCAGAACTGGCAAGCAGCAAAGATTAAATCCGTTGAACCTGAAACCGCAGCTGTCCCTACCCCCAGGTGCTCTGACCCAGGGAGATGAGTGTTCTGTCTGTAAGCCTCTGACTGGAGCTGCTGGATTTCCTGCAAAGATGCCTTGCCCAATGAGGAAGAATCTAGAGAAGCAGTCTGGCCACAGCCGCTTTGCTGCACTTTCGTGAATTCTGCCATGTCCAAACCTCCCAGTCTCCTTAGCGCTGTCAGGGGAAAATTGCCTACCAAAGCCACAGTGATGGTGGTTGCCCCTTTCTCCACCAAACTCAGTCATCCAAGCCAGACTCCAGACTGCTCTGCCGGCAGTGAGAATTTCAAGCCAGTCCTTCTTAGCTTGCTTGGCTTTATGGGAGTGGGACCTGTGGAGTAAGACCGCCTGGCTTCCTGGCTTCAGCCGCCTTTCCAAGGGACAGGATGGTTTTCCTGTGTCACTGGAGTTCCAGACACTGCTGGAGCATATATATATATATATATACACGTGTATATATATATACACGTGTATATATATATACATGTGTGTGTATATATATATATACCTGTATATATATATATATATATATATACCTGTATATATATATATATATATATACACACATATATATACACAAACAAACAAAGAAAACACCTGCAGCTCAGTGCCTGCCCAAACAGCTGCCCAGTTTTGTGATTGAAACCTGGAGCCCTGGTGGTGTAGGCTCACGAAGTAATCTGATCGGCAAACTGCAAAAAACTTCTGGGAAAAGCATAGTACCCCTCAGGAGTAGCACAGTGCCTCATGGCTTTCCTTGGCTGGTGGAGGGAGATCCCCTGCTCAGTGCACTTCCCACGTGAAGTGATGCCCTACCCTGCTTCTGCTCCGTGAGTTGCACCCACTGCCTAAGCAGTCCCAGTGAGATGAACTGAGTACCTCAGTTAGAAATGCAGGAATCACTGGTTTTCTGCGTTGATCTTGCTGGGAGCTGCAGACCAGAGCTGTGTCTACTCTGCCATCTTGGCCCCTCCCACCAAATACGTTCTTTGCAGGTTTTGTTTTGTTTTGTTTTTTCTCATCCTGTGTCTTTTCCTGGGCTTATGTTTTCACTTTGTAACTTTTTCTGTATATGCAGTTACTTCTAAATGTTATAGCCTTTAACGTCTGACTTCCAAAAGGGAAAAAAAAATAGAAAAAAATGAAAATTGGTGGAAAAGGGCATGAGTCCCCTCTAAATTCCCTGGTAATTCAGCCAAAGTGGGAGGCCCTGGCAAAAGTGGGGGTAGGTGCAACAACACTGATCACTCGCTTCTTTTTCTGTATCTTTGTGATCAGAAGGAACAACCCGAAATTAGAGCACAGATCTCTGATTTTTGAAAAGGCTCCTTTGTGGCCACCTGGCTCCTGCATGCTACGAATCCAAGCCTTTCCCTGGAAGTTTCAAGCCTTCAAAAGACTCCAGAGCTCCAAAGTAGTTATATATCAGACTGATTCTGTCAATGTCATCATTGTCTATGTGGGGAGAGATTCCTGGTGCTCCCTACTCTGCTATATTCCCATAGCCTTTCTCCAAAAGTTAACATCTTTAAGGAGTATTTCTATCATGTGATATTGTGTCATTTATGCTATATTTTTTGTTTGTTTGCTGTTTGAGACGGAGTTTCACCTGTTGCCCAGGCTGTAGTACAGTGGCGTTATCTCTGCTCACTGCAGCCTCCACCCCCGGGTTCAACTGATTCTTCTTCCTCAGCCTCAGGAGTAGCTGGGATTACAGGTGTGCTCCTGTCTAATTTTTGTATTTTTAGTAGAGGCAAGGTTTCGCCATGTTGGCCAGGCTGGTTTCCAACTCCTAGCCTTAAGTAATTTGCTCTCCTAGGCCTCCCGATATGCCAGGATTACAGGTGTGAGCCACTGCACCTGGATTAATTTATGCTATGTTTTTACATTTACTTTAATCTTTCCAAATAGTTGTACATTTTATTGGTGTTTTTAAAAATAAACCAAAGTGTAATTTATTTTATGATGTTACTCATTTTGTCTCTGAAACTATTTTTTCACGCTACAAAATATCTTACTTTTCAGTCATCAATTTTATTATTTTGAGAATTGTGATTATAGTGTCTTTACATTAAAATTATCTCATATTCACACTTTATTTCTCACTAATATTTATATAGCATAGCAAAAGCTTAATAAATATTTAAATTATTTTTATGATTAATAATTGGAAAAACAGGAAGAGTCCAGGAAAAATATATGCTGAAATAGATATCATGTTAGTTAATGTTATATGTCAAATTTACTGGGTTAAGAAAGGTTCAGAAGGCTGGTGTAAAACTATTTCTCAATGTGTCTGTAAGGAGAATTCCAGAGGAGATTAGCGTTTTAATCATTAGACTGAGTAAAGAACTAATGTGGGCAGGAATCCTCCGATCCATTGAGGGCCTGCCTGGAGTAGACCAACAACAACAACAACAACAACAAACCGACAAAGGGTGAAATTACTCTCTTTTCTTGAGCCGGCACATTTATTTTCTGCCCTCCGACAGAGCTCTTGGCTCTTTGTTCTTTGGACTTCAGGATTTACATCAGCGTGCCTTTGGTTCTCAAGCCATCAGCTGGGGTCTTGGAATTATACCATTAGCTCCTCTAGTTCACAATCCGTTGGACTCAGAATAATCATTAGCTTTCCTGGTTCTCTAGCTTTTGGAAAGCATATCATGGGACTTCTCAGTCTCCATAATCATACGAGCCAATCCACATAATAAATATCCTCTTATATGTTCATACATAACCTATTGGTTTTGTTTCTTTCATAAAAAAATTTGCAATTGGGGAAAAAGTGGTCTGTAAAAAGCATTTAAATACTGAAAAGTTTATTCTTATTGAATACTGTATTATGTTTTAAGTGTTTATGGTAGAGAAGCATAACTATGTTGCTAGTGAAACCCTATTATGAAAGGTAAAAACAAATATTTTAATATTTTGAAATTTGAAAAAAAAAATACCTCCACTTAATCCTTAATCTATTTCTGTTGATCACTGCTCTAGGCTTTAACTGACAAAATAGGATTTGAGACCCACATAATTAACTTTATATTCTGTGTATTCTTGTTCAATATTCTTTTTAGTTTTTGTTTGTAACCATATACATATTTAATAAAGTTCACTTAAACATTTTTTACTCTATTGATGTTTATCATCCTAATTCTTTTCTACTGTTTAGTTATTGATTGTAATTACCCCTTGTTTATCAACATTGCTTCTTAAATTTCTTTGGCTTTTCAAAGAGTGTTATTCTGTCTGAATTATTTCATTCCAGGAAATATTTCTACTTGCTTTCCTTGAAAGAAACCAACTCTATAGCCAGATGAGGAATTCCAGGGTCATAATTTTTGTCTTTAAAATTGTGTGCCAGCAATGACTTTCAGATATATTTGGCACAGAGAGAATTGATAATAGTCTGATATTTTCCTTAGAGTTCCCCATATTTTATGTGTATAGGTGGATGAGAAGGATCATATTTCATAGATGTACCTTAAATGACATGGGATGAGGGAGATTCTGGGGAGGAAGAAGAGTCTGTAAGCTCTAGCCTAGTTTCATAAAAGCTTACTATAATGTAAATCAGATATCATCCCAGGTAATAAAAACACCATACCAAGTTTCCTCATGTGGTAGGCAGAATTTTAAGATTGTTCCTGTAATTTCCAACCCCTGATGTTTAGCCCTTCATTTAATTCAAGCCCTCGATCTTCTTTATTTTTTTACGGTAGAATTTCCTCTATTATGAGTCAGCTTACTAGTGGTGGTATATACTTTTGTCTCTCAGCTTAGGTCTGTGGCAGTTTAAACATATGCATATTATACAAGTTACTCTATTTCTGGCTACCAGAGTTTCCAGAGATTCCCCCAGCATCATCCATCCAGTATTTTGTGGCTCTGTATCTCCTGGGATTAAACACATGAATGCTATTCTTACCCCACTTACAACACTGAAGTTTTCTGGGAGTTGTTGTCTCTAAATTACTGGATAGGAAAGAATAAGTGCAAAATTCCACAGGATAAATGTTATTTAATTTTCTAGAAGGTGCATCTATTTCTGAAACATAGGTGCATATTTGGGGCGAAATCAAGGTTCTTTATTTGCTTTTAGCTAGAAATGTTGATTTGCTATATATTTATGTCATCTATTATTATACCTTTTATTCCAATTTTTAAATCTTCTGTTCATTTTATGATTTTCTAAATGCTCACAAAATATATTTATAAAATTATCTTATTCATTCGTTCAAAAATGATGGTCTCTACAAATGACAAATATTTGATATTTTGTACAACATCAACGTCTTCATTAAAGCCTTTCTGGCCTGCCATATTTGCAAAGACGTTGGCCAACATCGGTATCAAGAGCCTCATCTGCAATGTAGCAGCTGGTGGAACTGCCCCAGCAGCAGGTGCTACACTGGTAGAAGATACTACCCCTTCCTCAGCTACTGCCAAAGCTAGGGAGAAGAAAGGAGAACAAAGAGAGGAGTATGAGGAGTCCTATGATAACGTGGGCTTCAGTCGTTTTGACTAAACTTCTGTTGTAACATGCTCAATAAAGAGCTGAACTCTATCATAAACTAGAATGAGGTTTGGAGAAGTGGAGGCTGAGTGGTTATATATAGTTAGCAGTTACACTATGTACACAAAACTTGAGATGTGAGAAGACAAGATTTAATAATGTTACTACAACTAAAGAACATGTGAGGTAAAGGCAGGAAAGACGGGGTCCAAATGGTAAAACCCAAATAGACTTACATTTGTCTTATGTCAATTGTATATGTGTACAAATAAGATTTAGTACCTATAAAGAAGTCATACATGTAATTTTTTAATTCCTTACAGTAAACTGTTTTGCAATTATGTAAATTCCACTAAAATCTCAATTAATGCCCAAGCAGGAAAAAAAATTGTATTGCAGGCAATTTACAAAAAAGCTACTATTGGCCAGGTGCAGTGGCTCACGCTTGTAATCCCAACACTTTGGGAGGCCAAGGTGGGCGGATCACGAGGTCAGGAGATCGAGACCACGGTGAAATCCCGTCTCTACTAAAAATACAAAAAAATTAGCCGGGCGTGGTGGCGGGCGCCTGTAGTCCCAGCTACTCGGAGAGGCTGAGGCAGGAGAATGGCGTGAACCCGGGAGGCGGAGCTTGCAGTGAGCCGAGATTGTGCCACTGCACTCCAGCCTGGGCGACAGAGTGAGACTCCATCTCAAAAAAAAAAAAAAAAAAAAAAAAGCTACTATTACTTATTAGATGAGTCAGTATATATATTTGTAGGTATGGTGTATATGCTGTATGTGCATAGGTATGTGTATGCATATGTTTGTGTGCCTATATATGTCTATATGTGTATATGTCTATATATATGTATAAATATAATTTTTAATGGCTTTTTATACCAACGACCTGTTACCTTATGCCAGTAATCATGAATAGTCATTATTGGAGAGCAATCCCTAGACCAGCAGGATTAGCAGAGTCTAGAAATTTGTTACAAATGCATATTATCAGCCTGACTATACACTTCAGACTGCTCAATTAGAAACTGTAGGGATGCATCGGCTGGGTGCAGTGGCTCACGCCTGTAATTCCAGCATTTTGGGAGGCCGAGGTGAGTGGATCACAAAGTAAGGGGATAGAGACGTGGCCAACACGGTGAAAATACAAAAATTAGCTGGGTGTGGTGGCATGTACCTCTTGATCTAGTAATCATCCTTTAATAAACCTTACATTTGATTATATGCATATAAACTTTTAAGAACCACCAATTTAAAAAACATCATTTGTTGTATATTTTTAATATAAGAGAAATATTGATAAGAAACTTTTAGGGGTTTTTAAATAATATTTTCTCTAACCATTCTGAAGCAAAATCAGGTACTTTGGGGAAATGGTTGCCTTTGCCATTTCTAGGTGACAGACACTCAGACATGATAGTGCCTCTGCCGTTTTTATAAAGACTGAAAGCATCCTAAAATGATCAATGGCTTTTTATTTGTGTATTAATGCAATCATTAAAAACAGGTTGCCATTAATAAATGTAGTATAATTTAAAAATCTTAGGAAACAAGTCAGGTAGACAAAGGCAAATGTATTTTGCAACTGATGTACTTTTATTTTCAAAACTAGAGGACTTATTTTCCAAGCACTTATATGAGAAAAGATTGGTGGGAAAAAAAAGCATGAATAAAATGAAAACCTAGGATCCAGATTCTTACTATATGTGGCATTAATATACTATTTTTTGAAATATACCACATTCCATAATGCTAATATATAAAATAGTACTGTTTAAAGAATACACCACTGGGACTGCCCTGAGTAAGACAGCACACAGCACTGGGTCTCACTTAAGTTCTGTTGTAACCACTCTCTGGCTAGCGCCTATGTTCACTCAAGGCTCTAGCTCTATACAATCAGCAGCTGGCAAAGTCAGCCAGGTTTGTGTCATTCCCTTCAGGGTAGAAAGTTCCCCCAGGTCCTGGGCAGGTCCAGAGATGCTGCCTGTGAGCCAGGGATTGGAGTGAAAAACCTTAGAAATATACCTTATGTTCTATTCTACTGCAGGCAAACTGGTACTCAAACCACAATATAAACTCTTTCTACCTCTTTCCCTCCCTTTCCCCAGGAAGAGAAGCCCCTAGCTGCAGCCACCACCACCACTGACTCATGAGGGGTTCTGCCAGGCTACTCCTGATGTTCACTTAAAGACCAAGAGCTCTTTCTTCAGTTTGTGGTGAATGCTGCCAGGCTTGACCCTCACCCTTCAGGGCAGTGGGACCCCCTCTGGCCCAGGGAAGGTCCAGAAATGCTGTCCAAGATCCTTGGTCTGGGCTTGGAGATTGCAAGGTCCTGCTTATGGCTCTACCCTTCTGTGGCCAAGCTGGTACCTAAGTTGCAAGACAAAGTCCTTTTTAATTTTTTCACTGCTTTTTCCAAACAGAAGGAATCTTTCACCATAGCCACCACAGCTAGGAATGTGCTAGGTAACACCTGAAGCCAGCAGGTCTGAGAGCCCAAGGCCAATGGCATACTCCCTGCATATCACTATTGGTTATTCAGGGCCCAAGAGCTCTTTAATCAGCACGTAATGAATCCTTTCACGACTTGGTTCTTTCCTTCAAGGCAGCAGGTACCCTTTTGGCCAAAGGTGTGTCTAGATATTTCATCCATGAGTTAGGGCCTGGAATGGGAGTCTCACAACTCTTATTGATGGCCTATCCTACTGCGGTTGGGCTGGTATTGAAGTTACAACACAAAGTCCTCTTTACTCTTTGCTCTCCCCTCTTTAAGCAGAAGGAAACAGTTACTTTCCTTGCTGCAAGCTGCACTGCCTAGTGTTGAGAGAAGGGTGGTACAAGCACTTCCTTAGCTGCCCCAGCTGGTGTCTCCCTCAGTCACGTGGTACCCTAGTCCATTGGCTCTGAGCCCAGCCCAGCACTAGTAGTTGCCTAGGAATTACAGTCCTTGCGTGTCCGGAATTCGTGGGTTCTTGGTCTCACTGACTTCCAGAATGAAGCCGCGGACCCCCACAGTGAGTGTTACAGTTCTCAAAGACGGTGTATCCGGAGTTTGTTCCTTCTGACGTTCGGACGTATTCGGAGTTTCTTCCTTCTGGTGGATTTGTGTTCTCACTGGCTTCAGGAGTGAAGCTGCAGATCTTCGCGGTGAGTGTTACAGCTCTTAAGGCGGCGCATCTAGAGTCGTTCGTTCCTCCCGTCCGGAGTTGTTCATTCCTCCCAGTGGGTTCGTGGTCTCGCTGGCTTCACAAGTGAAGCTGCTGACCTTCGCAGTCAGTGCTACAGCTCATAAAGGCAGTGCAGACCCAAAGAGTGAGCAGCAACAAGATTTATTGCAAAGGGTGAAAGAACAAAGCTTCCACAGCGTGGAATGGGACTTGAGCGGGTTGCCGTGCGGCTTGGGAAGCCTGCTTTTATTCCCCTATCTGGCCCCACCCACATCCTGCTGATTGGTCCATTTTACAGAGAGCTGGTTGGTCCGTTTTACAGAGAGCTGATTGGTCCATTTTGACAGGGTGCTGATTGGTGTGTTTACAATCTCTGAGCTAGACACAGAATGCTGATTGGTGCATTTACAATCATCTAGCTAGACATAAGAGTTCTCCAAGTCCCCACTAGATTAGCTAGACACAGAGCACTGATTGGTGCATTTACAAACCTTTAGCTAGACACAGAGTGCTGATTGGTGCATTTACAATCCTCCAGATAGACACAAAAGTTCTCCAACTCCCCACTAGATTAGCTAGACACAGAGTGCTGATTGGTGCATTTACAATCCCTGCGCTAGACACAGAATGCTGACTGGTGCATTTAGAATCCTCTAGCTAGACATAAAAGTTCTCCAAGTCCCCACCTGACTCAGGAGCTCAGCTGGCTTCACCTGGTGGAACCCTCACCTCGTGGATCCCACACCAGGGCTGTGGGCAGAGCTGCCTGCTGGTCCTGCACTGTGTGCCCACACTCCTCTGCCCTTGGGTGGTCGATGGGACCAGGCACCACAGAGCAGGGGGCAGCGCCCACTGGGGAGGCTCGGGCCATGCCGGAGCCCATGGGGGGAGGGGAAGGGGGCTTCTGGCATGCAGGCTACAGGTCTGGAGCCCTGCCCTGCGGGGAGGCAGCTGAGACCTAGTGAGAATTTGAGTGTGGCGTGGGTGGGCCAGCAGTGCTGGGGGACCCACCGCACCCTCTGCAGCTGCTGGCCTGGTTGCTAAGCCCCTCACTGCTCTGGGCCCGTGGCTCTGGCTGGCTGCTCTGAGTGTGGGGCCAGCCAAGCCCGTGCCCACCTGGAACTCATGCTGGCCTGTGAGCGCTGTGCGCAACCCCGGTTCCCACCCGCGCCTCCCCCTCCACACCTCCCTGCAAGCAGAGGGAGCCAGCTTCTGCCTCAGCCCGCCCAAGGAGGGGCTCCCACAGTGCAGCGGTGGGCTGAAGGGCTCTTCAAGCATGGCTAGAGTGGACGCTGTGGCCTGAGGAGGTGCGGAGAGCAAGCGAGGGCTGCTAGCACGTTGTCACCTCTCACTTGTGTCTTATACTGCCTTTCAAGTGGAGCTAGGACTCTAGGGCAGTATGGCCCATGGTGGTAAGGCTTTTCAAGAAACTGAACCCAGTTGCTAGGATGGGTGATTCCCCACTAGCTAAGGCTGGTCCCAATGCTCCTTCCGTGCATGAGCGCTGGCTGAGTTTAGCACAACTTTGCTCTCAGTTGTGACAGGGCAGCACTGAGTTCATTGTAAAGTCCCCACTGTGCTCTCCCTCCCCCAAATGCACAGACACTTTATGCTACATGGCTGCTGTTGGGGGGTGGGGGAGGAGTGGCGTTAGTGATTTAAGACTGTCTTTCCTACCCACTTCAATGACTCTTTCCTCTATATCAGCTTAAAACCAGGCACTGCGATGACTCATGTGAATTGGATTCTTGTGGCAGTGCTTTTCTGTATGCAGGTCGTTGTTAAAATTTGGTGTTCCTGCAGGGGAAACAAACAGTGTAGGCTCCTATTCTGCCATCTTGCTCTGCCTTAATTTTTATTTTAGATTCAGGGTGTACATATGCAGTTTCATTGCATGGGTATATTGCCTAATGCTGATATTTGAGTTATGAATAATCCCGTCACCCAGATAGTGAGCATAGTACCCAATATCTGCTAGAAGCTTTATTTTTTTCAGATATGCAGGTCAGTGGCCATTTTTTTGAGAAATTTTATCTTCTGACATTTAGTTCTATCTTTCTATTTGCTGTTGTTGCTTTTAGAAAGAATTTAGCTGATACATTGTCTCTTTTTATATATTTTGCCTTTTCTTCTAGTTTCCTTCAAAATAGTCTCTTTGTATTAGAAATTCCATAGGTTTACCAAAATATCTATACATGTTAATTTTTTATTTCACCACATCCTGTTTTTGTATCTATTAATTTATATCTTTCATCATATTTTTACAATTCTAGTCATTGTATCATCAAATATTCCCTTTCCTGCATTTTCTTTAGTCAGTCTTTCTTAAGTTATGATTTGATTTATTTCGGGTATTTTTCTATACTTATTTTTCTTCCCTTTGTGTTTTTAATTTCTAGTACTCTATGATACATTCTAGATAATTTATGTAATTTGGTCTTCTTGTTTACCAATCATCTCTTCAGCTATATCTAGTCTTCTGTTTAGTTCATGCATCTAATTTTAAATTTTACTCTAGAATTTTTATTTGGCTTTTCTTCAAATCTGGCCAGTCATTTTAAAATAATAAACCTCTATTTTTCAGAAATATACTTAGTACCACCTTGTTTTTATTTAAATATGTGAATATACCTAATGGCTTATTTCATCTTACCATTTTTGGGTTGACAGGCATCGGCCACGGGACATGGGCTAAGGCTGCAGTGACTTGGAGGTTCAGATGAACTGAAATATTCAAGATAGTTTACTCACATATCTGGCAGTTTATACGCCTTGTTGATTGGAACTAAGCTTGGACCACTGACCAGAGCAACTACATGTGGCCTCTACATATGGCTTGGTTCTGTGCTTTCTAAGCTCATGGTGAATGTGTTTTACAAGGTCACATTCTTAAAACAAGTATTCTAAGATCTTGAAAGGAATTTAATTGAAATGGAAATAAAATTTGCCTCTTGCACTCATTGAAACTACAATTCTTGATTCCTTTTATAAATAAAGTGGATGCTTAATAAATTAAGATTAATGAATAAAAATAATTTCAAAACACAAAAAGACAACTATTGAAACTGCTATGTAGTTAAACATCTGGATTAAAGGGGAATTCACTGTGAATTTTATTTATATTTATATAAAGATTATTGGTAGTTCTGAAAATGCCTAGCAGATAATTCCTTTTTGATTCATATAGTCACTGATTGATTAATGCTTTCATAAAAGATTTTGTTTATTGCCAGATCAAATGTAGCCAGCAATAAGGCTTTATGATCAGTGTAAATTTGTTTCCTTAAGTCCTTCTTTCTCTTTTTCATATTTGTGAAGGAATTCTGGAGTGTTTATTAACAAAAACATTAATTTTCTCCACTGAGGTTCTATTACTATAAGACCATCAATATCATATTGTAAATTTTGAGAGGATAAAAGAGAAAGTTTGCTTTATATTTGATCTAATTTTAAGGAAAAATATGGGCATTTTGATCATTTAAACAACAAAGTTTTATAAAATCAAATATATGACAGGCACTGTGATAGTCATTGGGGATACCCAAATAAACAAGACCAGTAAAATCCTTCCTCTTAATGGAGTTTTATTTTAGAGAGTGAAACAAACACAAACTTAAGTATGAGAAGAATAGATAAAATTTAAGACTGTGATGTGTTAGGAAGAAGCAGGGTGATGAACGGATAGGTATCTCTCTATCCTTTATCTATCTAATCTACCTGTAACATACTAGGAATAGTCTATTTAAATGGATGAAATTTAAGGATAAAGGCTAAAAATACTATTGAATGAGCTGAGTCAGGTGAAGAACTAGGAAAGACTATCTGAGGCAGAAGAAAATCTGCTTATGATAGAAACTGTTAGGTGGGGATTAAAATAAATAAATTACAGCTCAAATATTGTGCATCTTTAAATCTACCATGTCCACAATATTTATTTGAAGGCAGAGAATTATCTTACTAAAAAATTGAAAAATTGTAATAGAAAATAATTGAAAATCTAAATATTAAATTACATATTCACTGAGATATTTTTAATTGTTATTTTGCATTTAATTTTTTTTCTGTAATTTCTAACTTTTTTTTTTTTTTTTAGATGGAGTCTCACTGTGTCACCCAGGCTGGAGTGTAGTGGCACAATCTCAGCTCACTACAACCTCTGCCTCCCAGGTTCAAGCTATTCTCCTGCTTCTGAATCCCAAGTGGCTGGGACTATAGGCGCACGCCACCATGCCTGGCTAATTTTTGTGTTTTTAATAGACATGGGGTTTCACTGTGTTGGCCAGACTGGCCTCAAATTCCTTTTCTCAGGTGATCTCCCTGCCTCGGCCTTCCAAAGTGAGTTTCTAACTTTCAAACGACATTAGTTTCATGGCTAGAATTCTTTGTCTTGACAGTTTTTATAATAGTAATTAGAAAATTTATTGCAAAATAAGAAAATGATTATTAACACAAACAGTTCAGTAAAGGATAATTATGTAAAGCCCTATGTTTTTTTTTCTTAATAGAAACATGTGCTCAGAATTGTAATTTCACATTTTACTGAAATGATTTAGCACTTAGTAGAGAAATATTGACCTTACATTTTTAAATTCTTATAGAATTTTTAATCATCTTTGTGTAATACATAGTTACAGTAATGGCTTCCAGAGTGACATTCCCTCAAAAGTATAATGAATTCCAACTTTTTTAACCACTTAAATATTCTTATGAATCATCATAGGGTATGGACTTTACAACTAGAGATTTGATGTACAGTTTAATTATGCCATGTGTTAGCCAAATGTCTCAAACATTGTACATACATACATAATCTTAAATCTCTTCTACATGCTCACTCCTGCTTTCTATTAAGAAGCTAAGTTAAAACATACAAATTAAAAGAGAGAAAATCTATTGGACTTGTCAAAAAAATCCACAAATATTGACTATTTAGCTATTGAGGAATTTTAATGTAGTTTCCCACAGAACAATGATCAAGTGGGGCCTTCACAATTATATAAAAAAAGGCTCACATTTTTTGATAGAAAACTGGTTGGATTTAATGTGTAATATCATTGACTGGTCAAGTTTAATATATAATACACAAAGTTATAGGGGTATTCCCCTCAATGTAATGATATAATTTCCAAATTCTCACTGGTAATTTTGATAAAACAGTATTTCCTTTATATAGAAATTGTTTGGCAGAAAAAAAATTTGGATTTTCGGGCCGGGCGTGGTAGCTCACCCTTGTAATCCCAAGCACTTTGGGAGGCCGAGGCGGGCGGATCACGAGGTCAGGAGATTGAGACCACGGTGAAACCCCATCTCTATTAAAAATACAAAAAAATTAGCCGAGCGTGGTGGTGGGCGCCTGTAGTCCCAGCTACTCGGAGAGGCTGAGGCAGGAGAATGGCATGAACCCGGGAGGCAGAGCTTGCAGTGAACCCAGATCGCACCACTGCACTCCAGCCTGGGCGACAGAGCGAGACTCCGTCTCAAAAAAAATAAAAAAATAAAAAAAAAATAAAAAAAAAAAAATTGGATTTTCATTTTTGTAACAATGCCATCAAGAAATAAAGAAACATATAAAAGTAAGAAATCCAAACTAGAAATAGACTAAAGTTTTGTTACCAGCTGAGTCATTAAGATCTTTTAGGCTGCAAATAACTTACTTATCTTATTCAGAAGCCAATAAATCATGAAATATATAAGCAAGGGCTTTGGAAGAAACAAGTTATTTAGATAGGTAAAACATACTATGAATAGCAAATATTTTTCCAAATCTAATGTGTTGCTATTATAAACTTTGTAAATGAAATTTTATATTTTAATAAATTTTTTACATAAAATTTGTAAAAATTTATATTTTTATTATTTTGTATCAAGGACTTACATTTTTTAATAAAAAAGTTATAATTATCTTGAATTTATAGTCATAAAGCTAATTTTTGAATTAATTTTATATTTGAAATTATATTAAACAATTTTTATTTCAATTATAAAACAATAACTGTCTTCATTAGAAAGGCAGATCTTCTATTATAATAAGAATCAAGCTCAGTCCTAACAATTAAGGTACATATGAGTCTTATTTACCCACCAAAATATAAAACTAGTCTAACATATATACCTGAAATTTTTCTAATCCAAATGATGGTGTGTCTTAAAGTGGCATGTTCATGCAATTCTAAGCTTTTATAATTTATTTCTTCATGGCTGCCAAGAGCAATATGATCTAGGACTATCAATGTAACCATTATGACCAATAATGTTTGTTTCTTTATTTCAAACTCTGACTTTAATAAAAATATTTTAAACATTTTAGACTTTATTTAAATTATTGTTAGGTAGACGGAACAAAATTAAGTTTTTCCTTAATACTTCTTTTTCATTTTTTATGATTGTATTACTTGGCTTTGAAATCTATTATTTTCTTCTGAAAGAAAATTATCCATCTGTTGTACTACTCTTTTTTCAGGCACTTTGTTCTTCTGTGAATCAGAACAAATTATAAAATCATTGTAACTCGACGATAAACTTGTTCATAATCTTCCGGTTGCCCCTAAGAGCTAAGCTACACTGTTGTAAGATAACACCAGGAAGTCTTACTATAAGCTATGTTGGGTAAACAGATTCACAAAGTTTTTAAATGATCTTACAAAAATCATACCGAATTCTATGCACTCAATTTGTATGTTCCATCTCTGGACATTATTTGCACGAAGATGAGGGAGTGACTGACTTCACTTCAGCACTTCCTTGTGCACCTGTAGATGAGTTTCCCTTTGGGAATATTGTTCCTAAGACTTTAGGAAGCCATTCAAATAATCAACCATAAATGATATAATGCACACAGATAAAAGCTCATGTGTCTCCTTTAAGAAGTTACAGAGTTCATGAAAGCATAATGGTAATGCTTAGATAATTCTTAGACAAATGTAAGCAGAGTAGGAAATAAAATCAATTACTCTCCTAATCCAACACTGTCATTATTCTAGAACAAATGCATTTATTTTTTAATCCATAAAGATATTTAAAATGATTCATCTAATTTGGTTGTTCTGAAAACAAAACAAACAACAGTAATAAAACTTAGGTGTTTGAACTGAATGAAAAACAGTAGAAGAGAATTTACCAGTCCCAATTCTGGATGATTGTGTTTGTCAGGATTCTCCAGAGACACAAAACAAATGAGACATATATATCAAGAGGGAGCTAGAAAAATTTATTTTAAAGAATTGATTCACAAAATTGTGGAAGATGGCAGGTCCAGAATGTTCAGAGCAGGTTGGCAGGCTGTAAATTTTGGAAGGGATTGATGTAGTCTTGAGTCCAAAGGAGGTCTGTAACAGAATTACTTTTTCTTTGGGGGACCTCATTCTTCGACCTTAACGTCTTCCCTTGATGGGGTGAGGCTCACACACATTATAATGGGTAATCTGTTTTACTCGAAGTCTACTTATTACATTGTTAATCACATGGAAAGAATATTTTCACAGCAACATCTAGACTGCTGTTTTGATCATACACTGGGTGCCACAGCCTAGGCAAGTTGAAACATAAATGAGCCATCACTGTGGTTTATGAAACTGTAAACAAAATACTTCGGGGAATATGTGCAAGGCCAATCATTGTATCACTCTAAGACTGCTCAAATGACACTATCTCAAATATCTATCAATCAAGATATTTGTTAACTATTAAAATACACTAAACCAATAAAAGACCATACATACATAAAAAGAAGAAAGAAGCTAGCTAAATACAGATATGGAAAGATCTCCGAAAAATGCTGTCCTATGAAAATGAAAGATAGAACAATATGTTTAACATGGTAAATTTTATTTAAAAGGGAGGCGTAAAAGTACATATTCAAATGTGCTGGTATGTATGGAAAAATCTAAGGAAAGATGCAACCAAAACCTGAAAATATTTTACTGTGTCCTGAGGGGATGTGTATGTGGCCTCTAGGCAGATAGCAAAGAGGATCAGATATTGATTGGACAGTGCATGGAGGATAAAATATATGAATAAAGGATGGAGAGAAGATAATAGAGGATAATGTGCAAATTGAAGTTATAACTGATATATCTTATTATATCATGTGATTGTTTACTTTTCAAAGAAAATTGTAGATATAAAAATAATAGAAAATATTTCTTTAAAGAAACTCCTAGGGCTTTTAATTTCTTCTAACATGCATTCGATTTCACTTTATGTACTTTGAAATAATAAGTAATTCAAATAACATGAATGTCTGACTTCAGACATAAAATTTGAAATGATGTAAAAATACCAGTAATAATGCTTTATTGGTTCTCATGTCTTTATACATTTTAAGTATTCTTTAATACTTAAAGATACTTTAATACTTCTTTAAGGAGTAAAAACTATAGTTTTACAGACCACCAAAGTCTTTACGATTTTATAGAAACTATTTTTCATTTTTCTTCTTTCAGATTACACATACACACACACACACACACACACAGATTTAAATGATAGTCAAGCCTTAGGTACATCAGCTTGGTTCGTATGTTCAGAGCTTGCTTTCATCCCAGTGTAATAGAATACATAAAAGGATGAAAGGTTGCTTTATAGGAAAACTTTAAATTACAGCCACCTGTTGAAAGTTCTAGAAACTTCTAGTCACCATTTACGTGTAAAATCTTGCTTTCTAACCTTACAATTTGTTTTGTGGAGAAATAAATGTTATCATGTCTTTTCTGCTTTGATAAGTCCTCGATAAGTTATCAAGTCATTTTGAAACAGAACACATTTAGATATTTAGCAAAATACTTTTTGAGTGGATATATGCATTTTTATGTGTGTATGTGTGGATAAGTACACATGTATACATACAGAAGAAAAAGGGCCTCAAATAATAGATCTGAAAAAATAAAACTTTCAATTGTAGTTTTAATATGCTTAACGTTAACCTTTGTCAACAAAATGGCTTAGTAACAATGTTAAAGAATTTTACCATTACTACCATACATCAAAATAGGCAAATAGGCAAGATATATCAAAATAGTTGCAATGTTTGGAAGACAAATTGTGAATCAGTGCTTTGTCACCATGACAGAATTTATAAATTATTACAGTTTTAGGGATAACTAGAAGGTGTCCACACAATAAGAAAGTTGTTAGGATATCATCTTATGAATCTGGGGTTCCATCCTAGAAACAAATGGAATGGATGATAGTAGGAGTCATGTGCAGAACCTCTAGAATCATAGCTTCAGAGGCCTGCAATATTATATTATCACATGAGACAATAGAAAATAATGTCTCATGCTAGTATTATTGTCATGAAATATAACAGCTATCATTTCTATTCTTTGTCTCTAATATGCAGACAAATAAGTGAAAAATGTATTGGTTAATGTTGTAAAAGTATTTTTTCCTTGACACCTGGTAATTTTAAAAGAACTGTGCATCAGCAGTAAAGCTCAATAAAACAGAGCTTGAAAATTCAGAATTTTTGGTAACCTGATCTTGTTAATTTGGCCTTAGTTTTTAATGATTTGTAAAAACTATTTTATCGAACAACTAAGAAATATTAAAATGATTGATTATTAAAATTATGCCTCCCTGTAAACTAATTCATACTTTTGTGAAACGAAAGTTTCTTGACTAGCCTTTCAAATACTCAAGTGGGGCTTGGGGCACAGCCATTAATAATAATAATATAATTATAGTAACAACAATAATAATCTCATATTTGGAATAGATGGAATGCCATGCATCTTAGTGAAATATGGAAATCTCGAAGTATTTTAACAGTCATTATCTGCACATAAGTAATCACTGTATGAATTATAAAACTTACCCATATTTGTTATTGTACAATTTGTAACAATTGATAATCTTGCTCCTAAACATCTCAGATTTAACACAAGTTAAATTCCCACAAAAACATACATAATAGTCTTCCCATTATTAGGTGGCTTAAACTTATGTTTTCTTACATCCTTCAGGAAATTACTCATATTTTACAAATAATAAAACAAATAAATTTTTGATAGTATGGTTCCTCAACTTTGGCTTTATTGACATTTTAGACTGTATAATTCTTGGTGTGAGGGCTGGACAGTGTATTATAGGATGTTTAGTAGGATCTGTGGCCTCTACCCACCAATAACATCATCCCCAAGTTGTGACAACCAAAAATGTTTCTAGACATTAACAAATGTTACCTGAGGGTAAAATCACTCCCAATTAAAACCACTGTTTATAGTCATAAATCTACTTTAAAGAAAATGTGAGCGCTCTCTTATGATGTTTAATAAAGTAAGAATTAGAGATTTAAGAAGAGACATATTCTTATGGATAATACGTGTTACATGAATACAAAAACTATTCTCTCATAAAACAATTTGTAAAGATGAGTAAGATATGAACAAGACTATCCAATATTGGGATTAATTTCACATGGAACACTATAACCCTACATTTCTTTCAAGTGAAAATAGAACGATTATCTACTTAGCTCATATACTTATCCATAAAATTAGCATCAGCATATATCAAATAACTGAAACCATACATGATATGTACTATAATGTGACAAATTTGGGCACCAAAATAAATAGTGATTGTAATATGTAATCATCCAGAAAACAAAATAGGAGTCAGAAATTATATATCAAATATATGAATCAGGTCGGATGAAAGTTCTTCTTACAGGTGAATGCCAATTTATATTATATTGAAGAAAGCAAATTATCAATAAATTCTAAAATTAATGTAATAATATTTGATGACAAATAAGATATCAAAACTATGTAGTTTCAAACTATATTCCCACATATTATTTACTAATTATAATGAGAAAAATAATTTTACAGTGGAAAGACTTAGCATACGCTACTTTATGTAAGTGATCACTTGATACCGCCAAAATTAGGATATCACCACCAGGTACTCACTGATAAGATGCACTGAGAAGTATACAACATCACTTGGGTTGTCTTCATGTTCAAAAATGTAAAACCTAAATCTAACCATGAAGAAACTTCAGACAAAACCAAACTGAGGAACATTCTACAAAATCACCAGTCTTCAGTCTTTTTGAAATGACTGGAACATGGTGTTTAACATCCATGAAAGAAAAATGTTCCAGAGTAAAAGAGACTGAAGACAAATAATCATTAAATGCAATATGTCACTGTGGAATGAATTCAGAACAAGGATAAGAAAAAAGTCTGCAAAAGACATTGTTAAAAAAATTGATCACTGATAATACATTTGAATATAGACTGTTGATTATGTAACAGTATCTTTAAAATGTTTAATTTTCTAATTTGAGTATTTTACTGTGGTTATGTAAGAAAATGTGTTTTTTCTTAGGAAATACACATGGAAGTTTTTAGTGGTAAAGAAAAACAGTATCTCCAACTTACTGAAATAGTTTATAATTTGTTTTTTTATGTTGAAATAACAAAACAAAAGGTTACAAAATATGAGGATTACAAATATAATTGAATTAATTTCAATTTTTTTAATTAAATATTTATATTTACAAATCCAGAATACACTTGCTCTTAGTGAAGTTTTTAGGAACAATAAAAACAGATTGACAGTGGTTTCTACTGACAGAGTGTTAACTCTTCATAAGCTATTTGGTAATCTCTAATGAGTTCAAGTTATATGAGTCAATGTTTCTGTCATTTGAATCTTTATGTTAATCCAGAAAAAGTTGTTATGGAAGCTGATAAAAGTAGACTCTATCATTTCTAATTTTTTTTATTTAACTGTTTAGAGCAAGTATGATTAATTTTTAATTCAGGGTAGGTTTTCTATTTTTAGGTGTTTTCATACTATGCTGCATTTTATCGGATAACTGATTTTGAGTACTCGTCTGTTTCATTGACATAGTGATAATTCCTGAACCTTATGGATGCAGTGAATAGCCAGAAACACAACCTAGCACATAATAAGTTATTATCAACTGTTATTATATAGAAGTAGTATATGTGGTTTTCCGAACTGAAGTCAGCCTGCCTCAAGTTCAGCTTTGTAACTGCTTAGTGAATGACTTGACTCTCTTTCCATCAGTTTCCCCATATATAACGTGCAAATAGTAATACTATCTACCTCTTGGGGTTATTATGTGAATAAAATCATTAAATATTTATAAAATATTTAGAACATCACATAGAAAATGATATAAAGTCATTACATTAAATAATAATAATGATAATATTTCATCAATCACAAGCTAATATATGTTGCATTTGTGTTTCTTCACTTTCCTTTGGCCAACTCGGCTAATTGTAGCAACAGTATCTCAGCAGAAGCCATATTACCTTAGAGTAATCTATTTGAGTATAGTCCTTTTAACTTTACATAAAGCACTTGTATAGTCCCTTAGGGATATTAGACATCTGTACTGCAATAGTTTTCACAACCTGAAAAAAGAGAACTACTTTATTTGGTTCCTTTTATTAGAGAGTTTCTTATTTTTAATAGCTCTTTGCAACTGCTAATATATTATTTTACTGAAAAACTCCTATACTAAACTTATAATGAGTGTAAATTTCACCCAATGTATTTAAATTTTTGTTTTATTTTTTTTATTTTTATTTTTTTTTTTTTGAGACGGAGTCTCGCTCTGTCGCCCAGGCTGGAGTGCAGTGGCGCAATCTCAGCTCACTGCAAGCTCCGCCTCCCGGGTTCACGCCATTCTCCTGCCTCAGCCTCTCCGCGTAGCTGGGACTACAGGCGCCCGCCACCACGCCCGGCTAATTTTTTTGTATTTTTAGTAGAGACGGGGTTTCACCGTGGTCTCGATCTCCTGACCTCGTGATCCGCCCACCTCGGCCTCCCAAAGTGCTGGGATTACAAGCGTGAGCCACCGCGCCCGGCCTAAATTTTTGTTTTAATAGCTATCTCAATGTTATGCAATTAATTCAATGTCTATAAAATGTATGCAAACAATAAAAGTATGAAAGAAAATCAATAAACTTAATAGGTGTTGTAATAGGCAGCTTTTTTTTGTTTTTTTTTTTGTTTTTTTTTTTTTTGAGACAAGAGTCTCACTGTCGCCCAGGCTGGAGTGCAGTGGCGCTATCATGGCTCACTACAAGCTCTGCCTCCTGGGTTCACGCCATTCTCCTGCCTCAGTCTCCCAAGTAGCTGGGACTATAGGCGCCACCACGGCGCCCGGCTAATTTTTTGTATTTTTAGTAGAGACGGGGTTTCACCATGTTAGACAGGATGGTCTCGATCTCCTGACCTCGTAATCCACCCACCTTGGACTCCCAAAGTGCTGGGATCACAGGCATGAGCCACCGCGCCCGGCCAGGCAGCTATTAAAGATAGTCCTCAGTGATGTCTACCTTTTGATATTCACACATTTATATAATTCCCTCTCCATGAGTGTGAGCCAAACAGTTATTTCTAACCAATAGAATACCACAGTGGTGAGAAAAGATACAACTTTCACCTCTAGGTTGAAAGGTAGTGGCTTTTATATCTTGTTAGCAGACCTGCTCCATTTCTTTCCTGGCTTGCCTGCTTTCATGAAACAAGCTGCCATGGTGGAGGGGCCCACTCAGCAAAAAACTAAGGACAAACGTGGCCCAACACACCACTAGGAACTGCTTTTTCTAGTATCTTTGTCCAATTAAGCATTGAGATGACTATGGCCCAGCCAATAACTTGATTGCAGCTCGTGAGACATGCTGCAATAGAGAACCCTGTAAAGGTGTGCCAAGATATCTCATCCCAGAATGTGAAATAGTACAAGCATGTTTTACTGAGCTTTTAAATTTTGGGGTAATTTGTTATGTGGAAATAGTGAATGCAGTATTTTAATCATAAAACATGCAAAGGGCCACATTAGAATGCATGTGGCTATTACAGGATAAAATTTCTTCAACATGTATATTGTCGTCTTTCCCTTAAGAATAATTATTTCCTAAAAACAGATTTACTCAGTAGAACACAAAAACTCCAAGGTAATTTCAAATAAGTTTGATAACTATTTTATTAATTCCCTCTCACATAGTTCAGAATCAAAAAACGAAATTTTAGTTTAAAACCAATATTTTTATAATCTATACAATCAAAGCTTTTGCTGCAGAACTCAGTTATTAATGGGAGTCTGTGTTTTTCAGGAAAATAAACAGAGTTTTCCAAACCTACAAGCTTAACATCTAGAATATGTAGCTTGGCCTTTTTCAAGATTTAAGAACCCTTTGGAGCTAAGTCAGTTCTGAACCTGAAACTGCCCTTGGATTTTGGGGGACCACAGTACTAGTGGATTTGTAGCTTTTAGACAATCCAAGGTTACAGGATATTGGATGAGTTCTTGTTACAGAAAGGGCTACGTTGCTTGTGACTTCTGTTTACACTGCTCACATTCATATGGAGTGTTACCAAAATTATTCCAAGGAGGAAAGTTTAAATATGTGGACATCTGATTTCTAATTTTTTAAAATTTTTCTTACATGTTTTTCACTATTGTTTCCCTTATATTATTGCCACTGTGAAGGACAATTCATCTCATAAAGCTTTTAGTTTAGGTATTAATGAATTGACTTTATGCCTTATGTACTTCCTGCAAGATAGCTCAATCCACCTCATGACTAAATATGCTTAACTCATGCATTATTCTAAAAAAAAAATTTTTCTGGATGTTGAAAGTGTTATATTCATTTTAAATAAAAATAAATTTTCCCTAATGATTTTTAGATAGGAATTTTAAGTTAGATGTACAGATTAAATTGTATTATGTCATTGTTGCTATATTTCAAAGTGAGTCTCAGAGTGATTCTATATTTTGAAATTTCTCCCTTAAAGATATTAATATAATCTAAGCTATAAGTACATTTAAAGAAATTTAGAACATTAGTTATATTTTAATATAAATTCTTTCATTTTATTCTGAGCTCTACATTTGCTTGGCTGTAGCATATAATTATTGTGTGCATGTTTGTGTGTGTGCGTGTGTGTGTGTTTAATGTGGTTTACTTTGGTTCTTTTGTTAGTTCTCTGGTGTAAATTTATATGCAATAGACACTTGGAGCAGCCATTATTCTCATATGTGGTAGCAAGATCTTAATTGAATACTAATGTTCTTAATCATTACTCTATATAACCTTTGTCTTAACCTCCTGGAGCTTCCATAACAAAATACCATACACTAGTGGCTTAAGCAACAGATATTTATTTTCTCAAAGTTCTGGAGTCTGGAAGCTCAAGATCAGGGTTTCAGCATGTGCATTTATAAATAAGTGCTTTGTGGAAAACATAAATCAGTTATATACTTTTGATCAAGATTTAAGTGGGCTCTGCAAAACTCTTCATATTTCTTTGACATCTTCACCGTAATTTAGCTTACTGACTTCTTTTTTTTTTTTTTGAGACGGAGTCTCGCTCTGTCGCCCAGGCTGGAGTGCAGTGGCGCAACCTCGGCTCACTGCAAGCTCCGCCTGCCGGGTTCATGCCATTCTCCTGCCTCAGCCTCCCAAGTAGCTGGGACTACAGGCGCCCGCCACCACGCCCGGCTAATTTTCTGTATTTTTAGTAGAGACGGGGTTTCACCATGGTCTCGATCTCCTGACCTTGTGATCTGCCCGCCTCGGCCTCCCAAAGTGCTGGGATTACAGGTATGAGCCACTGCGCCTGGCCTTACTGACCTCTTTAAGTATACTATTCTAAGAAAAGAAAGGTGCTACTGAAACTTTCCTAGACAAATGAAGTAAATGAGCTATAAACAGACTGTTCTGCCCTAACTCAAATCAGCTTTCTACAAGAATATGATTGTTTCAGAGAGCAATTGCTTACAGATTTTAGGGATAATGATAAATTTCTCAGTAACAGAAAAGAACCAGCCTGCTTTTCATTCCAGGATAACAGCATCTGAAGCTATTATCTTTAAGTAATACAATATTTAGAAACAATTAATGGTGATTTTTTTTTTAAAACAGCCCCCAAATTTTCCTATAAGTAAGGAAATTCTCATTTTGGGATTGAAAAAATCCCCATCTAATTTCAGAGTACGTATTCAAGTGTGAATAATTACTGCCTAGATTTAAATTATGTTAAAGATTCTAAAGAGTAAGCAAGGTCTCAAGGGAGAAGAGGTAGGCTAGTTAAGTTATAAAAAATCAGGGCATCATAAAACATACCTAGGAATATAAGACCACATTTTCATATAAAACCATTCATATTTAAACTTTATGGTTAAGAAGAGAGGCCTGGTGCGGTGGCTTACACCTGTAATCCCAGCAATTTGGGAGGCCAAGGCGGGCAGAACACGAGGTCAAGAGATCAAGACCATCCTGGCTAACACAGTGAAACCCCGTCTCTACTAAAAATATAAAAAATTGGCAGGGTGTGGTGGCGGGCACCTGTAGTCCCAGCTACTCGGGAGGCTGAAGCAGGAGAATGGCGTGAACCCGGGAGGCGGAGCTTGCAGTGAGCAGAGATCATGCCACTACACTCCAACCTGGGCAACAAAGCAAGACTCTCTTAAAAAAAAAAAAAAGACAAAGAATGGGAAAGATCTCCTGTATGTTAAACGTGTGAGACCACATGTTGCTGATATAAACCAGACATAAGTGACGAAAGCAACTCAAATTCTATAATTTTGATATTTTCTAAATATTTTCTCATATTTTAGCTTACATGATATTCTATTTTAATGTTTCTTTTGTAATCCCAAGTAGTAATCTCTATATTTATAAGCTCTGAAATCCTTTTTTAAAAATATTTGCTGAATATATAATATATGTGTATGCATATTTATTCTTTGTAAATTGTTTGGCAATGGCTTCCTCTGTGTCTGTGCCTTCTTATGTATTCATTTGTATGTAAATATGCATGTAAATAGTTTAACTATTGGTTTTAACAGTACTAAATATAAATATGTAAAATTGCTTTTATTATCATAAAAATAAGTTTTCAACTAATATTATTATACACAAATATATTACTGTCACATATATCTAGTAATTTATGACAATAAGGAATAGAAAAACAATACTTATCTCTTTCACTCTATATGTTTATGCATCTGCATGTTTGTGTGTTTATGCACATGTATTTTATATATTTTCTTATTTTTGTATAAATGCTCTTAATTGTTTTATTTCATTTTTTACTTAATCAAAAATATGTTAAGGGCAGAATGATGAAGGAATATTAATGAACATTTAAGATTTGCTTTCATTCTAAAATATGAAGGTGATAGAAAAATTAGATTATATTCTAATTAAAAATAGTATCCCTAGATAGTACATATGCTTTCAAATTATATATCCTACATGATACTGTTTTGAAGGAATAGAAAATCTACTACTGTGGTATATTGACTATTTGGAATTAAAGGCATGTGAAAAACAGCAGGTACAAGAAGAGCACTCTGACCTTAATCCTGTTTCTTAAAAGCAGAAGATGAAAGATGTACCATTCTAATAATCAAGGGCAGGAAGTCAAGACAGGGAGAATTTCATACAGATCTTGTTAAAATAACCCTTATCTTTTAAGCCTCCTTACAAAATGTAGTTGCTTTTTCACAACTTACTATTCATTGTCCAATTCTGTATGTGACACTAACTGTTCTTTGGGTTTTCGTTTCTTTATGAAGGCTCCCATGCCACATAAAACTTGTATTAAATAAATTTGTATGCTTTTCTCCTATTAATCTCTTTTATGTCAATTTAATTATTGGGCCCAGTTGATACCCTAAGACTAGACAGGTAGAGTATAGCCACCCTTATGGTTTGATATAGATCAAATAAAACTTTCAAAAAATTAATATTTCATATTTGATTTTGATAAAAGTTCCTAAATTATATATAACAAAACATCTTTATAAAAACTTTCATTATTTTAGTTATTATTAATCTGGTTTTTAACACATAACTCCAATTTTTTGCATTTTTTCCCATTTTATTTTTACACTTAGTGTTAAGGAAAAGTTAAATATTTTTTTTACACATGAAAGGTAGATGTTCAGTAATTTTACTAAATACCTATAAGATTAGTTACAAAATAATAGTCTATTAGTAACTTCAAATTGCAGACAGAAGAAAATGAATGGAAGCAATTAATTGTCTACAGCATGACATGAACCAATAAAACATGAAAATCCAGTACAAATGTTTGTTTTCTCTTAGTGTTAAATATGCATTGGTTGCTTTACAAGAGAGTATCACCATTAAAATAAAGCCACATTTATATGAAAATATTCTGTATATTGAGGCACTATAGTTAATACTTCAGTGAAAGAATCACTGTCTATTCAGCCTGTAAGGGCTATTACCTTCCAAGTTTCAAATAATTAATACTATCCTTAAATTCAACAGCAGTAAGTGTTTCAGCATCATCAACTTTATCAAAGGATAGTCTGAAATTAAGTGATTGTTTTGTTGTTCTTTTGCTATTATTTATTTTGTTATTGAACTACAGAGTCAACATATTTCCTCTGAATTATTACTATAGAGTGTAGATCCATTTACAGTGATTGAGCAATCAATAACTCTTTCAACTGATATAATACTCTAAAATATTTTTGTATATTATGTTTTTCTAAAGGTATACACACTTTTTTGAATTTCTATGGGCATTAGGGACAGATGAAATCATCATGAAAAAAATAAAAAAAATTACAACCATTCTTATTTTGTTTCCAAATTTCAATGCCAAATTTTAACTTTTTTTCTTTCTTTTTTTTTTTGAGACGGAGTCTCGCTCTGTCGCCCAGGCTGGAGTGCAGTGGCGCAATCTCAGCTCACTGCAAGCTCCGCCTCCCGGGTTCACGCCATTCTCCTGCCTCAGCCTCCGGAGTAGCTGGGACTACAGGCGCCTGCCACTACGCCCGGCTAATTTTTTTTTTTGTATTTTTAGTAGAGATGGGGTTTCACCGTAGTCTCGATCTCCTGACCTCTTGATCTGCCCACCTCGGCCTCCCAAAGTGCTGGGATTACAGGCGTGAGCCACTGCACCTGGCCTGTAATTTTTGTATAGAAAATATCTAGAAACCCAAGTTTTCCATTCAGAAGAAAGCAAATGAAATTACAAAAGAAAACCCAAAAGTTTTTAAGAAGTGGTTAAATTTGAAAATATACAAAATCTTGAAAGAAATTCAGAATGGCAGACTTAGGCATATGTTGTATCATGGCACTGAGTAAAGACTGATTTAGTTACACATTTAAATAAACTATTAGATTCAGGAAAGAGAGACTAAGTGGAACACAGTTCAAAGAGAAAAAATATAAGAATGCCTTAAAGAAGAGAAAACCTGAAAGCAACACTATTTTATTGTGTTTATTCTTTCTTTTAACTTTTATTTTACGTTCAGAGGTACATGTCCAGGTTTGTTATATAGGTAAACTGTGTGTCATGGGGGTTTGGTGTATAGATTATTTCATCACCCAGGTAATATGAATAAAACTGGGTAGGTAGTTTTTTAATCCTCTCCCTCCTACCTCATGTAGGCCCTGATGTTTGTTGTTTCCCTCTTGTTTCTTAGCTCACATATATAAGTGAGAACATGTGGTATTCAGTTTTCTGTTCAAAGGTTAGTTTGCTTAGGATAATGACCTCCGACTCCACCTATGTTCCTACAAAGGACATGATCTCATTCTTTTTTATGGCTGTGTAGTATTCCATGGTGTATATGTACCACATTTTCTTTATTCAGTCTATCATTGATGGAAATTTGGGTTGATTGCATGTGTTTGCTATTGTGAATAGTGCTGCAATAAACATATGCATGCTTGTGTCTTTATAGTAGAATGATTTATATCCCTTTGGGTATATATCCAATAATGAGATTACTGGGTCAAATGGTATTTGATTTTAAGTTCTTCGAGGAATTGCCACTCTGCCTTCCATTATGACTAAACTAATTTACATTCCCACCGGTAGTGTTTAAGCATTCCCTTTTCTCTGCAACCTTGCCAGCATCTGTTATTTTTTGACTTTTTAATAATAGACATTCTGATTGATGTGAGATGGTATCTTATTGTGGTTTTGATTTGCATTTCTTCAATGATTAGTGATTTTGAACATTTTTTAATGCTTGTTGGCAATATATAATTCTTCTTTTGAAAAGTGTCTGTTCATGTCCGTTGCTCACTTTTTAATGGGGTTGTTTTTTGCTTGTAAGTTTGTTTATAGATTCTGAATATTGGACTTTGTAGGATGCATAGCTTGCAAATATTTTCTCCTATTCTGTAGGTTGTCTATTTACTCTGTTGATAGTTTCTTTCTCTGTGCAGAAGTTCTGTAACTTAATTAGATTCCATTTGTCAATTTTTGGTTTGGGTGCAATTGCTTTTGGTGTCTTTGTCATGAAATGTTTGCTAGGTCTTACATCCAGAATTGCATTTCCTAGGTTTTCTTCCTAGGCTTTTATAGTTTTAGGTTTTACATTTAATTCTTTAATCCATCTTTAGTTAATTATTGTATATGTTGTAAGGAAGGAGTCCAGCTTCAATATTCTGCATATAGCTAGCCAGTTATCCAATTACTTTTTTTGGAATAGGGAGTCCTTTTCCCATTGCTCGTTTTTGTTGACTTTGTCTAAGATTGGATGGTTGTGGGTGTGTGACATTATTTCATTTTGTTTAAAAAAGGCCTGGCGCAGTGGCTCACACCTGTAATCCCAGCACAGTGGGAAGCTGAGGCAGGCAGATCACAAGGTCAAGAGATCAAGACCATCCTGGCCAATATAGTGAAACCCCATCAAATACAAAAAAATGAACTGGGTGTGGTGGCATGCACCTGCAGTCCCAGCTACTTGGGAGGCTGAGGCAGGAGAATCGCTTGAACCTGGGAAGCAGAAGTTGCAGTGAGCCGAGATCACACCATTGCACTCCAGCCTGGCAATGGAGCGAGACTCTGTCTCAAAAAAAAAAAAAAAAAATACAACCACTCATCATACTGCCCAGAAGTCTTTGAAAACTCGAATATATTAGGTTAGTAAACTTTGAAAATAATTATCAATGTTGAAATTAGTTTGGCTCAAAATATTTAAGTAGTTTTTTAATTATTAAGATTTAAGGAGATAGTTAAGTATTTTTTAATTATTAAGATTATCTTCCAATAGCTAATATGCACAAAATCTGCGCTCCAAAAAAACCCTCCCTCAAATAACCATTTTTATCCCAAATGACTTTTAATGCTATTCACTCATACTTTTAAAAAATGATTATAATCACATGAGTCAGCAGAAATATGTGAGTAATACTGTTTTGATTAAAATATAGTTCTGAATCTCCATCTTAATACCATTATAGCTCTTCTCAGTCTTTGCTGCTCCATTGCTTAAGATAGAGATACTTTTGTCTTAGTCTCAATGTATACTATTGGAAAAAAACAGTTTTTCTAAGTTTTCTATATTCTAAAATTCATTTTTTTTATCTTGTTATGGGCTAAATTACGTATCCCCGCAATTCCACTGTTGATCAAAGCCCAGGCCCCCAATACCTCGGACCTAATATTGGCACCTCAGAATGTAACTACATTTGGAAAAAAGTCTTTTAAAAAGTGATTAAGTGAAAAGAGGCTTTAAGAGTTTGTCTTAATCTAATATGACTGGTATCCTTGCAAGAAGAAGAAATTGGTAACACAAAGAAACACCAGATACATGTGCAAACAGAGGAAGATCATGTGAAGAAGTAAGAAAGCAAAAGGCAAACGGTAAGATCTGAGAGAATACCAATCCTGCTGCCACGCTGATCTCAGGCTTCCAGCCTCCAGAGCTGTGAGAAAATAAATCTTTGCTGTTTTCAGCCACTCAGTCTGTGGTATTTTGTTAAAGGAAGCCTAGCAAATGAATATAGATCCTAAATTATCTGTTCTAGTATTTACTAAATAATGTGAAGAAAATGTACACAAATTTGTCTGACTTGCATAAAAAGACTGATGTGAACATTTATGAGATGCTGATTATAAAAAAATTGAAATTCATAAATATTTAAATCATATTAGTATTATTATTTTTTTAATATTTAGTTTTTATGGAACATCATATAGTTTTCACATTAAGAGGGTTTGGTAAATTAGACCATTGTTCAAAGATATTAATTGCCCTTTTTCTCTCCATAGAAGTGTGGTAGTGCCCTGCCCACTTATATTGAGTTGAGCTGCATGGCTTATTTTAGACAGTTGAATATAAACAGATGTCATGTAACCAAAGGCTTGGGTGGTGTTTGTGAATTGGGGTACTTATGAGTCTCTTTTGGCCATAGGGAAAGTGACCTCTTCATCTTGGGTTCCAGAATATGCTAACAGGGGACAAATTTGAGCCCAACTCACAGTATGGAGCTAAAGTCAGCTGACCCCCAGCATGAAGCAGAGCTGTCCAGCTGAATCCAGCCAAGATCAGCTGTGCAACTTAAGAGGCAAAAAAGAGAACAAATGACAGCTATTTTAAGTTATTCAGTTTTGAGGGGTTAGACCATGAAGCACTATTGACGCCATGATAGATTGATACAGAAAACATGGTTGCAATCAATAAAATAAAAAAGGTTAATTACAATCTAGGTGGAACATTTTAGTAATTTCCAACTGAGTATTTAGGAAATCAACATTCTTGTTGAAAATTTAATTCAGAATATTATCACATATTTTCATTGCCATAAATAACAGAAGCTAATGCTAAAATCTAATATTTCTTAAGTATTTATTGTGTGCCAGTAACAATTATAATCTCTGATCATTTTATTTACTCTCACCAATAACCTCAATATTAAGTATGATGACTACTACATTTTACAGATGCTCAGTGATTTTGACAGGGTCACAAAGCTAGTATGCTATGTTTTTCCAATGTCTGTGCTCTTAACCCAAATGACATATCCAAACATCACAGATTATATGTAAATTGAAGATAATATTATAAATTTAATTCCTCACGTAATACATATTTTGTATATATTACACACTAAACATACTAAAGTGTATGCTTTAATTACACATTATACTGTATAAAATAATATTTCCTGGAGATCTGACAAGATGGCTGAATAGGAAGAGCTCCCGTTTGTAGCTCCCAACGAGACCAACACAGAAGGTGGGTGATTTCTGCATTTCCAACTGAGGTACTCAGTTCATCTTACTGGGACTGGTTAGGCAGGGGGTGCAGACCACCGAGGGGGCATAGCCTCACCTGGGAAGTGCAAGGAGCTGGGAGACCTCCCTCCTGAGTCAAGGGAAGCTGTAAGGGACTGTGCTACCCTGCCCTGATACTATGCTTTTCCCACTGTTTTTGCAATCTGCACATCAGGAGATTACCTCAGGTGCCTACCCCACTAGGGCCCTGGGTTTCAAACACAAAACTGGGTGGCTGTATAGGCAGACACTGAGCTAGCTGCAGGAGTATTTTTTGTACCATAGTAGTGCCTGGAACTCCAGCGAGACAGAAAGGTTCACTCCCCTGGAAAGGGGGCTGAAGCCAAGGAGCCAAGTGGTCTCACTCAGCGGTTCCCATTCCCACGGAGCCCAGCAAGCTAAAAGCCACTGGTTTGAAATTCTCACTGCCAGCACAGAAGTCTGAAGTCAACCTGGGACACTCGGGCTTGGTGGGGGAGGGGTGTCCACCATTACTGAGGCTTGAACAGGCGGTTTTCCCCTGACAGTGTTAAGGAGGCTGGGAGGTGTGAAATGGCGGGAGTTCACCACAGTGTGGCAAACCAGCTGTGGCCTGACTGCTTTTCTAGATTCCTCCTCACTGGGCAGGGCATTGCTGAAGAAAAGGCAGCAGCCTCAGGGGCTTACAGATAAAACTCTTCTCTCCCTGGGAAAGAGCACCTGAGGGAAGGGGTGGCTGTGGGCACAGCTTCAGCAAACTTAAAATTTTCTGCCTGCCAGCTCTGAAGAGGGCAGCTGATCCTGATAAGGAGTATTCTCCCAGCACAGTGCTCGAGCTCTACTAAGGGGCAGATTGCCTCCTCAAGTGAGTCCCTGACCCCCATGCCTCCTGACTGGGAGAGACCTCCCAACAGGGGTCAACAAACACCTCATACAGGAGAGCTCTGGCTGGCATCAGGCCAGTGCCCCTCTGGATGAAGCTTTCTGAGGAAGGAGCAGGCAGCAATCTTTGTCGTTCTGCAGCCTCCACTGGGGATATCCAGACAAACAGGGTCTGGAGTGGACCTCCAGTAAACTGCAGCAGACCTGCAGAAGAGGGGCCTGAGTGTTAGAAGAAAAGCTAACAAACAGAAAGCAACATCAATATCAAGAAAAAGAACCCCCATACAAAAAACCCATCCAAAAGTGATCAGCCTCAGAGATCAAAGGTAGATAAATCCATGAAAATGAGGAAAAACCAGCACAAAAATACTGAAAATTCCAAAAGCCATAATGCCTCTCTTCTCCTCTAAATGATCGCAACTCCTCTCCAATAAGGGCACAAAACTGGACAGAGAATGGGATTGACGAATTCACAAAAGTAGGCTTCAGAAGGTGGGTAATAACAAACTCCTCTGAGCTAAAGGAGCATGTTCTAACCCAATGCAAGTAAGCTAAGAACCTTGATAAAAAGTTACAGGAACTGCTAACTAGAATAACCAGTGTAGAGAGGAACAGGAATGACTTGATGGGGCTAAAAAACACAGCACAAGAGCTTCGTGAAGCATATGCAAGTATAGATAGCCAAATCAATTAAGTGGAAGAAAGGATATAAGAGATTGAAGATCAACTTACTGAGATAAGGCATGAAGACAAGATTAGAGACAAATAATGAAAAGGAATGAACAAAGCCTCCAAGAAATATGGGACTATGTGAAAAAACCAAACCTATGTTTGATTGGCATACCTGAAAGTGATGGGGATAACGGAACCAAGCTGAAAAACACCCTTCAGGATATTATCCAGGAGAACTTCCCCAACCTAGCAAGACAGAATAACATTCAAATCCAGGAAATACAGAGAACACCACTAAGATACTCCTCAAGAAGAGAAACCCCAAGACACATAATTGTCATATTCTCCAAGGTTGAATCAAAGGAAAAAAACGTTAACAACAGCCAGAGAGAAAGGTTAGGTTATGTACAAAGGGAAGCCCATCAGACTAACAGTGGATCTCTCTGCAGAAACCCTACAAGCCAGAATAACGTGGGGGCCAATATTCAACATTCTTAAAGAAAAGAATTTTCAACCCAGAATTTCATATTCAGCCAAACTAAGTTTCATAAGTGAAGGAGAAATAAAATCCTTTCCAGACAAGCAAATACCGAGGGATTTTGTCACCAGCAGACCTGCCTTACAAGAGCTCCAGAAGGAAGCATTAATTAAGGAAAGGAAAAACTGGTACCAGCCACTGCAAAAACACACCAAAATATAAAGACCAATGACACTGTGAGGAAACTGCATAACCTAATGTGCAAGATAACCAGCTAGCATCATGATGACAGGATCAAATTCACAGGTAACAATATTAACCTTAAATGTAAATGGGCTAAATGCCCCAATTAAAAGACACAGACTGGCAAATTGAATAAAGACTCAAGACCCATTGGTGTGCTGTATTCAGCAGACCCATCCTCCATGCAAAGACACACAGAGGCTCAAAATAAAGAGATTGAAGATTTACCAAGCAAATGAAAAGCAGAAAAAAAATCAGGGGTTGCAATCTTAATCTCTGATAAAACAGACTTTAAACCAACAAAGATCAAAAGAGACAAAGGGCATTACATAATGGTAAAGGGATCAATGCAAAAAGAAGAGCTAACTATCCTAAATATATATACACCCAACACAGGAAAACCCAGGTTCATAAAACAATTTCTTAGAGACCTACAAAGAGACTTAGACTCCCACACAATAATAATGGGAGAGTTTAAAACCCCATTGTTAATACTAGACAGATCAACGAAACAAAAAATTAACAAAGAGATTCAGGACTTGAACTCAGCTCTAGACCAGCTGGGTTTAATAGATAACTTCAAAACTCTCGACCCCAAATCAACAGAATATACATTCTTCTCAGCACCACATAGCACTTATTCTAAAATCGACCACATAATTGGAAGTAAAACACTGCTCAGTAAATGCAAAAAAAAAAAAAAAACAGAAATTATAAAAAGCAGTCTCTCAGAACACAGTGCAATCAAATTAAAGCTCAGGATTAAGAAACTCTCTCAAAGCCACACAACACATGGAAATAAAACAAGCTGCTCTTGAATGACTATTGAGTAAATAGCAAAATTAATGCAGAGCTAAAGAAATTCTTTGAAACCAGTGAGAAGAAAATGACAACGTACCAGAATCTCTGGGACACAGCTAAAACAGTGTTAAGAGTGAAATTTATAGTACTAAATGCCCACATTAGGAAGCTGGAAAGATCTCAACCTAATGCCCGAACATCACAATTAAAAGACCTAGAGAAGCAAGAGAAAACAAATTCAAAAGCTAGCAGAAGACAAGAAATAACTAAGATCAGAGCTGACTGAAGGAGATAGAGACACAAAAAACCCTTCAATAAATCACTGGATTCAGGAGCTGATTTTTTGAAAAGATTAACAAAATAGATAGAATCCTAGCTAGACCAATAAAGAAAAAAAGAGAGAAGAATCAATAGACACAATAAAAAATAATAAAAGGGAGATCACCGATACCACAGAAATACAAACTACCATCAGAGAATACTATAAACACCTTTATGCAAATAAACTAGAAAATCTTGAAGAAATAAATAAATTTCTGGACACATACAGCCTCCCCAGATTAAACAAGGAAGAAGTTGAATCCCTGAATAGACCTTCAATAACAAGTCTGAAATTGAGGCAGTAATTAACAGCCTACCAACCAAAAAAAGCCCAGCACCAGATGAATTCACAGCCAACTTCTACCAGATGTACAAAGAGGAGCTCGTACCATTCCTTCTAAAACTATTCCAAGCAAAAGAAAAAGCGGGACTCCTCCCTAACTAATTTTATGAGATCAGCATCATCCTGAAACCTGTCAGGGAAACAAGAAAAAAAGAAATTTTCAGACCAATCTCCCCAATAAACATCAATGCAAAAATCCTCAATAAAATACTGGCAAACTGAATCCAGCAGCACATCAAAAACTTATCCACCACGATCAAGTTGGCTTCCTCCCTGGGATGCAAGGCTGCTTCAACATATGCAAGTCAATAAACATAATCCATCACATAAACAGAACCAATGACAAGTCCACATGATTATCTCAATAGATGCAGAAAAAGCCTAAAACATAATTCAATGTCCCTTCATGCTAAAAACTCTCAATAAAGTAGGTATTGATGGAACATATCTCAAAATAATCAGAGTTATTTATGACAAACCCATTGCCAATATCATACCAAATGGGCAAAAGCTGAAAGCAGTCCCTTTGAAAACCAGCACAAGACCAAGATACCCTTTCTCATCACTGCTATTCAACATAGTATTGGAAGTTCTGGCCAGGACAATCAGTCAAGAGAAAGAAATAAAGCATATTCAAATAGAAAGATAGGAAGTCAAATTGTCTCTGTTTGCAGATGACATGATCTTATATTTAGAAAACCCCATAGTCTCAGCCCAAATACTCCTTAAGCTGATAAGCAACTTCAGCAAAGTCTCAAGATACAAAATCAATGTGCAAAAATCACAGGCATTCCTATACACCAGTAATAGATAAGCAGAGAGCCAAATCATGAGTGAACTCCCATTCACGATTGTTACAAAGAAAATAAAATACAGCTACCAGGGATGTGAAGGTCCTCTTCAATGAGAACTACAAACCACTGCTCAAGGAAATAAAAAAGGATGCAAACAAATGGAAAAGAAAAATTCCATGCTCATGGATAGGAAGAATCAATATTGTGAAAAAGGCCATGCTGCCCAAAATAATTTATAGATTCAATGCTATTCCCATCAAGCTATCATTGACTTTCTTCATATAATTAGAAAAAACTAGTTGAAATTTCATATGGAATTTAAAAAGATCCTATATAGCCAAGACAATCCTAAGCAAAAAGAAAAAAGCTGGAGTCATCACGCTGCCTGACTTCAAACTACACTACAAGGCTACAGTAAAAATAACAGCATGGTACTGGTATCAAGCAGATATATAGACCAATGGAAGAGAACAGAGGCCTCAGAAATAATACCACATGAATAAAACACCGAAAACAATGCAACAAAAGCCAAAATTGACAAATGGGATCTAATTAAACTAAAGAGCTTCTGCACAGCAAAAGCAACTACCATCACATTGAGCAGGCAACCCACAGAATGGGAGAATATTTTTGCAATCTATCCTTCTGACAAAGGTCTAATATCCAGAATCTACAAGCAACTTAAACATATTTACAAGAAGAAAACAACCCCATCAAAAAGCGGGCAAAGGGTATGAACAGACACGTCTCCATTCTCAAAAGGAGACATTTATGCAACCAACAACCGTATGAAAAAAAGCTCATCATCACTTGTCATTAGAGAAATGTAAATCAAAACCACAATGAGATACCATCTCACACCAGTTAGAATGGAGATCATTAAAAAGTCCGGAAACGGACGCTGGAGAGGATGTGGAGAAATAGAACACTTTTACACTTTGGTGGGAGTGTAAATTAGTTCAACCATTGTGGAAGACAGTGTGGCGATTCCTCAAAGATCTAGAACCAGAAATACCATTTGACTTAGCAGTCCTATTACTGAATATATACACAAAGGATTATAAATCATCACAGTATAAAGACACATGCACACGTATGTTTACTGCAGCACTATTTACAATAGCAAAGACCTGGAAGCAACCCAAATGCCCATCAATGATAGATTGGGTAGAGAAAATGTGGCACATATACACCATGGAATACTATGCAGCCATAAAAAAGAATGAGTTCATGTCCCGTGCAGGGACATGGATGAAGCTGAAAGCCATCATTCTCAGCAAACTAACACAGGAACAGAAAACCAATCACTGCATGTTCTCACTCATAAGTGGGAGTTGAACAATGAGAACACATGGACACAGGGAGGGGAACATCACACACTGGGGCCTTCTGGGGTGTTGGGGAGCAAGGGGAGTGAGAGCATTAGGACAAATACATTAGTGAGACTTAAAACCTAAATGATGTGGGACTTAATGCATGTGGGACTTAAATGTGGGACTTAAAACCTAAATGATAGGTTGATAGGTGCAACAATCCACCATCGCACATGTATACCTATGTAACAAACCTGCACATACTCCAAATGTATCCCAGAACTTAAAGTAAAAAAATTAATAATAATATTTCCTATTTTAAAAATTATCCCTTACTTTATGCCTAAGTAGGATAAATATTCATAATTATACTCTCAGATTATTATTTAACATGTTTTCTTGCACTTCAACCTAATTGCAAACAGAACTGATGAGGAATTGCCAGGCCAAACTGCTATTCTAAGGCCAATGGACTTGCCAAAGTTTTGCTTTAAAGCTAATGTCAAACTGATAAAAGCTGATTGAGTGAAGATATTATCTTTCTATAACTTTCTCCATACTCACAGGCAGCCTGTTAAAGAGTTGTCACTGGACAAAGAGAGATATGCAGCATTTGTGTTAATGGGAATTGTCAGAGTGTTGAAGAAGATTTCGGATGAACTGGATTATGGAAGAGCTTTCCATGAAATTTGAGAAGGTCATTGGAACTATGTCTAAAACAACCCAGACTCCTTTAGATTATTTGAAGGCATTCTGAGAAGTACTGAAGTACATTAGTCCTTTTGGTCTCTATCAATTGTCCCTAAATCCCATACCACATACCAAATGTCCAGGGCCAGCTAAACAAAGTACATAGTTTCTAAAGAAGTTGCAGGGAATATCATTACATAGACAGAGATACTAAAATATAAAAATTAAGAAGAGACTCTCATAGAAGATAGTAACCAGATACTAGCCAATCACAAGGTATGCCTGATATCAAAGTTGATGCTAAAAGTAGCCAAGCCAAGTTAATTATTCTAACAAATCAGACCTGTATATTAAAAGTAAAGAACTTTGTTTATTTTCATTGACCAGTAGTATTCAATAGAATCTGAAATCAAATAATGGTTTGGCCTGAATATTAAGGAAATATCTAGCTGAATGAGTCAAATGATTTTCATTTCCCTGTCATTTAACTTGCATTATAAAAACTCATATTCTTCTCTCTGATATTGCTTAAAAGTATATACATATTTTTTTCAGTTGAACTTTTTCAACTAGAAGACATAATAGCCTCTCAGTAATAACTGAGCATTTCCAGAAGTATTTAGATAAGCTAGATAATTTGGAGCTCTTTCTATATTTACGTACAAAACAGGATCTAGCACCTCTTTGAATTACATGATTTTAGCTATGGATACTTGAGTCCTAGTAAGATACATTCCATACAAATATCGAGCCTAGCCATTTACTTTAATATTGTTCAGCTGGCTGTTTTCCCAGACCATTTAGAATTCTCATACTATTAACTTTAAATGACTATTGATTTCAAACCTTTATCGACAAGATTTCTTTTCAACTCTGCGACTCTAAAACAATGTGAATACCCATAGTATGTATATAACCAAGGAACTGCTAAGGCTAAAAATAATACGCAACATTAAACAGGATTAATTGATATAAAAATTGAGAAGGTTCCATATTTGATTTTAATGGAGTTAATGTCCAATGCTTTATATACTTTCATAATTGTAGCAGTTATTACCACATTATTGAACAATCTACTCTATTATTTTTTCATTTGTCTCTTGTGAAAAAATTATATGTTTAACTACTTGACACTATAGAATTTAGGATTATGTAAATAAAAAATAAACATCATACATTATTTTTTCATATGTATAATAATCAGTATACCTCTCAGGTACTTGGAATTCCTCCAAAACATGTAGCATATCATTATAGTCAGCAATGGTTACAACGTATCTAAAAGGTGCATTTTCTGCTGATCATCTGACATTCTCTCAACTGGCAGAAACCCTGCCTCTGTGGATCTTGAGTCAACAACTATGGATGCATGTCCCAGAGTTCAACAGGCCACTCTTCTTTTCAGATGAACTCCAGCTCATTCCTGCATATTCATAGGTTGTAATGTACTTCTCATTATCTTTTCTATTCCTGGTCTCTGGGATTTTTTTTTAATATATAAAAGGAACAGCATGACCCCATCTTAAAAAACTAAAATATTCACTCATCTATGGTTATTCCTGTAATATCACTAGTGTTGGTGAATAATTCAAATTAAATAGTTTTCTGTATATTCCATTTTTAAAACACTTCATTTACTTTCTTTCAATGGTTTCCTCCTGCACTGTTCTCACCCTGCATTACTCATATGCAACCTCACAAATTGTTTTGAGTTCAAGCGTGCTGATATGAATCATAGGGCTATTTTCTCTGGAGAACTTCAGCCTTAAGCTCCACAACTTGTTTTAAAATGAAAACTATGCTCAATTAAGGTGATTTGTTTTCTTCAAAAAATTAACTATCATATATTGCCATTTGCTACAAGAGAAGACTGAAGTTACATTGCATGCTGTTGAATAACTTTAGAAATAACTTACTTTCTATCTCATTCTTTCACTGTATCCTTGCATCTAGCTTTTTCCTGCATATGTATCCGTGCCTAGGTTTTATTCCTAAGGACAGAATTAGCTATTTCTTCCTTTCTCAAACTATTTGCATTTTGACTTTTGAATAGTTCCTTTGTAAACAAACTCAAGTCACATTGTTTTCACTGCTTTCCAGGCCCTTCACTGACAGAGAGGACAAAGAGAGTGAACAGGAAATGCAAGCAAACTGAGACATAAGAGTCAGTGTGGAACATGGCCATACAAGTAGCATTTGAGGAATAACGTCACTGCAAATGGGGAATCTATTCCAGCCCTCTCCAAAAGGAAATAATGAGCTGGCAAAATCCATCAAAATCAATATTTGAGGAACTCTAGGATATAGTCACAAACTTACAACAATCAGGGAGAAAATTTGTGAAAAAAAGGCTGCATTTTAGAATGCAAGTTGAATATCCTTCATACTCCAAATCAGCAACTGCACTTATGGTATAGATTGGTAGAGCCAGAGAGAGTGATAGGAACCTTATTCTCCAACAATTGTGGCTGCAGGTTTCCACCTCCCTATCTCCACCCTCAGGGAGCAGTGCAGAGGCTTTTCTTTGTTTCATCTGACTTGAAGCATTTCCAGGGCTTTTACTATGTGTATTAAAACTAATAGTAGCCAAGTCAGGAATAACACTTGCAACAAGCTTAGGATACACTTGGGACACACTCTTGAATAACTAATAGATAAAAGAAAAAATCATGATGGAGATTAGAAAATACAGTAAAAGAAATGAAAACAAAAGCACAACTTAGCAAAACTTTTGGAATGCACCAAATGCAATGCTCATGTAGAAATGTATACCTGTATTAAAAAAGAAAAATTTTAAGTTAATAACTTAATCATATTTTAAGAAACTATAAAAAGAAAAGCAAGATAAATTCAAAGCCAGTATAAGAAATAAAGATTAGAGTGGCAATCAATAAAATAGAGAAAAAAATGAAATTATAAAACATAAGTTGATTTTTTAAAGCAATCAGCAAAATGGACAAATCTGTAGACAAAGAAAAAAAGAAAAACCACTGAAATCAGAAAAGAAATTGGAGACATTACTTCAGACACTAAGAAAATGAAAAAGATTATGAGTATATTATGAATAATTGTACACCAACAAATTAGATAACATTGAAAACATTTTAACATAGAAAACAATTCTAAACAAATTTTAAAAATTTCTAGAAACACACAAACTGCCAAAACTAACTCAAAAAAAAAATAAAAATTTTAAAAAGACAAACGACAAATAAAAAGATTGAATCAGCACTCAAAACCTCCCTCAAAAGAATCCCCAGGACCATGTATCTTCACTGGTAAATTGTTCCAAATGCTTTTAAAAAAATAACATCAGTCAACTTTAAATTTCCCCAAAAGTAGAAGATGTTTTCTTAAGTAATTTTTTTTTTTACTAAGTCCTTCTTTGAGGCCAGGATTAATCTGATAATAAAGTTAGAAAAAGACATCACATGAGAAGAAAACAAATGATCAATATTATTTATTAATATAAATGCAAAACTATTCAACAAAATATTAGCAAACTGAATCCAACAGAATTTTAAGAGAATCCTACATTATGACCAAGTGGGATTTATTCCAAGAATGCAAGGGTGGTTCAATATATGAACATCAATCAATGTAACATAGCACATTAACAAAATAAATTGAAATATGATTAATTGATATAGAAAGAGAATTTGACAATATCTAATATTCTTTCATGATACAGTCAACAAATTAAGACTACAAGGAAACTACTGCAAATAATAAAAAGTGTTTATGAAAAACTCACAGCCAACATTATATTCAATGAAGAGCAACTGAAATGTTTTCCTCTAAGATTAGGAACGAGAGAAGAATATTTGCTTTCCCCATTTCTATTCAACATTTTACTAGATGTTCTACTCAGAGCAATTATGCAAAAAAAGATATAAAAAGCATCCAAACTGCAAAAGAAGAAATAAAATCATCTTTACTTTTAGATGACGTGATCCAATAAACAGAAAATCTGAAGGAATTTGCACATAAAAATAATAAAGATGATAAATTCAGTAATGTTGCAGAAAATGAGATCAATATAAAATCAGTTCTTTATCTGCAAATTACCAATGAATGATTCAAAAATGAAATTAAGAATACATTTCCAACTAAAATAGTAAAAAAAAAAAAATTTAGAAATAAATTTAACCAATGAGAGAACAGATTTGTACACTGAAAATTAAAAAACTTTGCTGAAAAGTTTAAGATGATCTGAATACATAAAAAGCCAGCCTATGCTTATGGATTGAAACATACTGTTGTTAATTGGCAGCAGTATCCAAATTGTTCTACAAATGAAATACAAATCACTATCCAATAGCCTTTTTATAGAACTAGAAAATAAAAGTAATCCTATAATTTATATGAAATTTCAAGGGACCCTAAATAGTCAGAACAATCTTGAAAAAGAATAAAGTTGGAGTACTCACTCTTCCTGAATTTGAAACTTACTACAAAGTTCTCATAATTGAAACAATGTGGTATTAGCATAAAGAAAGACAGGTAGACCAATAAGATAGAATTAACAGTTAATAAATAAATTTATATATATCCATGGTTGTATTAGTTCATTTTCATACTGCTATAAAAAAACTCCCTGAGACTGGATAATTTATAAAGGAAAGTGCTTTAACTGACTCACAGTTCAGCAGGGCTGTGGAGGCCTCAGCAAACTTACAATCACAACAGAAAGCAAAGTGGAAGCAAGGCACCTTCTTCATAAGGCAGCAGGAAGAAGTGCTGAGCAAAGGGGGAAGAGTGCCTTATAAAACCATCAGATCTTGTGAGAACTCACTTACTATATGAGAACAGCATGTGGGAAACTGCCCTCATAATTCAATTACCTCCACCCGTTCTCTCCCTTGACATGCAGGGATTATGGGGATTACAATTCAAGATGAGATTTGGGTGGGGACACAAAGCCTAACCATATCAAGAGTGCTAAGACCAGTTAATGAAGAAAGAATAGTCTCATCAACAAATGATGCTGGGACTACTGGATATTCACTTGGCAAAGAATGAAGTTACACCGACCTACCTTATACCATATTCAAAAATTAACTCAAGATGGATCAAATACATTAATGTAAGAGATAAAGCTATAAAAGTTAAAAGTCTTAGAAGAAAATATAAAAGCAAATCTTCATGACCTTGGATTTGACAAAGTATCCTTAAATATGACACTAAAAGAAAAACAACAGAAGTACAAATAGACAAATTGGATTTCATAAAAGGTTTAAAAATTTCTGCTCCACACAATATTATTAAGAAAGTCAATCCAGGCCGGGTGAGGTGGCTCATGCCTGTAATCCCAGCACTTTGGGAGGCCGAGAAGGGCAGATCATGAGGTCCGGAGATCGAGACCATCCTGGCTAACACTGTGAAACCACGTCTTTACTAAAAATAGAAAAATTAGCCATGCGTAGTGGTGGCCACCTGTAGTCCCAGCTACTCGAAAGGCTGAGGTAGGAGAATGACATGAACCCAGGAGACGGAGCTTTCAGTGAGCCAAGATCATGCCACTGCACTCCAGCCTGGACGACAGAGCAAGACTCTGTCTCAAAAAAAAAAAAAAAAAAAAAAAAAAAAGAAAGCCAAAAGACAACCCAAAGAATGGGACAAAATGTTAGCAAATTACGTGTCTGATAAGGGTTTAGTGCTCAAAATGTGTAAAGAACTCATACAACTCGACGAAAACAACAAGAACAAATAAAACAAATTACCTAATTAAAAAAGGACAAAAGATTTGAACAGAAATTTCCCCAAAGAAAAGATACCAATGGCTAAAAAGCATATGAAAACATGTTCAGTATCATTAGTCTCTTTAACTGTGGTTGAAGTATTTCAACCATAGAAATAAGCAAATGTTACAAATAAAAAAAATAAGACTTATTGATTATTCTTATTGATTGTTCTAAGAAATGATAAAGAAAATGTTAATAATGTAGACTAGACTTAAAAGTGTGTTTCTTCAAGGAGAACACATGGACACAGGGAGGGGAACATCACACATCGGGGTCTATCAGGCGGTGGGCAGCAAGGGGAGGGAGAGCATTAAGACAAACACCAAATACATGTGGTGCTTAAAATCTAGATGATGGGTTGATAGGTGCAGCAAACCACCATGGCACATGTATACCTATGTAACAAACCTGCACATTCTGCACATGTATCCCGGAAATTAATTTTTTTAAAAATGTGTTTTATCAGTAGCTATTATTTTATAATGAGCCACAAAAAATTAATATACTTTCAGTATTCAAAAACAATTGTCCAATTTGGCATTCACTCATCTTAAAGGTAAAAGGGAGATGTTCCAACATATGCCTCCATGGTTTCACTTTTGTCGTATTTGTTAATAATGTAAGAAAAACTATCAACCAACATTCATATCAGAACTACATTCATTCATCAAATGAACCATGGATTAGCACTAGATATGGATAAACCATGGCAAAAATCAACAAAAGCATTCTATGATACTTTTCTCTGTGTAGTCATTCACTATACAGAAATTACAATAAAAAGTGTTTTATAGTATATTTTAGTATTACTTATAAAATTGTGTTGTTGCACTTTTCTGATATCAGTACCATTTATAATAATTTATGCAATTTTTATCCCATTGAGGATCCAGTTATATAGCATTTAACAACAAAACACTGGAATAAGCTCTCTTTCTGAATTGTGAAACATTCTGCCTTTCATATCATGATTGGTCTCTGGGGAGTTAAAAGCTAAGAGCTTTCAGTAATATGTAGAAGACTCTCCTGTTAAGTCAGAGATTGAAACTTTTCTTTTCATAGCAGCCCTTAAGAACCTTCTCACTTAACAATGTTTCTGCACCTAATGGCCACACTGTTCTTTGGTCATCAATAGTAAAACTTGATAGTGACCTCATCAAATATTATCCAACATGAGGGATCTACATAAATTACTTAAAATTCTTCTGCACGAGATTTGTTTCTTTCATACCATTTAGTTATTTAATTATTCAATCACTTATATCATTATAAATTCATGGATATTTATTTTCTACTTCAAGTTATAAGCCAGTCCGAATTTATTTATTTTTTCTTAAATTGTTCCAGCTTTGGACATTGGAAGCCCTTTCAGTTGGCTTGTGTCCCTTTCACATACCCTTACAAACAGATTTTGTTTTTGTTTTTAGAATACTATTTTCCTTTATGGCATTAAGATACTCCAGGCTCATTTTGTATATTTCCTGCTCTTACCCTAGAATTAGCCATTTCTCCAAAGAGTTCCTTTTATTGAAAAGTGCTATTAGAAACCAACCTCAGGACTCCAGGTGTATTTGTTGTTTCTGAGGACTGTTGCTTCCAGGAACTTGGCTCATAGAGCAAGATAATACATGTGTTTTATTTACCAGGCATGTACACATAGCTATAAGTATTTTTACATCTAATCATCTGAATTTATATTAAGCTAAACAAAATTTTCTACTTGTGTTTTCAACTTTATTTTATTTTATTACCACATGGATGATTCTAGCATTTTCTATTTTTTTATCTTTTAATTTCCACTCTATTAATAAGAAACCTAATTCCCACTATCCATTTATTAACTGCTCAATTCCTTTACACCAAAACAGAAGTATCAGAATGAATACACCATCGGAAACAACTTTATCATCTAAAGACAAAACTTTACTCAGTTCTAAAGTTACCCAGGTCAGTAACCTTCCCCTGTCCTCTTCAACGTGACTGTTTCCAGATATTTAAAATACAGTTAGACTGTTTTGTCACCTTCATCATTCCAAACTGGGATTCTCCAAAATTTTATTATAGTTCATTATTTTTTAATTTCCATACATATTCTTTGCTTATGCTCTAAAATTATATAGGTTTTGGTAAATATATAGTGTCACATATTGATCATTACAGTATCATACAGAATAATTTTACTACCTTAAAAGAAGTCCCCGTGCTTCACATATTTAAAGTTTCCCTCTCTTCACTAGCAACTACTGATCAGTTTTGCCATTCCCAGAGGGTCATATAAATACAATAAAACAGCATGTAGCATTTCAGACTTGCTTCTTTTATTTATAAATATACATTTAAGACACATCTTGGTTCCCTTGTGGCTTACTAGCTCATTTATTTCCATCAGTGATTCCATTGTATGCATAAAGCACTGACTATATATTCACTTATTAAAGGACTTCTTGAATGCTTCTGGCTTTTAACAATTATGAATGTAGCTGATATTCACATTCATGTGTAGATATTCACATGTATATGCATTTTTAAATGGTTGGATAAATATCTAGAACAATTACTTGATATGGTAAGGCTATTTACACATAGTCTTTGAAATGAAGGGAAACATAGTTGTATCTTAAATATATATTTATAAATGAGATGATTTGCAATAGACGGTGAGGACCTGAAGCACGTATTTAATTTCGCTCTTGAAAAATAATGGTGAGGGTACGTAACTTACTAAGAAATAGAGTACAAAGTGCCAAGTCAATAGTTTTCTTTTTCCCAACACTTTTAATATTTCACTTTACTTTCTTCTTGCTTGCATGGTTTCTAATGAGAAGTCTGCGATAGTTCTTATTGTTGTTCCTGCATATGTGACTTAGTTTGGCAATGAACTTTTAGATATAATACCAAAGCACCATACAAAAATATGAAGAAAATACATGAAAAGTTGTGCTTTGTTAAAGTTGAAAACTTCAGCTATGTGAAATATAATGTTAAGATAATCAAAAGACAAAACATAGAATGAGAGATATAATGTGACAAATGCAGATTTGATTCCTGTATATGCAATATACAAAGAAAGCTTAACACTCAATACAAAAACAACACACTGAAAAAATGGATGAAAGATCTGGATATCTCACCAAAGTAGATATACAGATGGAAAATAAGCACATAAAAAGATGCTCAACATTATTAAAATTAGATAATTGAAAATGTTAAAATGTGGCATAGCAGAAGGCTTAAATCTAACAAATTAATAATAGTAATTTCTGGTGATCATACAGAGTTAGCAGAGCAATACTTACTCACTGATGGTGGTAATTCCATAAAGTAAAGCCACATCGAAAGACATGGTTACAGTTTCTTGCAAAGACTATGTTTGAATAGTCTTACCACATCAAGTAATTGTTCTAGATACTTATCCAACCATTTGAAAATGCATGTACATGTGAAAGTCTGCACATGAATGTGAATATCAGATTTCTTCATAATTGTGAGAAGCTGAAGCATCCAGGAAGTCCTTCCATATGTGAATTTGGATCCCTTAAGAGAACACTGAGGTATTTTGCATGTCAACTTCACGCTTTTATTGAGGAAGTTCTTCTGTGCCTGCCAGCCCCCTTTAACTCTAAAAATAAACCAACATTTTCTAAGACAGTATCTTTGCACTTGACTGATTATGGCATTACAAAACCAGTCATCATATTGTACAAGATATGGAAGAGCTCATCACTGTAGTACATTTACATGCCAATTCCATCTTTTAGGGTAGTGGTCACTTTTGTGAATTATGCTTATGCCTCTTTCTTCAATGGCATTCATTAGAATTAGCCTATATGATTTCTGTATTACATATTATTGAAATTAATTCACACATTTTACCTGGTTTAATTCTTGAAGTTATCACAGGTAGTATGTTTATCTTGGAGAAGGTGAATAAGAAAACGGGTTTACTGAATCATAATTTCATGTCCTCCAAACACAGCTGTCTATCGCCCCTTCATGTTTGCATCATTACAAGGCAGCCAAAATACAAGTGGAGGAAGTTAGTCAACCAGAATAAAATACTACAGTTCTCATGTTTTTTAAAAAGTCTAATGAAAAAACTATCATGAAATTGCTTCACAAAAATCTATGAAAAGTCTATTTTAAAAGTCTATAAAAGTCATCTCATTTTATTAAGAGTGAAACTTCAACCTATTTAGAAAATTTTATTTTCCTTTTTGAAATGGGTTTAAAGACTTTATAGAAAGTTCCATTGTCTACATCCATGGATATTATCTTTATTTAACACTTTTTTTTTCTGTGACATAACATGAAATATAGATTTGGTCTCTGCCATATGTTCCTGACATAAAGCTCCTGAACTCTTGTAATTTCCTGGGTAATGGGGGTGATAGTAATATGCGAGGTAGGGGCAGGGAAGTCCTGGGTAGAGAAGGGCAGGTCCCTGGCAGGGTTCCACCCCAGGGCCTGTGCCTATGGAGCTAGGTGAGGACAGGCGTTTCTGTTTTTGTGCCCAAATATTGCATTGTCCAAGACCACCCTAGCGTCCCACGCCCCCATCCCGTGCCTATAAAAACCCTGAGATCCTAGTGGGCAGGCACGCAAGGAGCTGGACGCTGAGAAGAACACACCAGCAGAAGATACAAGCAGCTGGACGTCAAGAGTAGCACGCCGGCAGACGAACACACCGGCAGATACCAGCAAGTGCCAACAGGCCATCTATGTTGGGACGACACCGAATTTGGCCGGGATGGTCTGAGCAGCCCGATTGCAGGGGAAGACCACCTTCCCATACCATTCCTCTTCTGGCTCCCCATCCATCTCGGAGAGTTTCCACCATGCAATAAAACCTCCTTACACATTCTCCAGGACCACATGGGAACAAATTTTTCCAGTATACCAAGTCAAGAACCCTGGGATACAGAAAGTTTCTTTCCTTGTGATAAGGCATAGGGTCTAATTGAGCTGATTAACACAAGCTGACTGCAGATGGCAAAATTGAAAGAGCACACTGTAACCCACGCCCGCTGGGGCTCCAGGAGCTGTAAACACTCAACGCTTGATGCTGCCATGGGGTTAGCGCTCCCCAAGACCTGCCCATCTGCATGCTCCCCCTAGGGGTATGAGCAGTGGGGCACCTAAGAAGTGAGCCACACCCCCCATTGCATGTCCTGCCAGGGGGATAAGGGAACTTTTGCTGTTTCAATAGTAGCATTGTATACAGAGTTCCTAAATTCCTTTGAATTTCCTTGGCAATAGGAGCATCTTTTGTTCTAATGCAGCAACTCTTGGATGGTTTCAGGATGGCAGCTGATCACAAGAAACACCAAACTGTGAACAGAAGCTTAGAATTTAAGTCCCACTCCCCATCCTCCAGGGAGGACAGAGGGACTGGAAATAGAGTTAATAATCAATCGTGACTACATGATGAAGCCTCTATAAAAATCTCTAAACTTCAGAGGTCAAGGAGCTTCCAGGTAGGTGAACACTTCCACATGCACAACTCCATGGGGACAGAAGCTTCTCTGTACAGGATTTTTTGGACCTTTCCCTGTAAATCTCCTCATCTGGCTGTTGATCTGTAGCCTTGATAATATTTTTTATAATAAACGGATAAATGTAAGTAAAGGTTTCCCAGAGTTTTTTAAGCCATTATTAGCAAACTGTCAAACCTGTTTAGGGAGTGGTGGAGACCCTTGATTTATGGCTGGTTGGTCAGAAGTACAGATGACAACCCGGGATTTGTGATTGTTTTCGGAAGTGTGGGCTGGCAGTCTAATAGGCTGGAGCCCCTAACCTACGGGGTTTACACAAATTCCAGGTAGTCAGTGTCCAGATTAAATTGCAGAGCACTCATTTGGTGTCCAGACAGCTAAAGGATTGGCTGCTATGGAAAAACACCACACACATTTGGTGTCAGAAGTTTTGTGAGTATACAGAAACAGGATTTTTTTTTTCCTTTAATTTCTTACTATGTGTGATTTTCAAATAGATTACAGAATCACTGCATAACTTCACAGATATGTTGTAGAATGTGAAAGATTATAGAAATTGTTAGATTAAACTATATATAAATTATATATAAGATCTCTTCTTATAGATTTGAAACTTTTTTTCTGTTGTTTTTCCTTCTATCTCGTAGGCAGAATTTTGAGTTTTTGGCATTCCAAAGGCCTGAGTTTGACTACATGAGAGAGGTATTGTACAGAATTTGACTTATTTCAAATCTTGCCAGCAGTATTTGATAGGAGGGAGCAAAACTAGCTGTCTCTCAATCTTTCTTTATATATTCCTGCCACTCTAACCTTCTATTATTTTCTATATTTTCTACGTTCTTTCACAACTTCCTATTGATTCTCTGCCTGAAATATTTATTTTCCCTCAATTTTCTGCCTGGCTTTCTCCCACTCATATCTGTGTCCTTGGCTGTTCCCCAAGACACTTTCTTTGACACGCCAGTTTAAATCTCATAAAGAAACTTTTTTCTTTTTTTTTTCCTAATCTTTATTTTTTATTTTTTTATTATTATACTTTAGGTTTTAGGGTACATGTGCACAATGTGCAGGTTTGTTACATATGTATCCACGTGCCATGTTGATTTCCTGCACCCATTAACTCGTCATTTAGCATTAGGTGTATCTCCTAATGCTGTCCCTCCCCCCTCCCCCCATCCCACAGCAGTCCCCAGAGTGTGATGTTCCCCTTCCTGTGTCCATGAGTTCTCATTGTTCAATTCCCACCTATGAGTGAGAACATGCGGTGTTTGGTTTTTTGTCCTTGCGATAGTTTACTGAGAATGATGTTTTCCAGTTTCATCCATGTCCCTACAAACGACATGAGCTCATCAATTTTTATGGCTGCATAGTATTCCATGGTGTATATGTGCCACATTTTCTTAATCCAGTCTGTTGTTGTTGGACATTTGGGTTGGTTCCAAGTCTTTGCTATTGTGAATAGTGCCGCAATAAACATACGTGTGCATGTGTCTTTATAGCAGCATGATTTATAATCCTTTGGGTATATACCCAGTAATGGGATGGCTGGGTCAAATGGTATTTCTAGTTCTAGATCCCTGAGGAATCGCCACACTGACTTCCACAATGGTTGAACTAGTCTACAGTCCCACCAACAGTGTAAAAGTGTTCCTATTTCTCCACATCCTCTCCAGTATCTGTTGTTTCCTGACTTTTTAATGATGGCCATTCTAACCGGTGTTAGATGGTATCTCATTGTGGTTTTTGATTTGCATTGAAAAGATCAACAAAATTGATAGAGCGCTAGCAAGACTAATAAAGAAGAAAGAGAAGAATCAAATAGATGTAATAAAAAATGAAAAATGGGATATCACCACCGATCCCACAGAAATACAATATACCATCAGAGAATACTACAAACACCTCTATGCAAATAAACTAGAAAATCTAGAAGAAATGGATAAATTCCTCGACAAATACACCCTCCCAAGACTAAACCAGGAAGAAGTTGAATCTCTGAATAGACCAATAACAGGCTCTGAAATTGCGGCAATAATTAATAGCTTACCAACCAAAAAGAGTCCAGGACCTGATGGATTCACAGCCGAATTCTAACAGAGATACAAGGAGGAACTGGAACCATTCCTTCTGAAACTATTCCAATCGATAGAAAAAGAGGGAATCCTCCCTAACACATTTTATGAGGCCAGCATCATCCTGATACCAAAGCCTGGCAGAGACATAACCAAAAAAGAGAATTTCAGACCAATATCCTTGATGAACATTGATGCAAAAATCCTCAATAAAATACTGGCAAACCGAATCCAGCAGCACATCAAAAAGCTTATCCACCATGATCAAGTGGGCTTCATCCCTGGGATGCAAGGCTGGTTCAACATACGCAAATCAATAAATGTAATCCAGCATATAAACAGAACCAAAGACAAAAACCACATGATTATCTCAATAGATGCAGAAAAGGCCTTTGACAAAATTCAACAACCCTTCATGCTAAAAACTCTCAATAAATTAGGTATTGATGGGACGTATCTCAAAATCATAAGAGCTATCTATGACAAACCCACAGCCAATAGCATACTGAATGGGCAAAAACTGGAAGCATTCCCTCTGAAAACTGGCACAAGACAGGGATGCCCTCTCTCACCACTCCTATTCAACATAGTGCTGGAAGTTATGACCAGGGCAATCAGGCAGGAAAAGCAAATAAAGGGTATTCAATTAGGAAAAGAGAAGTCAAATTGTCCCTGTTTGCAGATGACATGATTGTATATCTAGAAAACCCCATCGTCTCAGCCCAAAATCTCCTTAAGCTGATTAGCACTTCAGCAAAGTCTCAGAATACAAAATCAATGTACAAAAATCACAAGCATTCTTGTACACCAATCACAGACAAACAGAGAGCCAAATCATGAGTGAACTCCCATTCACAATTGCTTCAAAGAGAATAAAATACCTAGGAATCCAACTTACAAGGGATGTGAAGGACCTCTTCAAGGAGAACTACGAACCACTGCTCAATGAAATAAAAGAGGATACAAACAAATGGAAGAACATTCCATGCTCATGGGTTGGAAGAATCAATATCGTGAAAATGGCCATACTGCCCAAGGTAATTTATAGATTCAATGCCATCCCCATCAAGCTACCAATGACTTTCTTCACAGAATTGGAAAAACTACTTTAAAGTTCATATGGAACCAGAAAGAGCCCGCATCGCCAAGTCAATCCTAAGCCAAAAGAACAAAGCTGGAGACATCACACTACCTGACTTCAAACTATACTACAAGGCTACAGTAACCAAAACAGCATGGTACTGGTACCACCACAGAGACATAGATCAATGGAACAGAACAGAGCCCTCAGAAGTAATGCCACATATCTACAACTATCTGATCTTTGACAAACCTGACAAAAACAAGATATGGGGAAAGGATTGCCTATTTAATAAATGGTGCTGGGAAAACTGGCTAGCCATATGTAGAAAGCTGAAACTGGATCCCTTCCTTACACCTTATACAAAAATTAATTCAAGATGGATTAAAGACTTACGTGTTAGACCTAAAACCATAAAAACGCTAGAAGAAAACCTAGGCAATACCATTCAGGACATAGGCATGGGCAAGGACTTCATGTCTGAAACTTTTTTCTTAATAGAACTGTTTATAATTTTTAATAATAAGATATTTGAAAGATTTTGTAAAGTAGCATTTCCAGACCATTAAAATTAAAACTTTAGAAAGAAAAATCATATATATATATACACATATATACATATGTGTACATATATCCATGTGTGTATATATGTGAATACATATATTCTACACATACGTACACATATATTTAGTAGGCATATAGGCATATATGGGGTGTTTAGGGTAATAATTTTTAGACTGCTCAAAATTCTGTGGATAAGATAAAAAACAAAAAATATATATAATTGAATGCATCAGAAGATTATATTAATGAAGAGAGATCAGAAATAACACACAATATTTACAATTAAATCAGTCATTTGATGTGCCTTTTTTAGCTTCCTGGTGGGCAGATTAGTTAGAGAATCAGAGAAAAACAGATGTTACAATAAAGAAAAGCCAATTTTTTTAGCTCTTATTGAAGAATTTTAAAACATTAAAAGAAAAATTAATGACATAAAATAGGTGATGATTAAACACATATAAAATAATTATTATAGTCCTGCTTTTAGAGAAGAGAATACTTTAATAAAAAGAAAAAAAATGGCTATTTGTCTCAGGTGAGAACTATTTACTAGAGGCAACACATCACCCACCTATCTTTCTCCTACAATGCTATTAAAAAAGGCATTCTTAGGTTAAATATTCCATCCAGTTGTGAAGGATAAAGAGGAAGATTTATGATAGCTTAGAATCTCATCTGTGCAGCATGTATTTGGGTACCAGCAAGGTGGCTAAAGGAGAGAAGTGCAAGGAAAACAGGAAACACAGGAGCTGTAAGTGAGTAGTATTTCAATTTCTAGTTGGAAGTAAAACTTTGAAATTAGTAATACATGTTATGTTTAACTGGATCCACAAGTTGAATCTTTCTATAAAGCATATGCTGGTTCTATTGTCCAAATGATAATTTTGTGAATAAATATTGAAAGTTCTTTTTAATTCCTTAAGTAAAACTTAACTGCATTTAATTTAATGGTACTACAATAATTTTGAAAAGAAAGAAGAATCATATACCTTTGAGGCACACTATTTTAGCATTTGAAATTTAGTATTATTTACAAATGCCAATATTAATAAAACTATACAAGAATCGTTGACAGAGAAGAAAAAGATCTCTACATGTTTTCACTGGAGAAAGTGAATTGTAAGGCCTATTCTCTTCTTTCGAAGAATAGACATGGAGTTTTATATTGCAAAGCTTTCCTCTCTCTCTAGTCAACTGTGAAAATACATGTTTGTTTTCCTTATTTATATAATGTGGGATGGGAAAATTTTCTTTAACCTGTAGTGATTATGTAGTAAAACATTCTACCTCCATTTAAACAAAAGAGTAAAGTTGTCATTTCCCAAAGACAGCCAGTTATTAAATTAGAAACAGCTGGGGCAGCTATAGATTTTCTCCATTAGAAAAGGATACAAGTGAGAGAGATTAGTCTGGAAAAATGGTTAGCCCAAACCAGATAGGGAATTCCAGACAGGATAGTTTACTTTTAAATATCGAAGAGACATTTGAAGTTTTGAAAACAAGAAAGCAGGGGACCAAGTGCATTTCCAGTGTTCTTCTTAGAGCAGTCTTCCTAGGAAGTAGTGAAGTTTTCAAAAGTTGTTTAACTTTATATTAACAATGAAATTTGGTGACTTTTGTTCTAAAATCGAAGCTATAAACAAAATTTTAAGCTCACAAAAACAAGAAAAAACCCATAATAAATAATTATTTGCATTTATTTTAGTTATTTGCCTTGTTTTATATTAGGGAGTTTACAAAAAATACAAGTTAATTCATTACGTTGTATTTTAGCTCTAAAATTATATAACTCTAACATTGTATTTCCTTATATAATGTTACTGAACATAGTGTGGCATATTTTGGGTGTTGATTTTCCATGCTTCAAAGAGTCATTTTTTAACTAAATTATATCATCTGTTATATCACAACCTAACACTCCTATCAATCACCTAGTAACAATAGCTGGCAATGAAAATTGTGTACAAAATATTCCTTAAAGGCACTTAGAAATGCAATCTTGAAAGAAACATCATATTTCCATCACCACTTTGAGATTATTCTAACTTTGCATAATTGCAGTTTTCCTCAAGTTAATTTATATTTGTTTGCTTCTTCAAATACATTTTGCTTCCTTAAGAATTGCACACTTTATTGCATGCATAATGATATAGCAGATACTGTGATCTAGTTCCTTTCTCATTGCTCTTAAACTGTAATTGTTCATGGAGAGAAACTCTCTCATTCAATGGGCAATGTGAGAGCATAGGTAAATATATCAAGAAAGATGAATAGGATGATTGATAGCAATAGTTAACCCTTTTGTTAAGTGCTTACTGTGTGTCAGACATGATTATAAGTGCTTAATATCGATTAATCTATTTAATTCTTACAGTAAACTTATCAGGTAACAGAAACATTAAGAAGTTTAATAACTTGTGCACTTACCTAAAAGGTGGCCGAACTGGAATTTAAACCTATTCAGTCTGGCCTCAAACTGTGGGATTTGAAACTATGTTATATTTTACTCATGCCTCAGAAATTAGACAAAATGCTTTGAATTTAGTGACAATCCACTGCAATGGGTCTATAGTAGAACTTACACAAAAACAGAATAAAAATTGCCCAAAGGATAACTCACATCCTTAAAGACACATGTTAGTACAAAAAAAAAAAAAATCAATCACCTTATTTACTACATAGAATCTTAAAAATATATATAAATTGAGAGGTAGAGGTAAGAATGTGGATATAGTAGGAACATGGCTTATATCCAGTAAGTAGGCTGCAGTCTATTGCTTCTATCATATTTCTAATCCGCGAAAATAAAAAGAGAGCACAAGTAAAAATACAAAGCCTCCTATTATCTCTATGAAGCAATTTATTGAGTAGCTCATTAATGGAAAAAGACAGAATTTTTTTTAAGAACTAGAAAGTGACATGGTTGTCAAAGTGATAATGCCAATTAACAACTGGAAGCTATTGTTCAGATAGGACAAGGTGGGCACAGAGGTCTATATTCAGTAGATTAAAACAAATCCCATTACGTATTGATCAGGAAAATGCCTCCAGACATGTCCAGTAACAATCCGGTGTTCTAAGCTAACTCAGAATTCAGTCTTTCATCGGTATTGTTTGGTTAGATCCATGTGACAAAATACCGTATTCATTTTTACATTATTTAGGCAAGTGCTATTGTAAGTAGAAAATTTTATTTTACATTCTCATAGCATTAGAGAGAATTGACATAACCTTAATGTGAGGTAAATGTATTTCATTGCTGGAATGTTTTAATAACAGATGTCCATTTACACAAGCAAATCAATTTTTATTTCCATGTCTTCTCGAAAGAACAGAACTGCAGGTATTTCCTCAGGTTATATAATTGTATATTTATGTATTTATTATTCTTTCACTCAGGACTTGAAAAATATGGTGTAAAGAAGTGGTAGAACTTGCAATGTGTGGTCTCATTTTTATCTTCCAATGTCTTTAATTTATTCGACCCTTTTTTCATCCAATATTCAGAAAACAGAGTAACTAAGAACTGGAAAAAGAAAAGCATACGATAAACTATTCCTGTCTTCAGGGTGTATGTCTTTTAATGAGGAAGGGAGAGAGAAAATGTATCCTTCAGAGGTTACTTTTATAGCATAGACATAGGGTGAGGATAAAATGAAATATAGAAGAACATTAAATGGAGCTGAAGTAAGCAGTCAGGTAAACTTCCATGAAGAGGGAATGTTTGATCTTGAGGTTTGCTTCTATGTGCAGAAGTTAGTGCAAGAAAGATGAAATAGTAGTGTACATAAAAAGGCAAAGCCCACCAAGCAAGGAAAATAATTTATTATTTGTCCTATTATTTCTGTAGTTATGTGTGAATTATTTCTCTATAAAAATTTATTTAATAAATGTGGATGGAATGATCATCAGAAATTCATCATTTTACAACAACCAATAATGGATCTTATTTAAGCTGCACAAATCATTAGGTGAATGAATAAAAGAAAACTCTCAAACTGACTGTATTCAAACACCTGGTCAAACTTAAAGGCAGTAAGAGAGAAACAGCCAGACATTTTATGCCTCTTGATGTATTTCCAAAACAAAGAAAAAGAACACAACATCACCTATAACCATTTCTGAAAAAGGAAAAGGACGTGGTTCATCTAATCAAACTCTGGATCTTATTCTATTGCCATTTTGTAGGAAATATAAGCACTTGATGCTCAGCCCGGATTTGAATCCCAGCCTCACCACTTTTTTGCTGTATGCTTGAGGAAATGAATTAATCTTCTTTAGTTTCCTGATATGTAAAATTGAATAACAACAGTACCTCAAAGGCACAGTGTCCTCTAGGGTTATTATGAAAAGTCAAAGAGATAATTCTAGTAAAGATCTTATAAAACTACTGTTTAAGAGTAAATTATATAATCAGTTATTATCTATTATTACTATTGCTTTACAGTTATTAAAAGTTGGCAAACCATACAGAAATTATAATCTCACTGGAGACACAGGAGTCCAGTAGCAATTTTAGTACAACATGAGAGTTCCTATGAGAATAATAAAAGAATAAAGAGTAAATATGCAGTGTATTCTCATTATCCATTGCTTCTCTGAATCCCCACAGTTATATGAGGTTGAGGATATACACAAAATTTTCTATAGCATGGAAATGATCATGAAGGAACTGACAGTATGTAAAATTATTCTCTAGTGAAATACCTCCCAGTCTTTCCCTTGCCAGCCACTTAACATTACCTAATGTCTCTGTTCTTTTCCTCAAGTTCTTTATGGATAACGCTGTTCGCTTACTGTAGTCTTCTGTAAACATTAGTCAATGCAATGCAAATACAATGCAAATTAGCTAAAAAGTGAAAGCGCACATCTTGCAAGAATCACACTTTCTTTTTGCCAATAGAATTATGTCCATGGACTATTCCAGGCACATACAAAACCACTGCCAAATGAAGACTGCACAAGGTGCAGCAATTAACAAAGAAGAAAATATTGATCAAAATTCTATTGTAGATATTTCAAAAAATGTGTGGAAAATCACGATTTATAGTAGCTTTTAGGGGAAGTTGGTGCAAACTATATATTTTTAATAAAAATGACATGGATTCTTTTGAAAAACTAAAACTCTAATAAAGTATATAATTTTACACTATTATAAAATGTCAGAAAAATTATATGCAAAAAGCAACATTTTAAAAATGTGTTTATTTTAAAGCTCCAAGTACAGTTGTCCTATATCATGAGTCCTAGAACTAATGAAAATTTAAAAGAAAATAATCTACATTATTCTTTCTTCATTTTATTAACATGGACATTTTCTATTACGCCCCCCCCGCCAGCCTATTGCATCACCACCACCATCACCGCAACTACCATTTCCTATGAAATTTTGATTCCAGTTTTAAATGGATTTATTTTAAGTGTCCTTTTCCTTTACTAAGTTTGCTTGAATAAGGAAAGCCTCTTGTATGTACCTGCTCTATATACGCTAGGAGACACAGGATCACAGAAGAAGAAACTTGACTCAGATTTTCAGTGCCAGATACAGTTTCCTGGAGAATTCTCAGGTACTATGCAAAAGAGCTTAATTTTTATTGTAAAAGTTAAGGGAAGCTATGCAGATTCTTATGCATGGACTTTATATAATCAGATTTATGTCATAAAAAGAGCATTCGTGAGACACTGCTTATGCCTGCCTCTAAGCTTATGCCTGCCTCTAAGCTCATCTCCTGCCATTGCTGCAGCAAACAGCTTTGACCAAATGTAACCTGCTGCTATTGACAGTAACCTTACCTCCATTTGTTTCACTGCATCACTTGCTTTCATTCTTGGGTTTTTTCAGAGGCCATGCCTTTAGATATCTCCCACGCACTCAGTATACATACATGCATAAACCTAGAAAGGCTAGAGAGTAAACACTCTTGGGATAGCATTTGACAAAAGAGTAAGAACCATGAAACAAATGATCTATTATATCTCTCAAGCAGATCATTCTAAGGCCCTCAGAGGATCCCATGGTGGTGACAAGCTAGATCACTCACCATTTTCTTGGCTTTTGCTCTTTCTCTGTTTTATTTCACCTGAAATAATGTCACCAAATCGACTCCCTGTACCCAAGACTTTCTCTCAAGGTATACTCTGAAGGGAGCATAAGGAGAGGGACAGGCAGCATCTAATAGAATTCTATGAGATGACAGATAAGGTGTTCAGCGATTTTTATAACCCAGGAAAGATAATAGCTTAAACAGAAGCCATAGAGTAGTGATAAAGAGAAGGGGTGGATTTTAACAGATCTCCATGAGATAGAACTTGTAAGACTTAGCCGATTAGCTCTTAGGAGCAAGGGGGAGTATGAACCCTAAATGGAATCCATGGAGTGGGGCACATCATAAAAAACAGAAAATGGTGCTCTGCGGAAAAGCTGATGAGTTAAATATAAACATGTTAATTTTGTGGTCACAGTGTGTTTTCTGTGTAAAAATGTCTAGAAGACATTTGTACATAAAGTTTTAGAACTCAAAGATTGAGAACTGAGGTCAATCAGATAGATCTATTCAGGAGACATCAGCATACTTAGACAGACCCACTTGTGTAGATTGAAATCATCTACAAAACACATAGATTAAAATGGGCACGGAGTCAAAAATTACAATCTGGGGAACAGCATCATGGAGAAAAGAAGAAAATGAACATAATAATAGAATGGGAAGAAATTTATAAGAAGATAGATTCTGCTGCAATAAAATTTAACTGTATATTATGAAAAAGTATCAGAAAATAAAAAAGAGTTGCCATACCTAAAGCAAAAATATTTAGGAGATGAATGTGTAAAGAAAACTAAAAAATCTGGATTGATGTCATAGAGGATTTAATAAATTTACATGCCAAAAATACTGTTTTTTTTTAGCAAATCATATTTGAGTATTTTAGATAAAATTGTTATAAAGTTTTTCAACAACATTGGCTGGTGAGAATATTTACTTGACAATAAGAGTCCTCTTGGCCAGGCATAGTGGCTCACGCATGTAATCCCAGCACTTTGGGAGGCCAAAGAGGTGGATCACCAGAGGTCAGGAATTTGAGACCAGCTTGGCCAACATGGTGAAGCTCCATCTTTACTAAATACAAAAATTAGCCAGGCATGATGGCACATGGCTCTAATTCCAGCTACTCTGGAGGCTGAGGCACAAGAATTGCTTGAACCCGAAGGTGGAGGTTGCAGTCAGCTGACATTACACCACTGCACCACTGCACTCCTGCCTAGGCCATAGAGTGAAACTCTGCCTGAAAAAAAAAAAAAAAAAATGAGTCCTCATTCCAGTCTTATTGATATTTGATTTTTTGGGTTTTGGTGGGATTTAGAAGGGTTTCATGAAAATAAAGGTAAATTATGTAATTATAACCACAAGAAAGCCACAGAATAATAATCATAATTATAATCACCAGTGTGACCAATCTTCAGTGGTGTGTTTGATTGCCATTTGTAATACACTAGAACAAGCTTTTTAATTAATCCTGAAGCAATACAATGGGAAAAAAACTACCCTTGCTATTAGATAGCAGTTGTTCTGTAAGAAAATTACCATTACAAAAGGAGTGTTTGTGATTAGACTATGTCATTTCATTTCAATCTCTACAAATGTTGAGTATATTATTTCAAGTATAAATACTGCATTGTTTTAACATTCTAAACTTATCCATGCATACTTATCAAATATTTTGATAGCACGAACATGGGAAAATTGTAGAGGTGTAGAAAGCAGAGCAAAATAAGTTAAGGATTTGCATGTTTATTTTTTAATCGTAAAAATTGCTTTGTTAAATAATTTTTGTTCACTATCAAAAATATCTCAAAACTTTGATAATGCTGCCACTTTAAAATGCAATATTTGATACTAGTATCAACAAAATAATTGCTGAAATCTATTTTATAGCTTTATATTATTAATTATCATTGTCTGAGTTATGCCCAGGAACATATTTATCAGCCACAAAAATAAATCCATTTTTTAAAATTCAGAGTTCTCAACGTTAAATAACCAAGGGACCATGTCCCTACTTTGAAAAAATGTGAATTTTTAAACACTCAAATTTGTTTCACTTCTATATCTTATCAAGAGATGCTACTTAAAAATATAGCTCTTATTTCCAGCAAATAACTTGCGATTTTCTACTGAATGCAGTTGGCCCTCCGCTTACATGAGTTTCACATCTGTGGATTCAACCGCAGAAGATTGAAAATATTTAGGGGGAAAAAAAAGCATCTGCAGTGAAAACTGTACAGACATTTTTCCCTGTCATTTTTTTCCTAAACAATACAGTATTACAACTATTTACAAATAATTTCCATTTTATTAGGTATTATAACTAATCAAGAGATGATTTAAAGTGTTCTGTAGAATGTATGTAGGTTATATGCTAATGTTAATACTATGCATTTTACATAAGGGACTTGAGCATCCACAGGTTTTGGTATCCAAGGGTAGTTCTGGAACCAATTCCTCATAGATACAGGGGGATAAGTGTATATTAAAAAAACTGAATCAAATAAAATCAGATTGTGTAACAGGGCTAAGTATCAAAATCAAATTTCAGTGAAAAGTATGTCATACAATATGATAGGTGCACATTTTTCAAACCTCCAAGTTGATACTGACTTTAACTTTACCCTTCATGTATACAAAGTCAACAATGGAAAATTTCATGAAATACTCCAATAAGCTTTTAACTCCTTTTCATTTTCTAAATTTTACTCCAGATGTGTTATGTCCATGATGACTCTCTGTCTTCCGGTGTCTCAATAAATGTTGCTCATCATAGAGAATAGCCCATGCTTCTTAGAGACATCGCCTTATTTTGATTTTACTCAGGGTTTTGAACTTTCTCAATACGTTTATTCTAATAGAGTAATCTATACTAATAGTAAACATATACTTGATGCCATAACATATATATTACATATAATATATAACATACAATATATAACATATAATATATTTAGAATTTCATCAGTATCTCTCTAAACTTGAAAACAAATTCAAAACTATTCAGGAGGGTATCTGCCTGCCATTAGATAGATAGATAGATGATAGATGATAGATAGATGATAGATAGATAGATAGATAGATAGATAGATAGATAGATAGATGATAGATAGATAGATAATTTGAGACAAGTTCTCTCTCTGTTGCCCAATCTGAAGGTCAGTGGCACATTCACAGCTCACTGCAGTCTAGGCCTGCTGGGCTTAAGCAATCCTCCCACCTTCAAATTAGGACTCTGAGGTTCTTTTCCCCACCTTCAAATTAGGATATAATAATATAGCTCTTATAGATATTTTAAGAATTGAAAAATACAATCCAGGTAAAACATTTAGCACACATTAATATTGCTGTTTGAATTATTTGTTATATCTATGATTTTAATTATATCTATCTCAAATTCATTACAAATGTATGTAATTATTGTGTTAATGATAATTCCAGCTTTCAACTTACATTCATTCCCTTTGTCTTAATTTTTCCAAAGACTCACAATGTTAAATACAGCAGCTCCCAAAATTTCTTCACAGAGATGTCCTCTTCTATATACTGTACTTTCAAGCTATGGCCAGATGATCGTTCCAAAATGCAAATATATTGTCATTTCCCCAATAGAATTTCATCAATATCTGCCTAGACTTGAGAACAAATTCAAAACCACACAGGAGGATTTCTGCCTGCTCCTTGAAATCTGGCCATGTCCTAAATTTTATTTTTACTTTAAAATATTTTATTTTATTTTTACTTTTACTTTATCTTCTGCTGGTACTCCCATATGTATCTTGAGCCTCATCACAGCAAATCACTTGTATTTACTTGAACGTGCATGCTTTTTGACATCTCTATGGTTTGCACCTTTACATAGTAAATTCTTTGCTTCACTTTTTTCCAAAATAATATATAACCTTCCCAAAACTATTCTATTTTTTTCCAGCTGGATGAGGCCCCTTTTTTCCATATCCCCATAGCTTTGTGTGAAAATATCTTCCAATGTGTTTATTATAAGCTGGAGTAATTGTTCATTATTAGCTCCTTAATCAAACTGGGAAAAACTTAAGGGCAGGGATCGGCCGTTCTCAGTGTCCATCAAGGTGCCTGGTACTTAGCAAGGGTTCAGTAAGTGTTTTGGATTCATTTTCAACACTTATTCAGCCCAGCATTATTGGGTTATAAAGAAAAACACTTCACTGCTGGACTACTCCCTGTGATCCACAAAACTGTTATTTTTTACTCTATTGTGCTCCTTGATGTTAAAGTTTAGTTGACTGGCGGTACTGTGATAAAGCTGTTAAAGAAAATGAGTATGATACGGGAGCCAGGTCTTTTCTCACTATATGTAGACATCACAGATTCTCTATTGACACTCCCCGCACCCACCCCACAAAGATCTGCCATCTCTCTGTTGTCAACATCTTGTCATCACTTCTTTTAACAGTACACTTCAGAAGTTGCAGATATTTTCATAGTTTACACCTCTTTTAGAGTTGCTCAATTGAGACTGCTATGTGTCTGTAATCTTCTATATATATATTTTTTTGACTGAAGTGTAATAAAATGTCTACATGGAGGCCCATTTTTTGAACTTTTCTTGTGAGCGGATACAGAAAACCGTAAGCAGAAATATGCCAAACACTTATTCCCTCATTATATTTCCAAATTTCCAAATCAAAAAATTTTAAACATAGCACTGCAAATCTGTTATATTAGTAAATCCAAAAAAAATTAAGACTGCAAATCCAGTCTAGAAGCTGAAGAAAACAATTTGCAAACTTGCACAGCACATTTTCACCTCAGGATTTTCCTGATGAAATCAAGAATATAATCCTACGTATTAAAAACAACAGTTAATATAGTGTCTACAGTCAAATCAGTTTAATGATTAGTCTGATAAATTTACATTTTACAAAATCTTAAGTTATTTTTCAAATCTATATATCTTATTTATTTAGACAGTTTGGAATTAGCAACGCAAAGGCTTTGATTGTTTTCAAAATGTTTTTTATAATTCTAGGATTTTATTTTTACCGTATGGGAAAAATGATGGTTTCCTCTTTTTCGTTTAAAATAATGTGTACTTCCTACTAGCAAAACTAACTAAAAAGAAAAACAGCTACTTCTTTCTTATCTGTCACAATGTTTCCTCCATTCTTTATTTTTGAGAAGGTTATACGCATATCTGACTATCTTTTAAGCACTGAAAATACATCTAATTTGAATATACTAACAAAAAAGAACAGGAGTGATCTATAATAAAAATGAACAGATGAGTTTTTTTAAAAAAGACAATGTCCTTCTACATTAGTATAGAATATGAAAAATTGGCCAAAAATGAAAAGAACAAATAATAATGTAAAAGACACAGTCCCTGAATTAGGATGTAATTTAATCTGTTTAGATATTTGTGAATTCACTTTACTTTTAGAAATACTGTATGTTCAAAGAAATAATACATTAGTGATGAGCTGTTTTTGTTTTATAAACTCATATCAATTGATTCTAGCCATATTATTCCTGATAAAATTGTTTTACTAACACATGAAAACTGAAAAGTTTGAACAAAACATAACCTTATTATCTGAGTTTTAAACATATTTGTTCCTTTTACTTCTTATAATTTACTTACAATTCAAATGAACCACTCCTGCCTTCAAAATAAAATGGTAGCTTAGCCCAGTTTAATCCTCCCTTCAACGAATATTTATTTCTGGACCTACTGTGTGTCTGGCACATAGGAGAAGCCTAAGGATAGAACACGGAACATAGTTTCTGCACTTACGGAACTTAACATTTAGTAATCAAAACTTTAATTCTAAAAACATATACAAACAATATATAATTACAACTTTGATAAAATTACGTATGGCAAATGTGAAGGCCAGGGCATCTGCCTTAGTGGAAGAGGCCTGTCTCTTCCTCCATGAAGTTTAGAAGCTTCGTCTGAGATCCGACGGATGACTAACTAGGGAGAGCGAGAAGTCATGATGACAACTTCTATAGAACAAAGTGAAAGAAAAGGAATCTAATAGGAAGACAAATATTAAAAATTAAAATTATTTAGGGAATGTCTTCTAGACCAAATACGGAGTAGGAAAAATAATCAGAATGCTATATGTACAAAGATAAAAATCATCAACTATCTAAAATGTATAAGGCTTTTAATTTTAATTACAACTTTTTCATATGAAAGTATGACAGGTATTTACTACTTATATAGAGGATTGTTTTAAACTTTAAGTTCAATTTAACACAATTAAATTATTTTCTCATTTTCAAATATATCTTTTCCTTGAACAGTAGTTAAAAGTTTTTGTTTCTGGCTAAAACATAGACCTAGCATATTGTTTGAGTTGACCATATTAAATATTTAATTTTGTTGTCTAATGATTATTTTCTCTAAGATCTTGTACAATAAAATCATTAGTGTTTACCCTCTTATAACAAAAGCTCTTTTTCCACTTCTATTTTCTTTTTTTTTTTTTTTTTTTTTTTTTTTTTTGAGACGGAGTCTCGCTCTGTTGCCCAGGCTGGAGTGCAGTGGCAAGATCTCGGCTCACTGCAAGCTCCGCCTCCCGGGTTCACGCCATTCTCCTGCCTCAGCCTCTCCGAGTAGCTGGGACTACAGGCGTCCACCACCACACCCGGCTAATTTTTGTATTTTTAGTAGAGACGGGGTTTCACCGTGGTCTCGATCTCCTGACCTCGTGATCCGCCCGCCTCGGCCTCCCAAAGTGCTGGGATTACAAGCGTGAGCCACCACGCCCGGCCTCCACTTCTATTTTCAAGTCTGCAAAATACCATTTGATTCTTTTGTTATCTACTAATATTTGTCATAAATGAAATACATTTGGCTAGAAAAGAATTCACAGAAATTGGAGTCTTCTGTCAAGGCTCACTGGGAAAGATATACAATAGAAAGTTTCACAGCTAATCTAACTAAATAGACCATGTATCTGAGTTACAAATTATTTTAAATAATATTCTTTATAGGGTATAGAAAGTAATCATGTCACTATGTAAAACACAAAGATTTTAATTAATTATAAAAATAATCACTTTAATTACATTTGCGTATATACTTGTATCATTACAATAGCCACATTTCTTATCAAATTGTTATACAATGTTTTGTTTCACACATATTTTGTCTGTAAAGTATGCAGAATTCTCTTGAGTTGTGTAAGAGCAGGGAAAATAGATTACATTATATCCATAATGATCACAGTGCTAAATAAAAAGGTAACTTATGCTTGGTTCACAACAAATATTTAGATCTAAAACATTAATAAATTATCCCTTATTTATAAGCCTAGAAGTACATTTAAAGTGTTCCTATATGGTTAAGATTATTCTATTGGCTTCTTTTTATTATAGCAAAAATAAAACCTAATTATCAAAATTTTGCACATGGAATTTATGATTTTTTGTAATTTATATTATCTTAAGTTTCTCAAATACATAAAATAATGCTGCTAATTAATAACACTGCTCTCTCTCAATTCATACTATTCTGTGCCTGTGCAGTTGACAACATAGCATTGTTCTTTTATTCATTTGAAAAACATATATTTAACACCTATACACTCTTCCATGCTTAGGCTGATTCTTTTCTTTGAAATATACTATTTTGTAAGCACACAAGGTTTTTTAATAATTGACCACATTGCAGCAATGCACAGAGAGTTAAGTAAACAGAAACTTCAAATTTTGTCTTCCCCACCTTAAAAAAAACCATGATATGTACAGTCATCCACATCTACCTAGCATACGCTGTAAGTAGTCTATTATCATAGAAATTTTAAAATCTGTACATACTTACATTTCTATTACTGTACTAAAAAACTGATGATTTGAATATATTCAACTCAACTAGGAAGACTTACGGAAATTCTATGTGAGTATAATAGTACTTAAGCTTGTCAGGAATGAAAATGTAAATATTTCTATTTTTAATGATTATAATAGGAATACATACAATAATAAAATGTTATTCTTTGAGTCTACCAAAATGCATATAAATATACTGTATAATTTCTATAATTTTTATTGTAAGTTTGTTTTTACCAATTAATTTACAAGATAGATTTCAGAATATAATTAGCAATATTTTGACCCCTTGGAATTTAAACTGCAATTATTTGATACTTCAGTGGATTTTTTATGTAATAAGTGATAATTTTAAAAATTATACAGGGAAAGTTCAGCTGTATTTTCTTCTGAATTTTTTTCCTCCTAGCATTATAAATATTTAAAATGGTAACACAGTGGTTACAAGCTTATGATATCTTTGCATTCAGGCAATCTGAGTTTGTATTCTGCTTCTAAAGCTTACAGTATGACCTCAGGAATGTTACTTAATTGTCTTTTGCTCATTGTCTTCATCTTCAACATTGGGTTTATAAAAAGTAATACTTACTGAACTGTATTTGTTTCCTATTACTCTTTCAAAAAAGTAGACTACTCTAGTGGTTTAAAACAAAGCCTGAATGTTCTCTCTAGGACAGAATCCCTTGCTGTTGCCTTTTCCAGCTTCTAGAATTACATTCCTTGGCTTGTGGACCGCACCCCTCTCTATCTTTTAAGCCAAGGGCGATCAAGTTGAGGATTCACGTTGCATCACTCTGACCTTGCTTACTGCTACATATTCCCTGACTCTTCTGCCTCTATCTTCCACATTTAAAGAATCATTTTGATTACACTCGATTCACCTGAATGGATAATCTACTATAATCCATCGTCTAATTAATAACCTTAATTCTATCTCCAACCTTAATTTACTGTGGCCATGTATATTAGCTCATTCTCTTACTTCTATAAAGAAATAACTAAGACTGGGTAATTTATAAAGAGAAGAGGTTTAACTGGCTCATGATTTCACAGGCTGTACATGGGGCTAGTGAGGCCTCAGGAAATTTTCAATGATGATGGAAGGTGAAGGGGAAGCAGGCATGTCTTACACAGCCAGAGAAGGAGGAAGAGAGCAAAAAGAGATGTACTACACACTTCGAAATAACCAGATGTCATGAGAACTCACTCACTATCACAAGAATAGCAAGGGGAAAATCCACCTCGTGATCCAGTCACCTACTACCAGGCCCCTCCTTCAACAATGCAGATTACAATTTGACTGGAGATTTGGGCAGGGATTCAAATCTGAACCATATTACCACGTAACAAGCTATTCACAAATTTCTGATATTAGGATGTGGATATCTTTGGGAGCAGGAGGGGAAACAATAATCTGCCTAGCATAGGTGCATGCCGTATGCCTGGCACTATTCTACAACTTCTTATAAATCATATCTTACAACATTAAATTAAAGTCATAATCTTATATGACTTTATGATTAAAATTCATAAAATTAAAATTATGAACTATGCATTTCATGATCACAGGAACCTATCTGCTTAGTAGTATTATTATGTACATTTTACAGATCATTCAGCTGAGCAATAACAGTAATAATAGGTGTCTCAGAATAATCATGTCTACCATTGAGGGATGCTGTCAGGATTAAATAAGGTGACATACAAAATTTTTAAGCAATGTTTAGCACCAAGTACATTTTAATTATTATTATTGCATCATCTTGATTGTTATCGTTCTTATTCCACATTTCTTAGAACACACCTCTCAAAGGGGAATACATTTGAGAAATAAATCATTGTGACTTCTGCTTAAATAAAACAGATTAAATTACATATTTACAACTTCTCCCTCCTGAAACCACTTTGAAAGTAAAATGGATAAAAAGAGCATAAGCAAGTAAAGCATAGAATAACAAAAAAATTAGATACAGCGTGACAGAAACAACACTTTACAACTGGAAATCAAATAAGTCATAAGTGACTTAGAAAAGCAGAGAGAATTAGACCATAAGCCAGCGATAGGGGAATTTCACACTTAAAATGAATCACATCACAGAATCTGAAAAATAGTCAGGAATTGGAGGCACTGGATTCTTCTGAAAGTGTAGCTGCAGTTGGTGCAATTAAGTAAAGCTATTGGTTTAAGAATGGCTAAGGCATAGTTAAAATCCTAGAACATTCCTTACCCTGCCAGTTTACTATGTGGAGCTATTGAATCAGAGATAATTTGGATGCTAGAGCATTGGCATTTGGGTGCCTGTCCTAGTAGATCTAGCCTGCAATAACAAAATATCACAGACTGGGTAGCTTGCAAACAACAGAAATTTAATTCTCACAGTTCTGAAGGCTGAGAAGTGCAAGATTAAGGCGGAAGCAGATTCAGTGTTTGGGAAGGGCTTGTTTCCTTCTTTACAGATGTTGCCGTTTCACTGTGTCCTATGTGATGGAAGGGAAAGGGATCTCTCTCAGGCCTCTTTATAAGGGCACTGACCATTTTTGAGGGCTCTACACTCATGACCTAATCACCTCCCACAGGCCCCACCTCCTACTACCATCACCTTGTAAGAATTTCAGCATATGCATTCTGGCAGGTCACAAATATTTTGATTACAATGGAAGTACCTCAGTCAACCAAATCACTTTTCTTAAGTGCTCTCATCCCATAGTGACAGTGAGTAATAACTTATGTCTATGACCTTCTCTGCAGAATTTGCCTTTGTTTTCTCAGAGATGCACTGAAATTATGTAACTTTCACCACCACTCTGAGGATAGATGGCAATGCATTACCATGCAAAGGAACAAAATCATTCTATGGTGAGGTTCCTGTCCTAGATCACACTTCTATTCCTATACTATGAATCAGGCCTAGGATATAACTTATCTTTGACAACAGATATCCCTCTACTCTATTTGGATTCCTTCACTTTGATATAGGTTTTTACTTTTCTTTTCCTGAATAGAATCTCCTTCCATGTTATAAGCTCCTGTATATCTGCATCAAGCTCTGCTTCTGTGATTCATGATTTATATTTATGGAGCACTCTATTTAACACATTAGAATGTAATAAAACTCTATAAACTTAACAGTAAGAACCTAGGCCATTCTCCTACTCAGCTCTGAGAATGCTTGCTGTTAGGTTTCCACACACAATTTAGGATATTGAAGATTTCTTTCTGGGGAAACTGATCAATCAACGAGAGCAGATCTATAAATATCAAGAGTAGAAGTTATCCTAACAAAAGAACAACACCACACACATCATCTTAGAGTGAAATTTACTAATTAAAATATACTGCTCCTTCATACACTGATTTCAATAAAAGTTGTATTGCCTCTTCTACTTTGCCATCATGAATCATGAGATATTGATGATTGCAGAAAGTCTTCTGCATTAAAACAAGGAACAAGTTCGGGCGCGGTGGCTCACACCTGTAATCCCAGAACTTTGGGAGGCCGAGGCGGGCAGATCACGAGGTCAGGATATTGAGACCACAGTGAAACCCCGTCTCTACTAAAAATACAAAAAATTAGCCAGCGTGGTGGCGGGCGCCTGTAGTCCCAGCTACTCTGGAGGCTGAGGCAGGAGAATGCCGTGAACCTGGGAGGCGGAGCTTGCAGTGAGCCGAGATTGCGCCACTGCACTCCAGCCTGGGAGACAGAGCAAGACTCCGTCTCAAAAAAAAAAAAAAGAAAAGAAAAAAACAAAGAACAAGCAAGTAGAAAATGCAATGCCAAAGATAAAAAATCATTCAGTGAGAATTAGAACAATTGACAATATATGAGTTATTATCCCCTGAAAAATTTTAAAAATAAAGATACTGCTTTCATCACACACAAAAAGAAAACTTTAAAATAAAAATTTTTAAAAAAAAGATAGTCAAAAATAAAAATTTAATTGGAACTGTATTATCTAAGGTAGTTAATGCAATAAAAGCATAAATGTATAATCCCTAAAACATGATATATGTTTATTTATCACTCTATTTAATGTATCACATAGGTGTTCCCAAAATATAATTAGCTTTATTTCATGCATGAAATTTTACATAGGTAAAATTAACATTTGAGGAAGAAAAAAGAGATTTTGTAAGGATAAATGCAAGCCTTAATACATTTGAATAAAGTAAAATAGTACAATATGTATATATGTACATATATTATATGCAATTGTGTAAGATATATATAATACAAATATAAGTGAGACATAAACTAATACTCAAATATACTGTATATAAGCTATATATAATATATAAATATAAGCAATGTATATCTATAGTAAATACATAGATTTAGCTTTTTAAAATGAAAGTTATATAATTAGATCATCTAATTATAAAAAAGAAAAACATACCAAATAAAAAATGATAAGATACAGATAAAGAAGAAATTTAAAAAAATTACAAATAACTACTTACTGATCTTCATAAAAATAGATTTAGGAATATGCACCAAGTGGATAGTTTTCTAGAAAAAAATTGACCAAAGCTGATTTCAAAATAGTTGGAAAATCTATACAATGTAATTTATAATGGGACATAGAAAATATAAAGGAACTACCCATTGTATATGTACCAGGCCAGTGCTACCACATACTGAATGAAAAGGTAACTTCAATTCTGTTAACAATATTCCAGAAACTATTAGAAATGTTATGATACAAGAATAGCTTTGATTCTCAAAACCCTGAAAAAAATAATAATGCTAATTGTACTTATGAATGATATTTAAATTATAAATGTAGTATTAGCAAATCAAATTCAATAGCACATTTAATGAATAATGTATTTTTTATATACTTTAAGTTTTAGGGCACATGTGCACAACGTGCAGGTTTGTTACATATGTATACATGTGCCATGTTGGTTGTATTAATACATCATGGCAAATTATGGCATGAATCAGTATCAGGAAATTATAAATAAAAGTTATATCAATATACTTCAGAATAAAAAAGTATAGGATCATATTACATTGGCAATAAGAAGCCATGTTTAAAAACAAAATATCAATGCTTGATGTAGACTCAAAATGCAAAAAAATGAGAAGTCTTTTCTATTACATGGTAAAATATATATCCACTTTCAAACCAGCATCCATACTTAGTAGGTAAACACTACTACTATTTTGACTAGGGTAATTTATTCAGACTTAAAAAGAAAAACAAATTCTGGCTATAAAATTAGGAAACTAAAGCATGAATAATTATCTTTTGAAAATCATATAAACAGTAGAAATTCCAATAATTGTAACATAAATCTATAACCAATAAGAGTTTAGAAAAGTTTAGAAAAATTTTCAATAGCTTACATCAAGAAAATATAATAGAAGAAAATAATCCATCTATAGTAATAAAAATATTTAAATTGTTTAGGGATAACTTAGTAACAAATATACAAGATCTAAATAAAGAATAATGAAAAACTCGCCAGGCACAGTAGCTCACACCTGTAATCCTAGCACTTTGGAAAGCCGAGGTGGGTGGATCACCTGAGGTCAGGAGTTTGAGATCAGCCTGGCCAACATGGTGAAACCCTGTCTCTACTAAAAATAGAAAAAATTAGCCGGCTGTGGTGGCAGATGCCTGTAATCCCAGCTACATGAGAGACTGAAGCAGGAGAATCCCTTGAACCTGGGAGCTGGAAGTTGCAGTGAGCCAAGGTCGTGCCATTGCAATCCAGCCTGGGCAACAAGACCCAAACTCTTTCAAAAAAAAAAAAAAAAATGAAAGAAAAACTCTCCTTAGGGGTACAAAATATTGATATACATTTAAAAAAATTATACAACAATCTTGTCCCAGTATTTTAAAAAGGTTACTTTTGTACAAATTAATCTGTAATTTGAAACATTTTTTAAAACTCTCAGAAATGTTAAATGAGACTATTTTTGGAATATGTCAAATAATGATTAAAGTGCACTTAGAATCCAAAAATACACAAGCCAATACATTCCAAACCTGTATGTTTAAAAATATAAAAATGATAAATTTATGTGTTGCTCTTACTAGGATTAAGGAAAAAATCAACACTAGGAATCACACAGAAGACATAATTTTTAAAAATCCAGTGGAAAAATATAATTTTGTATATACTTCCACAATCCCACATTTGAAAACTTAAGAGAAATCACTTGATTTTTATCAAAATAAAAATTACAGAAATAGACCCAAGAAGAAGACCATTTTGACATGGCAGATATTGAAACAAACACTAGAGCTAAATAAAGTCACATGTATATTCTCAATTAGGTTTTAGGGACCTCATAATTCCATTTGTAGTTTAAATTATTTCTAGCCACAGTAAAAGATAGGTAACTCTCCATTTTATTTTAGACATTTAACTACCATGAAAAAAAGAAACTTACAGGCCAAATGCAATAGTAAGTATGATGCCACAACTCTAAATAAAATAGGAGAAAATGAACAGCCCAGACATGAAATTCACAAATGACAAACATAAATTGGATATTTAATGTGATAGCACACACTTGTGATAACACACACACCACCTCCAGGGTTCAAGTGATTATCCTGTCTCAGCCTCCAGAGTAGCTGAGATTACAGGCGCCCGACACTATGCACAGCTAATTTTTTGTAGTTTTAGTAGAGACTACGTTTCACCATGTTGGCCGGGCTGGTCTTGAACTCCTGACCTTGTGATTCGCCTGCCCTGGTCTCCCAAAGTGTTGGGATTACAGGCCTGAGCCACCGCGACCGGCCTGAAATTACTTCTTTATTCTGTGTGTTGGTATTTATATAATTTTCAGGTTAATTAAAGATTTGGATAGCTACACAGTTTAAACCTCAGTGAAATATATCCTTTTTCTGGGATAACATAAATGACAGAACTTGGTAAATTAAGAATAGTAACTCAGACAAGTATTAATCAATAAGTAATAGTAATGGAAATAGGTATCCTCTAAATATATTGAAAAAAAGAGTTAAACAAAATTGTGAATATTATCCCTATTAAAACAATTGTCCAAACAGCTTCAGGGTAGTTTCAGTTTAAGGGATAAGAAAATGCTTTTTTTTACTCTATGAAGAAACTTAGGGAATAGAAAAATAAAATAATTTTATGAGCTTTACTTAATTTTGATAGCTTAATTCTGTAGCTTTTTAGGTAGGTATATACATATACATCTTTTTATACATAATATATATAATATATACATGTATATATAATATATAGGTATATATATACACACATATACATGTTACATATATACACACACACATCTTTTAGTGTGTTTCAGCTTTTGTAGCTTTTGTAGGTTTTTTTTAGCATGTTTCAGCTTTTATAGGTTAAGCTATCAAAATTACATATATATATTTGTTTTCTCATGTTCATCTGTGCTAGAATATAAGCAGTAGAAAGAAATCAAATCCAACATATAATTAAGGCAAATATTTATCTGAAGAATACAAGGATTATTTTTAATAAAAAAATGAATAAAATCCATTCAATTATCAGATAAGAAGAGTTACGGGAGACTCAGTAATTAAAACGTTTTAATAAAACAACATTTAGAATGCAGAGAAATGGAATCACTCTTAAACTGCTGATGAGAATGTAAGTGGTATAGCTGGTATAGTTACTCTGTAAAACAGTCTGGGCCGGCCGCGGTGGCTCACGCCTTTAATCCCAGCACTTTGGGAGGCCGAGGCGGGCGCATCACGAGGTCAGGAGATGGAGACCAACCTGGCTAACACGGTGAAACCCTGTCTCTACTAAAAATACAAAAAAAAAATGAGCCGGGCGTGGTGGCGGGCGCCTGTAGTCCCAGCTACTCAGGAGGCTGAGGCAGGAGAATGGCGTGAACCCGGGAGGCGGAGCTTGCAGTGAGCCGAGATTGCGCCACTGCACTCCAGCCTGGGTGACAGAGCGAGACTCCGTCTCAAAAAACAAACAAACAAAAAAAAAACAGTCTGGCAGTGCCTTGTAAAGGTAAAGATTCAGCTATCCTATGGTATAGCAATTGCATTCCTGGACATTTATCCCAGATAAATGAAAATGTATGTTCTCACACATACCTGTACACAAATATTAGTAGCAATCTTCTTTCAAATACACAACTGGGAGCAGCCCAGCAGATGTCTTCTGATAGGTGAGTGTTTAAGCAAATTGTGGTACATATATAACATGAAAAACTATTTACTAATAAAACTGAACAGAACATTAATACAGTTTTATCTACAGAATTACATACAAATGTTGTTCTATTCACAGAAATTATGATTAACTTTAAAAAAGCCAAACACAAAAGTTTATATGCTATATAATTTGAATCGTATGATATTTTGAGATGGTAAAATTTTAGGAATGGATAACAGATTAACGGTTACTAAGGGATGGGGGAAGGAGGTAGGGAAGGAGGTAGGTGTGGTTATAAAATTGCAACACAAGAGGAATCCTTACGGTGATAAAATTGTTCGGGTATGATGTCTGTGGTGGTGGACACGTTAACAGACACAGACAACATAGAACTAAATACATATACATACAAAACCCCATACACAAATATGTACAAGAACAATTAGGGAAGTCTGAATAAAAGTTGTATATTTTGTCATAGTTATTATCCTGGTTATGATAGCACAGTTAAGTCTTCACTTAACATCATTGATAGGTACTTGGGAACTGCAACTTTAAGTGGAAGAACATAAAACCAATATTATTAGGTTGATGCGAAAGTAATTGTGGATTTTGCTATTACGTTTATGGCAAAAACCGCAATTACTTTTGCACCAACCTTTAGTATCATAGGTTACTTGACATAAATAAAAGTTAAGTTTCTGTGGCATATTTCTAGTCACAAAAATACCATCAAACTTCTAAATAAAGACCAAAACATTTCTAACATTAAACATTGCAATAAATGTGAGCCATAATATACATATATTTTAGAAAGATTACTAAAACAAATGAGGTAATTATTTAGCCGCTTATGCTAGTTCAGGGCCACGGGTGGGCAGAGACTCTCCCGGAAGCTCAGGATACAGAGCAGGCAGCCGCCCTGGGCAGGACACCATCCCATCGCAGGGCACACTTACACACACCCGCCTCATTCAGACTGGGACCATGTAGACACACCAGTTAACTTAACAGGAACATCTTTAGGTGTGGGAGAAAACCGGAGTACCCTGAGAAAACCCACACAGACACAGTGAGCACATGCAGGCTCCACAAAGACAGGAACCCTGGCCACGAATGAATTCTTTCTTTCTCATCAAAGTTATAATGAAAGAATTTTGAACAAAACGATGTTATACTGGGACTTGCTGTATTCCATAATTCTGCCAAATATTACTATTGTGGGAAACTAGGTAAAGTGTACATGGGAATTACCTTTGTTATTTCTATAAGTACAGGTGAATCTACAATTATACAATGATTTTTAATTAAAATACTTTAATAGATAAATAATTGAAGAACATTTAGTTTGCATGTCAAACAACATAGTCCTCAATTGTGAAATTCTTGAGATATTTCCACTTAACTTAAAAAAATCGTAGTATATTTTTGAAAATTGTTCAGAAACTTCCAGCCAGGTAAGTATTTTAGAAATAGCTGAATTATTAAAAACAATAAAACAACAATTTTTAACAAATGCTTCGCTTTTCTGCAAAGAAAACATAAGAAATTTCAATGTCAAGTGAATACATATAGAATGGTAAATCAATGCATAATAAGCGAAAATCATTTCTTTAAATAGGTAAAATTTTTAATTGCCAAGTAGGAAAATATTTTTTGAAATAGCACTAATGTTCATATGTGCACAGAAATATGAGGATTCTCAAAAAATTTTAGTGTATGTGGATGTTTGTATTAAGCAAACATTTTAAGAGATTATTGAACAAAATGTGTAAAAAGACTTTTCAATATATAAAAACCCTTTAGGCCAAGATTTTTCCAGGATTGACAGAATAAATGTTACATGGGCTAGTGTGTGTGTGTGTGTGTGTGTGTGTGTGTGAGAGAGAAATACATATAATTCAATTCAATATATCAATATATGCTGGGCAATGTACTGCAAGTTTTAAGAATATAAACTTACTGAATCCTTGTAACAAGCACATGAAGTCATTGTTATCAATTCCATTTTACCTAATAGAAGACTCTCCTCCTATTACAAGAGAGATGTTAAGTAACTTTCCCAGGATCATCCAAATTGTTATTTGATAAAGTTAGAATTAGAATCCAGGTAGTTTGACACCAAATATCTGTGTTTTTGATAACTATGATAGACTTAGAATGTAATAAAATATTTTTGTGTTAGCATTCTTTTGATGGTTACACAAAACTAAAATCTATTGAAAGATGTGATTCTACATAAGGTCATATTTTTAAAAAATAATTATTATAGGAAAATAGATATAAGTGAAAAGTAGAATCAAACAATATATATTATTTATCTTGACTTTATAAAATATTAATAAAGACACAGGTAAAAGAGTGCAATTAAATGAGCCACTACTTACTACAATGATTCCATTAAGTGTAACCAGCACTTAATTCTGAGAGGTACAATTTTTGAAGTTACTTTTTTTTTTTTTTTTGAGACAGTCTCACTCTGTTGCCCTGTAGTGCAGTGGGATGATCTCAGCTCACTGTAACCTCCACCTCTGGGGTTCAAGCGATTATCCTGTCTCAGCCTCTCGAGTAGCTGATTACAGGCACCCACCATTATGCCCAGTTAATATTTTGTATTTTTAGTAGAGATGAGGTTTCACCATGTTAGCTAGGCTGGTCTCGAACTCCTGACCTCCTGATTCGTCTGCCCTGGCCTCCCAAAGTGCTGGGATTACAGGCGTGATCCACCGCGCCTGGCCTGAAACTACATCTTTATTCTCTATATTTGTCATTATTGTCCAAATGATTTGAACAAATGTTTATCACATTTTTAGTCAAATAATTAAAAACACTTTGGAAATCATACCATATGAATTATTTTACCTGGTAGAAGAACTGTCTGAACCTTGCATGTCTGAAATAAATGTACTTGTTCAAGTCCATGATGCTAACAAAAAGAAATACAGTTGTTTTTTCAATATAGGTCTTAGAAAATCCAAGTACATTTTGTTGTAGTTCCTGGTAAAATTTATTTTTCAACTATGTCTAATTTATGACAATTGCTTGATCTGCCACGTAAAAATACTGATGAGGGACATGACCCCCATGATTCAATTATCTTCACCTGGTCACTCTCATGACATGTGGGGATTATGGGAACTACAATTCAAGATGAGATTTGAGTGGGGACACAGCCAAATCGTATCAGGGAAAAATGAACGTATCCTAGGAATGTTCACATTTTATCAAATAGCCAACATTGCATCTTTCCTGGAAAAAAATACCTAGCAAAAGGAGTGACTATTGATAAGACAGAGACTGAAAGGGATTTTATACTTTTCTATAACCATTCTCCTCTTTAAAAATACATCTGCATGTGGTAAATAGTAGTGGGATTTTTTTCTTGCAAATTGATTTTCTTTTATAATATTACTGTTTTACTTTTTTAAAGTAATATTTGTTAGCCTCAGTATGAACTTTAAAACATGTCTTTTTATTACATCAGCTTGGCTTGGTGATTTTGGCCTAATTTCTCGAATTTAATTGAAGTCAAGGAAAAAACCTAAATAGTGTGCTTTATTTCCTTTAGAAGATGTTTCATTAATTCAATTTATTACTACTTTTTTTGGTTGTGGGCTTGTTTATAAAATATTCTTACTGTGAAAATTTTAATTTTTTTCACAATTTTTGTTACCTTCCTTTAGCAAGTTTGGTAGACTATCACAAGAGAACAACAATTTATATTTCATTGTAGTGATTCATTGCTATTCCCCTCCACAGGCTATTTTAAACTGATTTGTATATTCTCATGGTATGTAAGCCAAAACTAGCACAAAGTTTATTTCTGTGACATTACCAAATAAGGAAAAAAGGAATCAATAGAAAAAAAAATGATACCTTCTGTAAGAAACAAGCACTCACAAGCGGTAGTATCTACAAAGAAATTATAACCTTCTGTTAGTAAACTATACAATAGAAATCACCATCATTGATATTTTCTGAGCATTATTATGTGATTAAAGGTATAGAAACTAAATAAAAGGATTTGTCTACTTTCTTGTTTGTTTTGTTTGGCTTCTAGGAAAGGTTTTTTTAGGATTTTATTGTTTGAAAATTTAATATATTTTAGGTATGGTACAAAAGGAAGAGATTTTAAGTGCTTAATCATATTGAATCACCTCTGAGTGCAGTTTTCTTCATCTGCCGTATCAAAAAATTTTTTTTGAGGATCAAATTACATAATGTCTATAAAAGTGCTGTCATAATTGTACCACTTGGTGTTTATATGCTGTTAAGCTGTGTTTAGTAAACTTGCTAAATAAATTTAGAGTTTAAAAGTTTCAAATATGAAACCTCTAGACTAACCTGTAAAGAACTATATCCTTAAATATTTTAAAGTCTTTATTGTATCACTTACAGAGAATGTTCTCTGGGATGAGGATAAGTTAGCTCTCTTGCTTCTGACTTCTTTCAAAAAGCTTATTTTTCCCTCCGTGGCACTTAATGAATGCCCCTAGCACTACGCTGATCAAAAGAAGACAGGCTTCCTGTCCATTCTTTTTCTTGCATGATGGAAAATTATAATTGAATTAATGAATAAAAGTTCCTTTGTAAAATAATAGAGCTGAACTCTATCCCAGTTTTACAGAGCGTTTTCTAGCAAAAGGTTGATGTTAAGAGAAATGAAACAATTCCTAGGATTGGTGTAAATTCAGCAAGTCTGGCTTTCACGTTCTTGGTTTAGTACTTTGCATGGTTCCATCATCATGGGAGTAATTCACTCTTAGCTTCGAACTCCTTTGCATGAGAAACACCATTATGATACTAGTAACTAAGTAAACACTTCCATAGCAACTACTCAAATTCAAATCTTGGAAAGAGAAGGCAAGAATAGAAAGGGGTAGGGGGAGACTCCCTTTGCTTGTGTATGACTGGCCTCACAAGCATAATGCAAGCCTGTGTATTGTACGCCCTAGGCTTGACATCAGCCTGTGCTTTAACTCTGCCTCCCTACATGGCTGTATCCTTATTCATCTAGAACCTTTGTAAAACGAGTTCTTTGAACTCACTCCAACAATTCACAGTCTGAATCATTTTCTCTAGGTTATGCATGAAGTTCAAATGAATTACACCACCTTTTGAATGAGAGTTTTAAAAGTAAAAAAGCTCAAATAATTAGATATTTAAAAATAAAAAATTTGACGTGGTCCCATTCACCCAGCCCTCTTTCCTTTAACAAGAACCTAAAATGAAACCAAATAGTCATGTCGTTCTAGCTCAAAATCTTTACTCATACCATCAGCCTGTCCTGTAAAATTTATATAATTGATGAATGACAGAAATTTATGATTCACGACTCAATGATGTAGTAAAATAATTAATAGACTCTAAGGTTAAAATTAGACTTTTCTTCAGGACATGATAGTAAGCTACGTAAAAGTAGCTTCTATGGTGCAAAGTAGAAATCAACATAAATCTTCAGAATTTTTTCAGAAACTTTGACCTCTATGATGTTTAGATGAGAAAATCTTTGAATAGTGAACTGTTCAACTCTTTTTCAGAAACACCAGAATTAGCGAACTAGAACTCACACTATTTGGATTTCTATCCCTAATCTTTTTCCCTTTGGCTGGCTTTATGAGACATCCTGTACTCAAAGACATACATCGTGATCACCAAACTTTGTCCTCAGATGCCATCTAGTCTAAAACTTTTTGGCCAGTCTTTCTTCAGTTTGACTAAAACTGCTTTTATTAGTCAAAGATGAACCTTCTTTGATTTGCATTAGGTATAACAGCCTCCCAACCATCCTTCCTCAGTGATTCATGGGTCAAAAATTTGTTATGAACTTCCCCACTTTCATTCAAGCATTTTAAGCAAGATTAAGCATCTTTAACTATATCTGTACTAATGCAGTGCATTTGAAAGAATAGACTATATTCTACTTTCTCTTGTCCATAGTCATAATCTTATTCGAGCACATATTCAGCAAGAGGGTTGTGCAAGCTAATTATTCTTTCTCAATTAACTAAGGCTTTGTTTTGGATTATAGGTATTTCAAAGTTATTACTTACTTTGTTTAAGAATAGCTTAAAACAAACAATTCATATTCTTTCTCAAACAAATAGTATATTTATAAAGCATTTTTCTGTAGATGTCAATGGTGCTGCTGCCATTTTCAAAAATTATTATTTAAAGACTATGTATTTGTGAGCATTGTTAATTGAGAAGATAGACTTTCTCACTTGGGGATTGATTGCTCTGTTTAATAATGATAAGTACATGGAAACAAGAATAATGAAGTGAGACCTACTCACCTCATTACATTTCTGTGAAATATTAGTTTAAAAACCGATGATTGTAAGAATTTTTATTCATACAGAGAATGATTATCCATGCATATATTTCTGTAGACATGAAGAAAGATAATGGAAGATTGATGAGGATATGTACAATTGCCTACATTTTATTGTTTTTCTATGATAAAGAATGCATTTTTATTAATTCGCTGTTTACTAGTATTTATATTTGGTTAAAAATACTTCCTTAAATGCATAGAGACACTGCTTACTGCTACAACTGTCTTAGAATTTTGACTTTTTATTCATTTTTTTGTCATTTTCTCTTCTTTTGCTGTTTGGAAAATTCTTGTAGAAGCTTGAAATGAATGTTGATCTGTTTTCAAGTTTAAGGGACTTATTTTTCTACTGTTCAATTTCTGTATTCCTTTTGTTTCACTGCCTGTGTTTTTGTTAAAAAGAACGCGCAATAGCTTGGACAATGTATGGGTGATTGTTAGAAATCTAAGTCAATTCACGTATTTTATTCCAAGCTATGTATTTACTTGTTGATTTCTTTAGAAACTGTAGGCCTGGTTTGATGGAGAAGAAAGCAAAATAATAACTACGTAGGGATATGAGTATAGGTTGAGTTACTTTGGCTTTTAAAAGTGAGGACATAGTTTAAAAATACGTTTTTATATTTCTGGTCAAATGAATGAATGAATTACTTTGTCTTTTTTCTCAGAGATCAACAAAAGTGCTGTTCAGATCTATCTGTTATTGAATTTCACTTGAGGAATGTGTTTTTCTCTAAATAAAACAGTTTTACTAGTCAAGAAGAAAACAATAGATTTTTGAACATTGAAAGACACTCCAGTTTGAGTTAAAATGTTTTTAGGCTAGGTGAAAGTTTTAAAGCAAACCAATAAAAACAACTTTTCAGATTACTTATAGTTGAAAGAATAAATGCCACTTCGAAGATGGCTGTGTATAATGAAACTTTATTGGAGACACTTCTCAATTTTGAGTGTTAGGTGTCCTTCAATGATTCAAATATCCCAGTCATATCTAAGACAGGATCTTGATCAGATCTCAATCTTAAAAGAACTCAAATAATCACAATCACAGTGCTATGTTGATACCACAATGCCCTTTTTATATTCCCTTTATCATTTACTGAAATGTAACTTTCTAGTAATATAAAATATGATTAATAGATTTAAACACTTTTTAGCAAACCAAATAATTGTTTATCTGTTTGTTAATTCTTATAGCATCAGTTACTTAAAATAATGCATCCCATAGGGAAAATAAGACAATTTTGAGGTATTTAGACAGATTTACTAATATTGCCTGAGTCTTTAAATAATCTAATAAGAAAATAGTTTTTAATTTCCCTTCAGATATGAAGAGAAAGGTTGCTGCGCTTTTCCTATAGTGGGTTGAGAGATGGAGTGGAAGGTACATTGTGCATGGGGAGAAAGCATACATTTCAGTGATTCATACAAAGAAAATTTGTCAATAATACTTTTAATGAAACTCATGTTCAGCTGAATAACAGTAGCAATGAAGTGAACTCAGCCTTTCTTTAACTTCGTCAGCTCAATGAGGTGTTAATATTATGGTCAATGGGAGCATGGCCGTATGAAATTCAGGCAATGGGTTTCTTTAGTTCTGCTTTTTAAAATAGAAACATTCAGCAACGCATTTACATGTACAGCCTTTCAATGTCAAATTTTAATTTAATGAAATCAGCACTTTTCTGCCTTCACAGAATGCAATGTAATTGCCTTGCAGGAAGAAGGTGAGAAGATAGTTTCAACTCCAGAAACAAGCATTTATGACTTTATATGGAAATATATTGCTCCCTTTTCTCCCTGGCATCAGGCTTTCTAAAATTTACTTTTTATTTCACTTCTAATCTGAGACAATTTAGCCACAAATGATTTCAAAAATGTTTAAAACAAACATAGTTTCCCTTTTCTTAACTTTTGTTTTCTATAATGATACATCAAAAAGAAACATTAAACAATGAAACAATAGACATAATAAAAGTCTTGCTTGGTAGAGTCAGTATAATCATCTCAACACTTACATTAGATAGCAGTAATAATTCAAACTAAAATTAACTCACTTTAGAATAAAAATGTTATTTTTTATACTAATGAAACCGGAGCCTGATACACTAAATCAGATTCAGTAAAGCATTTAAATATTTCATCTATAAATGCACAGCGAGCACTAACTGCAAATTATCAAAATGTTTTTTAATGTATAGATTCCTGGTCAACATGTACACAATTAAACTTAAAATCTTTCTTCACAACTTCCTCATCTTCATATAATTACATTTATAACCAACAATGCTATTATTCAACCTAGTAAACCAAAAATTCAGAAGACCACGAGACCACGCTCTCTTCTCCTACTATATCTCATGGGTCACTGAATCCTATTGATTTTCCTACTTTAGTATCTAAAAATAACAACCCCTGATTAATCGTTAATGACTTAAGACAGATTCTCATAATCTCCCACGTGAACTAAAGTAAGCTCCACTCTGACCCCTGTGTCTGTGGGTCTTATATCCTGTTACTCCATCCTCAACAATATAGCCACAGACATTGTTTTAAAATTTAAATACAACCAGGTTTCTCCTATTTTTGTTGTTGTCTGTTTAATCTTCTCAGTGGTCTCGCTACTTACAAATAAAATCTAAGTTTATTAGAATATCATAAGATATACTCTACAATTTCTCCTTGGCCTAATTTGTCTGTGTTACATAAATGTACTCTACATTTCAATCAGGACTAAAACTCTGCAGTTCCCTTAACTGTCTAATATATTTCTAGTTCAGCACATGCTGTTCTGCCTCCTGAAATACTCTTCTTTCCTCACCAACCTCTCAATTTCACTCTGTTCCCATCTGGAAAAATCCTACTCCTCTTTTATGATATATATAAAACAACTTTTCTTTAAGCATATACCTTATGCATTCAAATTGACGACTTGCTGACTTGTGTCAATGTTCTATTTTGGAAATACTTGCAAAATTGCACTTATGATCTTGTATTCCAATGATTTACTTACACCACTATCTCCATCCCATGACTGTGTGCCCTAGAGACCAAACGGTATTCCATATTTATTTTTTTTATCTCTAGCACTTTCCACAGTGTCTGACACATACTATGACTCAACAAATGTTTGCTGATTTAATTGGCATAAAATGAATTTTTAAAAAAAGTGTACTCATCTAAGGCTCTACTACTCACACAAAATTTTTGTGAGGCTTGAATCATACCCAGAAAGTATACAAGCTTTGAGATGTGTGTAATCTAGTTAATGCAACTAACACTACTAACTAAAAAGAGCTTATAGAGGTTGTAAATAGAATATTAAGACACTGAAATTTCATCATATAATGAAACAAAACTGATGAAGAGAATCAGTTTATATTTCATTTTCCATTTGTTATTTTGAAGACTCAAATTCTCAACCTTAGTTTCCATTTTGTTAAAGATATAATGGTATTTCCCATCCTGATAAGAATTATGGCTTGTTTACTGAGTCAGTTTAGAAAGTAAAGTAGTAACCCCCTTATCCATGGGGGTTACGTTTGAAGATCCACAGCAGATGCCTCAAGCTGTGGATAGTACCCAACCCTATATATGCTATATTTTTTTGTATATGTACATACCTCTGATAATTTTTTATTTATAAATTAGAATAAGAGATCAATATCAACAATAATAAACGGGAGCAATTAAATAAAATATAGGTTATTTGAACGCAAATACTGTGCTAATACCCTGATGGTTGATCTGATAGTCAAGGCAGCTACTAAGTGACTAACACAGACAGTGTGGATCCGTTGGACAAATGGATGATTCACATCCAGGGCGGTACAAAGAGGACAGTGCAAGATTTCATCACGCTACTCAGAATAGAAATTTAAAACTTATGAATTGGTTACTTCTGGAATTTTCCATTAATTATTTTCAGATCACAGTTCACCACTGGTGGCTGAAGCTGTAGAAAGCAAAGTCATGCCTGGATAAGGGAGACTCCTGTACTTTGAAGCGAAGAGTGATAATACATTGTCACATAAAGAAAAGATGATTGTGTTAATGTAGGGTTCAGCCTGCTACTGATGCTTCATTTCTGCTTAAGTTCCATCCATACACTAGAGGAAACTTATAAAGCATCACAACTCACAGGAGCTGATGGAACAGACCAGGAATATAATACATTATACTGAAAAATAATTTACATTGAAATAAAATTGTGGAAGGTGGGAGGAACAGTGCAACTTGCTTTTGTGATGTTGTAAATTTAGTATAAATAGAAATCTTTAAAATTACATTTTGTGAAAGATTTTGTTTCTTTCCAAGCCACACAGTCTCTAATGTAAGACACTCTAACTTTTAAAGGTCCTCCTCAAGACAGTCATGTATTACTTTAATAGGAACTTCACATTTCTTCCTATTATTTTGTGTATACAACATTTTCAAATCATGTGAGTTTTACCTATAGATGTCTGAGTCTGTATTTATATGAATATGCCTCAATATAATTAGTAGTTCTTACGATAAATAAAAAAATTAAATTAAGCCTTGACGGTTTCAAAAATTAAATCATTTCAGTATTACACAAAATTGGAGTTTTCAAAAATAGGTTATACTATTTTCTAATTTACTAATTACAGAAATAGGTGTTCATACCTACTATATATTAAATATATAATATTATATACATATATTAATATATAAATAAATATATCATAAACAGACCTCTCCATGTTAAGGTGTAGAATCTATAGAATGAAACATAAATGAGTTAACAGAACAAGTGCCATGACTTATGCCTATAATCCCAGCATTTTAGGACGTCAAGACAGGTGGATCACTTGAGGGCAAGAGTCCAAGACCAGCCTGGCCAATATGGCAAACCTTTGTTTCTACAAAAATACAAGCCAGATGTGGTGGCGCACCTGTAGTCCCAGCTATTCAGGAGGCTGAGGCACAAGAATTGCTTAAACCCAGGAGGTAGAGGTTGAATTAAGTCGAGATTGCACTGGTGCACTCCAGCCTGGGTGACAGAGTAAGACTCTGTCTCCCAAAAAAATTGAAAAAAAAAGGTGTTAACAATAGTAAACATATTAAATATTAAAAAAATTAGTCGTGTTATGGACACATAGACAACAAAAGGTTTAAGCAGATGGCCAAGAAGATGGTCTTAATACTGGAAGGCAAGAGTGGTGGAAGAAACGCAGTTAAAGAAGCAGAGGTAGAAAGAACTTCACTAATCAACAAGACCAAGTCACTGGAATACGACATAATGGACAGTGACTTTGAAGGGATGGCAAATTGATTGGATCATAAAAAATGCTACTGTGATGCTAGAACTGTTTTCCTGCCTAAAACAGAAATATACTCTATTGTGGTTTAGCAAGCTTTCCTGAGAGGCTTCTGAACTAGTCGCCTGTGTTTTCTGTATATCTAGTGTATCTTAAAGATGTCTATAGTGTGCAGAAAAAGCACATCTACAACTTTTGGAAATTATAAAAATGCATTTCACACTGCTGCTAAGATAGGTGATACATCTATAGATTTTCTTATGACAGAATTTTCTGCAAATGATCAAAGTCTTGAAAGTCACATTATAACTTTAAAAGTAGCATAACATTTCTTAAAAATATGGAACATATTTAATTGATAAATTGTACATCAGTTTCATTCAGTTATACTGACACATGATACAATGCAAGAACTCTAAGTTTACAGTCTGATGTGTTTTGACAAATGTAAAAAGCCATGTGGCCACCATCATAATTAAGATATCAAACATTAATCACCTAAGAAAATTTTCTCACACTTGCTTAGAGAAGACTTCCACACACCTGATCCTAGTAAACTATTTCTATTTCTATCACATTACATCAAATTTTTCTGTTCGAGAATTTCACATAAATAGAATCTTATAATATGTACCCCTTTTTTGCTTGGCTTCATCAACTCAAGAAAATGTGATTAAGTCGTATTATTTTATGTGTTACTACTTTATGCTTTTGTATTGCTGAGTAGTATTTCATGTATTAATATTTATTGTATAATACAGTCATCTGTTGATAGATACTAGTTGTGTTTCCTGTTACAGTCTATTATAAATAATCTATTAGGATTGACATTAAACTCTTTATGTAAGCATAATCTTTCATTTGCCTTAGATAAATATTTAGAGGTAAGTTGCATGGTTAGTTAAATAAATAAAAGCCTGCCAAACTGCTTATTATACCAAAATAGTAGTTGAAATATTTTATATTCTCACCAGTAATGCATAAGAGTTCCCATCCCATTACCGGGTATATACCCAAAGGACTATAAATCATGCTGCTATAAAGACACATGCACACGTATGTTTATTGCAGCACTATTCACCATAGCAAAGAGTTGGAACCAACCCAAATGTCCAACAACGATAGACTGGATTAAGAAAATGTGGCACATATACACCATGGAATACTATGCAGCCATAAAAAATGATGAGTTCGTGTCCTTTCTAGGGACATGGATGAAACTGGAAAACATCATTCTCAGTAAACTATCGCAAGGACAAAAAACCAAACACCGCATGTTCTCACTCATAGGTGGGAATTGAACAATGAGAACTCATGGACACAGGAAGGGGAACATCACGCTCCGGGGACTGTTGTGGGGTGGGGGGAGGGGGGAGGGACAGCATAAGGAGATACACCTAATGCTAAATGACGAGTTAATGGGTGCAGGAAATCAACATGGCACATGGATACATATGTAACAAACCTGCACATTGTGCACATGTACCCTAAAACTCTAAAGTATAATAAAAAAAATAAATAAAATAAAATAAAAAATAAAAATAAAAAAAAAAAGAGTTCCAATTCCTTCATTTCCTTTCAACACTTGGTAATGTTGTTCTTTTTAATTTTACCAGTCTGTAATGATATAGATTGTGCATATTTTCTTGTAGTCTGATACAACTTTTCACTCATTTACTATGTCTTTAGCATCCGAAAGGTATTTTTTTCCTGATATTGCTTATCTGTAACTTCGCGCCTTTTTTTGCCCATTCTTTTAAGTCAAACTTTTAAGTCAAACTTTTGTCCATTCTTTTAAGTCAAACTACAAAAATGACTTGAGTGTTTCTCTCAAATGTAATGCATAGTTAGTAAAATTATAGATACGAGATTACTTATAGAAAATGTGCCCTTTAAAAATTACAGTTTAAACATTTCAAAGATCTTGGGTACAAAACGCTGGTCTAACTAAAAATATATCAATTTTAATAATGTTTTAAATAATCTATCTTTTATATTTCATTAATTTTCTCTATTTTATTCATATTCAGCTTATACCTATACTATTTTTCTTCCTTTTATATGATTTGTGTTTGATTTGCTTTTTTTTTTTTTTTTTTTTTGAGATGGAGTCTCGCTCTGTTGCCTAGGCTGGAGTGCAGTGGCGTGCTCTTGGCTCACTGCAATCTCCACCTCCCGGGTTGAAGCAATTCTCCTGCCTCACCCTCCCAAGTAGCTGGGACCACAGGCACGTGCCACCACACCAGGCTAATTTTTTGTATTTTTAGTAGAGACGGGGTTTCACCACGTTAGCTAGGATGGTCTCGATCTCCTGACCTCATGATACACCCTCCTCGGCCTCCCAAAGTGCTGGGATTACAGGCTTTGTATAACAAATTATTTGTTATTCAAAGTGCAGTAGACATATAATATGTCTACTGTCTTGCATTATTTATGAGTAAAAGTCTGTAGATTTTCTTATCTTTTATCTCCAGGATGATATAAGTTCAAAGTGCTTTTAAGATATTCTCTATCACTGGTTTTCCACAATTCAAACATGTCTTGTCTTGTTTCAGTTTCAATTAACTCCTTGGGTTTTTAGTATATTCTTTTCATTAACTTCATAAAAAAATACCTTTATTAAGGTTTTTTTTTTCCCTGCATTCCTCTTTCCTCTGCTTCTGGGTCTCTAATTACACAGTTACTCCAATTACTGCTGGCTATTTTTCCCTATGTAATTGAGGATCTCTCATTTTATCATGTTACATTTTTTTCTTTGGGCCTCAGTTTAGATGTTTTCATTTCTATATTCTGAACTTCATCTATCATACGCATTATTTATTCTCCTTTGATGCTGTAAAGATTTTCTTGGTTCAGGTATTTGAAGGAACCCACTAGCCCTACAAAAGATGCTCACACAAGGCATATAGTTAAAAGTAAAAGATATAGTACAAAAGAAAAGAATACAAAAAAGCATTGAAAAATTAAGATACATCAACATGCAGGCACCCCAGAGATTGGGCTTAGACTGTGGATCCAGCTTGAAGCACCAAGATCTGCTACAGGGACCTTGGCTTTGGGAGATCTCAAAAGAGAAGCTGTCAGAATATATATATGTATGTCCCCTTGGGCACCGAATGAAGCCTGTCCTGATTAAATTGTATTAATTATGCTTTGTATATTCTAAATTTTATAATGCATTGACATTTTGGGAAATCTACCTGATCAAGGAGGAAATACCCCTCTCAGAACGAGCAATTCCATAAGATAATAAACAATTCACCTTTGAACATCCCTTTTATATGCAAATCAACTAACCCCAAGTCCATATCTCCAACCACCTCATTTATTTAACTTTAACATGCCAGTCCAGTATTTCCCCAGCCCTAACTTAACCCAGGGCTAGGTACCAGACCTAGATATGAGATAACCCTTACAGCCAAGAGCCCACTAACATTATTCAGACTTGCCAACCCTAAACTGGTTTCTATGCCCTGCCTCCTTTACGTGGAAAACTCCATAAAGGTTCTGGGGCATGCTTTCCCTTTGCTCCTTCTGCCTGCTGACCAAACCTGGTGTTTCCCCAAGTGGCCCTCAGTAGTGTGGCATAGTTCAACCTCTTGGAAACTACAAGTAGTGTTTTTTTGTTTTTGTTTTTTTCCTTTCAATGGCATTGACCTCTTTTGTCATGAATCAGTCATCTCTACCAATTAAAACCCTGTGGGTACAATTGGAACACAGATCAGTTGCAAACTATTGGTAAAGAAGGTGACTTCCCGGGTTGTCAGGAGACTGTGAATGATTAAAGAGTATATTATAAATTTTACTGTCATTACTTTGGACAGGAGTTAATAATCAGACATCTAAGCATGCCCAGAGATAATAATAAAGCTTTTCCTATGCAGATAATCAAAAGTATCTACACAATTTAAGCGCTGACACTTGGTCAAGACATTTTTTACTATAATTCTCATTATTTCTTTTCTAGTATCTTTTGTACAACTTATAGCACATAAAAAGCAAAAGGTTACTGACCAAAATAATAATCACTCGAGTTATCAAATGAAGTGTATTTATTGCTTTAAGGAAATATTTTAGTTTACCAGATATTCTAGTACAAAGTTGTTTATAATCATATACAAGCTTGACAATTATTTTACTTCCCACTACTATTGACATTTGAAATTTATAAAAAAAGCAATAGACTAATTTAATATAACTATGAATTGTTAATTAAATCTAGCTCCTCCACTGGGCAATCAGCATCCACTGAAAGAATTTGATGTGGATATTTTATTTATTGACAATTTCTTAGTAACATTGATCATCATTATCAGATTGTCATTAGATTTGTCAAAATCAGTCATATATATACTATTAGTTACACTACTATTACATGAAATAGCGTAAGTTAGACTAAGAGCATTACAAACTAAGTGAAAATGGGAATACAAATTTCTGTGTCCTCTTTTCTGCCATTTGAACCTGCCTGCTTTAGGCGAATATCTTTACTTCAAACTCTCCCTGAATTTCTCATGATAATATCATATCGGAAATCATTGTTGCTATTTTAGATAAAGGTCATACTTTGTCCCTGCATACCCATGTTGTCCATAGAGTTTCATTTCCCATTTTCTCAGAGATGATTCTCAATAATGATAACCCGAGGAATAGTTTACCATAGGAGAGACCCATGGGTAAATGCTTACTGGAAAATATTTGTTTTTTTCTCCAGTAACCTAAAGATGCTAAAAATGTTTTCCTTAGAGAAAATGCCCTGAAATATTTTTAACTGATTTTCCATGTATTTGTTCTTTTAGTTACTAAGAGAATATTAAGTTATTCCTTATCTTTTTCTTATTTTATTATTCATAATGTTACTTTACATAAACTGTCTGCATGTATTTGCTGATCATTTTTCCCAGTAAAATTTTATTTTTTCATATTTTAACTGGTATTGGGGCTTATAAACCAGTACCCCCAAATATGATGCTTTAGCATGCTGAACTAAGAATGCCTCATGGAATCTCTGACCTTCCCTCCAACCCCCTCATTACTCAATCATCCATCTCTTCCAAAGCACAGGATAAAGTTGCTCTAGGAAGTTTCCTTATCTGCCTAAAGTCCTCCCTTGCCAAAGAAAAAGGAAAACAGTTGTCTCTGGCCTCTTCCCTGAGTTTTCATTACCTTAAATCACATGGAAGAAAGAAAGATTGAAGTCTTTCTTCAATCTTTGAAGAAACTGGGCAGACTTTTGTCATAAACCATTGTCTGCTCGGTTAGCACAACAGACTTTGTACCAGGCTATTGTGTGTTCTTAAAGCCCATTGAACTTCTCTAAAAATTATTTATAACACTCCTAAAATTATCTATACCCCCGAATCTCCCTTTCCACTAAGAAGGGTACATAACCATCTTCACCTTATTACATGGTGGACCAATCACTTTGTGATTCTTCTCATGCATGCTAATACATTTTTATGTGTTTTCTCCTATTACTCTGTCTTTTGTCGGTTTTCAGTGAGACTTCAGAGGGTGAAGGGAAGTTTCCCTTTTTCTCCACGCTGAAATGTAATCTTTTTCATCTTGTTTGCATTAAAGGCAAATTTCTTGAGACAATTTAATGGCTTCTAAAAAAAACTCTTAATATGTTACCATATTCATATAATACAATTTGGACACTTTACCTTTTGTGATATTATTTAGCAATAAAATAAAATAAACAGTATTGGATTATAACCCAAAGTATAAAGCAAATATCTATGAGTCCATACAGATGGAACCTGATAAGCAAATAAACAAGCAAACAAATAAAATAAAGGCAGAAGAAAAAATTTTCATATGTAGAAGAATTCCAAATAATTTTTATGGAAACGCTGCCCTCAAATCAGGGACATATACTTGTCATTCATTAAGTATGGATTCTGTATAGTTACTTCCTTTCAAAGAGTACAGTATGGAAAGGCCCTGGTAGGGAGAAGGGGGACAAAGTTTCAGTGAAGAAACCTGAAAAACTCTCAACCAGATGATCAATTTCAGTATCAACAGTGACAAGTCATGTTGAAAGTATCTACCTTGATATATGATAAAATTGTCCTCTATTTGTAGTCTTTGTCTGAAAACTACACAACTCCATACTAATCATAAAGAAAATATCAGACCAATCTTAACTGAGGGATTACATGATGACTATTACATATTACCTGGTGAGCATTCCTCAAAACTTCAAACAATGAAAGTCTCAGGGACTGTCACAAGCAAAAAGACTAAGGAAATATAAGGACTAGATGTAATATCTTGAACCCTGGAACAGAAAAAAAATAATTTGGTAATGCTAAAGAACTCTGATCAATATATAAATTTTATATATTAATAATGTATTAATATTATTACATTATGTTAGAAATAGAAATGCCTAACATATGATGCTCATAATAAGGAAATTGAGTGTGGGTTATATGGTCCCTATATATATTCACATTTTCTCTCTAAATATAAAACTGTTCTAAAATTTTAAAAAATATTTTAAAATTACCACTGTATTACAGGGTCTATTTAATCACCAAAACACTTCCTATGTAGTAGCAAATTAACTAACAATATGGTTTTATAATTTATACTGTTAACTGTCTTACAGTTCTGCAATATATTTCAACTTTTTTTACCCTAAATAAATTGGCATACTAGAATGTCCTTTTAAGCCGAATCAATTATTTGCTCAAATTATTTGATTATTAAGTTAAAATCATTTTCATAAAGGAATATATGTATTTATTATTATTGGTTTTTACTCATGCCAGACTAAGTAAGTAAACTTTTTGCCTAAAATATAGAATTTTACTCAGATCCCTGTGTTATTGATATTTAGAAAACAAACATAATTTTCTGTTTTAAAAAGCAAAGGTGAGCTGTGCTCTGTGGCATGCATCAGTAGTTACAGCTATTTGAGCAGATAAGGCCAGAGGTATTCGTTAAGCCTAAGAGTTTGAGGCCAGCCTGAGCAACACAGTGAGACCCTGTCCCTGCAAAAAATTAAAATAAAATAAAATAAAATAAAGTAAAAAGGAAAGGCTTTAAGAATCATCAAAGTGAACAGAGCAAAAGTAATGAAAAGGTCTCCTTGTATCTATTGTTAAGCATCACACTATCATAAAGCTTGTGCTTACACAGTGACTTAATTTTCTAATAAATTCTAATGCATTGACCAATTGACTATTTCAGGTAAAGGGTTCGTTGGAATAGAACATATAAGACAGTCTTAATAACACATCTGACTAGTGGAAACAGCTGTTATTTGGAGTATCATGTGATCTCTCATTCTCTATTAAGCTAATTGCCTTCACTAGTATATGATGATCTCAGGGAAATGTTAAAGGTGGAAGTTGTGGAAGCACTAAGGAATTTCATAAGGCCTAGACTCCAGAACTCACAAAGTATGAGTCCCATAACATTTAGCTTATCAAAGAAAATCACAAGGCCTTCCCTCTGAATGAGAAGATTGGCAATGCTGTGTTGGAAAGTGGCATGCATATTGGTCTGGGAGAAATTAGTGTCCATTAAACTATTTATGACACATATATACATTACTAACAGGTATATTAATATGGTATCTGAAAAGAAAGACTTCTGTTGTGACAGGATTTTTTCTCAAGGTTGTCATTTTATCATCATCATCATTATAATCTCTGTTGTCTAATATGTATTGAGACTTTCCTTTTTAACAGGGCATTCTTATAGGCATTTTTTAATTAACTCGAGCATAACAAAATTTCTGTGATATTGACAGTATTCTCATCTTAAACATGTTGTAGAGTATGTGTTGCCAGAATTTTTCCATATTAATTGATTAATTAATGCAGTTTTTACCATATACTGGAGACATGACTGAGTGAAATTTAATCTCTCTGAACTTTGGCATGTTAAAGTGATAGAATGAGATGACTGCAATAAAAATCCAAGATTTTTGGTGTACAAGAATGCTTGTGATTTTTGTACATTAATTTTGTATCCTGAGACTTTGCTGAAGTTGCTAATCAGCTTAAGGAGATTTTGGGCTGAGACAATGGGGTTTTCTAGATATACAATCATGTCATCTGCAAACAGGGACAATTTGACTTCCTCTTTTCCTAATTGAATACCCTTTATTTCCTTCTCCTGCCTGATTGCTCTGGCCAGAACTTCCAGCACTATGTTGAATAGGAGCGGTGAGAGAGGGCATCCCTGTCTTGTGCCAGTTTTCAGAGGGAATGCTTCCAGTTTTTGCCCATTCAGTATGATATTGGCTGTGGGTTTGTTGTAGATAGCTCTTATTATTTTGAGATACGTCCCATCAATACCTAATTTATTGAGAGTTTTTAGCATGAAGGGTGTTGAATTTTGTCAAAGGCCTTTTCTGCATCTATTGAGATAATCATGTGGTTTTTGTCTTTGGTTCTGTTTATATGCTGGATTACATTTATTGATTTGCGTATGTTGAACCAGCCTTGCATCCCAGGGATGAAGCCCACTTGATCATGGTGGATAAGCTTTTTGATGTGCTGCTGGATTCGGTTTGCCAGTATTTTATTGAGGATTTTTGCATCTATGTTCATCAAGCATATTGGTCTGGGAAAACTGGCTAGCCATATGTAGAAAGCTGCAACTGGATCCCTTCCTTACACCTTATACAAAAATTAATTCAAGATGGATTAAAGACTTATATGTTAGACCTAAAACCATTAAAATCCTACAAGAAAACCTAGGCAATACCATTCAGGACATAGGCGTGGGCAAGGACTTCATGTCTAAAACACCAAAAGCAATGGCAACAAAAGCCAAAATCGACAAATGGGATCTCATTAAACTAAAGAGCTTCTGCACAGCAAAAGAAACTATCATCAGAGTGAACAGGCAACCTACACAATGGGAGAAAATTTTTGCAACCTACTCATCTGACAAAGGGCTAATATCCAGAATCTACAATGAACTCAAACAAATTTACAAGAAAAAAACAAACAACCCCATCAAAAAGTGGGCAGAGGACATGAACAGACACTTCTCAAAAGAAGACATTTATGCAGCCAAAAAACACATGAAGAAATGCTCCTCATCACTGGCCATCAGAGAAATGCAAATCAAAACCACAGTGAGATACCATCTCACACCAGTTAGAATGGCCATCATTAAAAAATCAGGAAACAACAGGTGCTGGAGAGGATGTGGAGAAATAGGAACACTTTTACACTGTTGGTGGGACTGTAAACTAGTTCAACCATTGTGGAAGTCAGTGTGGCGATTCCTCATGGATCTAGAACTAGAAATACCATTTGACCCAGCCATCCCATTACTGGGTATATACCCAAAGGACTATAAATCATGCTGCTATAAAGACACATGCACACGTATGTTTATTGTGGCACTATTCACAATAGCAAAGAGTTGGAACCAACCCAAATGTCCAACAACGATAGACTGGATTAAGAAAATGTGGCACATATACACCATGGAATACTATGCAGCCATAAAAAATGATGAGTTCGTGTCCTTTCTAGGGACATGGATGAAACTGGAAAACATCATTCTCAGTAAACTATCGCAAGGACAAAAAACCAAACACCACATGTTCTCACTCATAGGTGGGAATTGAACAATGAGAACTCATGGACACAGGAAGGGGAACATCACGCTCCGGGGACTGTTGTGGGGTGGGGGGAGGGGGGAGGGACAGCATTAGGAGATACACCTAATGCTAAATGACGAGTTAATGGGTGCAGGAAATCAACATGGCACATGGATACATATGTAACAAACCTGCACATTGTGCACATGTACCCTAAAACCCTAAAGTATAAAAAAAAAAAAATAAAAAAAAATAAAAAAATAAAAAAATTCAAGATTTTTTAAATTCTGAATTTATGTGGATGCATTCTTATTGATCAAGTATCACGAATCACAAATGCAAATAAAGCAACAGGTAGTCTTACTTTCATGATGCTTCCATTTACTGTTCTTATTGTTGAAAAAATATTAAAATAGTTGTTTTTATGAAATATTTCTTGCAGTTGAGTTGCACATAGGGAGAAGCTGAGCTGATAGTAGAAAAGTGTTCACGTCTATTGTTTTTACATTTAAAAGAGTTTTAAAATTAAATAACCTTGTGGAAATTTAAGAAGGAGATTAGTCCTATTAGGAGGACTATGATCATTTCAAAACTGCTGTCTTTTCCACTTTCTGTCTTTATCCAGTCTTATAAGTGTTTTAGTGTATTTATCCCAAACATATTACTATGAATAACTTTTAAAAATACTTATAAGTGAATTATTTTTACCTAATATTTTAATGGAATTGATATTTTGAAATGCATGTTGTTGTGCTTTTATAAAGTAGTTCCAACTGTATACTTTTCTAGTTTCTTCACATATTCTTAATTCTACAGAAACTCCTGCAAGGTAAATATAATATTCCTCAACTAGAAGACTAACTAGTGGCTCTGAGGTGTTATATGACTTTGCCAGGATCACATAACCAACTCGGATTACACTTTAAGTCTCTTTGACTCAAAATGGCCATTGTGTTTATAAAATATAATAGTTAATTTGTATTAATTTTTCAAAACAAATGTTTAAAAATTCAGCTCAAGCAACCACTATGCACATATATTTAAGCTGTGATTATTACCTCTTAAAAATTTAAACATCATCTAAGAATTTGGCATTGCTTAGCTATTCCAGACATTAGGACTCCAAATCCATTAACAATACAAGAGAAATAAAAGACAAGTGAATATTAATGTTGTTGGTTGTATCTCTCCAGTTTAAATATTTCATGATCAGAAATCAGAAAATGCTTCATTATGAAAACACTACAGTGTAATAGGAAGAAACAGAATGAGTATAATTTATTTATCTATTTCTGATTTTATCCATTATTTATTGTGAATATTGAATAGCCATATTTAGACATACTAAGGTACCCCAAATGTAAAATCCCACTATCTTATAGGTTGAATTATAAAGTTTATATAACATTTGTGGATGGAATTATATTATTATTGGCTTTTCATTAAAACTGTGCAATGAGTATGGAATAGAAATGAAGTAGAGGATGGACTAGCTATGAGGTAGAGTTGAAACATGATCTGCTATGAATTGTTAAAAGTTGACACTGAGAGATAGGTAAAATGGGAGAATCTTTGTTTATCTACTTTTGTAAGTGCTTGAATATTTTAATAATGCAAGAAATTGTGTTTAGTCCATGTGCAAGGCATCTTCATATAAATTTAATGTCTTCATTGGAGATCAATAGAAAGTTAATTTAGTGCCATAATCAGAACTTAAGTTATACACACTGATTAATCACCAGAAACTGATATTTCAGCCAATCTCCTGATAGTCATATAAAAGTGAATATCAGCACTACTGTGACTATTGTCATTACTTCTTGGCATCTTTCATATTCCTTCTAGTTGTCAAATTCAAATATAAATATTGCTCCAATGCTTTTAATCCATGTAATGTGTATACACCGGATTATGCCCTAGGGGCCAAAAGAGTAATCTTTAACCTATATTAAGCTAATCAAGTGATTACATTCTTGGATCCATAGTGTTAGATTCAGAGATTTGGGGGAAGAATTGTGGGTGAATCATCCGATTCTCTTTATGTAACAAATCTGAATATTGTGATAATATTAACCTGAGACTGCTGGGGGAAAAATGCAAAACTTGGGACAATTTTTGATGACTCGTTAGAGTCCTGAATAAACCCACACCTGAAGCCACATCCACCCCTGGACTCTTATTACATGAAGCAGTAAGTTATATTTTATGCATAAATGCTTTTGGATAAGGATTGTTTGCCTTGCAACAGAACTAGTCCTAGCTAATATGTGCACATAAAAGAAGGAACTACAAAAGAATCAGTTTTTAATTATCATGAAGTCCATAACTTAAGAAACATCAGATTTAATTGTGAGCAAACATAAAAATGAACAATTTTAATTCAGTAATAATTTTCAGGACCTCTGACTTAAAATTTTGTTTTTTGTCAAGATCTATAGAGGCATATTTTTGGCTTTTACACCACACATATTAAATATTTCTGTAGAAAATTAAATTTACAAAGTGGAAATTAATTCTATTTTTGTCCTAAGAAATCTCTACACCATTGAAAAAATGAGAATATCAGGGTGATAATGAAAAAGAAAATACAAGGAGAAAACAGGTTAACTTTTAGAATAATTTTTTTCTGATTACTTAATTTCGTCTAATGTCATTTCCATTCTCATGTGACAAATAATAATGTACACACGCTTTTCCAAAATATGAATAAGGTTTATAGGTTTCACACAGTGTGCTTGATGGTTATGTAGCAAGTATTTTGCAATTGATATTAAAATCTATCGAATATTATAATAGTTTTTTCTTGCTAATAATACTGAGGTATTAATAGAAATCAAGAAAAATATTTTGACAATATTTGTCAGAATTAATACTGGCTTTCAAAAGTTGTAAAACTGTCTACAAAATATCTTATTTTTCTGTGAATATTATTTTTATGTTTTATTCAATTATATCTGAACATAAAATCCCTTGGAAACAGAACTAATTAAAATAAAGGTTGATATAATGTTGTATTTTGATAAAACCATATACAGTGCTTAGACTCAAAATCATATTGACAATTCAAATTGATAATGGAAATTAAAATTAGTTAACTCCACTTTGGGGGACACAATAGTACTTCAAATAATTTATCTATAAAACATTCTTTTGAATGGCTTTTTATATGTCTATTTTAGTCAATAATTCCTGTGGTTCTGTATAATATGTAGAAAACATTCAACAATTTAAAGTTCAATAGAAGTTAGCTAAGTATGAGTAAAGAGACAGAGAAAATTCATATTTGTTAAATTGCTAAAATTGATACCATGTTATAACAAAACGCTAACAATTGATTTAGTACAACAGCAATGATAACTGTTGAAAGGTTAAGTTAGTGGTTTTAAAAGGAAAAATAAACAATCTAATAAAAAGCACATTTTCTTTAATGAGTGTTCAAACTGTGATGATTGTACCTTTTCCTACTGTGTTATTTCCACATTGTTCATTTTGAAAACTGGGGTAGGTTAAGTATTGTCTCTCAAGTCCATATGTATATATGTTTGAATAACCTTTATGGTGACCTTTCCGTTACTCTGATGCCATGAAATTTTTCTAAATAGATAGTTGGATATGTGTGCACATATGTATGTATGTATGCATTTAGAGAGAGAATAAAAGTTTGAAAAGAAAACCTATTTTTTTTTCTCAATCTATTCAGCTTAATGAGTCCAGAAAAGTGTTTCCTAATGATGGTCCCAGAGGTTTACCGGATTTTGAAAAGTTTTATACTCATGAGTAAGCCTAATTTTTGCATTCAATAATGTCTTTTATCACATTTTGAGTATAAAGTTGAAAATCAGTACAATTCCCTCTCTACTTACTTAAGTTTTTTAATACCTGAAATAAATGTTTAAGGAAGTTTGTGCTTGTGTGTTCACATGCACACAAGTGTAACTAATTTTCATGTAATGAAACTTGATTATTTCCTCATGTAAATTCTCTCACATGAAAATTTAACCCTGTACAATTCAAGACAATTTATTTCTTTTATGTAAACAAATACCGTGTTAATTTCTTTATTCCTTCATTATTATGAAACTAAGTATTTCAGAATTATACTAATTCTGGATGTGTTTATGATAGGATATTTGGGGGCAGTATGAATTTGAGGTTAATTTTATGGCAATTGATTATGACACATTTTCAAGACTATTTTCCAACATTCACATAGTAACTTTGATTTAATTAAAGAAAACTAGGAGGCATAACCAATCTAAAAGCAATGAGATCAATAAAGACCGACGGGCTTGTTTCATTTAACAAAATGAGATTTCATGCACAGTGGACCCATTAATTCATTTCCTATAGAAAATCCTCTGGTCTATTACCTTTGAAGCCTATGCAATGATTGTATTTTGCACATATGTATAGAATACATGTAAACATATTCTAGCTACAAATCAATGCCTTCAATGATCATATTTTCCATATATTTTCTTATAATGTTGCAAATATATAAAACTATTTTAAACATTTTTATAATTTATCTTCATTCTTGTCAGACTTTAACATCTCTATAAACTATTATATATTTAATAACTAAGACTAATAAATGCTAATTTATGGATTGTTCAAAACAAAAATATTATAAAATAATATTACAACTAATGCAATCATCTCATTGACTGAGAGATGAAATTCAATACAATGGCAGTATAATGGGGTTGAGTTGGTTTAGCATATATGGACTATGTATGTATTGCATAGGAAAGCAGGGATTTTTGCAGTTGTACAGATATGTATAGCTTTATGTATGCATTTATTTACTTTCTTTCTTTCGATCATTACTGTGTGATCTTGAATAGGCTGAAATGGTGTTTGAATAGGAAAAACTGATAAACTTTCTGTAGCTAATATTCACTTCCAGCCACAGTGGCTTTGAGAGAAGTAAGATGTTTTTCAATGATGACGAAAGTTCAGTTTGGGGTGTGTATATGTAATGTCGCTTCACTTTTACATCTGGTTGACTACTATAGTTTATTAACACTGAATAGACAAAATGAAACATATTTGTGGGTTACATCCAGCAGCTTTAAGGTTCTACTCTACTATATTATTGCATATTACCTGTAATCATTACATCAAACAAGCAGATATTGAGAGATGTTGTCATATAGCAATATAATTACTCCCTTTCAATACCCGCCCCCGCCCTCCTCCCGCCGCCAAACCAAGCTGGAGCAGTGTCTGCCCAAACGGCTGGCCAATTTTGTGCTTGAAACCCAGGGCCCTGGTGGGTTAGGCACTGGAAGGAATCTCCTGGTCTATGGGTTGCAAAGACTGTGAGAAAAGCATAGTATCCGGGCCAGAGTGCACAGTTCCTCAGGCTCAGTCCCTCACGGCTTCCTTTGGGTAGGGGAGAAAATTCCCCTACCCCTTCTGCTTCCTGGGTGAGGTGATGCCCCACGCTGCTTCGGCCCTCCCTCTATTGGCTGCAACCACTGTCCTATCAGTCTCAGTGAGATGAACCTGGTACCTCAGTTGGAAATGCAGAAATCACCCATCTTCTGCGTCAATTTCACTGGGAACTGCAGACCGTAGCTGTTCCTATTTGCCCATTTTGCCAGCAATTATGATCCTAGCTTGTTAATTGTCAGCTGAGCTGCCAGATGAGCCAACTGAATGACAAGGAAGTCCTTCATAAGGTTCACACGAGGAGAACCACCAAATCAATACTCTAAATCATATGAAATAAATATTTATTACTTTAACCCATGAAGTTTTTGGGGTGGTTTGTTACACAGCAAGAACTTACCAAGACACTACAGAACTAAAGTTGTAGTCAGAGATACAAAGATAAAAACAAAATCTCTTACACTGGCAGTTGTTGATAGCTTATCATTTCTCTCCTGCTTGCATGAGTAAGCTCTATGATTGATTAACCTACTACAACTCTTTCGCTATTGGAAAATGCTTCTGCTTGCACTTACTGTTTAACACCTCCACCTTATTCCCATCTTCTTAATTTCTCTGCTTTTGAAAAAACATATCATGAGTTTCTGTTCCAAGATGGCTGAATAAGAAGAGCTCCAGCCTCTGCTCTCAGCGTGATCAATGCAGAAGATGGGTGATTTCCGCATTTCCAAATGAGGTTCTTGGTTCATCTCATTGGGACAGGTTGGACAGTGGGTGCAGCCCATGGAGGGTGAGCCGAAGCAGGGCAGGGCATCGCCTCACCCGGGAAGCACAAGGGGTTGGGGGATTTCCCTTTCCTAGCCAAGGGAAGCTGTGACAGACTGTACCTGGAATAACGGGACACTACTACCCCAATACTGCACTTTACCCACAGTCTTAGTAACTGGCAGACCAGGAGATTCTCTCCCGTGCCTGGATCAGTGGGTCCCACACCCACGGAGCTTTGCCCACTGCTAGTGCAGCAGTCTGAAATCTACCTACAAAGCTGCAGCCTGGTGGTGGGAGGCGCGTCTGCCATTGCCGAGGCTTGAGTAAGTAAACAAAAGGCTGGGAAGCTTGAACTGGGAAAAGCCCACCACAGCTCAGCAATGCTACTGCCTCTATAGGCTCTACTTCTGTGGGCATGGCAGAGCTGAAAAAAAGGCAGCAAGAACTTCTGCAGACTTAAATGTCCCTGTCTGACAGCTCTGAAGAGAGCAGTGGTTCTCCCAGCACGGTGTTTGAGCTCTGAGAATGGACAGACTGCCTCCTCAAGTGAGTCCCTGACCACCGGGTAGCCTAACTGGGAGACACCTCCCAGTAGCAGCCAACAGACACCTCTTACAGGCAGGTGCTCCTCTGGGACGAAGCTTCCAGAGGAAGGATCAGGCAGCAATATTTGCTGTTCTGCAGCCTCCACTGGTGATACCCAGGCAAACAGGAACTGGAGTGGACATCTAGCAAACTCCAACCTACCTGCAGCTGAGGGACCCGCCTGTAGAAAGAAAACTAACAAACAGAAAGGAATAGCATCAACATCAACAAAAACGATATCCACACCAAAATCCCATCTGTAGGTCACCAACATCAAAGACCAAAGGTAGATTAAACGACGAAGATGAGGAGAAGCCAGCACAAAAAAAGCTGAAAATTCTAAAAATCAGAGCACCTCTTCTCCTCCAAAGGATGACAGCTCCTTGTCAGCAACAGAACAAAGCTGGACAGAGAATGACTTTGACAAGTTGACCGAAGTAGGCTTCAGAAGGTTGGTTATAAACTACTCCGAGCTAAAGGAGCATGTTCTAACCAATTGCAAGGAAGCTAAACCTTGAAAAAAGGTTAGACAAATGGCTAACTAGAATGAAGTGTAGAGAAGACCTTAAATGACCTGATGGAGCTGAAAACCATGGCATGAGAACTTTGTGTTGCATGCACAAGATTCAGTGCCCAATTCGATCAAGTGGAAGAAAGGAAATCAGTGATTGAAGATGACCTTAATGAAATAAAGCAAGAAGACAAGTTTAGAGAAAAAAAGAGTAAAAAGAAAGGAACAAAGCCTCCAAGAAATATGGGACTATGTGAAAGACCAAATCTACGTTTGATTGGTGTACCTGAAAGTGATGGGGAGAATGGAACCAAGTTGGAAAACACTCTGCAGGATATTATCCAGGAGAACTTCCCCAACCTAGCAAGACAGGCCAACATTCAAATTCAGGAAATACAGAGACCACAAAGATACTCCTTGAGAAGAGCAACCCCAGGACACATAACTGTCAGATTCACTGAGGTTGAAATGAAGAAAAAAATGTTAAGGGCAGCCAGAGAGAAAGATCCGGTTACTCACAAAGGGAAGACTTAACAGCAGATCTCTCAGCAGAAACCCTACAAGCCAGAAGAGGGTGGGGGCCAATATTCAACGTTCTTAAAGAAAAGAATTTGCAACCTAGAATTTTATATCCAGCCAAACTAAGCTTCATAAGTGAAGGAGAAACAAAACCCTTTACAGACAAACAAATGCTGAGAGATTTTGTCACCACCAGGCCTGCCCTACAAGAGCTCCTGAAGGAAGCACTAAACATGGAAAGGAACAACTGGTATCAGCCACTGCAAAAACAGGCCAAATTATAAAGACCATCGATGCTATGAAGAAACTCCATCAATTAATGGGCAAAACAACTAGCTAACATCATAATGACAGGATCAAATTCACACATAACAATATCAACCTTAAATGTAAATGGTTAATGCCCCAATTAAAAGACACAGACTGGCCAATTGGATAAATGGTCAAGACCAATCAGTGGGCAGTATTTAGGAGACCCATCTGACGTTCAGAGACACACAGGCTCAAAATAAAGGGATGGAGGAAGATCTACCAAGCAAATGGAAAGCAAAAAAAAAGTAGGGGTCGCAATCGTAGTCTCTGATAAAACAGACTTTAAACCAACAAAGATCAAAAGAGACAAAGAAAGCCATTACATAATGGTAAAAAGATCAATTCAACAAGAAGAGCTAACTATCCTAAATATATATGCACTCAATACAGGAGCACCCAGATTCATAAAGCAATTCCTTAGAGAAGAACAAAGAGACTTAGACTCCCACACAACAATAATGGGAGACTTTACCTCCCCACTGTTAATATTAGGTCAACGAGACAGAAAGTTAACAAGGATATCCAGGACTTGAACTCAGCTCTGCACCAAGCAGAACTAATAGACATCTACAGAACTTTCCACCCCAAATCAACAGAATATACATTCTCCTCAGCACCACATTGCACTTATTCTAAAATTTTAGAATTTTAGAATTTTAGAATTTACCACATAATTGGAAGTAAAACACTCCTCAGCAAATGTAAAAGAACAGCACTCAAAACAAACTGTCTCTCAGACCACAGTGCAATCAAATTGGAAATAAAGCACTCCTCAGCAAATGTAAAAGAACAGCACTCAAAACAAACTGTCTCTCAGACCACAGTGCAATCAAATTAGAACTCAGCATTAAGAAACTCACTCAAAACCGCACAACTACATGGAAACTGAACAACCTGTTCCTGAATGACTACTGGGTAAACAAGGAAATGAAGGCAGAAAAAAAGATGTTCTTTAAAATAAATGAGAACAAAGACATAACATGCCAGAATCTCTGGCGCACATTTAAAGCAGTGTGTAGAGGGAAATTTATAGCATTAAATGCCCACAAGAAAAAGCAGGAAAGATCTAAAATTGACACCCTTACATCACAATTAAAAGAACTAGAGTAGCAAAAGAAAACAAATTCAAAAGCAAGAGGAAGGCAAGAAATAACTAAGATCAGAGCAGAACAGAAGAAGATAGAGACACACAAAAAAAAACATCAAAAAATAATGAATCCAGGAGCTGGTTTTTTTTAAAAGATCAACAAAATTGATAGACCGCTAGCAAAACTAATAAAGAAGAAAAGAGAGAAGAATCAAACAGACACAATAAAAAAATGATAAAGTGGATATCACCACCGATCCAACAGAAATACAAACTACCATCAGAGAATACTATAAACACCTCTACACAAATAAACTAGAAAATCTAGAAGAAATGGATAAATTCCTGGACACATACACCCTCCCAAGATTAAACCAATAAGCTGAATCTCTGAATAGACCAATAACAGGCTCTGAAATTGAGGCAATAATTATAATATATTATATAGTGTAATATATAATAATGATACCAAAGCCTGGTATCAGGATGATGCTAACCTCATCCATTTGGTTGTGTGCAAAGACACAACCAAAATAAAAAGAATTTTGGGCCAATATCCCTGATGAACATCAATGAGAAAATCCTCAATAAAATACTGGCAAACCAAATCAGCAGCACGTCAAAAAGCTTATCCAACACAATCAAGTCAGATTCATCCCTGGCAGGCAAGACTGGTTCAACATATGCAAATCAATAAACGTAATATCTCACATAAACAGAACCAAGGACAAAAACCACATGATTATCTCAACAGATGCAGAAAAGGCCTTAGACAAAATTCAACAGCCCTTCATGCTAGAAACACTCAATAAATTAGGTATTGATGAAACTTATCTCAACATACTAAGAGCTATTTATGAAAAACCCATAGCCAATATCATACTGAATGAGCAAAATCTGGAAGCATTCCCTTTGAAAACCAGCACAGCACAAGAATGCCCTCTCTCACCACTCCTATTCAACGTAGTGTTGGAAATTCTGGCAAGGGCAATCAGGTAAGAAAGAGAAATAAAAGGTATTCAATTAGGAAAAGAGGAAGTCAAATTGTCCCTCTTTGCAGATGACATAATTGCATGTTTAGAAAACACCATTGTCTCAGCCCAAAATCTCCTTAAACTGATAAGCAACTTCAGCAAAGTCTCAGGATACAAAATCAATGTGCAAAAATCACAAGTATTCCTATAAACCAGTAACAGGCAAACAGAGAGCCAAATCATGAGTGAACTCCCATTCACAATTGCTACAAAGAGAAGAAAATACCTAGGAATCCAACTTACAAGGGATGTGAAGGACCTCTTCAAGGAGAACTACAAACCACTGCTCAATGAAATAAAAGAGGACACAAACAAATGGAAGAACATTCCATACTCATGGATAGGAAGAATCAATACCGTGAAAATGGCCATACTGGCCAAGGTAATTTATAGATTTAGTGCCATCCCCATCAAGCTACCAATGACTTTCTTCACAGAATTGGAAAAAAAATACTTTAATTTCCATATGGAACCAAAAAAGAGCCCACATTGCCAAGAAAATTCTAAGCAGAAAGGACAAAGCTGGAGGCATCACACTACCTGATTTCAAACTACACTACAAGGCTATAGTAACCAAAACAGCATGGTACTGCTACCAAAACAGATATATAGATTAATGGAACTGAACGGAGGCCTCAGAAATAACACCACACATCTACAACCACCTGATCTTTGACAAGCCTGACAAGAACAAAAAAAAGAAATGGGGAAAGGCTTCCCTATTTAATAAATGGTGCTGGGAAAACACATGCACACATATGTTTATTGCGGCACTATTCACAATAACAAAGACGTGGGACCAACCCAAATGTCCATCAATGATACAGTGGATTAAGAAAATGTGGCACATAAACACCATGGAATACTATGCAGCCATAAAAAAGAATGAGTTCATGTCCTTTGCAGGGACATGGATGAAGCTGGAAACCATGATTCACAGCAAACTATCACAAGGACAGAAAATCAAACTCACAGGTGGGAATTGAACAATAAGAACACTTTGACACAGGAAGGGGAACATCACACACCGGGGCCTGTCAGAGGATGGGGGACTGGGAGAGGGATAGCATTAGGAGAAATACCTAGTGTAAGTGAGAAGTTGATGGGTGCAGCAAACCTACATGGCACATATATACCTACGTAACAAACCTGCACATTGTGCACATGTACCCTAGAACTTAAAGTATAATAAAAAAAATAAAAATAAGAAATCATATATCACCTTCAGCCTTCTTGACCAAGATCATTTCTCAAAATTCGTAAGTCATTAGTCCAAATGTGGATTTCAAGACAAGACCCTGGAAATCATACACCTTTGACCAAGTGCATGGAAGAGTGCAATTACTTTCCAAGTGCTACCAAGGCCAGGCAAACTCAAATCATTTTAACCTATGTGTCCCTTGGAGGATCTTTTTACAATTGACAGTTAAAAATGAATTCAATGTATTGCAAAATTATAGAGAATGACTATAACCTCTCCAAATATTTCTTTAATGTCCTTCTTCTTAGAATTAAGGTCAGGAAAAGTAACTATGACCCTCAAGATGCAGAGTGGGATCTCAAGCACAGTGAAAACCCTCACCATAAATCTTACCTAGACTTTTACAAATGCCTTCTCTATTTTCAACCAAATTTTCCCATTAATATGAGGGTAAGAGCTTCCAAACCAGATTTTGAACATGTCTTTTCCCCATCCTGCTTAAGTATTCTACCATCTCAATTATCACGTATTATCACAGAGTCTAAAACCTGAGTACCATGTTTTAAAATTTTGCTATATCCTGAAAGTATTTTCTACTAATTGGGAAAAGCTCATCTATGATGGTGTAAACATGTGTGCCAATCATCATCCTCAAATCCAAATACTATATTGAAAAAAAAATGCATGTAATTATCAGGGTCTGATGAATGGTATGCAAATATCATTTTAAGCTTTCCCATGTGTCTCATTACAACTCTTGGGAAATTTGACACGGTTTAATGCAAAAAAAAAACTATTTTGTTTAAAAATTAATGAACATCAGTTTATATTTGAGATATTGAATTACAACCGTAAATAAGTGCACTTACCAGGTTTTACAGCATCACCCAGGAAATGTAATGACCTTATTCGAAATAATGTTATGAGGTCAGAAAAGCCTAGGCCCTGAGTCCCAGAAAGCTGATGCTGCATTCTTTCTCTATCAGTCATTAACTCTGTTACCTTAACTGTTGCTTTTTCCCATTTTTAACATTCTCAACTGTATAATGTCATTAATATATTGTATATGGACATATCATTAAGATTAAAAATAACACAAATTTTAATTTTAAATGCAATTTGTATTTAATATTTTAAACACAATTTTAAATAAAATTGCATGTAAAGTACAATTTTTTCTAATGTCTGTTACCAGAAAGTAAAATATAGGATGTGAGTAACATAGCTTCCCAACTCAAACCTAGAAGCAGTTTTCCCGAAGCTGTACAAAATTCCCTACTGCTATCATTGCTCTACCACATAGTACCTCCAGAGTGGAATGTACACCCTAGCTATAGAGCCCACAGAGTAAACTCTCCTGAAGATTCTAACAGCAGGCTTTTGAATATCAGAAGCTGGTGAATTGACAGAGACACACCTGCCCCAAGAACTTCGTATCAAAGCCATAATCTTAGCATCATCATGATACTACAACAAACCTATAACAGCTGCATGTGAGAAGTAAGCCATAAAACTCCCATCAGGATTAAATAATTCACTGAGCTCTTTGCCATTTTACTGCCAATCTCCATATTATAGCATGTATCAACCACATCAGATGTTCATCATGAGACACTTTCTGAAACCACTATTTGGCAGATGTACTTCAAGAAACATTGGAGTCTCATTTCAAAATGCTTGAACAATTTTCAATTGTTTTGATAAAATAATGACTATGAAAGTTGGTATTTTAAGTAAACTGAATTGGAAACAATATAGATAAAATTTTGTGAGTTCTTTGATTTTAAGACTCAGGTGTAAATGATCTTGTTTAGCGAGTGATTACAGCTGTTAGTGTGGAAATGTGCTTCTGGCTAAATGGATTTGTTTATTAACTTATTTGTTTAAAGGAGACCAGGTGCTCCAGGAATACATGACAAAATATGTTTCAGATGAATAAATACATGAATTCTAATGCAACAAGCTGCATACACAAGAAATAATTAAATTTAAACCAGGAAATGTGTTATAACGAATAAATCAATGCAGACACAGCACTTAATTCATGAGACAAATGGTGTGGTCAATGGAGTCTAACAGTGCAGGAAGCTGCCATAGTAACAACAGGAAAGCAGTTCCCCTGCCATATACCCACATAGGTGTTGAGCCAGCCAAATAAAAAGGCTTTAAGGAACTTCTGCCTTGAATGAAATTTAAGTTGAAAACATAGATGGATGATATTTTGATGGCAACCTCATTTGAATTGCAACTTAATAAAATTGATGGTTATACATGGGACAGTTACCAAGAATGAATTTTTTAGACAGACCTGGGTTTGTTGCTATATACTGAATTGTGATGGCACTTTGTTATATATCATCTAGTCATTGTTAAGCTAAGAAGATTCTTGGACTGAAACAACTTTATTAAATAATAATGATTAATGATGTGCATGTGAAAATATTAAAATATAAATAATATTTAGATTTGAGTTTTTAGAAGAACAATGCTTATTTTAAAATAAGTGAATAAAGCATTGCATCACTGTTGGTAACATATTAAAAAATTTGTATTTCGGGGTTTTCTTTTTAATCAGCTCTGAAATGAAAAGAGTGTGGACATCATTAATCCTATTCTTACAGCAGGAAACAACTAAACAAAATAAAAGGCAATGACTTTTCTTGGACTGATCAACAAACTGAGATCACAGGACCAACTACCACCCAGAACTTTGGAGCAACAGGCTAATCCAGAGAATCACAGCTGACATCAGCTTAGTTAGAACAGAAGCCACTAGGAGGAACACTTAAATACTGATTTTGTGTAATAATAATTTTGACAAATTGCTGGAGGCTGAGTGGCACTAGCATGATTCAAAAACTCCTAGGGCATCATTCTTCAGGGCCCTCAACATTTTTGTGGTTTTAACCTTGAGGAATCCCACTAGGGGTTTTGTAGTAAAGCTCTGAGAAATATCATCCAATGATTTGGATTGGGGGAGAGGAACAGTAATCATCATGAAATAGGACCAGAGAGTTCTTCATATAAAATCCCTACACTTAAGGAGTACAGGACTTATCAGAGCATTATTCTACCTGTGTGAAAGGCAACTCTTGTACCCTAGCTCCTACTTTTTGTTTCACTTACGGGGTGGAGGAAGGACTGACAAAGCTCCATAAAGGTAAAGGACAGGCCCATTACAAAAAAATTTAATTAAATTTTAAGATTATAGAAAATGTATTCTCCTCTCTACAGTAATACCAAATAAACAGACTTCAGCATAATAGCAATTGATTACACCTGAAAGGGGTTCATGAGGCATAATCTTTAAGAAGAAATGCTTAGAAAAACTCAAAGTCAACAGGTGAGACAAAAATTATACTACAGAAATTTGAAATCTCTGTTATGTATAGCTATAGCAAACTTAAAATACAACCTGACATCTAGCGAGAATAACATAAAACTTTACACTAAAGACAAATTTACCACCATTCCTATCACTCAATAATCAGGTCCAGTTTTTAACAAAAACTTACAAAACATGCTAAAAAAACAAGTGAAAATTACAGTCTGAAAAGGTAGATCAAACATCAAAACCAGATTCATATATGGTGAAAATGTCGTAATTCGGGAATTTAAAGTAAGCCTGATTAATATGTTAAAGGCTTTAATGGAAAAGGTAGACAACATGCAAGAATACATGGGTAATATAAAGAGACAGATGGAAGAATCAAAAGGAAATGCAAAAACAAGTAAAAAAATAAAGAATGTCTTTGATACGTTCATTAACTTACTAGAAACCGATAAGGAAATAATTACTAAGCTTGAACATAGGTTGACAGAGATTTACCAAACTGAAATCTAAAAGACAAAAAGAATGACCAAAATAAAAACTGTAATAGAACTTCAGGAAAATTTCAAAACGTGTAATAGATACATAATTGTAATACTAGAGAAGAAGAAAGATGTAGTAGAAATATTTGAATTAGTAATAGCCTGTAAATTTCCAAATTAATAAAGGAGAAGAAGGTACTGTAAATTCAGAGAACACTGTACAAAATAAATGCCAAAAAAGCCACATGTTGGAGTGTCATATTTAAATTACTGAATACCAAAGACAGGAAAGTATTTTAAAAAGCAATAAAGAAAAAGATACAGCATAACATTACAGAAGAAATACATAAAAGCAAATTTTTTTCTTAATTGGTATAAATCTTATTTTCTTGTTTAAACAATAGTAGTAACAATGTATACAGAAATAAAATTAATGATAATAATTTTATAAAAAGTGGAAGGGAGAAATTGGGAATATTCTGTTATAAGGTACTCGTGCCCAGATGAAGAGGTGTACTGTTATTTGAAAGTAAACTTAAAGTATTTAATAATAAATATCATAAACACTAGGGCAACCTGTAAACTTTTCAAATGCATGGTTGAGATGTAAGACAGAAGACAAAAGGTAACATAAAATGTCCAATTAAAGCTAAGGGAAAAAGCTAATAGAAATAAAAATGCACAAATCGAAAATATGACCAATATGATAGATATTAACCTAACTAAATCAATGATAAAATTTAATGAGAATTATCTAAATACATCAATTAAAAGACAGAGACTATCACAGTGGATATAATAACAAGGCCCAACTATATGTTGTCTATTTGACATTAACTATATAAATAAAGATTCAGATAGGCTAAAATAAAGGGATGCAGAAAGATATATGATGTTAACCCTAAGTAAAAGAAAAGTGGGGTGACATTAATTTCAGACAAAACAGACTTCAGATCAAGAAAATTTATGAGACAAAGACATACATTATATATTGATAACATGGTTATCCCAAAAAAGACTAACAACCCTAAACATGTATACAACTAAAAAGGGACCATAAAAATATATGCATCAAAAACTCACAGGATGACATCAAATAATAGACAAATCCACTATTTGGGTAGTTCAACTCCAATCTTTCATTAATTGATAAACCAAGAAGGCAGAAAATCAATAAGGATAAAGCTGATCTCAATACCAGTTACCTTGATCTAACGACATTTACAGAATACTTTAATCCAACAACAGCAGTATACTCATTCTTCTTAAGGTTTCATGGAATAGTCACCAAAAAATATAAATATGAATAGTCTGGAAAATGCACTTTAAAATTTTAAAATTACAAAAAACATACAAAGAATATTCTCAGAAACAATGGGATTAGACTAGAAAACAATAACAGAAAGATGGCTGAAAAATCACCGAATATATGCAGATTAAACAAGTCATGGGTAAGCATGGGTAAATGAAGAGGTTTCAAGAGAAAGTTTAAACATATTTAAACTAAATGAAAATGAAAATATAACTTGTTAAGTTTGTGTCATGCAATGGAAGCAGTGCTTAAAGTGAAATTTATAGCATTAAATGCCCATGTTAGAAAGGAAGATTTAAAATAGAAAAACTAAATTTTATGTATAGGAAGCAAGAACAAGATAAACAATATAAACTACAAGTGTAAGTGATTAAAATTGGAACAGAAATTAACAACATTGAAAACAGGAAAACAATAGAGAAAAATCATAACAAACAAACAAACAAACAAACAAAAGAATAGTTAAATTGATTAACATCTATCCAGGCGCACCAAGAAAGAAAGAGAGAAGACATAAAGTGCTAATATGAAGGAGAGGCCATCACTACTGATGGACATTAATGTTTCAAGGGAATTTAAAAGTTTCTAAAGGAACAATAACAACGCTATGTTCACAAATTTGATATCTTAGATGAAATGGACACATTCTTTAAAAGACACAGACTACCAATACTCACACACAAAAATATATAATATGAATAGTTCTATATCCATTAAAGAAATTGAATCAATAATGAGTACCATTCCAAAAACAGAAACATCATACCCAGATGGTTTCATTGATGAATTCTACCATCCATTCGAGGAAGGAATAATGTCAATTCTTCACAATTACCTTTAGAAATTCAAAGCAGAAGGAACATTTTCTAACTTATTCTGTGAGATCAACATTATCCTAATACCAAAACCAGTTAAAGACATTACAAGAAAGGAAAATTGCTGACCAATATCTTTCATGAACATAGATGCAAAATCCTCAGCAGAATATTAGCAAATAAAGTCCCACAATGTATAAATCATGACCAAATGAGATTTATAACAGGTATGTAAGACTAGGTTGACATTTAAAAAGTCAACATAATACCACATAACAATAAACTAGAAAAGCCAAATGATTATACCGATTGATGCAGAAGTATATGATAAACTCTAACACCCATTCATGATAAAAATACCCCATTTAGCCTGATGTGAATATTATGCATTTCATGCCTGTATCAAAATATCTCATGTACCCATATATATATACATATATATATATATACACACACACACACACACACATATATATGTACCCATATATATATATATATGGGTGTGTGTATATACATATATATGTGTGTGTGTGTATATACATATATGTATATATATACTTACTATGTACCCACAAAAATTAAAAATTAATTTTGATAGTTACTTATGATGTTAGTGTTTCTAACATTTCTACTCTAGTAAACAAACTAGGAGTAGAAGAGAACTTTCTCATTTTGAGAAAATATCTACAAAAAACTACAGCTAACATTATGTTTAATAGTGAAAACCTGGACATTTTCCCCTAAGATAAGGAACAATGAATGGATGTTCTCTCTCACCACTCCTATTGAATATCATATTGGAATTCCTAGCTAGTGCAATAAGAAAAGAAGAGAAAATTAAAATGTATACAGATTGGGGTAGAAGAATTAAACTGTTTGCAAATGTCATGATTACTTATGTAAAATCCAAAAGTCTGTCACAAATACTACTGGAACTAATAACTAGTGCATTGAGGTAACATGATGAAAGTTACTTATAAAAATCAATTGATGTCCCATATTCTAGCAGTAAGGAGAATTTAAAATTTTAGGAAATATCCAACATCTAATATCATTTAAAATATTAACAACATAAAAATGATAATCTATCAAAATACATGCAGGATCCATATATGCAGAAAACTATAAAACTCTGACGAAATAAACCAAAGAATATTGAAATAGATAGATATGCCATGTTCACAGGTTGAAACATTTAAGATTGGTAAAATGCTATTTTTTCTAAATTAATCTATAGATTAAATGTGATACCAATCAAAATCCATGTAATCTACTTTGCAGATATTGACAAAAATTGATTCTAAAGTTTATGCTCAAAGGCAAAAGACTTAGAAGAGCACTCACAATATTAGAGATAAAGTTGGAGGACTCAACTTTTTTAAAGTTAGATTTTACCTTTTAGAGAAGTTTTAGTTTAACAGCAAAATTGAGAGGAATGCAAAGAGATTTCCCATATACCCTCTCCCTCCACACATGAATAGCCTTCTCCATTGTCACTACCTATCTCCCACCAGAATTGTACATTTGTCACAACTGATAAGCCTTCATTGAATGTTCGAACTTAAACAGTTTGCTCTGACATGTCCTATGCCATTTTCCAAAATTTTTGTAAGTGTGGTCTCTTGAAGTTCACATTTTAGAATATTCTGAACTTTGGTAATAGCATTAGAGAGGTAATGGCTGGAAATGCTAAAAATATTGACACTGTCAAATGTAGAAAAATTCAAACTGTATTTCTGAAAATAAACATTTATCTTTATATGGATTACTTACTTTTGTATATGGAAAGAGACCTATTTTTATCTAAGAAACATAAAGTATGTCATAAATGTTATGAAATGCTCATGTAGAAAATTTGCTCATTTTTACTGTGCTAAATACAAATAAGAAACACTAACTTTACCATATAACTTATTTTAGTGGAGATTGACATCAACATATTTGAGAAAGAAGAGATAGTAAGGATCGTAGCTTCTTGCTATATTTTCTTACTTAAACTCAAACACTTGGCAAAAACAGTTTTATCTCATTTAAGAGAAACAGACATATGAATTGAAAATAAAAATAAGTGAGAGAGTAAAAGTAGTTTTGTATATATTTTTTTACTTTTTATTATTTTTTGGATAACCAGAACTATTATTGCAAGTTTACTCAAGTAAGACGTATCTTAATAAAGCTGAAGGTATACATTTTTAAGAATTCGTTGGGAAAAATTATAAAATATTAAAGACTATGTCTAACCTATGCTTTGGATAAAAGAACTATTTGGGTTGTTAGCATCTTGTCCTCCTTCCATAGAATTGATGAACTTTAGCAGCAAATGACATTCAAATCTTGTTGCCATAGATACATTAAAGCTTCTGGCAGGTCACTGCTTTGTGTCATGATCTGTCTCTGGGTAACACATTCTTGTCTAGGGAAGAAGTACCTGCCAGGAGCAGAATGGGGATTAACATGGTGTCAGCATTGCAGAAAAGTCAACATTTGTTCTGCAAGACTAACAAAAATGAAAGGCAAGTCTAACAGGGTAATAGTAAGGAACAAAGTAATCAAGGTGAAAGGAGGGCTGGGTTCCTAAAATTATTTCATGTTATATTTCTTGTGTATTAATTTGCTAGGGCTGCCATTACAAAGTATCACAAACTGGGTAGTTTAAACCCAAAGAAATGTATTATTTCACAGTTCTGGAGGCTAGCAGTTCCAGATCAAGGTATGTCTTTGTCCACTTGTGCTGCTATAAAATAATACCTGAGGTGGGGTAATTTATAAAGAAACGAGATTTATTTGACTCATAGTTCTGCAGGCTGTACACGAAGTGTGGCATGGACATTTGCATCTGATGAGGGCCTCAAACTGCTTCCACTCCTAGCAGGAGAAAGGGATCTGGTGTACACATGGTGGGAGCAGAAGCAAAAGACAGAAAGGAAGAGGTGCCAGGATCTTTTCAACAACCAGATCTCTCAGGTACTAAGAATGAGAACTTACTCCCAGGAGAATGGCACCAGGGCATTCATTAGGGATTCACCCCACAATTCAAGCACCTCTTACCAGGGTCTACCTCCAATGTCAGGGTTCAAATTTCAACATAAGACTTGGTGGGGCCAAACAGCCCATATCCAAAGCATAGGAAGGTATCAGGAATATTGGTTTGTTCTGAGAAATATGAGGAAAGAAACTGTTCTACACCTCTCTCTTTGGCCTGTAGACAGCCATCTTGTTCCTGTGTCTCTGTATCATCTTCTTTCTGTACCTTTCTCTGCATCCAAGTATTTCCTTTTTATGAGGACAACTATTATATTGAATGAGTACTCATGTTAATGACCTCACTTTAACTTGATTACCTCTGTACAAATTTTATCTCCAAATCAGTTCATGTTCTGAGATACTGAGGGTTAGGACTTCAACATAGGACTTGGAAGTAACACAACTAAACCCATAGCGCCTTGAAATGCCAAGAGATAGTTATTTTACCAAAAACTTCCTGAGGCTCTAGTTTCAGTTGGTCACTCTTACCAATATAGTCATATTATGTGTGGGATTTAAGTAACTAGCCAAAAAAATTACAGTTAACAATTTATTAAACATACGTGAAGAGAAAAATATTGGTTAAAATGCTGACCCTATTTTGATCAATGTAACATCTGCAAGCACTTGACATTTTGGATTTAAAGGCAAATATTGTGGGAGCTGTGTGTTTCAAATCTTTTGCCTTGAATCTACATCAAATCAAGCTCATCAGAATAATGTTTGGTTCAGTGGATTTGGCAACAAGATAGATATATAGCTGTTAGGCTAATTTTGAAATGATTACAAAGGTAATGTAATTTCAGTTGACACTTTTGAATTATCTAATATAAACATTGTATTAAATATTGTAGTAATAGATTTTAACTTTTGAGAATAAGATGATGTTAGAGGAACTGAGTTTTTTCTCTTTATTGAAACAACTAAAAATCAGGAAACTATATGAAATAATGATTCTTAGAACATTGAAACAATGTAGTTTTTTCCCCCCTAGGGAAATACCACCCATAGAAAACCACTCAACACCATTAGCCACTAGGGAAATGAAAATCAAGACCACACAGAGATTACCTTACACTCACTAGGATGGTTTTAATCAAAAAGGCTAGACAATAACAAGGATTGACAATAATTTGGAGAAACTAGAAACCTCACGGTTGCTAATGGGGATGTAAGATGGTAGGACCACTTTGGAAAACAGTTGTGCAGTTCCTGAAAATGTTAGACAGAATTACTTTATGACTCAGCAATTCTGCTAGGTATTTACCTACAAACAAAAATATATGTCCACATAAAAATTTGTAGACAAATGGTTAGGTTATGGCAGTATTATTTATAAAACCCAAAATCTGAAGACCCAAAAATCCATCCTACTTTTGAAACAACGAAAATGTAGTAGATCCATATAATAAGTTTTATTTTGCAATAAAAAAAGAATGAATTATTGCTACATGTAACAACATGAATAACGTTATGCTAAATGAAGGAAGAAAGTCACATATGTTACACATTTTGTTAATCTGGTTAAACGAAACTCCAGACTAGGCAAATACGAAGTCAGAAAGTAGGTAAATCATTTTATTATGAGAGCGTTGGGGTGTTTCTTTTCTGGCTGGAAACCTGTGACCAATGGTGCCTTTACCGAGTTTTGCTTGGGACCACTGGGCTCAATCCACATACTCAGCCTGGCAGGCTGCACTCAGCTCATACTATTGACTTGGATTCCATGCCTTCAAAGAGAGATCGTGAGTCAGGCATGGAGTGGTGAGGGGTGTGTGAGCGAGCATGGAATGTGGCCACTGAGCCATCACACACACTGACTGCTGTTGTGGGGCAGGCAGCTCCAGGTGCCAGCATAGACACCAGCTCTCTGTGAGGCTGCAGCTGGACCAGGTGCACCGCAGCAGCTTCCACAGCTGACACCGGGAAATGTGGTGGCACCCAGAAGCTTGGAGATGCCAGGAACCACAGAGTCCCAAAGAGGGAGTTACAGCCATGTCTTGGGGAGCTCCCAAGTCTGGGTTCCCTGAATGGCTGCAGCTTTTCTCTTCTTTTCTTTGCCTGCAATATGGTGAGCAAGGGGCATGTTTCAGCCCTGTTTGTGTTTCAGCTATTTTAGCTTTGCCATTCAGAAGGTCCTGAGTTCTTGTTCTGCAACCAGGAAGAATTAGGTATGCAGACAAGCGGAGGGTGAGTAAGACACAGAGAAGCTTTACTGAGCAATGGAACACCTCAGAGGAGAACTGCAGTGAGTAGCCCCTTTTCACAGCCAGGGTGTTCCAACAAATGTTCAGCTCCTAGCAGAGAGGAGACCTTGGAGTGGGAAGCTCCTGTCTGTGGACAGGACATCTTGTTATCTCTGCAGCTCTCAGCAGAGAGGAGGGCCTAGAGTAGGTGGCTCCTCTCTACAGGCAGGTCAACCCATCATATCTGCAGCTCTCAGCAGTGAAGGTAGCTCCTCTCTGCAACTAGTCTTATCATCTCTCCATCCTCAGCAGAGAGGAAGCCCTGGAGTGAGTTGCTGCCCTCTGGAGCTGATAGTCTTATCTTTGCGGCCCTAAGCAGAGAGGAGCCCTTGGAATAGGTAGCTCCTTCCTGTAGCTGGTCCTCCTCATGTCTCCCTCAGCTCTGACTGGGCCCAGGGCTTTTATGGGCCTCAGAGGGGAGGAAATGAATGCCAATTGGTACATGGGAAGTTATGGGAGGGCCCAGAAAAGGCACCACAGTCTGGTCCATGGTACTGGCAGCCAGGTCCCTAGCCTTCAAATCCTCCCTGGCCTGAAGTTGGGGCCTCACTGTGGACCCACTATCTTCCGTCCAGGAAACTCTCTGCCTCCTGCTGCTGTACAGGGTGCCTGGGCTCAGTGAGAGTCATTTCCTCCATATATATATATAAAGTTATAGGAAGATTTCCCCATATATATATTTATATATATATTTCCCCATATATATATTTATATATATATATTTCCCCATATATATATTTATATATATTCCCCATATATATTTTATATATATATATTCCCCATATATATTTTATATATATAAATACACATATATAAATACATATATAGAGTATTGTATATATATATAATGTATTTATAGATATATAAATGTATACTGGAGTCACTGAATTAAAAGGGTGACAGAAGGATATTTAAACAAATAAAGTCAAAAATTTCCCACACTTCATACCTAACTCTATATATATATATATATATATATATAGTATATATACAATGTTAAGAAATATATGCTCAATCAAAATAAATTTGGGAGACTTTATATTTAATTCAGAGTTGTAGAGACATGGAATAATATCCCTCCCACTCTCACAAGAAGGCAAAAGCTTCACAAAATGCAAATTAACAACTCCTCTTGAAGTCAGCAGAGAAGAGAGGCACTAAGGCACACAAGTAACCAAAAATATGAAGAGACTCAGATGCCAGAAGAGAGAAACAACTTTCCAGCATTTGCCTCCTTGGAACAGATTCAGTAGAATGCATTACAAACGGTTAAGACATTATAGCCAAAAGACTTTAAAGACTTCCTAAAAGTGAAGTGTAGTCAAGCGTGAGTGTAAAACCATTGGAGGCCACAGATAAAAGGGAAAAGGAGTGAGGTCTTATCCTCTGCAGGCTTTTTCTCCATTAACCCTACCATGTGCTCTCAGAGAAGATTGGAGAAAATTCCAAAGAGGTTTTTCTTGTGGTGGGAGCAAGGAACACAGATTACTGCAGAAATTTTACAGAGGAAGATTTCCCCATCTTCTCAACAGATTATAAACCTTAATCTGTAGAAGAAAACCAATAAATACTGTTGCCTGAGCCCTTTAGGGCATGGGAGGAAATGCAATGCAGCTAGGGAAAATAACAGAACAGAAATAAAACTAAACAAAAATACATTCTCCTTGGGGGGAATTGCAGGACCACATCATAATACATATTGGGTTTAGTACTTCAGCTCCAAGAGGGCAAATAGCACTTGTGAAGTCTCCACTACTGATATGTATAGACACAGTTCCTGCCCAAGACTAAGGTTTAGTTATAACACCCCAGCCTCCACTCCCCCACCCCACCATCATAGGCTAACAAACACTGGGGAAAGATAATGATGGAATATACCTGGGAGAGCTGTAGCAGAAAGATTTTCTTTAGGCCACAGCACAAAACGGAAACCCAAAGCCAAGAGGGGAGCAGAATGGAGGAAACAAATAAGTACCAACAAAAAGTACCAACCACCATGGCACGTGTATACCTATGTAACCAAACTGCATATTCTGCACATGTATCCCAGAACTTAAAGTATAATTTAAAAAAAGAGAGAAAACATATGAATCCACAAAAAAGCTTTACTTGTAAGAGCTAAACCTGTGCACATCTCATGTACATGTTGCTATGATCTGCATGTTTGTGTCCCTCCAACATTTATGTTGAAACCTAACCTCCATTGTGGTGGTATCAAGAGGTGGGGCCTTAAGGAGGTCATTAGGTTATGATGGTGCTGCCCTCACGAATGGGATTAGTGCCCTTATCAGAGAGGCTTAAGGAAGCGTTCTTCCTCCTTCTTCCATGTGAGGACTCAGTGAGAAAGTGTCATCTTTGAAGCAGAGAGCATTTATCACCAGACACCAAATCTGTGGGTGCCTTGATCTGGGACACCCCAGCTTCCAAAACTGTGAGCAATAAATTTCTGTTGTTTATTTAAAAAAAAAAGTACCTACCTTCTGGCATATTAACCTCCACCCCAAAGCCAAGTCATTACTAAAGGAATTTGCAGGCTGTGGTGAAATGGGAGTAGTTATAGCAATAATGGACCCTGAACTCAGATCAACTCCTCACTAGATTATCCGAAGCCCACACATAAGAGACCATGAAGAATGAAAGTTTGATTTTACAAGCAAAACAAAGGATATCCCCCAGTATCTACTATCCTACAAAACATTTTAAACCTCTCCCAGAAAATTATTAGACATACAAAAGGGCAAGGAAAAAGAAACTCAGAAGAGACAAAGCAATGATCAAAACCAGACTTGGATGAGACAGACGTTAATGCAATCAAGCAATTAGCTCCCAGTGGCATTTGTAGAACATTCTAATCTACAAAAGCAAACTACACTGTGAGCCCATGAAAAAATGCTCAACATGATTATTAGGAAAATAAATAATAAAATACCATTTAATTATCAGAATGGTTAAACAGACTAAAAATGCCAAAAGTTAGTGAGAATGTGGGAAAATCATAAATCTCATACCTGTACAATCATTTTGTCAAAAACTCTGTCAATAAATCATCTAACTAAACAAATACTTATTTTACAATCCTTTAATTCCGTTACTATATTTTAACCTCCTCCAGTGAAAATATATGAATCCAAAAAAAAAAACCTCAAATGTTTCACAGCAGCTTTATTAATCAGGGTTAAAATGTAAAAGCAGCTGAGTCTGCTTTCAGGAAAATGTATTTTGAAATTGAGGTATTTTCACACAAAGCAATACCGCTTATCAGTAAAAAGAGGTGATGTTATTTGACTTTATTTGCTTTCAGTTCTGAAACAGACACAAGTAATCTACGGTCCAAAATTAACAGAACAAGCATTGCCTCTTAGGAGTGGGATGAGGACTGAGTAGAGAGGGGAATGAACAAACATTCAAGGCTGAGAGTAATATTTTATATCTTGATTGGAGTTTAGTTTACAATGGCATGTACATTTGTCAATACTCAAAAAATATACACTAAAAGTTGTGCAATGTAATGTGTATAAACTTGACGTCAAACTAAAAGAACTCTATATAAATATTGAATTGTATCTAATGTTCTTTACCAGATATATTTAAAACTCTTCTGATGTTTTTAATTTAGTTTGAATGTCATCAAAAATAATATGAATTGATGGAAGTATGAATAAGGGAATGGACGTCTAATGAGCAAGAACAGTAAAATGACTTTAGTGTAATCCAGGGCTGTGTATAGGAGTGTTCACTATATATTTTTTAACTTTACTATGTGTTTTAAGGTTTCCATAATTTAAAAAAAGGGAAAAAAAAGAAATATAGAAGAGACTGGCCACTCTTTCCAACTACTAGCTGAAACATAAATTTTTAAAATGTTTATAGTTTTGCCATATGAAAAGGGATTTATAATAACAGAAATAAGACTTAATTGTAAATAAAGTAACAAGGGAACATTTTGTTATCTGAAAGAGTGAGCAGAAAAGTCATAGATCCTGCCGCAGATATCACCCAAGGGACAAGGTAAAAGCAGCCAAACACAACAATTTTAAAAGGACAGTTATGGGAGGAACAAAGTTACTTTGTTGTTAAATTCTGTTGTATTTTCCTTTTCATCCTAACAGTTCCACACAAAACAATTTCCTGGCAAAGTTAAATGTCTGGCTTAGATTAAACTTTATATAGTTATAATGTCCTGAAATAATTCAGGGTGTGATTTTTCACCTGTGGGATGAGTTATTTGGTAATGGCTAGAATAAAAGACAGTGTAGCCAAACTACCTAGAATTTCACATTGGCTCTACATTTATCAACCATGGAACAAAATTATTTAGCCTCACACAGCAAGTATTATCATCTGTAAAATTGAGATAACGGTACACATCACATGGAGTTATTGTTAGAATCAAGTTAATTGATGGCTACAGAATCTAGGGGAGTACAATATAAATACTACATATTATTATCTTGTTCAATATTGTTTGCACTTTTATAAAGGCATTTGATATAGTAGCTAAAGGACTGTCTTTTACCTTTGCAGTATTTAATAAATTTATCACCAATGCCAAAGGTATAATCAGTCTAAGCTATTTCAATGAAATTTTTAAAAGTGTAATTGAACAAAAAAATGACTAATCATGTTACAAAATAACTGTTACAAATTCAAGAAATGTATAATTTTTCTTCAAATAATTTACAATCTTGCACACATATTTTGTCACATCAAACATCGTTAGTATTGGATTTTAGTTTTAAGTACACACATTCATGCAGGTACACACACAGGCACACACACGTTGATGACTGGCATGTATTTTCTAATATTTAAAACGTTTATTTATACTTTCTATACTATATTTACATAGACTTGATATGAACCATATGTTTATCTTTATGCCGATTATCACCTGTAGCATTGTTGTTGCATGGATTTCTTAAGTAGTTATTTTCTCTCCTTATTTCTGACTCTCCAGAAACTTGCTTCTATGCAGCCTTCTAGAGTTACAGATGAAACTGAACAAGATCAGAATAAACACAGGTTAAAACAAATAACAAGGAACCCTTAGGGATTTAGTTCCTTCGTGATGACTGCATCCATCTCAGGGTCCTCTCTTGATCCAATTCAGCTCTTTAACCACTTGAAACAGTGAGGGAGGAGGCAACTACACTCATGTTTTAACACCAGGTCACAACCTGCATTTTTATTTATCTTGTTTCAGCCCTCTGTTTCATACTGTTGTTGTTGTTGCTATTGTTTTAATTGTATTTTCTAAGCCCCAGTACATTGTTGTGGATTCCATACAACACCTTAATGTCAATAGCCAGAAGTGCCACTAAATCGTCTCCGCCACAAAAGGGAATTTTACCACTGAATATGTGGGGTGTGTGTGTGTGTGTGTGTGCCTTTACAGAAAATAAATGGAAGTAATGTTCTTAATAAACAAAGAGGTTTTCAAAGTAAATTAAATCTGGCTTAATTAAAATGGCACCTTTAATGACATTTCTAAATTTTAGAAAACGTAATTGTGATGTAAGGGAGAAAAAGATTTTGTACTCATGACACATTTATTTAGACATTTAATCACTCTAAGTTTTAGTTTCTCTTTCTGTAAAAGAATAGCTCTCTTCAATATATTTTTAAAGATTACAGAATTCATAGCCTTCTTGAACAAAGGAGTTTCTCACAACTTTTAGCTATTATTAAGTACTCTGTTTATTATCTAAATTTTATATCTCAGCTCAATTCAGAGCAAAACAAAGAATTTTAAAATAGACTTAAATAAATGTGCTCAGTATATAGAGGACTTGTGCCAAATTTGGTCAGAATAAATGACATCTAATGGAATTCAATTAATATTCAAAATAGTTTTTGTATAAATTTTGAAGGTAGATATAATTATACCTGATTTTTAATTTAGAAAAAAACTATTTTAACAATCGAATCATCTGCTCTTCCTTTAAGAAGACACAGGAGTAGTATTGAGGCAACCTAAATGATTATTTACATAATTATTCATCTCAATAATAAAGAGGTTTCTAATAAACACCTGTTCAGAAAAGAATTATATAGAATCTGGAGCTGTCTCACAACACAAATATAGGAGTTTACATAGAAGGACTACAAGACACATTGCCTTTATTCTGATAATAGATATTAAGTCTTTTGGATATTAAATGAGAAAATTCAATCCATTTTTAACACGAAGTAATAAACAGTAATTTATCTAAACTTTGTACAGACATAGAGGAACATTCTGTCTGAGATAATGTGAAGAAACGAGACTTGGGTTCCAAATAAGATTATACATTCTCATTCCTTAAAGATAAAAATAAGACATCTATCTTTATGGGATTACTTTACTGCAGACCTAGGATTAAAGCAGGGAGATTAATGAAGTAGGCATTAAAGTTTCATTCCAGGACTGTAACTCAATGGATTTCATGAATTCACCATTTTCACCTTGTAACAGATTTCAGCAATGCAACAAAATTACCAAGCAACCCAATTTCTTAGGGTTGTAGCAATGTCACAGATAATTAAATTGAAACTGGGGTTTTGTCCTGGTTTCAATAAATTGGCCAGCTGGACCACCAGCAACATCTCCCTATGTAGTTATAGAGATCTAGCACTATGTTAATAAAGCCTCAGGGAGGTCCCACAAACTACTGGTCATTTTCTGCAGGAGATACAGCTCTGGGAAAAATTCAAAATTTATACGTAGTATACCTGTTCCAATAAACAAAGTGTAGGAGTCCATGGTATATATATATGTACAGGTGAATGTGTATAAGGTAGTCTAGAAAGTATTGAAAATTAACGAGACATTATGGAAAAATGGCTTATTCCTCCCCATCCTCAATGCTGTGAATCCAACAATGCACAGCTGCCAATACTTAATACTCACAGGAAAAACACATTTGCAATTTAATTAAAGCACAAGCTGGTACATTTTATTTAGAAATTTCATGGTAAAACACATATTCTCCCCAACACACTTTTATTAAATCAACCCAATACCTGACATTTCTCACACTCGACTTGCCAATGTTGTTAACATTGAAATTAGTCTAACGAAAATAATAAGAAGCTTATAATGAAAATAAAATAACTCAATTTATGTGTAATTAAATTCAATTAGATAATTAAGCATAATATAAATAATATCATTCAACACTTTTGAAGAATTCAATTCAGTTAAAGCTAATGACTGAGTAAAACAAGATGGGGATAAAATTATGTACATTCTTTTACATTTTGTTCAGAAATTAAGTAAACATATTTTTGCTCATTTAATAATTCAAATCAACAATAATAATGATTTTAATAGAATTGCAACACAAAGTTAAATATTACTTTTCCCCATTTATAATACATAGTAATAATAATAATAATAAATATTAGGTTCTAATAGTGCTATTTTTTTCTCAGTCTGTTAAAGAAAAAAGAGCTCCAATTATAAGATGCTCTCCCCAGGGAACCAATCGTTGGCTATACATTTCAATGGCAATTTTTCCACTTACCAGAACAGTTTGGAAATTGCACATATCCATTTTTAGGTCTTTTATTTTTCAAATTCAATCATTACATGTTTTAATAAAAGTTAAATTGACATGCTACAAATTTTCAAACTAAAGTTTTAGCGTATTTCCTTTATGCCAATAATACTAAAGTATGGATCTCCATTTCTTGTCTGTATATAAGTTATAAATATTACCCACATAAAAACAAGTAAAGAATCTAACAAAGAACTTCTTTATAAATTACTCCTATGGTATTTCTGACATGTTTGTCTGTAAACTATTCTTTAAAACAGATATTCCTAAATCACAATTTTTTTTTTTTTTTTTTTTGAGATGGAGTCTTTCTCTGCCACTCAGGCTGGAGTGCAGTGGCCTGATCTCGGCTCACTGCAACCTCCGCCTCTGGGTCCAAACCATTCTCCTGTCTCAGCTTCTCAAGTAGCTGGGACTACAGGCACCTGCCACTGCGCCTGGCTAATTTTTGTATCTTCAGTAGAAACAGGGTTTCACCATGTTGACCAGGCTGGTCCCAAACTCCTGACCTCAGGTGATCTGTCTACCTTGGCCTCCCAAAGTGCTAGGATTACAGGCACAAGCCACCGCGGCCAGCCAACATAATTTTATAATGAAGAATTTTAAGAAAAGAAACAATATTTTGCTGAAACGCAGTCCTAGACAATTGACATATTCTTCTCAAAAACTCATCAGTAAAGAAGCACATGTAATATATATTACATATATACATGCATAAGCAAAGGGACAAAGAGACAAATATATAAATTAGAATTATTAATAAAATGTTAATAATGGTTATCTCTTGTGGTGAAATTAGGATTACATGAGAATTTTTTTCTTTATATATTTTTTAATTCTTAAAAACTTTATGTAGTAAGCATGTATTTATTTTATGATAATAAACATAAACATCACTTTTTAAGACTTGTCGCATGATTAGAGACAATTATTCGCTTAAATAGCAAAGGCATTAATATTTCTACGGCAAGATAAAAAATAAAATTATTTTATCTCCATTTAATCTGTGCACATTGAACTGATAGTATTCAAACGAGAACTTTTTTCACAGCTACAGCATGCCCTATAGAAAATCAAATTTCTAATACTAATTCTTTGATATCCACCTAACCTGCATTAATTGAAAAACTGAATGCCTTGTATAAATCTAGCTCTTGTTTAATTTAATTTAACACTCTTCACAGCCATTTTTTACTTTAAATTAGTTTGGAATCATTTTATTTCGACTCCTTCAGTGATTTGCTTATTTTAACTTATCCTTACTTCTATCCCTCCTGAGAAGGGTCTAAACAAAGGCAGCACAATGTGGTTTGGACAGCAGAAGCTCAAATAAGTTACAGAGATTACTCAAAGGAAGTGATTAAATTTGTGTGCAAACAAATTGAAGAACAGTAAAGTCTTGCAAACTTTGTCATAGGCAATAATATCTAAGATTCGAAGAATATAGAGTCATCCAGAATTAGATGTCAGAAAAACTGGACAATTCAGTGTTCTTTATTTCCTCCTCGAGGCTCTTTCATTCACCTGTCTCCCACAATAGACAGGCTACAGTGCTGTAGTTATTGCCAGCGCTTCCAGAAGTGTCATTCTATTATCTCTGGGCTAAACAATAGTGACTGCCTCCTAACTGCTATAGAGTTTCTTTTCTTTTTGTTTTTCCTTTTTTTTTTTTTAATTTTACTTTAAGTTCTGGGATACATGTGCAGAACATTCAGGTTTATTACATAGGCACACAAGTGGCATGGTGGTTTGCTGCACCTATCAACCAGTCATCTAGGTTTTAAGCCCCACATGCTTTCCTAATGCTTTCCCTCACCTTGCCCTCTGCCCCGCGACAGGCCCCTGTGTGTTGTTCCCCTCCGTGTGTGTGTGTGTGTGTGTGTGTGTGTGTGTGTGCGTGTGTGTGTTTTGAGACGGAGTCTTTCTCTGTTGTCCAGGCTGGAGTGCAGCGGCACGATCTTAGTTCACTGCAACCTCTGCTTCCCAGGTTCAAGGATTCTCCTGCCTCTCCCATAGCTGGGACTCCAGGTATGTGCCACCACGCTCGACTAATTTTTGTATTTTTAGTAGAGACGGGGTTTCACCATGTTGGCCAGGCTGGTCTCGAACTCCTGACTTCAAGTGGTATGCCCTCCTGCGCCTCCCAAAGTGCTGGGATAACAGGCCTGAGCCACCATGCAGGCCTATTTCTAAAACAAAGATTTAACCGTTCCACATCTGATTTAAAAAGGTAACAGGGTACTCTATTGTTTATATAATAAATTCCAAAATAATTTCTATTGATCCTAAAAGCTCTCAAACATGCTCTTAAAAAATTTCTAACTTCTCTCCAGTAATGAACTCTGCCCCACCAATACACTTCCATTCATAACATCCCCTATGCTTCTCAAAATGATTCCTATGTCTAGATTTCCACTGCATCTCTGCTCAGGCTCATGCTTAACCTGTCAGTATGGCCTCCACAATGCCACCACCTGTTCTAAGCTCCGTTTGAATTCCATCTTACCTGAAAGGCTTTCTTCAATAACATCCTACTTTCCCATTCTAATGGAAGTAAAAGGCCTGTAATCTGCTTTCCATGGAATTTTTTCTTTGTTAAAAACATCTTTTACAATATTTAGTGCCTCTTCTATCATTTAGTTTTTACAAATAGATATCTTCTCTACTGTGATGTGAACTCCTTCATGGTGAGGATCTTATCTTATTCTTCATTGTATCCTCAGCATTAGTGTACAAAAGAAGGAATGAAATAACAAGGTGATATCCAAAGTTCCCACATAGTTCCTTTACTCTGTATTATATACACAATTAAAAACTGTAATATTTATCTTTTATTTTGTAACATAGTGCTGACCACTTATTTCTCTTTTTCTAACTCCGCATTTCAAATGTGCATAAACTCAAAAAAAAAAAGTGAAAAGCCACTATTTTTTTTCCAGTAACATATGCTATTTCTTTCTGAATAAATTTTAACCACTGGCTTGATATATGATTTTTGAACATCCTTGAATAAATATTATTTTAAATAGGATAAAATTAGGTTGGATTGTACTTTTTTAATAGGCATTTTTCTAAGGCAGAGATTCAATTTAAATACATCTGCTGCACATAATATATATCTAATAGTACTTTTTTTCTCAAAGCTAATATTTCCATTCTTCCTAAATAGGCAATAAAATAAAAGAAAAAATACAAAGTACTTGAGTTTTGTACGTGAAATAATGCTTCTGTGAATATTGGGAATGCTTTGCAATTGCCTACTTTTATCTGGGAAATAATTTTAAAAGAGAAAATTTAAGTGTGATAATTTAAAGCTTCTTGGTTTTAGTGTTTAGAAAAATTGAACTTGTACATATTCTGAAATTACTTTTTTTATCAAACTTGCACTCATATCACTTCCTCTTTTCCATATGTCAAAAAGATAAAAGCTTTTTTCCCCCTTTCCTTTAAAAGACACTATTTTTTACTGTGGTTAACTGACAAAAAAAAAAAAAAAAGCAGAAAAGCAGAACCTTAGAAATTGAAATTTACCATGTGATAAGTCTTTTATAATGAATACTATCTTTGTATTTCCGTTTGTTAAATTAAGCTTATAAATAATAATTATTAAAAATTAGGCACAAAATTTATTGATGTATATTTTCACAATCCTTATGCCTACAATGTCACAAAAGAAAAAATAATGTCCTAGCAGCTGTGAACTTACTCAGATTGGGTAAGAGGACTTAGAAATTGGTCAAGGGAAGTTGGGCAGTAGTGTCAACAAAATTAAGCAGTGTGACAAAACAATAGTTGATATATATTTGTGTATGCCAATGAAATATTTTTATTCTGACTAAAAAGTCTGCACTACCCTTTAGGTTACCAAAATAATTGATTTTTCTTTGTCATAAAAAACATGTAAAATTCAAAATGAAAACATTGAGATTTAAGTGAGTTGTTTCCCATGACGCCTTCTGGATTCAAACAAAGTAAAGAAAACTTTGTTACTCTCCACCTTACCTTAACCGTTAATATCAAGAGAAATTTTGTTCATATTGATTTTTCTCTCTACATAAAGTGTAGGCAGGAGGAATCCCCAGGTGTATCGAGACCTGCCATCTTTTTCTCCATTATTTTGTGACTTCCTGGCTATTAAGTAGATGGAATGATATCCAACGTTCACACAACTCTCCACACACACTTGCAAGCTGGCACCTACACCAAGCCTTAGGGAGTCTACAAATGAAATGATGCGAAGTTCATCTTCACTAGCCACTCAATCCTGGTGGGATAACTCCAGGTTCTAGTGCCAAAATAAATGAAAGAAAAACTTTGTCTCAGAAATATCTTATAGAAAGAAACAACAAAAAAACTGAAAAATGTTTGGATCCTTTACATAAAGTACAAAATGAAATAAGTTTTAGGTTTCAAAACAGTCTGACATATTCTCTCAGAAACATCAATAATGCAATGTTTACTGTGTTTCTTTTTTATTATATTCCATGTTTTTCAGAAGCAGGTTCATATCCTAAGGGGACAAGGTTTAACAGTTACATGGCATAGCAATCAGGCTGAAGTTACAGCATGTTAAAATGCCAGAATCCGCATATGTTTATTGCAGCACTGTTCACAATAGCAAAGACTTGGAACCAACCCAAATGCCCATCAATGATAGACTGGATAAAGAAAATGTGGCACATATACACCACGGAATACTATGCAGCCATAAAAAGGGATGAGTTCATGTCCTTTGCAGGGACATGGATGAAGCTGGAAAAGATCATTCTCAGCAAACTAACACAGGATCAGAAAACCAAACACCACATGTTCTCACTCATAAGTGGGAGTTGAACAATGGGAACTCATGGACACAGGGAGAGGAACAACACATACCAGGGCCTGTCAGAGGGTGGGGAACTAGGGGAGGGACAGCATTAGGAGAAATGCCTTATGTAGATGACAGATTGATGGGTGCAGCAAACCACCATGGCACGTGTATACCTATGTAACAAACCTGCACTTTCCACACATGTATCCCAGAACTTAAAGTATAATAAGAAGAAGAAGAAAGAAAAAAGGAAAAAAGAAAAGAATTATGAATCAATTTTCTGAAACTCCCCAAATCAAACTTTCCCCTTAAAATATGTAAAAATGAATATTTTATATTAAAAAATTCCAGAATCCAGAAAGTGAAGAGAGAGAATAGTTGTTCAAATAGTAGAAAGTAATACTTCAGTAGGCCTGAATCTTACTATGAGAATAAAAAAGAATGACAGAAGAAACTAATGAGTTAATCAGTGGAGGAGGTGGAGCAAGAAGGTTCCACCAATTATTTCCCCCACAAAGACACCAATTTAACAACTTTTTACACATAAAAAACACCTTCATAAGAACCAAAACTCAGGTGAGCACTGACAGTACCTGGTTTTAACTTCATATCATTGAAAGAGGCAGTAAAGTGGTAGAGAGAACAGTCTTGAATTGTAGTGCTAGTCCCTGCCTTTCCTCACTGGCAGACAGCGTTTTATTGCAGTTGGGGAGGGAGAGCACAGTAATTGTGTAGCATTGAACTCAGGGCAAAAAGCAAAACTGGACCAAATTCAGCTGACTCACGCCCACAACGGCAGTGTTTAAACCAACACCAGTCAGAGAGGAATCGCCAGTCTCAGTGGTTGGAACTTGAGTTTTCCCAAGCCTCACCACTGCAGGCTGAAGTGCTCTGGGGTTCTAAATAAACTTGAAAGGCAGTCTTGTCCACAAGAACTGCCAACACCTAGAGGAGTACTAGTGTTGAACTGGGTCCGGAGGCAGTGGACTACACGGTCACGTGACCTACTGAGACACCAGCCACGATAGTGAAGGGAGTGCTGGCATCACTTCTGCCCTAGCCCCAGGCTGCACAGCTCACAGTTCCTAAAGAGAATGCTTTCTCCTGCTTGAGAAGAAGAGAGGGAAGAGTGGGGAGTATTTTATCTTGCTTCTTGCATACCAGCTCAGTCACAGCTGGAAATGGCAGCAGAGTCCTGAGGCCCTCTTTCCAGGCCCTAGCTCCCAGATGACATTGCTAGACACATTCTGAGCCAGAAGAGAACCTACTACCTTGAAGGAAGGGACCCAGTCCTGGCAGCATTTATTGCCTTCTAACTGAAGAGACCTTAAGTTCCGAATAACCAGCAGCATTACCCAGGCAGTACGTCAAGGGCTTTGGGTGAGACTCTGAGGCTTACTGACTTCAGGTGAGTCTCAGCACATTTCCAGCTGTGTTGGGTACGGAACAAACTTTCTTCTGCTTGAGAAAAGCCGTGGGTGAGTTACTCACAGCTAGTATCATACTCAATATGGATAAACTGAAAGTCCTTATTGTAAGACCTGGAACATGACAATGATGCCCACTTTCACCACTGTCATTCAACATAGTACTGGAAGTCTTATCCAGAAAAATCAGAAAAGAGAAAGAAATAAAAGCATCCAAATTAGAATGGAAGAAGTCAAATTATTCTTGTTTGCAGATAATATAATCTTATATTTGGAAAATCCTAAAGACTCCACAAATATATTAGAACTAATAAATAATTCAGTAAAATCATGGGATCCAAAATCAGTGGCATTTCTATATGGCAACACTGAACAATCTGAAAAAGAAATAAAAAAAGTAATCCCACAAATAAAATTAAACCTAGGAATCAACTTGTCAAAAGAAGTAAAATATTTCTATAATGAAAACTATAAAACACTGATGAAAGAATTTGAAGAGAATATCAAAAAATATATTTGTTCTTCATGTTTCAGAAGAATCAATATTATTAAAATCCATACCACCCAAAGCAATTTACAGATTCAGTGTAATTCCTATCATAGTACCAATAACATTCTTCACAGAAATAGAAAAAAAAAAAAATCCTAAAATTTATATGGAACCACAAAAGACCCAGAATAGCCAAAGGTATCCTAAGCAAAATGAACAAAAACTGGAGGAATCACATTACCTGACTTCAAATTATACTATGGAGCTATAGTAGTCAAAACAGAATGGTATTGGCATAAAAATAGACACATAGATCAATAGAACAGAATACAGAACTCAGAAACAAATCTTCACATCTAGAGGAGACTCTTTTTGATGAAGGTGCCAAGAAAATACACTGGGAAAAAGATGATCCTGTTAATAAATAGTGTTGAGAAAACTGGATATCCATATGCAGAAAAATGAAACGGGATCCCTATCTCTTGGCATACAAAAATCAAATCAAAGTGGATTAAAGACTTAAATCTAAAACCTCAAACTACTAGAAGAAAACATTGGAAGAAATCTTCAGGATATTGGTCTGGCCAACATTTTGAGAAATAGCCCACAAGTATAGGCAACCAAAACAAAACTGGACAAATGAGAACACATCAAGTTAAAAAGCTTCTGCACAACAAAGGATACATGCAAAAGTGAAGAGACAACCCAAATAATGGAAGAAAATATTTGCAAAGTACTCGTGACAAAAGATTAATAACCAGAATTTAAAACAACTCTATAGGAAAAAAAAAATTGAATAATTCCATCAAAAAAATGGGCAAAAGATTTGAATACACATTTCTCAGAAGAAGATATACAAATGGCAAATAAGCATATGAAAAGGTGTTCAACATCATTGATCATCATCAAAGAAATGCAAATCAAAACTATAATGGGATATCATCTCACCACAGTTAAAATCATGACATCATAAAAATTGTTTTCTAAATGAAACAAAGTTAAAGCATCTATGGTTGACACGGTTGAAGATAATTAACAATTTTCACTGAGAGAAAACCAGTACTCCACACATAAAGAAAATAGACACTTATTTTCTGTTCAGTGCCTGTTAAGAATCAAGTGATCAAAAATATTTGCTCATTAATTTTATAACCAGAAGTAGTGATAACGGTCAAAAAGTCACCAGGGCTTGATAAAACTGTAAAATGAGTTTCTCAGAGATGTTCCAAGAGATATCTGAAATCATTGAAATGAACAGAGCTTCACTGAGCAGCTGAATCTTCCAAATAACAAAAAACGTCACAGTAAACCATCAATTTCAAAAGGAAATAAGTGATTCACATACTATAGCTGATATATAGGAGGTAATTTTTTATTTTTATATAATGTCATCCTTTAATAAAATACTTTTTTATTTAAAACTTCATTCAATTAAATAAATTTAAGTGTGCTTTATTAAAGAAAAAAAGAAATTCAGAATTAGTGGCATCTTCATAAATCTGGCATTTGGAAAGTGAATCTCGGGGAAATCTTCTTACCCTATGCTACCCCAACCTACCCCAGCATTTATTTATATCACACAACTGCCCCTAAAGTCAATACCCCTCCCTAGCCAAAAAAAGCCCAGGACCAGACAGATTCACAGCTGAATTCTACCACATGTACAAAGAGCTAGTACAATCCCTACTGAAACTATGTCAAAAAACTGATGTGAGAGACTCCTTTCCAGTCATTCTATGAGGCCAGTATCATCTTGATACCAAAACCTGGAAGAGACAGAAAGAGAAAGAAAATCCAGGCCAACATTCTTGGTAAACATTGATGCAGAAGTCCTCAACAAAATGCTTGCAAATCAACTTCAACAGCACATCAAAAAGCTAATCCGCCACAATCAAGAAGGCTTCATTCCCGGAATGAAAGTTTGTTTCAACATACACAAATCAAAAAGTGTTTTTCATCACATAAACAGAACTAAAGACAAAAGCCACATAATTATCTCAATAGATGCAGAATAGGCTATCAATAAAATTCAACACCCGTTGATGTTAAAAACTCTCAATAAAATAGGTATTGGAGGAATATACCTCAAAATAATAACAGCCATTTATAACAAACCCACAGCCAACATCATACTGAATGGGGAAAAGCTGGAAGCATTCCCCTTGAAAACTGACTGGCACGAGACAAAGATGACCTCTCTGATTCAACGTAGTACTGGAAGTCCTAGCCAGAGCAATCAGGCAAGAGAAAGAAATAAAGCGTATTCAAATAGGAAGAGAGGAAGTCAAACTATCCCTGCTTGCTGATGACATTATTCTATATCTAGAAAACACCATAGTCTCAACTCAAAAGCTCCATTAGCTGATAAAGAACTTCAGAAAAGTTTGAGGATACAAAATCAATGTACAAAAATCACTAGCATTCCTATATATCAAAATCCAGAGCCAAACCAAGAAGAAACCCAGTAAGGCAATTTTATTCACAAGTGCCACAAAATCAATAAAATGCCTAGGAATACACGTAACTAGGGAAGTGAAAGATCTCTACAAGGAGAACTACAAAACACGACTCAAAGAAACCAGAGAAGACACAAATAGAAAAACATCTTGATCATGGATAGGAAGAAACAGTATCACTCAAATGACCAAACTGCCCAAAGCAATTTAGAGACTTAATGCTATTCCTATCAAACCACCATTGACATTCTTGACAGAACTAGATAAAACAATTTTTAAATTCATTTGGAGCTAAAAAAAAAAAAAGCCCAAATTGCCAAGGCAATCCTAAGCAAAAAGAACAAAGCTAGAGACATCATGCATCATGTTACCCAACTTCAAGCTATACTACAGGGATACAATAACCAAAACAGCATGGTCCTGTACAAAAGGAGGTACATAGACCAATGGAACAGAATTGAGAGCCCAGAAATAAGGTCTCACACCTGTGACCATCTGACCTTTGGAAAAGATGACAAAAACAAGCAATGAGGAAAAGACTCCCTATTCATTAAATGATGCTGTGATAACTGTCTAGCCATAGGCAGAAGATTGAAGCTGGACACCTTTCTTATACCATATACAAAAATCAACTCAAAATTGATTAAAAACTTAAATGCAAAACCCAAAACTATAAAAATCCTGGAAGACAACCTAGACAGTACCATCCTGGACAAGGAACAAGCAAAGGTTTTATGGTAAAGACACAAAAAACAATCACAACAAAACATAAGTTGACAAATGGAATATAATTAAACTTAAGAGCTTCTGCATAGCAGGAGAAACTAGCAACAGAGTAAACAGGCAACCTACAGAATGGAAGAAAAGTATTTGCAAACTATGCATCTGACAAAAGTCTAATACCCAGACTCTATATGGAACTTAAACAATTTACAAGAGAAAACAACTTCATTAAAAAGTGGACAAAGACCTGTAATCCCAGCACTTTGGGACACTGAGGTGGGCAGATCATGAGGTCAGGAGATCGAGACCATCCTGGCTAACACGGTGAAACCCCATCTCTACTAAAAATACAAAAAATTAGCTAGGCGTGGTAGCAGGCGCCAGTAGTCCCAGCTACTCAGGAGGCTGAGGCAGGAGAATGGCGTGAACCCAGGAGGCAGAGTTTGCAGTGAGCCGAGATCGCGCCCCTACACTCCAGCCTGGGCAACAGAGCGAGACTCCATCTCAAAGAAAAAAAAGGGGGGGGGGCGGGGACAAAGAACATGAACAGATACTTTTAAAAACAAGACATATATGCAGTCAACAAGCATATGGAAACAAAAGCTAAATATTACTGATCATTAGAGAAATGTAAGTCAAAATCACAATGAGATATCATCTCACACCGGTCAGAGTGGCTATTAATAAAAAGTAAATAATAACAGATGCTGGTGAAGTTGCAGAGAAAAGGGAACACTTATAAACTGTTGGTGAGAGTGTAAATTAATTCAACCATTGTGGAAAGCAGTATGGCAGTTCCTCAAAGAACTAATGCAGAACTACCAATCAACCCAGCAATGCTGTTACTGGATACATACTCAGAGAAATATAAAATATTCTACCATAAAGACACATGCGCATGAATGTTCCACAGCAGCACTATTCACAATAGCAAAGACATGGAGACCTAGATGCCCATCAATGACAGAATAGATAAAGAAAATGTGATACATATATACCATGGAATACTATGCAGCCATAAAAAAGAATGAGATTATGTCTTTTTTCAGGAACATAGAATAAACTGGAGGCTATTATTCTTAGCAAACTAACTCAGGAATAGAAAACCAAACCTGGTTTTGGTTTTTATAAGTGGGAGCTAAATGATGAAAACTCAGGAAAACAAAAAATGGAACAATACTGTGTTCTACTTGTGGGTGAAGGATAGAAAGAGGGAGAGGATCAGGAAAAATAACTATTGGGTACTATGTTTGACACCTGGATGATGAAATCATCTGTACAACAAACCCCGGTGACACGAGTTTACCTATATAATAAGCCTTCACATATACCTCCAAACCTAAAACAAAAGTTGAAAGAAAAGAAAAAACAATTCAGTATTGTCACACTTCTGACAATGTTTTAGAAATTGCATCTTCATTCTTTTATGTTTAAGATGTAATGTTGAATATCAAATAGTCAAAAAAGGATTATCTAGTATTAATAAAAGCAAACATTTTATGTATAGTCTTTCATATTCATACTTACCTTTAAGACTGATAGGTAAGTATTTTCAAAACAAGGATCAAACACGTTTTTGAATTTTATTACTTCATTATATTTATTGGCTAATCTCCATGAAAGAGATTGGCAGAATAATTTTAAATGAATATGCTAGAATTATAATAAATATGCTAAAATTTAATCCATCCTTGAAAATTGACATGTGGATGTTGTTTCCAATATTCAGATATTATAAACAATATCATTATGACCATCTTGTAGCACAAACTGTGGTTCATTTGTCCAATTATTTCTATATTACGCTTCAGGAAGGAAATTCCTGTGTTAAATGTACGCATATTTTGAAGATCTTTTTTAACGTGGGAAAAACATGCCAGTTTGCTGGTATACTAGCTGTGTATGACTTTGCCCGTTTTCCTACCTTTCATAATACAAACCTGTTTCACTTTTTAAATTGTGGAAACAATATTGACATTGATCTGAATCCATTATTGGTAGGCATGTTCATTAGAACCCACAGCCAGAAAACAAAATGAAACAAAACACTTTTCACTGAATAATAAACTATAAATAATTGGGTCATTCTGTTTAATTCTAGGCTCCAAACTTAATAAAATACCAGACATTTTTCCATAAATTGATAGTTCCTAAGTAAGACAATGCTTTTATTTATTTTGCTTCATTTTTATCTAAAGGTATGATATGACCTTATTGGTTATGATGATGATGTAGGAAAATTATTTACCATAAATAGGCTAACTGTGAACACAGTAAATTTGATAATTCTGCTGTGTTGTTTTTTTTTTTAATTCAGCGACTATTTGTGTGTTTCTTTTTCAAGACTTGGTGAGCAGTGCTTTTAAATCCTCAACTTCTGTTCACCTTTTTCAAAGTAAACTTCTTTTTTTTGTAAATATTTTTGTCTCTTTTTTCTTGATGATGTCTACCTCATGGTTAAAATGATTTTTCCATTTTAAAATAGTCACATACTTAATGACTACATATTTCAGCATATATTTATGAGTTAATGCTCCCTTTGTATTCCTTGTTTTGCAATGTATATGTCCTGTCTCTATTTCTATTTTTATTAGCTGTGTTTTTTAAGTTGCTAACATTGGTTCTCAATTAAAAATGTTTGTATTTAATACAACATGCGGTGCTAATTTTGTCTGCATTTTATCATTCTGATTTGTTTCTTTTATTATTATTATATTTTTTTAAATAGAGACACGGTTTCATTCTGTTGCTCAGGCTGTAGTGCAGTGACACCATCACTGGCCCACTGCAGCCTCAATCTCTCAGGCTCAAGTGGTACTCCCACCTCTGCCTCCCAAAGAGCTGATACTACAGGTATGTGCCACCACATCTAGCTAACTATTTATTTTTATTTTTAGTAGAGGAAAGGTCTCACCAAGTTGCCTAGGCTGCTCTTGAATTCTTGAGCTCAAGTGACCCTCCTGCCTCAGCTTCCCAAGTTGCTGAGATTAAAAGTGGGAGCCACTGCGCCTGGTCTGTTCCATTTATTGCCAGGTAGTTTAAAACTATTTGCAGTCAAATTATCATTACACATTCTTGCATTACATTTTCTTGCTTTAGGAAACCATTTTAATGCTAAAATTAAAAACGTTCAAATTTCTAACATTGATGATTTTGTTTTTAATATTTAAATCATTAATTCATCTAGATTTCAGCCTAAGGAGAACTGATTCAAATATCAGCTTTCTCTATTACTAGTTCAAAGTTTGAAAAAAATTCAGTGATCTTTGAGCTTCACTTTCTCACCTTTAAAAGGAGTTTGATATAATTGAGCTTATTCAGTGTTCACAGACATTAAATTAGATAATGTATATACATGGTTTAACAGACTTTCTGCTGATTGTAAATAATAAATGACAGAGAAAAATTCATGGATTCATACATAATGAGATGTTTTGATCTATTATTTAGCAAAGACATTTAACATAGAAGTTTAATTCTTTGGACATTTCAAGCAATATTTAATCTCAGAACATAAATGAATACAGGCTTGGAGGTAACTTCATCAAAATGTTTTCAGTGGTATTTGAAAGAGAATGAAAAGTTAAGCAGTGGTCATGAATACTGGACATGCAGAGAATATTCCCATTCATGGAAGCTACTTTGGCTTTTGGAGTTTTAATCTTTGTTCTTCTACCATTTTTAATGGAAAGATGCAACAAATAACGAATGATTAACCATGATGACAGATCAACAAGCAAAGATAAACACAAAAATGATACAAGACAGAGTGTTTCTGTTCACTATCCTTCAAGTAGTTTCAGATTTAGTTTACTTCTAGGCATCCAAGCTTCTGAACTATCACCACGAATATCTAAATTGCTTTCTCACGGGTTCTACAAAGCACTCTCTTTACTTTATCTACTCATTTTAGATGGCACCTCATTGAATTTCTCCTAGCCAATTTACTTTCTGCAAAGCTCACATTTCTCTTACAATGGAGAAATTTCTTTAGCTCTACTCTTTCAATTTTAGCTTAATAGCATGAGAGCTTTCTTTAAGTTTCACTGTCAGCAGAATAGCACAGATTTAACATTTATGTGATCCATTTTTACTAAATAGCAGAGGAGAAAATGTTATGGCAAGGGCAAAGTGAGTATTAATTTTCTGTATGGTTTATACAATCACTTGAATGCTTCCCTAAAGAAAATTAATATATTGATTAAACCTAATTAGCTTCAACTTACACATAACTATAGCATGAGTTATTTCTATGATGCAGGAAATAGGTTGTAGTGAAAATAAGCCATGGGAGTTAGAATACTCATCTGGCACACAAAGAATCTAAGGTATGATAAGAGTAACATGAGACAAAATTCATGTTTATTACAATAAATATACATATCCATATTTAACTTTTTAAATAGTAAAAGAGGGAATAGTCAAACATTCACTAACAATACCACTCTCCAAAGATCAAATGTTAGACTAATATTCTGGTAAATCTTCCAGACTTTCTCAACACAATTACACATCTACGCAAGTACATACATACAAACACACACCAAAGTTTCATTTCACTCATTTAGATTTAAAATCTCTTTTTTTATTTAACTTTAAATTATCACCCTGTTTTCTTGTCATTTCTTTAATAAACATTTAATAAACATTTGCCACAATATTATGTTACTTAATAAACATTTGCCACAGTGGCACGTTACTTATATTCTAAACAAAAATTTATAAAACAGTCTTTGCTGTTTTCTTGTGGAGCTTATATTTTGATGGAGAAGACAGACAATGAACAAATTGACAAATAAATAAACGATATATTTGTGTTTAGATATAAATATGGATATAATCATAAATCATTAAGAAAACTATGAATAAAAGACAATAATCAAGAGTTGAATGGGATACCCAGTAAAATAAGACAGTGAAAATGGCATGCTACAGGTAACATTTGTGCTGGGCTTTCAGTATCACATAGCAGCATTCTAAGAATAAGGAAACATACATGAAGACCCTAGATGGCAAAAGCTTTCTTTTGGAGGAACAATTTTAAAATGCTAATTCCAGGTGTAGTGGGAAAGAAGAAGTAACAAAATGTTGTAGAGACAGACAAAAATCAAATCACTCAGAGATTTAAGTATTCCAATAAGATTGAAGCAGTTGAATTGAGGCTAATTTTGAACTTTTCTTGTTCAATAGAATATAATAAAAGTAATACTAAGGCTTTTTGCAGGTTGATCGCTTAAAAACCTTATCACTACAATTTTCACTCATGAATCTAGTTGTCATATAAGAAATTCTACTACCCAGAAGGTACCATGCTGTGGGAAAGCTCAAACTAACAGCATGAAGAGGCAACATAGAGGAAAACCGAAACAGCGGACATGAGAGTGAAGTCATCTAGGATGTTTCAGCCCAGCTCAGCCATCAGTTTGATGCAGTCTTTTGAAGGGCTGCAGCTGGCAATAAATTAAGCATAACCACCCAGCCAATTCCTGTTCCAACACAAAATAAATAAGCAAAATTTTTTAAAAGTAAATAAAATAAACTAAAAAACATTAAAAAAGAAACCATAAACACAGCCTCCCAGCCAATCCCTGCTCAAAATTCTTGACAAAGATTATAAAAAAAAAGCAAATGGTTATCTTATATGATGAAGTTTAAAGATGATTACACAGCATTAATTAAAATAAAACATAAACATATCCTATAATATAGCATTAAATAAAAGGATATGACGTGATATAATATAATTTCAGATTGTGAGATTATTTGTTCACCTTTCCTAACCAAATATTTTTGATAGGATCTCCCAAGTTATCAATATAATATTAAATCATGAAATAATGGATTGACAATTAAACTAGTGCAATTATGATGCAGCTCCTTTCTCACCAGTGAGAAAGTAAATAATATTACTGACAGTTACTTGTTAATGTCTCTTCAACTACCAGCCCTATTATGTTGTTAAAATAAAAGTTTTAAAGATTTTGGTAAATTGTCCTTGTTAACTCATAAAAGAGAACTATATGTTTTTGAAATGTGGTACAGTATTTGTAATATTATATTCTCAGTTGTAATACAGCCTACTATAGTCTTTTCTAAAATACTGTTCTTAGACAACAAATATAGAAGCTCATTATAATGCTAATTTTTTATATTAGTAATCAATTATGTTTTTAGTACCTTGTAACAGTACCTTAAAATTTTGTTTGAAATATCTGTGTTCTCCTAAATACCCTTTCTATTTCCCATTTTATAAAAACACCACAAACAAACAGTAACCAAAAAAATAGTAAGTATAAGAATATATTGATATTTTCTGCTTCTATTGTCAAACTTCCCTATTTTCTTAATAAATGCTGACATTTATTGTGTTACAGTTATAAATATCCTGACTTTATATTACTACTAGTAATTGTTAAACTCATTAAATTTATACTGTTTCTTTCTAGCCAATGAATTTATTTCGTGTAAGAAGTAAAGATACAAACTACAAAATAATTATTGAAATTTAGTTAGAAAAAATGATCAAAAATTAGTCAAAATTATTTTTAAGATGAAGAAATAGAACATTTATACAACCAAGATAAATTTATATTTGGAATGTTATGCAAGAGGAAGAAAATTACTTTCTATGTAACATATTTTGTATTAATACTTCACTTGAATAGCTATTGATTGTATGTTTCATTTTATTATTTGTCATGCACTCATTTTTATTCAGCTCCCTCTAGTATTATCCTAGATGTTATTATGTTATGCTTCCATCGTGTTTGCACCAAAGATTAAACTTTACTAATACCACAAATAAAAAATACTAATTTCATGTAAATGTATGCAAATGATTCACGTTTTTGAAATTACAAGATATCCTATCATACAAATACATAAAATTGTTGAAATCTCTTTTTGCAAGTTCAGTTTTCTTAGGGAGAAAAATGCACTCTCCCCAACCTGTGGAGAGGGAAACCCATTTCTTCCCAACCTATGGAATCTACATCCAGTCTCAGAGGACCCTCAAATATTTGACCAAGGATCATCTCTGCCACAGGTGCTAGGGTTGTTTTATGTAAGGTTATTTATTAATCATGCACAGTTCTGCTGTAGCAATTGTGCTCTTAGGAAACGTATATTAGCATGAAATTACTATCAACAAAAAAGTGTTGGGAAATAGAGGCCCTCATAATTGAAATAACAAAATTAAATTTTCTCCAAAAGTTTTTACATTTTCCATTAATGTGAATGTAGCTAAAGTGAGTTAGGTGAGTAGCAATACAGCTTAAATATATCCACAATATGAATTGACCTAGTTTTGCCTAAGAGAAATGGTCTTTACTTTTCTCTCAATAGCAGCATTATTTTAGTTACATATTGTCGCACATATTAGTATTACCTTTTCAGTTATTGTCTGTATACGAAAAAAATGAAATAAATACTTGCAGTTTGTGTTGCTGGAAACAACTTTACTTTTTCTCTATATACCTAGAGCTAAATATATTCATGATTATATTAATACGTAATGCAGAGTTGTTCTAAGAGGAATGCTAAAGTGCAGTTCAATTAACCTCATGAAAGCTCAGCAACAAGAGAATTTCTTATGCTTATAACAGTGTGGTCTGTTACTAACATTGATGGATATAAAACTACAGATACATGGCAGACAAACCCTACAGTAATCCTCAAAGATGTCTGCCTACTGGTGTTCATGCTTTTGTATAATCCCTTCTGTTTGGGTGTGATTGGAACCTGTGACTTGTTCCTAGCCAATAGAAAATGGCAATGATGTAGGAATATCTCTCCCATACCTAGGTTACATTTTATAACAAAGGTGATGAGATATCACTCCTATGATGCTATTATGTTCTGTAAATCTCTGTCACTAGAGTTGCTCTTGCTCCTTGCTGGCTCTGAAGAAGCAAGCAGCTGTGTTGTGAATTACCTACACAGAAGCTTCCAAAGCAAAAAACTACAGGTTACCTGTAAGAGCTGAAGGTCTCAATCTTACAGTCACAATGTAATAAATTCTGCTAACAACCCAAATGGACTTGGAAAGGGATTTTTTTCCAGTGGATCCTTCAGTTGAGAATGTAGCCTGGGTAACAGTGATCATGACATCATGAACAGAGGACACAGCTCATCTATGTCCAGACATCTAAATCATGGAAACTACTATATAATAAATGTGATTGCTTTAAGACACTAGATTTTTGATAATATGTTATGCAGCAGTAGAAACCTCACATATGGAATTACTTTTGTTGGGTTCAATGATGTTGAATAGAAGTAAAATGTGAACTACACGTGTTATTTTAAATGTCTAGTAACCACATTTAGAAGCAGCAAAAAGAAAAATAAAAATTAATTTTGTAATATATTTTATTTTTTTATTTACTTATATTTATTGTATATTTCTATATTTGTATTATCTAATATGCAATAAAATGTTTTATTTTGTAATATAATGTAATATAAATATATATATTAAATGTCATTATATACTTTTTGCATATATTGTTATATGTATTATTTAGATGTTATGTATTTATTATTTATGTGATGACTATAAATTATGTATATATATTTATATTTAATTTTTCTCAATATGGTGAAAACAGTTTCATTGCAACAAGCAATCAATATAAAACTTATTAATGAATATTTTACATTCTTTTTTCATGTCAACTCTTCAAAATCCAGTTTGTACTTAAACATAGCACATATCAATCCATATGCCATATTTTTATCAGAAATGCATGTATGTATTTAATTTTTACAATATTTACAGTATTAAAAATAAGTTCACATAAACAAGTTGTTCCAGATATACCCAAAAGTTTTACTGATAGAGGCATAAGGTTTTAAATTTAAATTTAATTATAATTATATGAAATTAAAGATTCTGTTCTTCATTCACTAGTAAATGTTATTAGTACTCAATAGTTGCATATAGCAAGTGGCTACTGGACATGGTATTGAACAGGGCAGGTTTAGATCCTGAAATTTATGGCCCATTTTTTTAGGCCCATGTTTATATTTCACATCTGAATCAATTGTCCTAAACACTAGGAAACTTAACAATCATAAGAAGTGCTTATTTTAAATGCATTTTACCAGGAAATCTCCCCCTCCACTTCATTCTGGTTCAGTATATTGGTGGTTGGATTAGATAATTTTGATGCAGGTGGTCCAAAAAATTACAATTTGGGAAAATAATGAGGATAGAAGTTAATGAAGGTGGCAGCAAGGTGGGGACTGATTTGCCTTAATGCCTGGAGCTCATCTGGGTATCACATACCCAAAATCTTACTGACTTAAGTTAACACTTTGGCCTTAAGGCCATATTCCTGGGAAATAAGAGAAAAACTAAATAAACAAATCTCAAAAAGAAGACCATGCCACATCTTGTGTAGAAAAATCACATTGCCCTTTAACTTGGCCCATCCTTAATGGAAACATATTAGCAAAGAGGAACCTTGAGCTCCACCTAGTGTTCGGAGTGTGCTGTGCTGCTCACAGTTTTTTCTGGCTATCATTCCCATTTCAGTTACTTCACTATTTCATTTCCAAGTTACCATTCTTCAGATTGTCCCTTGAATGTAAACATAGAACAGAGTTTTATTCTTAATGTTCTTTTGCTTTATATCCAAATCCTAGGATATTTTATTTATATCCCAAATTTCGGCTGCCACTTATATGTTGATGATTTCCAAAACTTTAACTCTCTGGACCCACATTTCTGAATTCTATTAGTTGTCATCACCATTTGAAAGATACACAGGCACCTCAAACTCAGTGTCTAAAATGGAAATTATAATTTTTACTTCCAGTAATTCTGAATTCTCCTTCTGTATTTTATTTCTTGCTAAATGCATGACTACCCACACTGCTAGGGCCAAGCATCAAGGGTGTGTTCTTGATGATTTTTCCATCTCATTTTCTTGTTTAGTCATCAAAACCTGGTATTTTATTTTCTTAATATGTCTTGAGCCATTTACCTCCTCTTTATGTTCACTGTCATTGCCTTTTCATTCACACATGACTACTTTGGAAACCGTCCATGTTAACTCTCTGATTGCTAATTCTGCTTATTTTGTTCCTTTTAATTTTGGCCCAATACACTTCATCTTGCACTTGTCTAAATAATCTATGTAAAATACAATGTTGATCTTCATTATGCTCCAGTATAAAATGACATCTCAGAGTTTTCCGGAAAATTCTAATCACCCTAGTGTAATTATCAAAATCAGTCATGGTGTAAACTTTGTATCTCTTTGGTCTGATTTTTCTATGCCTTGTACGGTGCCTGCTACAGAGTATGTGCTCAACAAATTCTGAAGAGTACTCGAGAGAGTTATTTTTCAAGAATCAGAGAACAGATGTCTTCACACTTTCTCATTTCACTTGTGTTGGTATTTCAAATATTCACTTAAAATATACCCAGGAAATTTATTTGAAAATATTGAATATCTGATTCTACTCCCTGAATAAAGTAATTTACAAGTATGTACTATCATATGAAGGAAATAGTATTACTAATTTCCTAAAACAATAAGATTAATACAAAATAAGTTTTACTAGCATATTTTAAAAAATAACATTTTAGTTTTATTAAATAAGAAGTCTAGCATGGCTTAGTAGAATACTGAAATGGGCTCAGAAAACTTGGGTCTTTGTAGTAATTCTGCCAATAACTAGCTACACAAACTTTTGTGAGATAAACTAACCTCTGTAGGTCTCAGCTCACAGTTTTCTTACCTGTAAAATAAGTTGACTAAAGTACATAAACTTTCTGCCCCTTTCTACCTTATTATATCTAGGTCAGTACTATTGAACAGAATAATGGCCTCTGTCCCAGGAGACTTTATTGAATCTACTCTAAAATATACTAGTAATTTCACTGGAATCATTTATCAAGTGTTTTCTGTATGCTAAACATAAAATTATTTTACTTTTTGATATTGAATAGAGATGCAATAATATACATATATGAAGGTAAATTGAAAAACTCTATCTGTCCTTTGTGAACAAAAATGGGCTTTAACAAATAACAAAAAAGAAATTTAGTAATCATCAAACTCCACACTCTTTCAGATAGCATTGTTAACAAATGTTATTATCCACTCAGCCTGCTGGGACAAAGAAGCTATCTCTTAACAGACAGATTAAATATTAATTATTTATAACCTGTTATTGTTTTCCTACTATGGTAATTTGAATAGTTCATAAGCACTCAATTTATGTTTAATTTATTGGTCACAATAATTATAATCTACAATCTAGATATTCTTATTATTTCCTAGGACCATACATTTATATAATTTTTTCAATGGTGCTAAATATTAATACAAGACCAAAGAAAATCTATATTACAGTATTTATTTAACATTTTTCCAGCTAATATATAAAATGTTCATTTCACTTTAAATAGCAAACTCTCTGTAACAAATTATAAACTAGACTTTTCATTTAAAAAATACAATGGCACATTCCAAAGTTGTCAATTCAGTAATTAAGTAACTGGTAACTGATAATGAGATTCCATATTGTTTTCTATTATTATTGGAAAAATTCCCCAGAAGTTCATAAAAGAGAAATCTATAGAAATTAATATGTTTCCAATGAAATAGAGAAAAGCAATTTGGAGCTGTTATTAAAAGCAGAACCGGGCCGGGCGCGGTGGTTCACGTTTGTAATCCCAGCACTTTGGGAGGCCGAGGCGGGCGGATCACGAGATCAGGAGATCGAGACCACGGTGAAACCCCGTCTCTACTAAAAATACAAAAAAATTAGCCGGGCGTGGTGGCGGGCGCCTGTAGTCCCAGCTACTCGGAGAGGCTGAGGCAGGAGAATGGCGTGAACCCGGGAGGCGGAGCTTGCAGTGAGCCGAGATTGCGCCACTGCACTCCAGCCTGGGCGACAGAGCGAGACTCTGTCTCAAAAAAAAAAAAAAAAAAGCAGAACCGACAATACATTTTCTATATTAGCCTCTATTTTTTAGTGATGAAATCAACTAATGAAGTATTTCTTAATTATTAGATTTTGGAATTTGAAAACCCAGTGTGGGAGAAAAAAAAAAAAGTAAAATCTCCCAATCATTCAGCAAGATAAACAATGGAAGTACTTATTACAAAAAGCTAAGTGAAAAAAAAAATACTATCAAAAGGTAAGTGACATAAATATTGCAGAGATAGTTTACCTCCCTGAGATTTTACTCTGTTCAATTTCAGGATATTTTTAAATATCAGAGGGACAATTTCTCAGGACAAGAACATATTCTGCTCTCACTATTCTTTCCTCCTTGCTTTTATTTTTTTATTTTATTTTATTTTATGTTATTTTATTTTTTGTGTCCTCAATGGAGAACAAATGAGTAACCTATGCACATTACACAGGTTATTAAGAGAAGTGTAATGTATGATGGTATTTAATGACTATGTGATCCTACTTTTCTGGATTTTATTTTTCCCAACTCTTCATTTCAATTCATAATTTTTACTACTTTGGATATAAAGGGAAAATTTTAAGGCTGTAAAATCTGGCTATTCCTTTGCTATATTGTTATCTAATAGGTAGTGTGGTGTAGAAGAAATAATGAGGCTTTGAAATCAAAACTAAACCTTAAAATTCTAGAGGCTCAAAAGCTGAAGAGAATAATTCTGAAAGAATTTTAAAACTCACAGAGCATACATTTCTGAGACACTAGTCAGAATACTGTAAGCTGTCCACAGAAAACTCTCTGCTGATTTATACTGAGGTTAGAGAACATACTTCTCTTCCCTAAAGGATCAGTGAAAAAATGATGTTTTGTTTCCTTCTTGTAGTTCTGCTATTCACATTGGTCTTTCAAATACCAGAAGAAAAGAATTGCATAACATCAGAAAATAACGTTAGATGTTCTATATGATTTGGATACAAGAGGGACAGATAAATTAAAAAGGGAAGTCTGGTATATTCATACATTTGTTTATGTTTAGAAACGTAATCAAATTATTTATGTTATTGTTTTGTTATTGTTTATAAAATATAATATGTTTAATGTTTTGCCTCTGTGGGAAAATAGTTCTTACAATTTAAGCAAAGGAAATCTTCGTTATGTAGTATGTTATAGTTGTTTGTATCCTTTTTAATTTTATAATTAAAGGAAAATACTATTAATATTCTTTAAAAATATTTAGTATTTAGCAGTTTATATTCTCATCATATTATAATATTCTTTTTTAATATTGAAGTTTTATAAAGTCAGGGAGAAAATGATTTATCTTAGTTATTGTTGCAGAAATACAAAATCATAATTCAGCAAACTCTCAAATGTATTTAATAACATATATTGTCTTATGATTCCTCTATATATGTTTTAAAAACTGAAAGTATTTAGTAGATTTAAAAAACAATATAGATGTCTCCAAACTCACAATGTTTTGTGTATCCATATTTTTCCTATCAAAAGCCCAAAATTTCTTTCATAAAAATAATAAATAAATTTACAGTGAGATTGATTTTCCCAACTGGGTCCGTGGAACAAGGCTTCCTTGGTTATAGGAAGTATTGCATTTATAAGGTAATTTTATATTAGACAATAGATAATCAACTAAAGAGAAAGCAGTCTTTACATAATTAAACACATACATAGCATACACTATGCCAAGTGTTAGGGGCATGGGGATGTATGTCAGTGAATATGACAATCATGTTTACAAACAGAGTCTGTTGGTGGTGAAACAGAATATGACATATGCTTTGTTAGTGTGGCATTCCAGGTTGGAGTGTCCAAGGAAGAATTATAAGAGGAAGAAACATTTAAAATAGAAACTGAAAATTAAGGAAGGGGAAAGTAAAAGAAGAAAATAGGCAAAGAAATTCAGGTAAAATTAAGAGCTGAAGCACAGCATAACACCTGTAACAGCCTGTAAAAAAAAAGATGGGAATCTGAAATACAAATAGGAGAGACTGGTAAAAGACGAAGAGAGGTTTTCAGGTATGTATGTATGAAGAGCTTTGAATATTAGTTTAAGAAATTTGAGGCCGGGCGCCGTGGCTCACTCCTGTAATCCCAGCACTTTGGGAGGCCAAGGTGGGCGGATCACGGGGTCAGCAGATCGAGACCATCTTGCCTAACACAGTGAAACCCCGTCTCTACTAAAAATACAAAAAATTAGCCGGGTACGGTGGTGGGCGCCTGTAGTCCCAGCTACTCGGAAGGCTGAGTCAGGAGAATCGCATGAACCTGGGAGGTGGAGATTGCAGTGAGCGGAGATCAGCCACTGCACTCCAGCCTGGGCAACAAGAGTGAGACTCCATCTCAAAAAAAAAAAAAAAGAAAAAAGAAATTTGAATTTCATTCAGAGAGATAAATGAGCTGCTTGTGTCTTTAAGTAGGACATGACTGGTGATATGACTTTGAGATAGTAAATAATAAAGTGTAAATTTTTAAAATTTAAGAAAATAATGTCTACAAATATAAAATAATCACAAACCAGTCCGATTTTTAACTCATTAACTAGTGAGGGTAACAGCATTCACGGCAATTCAGTTGGAGGGTGTCTCAGTCTTGCTCTTGGCCCAAGCAGGAGTATCATTTGCTTGCTCTACGTTATAGTCAAGAATGCCAAAATTTATTTACTAATAGATGAAAACTGGTTATTATCTCCAAGGGACAAAAAAAGTTTAAACGTGGGGTTATCTTTTCTATAGGGCAGAAATTGATTATAGTAATAATTTGCATTCCTATGGTCAATAATTCTTTTCACTGCTATCAATTTCAACAAGTTAACATTACCATTATAGAATTGTAAAATAACTTGGTCAAAAAATATTTAAAGACCAAAAACTCATACTCTAAAGTCCCCAGAGCTTCTGCAAGGCAATGCTCAGCACTCTACTAAGAGGAAATAGCAAACTGTTTTACCCATTTCCATGCCTTGGACAATTTTTCTGGACATAATTAAAACTAGTAAATATATAATATTGAAACATATATAATTATATGTAAATTTAAAAATATATGGCTTCAATTAAGATAGTAATGTAAATGAAAAGAGGGGGATTGATTTGAGAAGTATTTAGAGACAGATTTAACATAATGATTTAGATGAGGTAGCATGTCTATAAATTTTCTATAGCTGCTGTCAAAGAAATGGCACAAACTTGTTGGCTTAAAACAATAAACCTTAATTATTTTACGGTTTTGTAGATCAGAAGTTTAGTACAGATTTCAGTGGTCGGAAATATAGATGTCTATAGGCTGCATTGGTTTCTGAGAGCTGTAAGGAAGAATCTGTTTTTTGGCTCATTTGGATTTTGTAGAATTCAGTTCCATGGGGTTGTGAGACTGAACTGAATGCTGTCATGAGAGAATAACTGGGCTGACTAAATTTTAAGAAAAGATCAGAATGTAGAAAAATCTTTTCTAATCAGTTACTAAATCCTGTTCTGTTGACAATATGCTATAGTAGAATTTTAAGTTTTTAAATTATTCCATGCATTTAGACTAAGCTTAATTTTCTTGGTGCCAGAATTCATCCATAATGAAATACATGTTTATGCCAACTGCATGGTCCATGGAATTATATAAACGTGTCCATATACCTAGGGCATATAGCACTGGGAACTTAATTTTTATTTCCTACAATGTTACTGTATCACTGATGACCTAGTTTTCCCTGACAGAAAAATAATTTGTCCAGAACTTGAGGTGTTGCACATGAATTATTATTTTATATAACAAAGTATTCCTTATATTTCCATTAAGAAGGATGTAAATATGAAATATATAAACAAATGTAAAACACTTATGCATTATGGGGAAGAAGAGTATATATGAGTATGTTGGGCCAATTATTAACCTCTGTTTCTACCTCAATAACTTAGGAGAAATGAGAGTAACTGAGGAATCTGTGGCAAACCAATTGTTTTACGAGTGGCATTTTCAGGGTCTTCTAACTATAATTTTTAAACAAAAATGAAATATGTTCCAGTTTAAATTGTGACATGAAGTGGTACTAAGATTAAAAGATGCTATGCCAGTGGCAATGGCCAAAACTCTCAATTTTTGCTACCTATAGTTATTAGTGGTAGAGAATAGCAAAATGAAAATACATATTAAAATGTAAAATACTTAAAAATTGAAGACTTTAAAAAAGAATATAAGGCATATTAAATGCTAAAAAAGTTATTTGAAATCTTTCCTTTATTTTACATTTCTACAATTTTCCGTAACTTCCTAATTTATTCTCCTGTCTCCATGTACTACATTATAATTTACTGTCAGTATAACTACTAATATAATTTTTAATGTGTTTTCAAGTGGAACAAAATTGTTAAAGATGCCATTGGTGTCATTCAATTGACAGTTTTCACATCAAGTTCAGTCAAGTTACTCTTTTTCATGTTTGGGCTTGCTAATGGAGTTGTTGGCAGAAGACTCCACTTGTGTACATTACATTACACTATTATGAGTAAGCAAGAGCAGCACTTGCTGTGGCTCTTTGTTAATGTACTTTTAGTATGCTCATCTTACATTTCAAAATAATGAAAATGTGTCTTAAATAAAATGACATTATGTTGTTATGAGTCATAAATGCTAATAGTGTTTAGTGACATGAAGGACCATTTTTGCAAGTCCACAATGTAAACACCTTGCATATTTCAAAGTTACATAAGCACAAGAATTAGAAATTAACTAGGAAACATAATATTTGTATTAAACAAAGCCTTCACAAGGTCAATTTGAAAAATTATTTTTAGTGTTATACTCTCACTTTAAGAAGTACAGTGATTCAAATTCTTAAAATGGTATGAAGAATAACTGCAAGGTTTAACAGGATTAGGAAGTTTGCATTATAAGGAATGGTTTCAGGAAACAAACATGTTTTAAGAAAAATATGATGAACATATTAAATCATGAAAAGGAAAATTTAGGTGAAATATAAAGAAAAAAGAAAAATTTAGGTAAAAATTTCCACAAAAGGAAATTTAGGTGAAATAGAAAAAAATATCTAAAAGAGAGTAAGATGTTCTGGTTAATGTTTAGAACATCACAAAAAAATTCTAAAAATATTGCAAGTTCCCATTGTGTATGTTTACAAAAATTTATATTTACTTTTCAAAAGATTTTCTGTCACTTTTACTGTAGGAATTACACAAACTATAACAGCTTTAAATTTGTAATAATATAAAATGAAACAATTATACAAAATAATATTAATTTATGAAGAAACAATGTTTAATTGACTCACAGGTCCACAGGCTGTACAGGAAGCATGAATAGGAGGCCTCAGTAAACCTACAACCACTGTGGAAGGCAAAGCGAAAGCAAGCATGCCTTATTCTACTGAAGCAAGAGAGTTAGAGGGGTGGGGGGAAGTGCCACATGCTTTTAAACCATTAGATGTTATGAGAACTTACTATCACAATAACAGCCTGGGAGAAATCCACCCCCATGATCCAATCACCTCCCACTAGGTCTCTTGCCAACACCGAGAATTACAATTCAAAATGAGATTTCGGTGGGGACACAAAGCCTAACCACATTATTTCACCCCTGACTCCTCCAAAATCTCACATCTTTCTCATATTTCAAAATACAATTATGCCTTCCCAATAGTCCCCCAAAGTTGTAACTCATTCCAGCATTGACCCAAAAGTTTAAGTCCAAAGTCTCATCTGAGACAAGGCAAATCCCTTTAGCCTATGTGCCTGAAATATCAAAGACATGTTAGTGATTACCAAGATACAATCAAAGTATAAGCACTGGGTAAATGCTCCTATCCCAAGTGGGAGGAATTGGCCAAATCACAGGGGCTACAGATGACATGCAGGGCAGTCATTAAATTTTAAAGCTCCAAAATCTCCTATGACTCTGTGTCTCCCATGTAGGGCATACTGATGCAAGGGGTGGGCTCCCAAGGCCTTGAGTAGCTCTGCCTCTGTGGTTCTGCAGGATACCACCCCTGTGGCTGCTTTCATGAGCTGGTGTTGAGTAGTGCAGCTTTTCCAGGCACACGGTGCAACCCACTGGTAGATCTCTCATTCTGGGGTCTAGAGGACAGTGGCACTCTTCTCACAGCTACACTATGCAGTGCCCCAGTAGGGTCTCTGTGTGGGGGCTCTAATCCCACATTTACCCTCTGCACTGTCCTAGAAGAGGTTCTCCATGAGAGCTCCACCTCTGCAGCAGACTTCTGCCTGGACATACAGGCCTTTCCACACATCCTCTGAGATCTAGGCAGAGATACTGTGCATGTGCAGGCCCAACACCACGTGGAAGCTGCCAAGACTTGGGTCTTACACTCTCTGTAGCCATGGCTCAAGCTGTACCTTGGCCCCTTTAGTCATGGCTGGAGCTGGAACAGCCAGGATGCAGGGTGTCATGTCCCAAGGCTGCACAGAGCATGTGGGCCCTTGGCCTGGCCCACAAAACCATTTTTTTTTCTCCTAGGCCTCTGGGCCTGTGATGGGAGGGGCTGATGTGAAGGTCTCTGAAATGTCCTGGAGGCATTTTCTCCATTGTTGTGGCTATTAACAATTGGCTCTCTTTACTTATGTAAATTTATAAAGTAGGCTTGAATTTCTCCCCAGAATATTGGTTTTTCTTTTTTACCACATGACCAGGCTCCCAGTGTTCCAAACTTTCATGCTGTGCTTCTCTTTTAAATATAAGTTCCAGGTTCAGATAATCTCTTTGTTCACACATACGAATATTTTAGAAACAATCCAGTCATGGCTGGGCATGGTGGCTCATGCCTATAATCCCAGCACTTTGGGAGGCTGAGGCCGGTGGATCACTTGAGGTCAGGAGTTCAAGACCAGCTTAGCCAACATGGTGAAACCCCGTCTCTACTAAAGATACAAAAAAAAAAAAAAAAAAAATTAGCTGGGTGTCAGCAAGCACCTGTAATCTCAGCTACTTGGGAGGCTGAGGCAGGAGAATTGCTTGAACCAGGGAGGTGGAGGTTGCAGTGAGCTGAGATCACACTACTGCACTCCATCCTGGGTGACAGAGTGTGACTTTATCTCAAAAAAAAAAAAAAGAAAAAGAAAAAAAGAAACAATCTGGTCACATCTTGAATGCTTTGCCACTTAGAAATTTCTTCCACCAGACACCCTAAATTATCTCTCTCAAGTTTAAAGTTACACAGAACTCTAGAGCAGGGCCAAAATGCCACCAGTCTTTTTTGCTAAGCATTGCAAGAGTGACCTCTTGCAATGGGAACTGGTGGGAGCACCAGTTCCCAGTATGTTCCTCATCTCTATTTGAGGCCACCTCAGCCTGGACTTCATTGTCCATATCACTATCAGCATTTTGGAAAAAATTGTTCAAAAAGTCTCTATGAAGTTCCAAACTTTCCCACATCTTTCTGTCTTCTTCTGAGCCCTCCAAATTGTTCCAAACTCTGCCCATTGCCCATTTCCAAGTCACTTCCACGTTTCAGGTATATTTATAGCAGTACACCACTCTTGGTACCAATTTTCTGTATTAGTCCCTTCTCACACTGCTATATAAAACTACCTGAGACTAGGCAATTTATGAAAAAAAAAAGAGTTTAATTGGCTCACAGTTCAGCAGGCTGTACAGGAAGCATGGTTGAGAGGCCTCAGGAAACTTATAGTCATGGTGGAAGGTGAAGGGGAAGTAAGCATATCTTACCATGGCAGAGTAAGAGAGAGAGAGAGGAGAAGGGGAAAATTCCACACACTTTTAAACCATTAGATCCCATGAGAACTTATTCACTGTCACAAGAACAGCAAGGGGGAAGTCTGCTGCCATGGTCCAGTTACCTCCTATCAGGTCTCTCCCCAAACATTGAGAATTACAATTTGCAGTGACATTTGGGTGGGGACACAGAGCCAAACCATATCACTGACATACCTACAGTGAACTCATTTTCAACAAAGATGCCAAAAACATACACTGGGAAAAAGACCATCTCTTGAATAACTGGTACTGGGAAAACTGAGTATACATCAGCAGAAGAATGAAACTAGACCCCTATCTCTCATTATATACAAAAATCCAATCAAAATGGGTTAAAGATTTAATTCTAAGACCTCCAACTATGAAACTGCTACAAGAAAACTTTAGGGAAAATCTCCAGGATATTGGTCTGGGCAAAAATTTATACAGAAATACCTCACAAGTACAGACAACCAAAGCAAAAATGGCCAAATGGGATCATATCAAGTTAAAAAGCTTTTGCACAGCAAAGGTTACAATCAACAGTGAAGAGACAGCCTGAAGAATGGAAGAAGATATTTTCAAACTACCCATCTGACAAGGGATTAATAGCCAGAATACATAGGTAGCTCAAACCACTCTATAGGAAAAAATCTAATAATTATATTAAAAATGTGTGAAAACTTGAATAGGTATTTCTCAGAAGACATACAAATGGCAGACAGGTATATGAAAAGGTGTTCAACATCATTGATCATCAGAGAAATGCAAATCAAAACTAAAATGAGATATCATCTCACCCGAGTTAAAATAGCTTATATCCAAAAGACAGGCAATAACAAATGCTGGTAAGGATGTGGAGAAAAGTGAACCCTAGTTTCCTGTTGGTAGGAATATAAATTATTAAATAGTACAATCACTATGGAGAACAGTTTGGAGGTGCCTCAAAAAACTAAAAATTACAGCCACTCACAGGAGTAGTTCCATAGATATATTAATTCTATTACTATTTTCATATCTATGTATATCTATATCTCTTTATATATCTATATCTATCTTTCTATATATTAGTTATTTCCATATATATGTTAATGACTACCAGTTAGAGTCAAACTGCATCCCAGAAAGGGATAGATTTTGATATATAAGTCATATCTGGAAACTCATAAAATATTAGCCATATAATATCATCTCAGACATTCATTAATATTACAATAATGTGACTCTGCATTTTATACATATATATAGGGATACCTAATTTAGTGTTGATGGAGCAACACTAAATTTTTACTTTATACTTTTAAAAAATTTTACTTTATCCTTTCTCTTATTATTTCTTCATTAATGGAAGTAACATGAGTTATATAATTTATTTTTGAAACAAATTTAAATTTTAAAACATTATTTTGCTGTCTATTTCTAAGTCTAATGTCTCATTTTGATGAGATAACATAATCTGAATAATGTTGATCAATATGAAATTTATTGAGGTTTCCTTTGTGAACTAAATTATGTAAATGTTTGGCACTTTCTGGGTGTGCTAAGGAAAACTGTTTACTGTGCTCTTTGGATATAAAATTTCTCTCTAAATATGTTAGTTTAAATTAATTAATTATAATATAATGAGTATTTGTTTATTTATCATTAATGTTGATAAAGTTTCCAGCTATATTTGTCATTTATTTTGCCCCATAATTACATTATTTGTTGCTTTATATATTTTGAGTCTACATTGTTAAGAGCATATAGATTTATAAGGCATTTATATTCTCTTGATCTTTGTTCCTTAACAGCATTTATCATTTTATGATGTTTTTCTACTATAAACATATCGTTAGCCTTTTCTATCTTTATTTTAAATATGAGGACATACATTGTTAATTTATCTTAACATATGTGAGTTTAACCTCATATTTTATATTTACCATTTTAATCATTTTGTGGCTTTTCCTTTCCTATCTTGAATAAAACAATTATGTTTTTCCTTTGATTTATCTAGTATTCACTACATTCTTTATTCAAAATTGTCAGACCATATCAGTTCTACCTTTATAGCAAGGCTGATTCTATCAGCAGAAGGTTGATAATGGTACAGAGCTCCTAAAGTTAGTAGAATTTCACTGAAACTAAATTCTCATTCATTCTCCCATCTTGACTTAGTTATCTATGTAAATTATTAAAAGACATTTTTGTTATCAGTCCTTTATGTGCTGTAACAATGGTTCTCAATTCTAACTGCTCATTAGAGTCACACTGATGCTTTTAAACATAACTGATAACCAGGATGCATCCCAAACCAATTAAATTAGAATGCCTGGGGAGGGCCTATTGGCATTTGTATTTTGTAAAAGTTCGAAGATAGTTTTAATGTGTAGTCAAATGTTGAGAACCACAGGTCTAATCAAAAGCAAGTAGAGAATGCAGTATAGATCTGATCTCAATTTTATGATATTTTTCATTTATGCTTATTTCATCTCATAATTCCAGCATGTTTTGCTTTATATATTTTGAGTCTATATTTTTAGAAGTGTATATATATTTATGATACTTATATTCTCTTTATTTCTGTTCCTTAACAGCATTTATCATTTTATGATATTTTTCTACTATAAACATATCTGTTAAATTATTTAGAGCCTATTTTAGTTTATATGTCTTGTTATATATTTCAATGTCTTTATTGTTATCATGTTTCATAATATTTAATGTATCTGACACAGTTCAATTATAATGATATTCATTATCTGCATACATCTGAAAATGAATAGGAAATATTGTCCGTAGGCATTTATATATACCATGGGGAAAAAGGCAAAGCAAATGCTTTATAATTGCAAGTACATTCACAAAGAATGTTTTATATTTATCACTCCCAGGAATTACCAACACAATGACAATCTCATAATATAAATTAATAAAGTATTTGTCAAGTAAGTAAATGCCCACAAGTAGCCGTATTTAAAATGTGTTTGCCTATTCAGTCTGTTTCCATGTTCTTTCCTTTCCCATATATCCAGTCTTGTGTTATATTTGAGAAAAGAGTTTATTAAATACTTGAATACAAAATACTAACGCCAAGATTTACTGAATGTTTACTAGTGCCAGTTAATGCTGTCATTATAATACAAATATTAAGTTATTTAATCATCACAATAGTATGTGGTTATTGTGAAAAAGGTTAATCTACTTTCCCAATGCCACATAGCTAGTTAAGAGGAAGTGCCAGCATTTAAATTTAGACAGTTCATGGCCTTTGACTTTAGGCACTACCCTAACAACCTCCTTAAAAATATTTTAATAGCATATCAAACGTTTATTCATTCAAAATCTTGGCCCTAATATCTAATTTTATTTGCATTTGTATTTATTTATTTATTTTTGAGGCAAGGTCTGACTCTGTCACTCAGCGTGGAGTGCCATGGTGTGATCATAGCTCACTGAAGCTTTCAACTCCTGAACTCAAAAGATCCTCCCACCTCAGCCTTCCTTTCCAGTAGCATCACTCTAGGCCTTTTTGTTTTGTTTTTGGAAAGATGGGGTTTCACCATGTTGCCTAGGCTGGTCTCAAGTAATCCTTCCATCTTGAACTTCCAAATTGTTGGGATTATAGGCATGAGCCACCGTGCCTGGCCCAATTTTAGTTGTACACAATACCTTATCTCTAAATCATCTTCTGGCTATAAAAGTTTGTAAGATTTTCCATCCTGCTTCACTATACTGATTTATTAATTTATATTTTTATTTGTTTTAGGATATTTAAACAGCTACAATTAAAACTGGGTTAAGGACACTGCTCACTTCCTCCACATCTATACTCTTACATGCCATGTAAATGCAAAAGCAGGAGAGCTATTTATGCTAATAAAAGAACAGTCTATACAAGCATGATCTTGAATGTAATGGGGTTGTGAGAAAGTGGTAGGTCATAGAATATAAGGAGTCAAACGCTCACAATACCTCACGCTAAGAGCATTCTAGATGTGAACCAATACTCTACATGTAGACTCGAGTCAGTATGTGCGGTCCAATTCTGGCACCCCAATTGTTTTGTGGCCTTGAAGTATATGTTCCTATTCCATCCAATTCAGCTTTCTTAGCTGTAAGATGGGGATAGTAATATCACTGGTTACATAGAGATTTTGTTAGAGTTAACAAACCAGTACACACAATGAAGTTAGAACAGTACCTGACAATTAGCATGCATTGCTTAATTATTTGTTATTCTTCTTAAGACATGTATCCTTTGGGCTCTTAACAGCTATTTAAGTTAATAGCCTTTTCATTTAACTAAGTGTTGGTGCTTGAAAACAATGTCATGTGTTTTCACATGTGCAGCTCCCCATTCCTGCACTACCATCTACTCCAGCACCAAAAAACTCAATCGAATTAACGTGTCAGTGAATGAATACATGTGTATCATTGTGCTTGGCCCCTTATTATTTCACTCTTAAGTATGTCTAATTTTTACCTCCTGACAATTTTAGAGAAAAGAAGGGAAACATTCTGCCATCAAATAAAAGAACGGGGCATGGGGTTACCATCTTTTCATTTATGAATTAAAGAACTGAACTGACTTTATTCTGTGATTTAGCACAGAAACGCTCTGGAACAATGATATGACAGGACAGTAGAAATAAAGCAAAACTTCCATTTATTATTTAACTTCCTTCTACTGTGAAATAGGTTAAGGTTCCTTATTATTTGGAGATAAATCTCTTAGGGCGGCTGAACTTAAAAGAAGCATTGCTTTGATTTGTTATAAAAGTGAATGTTCCTAATACGATATTAAAAATTACCTAGCCAAGACCTTGGATGATTCTTTACAAGCTGGTGGTAATACTGAGTGATCAACTTTATCCTGGTTCATTTCAGTTTCTCCCGTTTTTTCTAAGGTTATACAGTTCATATCTCTCTCAAGAAGCACCAGCTTGAGGCAAGAGCCTAAAGGCAATCAGATGATAATTTCAGCCTCTAATCCTACCCTTTAAGAAATTCTATTTCATAAAGAAATTTAAGTTATTCCCACAGACACCCGGTGCAATAAAAATGTGTATGTGGCCGGGCGCTGTGGCTCACGCTTGTAATCCCAGCACTTTGGGAGGCCGAGGGGGCGGATCACGAGGTCAGGAGATCCAGACCACGGTGAAACACCGTCTCTACTCAAAATACAAAAAAATTAGCCGGGCGTGGTGGCGGGCGCCTGTAGTCCCAGCTACTGGGAGAGGCTGAGGCAGGAGAATGGCGTGAACCCGGGAGGCGGAGCTTGCAGTGAGCCGAGATCGCGCCACTGCACTCCAGCGTGGGTGACAGAGCGAGACTCCGTCTCAAAAAAAAAAAAAAAAAAATTAGGCGGGCGTGGTGGCGGGCACCTGTAGTCCCACCTACTCGGAGAGGCTGAGGCAGGAGAATGGCGTGAACCCGGAAGGCGGAGCTTTCAGTGAGCTGAGATCGCGCCACTGCACTCCAACCTGGGAGACAGAGCGAGACTCCGTCAAAAAAAAAAAAAAAAAAAAAAGTGTATGTTATAGGCTAAGCTGCAGGGAGGATGGCTCGTAACCAAGAACAATTGAGCGGGAGATTGTGACTTACAGTGGACTTTTTAAGTTGGAATCATAAATTTTTATTGACAAAATGTCTTTTAGAAAAAGCATTTTATTTCAGTTATCAGTGATACGCTCTGTAAAAAATTATTTGTATGACATGCCTCCAGTTTTGTTTTCAAATGATTTTAACAAAATATCCATTATATGTGTGTAAGTATTTCTTCTGAAATAATCATAGTATGCTTGAGTGCTGATAATGTAATGCTTCTGCCCAAGTTTTATTTGTAAGAAATTTCCCAAGCAAATCCATTTAATCATTTATTCAGTCAGTCAGTCAGTCAGTCAATTATTGAGTAGCTGCTATATGCCAGGCAGGTACTGACTGCTGGGATTCAATGTGGATCAGAAACAGACATGCTTTCTGCCATATTATAACTAGGGAGAGAGAAAGATATTGAACAGATAATGGAACAAACAAGAATATATTTGCAATAGAAAATTATTTTAAAAAGAGAGAAACATGGAACTCAAAGTGTAAAATAAGTACAGTAGTTCCTCCTTATCCACAGCTTCACTTTCTGCTGTTTCAGTGACCTGAGGTCAACTGTGGCCTAAATATATAAACGGAAATTCCAGAAATAATTCATACATTTTAAATTGCATGGTGTTCTGAGTAGCATGATGAAATCTTATGTTATCCCACTCTGTCCCATGGGAACATGACTCATCTCTTTATCAAGTGTAGGTATGCTGTCTGTGCTAATTGCCTGATAGTCACTTAACAGCCATCTTGGTTATTAAATTAAAAATAAAAACATAATGTGCATAAAGTTTGGTACTCTTAGAAGTTTCAGACATCCATTGTGGGGGTCTTGGAACTATTCCCTGAAAAGAAAAGGGGACTACTTAATATCTTCCAAACCCAAATTCATTTAAACCTTTTCCAAGGGATTATAAGAAGTCTTGAATTGGCATGGCACGGTGGCTCATGTCTATAATCCCAGCACTCTAGGAGGCCAAGGCGGGCAGATCAGGAGGTCAGGAGTTTGAGACCAGCTTGGCCAACATAGTGAAACCCCATCTCTACTAAAAATATAAAAAATTAGCTGGGCGTGGTGGTGGGCACCTGTAATCCCAGCTACTTGGGAGGTGGAGGCAAGAGAACCACTTGAAGCCAGGAGGCAGAGGTTGCAGTGAGCCAAGATCATGCCACTGCACTCCAACCCCGGTGACAGTGTGAAACTCCATCTCAAAAAAAAAAAAAAAGAAGTCTTGAATTAAAAAGTAAAACGTCCTATCATATTTGTTAACCATCTTAATCTAAAATTAAAAATGTTCTATGGTAAATCTATGGAAGATTATATTTCTGAAAAGCACTTACCATTATAGATTATTTAATTAAGTCTATTTTTACTCGTCTGTAAGATATAGTCAATATCTCCCTCTATGTATGTCTGTAAAACTAATATATATCTCTAAAAAACTTATGCTGATCTTATTTTTTAACTTTCTATGGATACATAATAGTTGTAATAATGCTGATCTTATCGATTTGACTAGGTTTAGCCATCTACATAAATTAAAAGCCTAAGATTAGAGAGTTAAGTATATTTGAAAATACCAAGGGTCACTACTATTTCATAAGTAATTACGGTAGATTAAAAGACTTTACAGAAATTTATAAGGTTTCTTTCCTAATCAATATCAACAGAAATTGCAAAATCAATTCTGACTACTACCACATGTGACAACACAGATACAAGCCACTATATATATATACTGGCTCTGGAAAGCTGACTGCAAACTATAAATACATAAATGAATAAATAAATAAGAAGACAAACGATTACAAGATAACCCAATATACTTAATTTGTTTTTCTAAAGTATACATAATTTTATGAGTTAGATTTTTTTAATAGAGTGAAAATACTTGCTTTCTATACAAAATTTTAGGATCAGTTTTTAGAATTAAAAAATAAGAGACTTTTCACGTACACTATAACTTGCAAGCTAAAATCTTGGAAACATTATTTTGATGATAAAAATACTGATTTTGGTTAACTGTATAGTTTCTAGAAAAATCTCTCAAAATTATTGAAAGATGAGACCATAATATATTATTTTTATTTAAATGATCAATTACTACATTCAAAAATATTATTGACAAATATGCTGTTTTTTAATGTTGTTTAGATCACATCCATAGTAGTATACACCAAGTTTGCCTCTAATTCATTTTAGGCATATTTTGCCAATGTTAAAATCAGCTGTCTCTTTGAACTTGCTATAGAGAAATGACCTATATCTCTAGAAATAAAAACATGTTGGATTTCTCTGCATATCATCATAATTTTACAAAAATAATAATACTATTAACATTTATTGAGCAATCCTTAAGCTTTAAGTATGCACTTATTTCAACCTTTTATACGTAGTAAATTATCTAAACTCCAAAATAAACATAGGAAATAGATATCATTTTAATCCTAATTTTAAAAAGAACAAATTGAAGAACAGGAAGTTTAAGTAATTTGCTTAAGACCACACAGATCATAATGGTGGAGTAAGTGTTTGTACTAAAAGGTCCTGGATCCAGAGTTTGCACTTTTACATACTGAATGACTCATTTTCTGTATTGGTCTAATTAAATTGCAATAATTATTTTCAATACCTTAGGGAGCATGCACACACAAGTTTTTACTGGTAAACACTAAATTTATACGATTAAAAAAAAAGTAATGTAATTTATACTTACAGATTTTTTAGACCATAATTGGCAACTGTCTATCCAACAAAAGTTATATTATCATAATCAATCTAGGTTTATAATATTCCTTCAAAGCATTTACAATATTATTGTGACCACTAAAAGATTATGAATATTTTAATAGTGAAAACTATTATTTCTACTTTATGCTTCAATTTTAAGTTTATATCTAAATACTTTGACTTTTAGATGAAGTGAATGCAAGCCAATCTCTCAAAGATGTAAAAAGTCCTAATTGTCTGTTTCTGTAACATGGCTAAAATAATTAGGGATTGTCAAACACAGCATTATCAATGCTAAAGCTGAAGGACTGAAGTTGTTACTTGTCATTGCCCTTAGTTGATTCGATAAAAACATTTTTAATTAAAGTCATTTTTTTAATAAAAAAGCTTTCAGTTAAGAAAAAAAGCTTTGGATTAAGCAATTGAGAGAGATATATGTGGCTGGGCATGGTGGCTTCTATGCCTGTGATCTCAGAACTTTGGGAAGCTGAAATGGGTAGATTGCTTGAGCCCAGGAGTTCGAGACCAGCCTAGAAAATATGATGAGACACCATCTCTACAAAACACAAAAATTACCCAGGTGAGGTGGTGTGCGCTTGTAGTTCCACCCATTCAGGAGGCTGAGGTAGGAGGATTACCTGAGCCTGGGAAGATCAAGGCTGCAGTGGGCTGTGATTATGCCACTGTACTGTAGTCTGGGCAACAGGGAAGACCCTGTCTCAGAAACAACAACAACAACAAAAAAAAATAAGAAAAAAAAAAGAAAGATATATATGATTCAGATAAATGCTATATAAAAAGTTTTAAAAACGAGTAGGGCACATAAAATGTGGACACAAATAATGCTATAATTATAAAGGAAAAGTGGAATAAAAAATGTAAACACTGATATATTAATATGTATTCATATATATCAGTTCATTTTCAAATTTAAGTATTCTCTTGCAAACGTATCAGTGTAGTACGAACCAATAAATTTTTTATTTTATTTTTAATTGTGGTAAGTTATAAATTTGGCTTTATGTTGAATACAGTAAAAAGATAATGTGAATACAAGTAAAATAGGTCAAAATATTACAATAGATCATATGTATTGATTATGCTATTTAACAGGACACTATTAAAGAACATATGAGGGATAATAAGATTTAAAATACATTCCTATTGGTAAGTTTTCACGCCACTTACCTGAAATACCTTCTTGCCTTCCTGCCGTTCCATTTCACAAGGTAAAATTTCAAACATATTTCATAGCCTCAAATGTCACACTGTCATTTTAATTATGACCCTGTCTCTGACACACTTTACTTTCATGTTTCATGTTCCCTTCTGTGTATCTGTGAGAAATAGACCCCAGAGTGACCCTCAACAATTCTCACTTCCTGTATTTATGCCTTGAATAATCTCCTCTTTTGAATGTTTTAAGGACCTGTGACTAGTTCTGAGCAATGGAATATGACAAAGATGATGTGCTGTCACCCCCATTTTACTCCATATAAACAAGCTAGAGCCAGAGACTCTACTTGTGGGTATGAGGAAGTAAACAGCCATATTGAAGAAGCCCCTGGGCCAAGAGACAACAAATCCATGGTACTCAGTTATGCAGTTGTAAGAAAATGAGCTCTGTTAACAACCTAAATGAATTTAGAAGTAGATTCTTTCCCAGATGAGCCTCTGGATGAGAATCCATCCTGCCTAGCACATTGACTAGAGCCTTATGAAATCCTCAGCAGAGGATTCACCTAAGCCATGCCTGTAGTCCTATCCCACTGAAACTGGAAGACAGTATATATATACGTATATATACGTATATATATGTATATATATACATATATATGTATATATATAAGTATATATATACGTATATATACGTATATATATAAGTATATATATACGTATATATATGTATATATATACATGTATATATATACATATATATAGACACACATTAGTTAAGACAGTTAAGTTTTTGGTAATTTGGTATACAGCAATTAAATATATATATTATCCATACCACTTTTTTGGTCACTCAATTATCTGTCCAGTTATCTTTGTTTCTACACTGTGAGCTGCCTCTAAGTTTGCTTATTATTCCACTGTTTAGAAGAATAAAAAATTCCTGGCACATTTGTTTATGTTGAATTTACTTTATTACAAACACACACACGAGTTATTTCTTATTTTTTGTAATATAGTGTGCATTCAAATATGTTAACTGCACAAAAGAATAAATAAATGTGTTATTTATTACTTCCATTACAATGATGAGGAAATCGAGGCCTAAAAATATTACATGGCTTTTTAATGGCAAAGCCAGGATATGAACTATCTTGTATTAAACCTGTATTTCTTCTACTACAAATAAGATGTACAGCCTTATGTATTTCTGACATAGGATTATTGTGTTGTATATTAAGTGAAATAAAATAGATAATATGCTTAAATAGGTGCCTAATATATAGGAGGATCTCAAGTTCCCAATATTTTTCATTATGCCTGAACTTTAAGCAAGCTTAATGCTCAAATTTATACTCAATTATAGCAATCATGTCATCCTATAACCAGAAAATTATTATTTTTCTCCTTTTAAATTGTTTCTTTCACCTTCACATATATATTTCAATAATCCTGTTTTATGATTTTAATATCACAAATGTCTTATTTTATTTAAATAGGGTTTTAAATACACACACACGTTTATATATAAGTAAACATAGAATTTTACTCAGCCATATATATTTTGAAGAACACATCTTTATCTACCAGACATTTAGAAAATTTATATCCTTCTGACTAATTCTAGTCTAACGAATGGCTTATTAAATTCTAACTTCTACACTACATGATAAAGAACAGGAATACTGGTTTTCTGCTTTCTCAAATGTTTTTGTTAAACAGAAACTGAATCTATTTTCTCTTGCTGGACTTGTCATTTCAAAACTCCCAACAATTCTAACAGGTTCAACCCATTTAGAATGGAATGTCTGTAAAGGTAAGACACAGATGGAAGGCTGACAATTGCTTTTGGTTGCTATAGTAAGACAACACCTGGGATGTAATAATTTTTGTAAATTATGAGCTAAATCTTATTGCATTGTTTGAGTTATACACTGACATTTTAAACATAATGAATAATTCTCATGTCATTGCATTTGTATATAAATTCTCCCACATATTAGTTTCTAGGTAATACTTCTAGATGGGATAAACCTTTCTACCAAACCTTTTTGCTTACCCCAACATTTCAATTCTGGGAAAGACTAAAATACCGATTATTCTTATCTCTGAGTCATGCTAGGAATTATAAGCAATACATAATTTACTATAGAATGCGTATTCAAGCACTATGTGTCCGTATTTTTCACAGAAAAATAGAGAATTTCTGAATGATATTTTTTTCTACCTTGTTATTCACTATTTCACTGAAATGGAGTTTCTGGATATGTGTTACTTTTTTAGAAAACCATATGGCTCACCGTGTCCAGAACTGGTGGGTTCTTGGCCTCACTGACTTCAAGAATGAAGCTGCGGACCCTCGCGCTGAGTGTTACAGCTCTTAAGGTGGTGCGTCTGGAGTTGTTCGTTCCTTCTGATGTTCGCATGTGTTCAGTTTCTTCCTTCTGGTGGGTTCGCGGTCTCCCTGGCTTCAGGAGTGAAGCTGCAGATCTTCGCGGTGAGTGTTACAGCTCTTAAGGCGGCGCCTCTGGAGTTATTCGTTCCTCCCAGTGGGCTCGTGGCCTCGCTGGCTTCAGGAATGAAGCTGCAGACCTTCGCGGTATTACAGTTCATAAAAGCAGCATAGACCCAAAGGGCAAGCAGTAGCAAGATTTATTGCAAACAGCGAAACAACATAGCTTCCCCACTAGGAAAGGAGACCCGAACAGGTTGCCACTGCTGGCTCCGCAGCCTGCTTTTATTCTTTTATCTGGCCCCACCCACGTCCTGCTGATTGGTAGAGCCGAGTGGTCTGTTCCGACACAGCGCTGATTGGTGCGTTTACCATCCCTGAGCTAGACATAAAAGTTCTCCATGTCCCCATCAGATCAGTTAGATACAGAGTGTCGATTGGTGCATTCACAGACCCTGAGCTAGACACAGGGTGCTGATTGGTGTGTTTACAATCCCTGAGCTAGACATAAAGGTTCTCCACATCTCCACCAGACTCAGGAGCCCAGCTGGCTTCACCCAGTGGATCCTACACCGGGGCTGCAGGTGGAGCTGCCTGCCAGTCCCGTGCCGTGCGCTCGCGCTCCTCAACCCTTGGGTGGTCGATGGGACTGGGCGCCGTGGAGCAGGGGGTGGTGCTCGTCAGGGAGGCTCAGGCCGCACAGGAGCCCATGGAGGGGGTGGGAGGCTCAGGCATGGCGGGCTGCGGGTCCCCAGCCCTGCCCCGCAGGAAAGCAGCTAAGGCCCGGTGAGAAATCGAGCGCAGCGCTGGTGGGCTGGCAGTGCTGGGGGACCCAGTACACCCTCCGCAGCCGCTGGCCCGGGTGCTAAGTCCGTCATTGCCCCGGGCCGGCGGGGCCCGCCAGCTGCTCTGAGTGAGGGGCCCGCCAAGCCCACACCCACCCGGAGCTCCAGCCGGCCAGCAAGCGCCGCGCGCGGCCCTGGTTTCCGCTCGCGCCTCTCCCTCCACACTCCCTGCAAGCTGAGGGAGCCGGCTCCCGCCTTGGCCAGCCCAGAAATGGCCTTCCACAGTGCAGCGGTGGCTGAAGGGCTCCTCAAGTGCCGCCAAAGTGGGAGCCCAGGCAGAGGAGGTGCCGGGAGTGAGCGAGAGCTGTAAGGACTGCCAGCATGCTGTCACCTCTCATCACCAGCTATATTCCTTAGCTGCTATTGTATAACAACCATCCCAAAACTCAAGACAGAAAAACCCAGGTATTACTGTCATAGACCATTTGGGCACATCTGCTGATAAGAGTTTAGTCTTTTAAAGTTAGGCTTACTCTTGCATCTGCTATCGGCTGTGGGTTTCAGTGGAAGCTTCCTGGTCTAGGACAGTCACCCTCAAGTTGTTCTCAGTTGTCTGGCTGTGAGGTAGAGCAGACTAGCCTGGACTTACATACATAGGAACTGTGAGATCCAAGAGAAAATTAGAAGAGCACAAGCTCTCTGAAAATAAAAATAAAGAGTACGTTATTATTTGTATGCAGTTTATTAAACAAAGAAAGCTATAATACAGTCAGTTTTTATTGAATAGGTGAATAAACATCCTAATTCCTGGTACTTCTAGTTCCTGAAGAATAACATTGAAAAGAATGCAGATACAGGGGTGGATGAAGATCCGTAGTCATTTTTGCAAGTAGTATGCCACAATGGCTTTCTAAGAATTTCACTAAATGTTCTAGCTTTGGTTTTTATAAAAATTTTAGTCTCACTACATTTGTGTTGAAAGCTCAATCCTGTGCCAAAATGAACTTAACATCCTGCCTCTATATACAGACTGAATGTTGCAAGAAGACAGAAAAAAGCGATACAATCTATTCCAGATGACCGCTATTACTCTCCTGCTGCCAGCTTCTTCTCTCAAGTGTTCATATTTGATCTGCTCCATTTCCCGCTTCCCTGAGAATCTAGAGGCCACATAGTCATTGTTGGCTACACAGGCAGTAAGAGCATTGAACTTTGGATTTAGTAAGACCTGGATGTGAAACCCAGTTACTGTCCAACCGCGTGACCCTAGACTGATAATTTATCCTCTCAGTGTCTGTTTCCTTATCCTGAAAAATGAGTTTAATGGTCCACATATTATAGGTCTGTTGTGAGAACTTGGTGATTGTCTAAAGTCCAAGAGTGCTATTATACAGTAAATGCCTAATACTTACTGATTCCCCCTACTACCAGGGCTTTCTCGGAATGCATTTTTTAAACTATAGAATTTCTTGAGTCATAAGCAAAACAATGTATAATTTTTTCACAAAGGAATAAGCTTACAATTTTTGTATGGAAATACTTGGGTTGCAGATTAAAAGAGTAAACTGAAAAGAATATAATATCCTAAGGTTTATAGTTTTCTTGAGGATATTTTCATGAGTCCTTTCCAGTCATATATATGCCAAAGGTGCATATTTCCAAGGTGAATAATAAAACTAAAGAAGTATTATTTAGGTGGTATTTATTCTTTGAAAATACAGAGAATATCAAGGACTCAGTCATAATCAATGTACACTGCATTGGCATTATTAATCTTTGATATGTTTAGGGTTACCTTTAATAAAAGGATATTGAAGTCATTAATACAAACGAAAAGACAAGACATAAAAAGTGGCATTGATTCGTAGGGCATCAGAATATATTACTTGGTGCAACATAATTATTTAAATGGTCTCCACTTAAACTGATGAGGTTAGAACCTCCTCATTTCCACAGGTATGTCTCCTTAGCCAGACTTTTCAAAAGCCAGAAATGGTGTAGAGAATTTATATTCCCTTCCACACAAATAACCCAGGAAAGCGTTCAATCTCAATAATGAGATATAAAGTCTAATTTCATTTCATGTGGGGGTGAGAAGAAGCAGATTGTTGCAAAGTCATAGAGAAATGCTTATGAAATTCTTTTCAAATATATCTTTGTTCATTCACATCATGACACCTCTGAAGAGTCTTCAAATCGAATGTGACTAGTAAACATCAAATTTAGACAAGCTATATGGCTGGCTATATACATTATGGTTGCAACTCGACTCTCTACTGCCCCATGTAATGGTCCATAAATTTGTGCCTGTGCATTTCCTGTCAAAAACTACTCTCTACAACAGGTTCCCCAATCCAACCAGGTTGTTATACTCCTACAGTAATGCATTGCCTTTGTATTCAAGACCAATAGGGAGTACAAAAAGATTGGGGAATCTTTTTGACACCAGAAACCAGTTTCACAAAAGATTATTTTTCCGTGGACTGAGAGCGGAGGATGGTTTCAGGATAACTCTTGCACTTTATATTTATTGTGTACTTTATTTCTATTATTATTACATTGTGATATACAATGAAATTATTATACCATTTACCATAATGTAGAATCAATGGGAGCCTTGAGCTTGTGTTCCTGGAACTAGATGGTCCCATCTGGGGGTGATGGGAGACAGTGACAGATCATCAGGCATTAGATTCTCACAAGGAACGTGCAGCCTACATCCTTCACATGCATAGTTCACACAGGGTTTGAGCTCCTATGAGAATCTAGTGCCGCTGCTGATCTGACAGGAGGTGGAGCTCAGGCAGTGATGTGAGCAATGGGGAGCACTGTAAATACAAATGAAGGTTTGCTAGCTTGCCCTCAGCTCACTTCCTGCTGTGTGGCTTAGTTCCTAAAAGGCCACCGACTGATACTGGTCCACGGCCCAGGAGTTGGGGACCCCTGCCCAAGACCACCGCCAGGTCATTTCCTAGGACTGGCTTTTGTTAACACAGGAAGTCTTCGCAAGTTTCCTGTCTGAGGTAAGCATCACTGCTTTTTCAACATTTCAGTGTCATTGCTGACCGCGTTCTGCTTTCCTAATGCTTGTCTTGCTTCTAATACTCATCTTATGTGACTCTCCAGTATTATGTATGGCCTGGTTCCATAAATTCTTGTAGAGCTTGTTTTCCATGTCTTTCTCATGTATTTTGACATTCATATGAGCACTACATAGTAACTTCTTATCTAACTTAGCCTTGACATGAGATCATAGCTGCCTCTTGATCTTTCATTGCCCACTTGACCTATACTCTTTTGATCTCTCAAGCTACTATCTTCCCCGGAACAACACTCTCTCCTGCATCTCTCTGAGAAATTATATTCAATACCCTGTAGATCAAAAGTGATTTGTTGTCTTAATCACAGGATGTACATGCACTATTGTTAGAGTTCTCAAATGTAAAAGTTACTCTGGTTTGTATATCCAAAAGTAGAGGAAGCCTTTATTTTATAAAAATTAACAAAGTTTTTAAATTTCATAACTTTATTTATATAATGATATCCAATATATAAGCCATTTAGTTTTTTCTCCTCCCTCCATCCCAGTTATTTCCATAATTATATTTTGAAAATCAATTTATTTTTAGAATATATTTTTATTATAAACACTATATACAACAAATTTAAAGACGTACATTGAAATCATTGAACAGGAAATTTCCTCAGTGAAATCCTATTTTGTATACTGAAAATAGCATTGGTAACATTTTTCTCTTTGCAAAGTCTGAATAAAGTAATGAAGTTGTTTCTGTCTCTTATGCTAGCATTAAACAAGTCAACTTTGAAGAAGTGAAAATAATTCAGGATCATAAAAAAAGACTGCCGGAACTCCGGTCTCTCACTTTAAAGGCAAAGCAGTTCAAAGACCTAAAAACATTTTTTGGAGATTTAACAGTGTTATGTTATCTACAGGAGCCTGGCAGTGACCATTTCATTTTTCTAAAGAAATCAAAATGCCACACAGGTCTCCAGCTGTTTCTCACATCTGCTTCTTTCTCGATCGCTTTTTATTTGCTTTTCCCTACACACTTGCATACTATTGTCCAAAATAGTCGCATACTATTGTCCAAAATAGTCACATACTTCACTGTTTCACTTCATTCATTGAGGTTTTTGCTTAAAAAATGTCAACTTCTCAGAGAAGTTTTTGTTGATTACCTTATTCATGATAGCAACCCCAATTCACTCTTTCCTTCCTCAATCCAGTAATTTTTCTTCAAGGACTTGCTATTACTACACATTTTTATACACATGCACAGACATGCATATGCCTGTGTGTATAAAGTTATTGCCTGTAATTCACACTAGAATGTATGCTCCAGAGTGCCAGAAAGTCTCAGATGAAAGAGAAGAAATTGAACAGGTATATTAGTAAATAAACACACACACACAAGCAAGCACGCGTGTGCACGTGCAATAGCATAGTGAAATCATTTTCCAGTGCAGAGTCATTGATACATTCTAACAACAGCAGCCATCTTAGCCAAAAAGGTAATTAGGATTACTAGCCAAAACGTAGCTGTATCAGCAGCTAGGGAAAGATATCAGCTACACTATAGGTCACAGCTATGCTAATTCCATAAATAACTTGGCAGGCCAGTCAGAACTGTTTTCTATCATAGAAAGAGGTTCTCAATTAAGTAGAAAGTTGTTAATATTTTGTAGTTAAAGAACTGTGCAAAATTGTCATTGATTCTTAAACTTTTATGGGAAAAAGTCACGAAGAGATGGTTAAATACTGAAGAAAGTCTTTTTAATTTTTTTAAAATGACATAATTTTACATATTTAGGAGGTTCATAGTGATGGTGTGATACATATAGTGCATGGTGATCAGATCAGGATAATTAATATATCATCCTTTCAATTATTTATCCTGACTTTGTGATGGGAACATTTGATATCCACCTTCTAGATATTTGAAACTAACATGGTTTGGCTCTGTGTCCCCATCCAAATCTTATCCTGTAGCTTTCATAATTTCCATGTGTTGTGTGAGGGGCCTGGTGGGAGATGATTGCATCGTGGAGTTGGGTCTTTCCCATGTTGTTCTCATGATAGTGAGTGGATCTCACAGAGATCTGATGGATTTTAGGAGATTTTAGGGGAATTGGCTTATGCCATTATAGAGGCTGAGAAGTTTTAGGATAAACTATACGCCAGCTGGAGAATCAGGAAGGCCTGTAGTGTGGCTCATTCTAATCTGAGTGCTCAGAACCAGAAAAGCCAGTGGTGTAACTCTTAGTCTGAGGCTGATGGCCTGAGAACCCTGGGGCTGGGGGAGAGGTGGGAGCATGTTGGGGGACTCTAGTGTGATTCCCTGATTTCAAAGACCAAAGAACCTGAAGTTCTAATATCTGAGGGCAGAAGAAGAAGGATGCCCCATATCCAGAAGGGAGAGCTAAATCAACTTTCTTCTGCCTGTTTGGTCTGTTTTGAGCCTTCAGCCAATTGGATGAGGCCTACCAACTCTGAGACTGGATCTTCTTTACTCATTAAACAATTCAGATGCCAATCTCTACTGAAAAAAACTCTCACAGATATACCCAGAAACAATGCTTTCCCAGCTATTTGTATATCCCTTAATCAGGTCACATTGACAATTAAAATTAACCTTCTCAGTATAAGAAACGCTAACAATGAGGCATGCTATAATAAATAACACTCTTATAAGGCACTTTCAGATTTTTAAATTGCTTTAAATAATTCAGTCTAATAGTAGTGATTCGAAAGTAATAATTCTATTTAAATTTTATCTATTCTAAAATCTATTTAAATTTTATACCACAGTTTATAGCACAAAGTATGTAATGTTAATATATATTATTCTACTCATATTTGCATGGTACAAATAAATAGAAGTCTGACACACAAAAAAATACCATTTAAATCAGTCCTTACATTTTGGAATTCACATCTTAAACTCTTCCTCAATCTTCCATAAGCACTATAAAATGTGAATTTGCTTGGGAGCCCTCATTACCTTCAAATAGACCTGAGCAAAGTCTGAACAAATTCTGTCTGATCATAAGTGTATTAAATCATTGTGAGAGAATAGATCTCCTTTGAATCAGGTTGTTTCATTTTTCTTGTTCAGTTCTAGTTTTCTACATATTCTGGATATCAATTCCTTTTGGGATATATGGTTTGGAAATACTTTTTATTATATGGGTTGCCTTTGTACTCTATTGATATTGTCTTATGATGCACAAATTTTAAAATTTTTATGAAGTCCAATTTGTCTATTTTTTCTTTTGTTGCCTGTGCCTTTGATGTCATATCCAAGACTCATTGCCAAATCCAATGTCATGAAGCTTTTGCCATATGTTTTCTTCTAAGTTTTTTATTGTTTTAGGTCCTCCATATAACTCAATGATCTATTGTGAGTTAATTTTTGTATAGGCTGTTAGGTAAGAGTCCGACTTAATTCTTTGCATGCAGATAATGTTTTTCTAGCACCATTTGTTGAAAAGACTGTCCTTTCTCTTTTGAAAGACCTTAGAACCCTTGCCAAAAATAATTTTACCACATATGTGGAGATCTGTTTCTGGGCTTTATATTCTACTTCATCTTCTATATGTCTGTCTTTATGCCACTAACACACTGTTTTGATTACTGTAGCTTTGTAGTAAGTTTTAAAATGAGCAAGTAAGTCCTTCAACTTTGATCTTTTTCAAGATTGTTTTAGCTATTTTAGGTCTATTGAGATTCCATATGAATTTTATAAGATAATTTCAACTTTTATTTTAGCTTTAGGGGGCACATGTGCCAGTTTGTTACCGGGGTACATTGCATCATGCTGAAGTTTTTGAGGGGCAATTGATCCTATCATCCAGGTTGTGAGTATAGTGCTCAATAGTTTTTCATCCCTTGACACCCTCTTTCCCTCTTTCTTCTAGTAGTCTCCAGTGTCTACTGTTGCCATCTTTGTGTTCATGAGTACTCCCAATGTTTAAAACCCACTTATAAGTGAGAAGATGCAGTATTTGGTTTTCTGTTCCTGCATTAATTTGCTTAGGATAATGACTTCAGTCCTATGAGCATTTTGGTGGAGTCTTTAGGGTTTATTAGGTATAGTATTATATCATAAATGAAGATGGTTTGAACTGTTTTCCTGTTTGAATGCTTTTTATTTCTTGTTATCTGATGGTTGTGGCTATCAGTTCCATCACTACGTTGAATAGGACTGGTGAGAGTGGGCATTCTTTTTTGTTCCAGGTCTCAGGGGGAATGCTTCTAGTTTTTGCCTATACAGTATGATGTTGTCTGTGACTTTGTCATAGCTGGCTCTTATTATTTTGAGCCATATTGCTTCTATGCCTACTTTCTTGAGGGTTTTTATGATAAATACATGTTGGATTTATCAAAACATTTTTCATCTACTGAGATGTCATATGGTTTTTGTTTTTAATTATGTTTGTGCAGTGAATCACATTTATTGATTTATGTATGCTGAAACAAACTTGCATCCCAGAAATAAAGCCTACTTGATGGTAAATTTAATTTTTGATGTGCTTTTTTATTCAATTTGCTAACCTTTTGTTGAGGATTTTTTGTGTCTATGTTCATTAGGGATGTTGGCCTGCAGTTTTCTTTTTTGTTGAGTCCTTGCCAGGTTTTAGTATCAACGCAATGCTGACTTTACAGAATGAGTTACGGAGGATTCCCTTCTCCTCAATTTTTTGGAATAGTTTCAGTAGAATTCATACCAGCTCTTCTTTCTATGTTTAGTAGAATTCAACCATGACTTTATCTTATCTGGGGCATTTTGTGGTTGGTAGGTTTATTTACCCATTCTCACACTGCTAATAAGGACATACTTGAGACTGGGTAATTTATAAGGGAAAGAGGTTTAATTGACTCACAGTTCTGCATGGCTGGGGGGCCTCAGAAAAGTTAGGATCATGGCAGAAGGTGAGAGAGAAGAAAGATACCTTCTTCACAAAGTGGCAGGAAGGAGAAGCACTCAGTGAAGGGGGAAGATCCCCTTATAAAACCATCAGATTTCATTAGAACTCACTCACTATCACAGTAACAGCATGGGAAACCTGCCCACACGATTCAATTACCTCCCCCTGGTCTCTCTCTTGACACGTGGGACTTATGGGGATTGTAACTCAAGATTTGAGTGGGGACACAAAGCCTAACCATATTAGTAAGCTTTTTATTACTGACTTAATTTTGGAACTCACTGTTGGTCTATTCAGAGTTTCCATGTTTTCCTGATTTAATCTTGGGAGATTGTGTATTTTTAAGAACTTATTCATTTCCTTTAGATTTTCTAGTTTGTGTGTCCTGGGGTGTTCATAATAGTCTGTAAGGATCTTTTATAAATCTGTAGGAATGGTTGTAATACTGCCCTTTTTGTTTCTAATTGTCTTATTTGGATCTTCTCTCTTTTCGTTTCTCTTGCTAGTGGTATATTGTTCCTGTTTATCTTTTCAAAGAACAAACTTTTAATTCATTGATCCTTTGTATGCATTTTTGGATCCCAATTTCAGGCAAATCTGCTCTGATTTTACTGCTTTCTTTTCCTCTGCTAGCTTTGGGGTTAGTTTTTAGTTCCTCTAGGTATAATGTTAGATTGTTAATTTGAAATCTTTCTATCTTCTTGATGTAGATGTTTAATGCTATAAACTTTTCTCTTATCACATCTTTTGCTGCATTTCAGAGATTTTGGTTCATTGTGTCTCTGTTTTCATTTATTTCAAAGATTATTTTTAATTCCAGACTTAATTTGATTGTCTGCCCAAAAGTCACTCATGAGCCAGTTGTTTACTTTACATGTAATTTTGTGGCTTGAGAGATTTTAGTTTTGATTTCTATTTTTATTCCACTGTAGTACAAGAATATGATTGGTATAATTTTAATTTATTGAAACTTACTTTATGGCTGAGCAAGTGGTCCATCTTGAAATATATTCCATGTACAGATGAGAAGAATGTACATTCTGTGTTTGTTGGGTAGTATTCTGTAGACGCCCACTAGGTCCAATTGGTCAAGCATCAATTATTTTTTTCTTTTTTTTTCTTTTTTTTTTTGAGACGGAGTCTTGCTCCATCACCCAGGCTGGACTGCAGTGGCATGATCTCTGCTTTCTGCAACCTCCGCCTCCCAGGTTCAAGCAATTCTCCCTTCTCAGCCTCCTGAATAGCTGGGACTACAGGGGCCTGCCACCACGCCTGGCTACTTTTTGTATTTTTAGTAGAGATGGGCTGGGCGAGGGGGCTCACGCCTGTAATCCGAGCACTTTGGGAGGCCAAGTCAGGTGGGTTGCCTGAGTTCAGGAGTTTGAGACCAGCCTAAGCAACAAAGTGTCAAATTTAATCCAGAATTTCTTTATTAGTTTTCTACCTCAATGACCTGTCTAATTGTGTCGTGGAGTGTTGAAGTCTTCCACTATCACTCTGTGGCTATCTAAATCTTTGCATAGGTCTAGAAGTACTTGTTTTATGAATCTGGGTGCTCCAATGTTTTGTGTGTATATATTTAGGCCCATTAAGTCTTTTTGTTGAATTGAAATTTTTATCATTATGTAATGCCCCTCTTTGTATTTTTTTAAACTATTGTTGGTTTAAATTCTGTTTTATCTGTCTTATTCTGACATAAGAATAGCAAATCTTTCTCTTTTTGGTTTTCCATTTGCATGATTAGATATTTCTTCAACTGTTTCCTTTGAGACTATGGGTGACATGATGTGTGAGATGGGTCTCTTGAAGACAGTAGACAGATGGGTCTTGCTTTTTATCCAACTTGTCACTCTATAACTTTTAAGAGTGGCATTTTAGCATTGACATTCAAGGTTAATAATTATATATAAAATTTTGAACCTGTAGTGAAATTGCTATCTGTTTGCTTTGCGATTTCTATTGTGTGGTTGCTTTATAGGGTTTCTAGGCTATGTACTTAAGTGTGTTCTTGTGGTAGTAGGTATTGTTCTTTCATTTCCATGTTTAGAACTCCCTTAAGCATGTATTCTAATGCTGGTCTTACAGTAACAAATTCTTTTGGAACTTGCTTGTCTGAAAAGTATTTTATTTCTCCTTCACTTATGAAGCTTAGTTTGGCAGGATATAAAATTGTTGGCTGAAATTCCTTTCTTTTTAAGGATTCTGAACAGAGGCTCTCAATCTTTCTTGCATTGTACAGTTTCTGCTGAGAATTTCATTGTTAGACTAATGGGGTTCCCTTTACATATAATCTGACCTTTTTCTCTTGGTACCTTTAAGATATTTTCTTTTAGTGTTGACTTTGGAGAGTCTCATAACTATATGCCTTGGTGATGTTCATTTTGTATAGTGTCTTGCAGGTGTCCTCTGGCTTCTTGTATCTGGATATCTCCCTCTCTAGCAAGATTAGAGAAATATTCTTAAATTATTCCCTCAAATATGTTACCCAGGTTGTTTACTTTTTTCCTTTTCTCTTAGAAATGCCAGGAATTTGTAGATTTAGTTGCTTTCCACAATCTCATATTTCTAGAAGATTTTTTTCATTTTTTACAATTATTTTTTACTTATTTTTGTCTGACTGAGTTAGTTCGAAAGACCGGTCTACAAGCTTTGAAAATTTTTATTCTGTTTGGTGATGCAGTCTGTGGATAAAGCTTTCAGTTGTGTTTTGAAATTTTTTTAAGTGATTTTTTTAATTCTAGAACCTCTAATGGATTTTTAAAATATGTTTATCTCTTCCTTCATTTTCTAGATTGCTTTAGAAGTTTCTTTGTCTTGATTTTCAACCTTGTCTTGAATCTCATTGAGCTTTCCTGCAAACCATGGTTTGAATTCTTTATCTTTTATATCTGAGTTTCTACTTTTGGTTAAGGACTATTGCTGGAGAGCTAGTGCTATCCTCTGGTGGTGCCACTACTTTAGATATTTTATAGTGCCAGAATTCTTGTACAGGTTCCTTCTCATCTGGAAACACTAGCACTTCTAACTTTTGTAACTATTTTTGTGCAGGTAGGGTTTTTTTCTTTTACTTTATTTTCCTATAATAGTATTATTATTTTTTATTTCAATTTCCCTTTAACCCCATACCTAAGTGGTACAACTATACAGAATGCTAGGTAGGGTCTTTTGGTTTTGCTTTATAGCCCTGTGCACTTCTGCTGCTGGGTTAGATTGTGCTGTGTAGTTTGACTTACAAGCCAGTAGATGTCCCTTATAGATAAGAGCTGGCTGCCTAATTTAGCTGGGTATATACTTTAATCGTTGTTTACCTGGAGAAGTTGTCTGTTGCCTCACGCAATGAATTGATTTGTGGGGTGCATACTGGTCTTAGCTCCCTGCTCAGAGGGGTGGAGTCCAATATGGGTGGGGCCGGACCAGGTAGGTCTAGCTCAGGTACCCCGATGGCAGGCGCATGCACCAGCACCAAAGGCGAATCCAGTGGATGGCAACCAAGCACACAAAGATGTGCACAGGCATGGAGCTGGGAAATTTCCTTGGCCCCAAATTTTCTGCATGATTATGGGAGGTGACCTAAACTTGTAATCAGGAGGGTGAGTTCTCCAGATGCCTAGAGATCTGCCTGGGAGAGGGGCAAAGAGGGCTCCCCTGCCCCAGGATCTCTGCAAAGAAAGGATGGGGTGGCTCAGGCTGCTGCTCTAGGCAAGTGGGTGCTCCATCTGCCTGGAGATTTGCCTGGGTGTGGAGTAGAGAGGGCCCCACTGCACCATGACCTATGCACAAGAAGGGTGGGTTGGCTTAGGCTGCTGATCCAGGCAAGGAAATACTCTGAAAACCTGGATTTCTGCCTTGGGGTATAGGAGAGAGGGCTTTGCTGCACAACAGTCTCAGGGGAGGAGGCTGGGACACCCAGCAATGGCACACAGAGACTTGTTCTAGGTTGCCAAGCTGGCCTTAGCTACAAGTCTCATCACCCAAGAGAACTGTAACTGTAGCAGCTATTCTGCCCCGGGCCTGAACCAGGGAAGAGCACAATTCCAGTGCCTATTGCTGAGATACTTTCCACACATCTGGCTGTGAAGGCCCTACCCCAATCCAGAGAAGGCAATCCAGTCTCCATCCTGACTAAAACGCCTGTGTGGCCATGCTGCTAGGCCGCCAAAGAATGGCTGATTTTGTGTGCACCTGGATTAAAGGTGGCATCCTGCTCTGTCTCATGTCTGGGAAAATGGGGCTTTTCCTGGTGTCTTTTTATCACAGTGTCTTCAAGCCTCTCCCCAAGTAAGCTCAAGGGCTTGGGAGAAACAAAGCTTCTTCCTCAGCCTGGCTTGCTTAGATCCCCAGAGGAAAGGAGAGTCACAGAGGGAAGCTTTTTGCCTTTCTTGTGTACTAGGGCTTCAGTCACTGTTATAAGCCACACCACATCAAGGGCTGTTTGTCACTCTTTTCCTTCCCAGAATCTGGGGTTTCCTTCATGATTCTGTGACTGTGGTGGATTTCTATTTCCCTTATTGAATTCAAGTTCACAGAGTTATTCTTTATGCATTATCTTGCTATATCCAAGCGGCTGAGGCATGCAAAAAGCCTCTAATCTGACATCTTGGGAAAAAACATACATTTTTAGATGAGTTCTTCCATTTTCATAAAAATAAACATTGAAATGTTGACAGATTGCATTGAATCTGTAGAACATGTTAAAATTTTTGTTGTTTGTCTTATTATATCAAATATTAATTTTATTTATTTTTTATTTTTACTGTTGACAATAGTTTATTAGCAAGCTGTGATTATATCAATCTGAGGTCTGTCTGTGGGGGTGTCCAGGTATCCATGATATTGAGAACCTGTGAAAGTAGCTACAGTTGGTGACCAAATATAGGTGGTATTCATAATTTGTTAGAATCAGAGTGTGGTCTTTTTTTTTGTTCCACAAATGAACTCAGAAATAGAGGTCTTCACAATGTTGGGATGAAGTTAAAAATGGAGACAATTTTGACATAACTATTTGTTTTGAGTAGAGTCCTCCATCAAAGTATGTGTGGTACATGACTCTTTGTGAAATCATATTCCTCATATTACTCGAAGACAGGATATAAAAATAAGTATCCTGTGATGCAGTAGTTTCACTGAGATGAAATGTTTGGGTTTGGAAAGAAATTTTGTTGGTCAAATAAAGATAAGGAATCAAGTTAAACGTAATTAAATTGGCTATTTGATTTCAGGAATTTTCAGAAACAAAATTATGCTAGTATTGATCATAATTCGGCCACAAAACCCTTTTTCTGAAAGCATCATTTACAATTAAATTCTATAAAACACATTTTGCAGAGCTCATGTTTCAAACAATTGGAGAAGAAATAATGCTTTACTTCAAAGTACAAGTAGACTTTAAAATAGCAGTCAAAGTCATTCAGGAAAGCAAAATAATACAATGATAAATGGATAAATGATAAAGTAACAGAGATTTGCTTTCAGCATGGGCCTCGTGTGTATGTGTGTGTGTGTTTGTGTGTGTGTGTGTGTGTGTGTGCATGCTTAGCTATGGTTCAGTATGCTGATTCTCAAAGGAGAATAAATCTAGATGTTTAGAAAGGAAGCAAGTCACAGTATTATGAAAAGATAAGTCATTCATAAGGGCCTTCATTTAGCTACAAAACAAATATTTATCGGGCATCTGATATATGTCAGATGATGCTTTAGGTGCTTGAAATAAAGAGGAAGGCATGACGGGCAGGGCCTATAATATTTAAATTCACCTCTGACAAATCTAAATAAAAGTTGGGAAAGACCAAGTAGCTATTTCTTCCTGTTTCTGGGACTAAATAATTCTACAAGTGAGTCTTGCCTTTTGTGCTACATTTTATGTTCTTGTAGTTACCGGCAACAAACTCACTTAAAAATACAAAAGAGCGTGTTTCTGTTTTTCAGAGATAGCCATTAGGAAAGAAGTAGATATCCTGCTTCCTATTCTTGAACAGTTTGTCAGCCTATAGGCAGACACTCAAGAACAGAAGATGAAAGTGGTAACTTGGAAAGAAGGCAAATTGAGATTTTTAGCTAATATATATATATATATACATATATATATGCATTTAGACTCAGTGGTTACATACATACATGTATATAATATATATACATTTTTTTTCTTTTAAAGAAAAGGGAGCTGCAACATGAAGTTGACCAGGAATTGTTCCTGGAGCAGATAATCAAGAGCAAGAACCTCATCGTCTTCCACAGGCACACTCGCCATCTGTAACAATTTCTAGGATGTGTCCTCAATTAAATCTGTTATTTTCTCAGGTTGTAAATAAATTCTTTGGTTAGTATTAGATTAACTGTATAGAATACTGGAAAGTTATCTCAAATGTAAACCTAGAACTTCTGAGTCAAACTGACAATTATATCACCACTAACTCTTTGATGAATTTTAGATGATTTTCAATCCCTTGGCGGTTTGTAAATTAGATATTACAGTGTTTAGCCCTCAAAATATAAGCTGTCAATACAAGAAAGGACCCTTGAAAAAGTATGTCTTTTGTTTAATGTACTAAATATCACCTGTGGGCAAATTATATATCTATAATCAGTTCAACAAGAAATTAGTAAAGGATTTTTTGGGTAGGTCAAACTGTACAGTTTCTCGCTTTCTCAAAATACAGTTGGAAGCTGTACCTAAATTTCTGGAATAACAGAATCCCAAACTTCCATTTAAACCCACTTGCTCAAGACATAAATGTACTTACTAACAAAACATGAGCAGAGATCAGAACTCTAGAACTTTATTAGTATGTGGTCATGCAGACTTTAAAGTATGGAAAACATAATTATTTGAAAACATAATTATTTGACCGGATCTTCCAGTGGGCCTGTAACAACACTTAAGGATGTTTAAATTTTTTTGCAAAGGCCGTGGCCTATATGATGCCAAGAATTCAAAAATATGAAGGTCCATATGTCAATAAATATGTACTGTTTAATACTGTGAAGCTCTACTCATAATGAGAGAAAAGAGTGGGTACTATATTTCCTGTTTTTCTGTTATTTATAATTTGATCCTCTCATTTTTCTTTGGTTATCAAGCATGTATACCTGCATCTAGATTCAGACTTCCACAAACTGGAATTCAATGCATGTAGATAGCTCACTTATAGGCTGACACTGACATTTCTTTTGGCTACCAATATTTGCTACTGATTGGTGATGATAAAAATCAATCAGTAAATGAAATCACATTATTTTGTGTATCACCCATAGACAGCTTATCTTTAATGCAGTGGATTCTCATTACTGCAGTGGCTCATGTGTCCTACCATAGATAATACAAGGCAATTATAATTTTATTAAAATAATATTTTCATTTTCTAAAAATATAAGTTTTTGAAGTTGCAAAGAAAGCCAAACAAGACTTAATTTTTTCCTTCAATTTGTTTTTCATTTTTTAACCTAAAAATGTGTTGCAGTAGAAAAATATAGTAAAGGAAAAAAGATAACATTATATAGCAATTCTAACTACTGTGAGAGATATTTTAATTGACTATATTACTCATACTGGAAGAATTTTGTTATTAGATTCATCAAACCCATTATGTTTTGCAGAGGGTTTTTTTTTCTGGTAAATTGGAGAACATGTACTTGGCAAAATGCACATATTTACAGCTCTTTCTATCATTGTTCACTTCTCGATGCCTAGATGTCAGAAGATATATTTAGACTTAGTGGTTATACTTTAAAACTATGTATGCCCTCTTTTGTACGTCAGTGATCTGAACAGAGCCGAATGCCACAAAGCAAAAGTTAACAACATCTATCCCCTCATTCATTTATTGTGTATTCACTGTAGTCTACTATGTGCCTTAACACCATGCTAATTTAGAATTTGGAAATATTTTATGTGTGGTGAAACCAGATAGCAAGATACACAGTTGCTGGAAATGAAAAATAAAAACAGGCAAATTCAAACCAATAGAAAAAAATTGGTACAATTTCTGGATTACGTGTGTATTCAGAAATACATCATCCAATTTTAAAGCTCTGTGTGTTTAAATATTTTTATTTGGAATTAGGCATCATGATGTATAAAGCTGAGTGTCCAGCTTTATACTTATTAACTGATTTTTTTTACAAATTTAACTAAATTATATTTTTTCTAATAATCAACAAAATCTAAATTCTTTTAGAGAATACTCACCATAACTTACTCATTTCTTACACTCTGTGAGGATATCAGAAATTTTAAAGTTATTCTAACTTTCTCTCTAGCCACAAAATTACCTATCAAATTTGAATGGTTTTATATTATTTATATAATTCTTAGGTTTAATTTTCACCTTGCTGCCACTTCTCACTAACCTGGCATGACTTACATTACATGGAACTTTTTCCTTCTCTTAATGTGTTGCTTCTTAGGCTGAATGGTGAAATCATTGCATGTATTAGAACCATGTGTAAAATAAGGTAGATCAAAACGATACACAGAAGGTACCCCTTGTAAAAAGGAGTAGGTAATTTCATTAATTGACTCTGTGATATCAATAGCTTTTCTTTTTTTTACCTAGATACTTACATTTTCTTTATTGGTTGGCATTTAATTGCATTCCTAAGGGAGTAATGCAGATTCATACATTTCATATAGATAAGGTGTTATAAGGTATGTTACAGAAATAAGGCTGCTATATTTATAAATAAATGAACGTGATTATGTCAGAAGCATCTATAAAGTGCTCACATAAAGAGATATCTTAACAGTGTGTGTGTGTAAAATTACACAAGTGTGTGTTTTGAAAAAGCCTAGTGGATGGAATAAGAAAAATTATATACATAGTCAAGATAGGTACCTGTAGTACCTTAAATGAAACTGTCTTCTGAGAAAAAAAAATAAAGTCTAAATTAATATACAAGGTAGACTCTCCGTATTTCTCTGCACACCCATTTTTAGATGTCGTGATCTGACCTCAGGTACATCTTTTGCCATGTATCTCATTGTATTATCACTTCACCATGCCTTCCAGCTTATAAAAGTCACAGCATTCAACACTTCTGTCCCTACTGTGTCTTTTATTTGCCTTTATTTTGCCTTTGTTCATATCATTCTTATTATAACAAGCATTTCCTTCTTGTTTTTACCAGTTTAATCCTTACGCATCCTTTAAGGTGTATTCCAATGTGGACTCCTAAATGAATCATTCTGAAATGTCTTTATTCATCATTAATCTCAGTTCCTTCTGTGTTACAGAACACTTTGTTAGTATTTTTAGTGCCAGATATATCACGATGTGTCTAATATTTAGAATTTGTGTTCATGCCTATTTTATCTGATGGATCATAAAAATTTTAAGATCAAAGACCATGTCTTGTTTATTTCTGTATATACAACACTGCCAAGAATAGTCTTTTGCCAAAGTAGATGCTCAATAAATATTTGTGGAGTTACATTGAATTGAGACAAACTGAATTAGCTCAAGATTGCTATGCATTGAGTTTGTCTGCTGTTAGGTATACAGTGCTCTTAAATTGTACCATTTGTCTCAGTTTTTCATATAGTTGAAAGCTGATCTGCTCTTAACTTAGTGCCATTTAAGTGGAGAGTGACATTTATTAATATTTGCATAACTCAAAAGCAGTTTACACTGTGCAAAATAATACAAATTGGAAGTGCTATTAAAAACAAGAGGATGAAAAGTGCATCAACTTGGCACAATCAATATTTAAAATTCAGTGTATCTCTTGAATTTTAAATATTAAAATTAAAATAAAGAAGCACCTGTCATACACTCCTGAAACAATGGGACACAACTTCATTAGCAAATAGTGACACTGGCTTTCTAAAAGAAAAATCTGAGAACAGTTGCTAGGGATATTGTAAGCATTCATAGTGTCTATGGAAACTGAGCCTGCACAAGACGTGTAATGAGTAATAAAGAGATACCTGGAGGAGTGCCCAGTGTCAGAAAGACAATGAGGATATAATTTTTCAAAAATTTTAAAGAGTAACATAGAATAAAACATATATTTACCTTTTGCCTTTGAGTACAGTCGAAGGTTTTAATTCCAGACAAAATATAAAGGACAGAAAAACAAACAAAATAAACTTGCTTTGATTTATTAACAGATTACCAAGATTTAAAACATAATAGGACACTGCTTATAAGGCATTGTCCCTAGAGTTGCCCCACCCACGTGAGTACTATCTGTAAGTCATGCAACAATATCCTCATGTTTGTAATTGCATTTGTACTTCAAAGATAAGGGAATAGAATTTATTTTCTTTTTGAAATACTGAGTCCTGGCACATCCAATAATTCTGAACTTCATTAATTAAAACAGACTGCCATATCCTTGACCAGGCTTCTAGAATCTTGCTTTGGCTGATACACATGAACCTTTGTCTGAAAGAATGGCTATCATTTAAAAAAATAGATTTATTCCCTGCCCCTATTTAATTAATGACTCTAGATATAGTGTTTTCTCAGAATTTCATGTCTCTAATGATGACATGGATACAATAAAAGCCTTATGTTAATGAAAAAAAATCTACCAGCAATTGGTTTGTATGTAGCAAAGAGTCTTAAGTAATACATTATTCATTTTTAATTGAATTTTTAAAAATATGAGTCAGAAATAAGTAACAGAAATCAGTGCTGGAAATCCAGAAAGTACCAGAAGTAAGTACCAGATAGTCAGTGCTGACTATAAATAGACACAATTCCTGTACTCCTGGAATTTACAGGTAAATGAAGAAGCAAGATTTTAAACCAACAGGAATACACATGTAAAATATGTAGCAAAAATAGTTCTTTTAAAAGTAATACATTAAGATGAATTTTCATTTAAGTGAGATAATCTTAGGGATTATAAATGTAGGGAATCTATGTTTTGTGTTTATGTGTTAATATGATCTTTATGTTTCCACTGTGGATTGATTAGAAAAATATTTTAAAATAATCATCCACAGTGAGTTTCCTTCGTTTTATGTGATGTTTCAATAAAAGAACACTACTCCTGATCATGAAGGTTTATTTATAACTTTCTATTTTGAGTGGTAATGCTATTGTTCTCTACTCACTGAGTACTGTGTACTGTGAGGCATACATAATACTTTAAAAAAAAATTCTGAATTAATAAGCAGCGTTTTTAAGTTCAAGAATTAAGAATAGATGTGTCATTAATAAACAATCAGCCAACTGAATAACTCAATTGATCAGAACATTGAGGTATTATAAACAAGAAAAGGGGAAAAAATGCTACCCAGAGTAACCAGAATTAGAGAAAATAGGAACCAAAATCTCCAGGGCACAGTTTGGGTCCTGTTGAAGTCCATTAGTTCAAAAAGAACTACTGGAGTTCAAAACAATCAATCATTTCTCGCTCAACCTCATGGGGTCAAATTCCATCCTCAATTACACGCACCTAACTTTCATTCAAGTCTCAGGGAGTTATACACACATTCAAGAGGGCAGGCTGTCGCCCTGTACATTGAGTGGGGAGTAATTGATGACTTTCTCCTTGCTATGCTTGGCTCAGTAAGCACAGCTAGCAGCAGAGGCCTACACTCCTAAGCAGAGTGGGAGAGTGCTATAAAAAATACACAGCCTTGAGTGCTGTACCAAAGCCTTGGCAGCTGTTCTTCATTTTAAATCTAGGAACGCCAACTTCACTAAGCATTAAGATGTATTTTCTCCCATATTCTCCTTAGTTTATTTCTACTTTTCTTTTCCCATCTTGATTATACTTTCTTCTCTTAAAAAGTGTTTATTTTCATCCTCTGCATCTTATCCTCCTATCATTTTTTATTTTCTGTATTTTAATATATTACTGAGATAAAGTGCTGGAGACAATCTGACATGTGGTAAGACTTCAATAATTGCTAGTTTTACTGTGGTGGTTATTGTTATTCTGCATTATCATTGTGGCTGTTAGCATTATCTTTTCCTTCATTTAAGGAGGTTTTGGATAGATATGGAAAGACAATTCTTTAATCTTGATAAGATTTTATTTAGGAAATTTCATTTTTAGTATATTTGTCAAAAATTACTTATTTCATGTCAAATTTACAATCACATAATGATTTTCTCTTTGAAGAAAAATTTAATGTTATAGCATACGTGTTATTCTTACATGAGAAAAGTGATAGAAAAACATGAATCAGCATTGAAAATATTCCCAAGAATGTCACTAGAAGAGTCAAGTTTTATAAGTTGACCTAATAAAATGTTAGCTTCTTGAGGTGAATAAACGAGTTAGTTTACTTTAGAGTTAAAAATAGCATATTTCAATAACTGTGCTTTTTTATTATAAGATATAAGGCAGCATAAAATAAGTTAACTATTTTGGATAGTATGAAGCTTAAAAATATCTAGCAAAAAAGTATTATAATTTTAATCAATGCATATTTCAAATAGTATGTATATAAAATGTGTTTAATTTTAATATGTATAGTAAAGTTATACATATATATGTTTCCATTCTATTTGCTAGATTTCTTATTCTGCTATACAAGCACTCTCAGAAATATTTATTTTAAAAAACATAATTCATGAATTTTAGAATAAACTAAAGCAGTTTAACAAAATACAATATATTTGAAAATATTTAAAGTATAGGTAGGTATTTAAAATAAGGTTCTAAGATCTTACGTGCCCCCATTACTCAAATGAACATGTTTTTCCCCATGTTTAGCTCTTCAGATTCCATGTGCAAAATCTCTGGTGTATGTTGTTCTTTGGTTCAGTTCTCAGGTTTTCAGCCTTCTCCTAAATCCTTGGAGCATGCTGATTTTGGATTCACCTAAGGACCTCAATGAAAACAATCAACAACATTTTCAACAAGTATGTATTGAATGGCTACTACAAGCCAGGCCCTGTTCACGTGGTTTATTAGTTATTCAGAGCCTGCCCCTGCACACACCACCCAGCCAATCATCAAAGCAAGTTGAATCAACCTGCTCCCGCTCGATCTCTCAGGTCCTCTGACTTCTATCTAGTCCATGTTCCAGTATAATATGAGAAGACTATTTTAACTGGTGGTCTCCTATGCTACTAAATTTTGTCAAGAAGAAAAGAATCCCACTATGTACCAGTGGTGCTATTTTAAACCCTCCCCGCCCTTCCTTAACAATCATTTGTCATGCATATTTACTGCCAGAACTTGCTTTCCTTTTTCTTAAAAGATATTTTACTTTCCAGTCAATTCAGACTTCTTCTCTGTCATTGTCCACGAGGATTAGAAATATATATATATATATATATATATACTTTTTTTTTTTTTTTTTTTTGAGATGAAGTCTTGCTCTGTCGCCAGGCTGGAGTGCAGTGGCGCGATCTCGGCTCACTGCAACCTCCGCCTTCCGGGTTCAAGCAATTCTCTGCCTCAGCCTCCGGAGTAACTGGGATTACAGGCGCCCGCCACTAGGCCTGGCTAATTTTTTGTATTTTTAGTAGAGACGGGGTTTCACCATCTTGACCAGGCTGGTCTTAAACTCTGACCTCGTGATCCACCCGCCTCGGCCTCCCAAAGTGCTGGGATTAGAGGCGTGCAAAACAGTGCTCTGCCAATGTATTCATTTTTAATGTTTGTGTTAAAGCCCTTGTTGAGTAGTTTTATTAATAAAGCGCCTGTAGTTAAAGATTATATTGAAAAATAGTATAATCAGTGATAAAGAAAATGGGCACTTGAGATAGATCCCCTTGAAATGTGTTTCTGCAATTTTCTACCTGAATATTTAGCCTCTTTTTTTCTGATTCTTACCTGTAAGGGAAGATATTTAAAAACTCCTGTATAGGATTATGAACTTTAAATATGCTAGTTAAGCTGAATGCATTTAAAGGCATTTTAGAGTAATACACAAAGTTAGTATTTAATGAAATCAGGTATAAATGAGAGGATCAGTGTTTCATAAAAAAACTCACCTAGAAAAATTAAGTAAATTACCAAATAGAATTAAATATCCAATCAATATAAAATGCCCCTCCCTAAACATTGTGGACTCCATAAAAACCCTAGCTTTATAGGATGTTGACTAACATTATTTCAAAATAGACATATCATCAAATGAATTGGGAAACTCAAGGTTAAAAGAAGAAATCTTTAAGTTTATATTTTGATATATGTTTTAATCATGACAAGCCATAAGATTCACTTCACTGGAATGAAACAGAAGAAATTCATTAGGTGAAATTTAAATGTAAGAGGCATTGGGGTAAAATTTCAGTTAAATAGACTAGTAAATATAGGTAGTTTATAAGAGAAATCCCTCCTTGCTTGTTCAAGAAAAGGTAACGAATGGATGGACAGTTAAAAGACAGACAGACAGAAAGGTAGGTAATGAGATAAGGTATACAACAGAGTGAACTATGACTAACATTTAGTGAGATTGTGTTTTATAGATTTAGCTTGTGTTTATAGATTTAGTTATTATTTGTATTTTCATGTTCAAAGAAGTAGAAACATAATTACAAATGTCCTTTTTAGCTTAAGAATATTCTATGACAGAACTAGCTATATTTGCCCATTAGTGAAGCATACCCTACAGATTATTTTATTGATTTTCTTTCAGCTAATGAATTCAGTAAAAGAGATGTTCAGAGCCACGATTTCTTAGATGCGTGAAAGAGAAGTCTGATAAGAGCTAAATACTACTCAAAATACAAGTAGAGGTTATAAGAAAACAGCTGATATTCTGCAACTTAAATAAGATGTCAGAAGAACCTATTTGTTGCCCTATAATAAACCACGGAAGTCGTTATTTATTGCTCTGAATTTGATGTGTGTGGTAGAGGAAATAACAGCCCCAAAGATGTCCACATTATAAGCCCCATAACATGTAAATATGTTAGTTTATATGGCAAATAAAGACTTTGCAGATGTGTATAAATTAAAGACTTAACATGAGGAATTTATCCTGAATTACCCTGGTGGGTCCAATCCATAAGGATGTTTATGAGAGAAAAGAAAAAAGGGGAGAAAGCACAGAGCAGGCCGTATGACAACAAAAGCAAAAGGAAAAAAGGCCACGTAATGAGGGGCCAAGACTTAAGATACAAGGACAACACTCATCCTGGAAAAAGCAAGAAAAGAGATTCTATATCTTTAAGAGACAAGCAGCCTAGCAATACTGTGACTTTAGTCCATCGAGACTAAGTATGGACTTTTGATGTCCCAAACTATAAAATAATAAATGTATGTTGTTTTAAGCCACTAGTTTGTGGTTATTTGTTATAGCAACAATAGGAAATTAATACAGTTGGTATGCTAACCTTGCAATACTTCAGTATAATCAACAGACAGTCAAGTACTTCATTAAAAGGTTTGGCTTTTTATGCCAAACTTACTAATAACATAGTGGCAATCATTGAGCTGTTTATCCAACTGCCAGCAAACAGTGGCTACCTTCACAGTCTTAATATAAACCCCAGCACCTGTTGCTGTGATTTGAGCTCTGAATAGTACCTTTATTAAAGCCTGAAGAAGGGCATCTGGAAGGCATCATTAATGCCTAAAAGCAGCTTAGTCATAGGGAAAGCGTTTGATTCTCAAATATATGTTAATAAATTAAATTCTGAACTAGACATTCTCTGTATCTTTAAAGAAAGCTTTGTCTCAAACAATTTACAAAATATTATTATCATTTAAAATTTATTTACAAGATTTTAGCATAGCTTTTCTTAGACCCCAAAGTCAAATGAACATCTCTTCTAAAACTGTTTTAAAACCGAAAGCAAGGAAAACACACACACACACACACACACACACACATACACACTAGAAGTAATAAAATTTTCAGAAACTCTCCCTTCTTTCCATTCTGTTATACAAAGCCAGTATGAATACATTTGCACCTGTGAGTCTTTGGACAGCAGCTCTGACTAATTACACTTTAGAGTAGAGCTCATGACTTACTCATCTTCACGTCCCTTGCATAATCCAATGTATAGTAGAAGCTCAAAAGTAGCACGATAAATGAATAAATTACATTTGACCCAAAAACATTCATGATTAAATGTATTACCACCAATTATATTACATTGAGAATACAGATAAAGAGGTTACTTTGACAAAAAAATATAGATGAGGTATGGTGTATACCCGTTTCCTAAACAATGAGTCTGGAGGTAATGTGTTGTTGGAGTTTTGTATTTGATTTATTCATTTTTCTAGGTTTGCTCTTAGCTCTATGGAGCTCTGAACACCTATAGCGAGAACTCTCTCTATAGATATAGGGAGAGAGAGAGAGAGATGTTTAGAGCCACCATTTCTAGATGTGTGAAAGGGAAGTCTGATAAGAGCTAACTATTATACAAAATATAAGCGGAAGTTATGAGAAAATAGCTGATATTCTGCAACTCGAATAAAGTGTGAGAAGAGCCGTGTGTGTGTGTGTGTGTGTGTGTGTGTGTGTGTAGAGAGAGAGAGAAATAAAGAGATAGGAGAGAGAGAGAGATCGAACTCCAAGTAAAGGATTTATTTGGGGATAATATACTAGAAGTAGAATTGCAATTCAGAATACACATATAGACCAGGGAAGCCTCTGGTATGTCTGAAGAACAAAGAAAACACTAGAGTTTTTTGGGAAAAGAATAAAGCTAAGTATGCTGTTTTGAAAGAAATCCTCTGGCATGTTTGTGCTGTTATGCTGGGGCTGGTAAGCTCTTATTGGAGACTGGTGGCAGTCATTAGGTAAAACTTGTCTTTAAAGTCATAGAGAGCCATTGTGGCCTTGGATTGGGTTTGTGAGACAGTTCCTGGAGCAGGTCTTTGTGACCTGAATGCTTTCTCCGCATGGATTCTTTACTCCATTTTAGTTGGGTATAAAAACAATAATTTCAGTTTGTATAATCAACTTTCACAGGTCTCTGACCCTTTTCTTCACTTCTGGGCCCAGAGACAGCATCATGTTTTGTGTTAAACCTGTGGCTGTTTACAGATATGTTTGACTATAAGGCAGTATGCAGGAATTAATTTATCTTGGAGTAATATTTTACCAGTAAGAGATAGGAGATGGCGAGTATTTTGCAAATAAATCCCTTGCCCTACCTTTTAGAAGATATCCCATATGAATAAGCAACACATTTTCTGTTGTTTCTGTTGAAGCTTCAGAGAGACTTGTACCATGTTGTATTTGTTTCTTCTCCTCCCCAGACTTACTTTCTTTTTTTCTCTCCCTCTGATTTCCCTGGGATTACATTCCCCAGGAGAGAGCTGGTAATTGACTTTTGTTTTAAACTCTGTTATTTAGGTATCTTTGGCCGAGACAGTTTCATTCTAGGGGCTAGGGCTTGGAAAAATGACAGAATCAATAAAAGTTGAAAATTTCAAACATCTTTCCCAAAGAAATGAGCATAAAACCATATACATTATTTTTTCATTTGAATTTTAAAAATCAGAGATAGTGAGACCTGTAGCTCATTATGGACATTGGAGATATGCAGATTATTGGCTCTATTTTTCAATAGTCATTAGAATTTTTCATGTTGAGCACCCTTTGCTTGAATCTGCATCAAATGTCTACTTCTTGTACATCTTCAAAACAATCATGTCTCTTTCTGGGCTTGTCTAGCTTCTAAATATTGTTCAGGCATGAACTAACCCTGTCTCTTGCTAACCATGTTCTACATATGATGCATTTTATTTTAAGTAATTACAAATTGCTCATCGGCAGTTACAAAAAGTCTTTCAGAAGTACTTTCTTTATGTACTATATAGATTGAGAATAAAATAGCTATGCTTTTTACTGATTTCATGATATTAATATTTCATTTATACTAAAAAACCCAGTAATATAGGTAACAAATAACACATTAAAGTTTTCCTTTTTGTTGCATTTTAAAATATTTTAATTTCTTAATTTTCCCGGCTATTCTAATGAACTGTCATATCTTAAATTTTTGTCTTATAATTTTGTAATGACAAAGTATCTACTTTTTGTCCTATATAATGAGGTATGAAATTGAAGGTCTAGGTACAAAAAAATTCTATCATGATAAATCATTTGGTTTATCTTAGACTATAACTATATGTCTGCTATTTGTAATTTTGTATCCCCTATCCCCTTTTTTTTTCTTCATACTCATCTTAAACAACATTAGTTTAACATCATTTACCTATGAATGGCTACCAAAAGTTTGTTTTAGACACCAAAGGTTTGTTTTAATAAGTAAAAGGCAATGTCTTTGCTCACTTTCTCAGAAGAATATTTTCTGAGAAAAAATAAGTAAACCACTGTTTAAATAAAACAGTTTGTACCATAAAAAGAAGTGTGTCTACCTTTCTAAAATGAAGGTCAAAAAGTATACGCACAAAACTTTTACAAAGGAAAAGAGCATAATTTTACAGAAAGCATTATTAAATGAAGCCTTTCTCCATAATATTTGGAAATTGTTTTATTAAGATAAAAATAACTTTTCAATAGTAAGTTGTTTCAGAAGCAAAAGACAAAAATACTGTTTAGGTGAAAAAAATAACCTCTCATGGAACTTACAAACAACAAGCAGTTGTTTGTTTTTAACCTCTCTCTTATGTTTTTTGCTTATGTTTTGCCTCTTTTTAAGAAAAAGCATCTCGGCTTCTCTCCTCAATTTCTAGCATTTGGTCATTTTTTTAAAAAATCACAGATGCTCACTTGCTTAAGTAATTGTATTCAAATGATTTTTATTGCCTAAAAATGATCTCACTGCTGGATATTGTCTATGGCTTGAGTATACAGCACAAGCCATTTAAATAATAAGGTAGTTGCTTCCAACTTTAATCTTGCCTATAGAGACTAACAGGCAATGTCTAGCTTCATTACCCTTTAGGGGTTTAATGTACAATATTAATTAGTATTTCTACTTTCTCAGTGTCCATAACAATTCTTCTATCTCATTCAGTGGCTATTTGTGGTAAATGTTCCTGCATACCTGTGGTTTGGTAGATTTCTACCATTGGCCACCATGTGGAATTGTAGAAGAAGAAGGTCTATGTAAAGTTTCCAGAAATTTCACTCTATTATATTATAGGACATATATGTTGGAATGTATATGTATTTCTTAGTAAACTAAGACAGTTTTATTCTATACCTAGAAATCAATTGCATGTAATCAGTACACAGTATTGGGTAATATCAAAATCTTTGATTGAAATTGCCATTAACTTGAGATTATGTTTGCAAATCAGATTAGTATATTGACTAATTGAACAATACTAACATATAAACTGGGTTCTAGGTCCTACTCGGTCCTTTATACCTGATCAAGCAGTCAAGTAACTTAATTTTTATTCATGCCTCAGTTTTCATATTTATGAAATGGGGTAATAAGCTATTTTGTGATAAAAATATTTTCTTCTATATTCCTATATCTTAGTGGGGTACTCCTAGCTAAGAGTCAATAAATATTTGTTTATCGGAGAGACTAAAACAAGTGATTTTATCAGATGATCTTTTGAAGGCCATTCTAGTTCAAAGACCATTAATTATTTACAATGCCTATTTTTCCCATGCTACACGTAAGAAGCAGAAAGGGTAAAATATTTGTAAAAAGGAAGAAATTTTGACGAATAATAATGTCTTGTATGTTTAATGGCTTATCCACTTTATAAGGACTGAGGCCTCAATTCATTCTGAAGTAGTTTCTAATAAATAGTGATATTTCTTTTCGGGTGTCTAGGCCCACAAGTTGTGGACAATTGAATAAAGTGCAGCTATGGTAAACCACTTTGAGAAAAATAAATCACAATATGGTGCACTCAATAAATGCTACACTCTGATAACGTCACATGTCTTTTAATCCTCAAGACTGGAGCTATCGCTAATGGGCCAGAAGAGCTGAAATTCTAGTGTCAATCTCTTTGCATTTCACCCTCCTCTTTCCAAAATGTGGAAATGCATGAAGTTCTGAGGAAGAGGTCGGTGCTGCACGCTTTAATGGGACATTCTGAAGCCTGTTCAGTGGCATTGTTGTTGCTTCTCCAAGCTACATAAAATTACAGCTCAGAAAAATTGAACTAGGAGTTGTAGAAATCTGCTGAATCACGTTTTTAGATCTATAGCTTCTTCTCTCTTAAACTCTGTCCACAGTTTTACTCACTTGTTCAATTCTCAACGTGTTTTTTTTTTAGCACATTTAATCCTTCCCTCAGATCCTCAAGATGCTAGCGGTCCCAGGAATGTTTTGTTCATGTGGTTTTGGCATGAGTCTTTTACCCAAAACCATTTTTACCTTTCCAACCAGAAGATTCACTTCTAAGCCTAAAGCAGCATCAATAATCCTTTATTCTGCCAAATATAACCAATGTAACTTTTTTGCTACTTTTGTTCTCTAATATTAAAAATTCCAAACAACAACAAAAAAGTAAGTTCTTAGTAGGACATCTTACTATACACAATCACACATATATGTATACACACATGTATATACATCTATATAAACACACACATTCAAATACATACACATATAACAAGACATAAAATTTTTGTAAAGACTTTTGATTACTTGGTGTGCCCATTATACAACTTTGAAACACTTCCTTTCTGTAAATTGTGCATTAAGAACATTTATTTCAAACGTTATTTATACTCTAGATTCTGTGTAAGTGATTTGTGTGTACTATTTTAGTGCATACTTAAAATTCTTATGAACTAATAATTTTCATTAACTACATTTTAGAGATGAGAAAACTGAGGCTGAAGGTGATTAATTTAGGAGCAAATTCTCAGAGCTATTATTGGCAGGTCAGTATTCCTTCAGAAATTTTTCTCACTCTCGAATCGGTGCTAATAACCTTTATGCTGCTTTCTATCACTTTGCACTTGGTCCTATGTTCCTTCAGTTTTTATGATTTTTCATCCTTCCAAATGAAAAAAGATACTTTTGGTTTTCCTTTAACTAAAGAGAAAATTTGCTGGGCACTTTAGCACAAGTCTGTAATCCCAGCACTTTAGGAGGCTGAGGCAGGCAGATCACCTGAGGTCAAGAGTTCAAGTCCAGCTTGGCCAACATGGCGAAACCCTATCTCTACTAAAAATACAAAAAATATCTGGGTGTGGTGGCACATGCCTGTAATCCCAGCTACTCGGGAGGCTGAGGAAGGAGAATCACTTGAACCTGGGAGGCGGAGGCTGTAGTGAGCAGGGATTGTGCCACTGTACTCCATCCTGGGTGACAGAGTGAGACCCTGTCTCATGAATAAATAAATAAATAAATAAAATTAAATAAAGATACAGTTTTCTTTGCTTTTTTTTTTTTTGGATTCCCCCATACCAAGCAAAGTAGTTCAATCACTTGTTAGTTACATTTTGTTATCTTATTATGCATTAGCCTGAAAGTATGGTTCTCAGTTGTGAACCCATCTTTTGAAAGCAAAATAAATAAGTAGAGGCCTGCTTTTGCAATTAATTGCTTGTGTAACTTTAGACATGTACTAATCATTGAAATTATTTAGCACTCAGATTCCATATCTCTAAATGTCTAAGATGAAGGTATTGTGTTCCCAATATCTTTTCATTCCAAAATTCTGTGATTTTATGCAGTGTTTCATATATAAGAATTAATTGTTTAATTAAGAACCAGCATCATCACAAAACTAATTAAGTTTTTTTTTTTGCCAAATATTTACCAATGTGCTTAGAAATACTGAGAATCAACTTAATTTTATATGTTCTTTTATTTGTAATGGATTTTTTAATCATTTAAATCCAATCTTTCACTTATCCTTACTTTATCTAGGAGACAACTATGCAACTTGAAATTCTAAAATAATTTTAAGCGTGATTTGTTTAAGATATGCTTAAATATTAAGGCAGTTGATTTGTAAAATAGCAAAGTGGTAGGGAATAATTAATGCTTTTAAATAACATTTTAATTGATAAAAGAGTTTTTAGAAATACATTTTTTGAAGTTCAGGAATTTGAAGTTCTTTTCAAATATTTTATTACCATGATATTATGAATTTTTGATATGAAAACATATTATGGAACATATTAGCAGGAAACTTTTCCTGTATAGAGAAAACAATTGCTTGTATTGTATTTTTAGTATAGAATAACAAATAGATGTATAACAGAGAAGAGGAAACAAATAGTTTGCCAAAAACTATTTTAGAAAACAGATTTGCATGTGTCCATGATAATACATATTGTTTTTCATTTTACTGTATTTAAGCTCAAGATAGTTGATGTGATATAGAGTGTGTAAAGGTTATGTTCAAACAAACAAGCCTGAATTTCACCTATTTCAGACTTACTCATTAATTCAACAACTTTTTTTTTATTATACTTTAGGTTTTAGGGTACATGTGCACAATGTGCAGGTTTGTTACATGTGTATACATGTGCCATGTTGGTTTGCTGCACCCATTAACTTGTCATTTAGCACATGGATGAAACTGGAAAACATCAACAACTTTTTATTGATTTTCTTTATTGTGATAGGCTTTGAGTAAGTGAAATTAGAACAGAACTGTTCCCAGCCTAATAGACTTATTTACCACTTAGTGGGTGCAGTTGCTTTACTAAATTTTACATGCATTTTCTCAACTAAACATTTCATCAATGACATTACAATTATTATCCTAATTGTATGAATAATAAAACTAAGGGACATATCCAGAATATGCGAGAACTCTTAAAGTTCAACAAAACTTTAAGAAAATTGGAAAATATTTAAAATGGCAAAAAGGAACAAAGAGCTCACCAATGAACATAAAAATGGCAAGTACATGAAAATATGCTTAATATCATTTGTGACTAGGGAAATACAAGTGCCTGTATCAAAACACCTCATGTACTACATAATTATATACACCTACTATGTACCCATAAAAATTAAAAATTAAAGAATTTAAAAATACAATAGGTTACTATTGTGCACATACCAGAATGAGTAAGATCCAAAACAAAACAAATATATAACAATACCAATTACTGATGAGGATGTGGAACAACGGGAATTCTCACTGATGGTGAGAATTAAACCTGGTATGGCCACTTCGGAAAATTGTTTAACAGTTTCTTACAAAACTAAATGTAATGGTACCATAGATCATGCAGTCACACGCCTAGATATTTGCCAAACTGATTTAAAATTTAACAACTACCGAAAACCCTGCACATGAGTAATTATTCAAAATCACCAAAAACAGGTAGGGACCACCATGTCTTTCAAGGTGAATCGATAAACTGTGGTACCTCCATACAATTAAATACAATTCAGTGATAAAAACAAATGAGCTATAAAGCCACATAAAGACATAGATGCACTTAAATGCATATTGCTAAATAAGGCAGTCTGAAAAGGCAATATGTTGTTTATAGAAAAGTTTTTTTTAAAAAACAAGGCTATAAAAATAGTAAACAGGGCCGGGCGCGGTGGCTCACGCTTGTAATCCCAGCACTTTGGGAGGCCGAGGCGGGCGGATCACGAGGTCAGGAGATCGAGACCACAGTGAAACCCCGTCTCCACTAAAAAAATACAAAAAATTAGCCGGGCGTGGTGGCGGGCGCCTGTAGTCCCAGCTACTCGGAGAGGCTGAGGCAGGAGAATGGCGTGAACCCGGGAGGCGGAGCTTGCAGTGAGCCGAGATTGCGCCACTGCACTCCAGCCTGGGCGACAGAGCAAGACTCCGTCTCAAAAAAAAAAAAAAAAGAAAAAAAAAAAAAAAATAGTAAACAGATTAGTTGTTGTCAGGGGTTTGGGGTCGGGGAAGTGAGGAAAGACAAATAAACAACTGAAGAAAAACAGATTTTATAAGGACAATGAAATTATTGTGTATGATAATTCAATGTTGAATACATGAGTCTGCATTTGTCAAAACTCACATAAATTGACAGTGTTGTGAGTAAATCATAGTATTATATATTTTTTTCTTTAATCAGGAGACAAAATGGCTTTATTGGTGAATTCTATCAAATATTTATCATGATTCTTTAAATATTCTCCTAAGAAATAGAAGAAATACATTCCAACCCATTCCCATATCCAATATTACCATAATACCAAAACCTGACAAAGACATCACAAGACAACTACAGATCAATACCCCTAATGAATATTAATGCAGAAGTCCTCAATAAAAACTACCAATATGAATTCAACAGCATATAATAAATATTATAAACCTCGACCAAGTGGGATTTATCCAAGGAATGACAGCTTGGTTCAAAATAAGAAAATGAATCGCTGAAAACACCATATTCATAGAATGAAGTTTGGTGTCAGGGATGGGAATCAATCATCTCAATAGATGCAGAAAAATAATTGGTGAAATCCAGTACATTTTCATGATTGAAAAACACTGTGAAAAGTGGAAATAGAAGCATTTTCTCAAAAGCAAGGTCATGCTTATTTCTGAAAAAATGAAAACTTTTTCTCTGAAAATCAAAAAGAAAATAAGGAAGAAGACTACCTTTACCATTGCTTTCCAATAATGTATTGTAACTTCTAACTAGAACAATAAGGCACGGAAAAGAAATAAAGGAAATTCAGATTTTAAGAGAAGAAGCAAAACTTTCTCTATTTGCAGATGATACTCTCTTATATATGGAAACCTCCAAAAATCCACAAAATCTGTCAGAACTAATAAATCTGTTCTACAAAGTTGCAAGTTATAAGCTCAATATTTTTAAATGGTGTATTTTGATACATTAGCAATAAATGATGTGAAAATAGAACTAAGAAAACAAACAATTTTATTTCCATTGGCATCAACAAGAATAAAATTGTGTCCGGAATTGGTGGGTTCTTGGTCTCACTGACTTCAAGAATGAAGCCGCGGACCCTCGCGGTGAGTGTTACAGCTCTTAAGGCGGCGTGTCCGGAGTTTGTTCCTTCTGATGTTCGGATGTGTTTGGAGTTTCTTCCTTCTGGTGGGTTCGTGGTCTCGCTGGCTCAGGAGTGAAGCTGCAGACCTTCATGGTGAGTGTTACAGCTCTTAAGGTGGCACGTCTGGAGTTGTTCGTTCCTCCCGGTGGGTTCGTGGTCTCACTGGCTTCAGGAGTGAAGCTGCAGAACTTCGTGGTGAGTGTTACAGCTCATAAAGGCAGTGTATACCCAAAGAGTGAGCAGCAGCAAGATTTATTGCAAAGAGCAAAAGAACAAAGCTTCCACAGTGTCGAAAGGGACCCGAGCAGGTTGTCACTGCTGGCTCAGGCAGCCTGCTTTTATTCTCTTATCTGGCCCCACCCACATCCTGCTGATTGGTAGAGCCGAGTGGTCTGTTTTGACAGGGCGCTGATTTGTGTGTTTACAATCCCTGAGCTAGACACAAAGGTTCTCCATGTCCCCACCAGATTAGCTAGATACAGAGTGTTGACACAAAGGTTCTCCAAGTCCCCACCAGAGTAGCTAGATACAGAGTGTCGATTGGTGCATTCACAAACCCTGAGCTAGACACAGGGTGCTGATTGGTGTGTTTACAAACCTTGAGCAAGATACAGAGTGCCGATTGGTGTATTTACAATCCCTGAGCTAGACACAAAGGTTCTCCACATCTCCACCAGATTAGCTAGATACAGAGTGTCCATCGGTGCATTCACAAACCTTGAGCTAGACAAAGGGTGCTGATTGGTGTGTTTACAAAACTTGAGATAGATACAGAGTGCCGATTGGTGTATTTACAATCCCTGAGCTAGACATAAATGTTCTCCACGTCCCCACCAGATTCAGGAACCCAGCTGGCTTCACCCAGTGGATCCCACACCGGGGTTGCAGGTGGAGCTGCCTGCCAGTCCCATGCCATGCGCCTGCACTCCTCAGCCCTTGGATGGTCGTTGGGACTGGGCACCATGGAGCACGGGGCGGCACTCGTCGGGGAGGCTCAGGCCACACAGGAGCCCACAGAGAGTGGGGAGGCTCAGGCATGGCGGGCTGCAGGTCCGGAGCCCTGCCCTGTGGGAAGGCAGCTAAGGCCCAGCAAGAAATTGAGCACAGCAGCTGCTGGCAGGGGTGCTAAGCCCCTCACTGCCTGGGGCCGGTGGGGCCGGCCCACCACTCCTAGTGGGGGGTCCACTGAGCCCACGCCCACTGGGAACTTGCGCTGGCCCGCAAGCACCACGCGCAGCCCCGGTTCCCACCCGCGCCTCTCCCTCCACACCAGGCTGAAGGAGCCGGCTCTGGCCTTGGCCAGCCCAGAAAGGGGCTCTCACAGTGCAGCGGTGGGCTGAAGGGCTCCTCAAGTGCTGCCAAAGTGGGAGCCCAGGCAGAGGAGGCGCCAAGAGTGAGCGAGGGCTGTGAGGGCTGCCAGCATGCTGCCACCTCTCAAAATATTTAGAAATAAATTTAACCAAAGAAGTGCAAGATGTACGGTGAAGGCTTATGCATTGACAGAAAAACAAAAAAGTTAAGATAAATAATACCTACCTAAATGAAAGGCATATTTTATCTATTGTTAAGATGAAAGTACTTCAAAAATTGATCTGGATTCAATGTAATTCCTATTAAAATTCCAACTACTTTCTATTTTCTCAGAAATAAAAAAACTTAACTTGAAATTCATAATGGAATTCAAGGAACCTAGCATCAACAAAACAATCTTGCAAAGGAACAAAGTTGAAGAACTTATCCTTCTCAATTTAAAAACTTCCTACTAAACAAGAGTAATCAAGAAAAGATAGTACTGACATAAGAATAGACATTTAGAGCAATGAAATAGAATTATTTCAGAGATAAATATTTATGTATCTATAGTGAATTGATTTCAACAAGTGTGCCACAATTAGTTTATATTCTTTTCAACAAATAGTTCTAAGGGAAGAGACCATCCCTCATATTGTCTTATGCCCAATTTCTGCCTCCAAAGAAAGAGGTAAAAACTAAAAGGCAGAAATGAAATCTACAGGCAGACAGCCTGGTGCCACGCCCTGGGCCTGGTGGTTAAAGATCGACCCCTGACCTAACTGATTATGTTATCTATAGATTCCAGACATTGAATGGAAATGCATTGTGAAAATCCCTGTCCTCTTCTGTTCCATTCTAATTACTGGTGCATGCAGCCCCCAGTCAATCACGACCCTCTCACGTGGACTCCCTTAGAGTTGTAAACCCTTAAAAGGAACATAAATTCGGTTTTTGGAGACATGAGTCCACCGATGCTCCCCGCTGAATAAAGCCCTTTCCTTCTACAGCTCGGTATCTGCGGGGTTCTTGTCTGCAACTTGTCCTGCTACATTTCTAGGACATCTGAATGTCGACATGCAATAAAATGAAGTTGGGCTTCTGCTTCACAACATATGTGAAAATTAAGTGCATTCCTACTATCTCCCAAGGGCACTTCACAGGAAATGAGAAACAGGTCTCCTTTATGCTCAAATATCAAAAATTTAACTGAGATTTGACCAAGGAAAAGGGTACAGAGCCGCTTTCTTTCACACTCAATACCCCTTCCTCTCTTTATTTAGCTTACTGTTCAGAGAATCTTATTCTCTTCTAGGGTATGTGGGAAGAGGCATGGGGAGAAGAGTACTTTCCAGGAGTAAAAGGATTTTTGCTCTTAATATTTTTCTTAAAAAATTTATGTTTATTGCGGCACTATTCACAATAGCAAAGACTTGGAACCAACCCAAATGTCCAACAACGATAGATTGGATTAAGAAAATGTGGCACATATACACCATGGAATACTATGCAGCCATAAAAAATGATGAGTTCATGTCGTTTGTAGGGACATGGATGAAATTGGAAAACATCATTCTCAGTAAACTATCGCAAGGACAAAAAACCAAACACTGCATGTTCTCACTCATAGGTGGGAATTGAACAATGAGAACACATAGACACAGGAAGGGGAACATCATACTCTGCGGACTGTTGTGGGGTGGGGGGAGGGGGGAGGGACAGCATTAGGAGATGTACCTAATGCTAAATGATGAGTTAATGGGTGCAGCACACCAACATGGCACATGGATACATATGTAACAAACTTGCACATTGTGCACATGTACCCTAAAACTTAAAGTATAATAATAATAATAAAACTCTCCAATACCACACTTCAAAAAATAAAAATAAAAAAGAAAGAAAATTGCAGAAAAAAAAAGTACAAACAAAATTATTTCCCTTTTATTCTTTTATGGGTACAGACTTTTGAAATCTAAAGTTTTAAATGTGAATCATATTTTAACTTCTTTTTCTTCTTTTATGCCTTTCTTCAACTAGTGAGTAAGCTATGCCTGAATATTTGAATGGGGAAAAGGCAAAGATGAAGGTAATATTAATACTACAAGGGAGAAATAGTAAATAAGTAAATTTGAATAAAGGTGTGAGTAACTAATTATATCTTTGTATAAACTACCATATACAGGTATGTTACTGTATATGTTTGAGCTACAGGTAAAATAAATAACACAATATTATTAAAAACTGATATAAAATCCCCTGTCGAATTATAAAAATCTGTTATTTAATTTGTTCTGCAATATTATTAAGAAAAAGTTTAGTTAGAATGCAAAATAAAAGGAAGATAATTTCTGTACCTATCCTCATACATATATATCTACTACTACAACAGGGATTACCTCCTCTCCAATTGAGAGAGTAATGTCAAAAATAAGGTTAAGATATAGATTCCTTGGCCACCTTCAACTAATAGAGAGCCAGGAAGAATGGTATCCCTGAAGGCCCTGTGTTCCCTCTTAAGGAGCTTGAACTGTGTTCTATATCAGGTAGTAAACAAAAGTCATCTTGCTTAGTCAACATTGACTTTTCATTCATTAAAGCTACCAACAAAGACCTCATTCTGTTTTCTATCTATGCTAGGTGTATTTTACTGAAATATCTTCTTTCCCTATATTCAAGAAATTTTCAGTTGCCATCAATGTCAGATTTTTAGCCCAATAATCTGGTTAATTATACCTGCTTATTCAAGAATGAAAATTAAGAAATTAATGCATAAACCAGTGTTATCATACCTTCAGTTTCCAAAGTATCTTTCAGTAGATTGCACTTTAAGCCAAACAAATAACTAAGCGTAGTGATTTCTGGCACATCAATGAGGATGATACTTTGACACATTTGAGAAATTTCCTATTTACTCAATCAACATCCTGTATTTGGCTATACATTTCAATCTCATATGAAACTAGCCTTACTTTGGACTAAAGTTAGTAGCCTAGAAAATACAGAATAGGATAAATGTGATACTCCAAAAAGTGACTAAAGCAAAGCATTAACTTAATTGTTAAAACACCTTAAATGATTGACTAACAAAGTATTGTGTGTGTGTGTGTGTGTGTGTGTGTGTGTGTGTGTATGTATGTGTATTTTCTCCTCCTGAAGCAAATGTGAAATATTGCTGGGTCTATAGAGTGGTGATTTGAATGTTATTTATTTTTAAATTTTTATTTTTAAACATAATTTTATTAAAAAAATATGATCAGCCTGATAAGAAATGAGTGCAAAAGCCAGTACAAATTAAAACCCCAAAATTACTTTAATTATAATGATCAGTGTCTCATTTATTGATATTTAAATAATATAGTATCTTCTTCATTCATTTATTCATAATTGTCCTTATATAGCTCTAGATTTCTAGGAATAGTCTAATCTTTGAAAAAGCACAAGGAACCTGAAAATTGTAATTGGTATAATTTCACGTACTATTCTGTTAAGAAAATATATCAGTGAATTGTAATTCACTTTAATATATGTGTGTGCATATATATGAATGTTAAAATTCCATATTAATCTTCAGGTCAACTAACATCTTCTCTCATCATATATTCCAGGTGAGTGTATTAACAGTAAACTCCTAGAAGTATGAGTATAGCAACCTCAATCATCTCTGAAAAAAAAACATTTAGTGAGCTCAGATCTCAGTGAGGATATTACTAGAATGTCAAAACTGGGAGTAGGCATCACCTCTCTTCTAAGCAAATATTTTGAAAACAAGCCCCAGGGAAAAGAGCATTTGGATGTCAATTTAGAACAGGTGGAGGAGACGACAGGGAAGCGCCCCCAGGCAAGAATCAACATACAGGAAATAACCGACAGGGCTGCTCTCTAGTCTATTTAGTGCCCAACAATTAATCCCTGAAGAAGAAAAAACAACAACACTAATGTGTAACACACATTTATTTGAAAAGAAGTAGTACCAGAATAAGTGGATATTAGGGCTTATATATCTGGAAATTGCAAAATAAAACTCTTACTGGACTTTTGAAGTTGAAACTCCTTGGAACCAGACTTCCAATTTTAGCAACTTCTTTTCTCATCCATTTTCCCCACTTCTTCAAGGGATTTAAGAACATTTTAGAAGCATGATGGCACTGTCAATCTTTAAATGTCACTGCTCAATTCTAGCCATCTTTTAAGTTACTAACTTTTCTAATCTAATTATATAAATGGTAATTACCTATAAAAATAGCAATTAATTCTGAGAAGCACCTGCAAAGATAAAATTGTGCTGATGAAGCCTGAAACCTTGTACTCAGTAGGAACTAAATTCAATGAAATCAATGGGAAGCAATGCCTGAAGTAAGCTTCATACCAAGGCCTGAGATTATGAATTTGTTCAACATTGTATAATTATTTTCCCCACTTTATTTGAGTTTCTCAACTATAGTGATGAAGGACATAAACTAATTACTGAATTGACTTTGATCCCTGTGGCAGCTTAGGTGATTAGGCTTTGTGATGTTTAACGTCTGTATTCTAAATATGCAAAAAAATAAGCGTAATGATTACAACAAAGGTATGCAAATCAGAAATAGTCATCTCTCCTTTCGTTTGGTACTATCGCCTCAGTGCCAAAAATTTTCAAAGTATTTTATGCGCATAGACTGTGTGACCATTGAGTTAGCTGTTCCATCAGTATAGGAAAAGAAGAAAAATGATACACGCCAGAACAATCCTGAAAATCCTTATATATCAGTGTTTCTCACCAGGAATATGTTGTCCCCTCCTCCTCACGGGCCCACAGGAGTGATCTGGCAAAGTCTCAAAACAATTTTGTTCACCACAACTGAGGGAGAATGCTACAGGCATCTAGTAAGTAGAGACCAAAAATGCTACTAACCACCTATAATGCACAAGAAAGCTCCGTGCAACAAAAACCATCTGCCCATGTTGTCAATAGTACCATCATTGCGTGCCTCGTGCTACATACAAACAGAAAATATAAAGTCAAATAAGTACTATCAGAGAAGAAATAAGGGCACTGTAGAACAAAGCTTGAATATATATTGACAATGGAATGCTGACGTTTAAAAAATAATTAAAAAGTCAGGAAACGACAGGTGCTGGAGAGGATGTGGAGAAATAGGAACACTTTTACACTGTTGGTGGGACTGTCAACTAGTTCAACCATTGTGAAAGTCAGTGTGGTGATTCCTCAGGGATCTAGAACTAGAAATACCATTTGACCCAGCCATCCCATTACTGGGTATATACCCAAAGGACTATAAATCATGCTGCTATAAAGACACATGCACATGTATGTTTATCGCGGCACTATTCGCAATAGCAAAGAGTTGGAACCAACCCAAATGTCCAACAGCTATAGACTGGATTAAGAAAATGTGGCACATATACACCATGGAATACTATGCAGCCATAAAAAACGATGAGTTCATGTCCTTTGTAGGGACATGGATGAAACTGGAAAACATCATTCTCAGTAAACTATCGCAAGGACAAAAAACCAAACACCGCATGTTCTCACTCATAGGTGAGAATTGAACAATGAGAACTCATGGACACAGGAAGGAGAACATCACACTCCGGGGACTGCTGTGGGGTGGGGGGAGGGGGGAGGGACAGCATTATGAGATATACCTAATGTTAAATGACGAGTTAATGGGTGCAGCAAAATAACATGGCACATGGATACATATGTAACAAACCTGCACATTGTGCACATGTACCCTAAAACCTAAAGTATAATAATAATAAGAAATGTAAAAATATTGAAATTCATATTGTGAACAAAAGCTGAGAAAATTATCATTTTTGTGATGATTAGATTGACATAACTACTATAGAACAGGTTTACTTAGAATATTTTTCTCAAAGGTGTATTTGTTAGAATTGCAGGTAAATTACTTCTAATTCTTCCTTTCTCCTTATAATTTTATGGTATTCTCAATAAGGGATGTTTTACAAAAATCAGCAGTTCCTATAAAAAATCTTGGCAATAATATAGAGACAAAGCCAAGAACTTGAATAGACCATAGATAATTAACTTGCCAATTAAAAAGAAGTTATTATCTTAGCTACTAGGTGACCAGTGGGTTTTTTTGTGTTTTTGTTTGTTTGTATGTTTTCAAAAAATCCTAAATTAGGATTTGAATTCTAAAATCTTCAGCTAAAACCTCCAATTCTTCAGATGTGGAAATCTTGATCTATAGCTTGTTCTGAATAAGAGTAGTCTTTTATTCCAAGAAAAAAGAACACATCTCCATTATAAATTATTTTCTACATGGAGGAATGTTATGGATTAAAAATTCCCTTTGTGAGGTTGTTTGTTCCTTTTAAATCTATTTTGTTTGTGTCATCACCATTCCCAAATGAATTTCCTCCATTAGGGATATTTACCCAGTATCTGAGAATTTCTGTGTATGATGCGTGGAAAATCATTCATCTCCTGAGAAAAACAGGTGCATATCATTTCCCATCTTTCTTTTCTTTCTTTCTTTCTTTCCTTCCAACTCCCAGAAAGAACTACTTCCTTGTTAAAACTCTGAACCATTTCAAATTCCTGGTAGGATGAAGACTTAGAGAAATAAAAGGTCATGGCATCCCTGATAAAAAATATACAATTATACACAAAATATTATAAAAATTGAGAAAGATGAAAATAATAAATATTTTATTTTTCACTATTATAAAACAATTATAAGGTTATTTGATTATAGTATCTGATATATCAATGTTTTATTAAGGGAATTCTGATACAACAAATAATTAAAAGTTGCTCAATTAACTTAGTAGAAGCATGAATGTGAATAAGTAGGCAATTCTTTAGTATTCATCATAAAATGCCAAGCAAGGAATACTGATGGAGATTTTTTTATATTTGTCTGCCTGAAAATCTTGTATTTACTTTTCATATTTTTGCCTGAAAATCTTGTATTTGCTTTTCATATTTTGTTTTAAAAAATCTCTTTGAACAGTGCAAACTTCAGAATGACATTTGAAAGGAATTCGTAATTGTTTCTATAATATAGTAAGCATAATGACTTTTATGTAGTCATTTAATTGGCTTGAGCGGAGTGATCTTCTAAGTAGATATATCATATAGTATATATGTATCTCTATGAGCTAGATGTTGAAATGAAAACCGAAATTTTTAGCAAGATATTATAAGTTCATCACGAAATTCACCAACAATTCACCTACTTGCAAAAAGGACCACATATATTATCTTTTTCTATTGTTTTTGAAAACACCTTGAAAACTAAAAATAGATGTACACAAAGGCCCTGTTGCAATGGAACTATTTCATTAGGATTTCAATGGAGTCATATGCAGGTTAGTATATGAAAATCATGTGTTTTATATGTCTATTTCCTCCCACAATTTTTATTTAACCAAATGTATCTAAAACAGTAAAATATAATGTCTTTATAATACTATTGAAAAAATCTCAGCACAGATTACAGATAACAAAAAGTGTTATGTCTTTTGTCAATTTCTTCTGCCTCTGAGTATATAGACTCACAGTTGATCATGCTAGGATCTGTGAAAAGAATGTTCCTGGAGAGAATGATTTTCTTGTTACTGTGCTTTAGAGTTCCTTTATTATTGTTCATTGTCATGCTTTACTGTGGGACAACAGGTAGCTTTTTCTATCACACCTATGCTTGCTTAAGAAAAGGTTCCTTAACCCTTCTCTGTCACTATAATTCCCACGTGGTGAGGACACCGACAAATGGAAAGGAATGGAAGTGTCCTGAGGAAGATCAAACCCTCTGACTATGCTCAGCCATATGAAATGACAGAAGAGATTCTGTAGACGAAAGAGCACAGGAGAATAACACATCAAGATACTGGAATTGTGAAATTTAGCGTAAATGTGTCTCTGTACATAGTGAACTGTAATCTAGCTTAGTATATAAACAAACTTTAACCTAACTTAAGAGTAATGTGTTATTTAATGATGGGGGTAAATTCTGAGAAATGCCAGATGAGAAAGGAGGTTTTGTCATTGTGTGACCATCGTAGAGTGTACTTACACAAACCTAGATGTTATAGCCTACTATATGCCTAGGCTATACAGTATTGCCTGTTGCTCCTATGCTACTATGTTACTGGACTGAATACTGCAGGCAGTTGCAACACCGTGGTAAGTATCCCTAGATCTAAGCATATCTAAACATAGAAAAGGCAATGTGCTGCCTTAAAACATTATGATGGCTATGATGTCACATCATAGGAATTTTTCAGATCCACTATATTCGTATAGGACCATTATGAAACATGTGGCTCATCTTGACCAAAAGCATCATTTTTAGGGCATGACTAGATATCCTTGTAATAAATATGTGAGCCTCAGCCAATCACAGGCTGCTAACGGATAAGACCATGTAAATAAACTAGCAAATGTTTTATCACACCATGCCTAAATAAGGCATATGCTGAGCTATAAGCAATTGAGCTGTTTCTCTATATCACTTTCTTTTTTTTTCTTTTGTTTTTTTTTTTTTTTTTTTGAGACGGAGTCTTGCTCTGTCACCCAGGCTGGAGTGCAGTGGCACGATCTCAGCTCACTGCAAGCTCCGCCTCCCAGGTTCACACCATTCTCCCGCCTCAGCCTCCCGAGTAGCTGGGACTACAGGTGCCCGCCACCACGCCCAGCTAATTTTTTGTATTTTTAGTAGAGACGGGGTTTCACCGTGTTAGCCAGGATGGTCTCGATCTCCTGACCTTGTGATTCACCCACCTCAGCCTCCCAAAGTGCTGGGATTACAGGCGTGAGCCACCGCGCCCCACCCCATCACTTTCTTTTTGTCTCTCTAAATTCTGCCTGCCAACATTGCTGACTGGATCTCTGTGACACCCTAGCAGTTCATAGTGCTGCCCAATTCATGAATCTTTCTTTGTTTAAATAAATTCAGTTAAACTTAATTTGTCTAAAGTTTTTCTTTTAATAGAACTGAGCAGCCACATTTTTTAACCTAATAATTTTTATATAAGGATAAATGACTAAGTTAAAACTAATCTTAAATAGCAGAATTGCAAGTTATTAACTCAGATATTGTGTGTGCTAATATATAATTCATTTTTCATAGTTGCTGTTATTCAAAACATACATAAAGGAGAAAGGGAGTTGTTAAGTGTCCATCTGTCTTACACTTGGACGTCAATAGATGCTATATAAATTTTTATCGTTGATTGTATAGTTCTACAAATATTTTAGTTATATACATGACAGAAAACAAATATGAACAAAATTCAGCATTTTCTTCATCAAAATGGGGATCTAGGTGTTCATTTTATAAAATTTTGAGGATTTTTAAGGGGTTTTTGTACAAACATGTATTTCACTAATGAAAATTATAAAAATAAGTATAATGAAATGGAAATAAGCCATTGACTTTAAGACATAGTAACTAATATATAATATGCTAGTAGTTCATGTGGATTTTATTATTATACAAATATTCACTCTTCCCTAGCCCTTTATTAAGCACCAAAAAAGCCCCCACCCCATTGATGAGTGCATCAAAGCGACTTGGCCAATTGAATGCACCTGTGTGACGTTTCTCAGTGGAGGCTTTAAGAGGCGTGATGGGTTCCTTGCAGACCTTGTGCTCCACCATCTGCCATGAGAAGAGCATGCATATCTCAGGTATCTATTAGCCCCAGAAAGTGAGACATGCAGAGCACATCTAAATCCAACCTGCAGGCAAGAGCAGACCTATTCCAGCCAATCCACGGGCTTTTAAATTTAAAAACACTAGTGTGAGCAAGAAATACATGTTCGTTATTAGTAATCCACTGAAATGTTGGGGTTTGTGTGTTTTGCAATATAATTGCAGCAAAATGTATATAACATAATCATGTTATCATTTTTGCCACAGTAAAATAGTGCACTTTATTTCCCCAAACAGGTAATGGAAAAACATTTATTAACACCAAAATAGTTAATGAGAATTCCAGATGGCAACTAACTTGAGTTTATCTCAGGATATGCATCTTTCTTTGTTTCACTAAATTAAAGATAATGAGGGCTTTAGAATGAGTGATACCTGTATTCAAATCCTGGCTCTTTCATTTAATAATCTGATTAACTCTTCCGTGAGTTTCAGCTCCTCATTTGCATACAGAAATAATGCCAACTTTATTGGTTTATAAGAGTCAAATACAAATAACATGGAAAGTAGCATAGTTTATGGAGCATTGTAAGGTCAATAATTAGTAGTTATTATTATAGAGCTCTATTCTGCCGTTTTTCAAAGAGAAAAACACTTCTGGATAATGTTGGATTCTATATTAATTTCAATTTTAGTACTCTATAATACCAAAAAGACACTGTTGACTTTGGAAGTGAATGTATGAGGCATTTGAAAAATACGAAGTAAACAGAAAAAAAAGGGTGATGAAATAAGTAGTAATATAAAACATGTAGTTATACATGCAAGATTCTTTTAGCTATACATAGCAGACAAATCAAACTAGCTTTATTATAAGGAAACATATTACCTCATACACTCTGAAAATATGGTGAGCTTAATGGCTAATTGGTCTTTCTGTCTCTCCCATTTGCCATACCCTGTACTGGCTTAATCTTTGGGATTATTCCAAAATAGCTAAAACTGTTCCAGGATCACCATCCATCGTGAGAAGGGGTGAGAGACCATCTCTGTCTGTGGTTTTCTCTAGAGAAAAAGGCAACTTCTTTTCCAATGCTCCTAGCAGAATTCCCCTTATGTTTTAACGCCATAATTCGATCGCACTGAAATATTATCAAGGCAAATAAGCGTACATTTAAAATACTGGAACCCCACCTGGAGATGGGCATGGTGGCTCAGCTGCCTCTGATGCACAAAGCATTCTGATGGTGTGATGGTTACCTGAGCCAAACAAGGGCTCTGGTAGAAAAGAAGCCAAGTATGAGGCAACCAACCATGCCTCTCACAAGATAAAAATGCACACTACCTGATAAACTGTTGCTCATATGATATAGGTTTTTTCTTATAATAGATATGTTTTAAATATCAACCAATCTGAAGGAACAAACAGAAACTTTTGAAAATGGCAAACAACATGTTTTAGCCTAGTTGACCATTAAACCTATAATTGATTTGGCATACAGCCACCACAAGCTGTTGCAAGAAAGAAAAAGTAAAGAGCTTTTATGAAACACTCATCTAAGAATAGAAGTATGAATTTTTCCTCTACGTGGGCATTGCACATTATAGTACTTTCTTTAAGAACTCTGCAAGAAGTTTAAACGCAGTTGTAAAAGTACATCCCAACACAATAGTCCTCTGTTAGTCATTTGCACAGGTTCTTGCATATAAAAATAGCTGGCTTTTGGGTAACCTACAGATAAGAAATTTCTGGGTCTTCAGAATAAAAGCCTGATTATTTTTTACATTCTATTCTAGTGTAACCACTTATAAAGACAATTTCAATTGCATGTTCAACATTTCTATATATTTAAATTCAACAAATGGAAAAATATTTTCTATCTGCAAAAAAGGCACTTAACTCTTGAATTCACAGACTTTGTATTTTCACTTCAACAGCAGTTAAAAATAATGCCTGCAAATAGGAATTTCATGATTCCTCAGTAACTCATAAAAAGTACATAGAGCCATTTTAATTTTCATTCCACAACTATAGAACTGTCAGATCTTGTTAACAGTCAATTAAAAGACTACCTGAAACACACGATTTAAAAAATAACAATCAGAACTTAGTCATATAATGGTGTCATTCTACCTCAGATGCACCACTACTTCTAGTTTTCTATCTTGGCCAAAGAGTAATTTCAGTAGTTTCCATTTGGACACTTCTACCATTATTAATATTGCTAGACAGCTCAGGAAACAAATTTGGGGGTTCTGAAAGCTGTTGTGTATATCTATCCCATAATGCTTTCAAGGACCAGGTAAATGAACATAGGATTGGTCCTTGGACCCTTTTTAGCCACTTTGAGACACAACATGGGTTAAGACTGTACTCCACATGTTCCCACTCTATGTGGAGAAGGCATGATTGTGCTTTGGATTTCCTGTGAGAGAGTTGCTACTCTGTATACATTCTTTGGCATCACAGAGTCCATCCCAGGGTTCTAGCCACCCCTTCACACAATGGTTTAAATATGAGAACTGGCTCAAGTATAAAACATTAATATCTGGCCACCACCACAGATCAGTGATAGGCAGCACCCCTGGGTCACAGTTCTGATTTTGCTTCCAAAATTCAGAGGTAATTATGGTAATTATGCCTATCTTGACTTTGGAGATAAAGAAATACTAATCCTTGCACCAAAGATCAGCCACCATAGACCTTCTCAGTAATGACAGTGAAGACATTACTAACACTTTTCTTTTGGTTTAGTAAAGAAAGAGTTTTCTGAAGTCTCTTAGGGAAGGTGGATTCTCTAAACTTATGAAATAAATTCACTGTAGCACACTCCACTCTCAGAGTTCTTTGAATTTTTCCTTATTCTGCCAAGGCAATTCTTCAAAACTTCATTTGCTGTTGGTCGTCATTTTTTCTAAACTTCATGTAGACATTGCGAAAGTAGCAAAAACCTCATTACTTTTACACTAACCTATAGTAAAACCTCCATTATCTAGCCTGATATTCTGTCACACACACTTTCACTTCCCAATCAGGTTCAGCAATCTCAAGATCCATTCCAAAACATGTTATGATAGTTCTTGCCAATATTTTACTTAGGTCCTGCAGTTCTTTTCATGAATAATATCTTTTCTCCCAAAATGTGAAGAGTACTTGCATAATTAGCCTTGTTGTCTCTTCAGGGTTTGTTGACCTAAAAGCCATGAGAAGTATAGACAATCTTGAAGAGATTGTATAACATGGTGTAGTCTTTTCTCTTCGAATGAAATTCTGCATGTTCTGTAACCTAATGAAGGCTATTGTCTTCTAGCAAAGAGGAGAATAACCACTTCCAAAGGCTCAGTGGTTTCAGGCAAATCTGACCATTTAAACTCCTTATGTGCGTCTACCCAGATGTCCCTGACAGAGGCCTAAGAATCCCACTCTATCTCTGGTAGTGGCCTGATTTTAATATTATGGTTATGTTACAACTGTGAATTAAACCTTCTCTTGATATTGCCACAAATGCTCAAACTAAGCTCCAGGTTTGAAAATAAAAGTGTTAAAATTCCGTCACTGAGGCTTTCTGACTCTTACCATACTTCTGAGTTGGTCACTGGGTACATGTGCACAACGTGCAGGTTTGTTACATATGTATACATGTGCCATGTTGGTGTGCTGCACCCATTAACTCATCATTTAGCATTAGGTATATCTCCTAATGCTATCCCTCCCCTCTCCCTCCACCCCAAAATAGGCCCCAGTGTGTGACGTTCCCCTTCCTGTGTCCATGTGTTCTCATTGTTCAATTCCCACCTATGAGTGAGAACATGTGCTGTTTGGTTTTTTGTCCTTGGAATAGTTTGCTGAGAATGATGGTTTCCAGCTTCATCCGTGTCCCTACAAAGGACATGAACTCATCATTTTTTATGGCTGCATAGTATTCCATGGTGTATATGTGCCACATTTTCTTAATCCAGTCTGTTGTTGTTGGACATTTGGGTTGGTTCCAAGTCTTTGCTATTGTGAATAGTGCCACAGTAAATATACATATGCATGTGTCTTTATAGCAGCATGATTTATAATCCTTTGGGTATATACTCAGTAATGGGATGGCTGGGTCAAATGTTATTTCTAGTTCTAGATCCCTGAGGAATCGCCACACTGCCTTCCACAATGGTTGAACTAGTTTACAGTCCCACCAGCAGTGTAAAAGTTTACAGTCCCACCAGCAGTGTAAAAGTTTACAGTCCCACCAGCAGTGCAAAACTGTGAACTAGTTTACAGTCTCGACATCCTCTCCAGCACCTGTTGTTTCCTGACTTTTTAATGATCGCCATTCTAACTGGTGTGAGATGGTATTTCATTGTGGTTTTGATTTGCACTTCTCTGATGGCCAGTGATGATGAGTATTTTTTCATGTGTTTTTTGGCTGCATAAATGTCTTCTTTTGAGAAATGTCTGTTCATATCCTTCGCCCACTTGTTGATGGGGTTGCTTGTTTTTTTCTTGAAAATTTGTTTGAGTTCATTGTAGATTCTGGATATTAGCCCTTTGTCAGACGAGTAGATTGCAAAAGTTTTCTCCCATTCCGCAGGTTGCCTGTTCAGTCTAATGGTAGCTTCTTTTGCTGTGCAGAAGCTCTTTAGTTTAATTAGATCCCATTTGTCAATTTTGGCTTTTGTTGCCATTGCTTTTGGTGTTTTAGACATGAAGTCCTTGCCCATGCCTATGTCCTGAATGGTATTGCCTAGGTTTTCTTCTAGGTTTTTATGGTTTTAGGTCTAACATTTAAGTCTTTAATCCATCTTGAATTAATTTTTGTACAAGGTGTAAGAAGGGATCCAGTTTCAGCTTTCTACATATGGCTAGCCAGTTTTCCCAGCACTATTTATTACATAGGGAATCCTTTCCCATTTCTTGTTTTTGTCAGATTTGTCAAAGATCAGATAGTTGTAGATATGCGACATTATTTCTGAGGGCTCTGTTCTGTTCCATTGGTCTATATCTCTGTTTTGGTACCAGTATCATGCTGTTTTGGTTACTGTAGCCTTGTAGTATACTTTGAAGTCAGGTAGTGTGATGCCTCCAGCTTTGTTCTTTTGGCTTACGATTGACTTGGTGATGCGGGCTCTTTTTTGGTTCCATACAAACTTTAAAGTAGTTTTTTCCAATTCTGTGAAGAAAGTCATTGGTAGCTTGATGGCGATGACATTGAATCTATAAATTACCTTGGGCAGTATGGCCATTTTCACGATATTGATTCCTTCTACCCATGAGCATGAAATGTTCTTCCATTTGTTTGTATCCTCTTTTATTTTGTTGAGCAGTGGTTTGTAGTTCTCCTTGAAGAGGTCCTTCACATCCCTTGTAAGTTGGATTCCTAAGTATTTTATTCTCTTTGAAGCAATTGTGAATGGGAGTTCACTCATGATTTGGCTCTCTGTTTGTCTGTTATTGGTGTATAAGAATGCTTGTGATTTTTGCACATTGATTTTGTATCCTGAGACTTTGCTGAAGTTGCCTATCAGCTTAAGGAGATTCTGAGCTGAGACGATGGGATTTTCAAGATATACAATCATGTCATCTACAAACAGGGACAATTTGACTTCCTCTTTTCCTAATTGAATATGCTTTATGTCTTTCTCCTGCCTGATTGCCCTGGCCAGAACTTCCAACGCTATGTTGAATAGGAGTGGTGAGAGAGGGCATCCCTGTCTTGTGCCAGTTTTCAAAGGGAATGTTTCCAGTTTTCACCCATTCAGTATGATATTGGCTGTAAGTTTGTCATACATAGCTCTTATTATTTTGAGATACATCCCATCAAAACCTAATTTATTGAGAGTTTTTAGCATGAAGGGTTGTTGAATTTTGTCAAAGGCCTTTATTGCATCTATTGAGATAAACATGTGGTTTTTGTCTTTGGTTCTGTTTATATTCTGGATTGCGTTTATTGATTTGCATATGTTGAACCAGCCTTGCATCCCAGGGATGAAGCCCACTTGATCATGATGGATAAGCTTTTTGATGTGCTGCTGGATTCAGTTTGCCAGTATTTTATTGAGGATTTTTGCATCAATGTTCATCAGGGATATTGGTCTAAAATTATCTTTTTTTTGTTGTGTCTCTGCCAGGCTTTGGTATCAGGATGATGCTGGCCTAATAAAATGAGTTAGGGAGGATTCCCTCTTTTTCTGTTGATTGGAATAGTTTCAGAAGGAATGGTACCAGCTCCTCCTTGTTCCTCTGGTAGAATTTGGCTGTGAATCCATCTGGTCCTGGACTTTTTTTGGTTGGTAGGCTATTAATTATTGCCTCAATTTTAGAGCCTGTTATTGGTCTATTCAGAGATTCAACTTCTTCCTGGTTTAGTCTTGGGAGAGTGTATGTGTCGAGGAATTTACCCATTTCTTCTAGATTTTCTAGTTTATTTGCATTGAGGTGTTTATAGTATTCTCTGATGGTAGTTTGTATTTCTGTGGGATCGGTGGTTATGTCCCCTTTATCATTTTTTATTGTGTCTATTTGATTCTTCTCTCTTTTCTTCTTTATTAGTCTTGCTAGTGGTCTATCAATTTTGTTGATCTTTTGAAAAAACCAGCTCCTTGATTCATTGATTTTTTGAAGTGTTTTTTGTTTTAGGACCAGTTCTAGTACAAAAACTCTTCTTGTAGGTTTCTACAGATTCAGAACTGGAGAAAATGATTCAAGTGCAATCTTTGAAGGGAAGTGAGGATTAATAATACAAAATGAAAGACCATAAAAAGGATATTATTAAGCCAATTATTACAGTGAGTAACTGAAATCTGCAGAGAGAATCTGGGAAATGATACCTAAAACATACAGCATTACTCCTCTTGAAGGTCAAGGGAACTAGACTATTAACATATTAATTTTCATCATTCATATTTTAAACGCTGCTCAAAGGACTTGTTAATTCCCTAGGACTTCTCATCTGCTTCCTGTACAGTCAGAGAAACCCCTTCTGGAAAAAGCTATCGTCTACAAAAAATACAAATACAATTAGAAATTCTTTAGAGCACATTGAAACTGTAAGGTCTCAGGGTCCTGTTTTGAGTGCTGACAGTTGTTTTCATTACCATATTTGACTAAGAAAATCAGTCACAAATCTAGAAATTCTCCCCTCTCTAGATTTTGCTATTCTCTTCAATTTTGGTATGATAATTTCCTTACTCTCTAATCAATGCTTTTAATAAGATGATTTTGCATTTTAAAATATTTTTCATGCATCTCATGTCATTATTAATGAAGACATTGACTACCATATGCCCCAAACATATTCAAAATTGGTTAATTGTCCCCAAAACATCTTTTATAATTTGTTTGCTAAAACCAGGTGTTTTGCCAAATTAATATTAACTTGGTCATCTTTTAATCTTTCATTTGCTTTTCTATCCTCTATATTGTCTCCAAATTAAACATTGGAGAATTTTGATGAAATTGATAAAATTGGCCAGGCATGGTGACTTGTGCCTGTAATCTCAGCACTTTGGGAGGCTGAGGCAGGTGGATCATGTGAGGTCAGGAGTTTGAGACCAGCCTGGACAACATGGTGAAACTCTGTCTCTACTAAGAATACAAAAATTAGCTGGACGTGATGGCACATGCCTGTAGTCCCAGCTACTCAGGAGGCAGAGGTGAGAGAATTGCTTGAACCTGGGAGGCAGAAGTTGCAGTGAGCCTCGATCACTCCAGTGCACTCCAGCCTGGGCAACAAAGTGAGACTCTGTCTCAAAATGAAAGAAATAAATTGAATAAATTTGAGTTAAATATTTTTGGTAAAAAGAGTACATAGGTGATGCTGTTTATTTTATGTTGTGTAGTCATAGAAGGCCTATACATTTAAATGATGTCTCAGTACTTTGTAAAAAGTGAAATACATACGTATTAGGAAACTTTATAAATACTCAGTAAAAAAAATTATTTACCAAGTCACTTTATCACAGTGCAATATGTATCATTAGACATTTTAGGGTTTCTTTTGTTTTGTTTTGCTTTGTTTTGTTTTTCTTGAGACAAGGTCTTTCTCTCTGTCTTCCAGGTTGGAGTACAGTGGTGAGATCTCAGCTCACTTCCAACTCCACCTCCTGGGCTCGAACAATCCTTTCACTTCAGCCACCTGAGCAGCTGGGATCACAGAAATGAACCACCAAGCCAAGCTAACTTTGATATTTTTTGTGGAGACAGTATTTCACCATGTTACTCATGCTGGTCTCGAACTCCTGGCTCAAAGGATCTCCCTCCTCAGCCTCCAAAAGTGCTGGGGTTAGTGTGCCTGCACCTGGCCAATTTTAGTGTTAATTTACTTCATTTTCTGTGCAGTATCTTCCAGTGTTTTTGTGATTAGAAAATTCTGCTCCCTAATAGATAAATGATAAATGTTCATTGATATTGTTACTAGCATTTTTTTTCAAATTTAACAAAATTACATATATATATATATATATATATATGTTCTAAATTACTATTTTTCCAAGTACCTATTTTTAAATACTGCTTTAAACTGATTATTTGTTAACTATTATAATCAGTTTAAATTAAACCACTATTGTACTCCTGGTCATTTTCAAAATTTTATTATGCTTGCATTTTTTTCAAAATAAGAAAATTTATTCTTATACAATTATATAACCCTTGCTTCAGTTTTTAAGAATCTCCTATAGTTTCTAGGACACTTAGCCACAGCTGACTTCAGACATCTTTTCTACTTAATAGTCTTGGCAGAGCCCATATTTTGAGACTGATTATGCCTATTCTGAATAGGTTTTGGGCTTGTCTCATTTTTCCTCTGGCATCTGACCATTAATTGTTTTCTTATTATTATCTAACCTAGTTATGTGAAGCAGTCTTCTAATTGCAGCACTGTGTTGGGCTGAGGCATGTTAAGGTCCATTCTTGGATACATTTTTTTAAAATAAATTTTATTGTGTATATTCGTGATTTGCAACATGATGTTATGGGATACACATAGATAGTACAGTGGTTACTATATTGAAGCCAATTAACATAACTATCATCTTTTATGTGTGTGTGACAAGAGCAGCTACAATCAACTTAACAAAAATCCCTAATACAGTGCAATTTTATTAACTTTAGTTTTCAAATTGTACATCAGATGTCTTGACTTGTTTATCTTATATATCTGCTATTTTGTATTATTTGATTTATACCTCCCCATTTCCTCTCACCCACATCTGTAATTTAAAAAAAGTTTCATTCTCTATGTCTATGTATTTTAAAATTTCACACATGTGAAATCATGCAATAATTTTCTTTCTGTGCCTGTTTTATTTCATGTAGCATAATATTTCCCAGGCGCATCTATGTTGTGGAAAATCTTAGGATTTATTTTAGGCCGAATAATATTCCATTGTATATATGTATGTCATGTTTTCTTTATCCATTTGTCCACCAATGTGTGTTTAAGTAGTTTCCACTTCTACATTTCCACCAACAGTGTACTAGGGTTTTCTTTTCTCTACACCTTTACAAACATTTATCTCCTGTCTTTTTAATAACCATTCTTGCTATGGGGGTGAGGTATTTATCATAGTGGTTTAAATTAGCAATTCCCTTATGAGTGGTGATTGGGAGCATCTTTTATAAACCATTTGTTAACCATTTTTGTGTTTTCTTTACAGAAATGTTTATTCAGGTATTTTCTCCATCTTTTAATCTATGTATTTGTTTTTCTGTTATTGAGATTGTGTGTTTAATAAAATTTTAGATATTAACTCATCAGATATAAGGTTTGCAATTATTTTTATTCTTAATCAGTAGGTTGCCTTTTTATTTTGTTATTTTCTTTGTTGTGCAGGTTTTTAGTTTGATATAGTCCATTTTATTTATTTTATGTTTTATAGCCTGAGCTAAAAATGTGATATCAAAAATATTATTGCCAAGGACAATGTCAAGGAGATTTTCCTTTGTCTTCTCTTCTAGGAGTTTTGCGGCTTCAGATTTTACAATTATGTCCTCATAACAATGAGTTAGGGAGGAGTCCCTCTTTTTCTATTGTTTGGAATTGTTTCAGAAGGAATGGTACAAGCTCCTCTTTGTACCTCTGGTAGAATTTGATGTTAATACATCTGGTCCCAGGCTTTTTTTTTTTTTTTTTTTTTTTGGTTAGCAGGCAATTAATTACTGCCTCTATTTCAGAACTTGTTATTGGTCTATTCAGGGATTTGACTTTTTCATGGTCAAATGGAATACTATGCAGCCATAAAAAGGATGAGTTTATGTCCTTTGCAGGGACGTGGATGAAGCTGGAAACATCATTCTCAGCAAACTAACACAGGAGCAGAAAACCAAACACTGCATGTTCTCACTCAAAGGTGGGAGCTGAACAATGAGAACACGTGGGTGGACACAGGGAGGGGAACATCACACACCGGGGCCTGTCAGAAGGTGGGAGGCAGTGGGAGGGAGAGCATTAGGACAAATACCTAATGCATGTTGGACTTAAAACCTAGATGATGGGTTGGTGGGTGCAGTAAACCACATGACACATGTATACCTATGTAACAAACCTGCAAGTTCTGCACATGTATCCTGGAACTAAAAGTATAATAATAATAATAATAACAAAGCCTAGAAAGCAGTAAGTTAAAATGCACGAAGGGTTATAGAGGTTTCTTGCATCTATGGCACACACAATGTCACTTCTAGCAACCACCGCAAAGAAATAATTTAAAGAATGGTCAAGACAGCACATGTGTATAGATATTTTGCAGGGCATTATTCATAAAGTGAGACATTGCCTAACATCCAATAGTTAATGGTTATTAACTTTGGTTTATCTATCCAGAACATGATATCATTAAAATAATTTTAAATGACAATTATGAGAATAGATATATAGATAATATTATGTAGTAAAGATAAATAAGCAAAGTAAAAGATTTTAAATTTTAGAATTCCATCTATTTATAATTGATACATATTTATATGTTGGATTGAAAGTAAGAAAATAAAAACATGTCATGTGTTAAATCAGAACAATAATGATTAAATTTCTGTCTAATTTTTGTTTTAAATAAATAAACTGTCTTAAAATTATTTCTAGAAGCTTACATTTTAAGGACTTTTTTAACCACCAGAAGTATATTTTGATATACTTACTTAAAATATGATGTATAATTCATATTTTTCAATGTAATAATCTCCACAGATTTTTTCTATTTCAATATTCTTATTATTATAGACACAATTATGTTTGTTATATAATACCATGCAATTAACTTCCTAAGGTAGTAATATCATCTTTGTAGAAGCTACAGGAAAATAAGGTTTTACATTTTTTGTTAGATATTCAAAAAACTCAAATGACTTAGTAACATTTTTTCTTTCTGTTTGGGCAAAGAAAACAACTTCTTACTTTTACCAAGATGTCATTTTATGCAAGGAATTTATCGATTTTTATTTTCCACTTACAGTAAAATGACTTCATACATTTGTGGAAAGATGTACAGAAAAAAATTAAGACAAAATTCAAGATGATTTTCTCTCACTGTAGGAGGCATATTTGAAATGTTTCCAGGCAACTAAATTGGAAGTGTTTGCATCACCAACAAAGAGAAATATCTCATGAGGAACTAGTGAATAAAAGCAAAATTTTTGGGTGTTGCTTTGAATTTGTCGATTGAAACTTGCTTCACTTGCCTGGGCAACATGGTGAAACCTCATCTCTACAAAATATTAAAAAAAAAATTAGCCGTGTGTGGAGGTGCACACCTGTAGTCCTAGGTACTTGGGAGGCTGAGGTGGGAGAATTGCTTGAGCCTGGGAGGTTTTGGCTGCTATGAGCCATGAATGCACCTCTCCACTCCAACCTGAGTGACAGAGAGAGACCATGTCTCCAAAAATAAATAAATAAATACAATTTACTTCTGCAGTTTAGCGGGTTGTCTTTAATGGTGAAAGTGTAACTCGGTCTCTGAGCATGTTAGATTTTCTTGACACATATATTGGATCATTTAGGAAATAAGATTTCTATTAATTTCAACACAACATTTTCTTTGAAGGCAAAGCCTAAAAAAATTAAAATGCCTGAAAAATATCAAGGACATACGAAAGAAAAATAGAGCAATGCTTTCTTATTCTTATTAATCTTATTCTAGATTAATCCATGATTTCGCGAGTTATAAATAAATATATACTATCTTCTCTTTGATTTAAACTTTGGATCTAAACTAACAAGCTGCTGAAAATTTTATTTCAACGATTTCCTTTTACTGGCAATAACTTTTGTCCCAGTTTCCATTACTGTACAACATATCTCTCTTAACTTAGTGGTTTACAACTACAACAACCATTTTTTTATGTTCAGAGTTTCTGTGTGTTACGAATGCAGAATGGATAAAATCAGAGCTGCTTTCCTCTCATCTACAAAGTCTGATACCTTAGCTGAGAAAACTCAAAGACCAAAAGTGAATTGATATAGCTAGGAGCCAGAATTACCTGAAGGGTCCTTCATTATCTTATTTGGTAGGGAGGAATAGAATTCTAAGTCTGCAGATCACTGTACCTACATGTGTACTTACATGTGTAAACATGTCCTCTTTATGTGGTAGGGCTTTCACATAGCTTTGTGACCTTAGTGTAACAGAACTTTTTTTTTTTTTTGAGACAGAGTCTCACTCTGTCACCAGGCTGGAGTGTAGTGGTGTGATCTCGGCTTACTGCAACCTCCACCTCCCAGGTTCAAGTGATTACCCTGCCTCAGCCTCCCAAGAGGCTGGGACTACAGGCACGCGCCACCATGCCCTGCCAATTTTATGTACTTTAGTAGAGGCGGGGTTTCACCATGTTGGTCAGGCTGTTCTCGATCTCCTGACCTTGTGATCCGCCCACCTGGGCCTCCCAAAGTGCTGGGATTACAGACGTGAGCTACTGTGCCCAGCCAACAGAACATTTTATGTGGTAACTCTCCAAGAATGGGTGTTTCAGGGAGCAACGCAGAGGCTGCCTCATCTTTAAGTCACACAGAGAGGAGACATAGACAACACTTCTTGATGACAGAAGTTCTACGTCACATTGTAAAAGGGCACATGAAATGGAAGGTATTATTGTAACAAACTTATTCATTTGTAACAACGGGCAAATAAGAAACTACAGTACTTGCTAGTAGTACTGTTAAAAGATATATCTAAATCTATATCTATATCTCTATACACACATACATATATATAAATATGAAGAAATTAGGTATAGGAAATATGATGGAAACTATTTTTTTAAAGAGTCTGAAATGATTAGTAGAAATTTGCTAAGAGAAAAAACGAAACTGTTAGAAAGTGTTTCACACAGAAGTACTTTTTTAAAGTTTTGGAAACCTGAGAATATGATCTAGTTGGGAGATGGGAAGTAGTTCAGAATGACAGGAGTTTAGAATATTAGAAAGCAGTTGTAAGAATTTAGACTGAAAAAATAAATTGAGTCAGATAATAAAAATTTTTGGAAGATGCACTAAAGAAACATATTGAAGCTCTTTAAAATCATGTATGGGTTTCAGTCAGGGGAATAAAGAATCCAGTTTGAAAGATCAAATAGAATTACAGAGCAGAGAAAGAATTGGAAGTAGGCAAGTACAGAAACAGGAAGATGAATTAGCACACTAGAGATTCTGAGAACTTCAGTGATAATGATGTTGAGAATTATATGACGTAGACTTGATTCGTGTGGGAAGTGGAATCAATAGAACTTCATGATTGAGTAGATGTCAGAGATGAAGGAGGTGACTGTGACTAGCATTTGCTTTGGGTTTCTGACTTTGGATACTAGGTCGTGTTGTTTCTTTTAATTGGGATGATGAATATAGGAGGCGGAGGACATTAGGATTTGAGGACAGAGTTGGTCAGTTGTGAATAGAGGCAGAGTGGTTTAAATGAAGACGTACATAAAGTGAAGATTAGTCTTACAATATAAATCAGGTCCCAGTAGTGTATACATGATAGATAAAGGAATGGATGCAGATGAGATTTTCTGATGAGACTCACTGGTGTGAGAATGAGACAAAACTAAACACAGAATATGAGGAAATGCTAATTATCAATTGAGATAGTAATTCAGTCAAAAATTCTGAGAAGTGGCTGACAGAAAATAAGAGGGAAACAGGGGAGTATCAAAAATAATCACTGAAAAAAGAATTTGAAGAACAATGAACAATGAGCTCTTCTTAAAAAAGACAATAGTATTCATTAATTGTTTTAACAGGAAGAATTAAGCACAAAATCTCGGTGAAAGAGTTATCAGTGGCTTCATATGTCAATACAAAGTGAGCAAGTGGAGCAAAGAATAGAGGTAATTATTTCACTATGTGCTGTAATGGGAGCAAGTGAGAACAGTATGGTTCTTTGGTTATGAGATGAGAAAATCTGAAGTGGTCTAAATGGGAATTCAAACAACAAATACAGAGAAACTGTTCTTAATACAAATACACACAAACTATAGCCATGTGAGGTGATAGATATGTTAATTAGCTTGGTTGTGGTAATCGTTTCACAATACGCGGATATATCAAAACATCATACTGTATACCTTAAATATACAGATGCTTCTTGACTTATGATAGGGTTATATCTGGATAAATCCATCAGAGCCTGAAAAATACTGTGAGCCAGAAGTCACAATATTTTCAATTTGTGATGAGGTTATCCAGACATAGCCCATCATAAATTGAGGAACATACTGAAGGTTTGTAGCTTTTGCATTATTGTAAAGTCAAAAATGGTTAAATCAAACCACCATAAGTTGGGGACCATGTGAATACAATTTTTAAAAAAAGACTGGAGAAAATTCAAATAACTACCGTTTTCTTTTCTTATTCTCTTTGGAGACCTGTGAGTTCCCTGGGCACTGGATCCAGACTAAAGTAAGATTCCAAGAAATATCAGTTGTCTCTTGGGTAATTTGAATTTAACTAGTAACATGCAGTGCATTATTGTTAAATGGGTATTCTAAGACTCATTATCCATAATTAAAATAAAAACAAGCCACGGAAACAGTCCAATTTTCTAACAATTAGTATGACAGAGATTATGAGATCATGAAGCGGAGATGAAATTCAGGTATAAGCCAATAGGATGGACATTAGATAAAGCCTACTGGAATGGAAAGAAAGAATGTGTGTGGTAAAATACAGAGTTATAGCTTGAACTAAATGGATATAAATAAGCTTAGGGTTTTTTTTTCTCAGAAAGCTCATCATCACTGATCATTAGGGAAATGCAAATCAAAGCCATAATGAGATACCATCTCACACTAGTCAGAATGGCTATTATTAAAAAGTCAAAAAATAACAGATGCTGGAGAGATTGCACAGAAAAGGAACACTTACACACTGTTGGTGAGAATGTAAATTAGTTCAATCATTGTGGAAGACAGTATCACAACTCCTCAAAGACTTAAAAACAAATACTATTTGATCCTGCAATCTCATTACTGGGTATATACCCAAATACTCAAAGGAATATATATATATGCATATTTATATGTATATATAATTTTATTATAAAGACACATGCACATGTATGTTCACTGCAGCACCATTCACGATAGCAACCACATGGAATCAACCTAAATGCTCATCAATGATAGACTGGATAAAGAAAATATGGTACATATACACTATGGAATACCATGTAACCATTAAAAGAATGAGATTACGGGCCGAGATTATGTCCTTTGCAGAAAAATGGGTGGAGCTGGAAGCCATTATCTTTAGCAAAGTAATGCAGAACAGAAAACCAAATACTACATGCTCTCACTTATAAGTGGGAGCTAAATGATGAGAACACATGGATTAATAGAAGGGAACAACACACACTGGGGCCTGTCAGAGGGTACAAGGTGGGAGGAGGAAGAAGACGAGGAAAATAATTAATGGGTAGTAGGCTTAATACCTGGGTGATGAAATGAAATCATCTGTACAACAAACCCCCATGACACAAGTTTGCCTATGTACCCCTGAACTTAAATAAAAGTTAAAACAAAGTACTACAGCTGAAAAATTCAGCCAGTTCTCAGATGAAAAAGGGCACAGTCTGATCGCTATAGACTGAATTATGTTCCCCTCCCCACAATACATATGTTGAATCCCTAATCCTCAATATAACTATATTTGACTTTAGGAGGTAATTAAGGTTAAATTAGGTTATACGTCTGAGGTCTGGATTGGCTAAGATTACTGTCTTTATAAAAAGCAATCCAAGAGAGCTCACTCACTCCCTCCATTCCTATGCACCAAGGAAAGACCATGTTAGAACACGACAGGAAAGTGAACATCTGACAGCTGTGAAGAGAGCTCTCACTTATAACTTAATCCTACTGGACCCGGATCTTGAACTTCCTAGCCTCCAGAACTGTGAGAAAATAATTTATATTGTTTAAACTATTCAGTCTGTGGTATTTTGTTATGGCAGCCCTAGCAAACTAATACAACGATGGATATTTACATTTGAAGAGGTAAAGCAGCCCATTATGCCATGTAGAAAGCAGACCACTACCATGGTCAGAGAAACCATATCAGATTTATTGTCTCAGTGTCTGCTTTAGTCTGTTTTGCATTTCTATAAAAAAATAACTGGGTAATTTATTAATAAAAGTGGTTTGTTTGGCTCGTGGTTCTGCAGGCTGTACAAGAAGCATGGCACAAAGATCTGCTTCTGGTGAGGACCTTAAGAAGCTCCCAATCATGGTGGAATGGGAAAGGGGAACCATTGTGTCACATGGCAAACGATGACGAAAGAGAAAGAAGGAGGAAGGTGCCAGGCTATTTTTAAATGACTAGCTTTCACATGAACTAATAGAGGGAGAACTCATTGATTACCTCAGGGAGGGCAACAAGTCACTCATGAGACATCCAACCCCTTGACCCAAACACCTCCCATTAGGCCTCACCTCCAACATTGGGGATGACATTTCAACATGAGATTTGGAGGGACAAATATACAGACTATTTAAGCATTTTTTAATAAGTATTACACACGCTAAGAAAATTCGAGTCATTCACAAGATAATGTGGGACAGATGGATAGTCAAGGGATTTATCCCAGCTGAGTGAAAATTATGGTTATTAAGAAATAGGACAAAAGAAACAGACAACATTGATGGGATCAAAATACAGGTCTTAATGCAGCATTATTGGAGTTTGTGTGGACCCATGGGAACCTCTGGTGGTTGCCAACCTTGAAGGACCCAAAGAAATCCCCCTCTATTTACTCCAGTTTGAAGGAATTTAAGAAGCCAGAAGCCAAAGATGACAATGATAAATCTTACCTTGAATTGTTGGAATACATTGTCTAGCAAATTAATAAGAATTAGGATTGAATAAGAATCATAAGTCTCTTGGTATGAGCCGTGGCTGAGGACTCAAGGCCATAGAAACTTGTGAAGGTAAAATACAGAAGATGAAAAATAAAGCTTTCAGGGGCTGTTTGACATAGGACCTCAATGCACTGTGATCTGAAAATGTTTGGTGAACTAATAGAGATTATCATTAGTTGAGGATGAGACGAGGATGCAACAGTTGATGAAACTAAAGTTTGTATAAAAATAGGAATTTTTGAATTGACTTTATGGTAAGGATTTGCCTCCATTTTTTTTTCTGTTTTTGCTTTTTTTTGAGACAGGTTCTCACTCTGTTGCCCAGGCTGGAGTTCTGTGACGCAAACACAGCTCATAGCCTTGACCTCCTGGGTTCAAGTGATCCTGCCACCGCAACCTCCCCAGTAGCTGAGACCATAAGCGTGTGCCACCAGGCCTGGCTAATTTTTTTTCAAATTTTGTGGAGGTGGGGTCTTGCCATGTTGCCCAGGCTGGTCTCAAACTCCTGGGCTCAAGCTATCTTCCTGTCTCAGTCTCCCAAAGTGCTGGAATTACAGGCATGAGCTGCTCCTGACCTGCTTCTTCTTTACATGAATGTATTACTGAGATGAATAGTATGTCTCACTAGTAAACCCTTCCTCTACCTAGTATTGTAAAGCAGAAGACATACAAATTTTCACATTGGCGAGTATCAGTTAAACATTCTAAGTGGCAACCGAGAGATTTGCCGTAGTCCACTGATTGCTAATTTGAAATAGTATCAGATACCTAGTGTACAAAAGGAAATCATCACTTTAATTAAGGACATGTTAGAAGTTGAAGTGTGGGTACAAACAAATCAACTGTGCAATAACCATGTGTGGCCTGTGAGAAAAGAAGATGACTCGTGGAAACTAACATATTATTGAGGCTTGAATAAAGTAGAATTGCCGATAGCATCATCAGTCCTTGACTTGATATTATCAATAAAAAAATTTAAAAAGATAAAGGAGATGGATATTCGTTGATTGCTCTTGCAAATGTTTTTTTCTTGATCTTGGTCTCAGGAAAAAAAAAACAAAACTCCAGTCTGCTTTCATGTGGGAAGGATGTCATTTACATTTATTGAATTATGACAGCATTATTTGAATCACCAGCTTACAGTCACAGATTAGTTAGGAAAAATTCAGACTTCATGCAGATTCAGAATGGGATAATACGTGACAGTGAGGATCTCATGATAATATTAGAACTGAAGATAGGACTTACTTAAATGTGGTGTTGACACACATGACTAACAGAGACTGCTCCATTTATCCAGCAAATATCCAAAGGTCTGCCCAAATGCTGAAATTCTTAGGAATAACCTGGAGAGGAGCCACTCATGACATTCCGCAACAACTGAAAATAAAATACTGTCATTAATTTTCCTGGAAATCAAGCAAAAAGTATACCACATGGTTGAGTTGTTTGGATTTTCAAGGATGCATATTTCATATCTTGCTATATTACTAGCTCTTATTTGTAGAACTACTCAAAGGAAGGGTATGTTTGAATGAGGACCTAAACAACAACACACTGTGTCTGATTTGAGAAAATAAGTGGCTCAACCAATACCTTTGGACCCTTGTTATCCTCACTCAAATATGATTTTGGAAGTGTCTGCAACTCACACTTATTCAGACTAAAGCTAATGGCAAAAGCGCATGAGTGTTGCATAGCAGTAACTACTGTATGTTTTTTTTTTTACCAGGCATGGTGATACCTTATAGGCCTTTTGAGGGACAATTATTGGCTTGCTACTGGGCATTAATTTTAATGACTCCTATGACTGAAGGACATAAAATAATCTTGAAATCTGACATAACCATAATTTCTTATGTAATGTCAGACAAACATGCTAATATGGAAGGTGGTGTCCAGAAGAGTTTCATAATAAAATAAAAATGATTTATACAGAAACATCATACTGGAGAAAAACAAGGAGGTACTTGCTGTATTAATGAGCAAGTAGTCTCTTCCTCTAGGGATGACTTTGGATCTACTTAAGGAACTGCTGGAATCCTGTTGCCCTATGAACAGCTGAGACTAATTTGTAAATAAATGAGGTTTATTTGCCTCATGGTTCTACAGGCCATTCAAGAAGCACGGCACCAGCATATGCTTCTGGTTAGGACTTCAAGAAGCTTCCAATCATGGTGCAATGGGGAAAGGGAGTGAGTGTGTCACATGGCAAGAGATGAAAAAAGAAAAGGAAAGAGAAAGGTGCCATCTCCTTATGAATGACCAACTCTCATGTGAACTAATATAGTGAGAACTCACTCATTACCTTGGGAAGGGCATCAAGATCTCATTTTTGATTGTTCTTACAATCAGCAGTCAAACTACAGGGGCCAGGAAGTGTAGATTCCTCCCACTCGATAGATTTCTTGGCTTTTCTAGAGAATGTTAGGAAGACAAGATGGGAGAGAATATTGGTATGACTATGTGAATCTTCCTCAGATCACTTCAACTTTCATTTTTTTTAACGCTATGCAGAGGTCATAGGACTAGGGATGCAACTTTGGATGCCAGAAACAGGGATGACCTCTCAGCAAGAAACTATGTAACTGTAATCACTGTATAACTATAAACTTTGATGACTGAATGCTTAGAAGGGTCACCAGTTATAGTAGACAAAATATAGCAGTTGCCTGCCAGACAGTCCATAGCGTGCTGGGCACAAATACATATCACTCTTGATTTTGCTGGTGGGAAGATATAAAACAAACTAGGAAATAAAGTAAGTTTCTGATAGGAATAAATTAGAAGGCTTCATAAGGTGGGTCAAAAATTCTCTGGGGAATGGTCCTACTCTGAAATGTAGAGGTCTATTGGGTGCCTTAGGTCATACTCAGACTCCTCTTGGTATGACAAGCATTCATCTAACCCTAATATGGGAGATCCAGTATTTGTGGGTATAAAGCATGTATCCCAACTTTACTCAGGCCATTAGTACACGATGGCATAAACATGTATGATAGAATAAAAAAGTCAGTGCATAAGACATGGGAGAACTTTAGGGAAGATAGATTCCTTCTAGACATCTGGGACAAGCTGAATTTGCTTTTAATGATGGGAAGCAGTCAGAAGGAAAAGATTTATTAACTAGAATAAGCATACTGTAGAGAATAAATAATCTTTCAGAAAGAAGGTCAGGGAAGGGAGTCAGTCTGGAGAGAGGATGAGGCTTTAGTGAAGTGGGTCAAGCAGTCTCAACAAACAATAATGCATATTGCAAGGACCTGGCATCGAGAAGTGCCTGTACACTGACTCAGTGAAGGGGATGAAGTGAATATTTTAATACAGATGGGGGCTGAAATAGCCAACGTACCATGGCCCTCCATCCTAGCTGCAGGAGTTCAAGGGGCACGCTTGTGGGAAACTTATGGGACTCCAAACTATTTAAAATTTATCTGGGGTGGGGGTGCTTGTAATTGACATTGATGCGCCCTACCTTCCCCTTTCCTAGGAACAGATCAGATAAGACATATCCTATACCACAGTTAGTAGGGATAGGAAATATTCTGGACTCTTATATCTTACCTACAGGAAGGAGTTGGGCCCTGCTATATAACAGCAAGCAATAAAAACCAGTCTAAGTAAAAGCCTCTGAACTGAGAATGAATGACTGACATTGTTCCCAACTGACTTAAAATCCAGAAGGGAGTCATATGAAAATATTAATACTGATTATCAAATCTATTGAAAGGTCAAATTAAAGCTTCCTCGGGACATAATACTGCTGGGAAATGAGTGCTTTGAGGACTAAGTGGATTTAGGTCCCCATCAGCTAGTTTCAATGCTGAGTTGTTTTGCACAAGTTTATCATGAGGTACAAATAATTGTCTACTAAGAAGGAAATTGAATAAATTAGTACAAAATATGAAAATGTGTGAAAATGTATGTCATAGATTAATAGGTTGGATTAGCTGTTTCTTTTTTCTTTTCTTTTTTCTTTTTTTTTTTGAGACTGAGTTTTGCTCTTGTTGCCCAGGCTAGAGTGCAGTGGTGTGATCTCGGCTCACTGCAACCTCCACCGCCTGGGTTCAAGCAATTCTCCTGCCTCAGCCTTCCTGAGTAGCTGGAATTACAGGCCTGTGCCACCATGCCCAGTTAATTTTGTATTTTTAGTAGAGACGGGGTTTCTCCATGTTGGTCAGGCTGGTCTCGAACTCCTGACCTCAGATGATCTGCCTGCCTCGGCCTCCCAAAGTGCTGGGATTACAGGCGTGAGCCATCGCACCTGGCCGGATTGTTTCTTTAAGTCTATCCCTTCTCCACACTGATATTCTAAATGTTAGGCATATTTGTAATGATACTGTTGTATCTGTTATATAAATGCTATACTAAATGTAGATGCTCAGGAAAATATAATATTTTTGTTCTAAGATAGCCTAGGTCAAGAGCCAGGAGAAAGGACTGTGTAGGCAAGTGTTAACTCAGCTGGCCTGTGTTGCTCAAACCCTAGAAACTGCAAAGAAAGAGTTGTCTTTAAGACTAATATTGATCACCGGAGACATAAATTCTGAGCCCTCAGAATATTTTGCTTGATAAAAGTCTTTTGTATGCCTGAGCCCTTGGACCATGTGATACCAGTTTTATTAGTTTAAGATAATAATGTAATTTATGGTGAATGCCTGTTTTTACTCTTGAGGGCTAGAGTCTAAGTAGCTGAGGTGTCACGCAGGTGACAGATGCCTACTGGGTGAGGACACCAGGAAAGTTGTACCTGAATTTTGATGCATGCTCCTTTGTTCTATGTTGATGTTTATCTGCATCTGCTCATTGTAATAAACTATAAACATGACTATAACAGTTTATCTGTGTTTTAAGAGTCCTTATACAAAATCATCAGGTCTGAGAATGGCCTTTGCAACCATGACACAAGATAAACATGTAGAGGAATTGAGTAGAATTGAGAGTCCAGAAATAAATGCTTACACGTATGGCCAGCTGATTTAACATGTGTGTCGTGACAACTTAATACGGAAATTACAGTCCTATTAACAAGTGGTGCTAGGACAACTGAATATCTGCATGCAACAAAATAATGAATTTGGACTCCTCCCTCACATTATATAAAAATTAACTCAAAGGCCAGGCGCGGGGGCTCACGCTTGTAATCCCAGCACTTTGGGAGGCCGAGGCGGGCGGATCACGAGGTCAGGAGATCGAGACCACGGTGAAAGCCCGTCTCTACTAAAAATACAAAAAAATTAGCCAGGCATGGTGGTGGGCACTTGTAGTCCCAGCTACTCGGGAGGCTGAGGCAGGAGAATGGCGTGAACCCGGGAGGCGGAGCTTGCAGTGAGCAGAGATCACACCACTGCACTCCAGCCTGGGCGACAGAGCGAGACTCCGTCTCAAAAAAAAAAAAAATAATAACTCAAAATAGATCGTAGACCCAAATATATGTGCTGAATCTAAAACTCCTAACAAAATACAGGAAAAAGCCTTTGTGAATTTGACTTGGGGAAAGATATTTTAGCTATGCTACCAAAATCCCAACTGGCAATAAAATTAAATAAATAAATAAGTTGGACTTCATCAAAATTAAACTTTTTTTTGCTTCAAATACACCATCAAGGAAGTGAAAACAACCCACAGATTAGGAGAAAATATTTTCAGATGATATACTTGATAAAGGGTTTGTATCTAGAATATATAAAAAACTGATACAATTCAATAACAAAAAGACAAATAATTTAATACTGGACAAATAAATTGAACAGACATTCCTCCAAAGAAAATATATAGTCACTGGACATGTGCAAAGATGCTCAACATAATCAGCCAATGAGGAAATATTAATCAAAGCAACAGTGAGATAGCACTTCACACTCACTAAGGTGGCTATAATCAAAAATACATCTAATACCTGTTTTTGCTCTGTGGCTAGAGTTTAAGTAGCTGAGGTGTCACACAGGTGACAGATGCAACTGTTGACCAAAATGTGAAAAAGTTGTCACTGGCATTAAATTGTTATTGAAAATATAAAATGATGCAGCAACTTTGGAAAATCATATGGCAGTATCCTAAAAATTTAAACATAGAGTTACCATATGATCTAGAATTCTACTCCTAGGATTATATTCTAGAGAAATAAAAACATACATCTATACAAAAAAACTTGTACATGAATGTTCACAGCAGCATTATTCATAATATCCAAAAGATAGGAACAACACAAATGCCCATTAACTGATGAATCGATAAATAAAATGTGATACATTTATACAATGTTGTATTATCCAACAATAAAAAGGAGTTTCAACATAGATGTACCATGTAAACATTATGCCAAGTGAAAGAATTCATTCAAAAGACCCACACTGTATGATTCCATTTACATGAAAGATCTAGAATAGGCAAGACCATAGAGACAAAAATAGATTCGTTTTTGCCTAAGACTGGTGTTGTTGGGAGGAAGTGAGAAGTGACTATTAATAGTTATGAGGCTTCTTCTCAAGGTGATTAAAATGTTCTAAAACGAATTACAGTAATGGTTGGAGAACTCTGTAAATACAATAAAACTATTAAATTTTACACTTACATGGATGAATTGTAGGGGATATGAATTATATGCCAATGAGCTGTTATTTATACAAAAGCAATGCACCAGAACTGATTGGGTTCATTTCTAAACTTTTCTAAATTATATATTCAATAGTTCCCCCTTTTCTTTTGGGAGATGTGTTCCAGGACCCCTAGTGGATGTCTGAAACTGTGGGTAGTACCAAACTCACATATGTTTCCTATACATACAAACTTATGAAAAAATCCATAAATTAAGCACAGAAAGAGATTAGCAACAAAAACTAATAATAAAATAGAACAATTATAACAATATACTGTAAAAAAAAGTTATGTGAATGTGGTCTTTCTCTTTCAAAATATCTCATTGCACTGTATTCACCTATTTTTGGACTGTAACCAACCATGGGTAACTAAAATCAAGGAAAGCAAAACTATAGATAAGGAAGGGCTGCTGTAATAAAATGTTTGTTAATATTTGTAACTTTAAAATATGTTAATTAATTAGTGTTTCTTGAAAAATAATCAGAAAAATCAAAGATGAACTGACTATGTATCAAGAGCTGGATTTCTAGTAGGGGTAATTTACCATCCAAACCTGACCATTTCTAAATGTTATAGGAGTGCGAGTGATAATTATGCTGGGAGAATAAGCATTAACTGAGACTTTCTCAGACCAATCAAGACATCTTTACACAATGCTAGTGAGTTTGGACTTTATATTAAATTCAATGAACATCCATCAGTTAAAATAATTCAAAGAAAGTAACCTAATTTATATTTTGTAATCATTAAAATTTCAAGAAATGTAGTATAAGGAATGGTGTGCATTTAGGGAGTTGGCAAGACTGAGAACTGGAGGCTAGTTAGGAGGATGTTAGAGTAATTCAGGCAAAAGAGAACAGCTGTCTACAGTGAGACAGTTTTAGTGGGAATGGATAAAGTGAAAGTACTTAAAAGATGAGTGCGGATGTGTTAGACACTAGTTGTTGATTGATAGATGCATTGACCAATAGAAAGTTCTGGCAACGACAACAACAAAAAAGAAAATGACTAGCGATGTGAAATACCGAACATAGAGTATACAGCAAATGAGCTATTTTACAGTAATATTACAGTTCTTACAGTTATTCTGGGTGCAGAAGTTGGATTTGCCATTGAGATTGTGAGAAATTTCTGGAGTTCCAGTATGATGATGTTTGACAACTCTGGGAAAGGAGATAAGGTCATCTCCTAAAAGTAAAAGTTAGTAAGAGGTGGAAAGAGAATAAGGAAGATTTGAAGTTATTCTTGAGATGAATGGTAAGAGTTGAGTGGAAATAAAAGGATGGAGATTTAGAATTTGATAAAGATCTAGTACTGCTTGAGCCTATAAATTTGTACAGGCAACATATTTGTAGATACATACTTTTTTGGGGCAGCACTGAACAGTTCAGATATAGAAGGAGAGAAGAAAATCCAAAAACTTGGGAATGAAACTTAATGTTTTATGCAATACAATGACAATAGCAAAGCGGCTGAAATTGAAAAAATGAATTCCATTGCCTAAGCTGAATGGGGAGTCACTGAAGACAGGATAATTGAATGAAAGCATAGAAATGTGTCAAAAGGCTAGTGTTCTCAATGGATCAAAGCATATATAAGGTAATAAGCTTTCAAGCATAAAAATATTTTAATTGTGTATGAGATTATTAATTTTAATATATGTGGGATTTATCAGTTCTTGGTGTTATAGTATAATACAAGTTGTGGTTTTGGAATTAGATGCCAGAGCCAGAGTTCTCGTTGTGAGGACTGTGAAGGAAATATCTGTTCCAGGCCCCTCCCCTTGGCTTGTAGATGGCTGTCTTCTCACTGTTTTTTCACATGGTCTTCCTTCTATGCATATCTGTATCTGTGCCTAAATTATCCTCTTATCTCAAAATAAGGTAATATTCTGAGGTCCTGGTGGTAAGAATTCTAACATATCTTTTGGTGGGGGGATACTATTCAACCCACAACATATAGGAATTAGGGGCTTAATGAATTAAGAGGAAACAGTAATATCTCAGGTTTTCCTTATAAAGTTGACATTACCTAGGATACTAGAAGTTCTCAGTGTACGGAAGAGGCAAATTTTCCAAAACTGAGCGGTACTTTCTAGAATAGGAAGGCTGAGACATTTAGTGTAATATTCCTAGATAACATGGCTCTCATCTGTAACAGTTTCTACTCTATAAAGGTAGGCCAATTGTATTTTAAAGTAGGTTGGAGAAGGAGAATGCTGAAATGATTTTCCAAATCCAAAAAGAGGGTAAAGAAGGATATCCAGAATAATGAAAACACTTCTAAGGCAGTGGTCTCAGGAATGACTGGCTTCTATTCAGACTAGGAGGCATAGAAGTATTTTAAGAAAGACATTTAAAATAAAGGTGATTTTTTAAAACACAGAATGTAGGTTTCATATTGCAGAATGGCACATTTAGCAAGGAAGGAAAAGAAAACTATTTGGATCAGAGAATTAGTGCTAAATGGAGGTGGAGGGAAGAGATTAAATATTCATTAGTGACCAAAAACAACAAAAAAGGAGACAAGATGGGCCTTCAGAATTTCTAAAGTATTAGTGCCCAAATTCCCATTTTGAATTCACTGGGCTTCCAAGGCACTCAGTGTTTTGGCAGGAGCACCTGAGTGTGAAACAAGGTTAGTGGATGTAAGATAACAAGCATCCCCTAAAAAGTTTCAATTCATTTTGCTGCTAAAGAAATCCAACCATTCATAATAATAAGCAGCTGAAATAATTAGCTGTATTTCCTTTTGTCAAAGTCATTTTTAATTGTAAAAATTATCAATTAGATAAGAGGTTTTCAGGGAGACGGGATGCAGTGGAAGTTTATGAGGACTCCACTGAATTAAATAAAGTGAAAAAATATTTTTTTCTAGTTGCTGAAATATAGACATTTTAAAGATCCTTTTGTGAAATACAAACAGCCACTGAATCAGGTTGAATAACTTAGAAATGATGACCTCTTTATAAGGAGGTAACTGAAACAGGGGAATCGCTGTGTTAAAATTTTATCTTTGAAGATAACTCTTTTTTCCTAGGTCTTTGTTATTCTTTTTTTCAGTTGGAAATACTAAAGTAGTGCATTCTTCATAAAATAAAATTTTAGAGGTCTTACAAATAATTGGTAGCATGATGTCTTGAAAAATGGATCTTCAATTTTTATTTTCATTGGGAAAGAAATTATAAATATATACTGCTCTGGAGTCTGATTGGAGGGTAAAAAATGTTTTATGCTGACAAATAAGACTGCAAATGACACCACTCAGAGTAGTAAAAACTTGCACTTGCACTTATAAATGGAAATATACTATATATTATATATATATACTTATTCCTATATTTAATATATAGTATATTTATATATAGTCTGACATTTGGAGGGTGAGAAGCTAGTTGACATCATCTTCAAGCTCTGAGACTCTTGTGTATATAAAAATATGGAGAACTAATTGAAAGTTCCCAGGAAGAGTAATGCCTCCAGAAGAAATCTAGTTTTGATCTATACAAGGTAAGAAATTATTTTATTAAAAGCCCTGAAATAGGGAAAGACAGTGAGTCCTGAAGATTTACATTTTCTTGGAAATTGATAGACCTGGGAACATTGTTCTGCCACCTTTATCAGGTCAGGTGATAGAAGGGGAGTTTAGATGTAAAAATCCATTTGCATGTTAAGAAAAGAGACTGTGTAATTAAAATGAAATATTGTAATGTTGGGAACATAGTCTCCACATAAGAGTACAATGTTGTATTAGTCCATTTTCATGCTGCTATGAAGAAAATACCCAAGATTAGGTAATTTATAAAAAAAGAGGTGTAATTGATTCACATTTCCACATGACTGGAGAAGGACTCTGGAAACTTACATTCATGGCAGAAAGGGAAGCAAAAATGTCCTTCTTCACATGGCAACAAGAGAGAGAATTGCCAAGCAAAGGGAGCAAAGCCCTTCATAAAATCATCAGATCTTATGAGAACTTACTCACTATCATGAGAACATTATGAGAGAAACTGCTCTTATGAGTCAATTATCTCCAACTGGTCCCGTCCTTGACACATGGGGATTATTACAATTCAAGGTAATATTTGGGTGGGAACACTGAAAGAAACCATATCATTCCATCCCTGGCTCCTCCCAAATCTCATGTCCTCACATTTAAAAACAAAATATTGCCTTTCCTACAGTCTCCCAAAGTCTTAACTCATTCCAGCATTAACTCAAAAGTCCAAGTCCAAAGTCTCATCCAAGACAAGGTAAGTCCCTTTCATCTACGAGCCTGTAAAATCAAAAGAAAGTTAGCTACTTCCTAGATGAAATGGGGTAAGGTATTGGTTAAATGCACCCATTTAAAATGGGAGAAATTGGCCATAATGAAGGGGCTACAGACCCTATGCAACTCTGAAATCCAACAGGGCAGTCAAATTTTAAAGATCCAGAAAGATTTCCTTTGACTCCATGTCTCACATTCAGGTCACTCTGATTCAAGAAGTGAGTTCCCATGGCCTTGGGAAGTTCCACCCCTGTGGCTTTGCAGGATGTTTTCATACATCCTCTGAAACCTAGGCAGAAGTTTTCAAACCTTAATTCTTGTCTTCTGTGTACCACAGTACCACATGGAAGCTGCTAAGGCTTGGGGTTTGCACCCTCTGAAGCCATGGCCTTAGCTGTACCTTGGCCCCTTTTAGCCTTGGCTGGAGTGGCTTGGACACTGTCCTGAGGCTGCACACACCAAGGACCAGCGGGCCCTGGACCCTGCCCAGAAAGTCTTTTTTCCCTTCTAGGCCTCCAGGTCTGTGATAGAAAGAAATGCCTTGAAGGTCTCTGACATGCCCTGGAGACATTTTCCCCATTGTTTTGGGGATGAATATTTGGCTCCTTCTTATTTATGCTAATTTCTGCTGCAGGCTTAAATTTCTTACCAGAAAATGGATTTTTCTTTCTATCATATTGCCAGGCTGCAAATTTTCCAAACTTTTATGCTTTGCTTCCTCTTGAATGCTTTGCCACTTAGAAATTCCTTTCCCCACATACCCTAAATCATCTCTCTCAAGTTCAAAGTTCCACAGATCTCTAGGGAAGGGCCAAAATGTCACCAGTCTCTTTGCTAAAGCATAGCAAGAGCCACCTTTGCTCCAGTTCCCAACAAGTTCCTCATCTCCCTCTGTGACCACTTCAGCTTGGACTTCATTGTCCATATAACTATCAGCATTTCGATCAAAGCCATTCAATAAGTCTCTAGGAAGTTCCAAAAGTTCCCACATCTTCTTGTATTCTGAGCCCTCCAAGTCTCCAGGAAGTTCCAAACTTTCCCACATTTTCCTGTCTTTTTCTGAGTCCTCTAAACTGTTCCATCCTCTGCCTGTTAGCTAGTTCCTAAGTTGCTTCCACATTTTCAGGTATCCTTATAGCAGTGCCCCACTCCCTTGGTACCAATTCACTATATTAGTCCGTTCTTATGCTGCTATAAAGAAAATACCCAAGACTGGGTAATTTACAAAGGAAAGAGGTTTAATTGACTCATAGTTCCACATGGCTGGGAAGGCCTCAAGAAACTTACAATCATGGTGGAAGAGGAAGAAAACACCTCCTTCTTCACAAGGTGGCAGAAGCGAGAAGTGCCAAGCAAAGGGGGGAAAGACCCTTATAAAACTATCAGATCTCATGAGGACTCACTCACTGTTGTGAGAACATCATGGGGGAAACCGCGCCCATGATTCTCCACCTGGTTCCAAGCTTGACATGTGGAGATTATTACAATTCAAGGTGAGATTTGAGTGGGGACACGGAGCCAAACCATGTCAAATATTCTTACCAGAGAATAAGAACTATGAATGGTGATTAAGGGGGCTCATTCTCCCCACTGATCTTTGAAGATCTCTGAGTATAGAACAGAATTTAGTCTTACCAGCAAAGATGAAGGATATTAACCATAGCAGGGTCTATATTTACAGTAAGCAAAATTATCTGAATTTACCAGGTGTTCATTTGGGCACCAGGTTACTTACTTCGTAGCACCAGAAGCATCTTCTAAGAAGGGGTTACTCATAAATTCTGGCTCCATCATCGATGTATACACGACTAAGGAGCCTTTGGACAAACATGCATGAGGATGGTTTAGGATTGTTACTGGCAGAATGACATAGAAAAATGTCATTCTCTTAGTGGGAAATAAAGTGACTTGTGCCCTTTGACTGTAACATTAAAAACAATAAGACTTTTCCTGTATTGCAACCTTCTGACAAGGAGACAATTATTATATATGATTTTGAACAGTTTTTAACAATTTATGAAGATATCAGTGATATAAAATTTAGTAAAAAATAAGAGATAATTGTATTTTTAATATATTACCAAAGTTTTTGAAATTTTTTCTTTACAAGCAAAGATAAGGGATAGAGGCAAATGCATAATATAATGATAGTATATAACTCTGGAAAAATCTACTAACCTCTACTTTCATAAATACCATTGTAAATGTAATTCAAAATGTCTGAAAAATATGAGATTATTTCTCCCAGCTTATGTGTTTTTCTAATTTTTAAAATATCCCCAACAATACCTTTTTACCAGAACTTGCAAATAAATGAATCTCTATTATTATAAAGATAAAACTGAGGTACTTTAAATTGCAGAGGTTCACAGAACAAAATATATAAAAAAGACAAATGCAAAATAGCACTTTCAACACTGCCCTCTAAAGAAAGGCTAGTGTTTCTGAAATAAATTTCTAAATTTAAAACATATTCTCCATATTCAGAATTTTGCATGCGATTAAAATGAAGGAGAAATCTAAAGAGAACAAAACATGAAGTAAAATGTGGACATTTGAGCAATTATCAGAGGAGACAAAAGGCCTTGAACCTAAGAACATTTTCTCAAAAGTAATTTTTCAGCTGTTAAATATCAAAAGAGTCCAGGCTTATTCCATGTAATGCAAGACTGCAGAATCCTCCTTTAAAAGCTATTCCAATACGGAAATAATTCTTCATATTTTATAGCTTATGAAGTCTTTCATGTAAGAATCTCAAAAAGGAAATAAGTGTAATAATTGAATTTTTTGAATATTAATGACTTCAAGAAAGATGGAAGCAATTAAAAAGAAATAGAAGTCTACTATAATGAAAGCTACTTTTTAATGTCATACATAAGGTTAGTTGGATAGTTACAGAAAAGTGATAGCTGATAGCTATTATTTTGTTTCTGAGTTTCTTTCTAAGCAGTATAATTATGCTCCATGAGCAGGGTGGAGATGTCTCAGAAGAAAGCATGTGTTTTACTCCAGCAGGAAGCTGTCTCTTTTATTTCTATCAGAACACTTCTATTCGTGAAGTGTTTCCATATTAAAACATATAGCCACTGCATTGAAGGCTGTTTACAACTCCAGGCCTCAAATAGGGAAAAAAAAATTCTAAATCTTAAAATGCTGAACTACTCTTTACAGTCAAGGCCACTACTCCATAGTAACACAGTGGCCTGTGAGATATGATTTACATGCCTCTAAAAGTCCCATCTGCTCCAGAATGATAGCCATATATTTAAAACAGTTTCTTAGATGGCCATCTTTATTTAACCCCCTTTGTCAAGCAAGGCCTCCACTATGTTACTTAGAATCTATTCAAATTGCAAAACAAGCAGCAGTTTTAAGCATATTTATATAAAATAGCCCTCCTTCCAGGCTGGCTCAGCCTCAAAACAAAGGGTTGGCCAAGCCAAAAAAGCTAGATTCTACTGTTGTCTTGGCTCGATGCCATTGTGTACTACAAGTACACCAAAGTATCTACAGCACCCTGGTTACACTATGGTGAAGACATCATTGTAAAAAAGTCGTGTCAAAATTAAATATTTCATTACCTCAGAATGCATAACATGTATGTCTTAAGTCATATTAGGGCTTAAGTAAAATCAGTATCATTTTAAACTTCAATTGCATTCTTAAAGTTACTATTTTTAAAATACCTTATTGCTTACTCCTCCATTGTTCATGGAAGAGACAGAGATTGTTCAAAGTCCCCAAGAAGGAAAAGTAGAGAAATAATTTTTTTTCTCTACATTTGAGATGAACTGAGGTGCATAATCAAATTTGGGGTAATAAGCTTCATAATGTGTAGTTCAATCCTTGGCATTTCTCTCTGAATCTTTCAGGGCCACGTACCCCAGCATATGTGTATTTTTTTTCCTCTTGAATTAATTAAGCTCCCTATCCCTCTGGGCAGGCAAAGTTTTCCAACAGCTCTGCCTCTTACTGGGTAGAATAATGTAATTTAAGAAGGCAAAATGTGAGGGGGGATATATCGTAGTAAACTTTTGACTACGGATTTATGCCGTGTTTTCTAATTATTTTATCACTAGAACTTTGACTCTTGTCTTATTTATTAATTGATTCAGAAGTTGAAGTTAAGAGGGAAATATAAGATAATATTTTTATACATTATCTAATCTCCAATAATATTTCTGAGCAGTAACCACTAGTGTTGCTTTCTCTAATAATAAACTTTTAAAAATATTTTGTTTTATATCAAAGAAATTATTTGGATATTGCTAATATCACAGTGTTAATTACTTTGTAGTTTTTATATTTTCAATATCAATTTGTGAAAAAAATACAGGATTTGCTCTTCTAAAAGAAGTATAAAATTATTTGTACAACATCTCATAAGCAGCTGTTAATTGGGGGAATTCAATTCTACTGCTTTTCCTATAATTAAATGCAAAAGAAGACGATTTAGAGTATTAAATGGGAAAATATAACAAATAGAAACAGAAGAGTGAAAGAGATAACCCCCAATTTTCTCCCCGTTTTAGAACCTTGTCAAGGCATTCCTATTCAGTGGCTCATAGGTAAACAGTTCATACTGAAACACCAATTCATTAGAAAGAAAGTGTTGTTAATTATAACATAATTAGAATGGAATGTCCAATAATGTTATTATCTCCAGATGCTATCTATTTGCAAAAGAAAACAAACACATGAGGTAAAGTTAGAAAAGCTATATCACAGAAAGGCATGATGTAGATTTCTGCTCTGTCAAAACAGAATGAAATGAAACTAAATGAGCTTTATAAAAGACAGCCTTTCCAGACCATACCTGGTTTTAATGAGACGAGAGAAATTCATTGAATAAATTTATCAAGTCCAGCACAATTTATTAATAATGTACACAGTTTTTAGTCTGATCATTGAAATATGGCCACAAATTACCAAACAGAAGGTAAACGAAGTCTAAGCAGACAATTGAAAGAGAATGTGTTAGTGTCCATTTAAAGAGATTCCCTACACACTAGACCTTCTCCCCCAGAGAAAGATAAATACTTCTTCGTTTCAAATGAATCACTGAACAGAGGAAGATCAATTTAAAATGTAGCTTCAAGAGAAGTTAAAGGGACAAAAGTGTGTGATTCTCCTGGAGCTCCAGACAGATTAGATGACCTTAATTCAAAGTGAGAATATCTAATCCAGTATCCATCACTGCTGATATGATCAATTTTCCATCTAATACATTTGAAAAATTTGCTAAAACAAATACTTGCTTTTATTTATTTATTTATTTATTTTTTTTTTTTTTGAGATGGAGTCTCACTCTTGTCACCCAGGCTGGAGTGCAATGGCACGATCTTGGCTCACTGCAACCTCTGCCTCCCGGGTTCAAGCCATTCTCCTGCTTCAGCCTCCTGAGTAGCTGGGATTACAGGTGCCCACCACCACACTCAGCTAATTTTTTTTTATTTTTAGTGGAGACAGGGTTTCACCACGTTGGCCAGGCTGGTCTTGAACCCGACCTCAGGTGATTTGCCTGCCTTCACTTCCCAAAGTGTTGGGATGACAGGTGTGAGCTGCCACACCCAGCCAGCAAATACTTTATTTTCTATCCTACTATTTAAAAAAGTAAGTTACATATCTGTGTACAAACATATAGTACACGTTTCTATAACCATACCTATATATTTTCTAATGAAATAGTGAAGTTCATTTTTACTAAACATGTTTTGTTTTTGTTTTTGTTTTTCTTTTTGAGATGGAGTCTCGCTCTATTGCTCAGGCTGGAGTGCAATGGTGAGATCTCAGCTCAATGCAAGCTCCGCCTCCTGGGTTCACGCCATTCTCCTTCCTCAGCCACCAGGGTAGCTGGGACTACAGGCACCCACCACCACGCCCAGCTAATTTTTTGTATATTTAGTAGAGATGGGGTTTCACCGTGTTAGCACAGGATGATCTCGCTCTCCTGACCTCATGATCCACCCGCCTCGGCCTCCCAAAGTGCTGGGATTACAGGTGTGAGCCACCATGCCCAGCCAATATGTTTTTTTTGTTTTTTTTTCTTAAAAAAAAAAACAACCTACCTATACTCAGTGTGGAGGATTCATAAACTAGTCACGAACTACTTAATGAAAATTGGGAAGCAAATGATAATCCAAATACATGAAAGCTAGTAATAATGTTTAATCAAAATAAAACGTAATTCAAGAACATTAATATAAAAATAAAACTAGAAGCTCTATATTCAGAACTTTCAAAAATGATCACAACTCAAACAATGCAAGAAAATATTTAGAATACAAAAAAATCAAGGTCAAATGCTAATAAAAGGTAATTAAAATAGCCCTATAACACAATATAAGAGAATTTTGGAAGAAATTACTTAAATCACAGTTTTAGTTTCTTCATGTACGATACTACACATGCATTTAGGAGTTGTAAAGGTTAAATGGCATAACTTGTCTAACAAGTCCTCTGTAAGTGATGAGGGAATGCCAAACTGAAAGGAACCATAAACCTGATTCCCTTCCCAAATTACAGAAACAAATTTCTATCACAGTGAAACACAACAATAAATGCCGTAAGTGGATTTTAATGTTATTTACCAAATAGTATTTTAGGCATGTCTTAATGATAAATCTAAACAGCAGTTTGTATTCCACAATTCTTATCTCTAGCAGCAGGCATTTAAGAGGAAGTAATATTTGAGTGCATCCAGAACAGTAAGCTGATCTGATACATTTTTTATTTTTTAAACTTAAATTTAGCATTTTACAACTGCTTTATTAGAGGGTTAAATAAAATATGAACACATATTTGAAATAAAATGGTCACCTTATAATAAGCATTTATTAAAAAAAAAAAAAAAAAAAAAAAATAAGCATTTATTTTTGAATCCCCCTTTCATCATATATTATAAAAGTCTTATGTGTTGTATTTTCAAATGTTGTATTTTAAGTGTAGCAAATGAATTCACCCTTTTAAGATATATTGAAGGATAACTCTGGCATACGGTCCATCCTAATTTAAATTACAAGTGGATATAAAAGTTAAATATTTGTGAATGGAGTTCTAAATCTTCAGGCTCAGTTCAACTATTCATTTGATAACTACTGATGCTTTTTAAAAAATACTCAGCACTGTCACAGAGAAAACTGCAGTTAAGAGATCATACACTTTAGAAACAGAAACATTCCAAAAGTCATGAATATAACTAGAAAAAATGATGCTTGAAACATTTTCATTTATTTCAAGGTTTTTAAATGAAAGCATAGAAACACAATCCCCCTAAGGAATGTGTTTAAATCACATAGTCTGAATTCCCATAAGGTCTATTTCTTGAATGGTTTTTACATGTAAGCAGAACAACCTTCTGCAATTGACTTCAAATATGTTTCTGTATACTTTATAGGAACAAAGATGAGAAAAAAATATGTTACAGCTCATGAATACTGGAGACTAGAATACACATAAAGTTACTTTTAAAGACTGTCTACAAAGTACAGCATGAATTGCTAATTTGTCAACCCTCTAGTCAATGTAATCAAAAACAAAGACAAAATTCAGAATAAAATGCCAGCTCAGAAATTTGTGTGTGGTAATTGCCAAGCTGCTTCTTGACCTTGCCATACACAAATCTTCTCTCAAATTAAATAATTGGAAAATTTCTTTCTGGAGCGTCTGCTTTCGGGAAGACGGAGAAGACACATTCTCCTACGCCTCCCATTAAATACACTCCAAACCTGGACATCTTCTGTAAAACAAACATAGCTTTTCAAAGGTGGAGAGAAAAAAAGCAGATAGGAAACTTGAGACTCAAATAAATGACGTAGGCATAAGTTCCCCAGTTTTCTTTTTGCTTCCTATACCTCAGACTCGGAGCTGAAGACGCAGCCACCTGGAAATACCAACAGGCACAAACAATAAAAACCCCAGAGTAGTCTGCTCTCTCTAGCCAAAAGAACAGGCAAGGAGCAGCTTAGCAGGACAGAAAAACTTTAAAACCCTAAATGCTTTTCTATAGCCAAACAACACAGACATTTAAAAGACAAAGTGGAAAGCTAAGACTTCCACTCCTGGCAGGTTATAGCAAGGCACCTGTGATAGTGAATTTCATGAGTCACCTTAATTGAGTTATAGGGTCCCCAGGCATTTGGTCTAACATTATGCTGTGTTTCTGGGTGAAATTTATATTTAAATCAATAGACTGAGTAACGTACATTGCTCTTCTCAGTGTGGGTGGGCCTCATTCAATCAGTTGAAGGCCTAATGGAACAAAAAGGATGACTCTCCCACGAGTAAGAAGGAACTCCTGCATGACTGTCATCAAGCTGGAACATTTGTTTTTTCTTCCCTTCAGATGTAAACGGAAACATTGGCTCTTCCTAGATCTCAAAGCTGCCAGCCGTCAGACTTGAACTACACCGTCATTGGCTTTCCTGGGTCTCCAGCCTGCTGGCTATAAATCTTGAAACTTACACACAGTTGTCTCTGTGTACCCACAGGGGATTTGTTCCAGGAGCCCCATTTATACCCAAATTCCCGCATACTCAAGGCCCACAGTTGGCCCTATGGATCCTGCATATGTGAAAAGTCAGCTTTGCATATCTGTGGGTTTCGTATCCTGCATATACTGTATTTTCTATGTCATTTGTCTGTGGATGCAGAACATGCAGCTACAGAAGGCCATCTGCATTTGCTGAAAATATGCATATAAGTGAACCTGTGCAGTTCAAACCAGTGTTGTTCAAGGGTCCACTGTATGTATCTATTTGTGTATATATATGCATGTATGTATACATGTTCATCCTATTGGTTTTGTTTCTCTGGAGAAATCTGACTAATAAAGCATTTCTACCTCTCCTTCCAGCAAGGTGGTGTCAGGAAAGGCCAATTAGGGAGTCAGAACATTCATGCACACCAGGCAAATAATGGCCTCCTTCTTTATGGTGTCTGTCAGTGGCGATCATGAGAGAGGCTGACTTCTACCGTCACTAGATAATAATCAGTTGTCCCTCCTACTCCCCCTGTGGTGATGTCTCAGAAAATCTGCTGGAGAGTCAGGCCTTTCACTACCTCCAGCCAGTAAGTTTTTCTACCACTCTAGTGTCAGAGGAGACCCATAGGGATTAGTAAGGAGGCCTGATGGAGGCCCAGTGTGAACCAGAATTCTTACACATGTCCAGCAGTAATGAAAAGCTTTCCCTTGTGTGTGGATCATGAGTGAGGGACCTAGATTTCCACACCCATCTGACAACAACAAGGCAGTGCCCCATCTCCACACACATACATTTTGTGTCAGCATGGTTTCATAGAAACTATGGTTTCATAAAAAGCCAGCTAAAACGAAAGTAAGCTCTTCAGTCTCATAACATAATAACCAAAATGTTTAAGGTTCAATAAGAAACACTTGTTGTATCAAGAACCATAAAGATCTTCGACAGAATTTTAAGACAGTTAATAGATGTCAGCACCAAGTAACAGAGGTGTTAGAAAAATCTGACAAAGATTTTAAAGCAGTTGCCATAAAAATGCTTCAGAGAAAAATTACAAACACAATTGAAACAAAATAAATATAAAATATCTTAGAAAAGGGTTGACAAAAAATTCAAAATATAAAGAAGAAACAAATAAAAATGTTTGACTTAAAAATGCAGCAATTGAACATATAAAAACTCAACATATGGGCTCAAGAGGATCACGAAGGAGACAGAAGAAAGGATCAGTGAACATGAATAAATAATGATTAAAAATTATCATCTGAAAAAGAGAAAGAAAATAAGACTGAAAAATAAATAAATAAAAAGAGCATCCAGAACCTGTGAGGATATAACTGAACTGAAAATTCATGTAATTGAAGTACTGGAAGAGGAGATAGAAGGTGAGAACTAATTTCTTATCAAAACCACTGAAGCCAAAAGGAAATGGCCTACTATTTTTCAAGCGCAGAAGAAAAGAATGCCCAGTCCAGTATTCAATATTCAGTATAAACATCTTTTATGAAAAAAAAAGTAAAAAAATCTCAAATGTATTGAAACTCAGAGAGTTTGTTGCCATCAGAGCCACCTTAAAAGAACAGCTATAATACAAGTTCTCTAAACAGAAAATAAACAGCAAATAAAAGAATCTCGTGGTATCAAGATGGAAGAGAGAACACATTAACAAAAAACAAAAAAATAGATAAATACTATAAACTTTTCTTATTTTATCAAGTCTTGTAAATTATGTTTGCAGATAAAGAAAAAAAAACTATGAATTGTCTGATGAGGTTCTAAATGTATTTAGAGAAAATATTTATTAAGGATATTGCATATGGAAGGTCAGGAGACATAAAGGGAGATAAGCTGTCTACAGTTCACTTGAACTAACTGGAAAAATATTGACCCCAGAAGACTGTGATAAGTTATGTTTATACAATACAATACCTAGTGCAACAATTAACAAAGTTGTGCAAAGAGATATACTGTGGTATAGACTGAATGATTGTATTCTTTGATAATTTCTATGTTGAAATCCTAACCCCCAATGTGATGGTACTAGAAGATGAGGAATTTGATAGCATATTAGTTCATGAAGGCAGAGAGCTCTCATGAATAGGATTTAATGTCCTTATAAGAGAGATCCTGGAGAGCTTCTTTACTTCTTGTACCATGAGAGAATATAGGAAGAAGAAAGCTATATATGAATGAGGAAACAGGCCTTTATTAGAAACCAAATCTTACAGTACCTCAATAGTGGACTTCCCAGCCTCTAACTGTGAGAAATAAATTTCTGTTCCTTATAGGCCACCTTGTCTATTCTATTATAGCAGCCCAAACAGACTAAGCCAACTTGAAAACACGATAGATAAATCAAAATGGAATTTTTAAAATGTTTTCCATATTTTCTAGAGAGGCAGGAAAAAAATAGATAGCAAAAAAACAAAAGACAAAAACAGAAAACAAGCAAAACAAAACAAAAAGCAAAAACCAAAATAATAGACATAATCGCTAACATATCAAGAATTATATTAATATAAATGAACTATATACACTAAAACAGAAATTGGCAGAGTAAATTTAAAACCTGACTCGATTGTATGCTGTCTGCAAGAAACTCACCTTAAATACAGTCATGCATTGCTTAGAGATGGAGATGCAAGTCTTTGCTATTGTAAATAGTGCCACAATAAACATACATGTGCATGTTTCTTTATAGTAGAATGATTTATAATCCTTTGGGTATATACCCAGTAATGGGATTGCTGGGTGAAATGGTATTTCTCATTCTAGATAGACTGGATAAAGAAAATGTGGCACATATACATCATGGAATACTATGAAGCCATAAATAAGAATGAGATTGGCCGGGTGCGGTGGCTCACACCTGTAATCCCAGCACTTTGGGAGGCCGAGGCGGATGGATCACGAGGTCAGGAGATTGAGACCATCCTGGCTAACATGGTGAAACCTCCATTTCTACTAAAAATACAAAAAATTAGCCAGGCATGGTGGCAGTCACCTGTAGTCCCAGCTACTCGGGGGCTGAGGTAGGAGAATGGTGTGAACCCAGGAGGCAGAGCTTGCAGTGAGCCAAGATCGTGCCACTGCACTCCAGCCTGGGTGACAGAGCGAGACTCCTCCATCTAAAAAAAAAAAAAAAAAAAAATGAGAGCATGTCCTTTGCAGGGACATGGGTGAAACTGGAAGCCACCATTCTCAGCAAACTAACACAAGAATGGAAAACCAAACAACACATGTTCTCATTCATAAGTGGGAGTTGAACAATAAGATAACACATGGACACAAAGAGGGGAATATCACATACCAGGGCCTGTCAGGGGGGTGGGAAGAATGGGGAGGGAGAGCATTAGGACAAATACCTAATGCATGCAGGGCTTAAAACTTAGATGATGGGTTGATAGGTGCAGCAAACCACCATGGCACATGTATACCTATATAACAAACACACACATTCTGCACATGTACCCTGGAGCATGAAGTAAAATTAAAAAAAAAAAAAAGATGGGGATACATTTTGAGAAATACATCATTAGATGATTCTGTTGTTGTATGAATATGTGTACATCTTAGTGTGTACATATATAAACCTGGATAATATAGCCTAGCTAGGATATATAGTATACCTTATCACTCCTAAGCTATAAACTGGCATAGCACGTTACTATACTGAGCACCCTTGGCAATTATAACACAATGATAAGTATTTCTATATCTACACATATCTAAACAAAGAAAAGCTACAATAAAAATATGATGTAAAAGATAAAAAGTGGTACACCTCTATAGGGTGCTTGCTACTAATGGAGCTTGTAGGACTAGAAGTTGTTCTGAATGAGTCATTGAGTGAGTGATAAGTGCATGTGAAGGCCTAGGACATTATTGTACACTACTGCAGACTATAAACTGTACACTTAGACTACACTGAATGTATTAAAAATATTGTTAATCTTAGCTTACTGCAACTTTATAAACATTTTTTGCTTTTTTAACTTTGATTCTTTTATAACAACACTTTAAACACAAATTGTATTGCTATAAAAATATTTTTATATCCTTATTCTATTTTTTCTATTTTAAAACTTATTGTTTTTGTTTTTTTTTTAATTTTTTCATGAGTTACTAAGATACACACTATCCTAGGCCTAAACAAGATCAAGATCATGAATATCACTGTCTTCCACCTTCACACCTTCTCCCACTGGATGGTTTTCAGGGGCAGTAACACATAAGGAGCTGTTATCTCCTATGATAACAATGGCTTATTTTGAAATATTTCTTGAAGGACATGCCAAAGGCTATCCTACAGTTAGCTTTATTTTTGATAGTAGGACTATACTCTAAAAGAATAATTAAAAGTATTGCATAGTAAACACATAGACCAATAACATAGTCATTTATTATCATTATGAAGTATTATATACTGTACATAATTGTACATGCTATACTTTTATATTTGAAGTGCAGTAGGTTTGTTTACAGCAGCATCACCACAAATACATGAGTAATCATTATACTAGGACATTATGATGACTATGATGTCTCTAGGGAATAAAAATTTTTCAGCTGCATTATAATATAATCTCATGGGACCACTAGCATATATATGGTCTGTCATTGATCAAAATGTCATTACACAGTGTATGACACTGTGACAATATCAGCCTGCTGAAAGTAAAAAGATAGGGAAAGATATATCAGAAAAAAATAATCAAAATAAAGCAATAGTGGCTATATAAGTATCAAATAAAGTGGATTTCAGAGCAAAGAAAAGTGCCAGGCAGAGAGGAGCAATATGTAATGGTGGAAGTGTCAATCTACAAGGAAATGTAGCACTATTACATCATGCATATTTGCTGAATGCAGCACTGCAGAATATGTGAAACAAAGATTGATAGTACCTGTTGGAGAAATAGTCAAATTAGAGTTGGAAACTTCAACAACCCATTCTCAACAAGTGAAAAAAATAGCAATAAAGTAGATCTCTATACCATCAATAAACGTGATATAATTGATATTTATAGAGGAAATACCTAGGAAATACCGTCCTGGACATAGGAATGAGCAAAGATTTCATGACAAAGACATCGAAAACAATATAATTAGATCCCATTTGTCCATTTTGTCAACAAAAGCAAAAATGGACAAGTGGGATCTAAATAAACATAAGAGCTTATGCACAGTAAAGGAAACTATAGGGGGTAAGCAGACAACATACAGAATGGGAGAAAATACTTGCAAGCTATGCATCTGACAAAGGTCTGATATCCAGCATCTATAAGAAACATAAACAAATTGACAAGAGAAAAAAAATTCCATTAAAAAGTAGGCAAAGACTTGAACACACACTTTTCAAAAGAAGATATATATGTGGCCAACAATCATATGGAAAAAAGCTCAACACCACGGATCATTAGAGAAATGCAAATCAAAACCACAATGAGATACCATCTCACACCATTCAGAATGGCTATTATTAAAAAGTCAAAAAATATCAGCCGCTGGAGAGGTTGTAGAGGAAAAGGAGCGCTTATACACTTTTGGTGGGAATGTGAATTAGTTCAATCATTGTGGAAGACAGTGTGGCGACTCCTCAAAGAGCTAAAAACAGAAATACCACTTGACTCAGGAAATCCATTACTGGGTATATACCCAGAGGAATATAAATTATTCTACCATAAAGACACATACACTTGAATGTTCATGGCAGAACGATTCACAATAGCAAAGACATGGAATCAAATTTAATACCCATCAATGACAGATTGGATAAATAAAATATGGCACATATACACCATAGGATACTATGCAGCCATAAAAAAGAACAAGATCATGCCCTTTGCAGGAACATGGATGGGGCTGGAGGCTATTATCCTTAGCAAACTAACACAGGAACAGAAAAAAAAATACTGCATGTTCTCACCTGTAAGTGGAAGCTAAATGATAAGAACTTATGAACACAAAGAAGGGAACAATACACACTGGGGTCTACTTGAGAGTGGAGGCTGGGAGGAGGGGTAGGATCAGAAAAGATAACTATTGGGTACTGGGCTTAATACCTGGGTGATGAAATAATCTATACAAAAAAAGCCCTGTGACAGGAGTTTACCTATGTAAGAAGCCTTCACATGTACCCCGAACCTAAAATAAAATTTGTAAAAAAAAGAAAATAATAAAAAAGGGAAAATGTGTTTACTCTTAAGTGGAAGTGAATCTTCATAAAGATATTTATCTTTGTTGTCATTGGTTGAGGGGAGGTGGTCTTGCTTTCTCAAGGGTGGCAGAAATGAAAAAAAAAAAATCTGTATATAAATGGACCAGAGCAGTTCAAATCCTTGTCATTCAAGAGTGAACCATACTTACAACAGACACATGGGGGACTGAAATTAGAAAGTTGATATCATTTGCGATTGCTTTAAAAAAATGAAATACTTAATGTCAATCTAACAAAACATGTATTGCACTTATATGTTAAAAACTACAGTGTTGTTTAAAAAAAGATGTAAATAAATGGAGAAACTCTGTGTTCATAAATTCAAAAATTTACCAAATTAAAGATATCAATTTCCTCAAAAATGATATAAAGATTTGTCACATTTCATTTCAAAATTATAGCAGGATAGATGTAGATAAGGTCACACTAAAATCTGCACACTAAGGGAAAGAAATTATAATTGTGAAAGAATTTTTTTTTTTTTTGAGACAGAGTCTCGCTCTGTCGCCCGGGCTGGAGTGCAGTGGCGCAATCTCGGCTCACTGCAAGCTCCGCCTCCCGGGTTCACGCCATTCTCCTGCCTCAGCCTCCGAGTAGCTGGGACTACAGGCGCCCGCCACCGTGCCCGGCTAATTTTTTGTATTTTTTTTTAATAGAGACGGGGTTTCACCGTGGTCTTGATCTCCTGACCTCGTGATCTGACCGCCTCGGCCTCCCAAAGTGCTGGGATTACAAGCGTGAGCCACCGCGCCCGGCCGTGAAAGAATTTTTTAGAGGAATGATAAAGTGAAATATATTCTATAATTTCAATTATATAGCTCCGGTAGTCAATAATGTGTGGTGTTGGAAGAGGGACTGATGTGTGGATTAATGCAAGATAATACAGCTCAGAAACTGATCTGCACAAATTTTATTAACTAGTTTTTGCCAATTGTGCAAAATCAATTCAATAAGGAAAAGTAGCCTTTTCAACCAATGGTGCTGGAGTAATTAAATATTCTTATGTTAAATATAAACATTAACATCAGTCCCACACGTTATGCAAAAGTTAACTCAAAATGGAACTCAAAATTTAAATATGTAAAACTAAAAACCTTTTGGGAAAAAAACAAAAGCATAGACGTCTTTGAAAACTACAGCTAGTCACAAAATCTTTAGAATTAACACTAGTGGTAAAGTCCATGCAAGGAAAAAAAAGTGATAAATTAGGCATCAAATCTTCTGCTCTTTGAAAGCTCTTGTTAAGAGGATAAAAAACAAGCTATAGACTGGCAGAAAATATTTGAAAAACACTTATTCAACGAAAGACTAATATCTTGAATATTTATAAAAAACTGGAATATATAAAAAAAACTCTCAAAACTCACAAAAAACAAACAAAAATATCCAATTAGGAAATGGTCAAAAGACAAAACAGACATATAACCAAAGAGGATACACAAGTATGATATAAATACATGGAAGATTGTTCAACATAATTAGGCTTTAGGGAAATGCAAATTAAAACCACAGTGTGATACCTATCTAAATGGCTAAAATAAAGATGATGGTGAAGAAACCAGATAAACCAAGTAGTCTGGTGAGAATGTAAAATGGTACAGCTACTCTGGATACAGTTTGCTAGTGTCAAAAAAAAAAAAACTGTCCAACTGCATTTATCCCAGAGAAATGAAAACTTTCGACTAGACACACCTTGTACATGATTATTTATAGCAGATTTATTTGTAATAGTCAAAAATGGGAGGCACGAGATGTCCTTCCATGAGTGATTAAACAAACCATAGTACATTAATCCCATGGAATATTATTAATAATAGTAATAAAAAGAAGTAGGCTATGTCAGTCTATTCAGTCTGTTATAACAAAAGATCCTCAACTTTGTGGCTGTTAAAAAAGAGACGCGGCTGGGCGCAGTGGCTCACGCCTGTAATCCCAGCAATTTGGGAGGCCGAGGCGGGCAGATCACGAGGTCAGGAGATCAAGACCATCCTAGCTAATATGGTGAAACCCCGTCTCTACTAAAAATACAAAAAATTAGCTGGGCGTGGTGGCGGGTGCCTGTAGTCCCAGCTACTCCAGAGGCTGAGGCAGGAGAATGGCTTGAACCTGGGAACCCGGGAGGCGGAGCTTGCAGTGAGCCAGGATCGCGCCACTGCACTCCAGCCTGGGAGACACAGTGAGACTCCGTCTCAAAAAAAAAAAAAAAAAAAAAGCAAGACAAGCCTAGTTCTCACAGTTCTGGAGGCTGAGAAGTCCAAGATGAAGGCACCAGATTTGGTGTCTGATGAGAGCTTGTTTTGTAGGTCATAGACAGTGCCCTCCAGCTGTGTCCTCACATAGTGGAAAGGGCAAAATGTCTCTCTTGGACTTCTTTTATAAGGGCACAAATTCTGTACATGAGGACACTGCCCTTAGATCTATTCACCTCCCAAAGTAACTGCTTGCTAATATGATCATCACATTGGGGGCTGAAATTTCAACATATGAATTTTGAAGGACAAAAACCTTTAGATGATAGCATAAACTATTCATACATGCAACAACCTGGTTGAATCTCCAGTGGAAAATACTGTGTTCAAAAATGGCAATTCCAAATGTTATCTAGTGTATGATTTGCATAACATGCATGCAATGACACCATCGTAGAAATGGAGAAGAGATTAGTAGTTCCTAGCGGTTGGTGGAGGGGTTGGTATGCCCATATAAGAACAGTGTGAAAAATCCTTTCGATTATGGAAATGAGCTGTATCTTGATTGTATCAACATCAACACCCTGATTATAATATTGTAGCATAGTTTTACAAGATGTTACCATTGAAATATATGCAATTATGTCAAGTAAAATATTTAATTATAAATATCATGTATTATATCTTAAATGTAATATTTTAGTAATTAAAAGTTTTAAGGTTGTAATATACTGGCAAATGAAAATTTTAAGATCGTGTGACTGATATCCAACAATTTAGTTTTAGTCTCCAAGATTTTTCATATTACAAGCTTTCAGAAAAAAAAATATTCTTAAAACATGATGACATGATAATTAATCTAAACTGGAAGATAAATTGTGGTTAATATCGACACCAAGATGTCTACCAAAAAAAAAAAAACTCAAACAAATAGAGCAGGTCTCAGCAGTATATAATTCTGTTTTTATAGTATATAAGCCTGATTCTTGGACCAAGTCATTACAAGGTTTTGCTTTTTTGAATAGGATTGTATTACTGCTTTAACACTTTAAAAAGGATTCTAATTTAACCATTTTAGTGATGTATTCAAAGTACAGGAATGTAATTTCTCAGTAGTCTAATGATTAGCTTGGGACTCCTGCTTCAAAACTCCAGTGTGTCACTGACTAATCATTATCTATTAATAAATGTCTTACAACATATAGATCATAATGTTAATGGAAATTGAAGCAAAATATGGAATTTACTTCCTGTTTTTTTGCAGTAATAATAATAATAGTTTTAAGTGTAGCTAGCATTTCTGGGCAAAACTAGATACTATTCTAAGCATTTTACCCAACATCAAAAGAGGGTTATTATTTTACATATTTATTATATAATACTTTATATATTCTTGGTTGAACGTCAAACTTAGGAATATATCTTAGCTGATGTTAGAAGAGGCAAGAATTCATGATCATTTACTAAATTTTACTCAATACATGTTTATTATCAGTATATAATACACTGATTAGAAACAAGGTAACTACTAGACCAGTCAAGTCAGTACTTGGCCAAGTTTAGAAATCCTACCGCTCATTTGCCTCTACTGGCAGTATATTTTTATAACTCATTTTGGCTTCAATTCATCATGTTTAAAATATACATATTTCTTTACATTGAAAAAACAAAATTGCATATTTTCCTGTCATGAAATAGTTTTAGTAAAGAAGTAGACTGTAGCAACTTGAAAACGATAAATGTTATAGTAACATAGTTCTGAGAATAACAATACATTTTGTTATACATACTTTATCTTGAACCAGTGTGTTTTTTTACCGCATTTTCATAGACTTACCACAAAATAATTGTAATTGGAAGAAAATTGTGGTAACATTGTACTTCTCGTTTTTTTCTGTTTTACATGGGGACTTGACTGTAACAATTTTTTTGAAAGAAATATTTAATGTGCAAGGCATATGAAAAGATTATCAAAATTCTTGCTCAGTAAAATTAAATTATAGTTAAGTAATTTACTACCTATCCTGGAATCCTAATTCCTGACAATCTAAAATTATTAATGAAATACATATGCAAAAGACAGAATATATGTATATTAAACACAATTTGAGTATACAATAATCCTATGTATATAAATTCTTATCTTTACCAAACATGTCAATTTATTGAGATAATTTCATTTAGCTAGAGTAATATATATACACACACATACTAAAACACACACGTGTGTATATTGTGTGTATGTTATATACATATATATGGAGACATATATTATATATGGAGACATATATGTTTGTCACCTACTCTGTCACCTACATATATATAAACAGACGTATATTTGAAAATAAGAAGTTCAAAATGATTCACATTTTCAGTAGGTATGTGCAGTTAATATCTAGTACTATAACTAATCCATTCATAAAGAAATAACATGAGATAAAAATTAACTACCTAGTGCAAAATTGTTTAATCTAATTATAAAGAACAAAGAAGCAATTTTCCAGATAAAATATAATTAATCAGAGTAGGTGACATAACACATATGGGTATTATATTGGACAAACCCTTTTGGCCCTTCCCTTTCTCTGTTACAAGAAGCACAAAGAATGAACACGTACTAAGCTTTAGAATATGACACACTGAAAATAGGACAAGAATTCACAAAATAGAAACGACTGACCAAAGATTTTTTTTCATGTCTCTTTTTTATTATCACGTTTATTTCCATTTATTTTAAAGCATATCTCCTTGGTTTTTGTCCTTGTTACTTGGCCAACTGAATCATCAAGGAGGATTAATGTGACTTTCAAGGACCTTGGACTTTTTGCTTTTTCTTAGCACCCTGCCTACCTACCCAGGCTGAAGATCCTTTGAAGTCAATGGGAAGTCCACATCAGATGTGAGGAGTAGGGTACAGGGCAAACAAGAATAGCTTCCTAACAAAGCCGTTACAGCTTCCTAACAAAGCCCTTATCCGTTCCACAAATATCCACAGTCTGGAGTGCCACAACTCTTTTTTAAAAATCTGAGTAGCTTACCTATTCAATCATTTTAGCCCCTGTGCCTTAGATCCGAGTAAGGCTGTTTGTTTGACAGCTTGGGACAAATCTCTCTTTGGGTCACATATTGAACCATGAACTTTTTGTCTCAGGACTTCTCTCATATTGTGAAACTGTCTCTCTGTGTCATGCTTCATAGAATACTGTAAAGGACCCGAAAAGTTATGACAGAGTGAAATGGAAAAGGTAGCTGCTGACAAGCACAAAAATGATGAGACAGATACATTTTGAGATGGCTGCTGAACCCTGACAGCTGACTGAAAGCTAATCAGGCAAAGCACCTCTCCCAGTGCCAAAGAAAAGTCTGGCAGAGGAGAGGAGCGTGCTCTCATCATTATGGGAAATTGAGTAGCATGTTCTAATGGAACGAGGACAGCCTTATGTTCTGGATCTGCCTCTGCTGCTAACCCCTGCATACCTCTGGGCAAGACAATCTAACTCTTTGGGCCTACTTCTTAATAAAAGAAGGCTAGAAAATAAAATATGTAAGTTTCCTTCCAGCATTCTTTGATAAGAAATCTCATCAATTTATCATTCAAATGTTTTTATCATTGTCACCGGTATGGAGACTAGTTGGGATTTAAAGAATAAGAAGCAAAAATAATCGACAAAGGACCATTAAGAATAAAGAGGAAAACAGGGAACAAGACAAAAATAAATCAAATATCATTTCTTGAGAAATGTCACTGACATGGAAATGAAAACTGAAAAGTGGAGTGGCTACAGCTAGCATAATGTTGCACAAGAAGGTACTGATTTTGGATGGAAATGTCTCCTTGTACCTCACATATCATCCTGTCATCTGTAGCTACTTTTATTTTGAACCCAGTAAAAATATTAAAGAAAAAGATCTTGCTGCCAACCTTGTCATAATGTTTTGATATTATTCTTTTCCTAGTAAAGCAGACACAGGATTCTTGAATAATTTTCTTCTTATCAGCCTTTTAAACTATTTATGTTTTTAATGACTTATGATAAGAAACTCATAATTGCTAAGTTTCTGCCATATGTAGTGTACCTCTGGATAGCTCAGAAAGTAAACATAACATATTAAAATCACAAAGCTGCAAATCTTAGAAACTCCATTGCAAAATTTTTGCTAGTATGTGTATAAACAGAAACCTTGGCAGCCACATGATTTTCATAGCAACCAGCCAAGAATTAAGTAGTGGAAAGGAAACCCGCTTCCCACAGAAGCTAAACAGTAAGAGTAAATGAAGTTTATTTTGATTATGAAGAAACCATTTTATTCACTGCAAGACACAGCCCAAGGATGTTTTATTGCATGAACAACATTAATTCAAGGAAAACCCACAAATATGAGCCAATTCTCTAGAAAATAAAAATATAGGTAAAATTATTTTATTTGTGAAAAAAATTGACAAGAGAGAAGAAAAATCCATCAACTCTGACACAAAGTAGAATTTTTCATCACCAAATTAACTCAGTGTTTTTAAGAAATATCAGTTGTTTGATAATGAGTATGACATGAAGAATAGTTCTCAGCAAATAAGATATTACTTTCTGGCTGGTAATTTTTTTTCCTCCAGTAAAATAATTGGTTTCTGAGTCAATCTCTTTCCAAACAGTAATTAATGAGAACTACTGACATTGGTGGCAAAAAGAAACCATATTGGCAGTTCGACTATGAAAAAGGATTTGTTCACTGCCTCTGCTTATGGGATCAATTGTTAGTTACATAAAATAAAAAAGTAATGTAAAGAAAAGAAAACATGTCTTTCTTAGTATAATGCCATAATTATATTGGCTTATCTAAATAAGAAGTGAAGTCAGATATGAGCACATTTAATTGTTACAGTGTCAATGGCACGAGTTATATAATGATAAAAAGATAAATTCAACATCAGAATAGTTTGCTGTTTCTAAGCAATTGTTAGGGAAATCAGAATTACCTTCAAAATTTATTTCTAAACCTTTGCCACATTCTTGCTATACTCTTATGTACTGAGAAACATTGTTGAGGATCGTGAAAAATTTATTCTTCTTTTTCAAGTGACTCGACTGTTTCAATAAGTTACCAATATATAGCATATTTATAGAGTCCAAAGATATATTTGAAGTTTCAGAGAGAAAGATATTTAAACCTTCATTTTGTCTATTATTTTTGAAAATATAAATGCTTAAGATATAAAAATGTAAAATATCCTTGCAACTTATTGATTTATTAAATGTCTGTGTTCTATGAGTTAAAGATAAGTAGAAAGAGCTGGAATGAATAACAAATGGCTATTTTTAACTTGTTGAGTGCTTTGCTCACAAGCCCATCAGCACACCTCAATGATAATTGTTTTTTACAAGTCAGTCAGAAAAATCAGAGAAAGCTGTAAATAAGCTGTTGTTATCTGAAGGCTGCAGTATAATGCAGAATAATTATTCCACTTACTTTTCATTCACTGTTTATGTGTGCCAGTTTCCTAGGTATTTTTTAAGTGTATCACCAAATTTTATCCCCATTTTGTAAATGAGGAAACTAATACACAAATACATTTACTGAAAAGAAAGACACTAATTATTATACTGAATTATAGATTGGCATGCTCTGCCAGACATAAACAGCTAATACTTTATTTTGAGGGTTAAAATAATTATCTGAGTATACTTCCATAAGAAAGCTAATCATATGGTTGAAGAAAATTTGATGGAATCAAGAAATTTATCATTAAAGATGGTTTAAGCAAGAGGCTTTGAGCTGAAAATTAAACGCAAAAGAAGTTTCTTATAGGAAAAAATGATAAACAAGCTTCTTTTCTTACAAAGTAAAAAGAAGAAATTAGGGAAGGAAGGAAGGAAGGAAGGAAGGAAGGAAGGAAGGAAGGAAGGAAGGAAGGCAGGCAGGCAGGAAGGCAGGCAGGCAGGCAGGCAGGCAGGCAGGCAGGCAAGAAGGGAGGGAGGGAGGGGAGGAGGGAGGGAGGGATGGAGGAAGGGAGGAAGGAGGGTGGGACAGAAAGGGGAAGAAAGGAATCATTATTTTGTTGGAATTATTTTAATAGGTTTAATTTAAATAACAATCATGAATTTCCCGCTGGTAAATTTGTGTAACACTGACCTCTTGGACACATTTTACAAATGAGAAAAAAATCAGAAGAAGGTAAGATATTAGGAAAGGCCAATATTAAATATTATTTCTCTATCATGAGAGGATAATTATAGATAGGATGAATAAATATAAAATGTGTGATAACTATAAAGGAGGTCCAAAGAAGCTAGATGTCCTAATATTAGAAAATGTTTCCAAGTAGGCCGGGCACGGTGGCTCACGCCTGTAATCCCAGCACTTTGCGAGGCCGAGGTGGGCGGATCACGAGGTCAGGAGATCGAGACCACGGTGAGACCCCGTCTCTACTTAAAATACAAAAAATTAGCCGGGCGTGGTGGCGGGCACCTGTAGTCCCAGCTACTCGGAGAGGCTGAGGCAGGAGAATGGCGTGAACCTGGGAGGCGGAGCTTGCAGTGAGCCGAGATTGCGCCACTGCACTCCAGCCTGGGCGACAGAGCGAGACTCTGTCTCAAAAAAAAAAAAAAAAAAAAAAAAAGAAAATGTTTCCAAGTAATATGGGCCCTGCCACAGAGCATCTTTGTTAAGAAAGAAACTAAAGATCTTCAAGGAAGATTATAATTGCACCTTCAACAAATGTAAGTGCAGAGCCATCATGTACGGAATATCCAGCATTGAGGGATACCTTTCCTAAGGCATTCATGGGCTGTCAGCTGTTCTAGGTATGCTACAAATCTATGAGTTACTCGGTCCCCCATCAGTGGATGAAGGATGGGAGGAGAGTGATCTATAGAATTGCAGTTTATTGACAAAAACAAAAAGTACTGACAAAACGCTAGCTTAATAATTTGTTTCCCTTTTGCTATTGCAAAATACACTAGGACCCTCAGTCACTAAATTTTCTTCCATAGGAAAGTATCAGAGACTTACCTTTCACAGAAACAAAGCAATATTCTACTGGTATCCTGTGGAAGGCAGTTCTTTTTTTTGAGATGGAGTCTTGCTCTGTCACCCAGGCTGGAGTGCAGTGGCGCGATCTTGGCTCACCGGAAGCTCCGCCTCCCGGGTTCCCGCCATTCTCCTGCCTCAGCGTCTCCGAGTAGCTGGGACTACAGGCGCCTGCCACCACGCCCAGCTAATTTTTTTTTGTATTTTTAGTAGAGACGGGATTTCACCGTGGTCTCGATCTCCTGACCTCCTGATCCGCCTGCCTCGGCTTCCCAAAGTGCTGGGATTACAGGCTTGAGCCACTGCACCCGGCCTGAAGGTAGTTCTTCTTAAGCTCTGCCAAAAATTGTGGTCTTGAGGTATATTGGATTTGCTCCTTTAAGAGAAGACAGTCCTCACATGGCTATGAGGTAATACCCCTCAGCACAGAAAAAGGGCGGGTGGGGGTGGGGAGGGTAGGCAGAGAGATCCTGTCAGTATCTGCCTTGTTATTTATTTTATTTGGGCATCTAGCCGTACATAAAAACTAGATCATGAAATATTCCATTTTTAAATATAGATGTGAGAAAAATAAGTGCATGCATGCAAATAGTAGCTAAACATCCTAATACAAAAACTTTGGTTTTAGATAGGGTTTGAAAGAGGAAAAGTTCAGTGATACAGAAAAAGGGGATTTATTACAAGAATTAGACCTTAAGCAGTTATGGGAACTGGTTAAGCATTCTGTCATCGCTGTGGCCTCTGCATGTACTTTTCAGCCTGAAATTAGGCTTAGAAGGCAGAAAAGAAAGATACATGTATAGTGGACAAAGAATAAGAACTAACTGGAAGCCACATCTGTCTCTCACTGCCTCCAACTATTTTGATAAGGATGACCTACAGGACAGCCTGGTACTCTTCACTGTGAAACTGCACACTCCGTGGCCCAGGATTCAAAGTTGAAGAAGATCCAGTGGGAGAGGAAAGAGCTGGAGGTCTAACTGATGCCCATTAATGATTCAAGCCAACAGATGAGCGAAGATGTGCAGAAGCTGTAACAGCACTTGGCCTTACACCAAACTTCAGAGCATTAAAAATTGTGCTTTTCCGAGGTCAGGAGATCGAGACCATCCTGGCTAACACAGTGAAACCCCGTCTCTACGAAAAATACAAAAAAATTAGCCGGGCGAGATGGCGGGCGCCTGTAGTCCCAGCTACTCGGGAGGCTGAGGCAGGAGAATGGCGTGAACCCCGGGGGGCGGAGCCTGCAGTGAGCCGAGATCGCGCCACTGCACTCCAGCCTGGGCGACAGCAAGACTCTGTCTCAAAAAAAAAAAAAAAATTGTGCTTTTCTTCTCACACAAATCTATCTTATAGCCAACTTGACTAGACACCATCCAGTGAAGAAAATCTGTGAAACATAGCTGCTACTTAGCTAAATTGACACAGTGAAAAGCACTTTAAAGAAATCAAAAACACTGACCCAAGTCATTTTGTACTGTGTATCTTAACTGGAAAGATATGCAAGAGTCTTCCTAGACTGTCCACAGGCTGCCTCCAATTGCAAAGAAATCTTCCTAAACTTTAGTTATGACAAAAGGAGAATCAACAGTTTGCTCAGTCCAAAAGAGGTCAGAAGATTCCCACAGTGGGAAATAAGCCAAAACATAAAACAAAATCTTTGTAAAAGTTGTTTTTTTTTCATACAGTCTCTACATTTTTATAACTAGAGAGGATATAGATATAGATATGTGAGTTAAAATAAAATAAATTGGAAACCATGCTTGAGAACTTTTTCAGCAGACAAAAGTCAGTTAAGCCATGGAAGCAACACTGAACTTACTTGATTTGCAAACATAAGCAAAATGTAAGTTGGGCTATTTTTTATAAATGGCTATATTAAAGAAAACAAAACCTAAGCTTAACCAATCAGAAGCTTCCAACTAATTTATACGACCAGGGACTTCCCGGTAGAATAAATCAAATAAGGCACCTACATAATTGTAACCAGTCGAGTTTGCCTTGCTTCCATGTTGACTCTGTAAAACCCTTATCTTTGTGTTCCCTCAGCAGAGCCTAAAACCACCTTGGTTTGGTGCTTCCTGACTCATGAATTACTGCTTGTTTAAATAAACTCTACAATTTCATTGTTCCTCAATTTACCTTTTAACAATAGATATATACAATTTTGAATTATCTATTCTTTTTTGTAGCTGAGGACATATGAGTACACTCAGCCATGGAAATTTGGAGCCTCTGGGTTTGAACTGACACTGTAAACCTGAGGCATTATTGAATTCTTGTTCTGTAAGCTCAACTAGCCTTCAACTCATCTTCAAAATAGAGCTCCTCTTATTGCTGATCCAAAATTTTTATTCTCTTCACATTTAGGATTCTAGATTCCCTTCAGAATTTTAATTTAGCAAGAAACAAGTGAAAAGTTTATACAATACTGGGAAAAACAAATCCATTTCAGTTTCAAGAAACTGAAGAGAATAGAAATTGTTTTGTTTTGTTTGAAGAGAATAAAAATATTGCCACTACTGATCCCATGCAGTTGTAAATAAATATTTATTAAATTTCTACTTTATATCATGCATTTCAGGGAACCAAGTACTTGCTGTCTTATGAAATAATAAATTCTAATGCAATAAATAGTACATATGAGTTGACATCGTATACTGAAGGAAAATCTCTATGTGTTGAAAACAATATCAAATACTTGTCTGAATAACATGCAGTTATGTGTTTGGCTATTATTACAAGCAAAGATGGAGACGAGTGAATAACTTTACAATATATACCTTTCATTTATCTCTAATTGCTATGCTTTGTTCAGAACAGATCCTTGGGCATTTAGCAGTATGCTCCTCTCGAGGCTAAACAGGATGTTATAATTTACACTCTAACATGATACTCCTAGGGCATTCACTTGATGATTGCGTAAGTGCCTTAGAGCATGATGGGAAAGCTACTGAGGAGTTAAAGTGGGCTACTGCATACTCAAATGTGGAAATAAACTAAGCAAGAAATGAAAAAAGCGAAAAGAGAAATAAGAGAAAGAGGAAAATACAGCATTCATTTGTTGAATAGTCACCAAGGGATAGTGCTATGCTAAGCAGATTCCTTTCTCTCTCCCAGTTCTCTCTCTCTCTCTCTCTCTCTCACACACACACACACACACATACACACACTCAAAAGTATTTGTTGAGCACTGATAGAATATCTGTAAACACAATAATGATTAAGACACAAGGTACAGAGAGCATAATTGATACAACTTCTAGGCCGCTGTGTTGTCATCCCACCAGAAGCATAGTTCTCACTCAACTTCTAACAAGTAATTATCCATTGTCATGGCTAAACTTGGTATCTTTTTTTGAAACTTTTCTTAACCCTACCAAATTAGCCTTCCCAATTTAGTGTGGTCTAATTTATTATTTTCAATAATTTAAAATAATCACTGGTTATTAGTAATAATTACTATAGCAATACTTTATCAATGAAAGATCTTATAAGAAGTACAATAGTTTGGGGCATGTTGAGTTTGAGAATGTCTAGGAAAATGTGTCTGTAGGCCGTTGTAGCTTGATCTACAACTATGCACCTTGAGCTTGAAATTTTGTTAACTTTAATGATAAATCTTCAAAACAAATGTCTTTTTACCTTTGTTAAAGATAAGACATTTGAAACCTATAGAGATGTTTTTAATTTTATTTTATAAAAAATTTTATTTAATAAAATGTCTGATAATGAGTAAAAAAATAAGATTGACTTCAGGTGTTCATAATGCTAATATCTATTTATCACTAAATTGCAATAATCTATATAATGATTTTATTCTCTGTTTGTCTTCAAGCACCCAGCAGAGGATCCAACTCATATAAATGCTCAATAAATATTCTTTATGCATCCAAAGTCAATATAGATTTGGTTATTTTGGTTGTATTTGGTTGTTGCCTATTCTGATTGTTCAGTTCAAGCACCTTACCAGTTGCAAAATTCGAATTCAATTCTGGCTGCACTGTTTACTTACCCTACACTGGTATCATATGAAAAAAATTAATAAAGAAAAACATCAATAACACCACAGGGTACTCTTAACTGTGCTAATGAAAGTCAGAAAAACCCTCATCAGTAAAAAAAGATAAATAATATACAATTTTATCGAATGTATACTTATAGGATTGTTTTAAAAGTATTGGTTACGAGGTTTGATACCTTTAATAGACAAAGTTTTGTTACATCTGTGGGTCAATAAACATTTCTACATGTAAAATAAAATATTAATACTTACAAGTGCCTATTAGTTAAAATAAGTATATCCAAACTATTAGACCCTAGAAGTGAGGGTTTTAGTTCATTACAACTTTAAGAATCATAGTGGAAGGAGATCTTATGGCTCACAGTGTCCTGACTCATTAAAAAAAAAAAAAAAAGATTTAAAAGAGCAGGTAACTATGAGTTTAATGTTAGTAATATGGTTTAGCTCTGTGTCCCCACCCAAATGTCAGCTTGAATTGTAATCCCTATCATCTCCACGTGTCAACGGTGGGACCAGATGGAGGTAATTGAATCATTTGGAGCAGTTTCCCCCATTATGTTCTAGTGATAGTGAGTGAGTCTCATGAGATCTGATGGTTTTATAAGCTTCTGGACTTTCCCCTGCTTGCACTCATTCTCTCTTTGCCTGCCCTGTGAAGAGATGCCTTCCTTCATGATTGTAAGTTTCCTGAGGTCTCTCCTGCCATGCAGAATTGTGAATCAACTAAGCCTCCTTCCTTTATAAATTACCCAGTCTCAAGTATTTTCTTAAGGCAACTTGAGACTGGGATAATATAGTAAACTGGTACTGAGGGAGTGGGACTCTGCTATAAGAATACCTGAAAATGTGGAAGCAACTTTGGAACTGGGTAATAGGTGAACACTGCAACAGTTTGGAGGGCTCAGAAGAAGCCAGGAAAATGTGAGAAAGTTTGGAACTTAGAGACTTGGAGGGCTCATAATACAGAAAGATGTGGGAAAGTTTGGAACTTCCTAGAAATTTGTTGAATGGCTTTGACCAAAATGCTGATAGTGATATGGACAATGAAGTCCAGGCTGAAGTAGTCTCAAATGGAGATGAGGAACTTCTTGGGAAGTGAAATAAAGGTGGCTCTTCCTATGTTTTAGCAAAGAGACTGATGACATTTTGCTCTTGCCCTGGAGATGTGGAACTTTGAACTTGAGAGAGATCATTTAGGGTAACTAGCAGGAGGAATTTCTAAGGTGCTAAGTGTTCAAGAGGAAGCAGAGCACTTAAGTTTGGAAAATTTGTAGCATGACAATATGAAAGAAAAGAAAAACCCATTTTCTGGGGAGAAATTCAAGCCTGATGCAGAAATTTTGCATAAATAACAAGTAGCTGAAAGTTAATCACCAGGACAACGGGGAAAATGTCTCCAGGGCATGTCAGAGACCTTCAGGAAAGTTCCTCCCATCACAAGCCTTCAAGCCTAGGAGGGAAAATTGGTTTCCTGAATTGTGACCCGGGCCTTGCTGCTTTTTGCCATCTGGAGACTTGGTGCCCTGCGTCCCAACTGCATCAGCTCCAGCAGTGGATAAAAGGGGCCAATGTACAGTTCAGGATGTTGCTTCAGAGGGTGCAAGCCCCAAGCCTTGGCAGCTTTCATGTTATATTGGGCCTGCTGGTACACAGAAGTCAAGAATTGGGGTTTAGAAACCTCTGCCTAGATTTCAGAGGATGTATGGAAATGCCTGGATGGCCAGGCAGAAATTTGATGCAGGGGTGGAGCCCTCATGGAGAAATTCTGCTGGGTAGTGCAGAAGGAAAATGTGGGATCAGAGACCTCACACAGAGTCTCCACTGGGACACTATTTATGGGAATTATGAGAAGAGGGCCACCATCCTCTAGACCCCAGAATGGTAGATCCACTGGCAGCTTGCGCTGTGTGCCTGGAAAAGCTGCAGACACTCAGTGCCAACCCAAGCAGCCAGGAGTGGTCCTGTACCCTTCAAAGTCACAGGGTCAGAGCTGCCCAAGGTTGTAGGAGCCCACCTCTTGCATCAGTGTGACCTGAATGTGAGACATGGAATCAAAAGAGATCATTTTGGAGCTTTAAGTTTTCATGACTGCCCTATTGCATTTTGGACTTGCAGAGGGACTGTAGCCCCTTTCCTTTGATGAATTTCTCCTATTTGGAATGGGTATATTTACCCAATGCCTGTATCCTCATTTTATCTAGAAAGTAACTAACTTGCTTTTGATTTTACAGAGTCATAGGTGGAAGGGACTTGCCTTGTCTCAGATGAGACTTTGGACTTGGACTTTGAGTTATTACTGGAATGACTTAAAACATTGAAAGACTGCTGGAAGGGCATGATTGTGCTTTGAAATGTGAGAAAATGAGATTTGGTAAGGACCAGGGCAGAACGATATGTTTTGGCTCTGTGTCTCAACCCAAATATCACCTTGAATTGCAATCCCCATAATCGCCTTGTGTCAAGGACAGAACCAAGTGAGGTAGTAGAATCATGGGGGCAGTTTTCTCCATGCTGTTCTTGTGATAATTAGTGAGTCTCATAAGATCTGATGATTTTATAAGCTTCTGACATTTTCCCTGCTGGTACTCATTCTCTCTCCAGCCACTCTGTGAAGAGATGCCTTCTGCCATGGTTGTAAGTTTCCTGAGGCCTCCCCAGCTATGCAGAACTGTGAGTAAATTAAACCTCTTTTCCTTACAAATTACCCAGTATTTCTTCGTAGCAGCATGAGAATGGACTAACACAGTTGGTCACAAAAAAAGAATGAGTGGAGGAGAAAAATACTATGGGATAGATACAATTGATTTGTGTATCCTCTAGATCAAAATTTAAGGTTTGGTGACCTTCCATTATATTGACAGGAATCCTGTTGTTCAGCAATTCCCAAATTTCCTTGATAATAATAACAACCAAGTGTATTGATATTCAGAATTAGTCAAGGTCTTTAGTGAAGGAGTTTAAGAATATTCATTTTAACAAGTGCATGAGGCAATTATTGTGATCATGCACATTTGCAGAGCACAAGTTGGACTTAGAATAAAAATATATAATTTAGAGTCTTAACTTTCATGTTATCCACATAACTTCTTACATAAGTTTTATTTAATAAATCCTAGCAGAATTTAAAGGAGTGTCTATTAGCTTAGAAAGGATTGTATGCTTGGTATTATAGTTCATTATTTTATTTTATAAAGCGATAGGTTCAAAAGAGATGCATTCTAATGTCTTTTCCAGCTGCAAAATGTGGAGACCACGAAACAGCTCCATTTGTGTTTTGTTTATCAGTTGGTTTGTGTTATTTTTAAGAGATTTATGGGAACATAGTTTAAATTGGAAATGCAGAGATGAAAGGTATACATTAGCAGTTTAAGCACATTGAGATTATCTCAATAGCTTTCCTATATAAGCAATTTCAGAAAGTCTATTAACCTAATCAGATAAGAAACAGCTATGATTATGTGAGTCACTTGTATTCAGAGAGAGATTTTTTTTTCAGAATGTTAAAACAGGATAAAGAAAAATAAAATATTTGTATTTGATGTTGACAGTTGTGTGACAATCAGTTTTGTGGCAATCTGGATGAATACTTCATAGAATACAATTAAACTAATTTTTATAGAAACCCATAATAATATACTTATAAAAATATATGGCCTAAATTTGAAGATCAGAAAATATTTACATTGCCTCCAATATGTAAGTTTATTAATCTATATAAATATACATATATATGTTTTGAGTATGCTAAAACATATCCTCAATGTAAATTGGTTATTGGGATATACACATATTAGAATAATCAGTAATTCACTCAAGAAACAACTGTGTATCAGCATTATGGGAGGAATTTCAAATTTAGGAATAGGTGTATCCCATCTTTAGAAGAAGATGGAATGGAATATGGGTATATTCCATTTTTAGCTCTGAAAAGAAAGATAAGCCTAATTTTATTAATCAGAGAGGATCCAATGACCAACACAGTAATCATTTCTGTGCTATTGGTGAACTGAGTGGCACTGAAGTAATAATACTATGGAGAAATGGCAATTTGCATAAATTACCTGAGAATTATTATGCAATAAAATTAAAATAATTCTATAAATATAGCATAATAATACCAAGATAATTATTTACTCTTCAAGGAAGTAAATATTTTCTATTTTTGCCAATAGAAACTGCACTGTACAATACACTTATATGTGCATATATAAATATATAAATGTGTATATTTGCATGAGAAATTTTATTTTTATGGGCTAAAATCTCAAATTTTCATATAATGAAAAGTAAGGTTATGCATATTTTTAATGTTGATAAATATTATGAGTCTTCAAATATGGCATAGCAATTCGGCAATATTCAGCAACATATGAGAGTGCCCATATTCTCATCATTCACAGAAGACATTCCTTTTGCCAACCTCATATGTTGTTTTAATTTGCATTTTCTTTATCAATTCTGAAGATATTATTAACTTTCATGGTGACCTTTCTGTTCATATTCTTTTCATGCTTTTCTCCAGAATGCATTTCTTTCATTTATTTCTTGGGCTATTTTAAAAATCAGAATCATTAATAATTTTTTTCATGTAGCCTGCAAATATTTTTTAACAATGTTTCATTTGTTCTTTGGCTTTGTTTATTGTAAATTTCACCATTTTTAAACATTTTTATATTGCCAAATATGGATATATTTATTGGTCATGGGCTTTCTTTCTGGCTAGAGAGGATGGTCTACATCTTGTGTTTTTTTAAAGGATTTTTTTCTTTCTAATATTTTTCTTATTTCTGTGTGATATAATTTGTTTGTCTTTAAATTACTGATGTGTTAGGAGTTATTCCTTCACAGCAGTGAAATAAAAACACAGAAAATATATTCTTGCTTTCAGATGGATGATCAATTAAGATCATTAAAACTGGGCACGGTGGCTCACGCCAGTAATCTCAGAACATAGGGAGGCTGAGGCAGGTGGATCATCTGAGGAGGCTGAGGTCAGGAGTTTGAGACCTGCCTAGCCAACATGGCAAAACCTTGTCTTTACAAGAAATACAAAAATTAGCTGGGTGTGGTGGCAGGCACCTGTAATCATAACTACTACAGAGGCTGAGGTGAAAGAATCACATGAACCCAGGAGGCCAAGGACGCAGTGAGCCGAGATTGCGCCACTGCACTCCAAGCTGGGCAACAGAGCAAAACTCTGTCTGAAAGAAAAATAAAAAAGTAAGATTATTAATAATCCTCCCCTTTCCCCACTGAATTGAAATGTAAACTTATTTTTGTGTTAATTTTAATGGACTATGTATTCTGTTACATTAATCTAATTCACTATTCTTAAGACAATATTATGTTATAATTAGAATGGTTTTATAAACAAATTCAATATCTGGTAAACTGAGTCCTTTGTAATTCTTTGTTTTTCTTTCATATTTTTTGATTTATGCAATTTTGGCCTTAACTAATTAATATTAGAATCTAGAAAACTATCCTTGGGGACAGTTACTGGAATTTCCTTACAGTTATACATTATTTTGGGGGAATTATTTCTTTCTGAAATTAAATCTTCCCAGTAAGCACATAACTCTCTCTGTCTTCTTATAGTTTTAATGTCCTTAAAAATTGGTTGCTTCCTTCCTGTAATTCTTATTTTAGGGCTACATTTCTCATTACATTTTTTCCTCACGTTCTTACTTCTTTGGCCACTCTTGTGAATATATGCGTCTGTGTATGTGTTATGTTTTTATTTCGATTTGTATGTAGCTTTTTCTTGACTTGGAGAAAATTTTTTTTATTTATCTTATATCAAACCATGAAAATCTTTCACTTATTCAAGTATTTTTAACCAGAGACTCTTAGTTTTTCTTTTTTTCTTTTTCTTTCTTTTCTTTTTTTTTTTTCTGAGATGGAGTCTTGCTCTGTCGCCCAGGCTGGAGTGCAGCGGCTCCCTGCAAGCTCCGCCTGGGTTCACGCCATTCTCCTGCCTCAGCCTCCTGAGTAGCTGGGACTGCAGGCACCCGCCACCACACCCGGCTAATTTTTTTTTTTTTTTTTTTAGTAGAGACGGGGTTTCACCGTGTTAGCCAGGATGGTCTCGATCTCCTGACCTCGTGATCTGCCCTCCTCAGCCTCCCAAAGTGCTGGGATTACAGGCATGAGCCACCGCGCCTGGCCTTAGTTTTTCTTAAGTTAGAAATCCAATTATCTTCCCCCCCAAAAATAAAATAAAATAATTTGGCAATGCTTTCTAAAATGTATAGAAACTTTCCCTCACCATGAAGAATAGCAAGAAAAAATAACTCATTTTATTCCTCCTGAATTTAATGGAGAAAAGGCTTTAGTACTTCAACATGTTGTCTGATGTTTTCTATCGTGCTTGTAAAAATTAACTGTATCCTGTTTAGTTTCCCTCTATTTATATTTTACTTAGAATTTTACTATGGACTACTGATGCATTTTATCAATTTGCTTTTTGGAATCTATTGTTAAATAAATTCACTTTTTAAAAATTATTTTTTCTTTGCAATGAATTTCTTGGAATAAAAAATAACTATATTATGCTGTTTTTATGAATTGCTAGTTTCACTATGCTAATATTTTATTTTGCATGTTTTATCTGTGTTTATGTGACTATACATTTGTTATTATCTTTATTTGTTAGAACAGTAAGTTTAAGCTGAATTCTAAGATTTTTTGTTTGCTTGTTTGTTTTGAGACAGAGTCTTGCTCTGTCACCCAGGCTGGAGTGCAGTGGTGTGATCTCAGCTCACTGCAACCTCTGCCTCCCAGGTTCAAGTGATTATTCTGCCTCAGCCTCCCGAGTAGCTGGGACTACAGGTGTGTGCCACCATGCCCAGCTAATTTTTGTATTTTTAGTAGAGATGGGGTTTCACCATAATGGCCAGGATGGTCTCGAACTCCTGAGCTCGTGATCTGCCCACCTCTGAATTCTAACTAGTATTATAGTTGAAAATATAAAGATGTTACGTTTATTTATATAATAGAATCCACTCTTAACTCGTTAATGTTCAGTGTCTCCCTTTGAATGGTGAAGCTTTTATTGCCTTTATGATCACTTCATTGATATTCTCTTTTTAAATCCTCTTGTATTTATTTGTTAGATTATATTTTCTTAGAAAATAATCAATTTACTCTAGATTTTTCTAATGTATAGCCATCGTATTACATGTAATTTTTTCTTATAATTTTAATTTTCCATTGCTAGGTTTTTCTTTTTTTTGTATTTCTGAGTTATAAGTTAAGATGCATTGGACAACAAGTCAACAAAAATTAAAAAGGAATCTGGATATAAGACAGACCTAAATCTGGTTAAATCAGCAGCTCAACAACATCACTGATGGCAAGTTTTCTCGAACACTTCCCCTCAACCGTTCTTAGCATAGCACTTTTCCTCTTAAAGCAGTGGTTCTCAAACTTTATCCTGCATCCAAATCAGAGAGACTTGTTACAAGCAGAATTTCTGCTTAGTAGTTCTGGACTGGAGTAGGCCCTAGATTTTGTATTTCTAACATGTTTCCAGGTGATGTTGATGCTATGGGATACAGCACAATTTGAAGAAACAATCTCAGACTGACTCCTCTCATTACCTAAAAACAACTGAAAATTTTTCAGAGTTTTTGGATATATTACAGCATCTTTAGGCAGAAAATGAAATATTCTTATCTATTTTCCCATTTTGAAGGAATTTCTTTTTTCAAAATCCATGTAGTTGCCTTTCCCTCAATTCTTATTTCCAAGAATTTTGCCACATGTCTGTAACTAAACCAAGGTCTTTGCAAGATAATCGATTGAGTTTATTTATATTTGCTTAAACTGTACATCAGGATTCACCATCTATGGCTCTCCTGAAGACCATCATCACTTGAAGGACAGTAAACAAAACCAAAGTTTTATTACTTAAAAAAAATGGAATGACTGTAGATAATAACAATGCTTAAACAATAACAAAAACCATCATAAATTTTGCCTCTTTCTTTTGATGTCAATCAAGCAGGCAAAGATTTGTTGGCCTTTTAAAAATTATTTGATTTTATTGTTCCTTTCTATTTTTTCATATTCCCTTTGTAATAGCTTAATTTCTCAATTACTTTGATTTACCTGGTGGTCTTTTGTTCAGTTTCTCAATGTAAATTTTTAATTTATATACTTTTAACTTGACTCTTTTAATGAATACATTTACAGTGACAACTATTTATCTAAATCCATTCTTACTTGATTTCCCTAGGTTTACTGAATTGCTTTCATTTTATTATTTTCTGGTTTATTTTCAATTGGTTTCTATTTTAGAGATCTTGTAGTATTCTATGGTTATTTTAGAGAATAATTCTTAATTTTTAAATCCAAAACTTTTTAGACCATATTTCTACTCTTGATTTATAGGTTTCATTTAATTATATCTTATAAAATATTTACCCTTTTGGAACTAAATAAAAGTATATTTATACTTTATACATTATAGGATACATTTTTGTAAGTGAGGTATGTATATTTTAAAAAGCATGTATTCTCTTTAGACAACAAAATTATATACGTAATGTTTGTAAACACATAAATATTTAAGCTTTTTGATTATATATGTTTAAATCTTCTGTTATAGCTATATATTTAGTTTTCTGTATATTTGCCTTGCTACAGTCTGAAAAGAGTATATTAAATCACCCATTACTCTTGTTTTATGAGTTGTTCTTGTATATTTAAGTGGTTTTCATTCATATATTTCACTTCTCATCTTTGATTCATAAATGTTTACTGTGTTCATCAATTTTAAATTTTATAATTACACGTGGCACTCTTTCTCCTATATAATGCTTTTGGGCCCTCAACTTCAATTTGTCTAACGTTTATAGTAACTATGATTTCTTTATTTGCATTTGCTTGGCCTATATTTGTTTGAGCCTGAATTTTCTCTTTTTAGTGTTTTATTTATTTTTTTTTTAGTTTGTTTCTTGTGAACAATATCTAGCTGACTGCCTTTTTTTCTATATACTAACCTTACTGTGGGCTGGTTTTATAATTCTAGAGTTGGCACTGAAATTGTTTCTTTTCTTTCTACAGAGAATCCACCTCATAATACACACGCCAAACATGAGCAATCCATCCTTCATTATCCTGAGTGCCAGTGGAAGGGAAGTTCAATAGCCAAAGATGAAGCAGAGTAAGATACTCTCATCCCTCAGGCTGTTAAAACACATGCTGAGAGTTTATTTAATCTCAGCGATTCCTAAGTGAATTATATTTTTCCTCACAGTTCAAAAGGGGCATTGAAGACTAAAGTCAAGCTGATAAATTATAATATATTCAAGTTCCATTAGCCAGGTCATATTAAGCCTTTAGGACTCAAAACATTTAGAGAACAACCTGCTGGCCAACATGATCAGGTCTGTTTATGGGGCTTACAAAAACTTAGGAACTCCTGTGGGAAGGCCTGTTCACATTCTGTCTGGCTCTATATCACAGTGGTTCTTTCACAGTTCGCTTACAGGACACAAGGGGACTTTAACCAATACACCCAATCTGATAATGTCCATATTTTAATAAGAGATTAAATGAATCCACGTTTAGTATAATAACTGGCATTCAATTTGATTCTTCTCATTTATATATGTTACTTTGTTACAATTTTGTTCATTCATCCTTTATCCTTCCTAGTTTCAAAATTCTGTTCTGCATTTTACTTTTGCCCAATCCAAGTTGTACTTCTTTATGATTTCAAATTTAGTTATCCAGATGATTTATTCACTAACAGCTTTTCCATCAAAATGAAATGAAATGAAATATTCTGACTACCCCAGAGGTTGAGAGGTTGAGGCAGGAGTATCACTTGGACCAGGAAGTTGCAGTAAGCCACAGTTATGCCAAAATACAACAGCCTGGGCAACAGGGCAAGACCCTGTCTCTAAAAAAATAAATAAATAAATAAATAAATAAATAAATAAATAAATTGCTTTGAGTAATTTACTTTTCTGTTTCATTCTCCTCCAACATGAAATCTTCAATTAGAACTACTTTACTCTCCTGATTAGCTCTGTCTTTATCCTCTTAGTTCTGGGTCATTATATATTTTTCCATACATTTTATCTTCTACTTCAGTAATAATTATTTAATTACTTATATTTTTAACTACTGTTACAATATTATGATTTATCTGAAGTTAGTCATAAGTAGTGTAAGACTTCTTGCTAACCACTGTTTGCTTATTGTATCTTTCATATCTTGAAATACCCATACTGATGCAACTGATACTTGGGTGAGAGTGCATGTGAGTAGATATTTTCTGAATTCTTGCATGCATGTCTAACTATGTAGCATTTTTATACTGACAAAGAAAAGATATACTGGCTGGATAGAGATTTCTGGAATTGCTATCATTTTCTCTCAATAGTTTGCAGGTGTGCTTTCATTGTCATTAGTATCTAGTAACAGCAGATAAAATAGTTGTCAGTAAAGTTTTCTTCTGCTATGAAGGTTGCTAAGATATCTGGTTATCCTGGAAATTCAAAAATATCATTGTTATGTCTAAGAGTAACTCTTTAAAAATAAATTCTTCTTAAATTATTGAGTTTCTTTAATTCAAATTTATTTTAGCTTAGGGAATTTCTTTTATGTTCAATTATGGTCTCTGCAAATGTTTTCTGTTATATTATTCCCATAATTTGCATTCACAATATTCTTCTTCTGTTCTCTGTATTATATTTTTCTTATGAATTCAATTTCCATATATATTGAAAGCAGAAAGAAAAAATGCCATTTATATATATTGACTTGATCTTTCTCAATAATATTTTTTCTGAATAGTAACTATTATTTTTCAGTTGATCTACTGACTTTACAATTTTTAAATTATGGGATGTTTTTGGTTCAGCAAATATTTTTTTCATATGTGTGAGCTTTCTCATTACTTTTTGTTGTTGCTGTTAGTTTTTTCCCAATGAAATTCTCTCTCTTTCATTCAACAAACTTTAAAGAGAGGCTTTTGTTTTGAATGTCCACCTTGAACATACATCTTCATTGCTTGTTAACATGTTTCCTTAATTGAGTTGTAATTATTTTCTCTTCTTAATTATACTTTGAGTTCGGTAAGCCCTGATGCTTTCTGTTAGGATTCCTTTCTCAGTGGCAAGGTGAATGACAAATAGAAGAAGTGGTAGTTTCTTCTCTAGGAAGAAGGTAGAGAAAAAGCTGGTGGATATTTACTGTATTGCTGATGCACGGCAGGAATCTCCCATCCCAAGCTTTCCTTGTGCATGTCAAAAGTTCTCCTCCAAGCAGTGAGACTATAGGCAATCAGCTCACAAGAGCAGTTATCTAGGAGTTCACTGAAGACAGCAAGATATTGTAGACCCTCACAAGATAACACTCAACCAACCAATACACATAGTCCATCTCTGATGGAATTTACTGGCTTCCTGAAGAGCCTTTCAGGAAATCTTGAGATCCTCATTATTTTCCTTGAGTCTAGAAGAAAAGCACAATTTCTCTTCTGCTGTAGACCCTACTCTTTCACTCCATATAGAGAAAAGTGAAGTACCATGTCTGTTCTTTCTCATAAAGATATTGGGAGAAACACTGAGGTCAAATAAATGTTCTAGGCTCTGGCAAATTTTATCACCTATCAAAGGCTTTGGGAAAAAGAAAGGATACATATGGCAGTAAATAAAATTTACTATATGTCCAGGCATTTCTATAAACATTTTTTCTTTGTTTTGTTTTGTTTTTTGAGATAGGGTCTCACTCTATTGCCCAGGCTAGAGTGTAGTGGCCTGATCAGGGCTCACAGTGTCTTAACCTTCTGGGCTCATACAATTGTCTAACCACAGCCTTTTGAGTAGCTGGGACTACAGGTTCATACTAGCACACTGAGCTAAGTTTTGTACTTTTTTGTAGAGAAGAGGTTTTACCATGTTTCCTACACTGCTCTCGAACTCTTGAACTCAAGAAATCTGCCCGCCTAGGCCTCCCAAAGTGCTGGGATTACAGACATGAACCACTATGCCAAGCAGAGTTTTTTATTTTTTATTTATTTTTATTTTTTTAAATATATATATTCATGTAATTCTTATAACAACCTTGTACAATATTATTATCCTCATGTTATATGTAAGCAAATCAGTGCATTGAGGCATTACTCAACATGGCCAATGTCACACTGCTGGTAAAGTAGAGAATATAAAATTAAACAAAGTCTCAAGCATGATACCAACTGTCATGCTATATTGCTTATTTTGTTATTTTCCTGTCAGTTTATTTTCATCAGAACACCACACAAATAAGACACAAACCTTGTTCACTTATTTGCACATACTTTGTCTTGGACCAGAGGAAAAATAAAAAGGACTTTTGTTAGGACTTGGAAATATAAGCAAGACATAAATCAAATCTTTAAGACCTTTAGTCTAATTGGCTTCATAGAAAGTGAAATCCATATTCAAACGTTAATTTCAATGTATACATGTATACACACAAAGAGACAGATTTGTTAATTTACAGGAGACATTTCCAAAAGGTTTACAATAGCAGTTTTGTTTACCAAGTTAGCTATTTATTAACTTCAAGTGTGCCACTAGATACTTAAAAATAAGCTGGATCACAGCAGTAGTGACTCATATAAATATTATGAACTTTGCTTTGTGCAGTTTCTCAAGCATGAATGTATTAGCATGTGGGTGGGGCTGAATAATGTTGTTGTTGGAAACTCTGCTCTGTACTGTGGGATGCTTAACAGCATCCCTGACCTTACTCACTGGATGTTAGTAGCACCCACTGTCCCACATTTTGGTGACAACCAAAAATGTCTCCAGACATTGCCTAATTTCCCCTGAGAAAAAAAATTGGCCCTAGTTAAGAACGACTGCTCTAGTATTTTTCCTCTTGGATAATATTCTTTACAGTGACAAGAAAGAAGTTATACACTCATAGATTTTATAGGGGAAAAATGGCAATTTTAAATTTTAAAGAATACAATTGTTAACCTGCCATTGCCAATTCTTATCTCAGACTGCCTTAATGATCATTCTTTAGTGGAAATATCATTTCTGAGAGCTTTTAATTCATGATCCCTGCAGGATCATTTATAAGTCTCTCTGTCCCAAGCCACATCAGTCTTGTCTTCTGTTCAATTTCTTGAAATAATATCTGTAATTCATCATGAGAATAATTGCATTCATCCTAGTTCTAGTCTTTCCTCCAGCTGAGATTGAGATGTCTAAGACTCCCTAACTGGTGGGGCTTCCAACAATAGTTAGACACACTATCCAGGCGAGAAGTCTAGTAGAAAACTTACTCTATAATATTGAATAAGTCACTGGATCTGAGAAGCTGAGCATCTACTGAAATGTAGGCAAAGAAAAACAAAGACTAAGGTCTATGATCCAGTTTTCCTAGAAACTCTTACTTTGGCATTGATATTTTCTTTGTTGAATATTAACTTGCAACCCTCACTTGGCTCCCTAAGCCTGGCACATACCCATATCCCTTTGTTCACTACGGACAAAGAGATTTTCATATCTAAGGCGGGCATTATCAAAGTAGTCACATTTTCGGCACAAATATGCAGAATTTTTACTTCTAGAGTTTGCATTAAGGTAGATCGTGCTTTGAGTAGTACCTGGCACTTCATAAAATATATTAAGTGAAACACCGTCATTAAGTCTTTCAACTTTTTAATTCTATGCCAATCCCTATCCTTGTATAAGTTAGCCATTTATCAAAGTTACATCGTGTAAACATAGGTATAAACATCATCTGAGTTTTGGGAGTGCCACGTATATATACACAAACAGCTTTCTAATTCAGAATGGGCCCTCTCCTCTGTTTGACATATTACAACAGTTCTCTCTGTAGATTTCTAGCACTTGAGCCTTACCCTTACAGGATAGTTTCACATATTGCTTTGTGGTGTGATACCTAAGCTCACTGCTGAATGTTCCTACACTTCATATGGGGGAAAGTACTCTGATTTTGCACTAGGGATTATGATATATCTCAAATTCCTAATAAAATGTTTAAAATAAAAATAACACCCATAACATCCTAACATTCCACAAGTTCTTCTTTTTTGATAAGAGGAGTTACTGCTGCTCTTAACATTTCTACTTATTTTACAATAGCCCAAGTATTACGATTCTCTTGAGCAATAAATCCTCCTCAAAATCTTTATATCCAATGCCAGACATAGCATATTTCAAGCTGTGAGCTTTAGTTGTCAAACTCTTGAAAGTAACTACAGGTCTAAAATAAGAAAAGCATGTATGATCTCCTTCCATTGCTGGAAAACCAAACATAAAGTTTTTGAATGAGAAAAAAGTGCTTGTCAGCTACAAGCACTTAGTGTCCAAAATGATATATGTGCACTTAGAATTAGTTCATGTTGCTAATACATATTAAATTATTTTATAATATTATAACTATATGGTACTTTTTTATTTTAGCAAAAACTTTACAATTAGAAACTGTTGGCAGGTAGAACTGGTTTTCATTCATGCCTAGTTAAGGCAGAAATGTCTGATTTGCTCTAATGAAGCTAAATAGTGCCTATTGCCCTTTGAGCTAGAGTTTTAGTTCTGGTCCCTCACATATTAGTTATATTATCTTGGTTAAATTGTTTCTTTTCTCCAGGCTTTAGTTTTCCTATTCATGAAAGAAGGGTTATATTTGAAATCTTCTTAAGTTTGTTGTGAAGATTAGATGAGATAATGTATGCCAGTACATTTGCATAATGTCAACACATTTGCATAATGTTGAGCAAAATTCAAAGTGTTTACTACATTAGCTACTAATAGCATTTCAATATATCTCATCATTCAACTCTAGTATGAATAGAGGTTCCTCCTGAGGACAAATGCATAAGACTCTGATAATGATCATAACATTTCACACTGTGCCTACACACCTGCCCCCAGACAGATTATAAGAATAGATTCATGGACCACTTCAAGATAAATGTACACTACTAGATACATTCATTTAGGAGGTTGATAGTCTAGACACTGTATTTTTATCAATTTACTACAGAGTCCTGAATTGTCAAATAAAGTAATCCTGGAGCAGCATATACCTAGCTTTAGAACCAAATGCAGCCCAACTACTTTCATTCTCCAGGGGAGCTAGAGAGGAATGGTTCTCTGTGTGAACTCGAGGATTTATTTCTCTAGTGCTATATATTTTGACATCTCCCAGGAAGTTTTATGAAGTACCCCTGATTAAATGTAGTTAGAGAAAAGAAGCTTCCTCTTTTAATCCTCCAGCAATCAGCTCTGTAATGGTATAGGGAGAAGTATTTGTACCCTTTTCAATATCCTCACACTGCAATTCTGACCCAGGAATGAGTTTATTGTCATACCCAAGACTTGCGGGGAACTCTCTTTCTGCCTTCTATTCATCTTTCCCCATTGGGTGACTTTGTTAATATTACTGGTGAAAGCCTTTACTGGGCCTGATTTCACTAATAGGCAAGAACCCTATCAACAGGTAAAATGGCAGTGAGGCTGACAGATAGTGTATCATTTTACTGTCTTTAATTTCTCTACTTTCATGGGACAAAGCACACCCGCCATGGCTTGTTTTGCCAGTTTTGGATGGGCCAAGTACTTTCTTTTTTTCCGAAGTAAGGTAAGTGATGTAGCCACCCAGGCAGCTCATTAGCCTTGGAGTACGCCCAATACTAACAGTCTTATCTCACAGTATATAGGGGGACCTGAGTAGATGAATCCAAATTTTCATTTTAAAGTAAAAACTGGGGAGATGGCATTTTAATACCAAGTAAAAGCCATGTTTTCCAAACTAGCTTTGATTATACTATACCTTTATACCGGGGAATCCAAACTTAACATATTTTTTTCCTTTTATTAGTCCTCCTTTTACTGGGCATTACATATTTATTAATACAACAATGTTTTCCCATTTAGCTATATTCTTTGAGTGCATATCCTGTATGGGAAGAACCCTGAAGTAGAGGAGAGTTAAGGAACACCTCAAATTTATTATAGAGAGATAATACTCTGATATCTGAATGGCAGTGATGTAAAGATTTTTCTTCTAAAGGGAGCAGGAGCAAGCAGAGTCTCAATTGCCAAAGTTTTAGCGGGCTGTGTTAGCAACACATAAGTTCATTAACAATCCACAAGACAGGCCGGGCGTGGTGGCTCACGCTTGTAATCCCAGCATTTTGAGAGGCCGAGGCAGGCGGATCACGAGGTCAGGAGATCGAGACCACGGTGAAACCCTGTCTCTACTAAAAATGCAAAAAATTAGCCGGGTGTGGTGGCGGGCGCCTGTAGTCCCAGCTACTTGGAGAGGCTGAGGCAGGAGAATGGCGTGAACCCACGAGGCGGAGCTTGCAGTGAGCCGAGATCGCGCCACTGCACTCCAGCCTGGGCGACAGAGCGAGACTCCGTCTCAAAAAAAAAAAAAAAAAAAAATCCACAAGACAAACATAGCAGGCAAAAAATGTCTTGAATTAGGATTTTCTGTTTGCAAAACTCTGCATCAAGAGTACACCAAGATTCAGGTCATCCTGCAGGAAGAGTCCACGGTAGATAGATTTAAGAAATCCATGAATTTATCAGAGAAATTGGGAGAAGGAATTCATGAAGTTTACTAGAAGTCTTCCTACTAAAATAGAATGTGAGCACTTAGAGAGTTTTTAATGACCTTATTCTGCATTCATGGTTTAGATATTTATATTCCTTAGAGTATTAAAATAAAACTTGTAATACAACAGTGACAAAAGGACATTTGTCCTAAAAATTATTTTATTGGCCATTTATTTCACCCAACTTTGTGAATGAATGAGGAGAGGCATTATCACCCCTGCTAATATAAAGTCATTCATTCAACAAGAGGCATATCTAGAAGAACCTCACAATATAGTTTCCTTTTGCCTTATGCCATATTGACCCTGAACAATTTCAAGTTGCTTTTTACTCCCAATATTTAAAATGCTAGAGGTCTGCTACATTTATAGCTGGACACAAGCCTTGAATTGCTAACCAGGTATCCCATTCTTAAAATTTTCTCATTATACTGTAATTTGCTGTGCATTTGGGAAAATTATCAGAAATACCACGTTAAATGATACTAAACATCTCTCAGTGAGGTGAATTATTACATACAGGATGACAGCAAAATATGTGCACATAAGAATTTGCCCAGCAATGAACTAAAAGTATATGGTAAAAAATGTGTGGTTTTATTTGCAAAAGTTGGTTGTTTGATTATTCAAATTTTGTGCAGGAGAAATATATTGACTGAGACTAAGTATCTTTTGAGTCAGACAAATCTTCATTTAAATTCCACTCTGCTTTTTACTGGGTGTTTGACTCAGAAAATTTCTTAATCTTTCTGAATTTTTTCTCTTGTATATATAGTTTAAATAAGAGCTCACTGAATTAATTTCAGTGTAAAGAGAAGCTCTATGTAAAATATTGATCACTGTGCATTGTGAAGTATTCAGTAAGAGTTTTATGTTATATATATATATGTGTGTAATTGCACAAAGGCGACAACTAAGTTGTATAATTCAATCATCACTTTGTTAGAGATGGCAACACACTATGTTGCCCATGCTGGAGTGTAGTACCTATTCATAGACACAATCGCAGAGCACCCTAGCCTGGAACTCTTGAGCTCAAGCCATCCCACTGCCTCATCCCGCTGAGTAGCAGGTATTACAGGCACACGCCGTAGCACCAAACAATCACGTTTTTATTTCTAAAATATGTCAAGCACTGTGGAAACTTTAGGGATTAGAAGATAAACGAACATATTGTTTATAAGCTGACGGGAGAGACACACATTAGGCAAATAATCATACTAGTCAGTGTAAAATTACCATTGCAATTAGTGATAAGAAAGAAATATATCAGGAGTTTTTATACTAAAGGTAATAAAATAAAATTAATTTTTAAAATAGACATATTGCTAAAATAGGTCTCGAGTATTTTAATATTTTCCTAAGAGCATAAGAAGTCAATAATATGTTTATAAAAAGGTGCTAATATGATCGGTTGTTTCAAAAGTTACCTGTAATCACAGTCTGAGCAGCAGTTGTTGGGAAGACAAGAATAGATTAGGTGAGGATAAATATCAAACAATTACAATATTCTAGCCTGAAGATGATGGCAGAATGTGGTTGTGAAAACTGAGAGGAGTCAAAATATTTCAGAAAAATTTATGACATAAATTGACTAAACATGATAATAATGAATAAGGATGATGAAGGACAGGAAATGTCAATGACTTCCAGTTTTTTGACATGCGTAAGGAGACGGATAGTGGTGCCATTTCAACAGCATCGATAATAATTAATAACGATAATAATATATTTGGAAACGTGCCTGTTAATGGCTGAGCAATCAGTTTTATTCATCGTATCAAGATTAAATGTCTTTCAGAAATGTAACTTATGATTCAAAATGTGTTAGAACATAAAACAGTTGAATGTTGAGGAGGTAAGGAAAATGTCATTGTTTTCAATATCATCTGATTCTGGAAATTGCAAAGGTCAAAAAGCTGTGGATAGTAGTTCTACTTCAAGATTTTGATGATCAAGATGTAGTTATAGCGATCAGATTTACCTCCCTTCTGAAAACAATTAAAAATTGCAGGTAATAAGAAGCAATGCTTTCAAGTCACTGGACTTCAGCCAAGATTAGTGATCCCTGAGAAGTGAGAAACAAACAAAACAAGTTTTGTCAATATTCAAGCTTATAGGCTTTATAGGGTTTCCAGATGTGGTCCAGGAACAGTGAACCTAGTCAGAGTCAAATGGACATCCTGAGTTAAAGCGGCAGACCTGAAGTACAGAGACCAAGGTAGGTAAACTTTGGAGGAAAGAATACAGAAATGAGAAAAGAGGATAAAGAGAAAATTTCAGAAATCTAGAGAGAGTCCCCCTTGAGTGTTCAGCTATCTATTAGTAAGTCTGTAAGGGTAAGGAATTAAGACTAAGGAAAGAAGCACACAAACAAATTTGGGGTAAAAGTATTCAGTAAGCATTCTGGGCTGGGAATAATGCCTGTTTCCATTGGTTAGACTGGAAAAACCTCATAATACAGTGGCAGGTGTTATTACACAGCAGGACCCGAAGTAATAAAACTGTTTCCAAGAAATAACGTCCCAAAACAAAGCTCTAAATTTGTATAATCATTTTAAGTTACCCAGCACTGAAAAAGGCAAAAAAAATCACAAAGTCTAGTATACAAGAAAGACTTACAAAGAATACAAATAAATGAGAAAATGCAACTCATAATAACAAAAAAGGATCAATTAAAAATTACCCAGAAATGGTAAAGATTTTCAAATTAGCAGATAATGACATTAAAGCAGTTATCATAACTCTATTCACATGCTCAAAAAGTTAAGCAAAGACATAGAAGATATTAAACAAATAAATAAATAAAAATTCTAGTGATGAAACTAGAATGTGCAAGAGGAAAAATTCTCTGGGAGAGATTAATTACCTATTAGACATTACAGAAGATATGATTAGTAAACTTAAAGACATCACAAAATTTTAAAAATAAAACAGAAATTAGAAACATAAATTTAAAATAAAAATAGAGATGAGTAACCTGTGGTGCATCTTCAAGTGCTCTAATATGTACATAATAGGAGATTTGAAAGAAGAGGAAGAAGTAGAAATAGAAATATATAAGAAGAAAAATTTGCTGAAAATTTTGAAATTTAAAAATATATAAATCTATATGTCCAAGGAGCTCAGTAGATGCTGAGCCCAAGGAATATATAAATAATACACCAAGAAATATCATAATCAAATTGATCTAAATTAGTGATAATGAAAAAAATCTCAAAATCAATCAGATCGAAAAGGGAAAATATATGGATGACTGAAAATCTGTAGTCAAAAACAATGCAAGATATCAACTTAGCAAGATCTTTAAAGAACTGAAGGAAAATATGTCAACCAAGAGGGCTATATTGATGAAAAATTCCTTAAAATATTGTGGAAGAAAAAAAATTTTTCCAATCATGCCAGAGATGCAATAATTTTCACTAGCATGACCTAACTATATTGCTTCTTAAAAGAAGTATTAAGCAACTTTTTTTTTATTATTTAAACCTCTTTAAAAGATAATTGTCTTTTCAAACAAAAATTAATATATTTGGGATTTATATCATATGTAAAATTAAAATGTCTGAACATATTACAAAGGAGGCAAGAAATAAAAGTATAGTATTATACAATACACAATATATAAAATATATCACAACAATCAAATATAAGATGTTAATGTTACACATATTATATGCATATATAAAATTATACATTATATAATCTTAATTTCATTTATAAAATGTAATATGTATGAAATCTTTTTTCTTCTTTTTTTTATTATTATTATACTTTAAGTTTTAGGGTACACGTGCACAACGTACAGGTTTGTTACATATGTATACATGTGCCATTAAAACTTACTTTAATATCCTTCTTCACTCCCCCACCCCATTGGGAAAAGGCTAAAACAATCTGGATGGGTTTAATTACAAATTAATATATACTGTCATTGTGTAAAGTAAATCAACATTGTGGCAACAAGGGACTATTCTTGGAAAAAATGAAACCCATATTAACAAAATATGTCATGGAAGAACCCCACTTAGTGATTTCACTGGCTGCTTGAAAGACAGTCAATAGAAAGGTCAGAGTTCTGCATGTTCTCTGGGGCTTGTCCATGCAACGGAAAAAGATCTTGCCCAGACTCAGCCAAGCCTAGTTAGCTCCAACCAGGCCCTAGACAAAAGCTAGGTAAGAGCGCATCCTTTCAATAGGATAAGGGTAGAAAAGGCAGATTGACAGATAAAATCCTGCAGCTTCACTTAAAAGCCCAGGGGGAAAAAGAAGGCAGGAAGTTGCTGGGAACGCTTAAAGAAAGATGCAGCATTTTTTCCACGTTAAAAAAATGTTAAAAAATTAAAAAACAAACAGAAATCAACTGCAAGATCATTGGAGAGGAAGAAAGAAGGAATAGAACTTCATCGTTTTCAGTGAGTTTGAACATGGTCTCGGCTTCATCCATGTCTTCATTAAGCAGACACCATCCTCTCAACGCTGTTCAACCTGTGAGACCCTTTGCTTAGCAGCTTGAAGGAAATGTCTTTTTAAAAAAGGTACTATATACACACATACATAAACGCGCACGTGTTTACATGTGCATGTGTATATACATATAAGTTGTAATAAAGTAGTTATAAAAAGCTGGGGGCACCAAGGCCTTTGGGGCTGACTTCCTTGCATTCAGAATTCCACAGGATGATACCCACCCATGAACTTCTCTCCAATTTGAAACACTCCATCTTCCCTTAAGATCGCCTGATACTGAGGAGACTGAGGCAGGTCCACAAAACAAACGAAGGTCCTAGAAAATGTGTCACCAGTGACATTGTTCACATGTGAAAGGAATACTAGGGTCATGGGTTATTTGAGAGCTCTCTACCCTTTCTGACTCCCCCTCCCTGCCCAGACAACTCGCAGGCCGGAATACTACATCTTTAAATAGTTCTGGCTAAGCCCTCTCGCCACATATGTCAGTAACATTCCAAGCTGACGACCACATGTTCAGGCTCTGGCTCCCTCCCTCTCTACTGAGGAGTGCTCTGATGTTTCAAGGGCACAGTGGGGCCACCTGTCTCCCATTTCAGCTCCATCTTCAGTTGATCATACATCTCAGAAACAACCAAATTAAAAAAGAAAATTGATGCCAAAAGAATGTTCATATTTGAAACACCTATTACTCCTTTTTTTTTTTTTTTTTCCTGAGACAGAGTCTCTCTCTGTCGCCCAGGCTGGAGTGCAGTGGTGCCATCTCGGCTCACTGCAACCTCCACCTCCTGGGTTCCAGAAATTCTCCTGCCTCAGCCTCCTGGGTAGCTGAGACTAGAGGCGCATGCCACCATGCCAGGCTAATTTTTGTATTTTTAGTAGAGATGGGGTTTCACCATGTTGACCAGACTTGTCTCGAACTCCTGACCTCGTGATCCACCCACCTTGGCCTCCCAAAGTGCTGGGATTACAGGCGTGAGCCACCACACCCGGCCTGAAATATCTATTTCTTTTGAGATTATTTTTAAAATTCCATTTGATGAATCTTTTAAAGTGAGCTAGACAAAGTGTGTGTGTACATGCACACACAGACACATACCACCATACACCCGCAAAATTCAGAGGCTTGGGGGGAAGGTTGGTTGCTGCCAAAAGATCTAACAGAAGAAAACTTACGTGCTGATCAAATTTTAATAATGTGGTTAACAAGAAATGTACACCATTTAGGAAGCACACGAAGACTGTGGGTAGGAACCACTGATCCCTGGAGTGTCTGGCTCCCAAGCCCATTTTCTGCCTACCTTCGGCATAGCTTGATAGTTACTACATTCAGAGAATCCAAGAGGACTGCATGGACAGATGAACCTTTATTTAAAAAAAAAAAAGCACTTCAAATAAATTAAAAGGGACAACCGTCAAGTGTTCAAATTGTGAAGAAATAGTTGAAAACCTAGACAGACTCCAAGCTGCAGTCTTCTAACCTCATTCTTTGTCCAATAGCAAAACCCCACACATCTCAGTACTCCCACTCAAATTTTTCCCTACTGAGACGAGGGAAGCAATTGCAACCAGGAGGCCAGGCGGAGGAGAAAGCTGCATCTGACTGGAATGAGCATTGCCACATACTTGCTAATACGGGTTTCACTTTATGGCCAAATGTATTCTTTCAAAAATAAAAAAGGGGAGAGGGAAGCTGCATGCTTTTAAAAATTGAAATTATTTAGGGATAAAACACTAACTCCAGTGCCTTTAATGGGCAATGGCAACTTTTTTCCTCCGAAGTCAAACACTATCCCCAGCTGAGCCTTTGTGCTACAAGCTTTACAGGAGATTTTGCCTAAACTTTATTAAAAGAAAAGAACAATTTTAAATATAGACACTGGACTAGCCCAGTCTGTATTTTCAAGTCCACATTCTTCATCAGAAGCACCGCCTCAGGGACCCCCCCGAGTCTGCATGTTTTCAAGTTCACAGTACATGGAACCAGTTTTTCTTTTAAATTTTGTCCTCACTCAGAGCAGCCACACACAGTGGCCGTTGACGCCAGAACCTCGGGTGGGGCCTTTTCCTACGAGGCCTGGCAGGAGCTGCGGAGCTGCCCAAGGTTTCTCCTCAATGAGAATCCATGCTGTCATGCTCTATGGATGGGAAAAAAGCAAGATAATACATTATATCTTTAAGTGACATATCTCCTCTAAAGCAAACTCTAAAATAACATAACAAAAAATGATATCTAATAAACCAACAAGAGAAAAATAAAATTTAAAAGATTTTATTCAATTTTAATTCAAAATATGAGGACAAAGTAGGAAAAGAAAACAACAGACTGGATAAGTAAGAAACAAGTGAAACGTAGATGGTGCATTTAAAAATGAAATATAGATAACAAGCACCACATGATTATCTCAATAGATGCAGAAAAGGCCTTCGACAAAATTCAAGAGCCTTTCATGCTAAAAACTCTCAATAAACTAGATATTGATGGAATTTATCTCAAAATAATAAGAGCTATTTATGACAAACCCACAGCCAATATCATACTGAATGGGCAAAAACTGGAAGCATTCCCTTTGAAAACTGGCACAAGACAGGGATGCCCTCTCTCACCACTCCTATTCAACATAGTGCTGGAAGTTCTGGCCAAGGCAATCAGGCAGGAGAAGGAAATAAAGAGTATTCAATTAGGAAAGGAGGAAGTCAAATTGTCCCTGTTTGCAGATGACATGATTGTATATTTAGAAAACCCCATTATCTCAGCCCAAAATCTCCTTAAGCTGATAAGCAACTTCAACAAAATCTCAGGATACAAAATCAATGTGCAAAAATCACAAGCATTCCTATACACCAATAACAGACAAACAGAGAGCCAAATCACGAGTGAACTCCCATTCACAATTGCTTCAAAGAGAATAAAATACCTAGGAATCCAACTTACAAGGGATATGAAGGACCTCATCAAGGAGAACTACAAACCATTGCTCAGTGAAATAAAAGAGAACAACAACAAATGGAAGAACATTCCATGCGCATGGATAGGAAGAATCAATATCATGAAAATGGCCATACTGCCCAAGGTCATTTAGAGATTCAATGCCATCCCCATCAAGCTACCAATGACTTTTTTCACAGAATTAGAAAAAACTAAAGTTCATATGGAACCAAAAAAGAGCCCGCATTGCCAAGACAATCCTAAGCCAAAAGAACAAAGCTGGAGGCATCACATTACCTGACTTCAAACTATACTACAAGGCTACAGTAACCAAAACAGCATGGTACTGGTACCAAAACAGAAATGTAGACCAATGCAACAGAACAGAGCCCTCAGAAATAATACCACACATCTACAACCATCTGATCTTTGACAAACCTGACAAAAACAAGAAATGGGGAAAGGATTCCCTATTTAATAAACGGTGCTGGGAAAACTGCCTAGCCATATGTAGAAAACTGAAACTGGATCCCTTCCTTACACCTTATACAAAAATTAATTCGAGATGGATTAAAGACTTAAATGTTAGAAGTAAAACCATAAAAACCCTAGAAGAAAACCTAGGCAATACCATTCAGGACATAGGCATGGGCAAGGACTTCATGACTAAAACACCAAAAGCAGTGGCAACAAAAGCCAAAATTGACAAATGGGATCTAATTAAGCTAAAGAGCTTCCGCACAGCAAAAGAAACTACCATCAGAGTGAACAGGCAACCTATAGAATGGGAGAAAATTTTTACAATCTAATATCTAGAATCTACAAAGAATGTAAAGAAATTTACAAGAAAAAAATCAAACAACTCCATCAAAAAGTGAGCTAAGGATATGAACAGACACTTCTCAAAAGAAGACATCTATGCAGCCAACAGACACATGAAAAAATGCTCATAATCACTAGCTATCAGAGAAATGAAAATAAAAAAAGTCAGGAAACAACAGGTGCTGGAAAGGATATGGAGAAATAGGAACACTTTTACACTGTTGGTGGGACTGTAAACGAGTTCAACCATTGTGGAAGTCAGTGTGGCTATTCCTCAAGGATCTAGAACTAGAAATGCCATTCGACCCAGCCATCCCATTACTGGGTATATACCCAAAGGATTATAAATCATGCTGCTATAAAGACACAGGCACATGTATGTTTATTGTGGCACTATTCACAATAGCAAAGACCTGGAACCAACCCAAATGTCCATCAATGATAGACTGGATTAAGAAAATGTGGCTCATATACACCATGGAATACTATGCAGCCATAAAAAAGAATGAGTTCATGTCCTTTGTAGGGACATGGAAGAAGCTGGAAACCATCATTCTGAGCAAACTATTTCAAGGACAGAAAACCAAACATCGCATGTTCTCACTCATAGCTAGGAATTGAACAATGAGAACACTTGGACACAGGATGGGGAACATCACACACTGGGGCCTGTCGTAGGGTGCAGGGAGGGATAGCATTAGGAGATACACCTAATGTAAATGACAAGTTAATGTGTGAAGCACACCAACATGGCACATGTATACATATGTAACAAACCTGCATGTTGTGCACATGTACCCTAGAACTTAAAGTATAATAAAAAAAGTAAATGAATAAATAAAGTAAAACATAAGTAGTCCAAACCAAAAGGCAGAAATGTTTAGACTGAATGCAAAAAAACAAAACCAAATTACATCCTACTAAAATGAAGAAACTTTACATATAAAGGTACCAATAAGTTAAATGTAAGAAAATGAAAGAAGATCTATCATATTAATATGAGTCTAAAGAAAGCAGGAGTGTCTATATTAAAATAAGACAATGTTGATTTTATTTTATCTTTTAATTTTGTTTTAATTTTGTTTTGTTTTTGTTTTGTGGTTTGTTTTTGTTTTTATAAGGCAGGGTCTTGCTGTGTCGCCCAGGCTCAAGCACAGTGGTACAATTACAGCTCACTGGACCTCCCGGACTCAAACAATCCTCCCACCTCAGCCTCCTGAGTAGCTGGTACTACAGGTGCACACCAACACACTCAGCTAATTTTCTTTCTTTTCTTTTCTTTCTTTTTCTTTCTTTTGTTTTTTCTTTCTTTCTTCTTTATTTTTCTTTTCTTTCTCTTTCTTTTTTTTCTTTCTTTTTCTTTCTTTCCTTCCTTCCTTCCTTCCTTTCTTCCTTCTTTCACTCTCTCTCTTTCCTTTTCTTTCTTTCTTTCATAGAGAAACTTAGCAAACTGACCCAGTGAAGTCTACAATAATGCACGGTTGGTTTAAAATTAAAAAATCTACCAATGCACTTCAACATGTTAACACATTAATAAAAAAACACATCATCAATTTAAATCCATTTGGAAAAATCCGTATTTGATTCTTTTCCACAAATTTTGCTATTGGATATCACTTCAAAATTAACTGCAATCCATGCTGCATTTCATATGAAAAATTAACAATATGATAATTGACATAATTTTAAAATCTAAAACTATAATTATTTTAGAAAAATTGTAAGAGAAACCTTTTGTGACTTTGAGTTAGAGAAAGAATTCTGTGATTTAACAAAAGAATCGTAATATATAGATTAATTTGCCCTCCTAAAAATTTTAAATGTCTGCTTTTCTGAAATGATGGTTAAAATCATGAAAGACAAGCCATAGACTGGGAGAAAGTATTTGCTAAGCATATAACTGAGTCACCATAACACATAAAAGAATTTCAAAAGTAAATTTTAAAAAACAACAATATAAAAATCAATAAAAGTAGCCAGATGTGGTGGCTCATGCCTGTAATCCCAGCACTTTGGGAGGCTGAGGCAGGTGGATCACTTAGGTCAGGAGTTTGAGACCAGCCTGGTCAACATGGTGAAACCCTATGTCTACTAAAAATACAAAAAGTAGTCAGGCATGGTGGCATGCACTTGTAATCCCAGCTAGTCGGAAGGCTGAGGCAGAAGAATCACTTGAACCTGGGAGGTGGAGGTTGCAGTGAGCCAAGATCACACGTCACTGCAGTCCAGCCTGGGTGACAGAGAGAGACTCTATGTCCAAAAAAAAAGACAAGAAAAAAGAAAAGTTGACAAAAGTTTTGAGCAGATTCTTTACCAAAGAAGACATATTAAAATAGTTATAATCATTCATTAGTTATTAGAGAACTATAAATTAAAACCACAGTGACATACCACTATCCATGTATTGGAGTGGCTAAGCTAAAAAATGCCAATTATACGAAATGCTGGCAGATCTGTTTGTATTAGCCAAAAGTGAAAACAATCTGATTATCCACCAACAGGTGAATGGATAACCAAACTGTAGTATATCCATGCAATAGGAAACTACACAGAAGTAGAAGAGAATGACCTCTTTACACATGCTATGACATAGATGAATTTTAAAATAATTCTACTGATTAAAGAAACCAGGCCAAAAAAACCCAGAAAAGTACACATTCTGCAAGTCACTTTAAATATATTTCTAAAATATGAAATCTAATCTCTAGTGAGAGAAAGCAGATCAGCAATTGCTTAGGGATATGATGAGAAGAGAACAACAAGCAAGAGGTATTGCAAGGGCATAAAGAAAATTTAGGGTAATGGACATGATAATTATGTTGATTTTGTTGATAGTTTTTCATGTATGCGTATGTCAAAAATTATCAAACTTTACACTTTAAATATGCGCACTTTATTGCCTGACAAAAAGGCTCTTAAATTTAAGAAACTCTATTTATCAAGAGACATCACAAAGTCAATAAAAAGATGAAGGAAAGAATACAACAAAAAGCTATGGGCTTTTTAATTAGTACATTCATCATTAACATAAAAGGTTCCAGCTGGAGGTGCAGAGGTGCTTTGTGTCCCATGAGCAAATGGCTCAATCAGCTCTGAGGACTTCTAACCATGCCGTTTAAAGGATTGTCATAACCACCAGTGTTTGATAATGAGCAACTAGGGAAAAGAATGATGGATAAGGAAAATGTCCAGTTAGATACAATAATCTCATTGACGTTTTATTCTGTGTTCTCACTCCAGAGAATTTATGCTGAAGGTTTAAACCTGCATGTGATGTTCAGAGCTAAAGGAATATTACAATTACGTGTTTGCCAGATGTTGGTCCACCCAGAAGATACACGATGCCCTTTATTTCTCTCAATATCATATGCCATTTTAAATTAAAATATTTATTTAAAGCATAAAATAATATTCTCCTATTAGGAATCATGTAATTTGTAATTAGCAATTAGAATAACAGTTATTATGTGGATTAAAAAGGTATTGAGGATTTAAATTATCGTGAATATATCTCAAATGCTACCTTGATCACATCGGTGATAATAATCAAGTTATGTGCAACTAAGTAGATCAGAAAAAATTTTAGCTTCATTTTAAGAATATTTATCATTAAGAGATACATCATATGCTACCTAATTGTTCTCATATATTTTTATTTTATAATTTTGACACAATACACAGTTATAGTAATGGAAATAAAAATATTTCAGCCAAACGAATAGCAGCAAAAGACTATGGATTTGTATATTATCTTGCCAGCATTTATATGGAAGATTTTCTCTGTAGACCTTGAATTTACATGATAAATATTCAAACTCTGTGGACTGATTATATGTCTAGAAAACATATTATAAAAGTCCAAGGCACTTTCTTTTATCTGACAAGTTATGTTAGGTTTCCCCACTGACCTAATTATGTTTCCTTTAAATCACAACAGATCTTATGTAGCAATGTAAGAAAATAGCCAAAGGTTCTTGACCCCTCTTCTGAAACAAATCAACAAAGTACCTCCACAAGCAAGACCATTTCAGTAGCCATCTTTAATCTTTCATGAGGCTTCTGACATTCAGTTATGTCTGGGTACCTGCTTCGAGATGGCATGGTTCTTTAAAGCAATCATTTTAGCAAACTTTGTCTATGTACATATCAACTGCCTTTTTACACACCAGAAAAACCAAACATGATCTCAGAATTTCATTCTGTGAGAGGAAAAGAATCCTCAAAGAAAGCAATAATTTAAGTATCAAAAACCACAATTACTTTTGCACTAATCTAATAGCAGAGTGGGGCGGAGTAATGACAGGGTTGAAAATGACTTAAAAATAACAGAAATGTGAGAAAACACAGTAACAAACAAAGCAAGGAGGAGGGGAGAAGATGAGAAAAGATTGCTTCATGGAAGAGCTCAGGGAAATAGTGAAAAAAAAAAACCCAGAAAACCCTTAAGTCTAAAACTGAAGAATTCTCCAGGATGGCCACTCACAAAAACTACATGTCCAATAAAACTAACTGTACCTTTCTTAGCTTTTTACTTTGCTTCAGTCAAAGTACTCATATAAAGCACATTTCTCCACCTCTGTTGTTACCTATATTCTGAGGTGAATAGGGTTCACATGAAAGTTGTTCTCGTACATATTCAGAAAATGTTGAGATTCACTTAGAGATAGTGATACTAATACAATTTCAATATATTATAGGTTATGTCATTTACTCTCCAGGGTGAAAAACAGAAGCTACTCTAAGGAAAAATAAATTGCTATTAGAATTAGGTGCTTATAAAATTGTTGGAAGGTCTGAAAAAAGCCAATTCTAGTCTGGGACTCCAGAGCAATTCTAAGAATATCTAGAACCAGTCCACTTCTGACGCAAGGCTATCCAAAGTAGGCCATAATGCCTCCTCTCCTACCAGAGAAGGATTAGACACCAAAAGCTGAAACTGACACACATGTTATAACACATGGAGGGAGCAGTAAGATCAAAGAGCTACTACTTCTACTAGAAAGCCAAAGAATAAACCCTCAGCCCTGTTGCCCAATAACTATGATATTTCCAAAGAGTAGGTACAGCCAGAGTGAAGGAAGAGGGTCTCGCTTAGCTATAATTTTCAGAGCTGATGGACAACATTTAATAGGTGAAATCTAATTCACATTTAGAACCTTAGCTGCAAGGGAATTTGGAAATTTTGGTGGTAAGCATTGTAAAATTTCCAAATAAAGGATAAGTAAAATACAGATTGAGAGACCCAATCATAATATTTTAACACATGAGGTCATATATGTATTTTCTAATTTTATGTTTAGCAAAATAAAATAAGTATCTCATGAGTTGCCTACATATGGCACTTTCAATATGCATATTTCTGTTAAATAATTAGTTGATATTCCATTAATATCTATGACCTTAGGAAGTGAGATGGGATGACATATGTGGATTATATATAATATCAAGCAATTTCTATTCCACAAACTTTATTTTGGAATTCCATAACAATACAGGGCTCAGAAAATAACTCACTTTGTGTGAATTTAAATATAATACCTGCAGTCCATTAGCTAAATACAAAACAGTGATTTTTAAAGTTGGTGATTTTAATAATTGAATACATATCCCAAATCTCATATGAAATGTGCTAAAGTCAATGATTTGAAAATATTGGATAAATATTGCCTCTTCCTCACGTTTGCTGAACTCTTAACACTCAGAAAGAATGGTATTTTGATAGAAGTACATTTCACAGGTGCCTGTTTGCATATGGAGAATCTACTAGCAAAACTTTATGTGGATTAATAGCTCCTAATGCACAATAGGATATGGACCCTTAAGGGATTTTCCATTCACACTTCTATTTCTCCATCAAAGAAAATATAAACCAACACTTTCTTCAATGAGATTCTTTCCATGTACCAATGTAATTGTCCCGCGGAAAAGATGGTATTTTCTCATTACAAATTGACATCGTCACTATCACTGTTTAGCTCCTCAATACCTCTTATGTAGGTAACATCATACATTCCTGACTTGTTTTACAACCTCTCTAATTTCCCTCTCTATGCACGCAAATTCATCTTAAAATACAGCTCGAAATCTTTCACTTCTGTGTCAACTTTTCACTATTTTCAATGGCTCCGCATGTGTATCTTCCTTTTTTGTTCAATTTCTTGGACTAATTCAGTTCAAATTTCTTAGTTCGTTACTTAATATCAACTTTGTTTCCATTATCCTACTTATTTAATATAGAATGGATACAATGTATTTCACAGCCATCGCATCATATCCAATGTTTTTCCATTTCCCCACATTTTCTCATGTTGCTCTCTGCCTAGAATGTCTTTTCTTCTCCAACTCCTCCTACTGGCATGAGTTCATCCTTCATAAATTGGCTCTAATGTCACCCCCCTAGATTTATTTTCCAATCATCCTTGTGGTTTATTTTTCCTCTGGAATTTTATAGACATATTTTGGAGCTTCTTATGGCATATGCCAGTCTATTTGTTTAGTAGTTATTTTGTGTCCCTTACTACACTGCAAGCCCTCCATAGTGCCCAGTATAATGCCATATTCTGTGGCACTAAGTTGCTATTGATTGAATATACATATTCATAAATTAGTCTAGAGAAAAAAATTCTTATCTGCTTATTAAAAACATGAAAACCACTGAAATTACAGTCTTTTTTTTTCTTTTTCTGGCATCCTGCAGAGTAGCTTAAAGCCATTTTGCAATTTTCTAACTAAGAAATAATTCATACACAGGTTTTTTCTTATTACTTCCCATAACTTACTTTGTAGAATTCTGAGCTTTGATTATAAATCAGAGTTCAAAGTTTTCAAATTCAGAAGAAAAATTGTATTGGGGTTACATGACAAAATCAATGAACAACCAGATTTAAAACAGCAATTTATAAACTACACAGTTGTTTGTTTGCAATAATTAACTTTATCTACTTCTTAGAAATGTTTAAATCAGTTGCTATTTTAATATTTAAAAGCTATTTATCAAATTAATTTTTAAGACACAAAAATGTACTTCTTGTGAAAGCTGAAAATAAATAAGCAAGTAAATAAAAAACATTCATAGACAAGTTTCTTTATTTTAATTCAGGAGCACTGATAAAAAGTCAAATAGACTCCCAGTGCCCACATGTCTATTATGTTACACATATTACTTGAAACATTATATTTTAAAAACTAATGTAAAATTATACATAATAAACTATATGTGTAATTTTAGTTTTTTGAAGATTATATAAAATAATTTAAATATTTAAAATAATATAAAGCTATTAATATAAGTTGGAGAAAGTCAGATTTATTTTATTGTCATTTACCCAGAATGTTAAAAGCCAGTTTGCATAGAATAATGTTGAACACAAATATAATGTGATTTAAACACCAGGGAAAAGAAAACACTGTAAGTTGCCTCGAATACTTATTTAGGCATTAGGCTGAGACTTAGAAACCCAACATTATATGCAGGGCAGCACTGCAAATGGGAATTTTTTCAGTCTTTTTTATTTGAAAATTTAAGAATAATATTATTTACATCCTGAATATTTTAAATCAAACTCTCCTCTCTACTTTTGCTTCCTTAAGAAATTCTCCATCCCAGCCATTGCCACAGTTTTAACATAGACAGTCATCATTCTCACCCCTCTGACCTAAAGAGCTTTTTAATCTGCCTCCAGCCTCATCCTTGTCAATTCTCTCTTCGACATTGCATTTAACAGATTATTCTGTATTGCATATATGATAGACATTTCTTTATTTTAAATGTATGAATAAATGTCTATATTTATAAAAATAAATTCCAAGTTCATCCTGTACGTGACTTAATGATCTCAGTCTTACATACTATATCCAGCTTCATATTTATCATCCCATCTTTGATTTTGTTTGAGCACTTCAAAAACTCTGTATTCCACCTGATCCAAAATAGCTATTTGAGACTTTCTGTTTTCTGAAAACTTAGAATCACACCGTTGGCCAAAAACAATTAGTTGGTTATAAGTGATTGTTCTCTTAAAGAGTTCATTAACAAATGACATATGGAAAAAAAAAAACTCAATGTTGTGTATTGGGACAAAGCATAGTAAAATTTAAATACAAATTCAATCACTTTTATAAGTATATATTGTGAAAATATGAAAGGTCAGGCACAAGTGAGTCTTTAGGATTTCAAGACCAAGAAACAGTTCATTAAAAATTCAGTCTCTAAAGAAGGAAAAGTTGGACTTTGCAGTCAGATAAAAAGCCACCACATGTAGAAACTCAGGGTTTAGCTTCTCGTTTTCAACTTCAGAAATGGTTTTATGTTTTTGTCTGCTTCATATTGCTTTGCCTTTGTTGTTGAATGTGTTAATGAAATTGAGAGGAATTAAGGATTTGGCAGTGACAGTAAAGGCAGCCTTCTCAGCCCTTGCAGGGGTCAGAATGGGGACAGAAAGGATAGTAGTTTATAGTTCAAGGTAAGGACAGCAGGGAGGCAACTGGTGCCTCAAAACAGACCTAAAAGTATCTGGTTAAGTGCAAAGTGAAAAGACAGAAGGAGGCTGCAGCATGGATTGAACCAAGAGTGAATTTAAAAAAAAAAAAAAAAAAAAAAAAAAAAAAAGGCGGTGGAAGAAAGAAAGAAGAAGGAGGAGGAGGAGGAGGCGGCGGCAGCGGCAGAGGAGTGGACAGCAGCGGAGGAGAAGGCGGCGGCGGAAAGGGAAACTTCTTAAATTAAATATTGTGGAGAAAGTTGACATTGAAATTGGAGCGTAAGTCAACCCTGAGTTCTCCCTGAGAAAAAAAATATATATTTTTTTCTGAAAACAAAAACAAAGCCCTCTTCCTGCATTCTTGATTTCACATGAAATTACCTGAAAAATTTTGCAGGCACGGCTTGTGTCTACGGGTATTACAGCTATCTAAAGTAGGTCACTTTGAAATAATTCTTTGTAAATGTTCTTGTTCATTCAGAAATCACTATGATAAAAATAATATAACTCATAAGTAGAAGGATGCTAACTGTTCAGGAAAGGTAATTTTTACCTTCCTGTGTGCATGAGCATATGAACAATCTGTCTGAATTGAGAAGAGATTGCAAAGAAACAGAAATGGTGTTCCATTTGCTGACTTCTGATGTGTGTTGTTTATAGTACATATAAAGGGTAAGAAGAGAAGTTTCACAACTTCATGAAATTTCATACGTGGAATTTCACAGCCGGGAGAATGATGAGGGAAGCAGATGGCATAATAATTTATTAAAAAATCAGCCACTTTCTCATATATTTAATAGCTCTTTCTTCATTCTTTGGGATTTGCATTTTAAATGATTAAGGATACAGTAAGACAGCATGAAACCTCATTAACAAAGATATATCTTCGGGCCTCTACCTGAAGGGAAAGTGGTGATTTTTCCACCTCTTAGCCCTCAGTTTAAATACCTGCTGATTTGTTTTATCTCTACTTACTTCAAAGTATTTCAGCCACATTAATGCAGCTTTTAACTATAGAAACCAACAGAATACAAAATCGAGCTTTTAGCTATATCCTAAAACAAACCAGAACATTTTTCATTTATGAAGTCTCTATTGTCTATGACAATATGTAATATATGAGGTTAACCAAGTGCTTCCCTTGATGCTAACATAAGAGGGGATAAACACATCTCTATGATTTTTGAAGTTAATTATGAGAACTACATAGCAGATTTGCTTTTAAACAGATGTGGTGTCTTTAGTGCTTTGACGTAGGATACTAGAGCAATAGTGGTGGTAGATAGTATATATTCTCACTGTACATATAACAAAGCAATGTAATAATTAAGGCTTAATCAGAGCATTCTCCTGCGGCTTTCCCAATGACTGTTGAGGCAATAATGACATTATAGATTAGATAGCAAATTGCAACAAAGTTAGGCAACAGCATCATAAAAAGCAATATTGATGTATAAAAGAATTAGATAAACTTAGCCAATGAAGCATAACACCTTATTCATATTAACCTCCAGCACGGCCCTGGAAGTCCCAGGCATTGATCCAATCATTTGCTTGCCTAAGTATTTTCCACCTTCTATGCATCACTTACTTCTTCTCTCTAACACCCACTCTGTTCTATAGAAATGCTTTGTGTTCTCTCTTTTACAAGGTAAATACTGAGCAAAAGAAGTGGGAGGCAATTTTCAGCAAAAGACAGTATTCAAGCAGTTAAAGCTACATGCACGTGAAAAGCATTAGAATCTGTGGGCTGTTTTTATACCTGACTCAGTCCTGAAAAGTTAATTAAAGCATGGCAATCCTACTGACTTCACAGAATAGTGGATGTCCTAGGAGCATAAGTCCTTCTTGTTGCTAGTTAGGATCAAGGAGAACACTAGTGTGTGCTTTTGTGGTTGCACACTTGCGTTGGTGTTTGCATGTGTGTTTTCTTTCGATGGTTTACTCTGTTTTTTTTTTTTTGAGACAGAGTCTCGCTCTGTCGCCCAGGCTAGAGTGCAGTGGCGCAATCTCGGCTCACTGCAAGCTCCGCCTCCCGGGTTCACGCCATTCTCCTGCCTCAGCCTCTCCGAGTAGCTGGGACTACAGGCGCCCGCCACCGCGCCCGGCTAATTTTTTGTATTTTTAGTAGAGACGGGGTTTCACCGTGGTCTCGATCTCCGGACCTCGTGATCCGCCCGCCTCGGCCTCCCAAAGTGCTGGGATTACAAGCGTGAGCCACCGCGCCCGGCTGTTTTTTATTGTAATGGTGATTACATTCCAATAAAAACTTTTCAACCCTACTTCCATGATAAAAATATATATATTTTATAAACAATAGTGAGCATTGAAGTCAGTGAAGGTAATAATAATTGTCGTTCTCAGAAAAGAAAAAAAAGAGTATTTAACCTGGATGAATCTGGGAATACGAGAGCAGAGGGCTTAGGTGACCTCTATAGATTCCACTGAGAAGTTTTATATTCCAATTCCTGTAAGAATATAAAGAATGATTACTGTGTGTCTCAATACTCTACCCTGTGAGATGATAAGCCTTCAGGAGTTCCAGGAAAGTGACAGAGGGTATTAAGTCAGAGGCTCACTAGGAGACACACTGACACCTAAGATACAAAGCAAATACAATAAAACATAAAAAAAAAGTGCTCAAAAATGTTTCCTTAATGTATGAATTTCCTCTAATTCTTCTGTGGCTAGTAACAATTATCCCCAAGGTTGAAAAAGAGAAAAGTGAGCCAACCCTATTATGTTAAAATACCAAAAATAATCTACTATAAACTTTTTTAAATGTGCTTTATCTGTTAAAAATAAAAATAACTGCCTATTCAAGTGGGTCAACATCTGAATAAAATATAATTATTTTAATAAAAAACATGTTCATATTTAAAAGCAAATTTTTATAAACAGTCCACATGCATGTTGATATGATTTAGCTGTGTCCTCACCCAAATCTCATCTTGAATTGTAACTCTCACAATTCCCACATGTCCTGGGAGGAAGCCAGTGGGAGGTGATTGAATTATGAGGGCAGGTCTTTCCTGCACTGTTCTCATGATAGTAAACGAGTCTCACGAGATCTTATGGTTTTAAAAAAGTGGAGTTTCCCTGCACAAGCTCTCTTCTCTTGTCTGCCATCATATGAGATGTGCCCTTCACCTTCTGCCATGTGAAACTGTAAATCCATTAAACCTCTTTCTATTGTGAATTGCCCAGTCTCAGGTATATTATTATCGGCAGTGTGAAAATGGACTAATACAGTAAATTGGTACCAGTAGAGTGAGGTGCTGCTGAAAAGATACCTGAAAACTTTGGGAGGCCAAGGTGGGCAGATCATGAGGTCAGAAGATGGAGACCATCCTGGCTAACATGGTGGAACTCCATCTCTACTAAAAATACAAAAAAATTACCTGGGCATGGTGGCACGCACCTGTAGTCCCAGCTACTCGGGAGTCTGAAGCAGGAGAATCTCTTGAACTCGGGAGGTGGAGGTTGCAGTGAGCCGAGATCACAGCACTGCCCTCCAGCCTGGTGACAGGGCGAGACTCCATCTCAATCAAAAAAAAAAAGAAAAAAGAAAAAAGAAAATGTGGAAGCAACTTTGGAACTGGGTAACAAGCAGAGGTTAGAAAAGTTTGGAGGGCTCAGAAAAGACAGGAAAATGTGGGAAAGTTTGGAACTCCCTAAAGACTTGTTGAATGGTTTTTACCACATGCTGATAATGATATAGACAATGAAATCCAGGCTGAGGTGGTCTCAGATGGAGATGAGGAACTTGTTGGGAACTGCAGCAAAGGTGACTCTTGTTATGTTTTAGCAAAGAGGCTGGTGGCATTTTGACCCTGCCCTAGAGATTTGTGGAAATTTGAACTTGAGAGAGATCATTTAGGGTATCTGGCAGAAGAAATTTCTAAGCAGCAAAGCATTCAAGAGGTGACTTGGGGTCTGTTAAAAGTACTCAGTTTTAAAAAGGAAATAGAGCATAAATGTTTGAAAAGTTTACAGTCTGACAATGTAATAGAAAAGAGAATCCCATTTTCTGAGGAGAAATTCAAGTTGGCTGTACAACTTTTCATACGCAATGAGGAGACAATGGTAATCCCCAAGACAAGGGGGGAAGTGTCTCCAGGGCATGTCCGAGGTCTGTATGGCAGCCCCTCCCATCACAGGCCAGGAGGCCAAGGAGGAAAAAGGCATTTTGTGGACTGGAACCAGAATGCCCCACTGTGTGCAGCTTAGGGACTTGGTGCCCTGCATCCCAGCCACTCCAGCCGTGGCTGAAAGGGGCCAACATAGAGTTCAGGCCACGGCTTCAGACAGTGAGAGCTTTCAAGCTTTAGCAACTTCCACGTGATGTTGAGCCTGCAAGCCACAGAAGTCAAGAATTAAGGTTTGGGAACCTCTGCCTAGATTTCAGAGGACGTATGGAAATGCCGGGATGCTCAGGCAAAAGTTTGCTGCAGGGGCAGGGCTGTCATGGAGAACCTCTGCTAGGGAAGGGCAGAAGGGAAACCTGGGGCCGGAGTCTCCACACAGAGTCCCTATTGGGACATTGCCTAGTGGAGCTGTGAGAAGAGGGCCACAGTTCTCCAGACCCCAGAATGGTAGATCCACCAACAGCTTGCACCACGCACTGGAAAAGCCACAGACACTCAACACCAGCCCGTGAAAGCAGCTAGGAGGGAGGCTGTACTCTGCAAAGCCACAGGGGCAGAGATGCCCAAGACCATGTGAACCTACCTCTTGCATCAGCATTACCTGGATATGAGACATGGAGTCAAAAGAGATCATTTTGAAGCTTTAAGATTTGACTCCCCCTCTGGATTTCAGACTTTCATGGGGCCTGTAGCCCCTTTGTTTTGGCCAATTTCTCACATTTAGAATGGCTATGTTTACCCAATTCCTGTACCCCCATCGTATCTAGAAAGTAACTAACTTGCTTTTGATTTTACAGGCTGATAGGCAGAGGTACTTGCCTTGTCTCAGATAAGACATTCGAATGTGGACTTTTGAGTTACTGCTGAAATGAGTTAAGACTCTGGGGGACTGTTGGGAAGGCATGATTAATTTAGAAATGTGAGAACATGAGATTTGGGAGGGGCCAGGGGCAGAATTACATGGCTTGGCTTTGTCCCCACCCAAACCGCATCTTGAATTGTAATTCTCACAATTCCCACGTGTAATGGAAGGAACCCAGTAAGAGGTGACTGAATTGTGGGAGCAGGTGTTTCCTGCACTGTTCTTGTGATAGTGAATGAATCTCATGAGATCTGATGGTTTTTAAAAAAGGGGAGTTTCTCTGCACAAGCTCTCTTCTCTTGTCTGCCATCATGTGAGATGTGCCTTTCACCTTCTGCCGTGATTGTGAGGCCTCCCCAGCCATATGGAACTGTAAGTCCAATAGACCTCTTTCTTTTGTAAATTGTTTAGTCTTGAGTATGTCTTTATAAGCAGTGTGAAAACAAACTAATACACATGTACTAAATAATAGCATTGAATATTCAAAAGAAAACATTAATTCAAGAAGAAAAGTATAAGCATTTGTGTTTTTTATTAATCATGGAAATCGGTTTCATTCTATGAAACATTTTTCATAACTTTTTCATAAGTTGCTTTGTTGCCAATCAATCCAGGGCTTTTCATAGAAAAAATCACAATAAACAGAGATAGTGCTGGCTTTATTTCTAACACTCTCTCTTAATAGTGGATTATACTAGAACAAAATCACCTACTTGCCTTGCGTCATTGGCAAAAGATTTGGTATCCTCAAATTTGTTGTCCTACTAAAAGAAAATCTGTTTTTTATTGAAATGTACATGAACAGGTTACATGTAACTTCCTTTCTGATCAAAATTTTTATACTATTTGATCGATGGATAGAATTAAATGTATTTATCTCTGTCTCTGTCTCTGCCTCTCTTTCCCTCTCTCGTCTTTCACGTTCATGCTCTATCTGCATGAGAGACACAGTAAAAATCACCAGCACTCACTAATTTTTTAAATAATTACCTGTCCTTGAAATGTTTCTCATAGGTGTTTTATCCTCTAGATCTTTCACCTCCAGATGTTAATGCTTGCTGGAGTCCAAAAGTGCATGATCCTGAAAAGAGTTTTAAAATAATAATGCACAGAGACGAGAAGATTCAAGGTCACTTCAAAGTTATAACTTACAAACTATTTAAGTAATTAAAAATGAGAAAATATACCTGAATTAACTAGGAGAACTGAGGAAATTACATAAGTAATTTAATAACATTATCTGACTAATTTAGATATATGAAATTAAAGTATCTTTCCATAAACAGGATCCTCACATCTCCACTTCAACATATTTATTTTCTTTTTTTCTCTCTTCTTCACTTCTGAAATAGAGAACATGTTAGAGGGAACAACAAGTAGAGTGCATCTAGTACAGGAAAAATATTAATTGCTTGAAAATGCAAAGTGAGGAAAGAAATCAATTGTGAGTAAACAGCACAGAATGAAACCCCTTGACCTTGTCAGATGCTTTATGGGAGAGACCCTTCAATCAGAAATGTGCTGATGCTAAATTATCACAGGATTTGATCTATCTTTTAATAATTGAAAACTCCCACTCCTGGAAGAGAACCAGTTCTCTTAAGAGCCACTAATTTTTCAGAGTGGAAATTTAGTACCTGAAACGATTGCAGATTTATCCACTAAGACTTGTATTTATATTATATGGCACATCATATTCAATATTAGGCTCTGATTGTAAATAGCCACATTGTCTTTTGAGATGCACTATCCTGTGATGTTATTAAAATTCTTTAAAATGCTGTATATAGTTTAATATCTTTAGTATCATTCCTTTAAATACCAAACCATAAACAAAGATAAATGCCATTATCTACAACATCAGTTGTTACATGTTGCATAAAAAGATGCTAAATTTGAATTCATCAGGTATTTTTGTACAGACATAAAATAAAGAGAATAATAATTAAAATTGTTATTCAAAACTTTCACTTTATTTTATATGTACAATATCCTTGTGTTTTAAAAACTGGTATATTACTGTAAGAAAATTTATCAACGTTCATCAAAATTATAAATGCACATTCATGTGGTCTAGCAATTCCATGTCTAGGAAATTATCTTCTAGATATAGTCACATATGGACATGTGTCTGAACAAAGTTACTCAATGCAGCATTATTTTTTAAAAACATATTATTTTTATTGTGGTAAAATACACAAAGTTTATACCTCAACCATTTTAATGTAGTGCAGTGATATTAAATATATTCATCATGTTGTGCAACCACCACCATCGTCCATTCCCATAATTCTTTTCATCCTGTAAAACTGAAACTCTGTTCCCACTAAATAATAACTTCTCTTTCTTCTTTCCCTCCAGCCTCTGGCAAATACTATTCTACTTTCTGTCTCTATGATTTAGCCTAATCTATCTACTTCATATAAGAAGAATTATACAGCATTTGTCTTTTTCTGATTGACTTATGTCACTTAATGTCCTAAAGTTTCATTCACATAATGGCATGCATCATAATTTTCTTCTTTGAAAGGTTGAATAGTAGCCCATTATATGTATGTTTCCTATTTTGTTTATCCACTCTGTGTGGACAATTGAATTGCTTCGACATTTTAGCCTTTGCTACTTCTGTGAACATGGGTATACAACTATCTCTCCAAGATCCTGCTTTTAATTATTTTACATACATACACAAAAGTGGGATTGCTGAATTATATGATAATCCAGCTTTTAGTTTCTTGAGGACCTCCATACCGTTGTTATCCACAGCAGCAGCTGTATCATCTTAACATTTTCCCACCAACAGTGCATGAGTGTTCTAGTTGCTCCATATCTTTGCCAACACTTACTATTTTTGAGGTTTTATTTTTATTGTTTTCATACACTCCTACTAGATGTGAGGCAGTAGTTATGATTTGCATTTTCCTAGTGATTAGTGAAATTGAGCATCTTTTCCTGAGCTTATTGGGTATTTGTATATCTTCTTTGGAGAAATGTTAAAGTCTTTGGGTCATTTTTGAATTGGGTTGTTTGGTTTATTTTGTTGTCCTCTTGAGGACTTCTCTACATATTCTGGATATTAAACAGATATGTTATTTACAGATATTTCCTCTCATTCTTTGGATTGCCCTTTTCATCTATTGATAAAGTCCTTTTTCACATACTTTTAAAAAAACTTTTCATGGAGTCACATTTGTCAATTTTTTCTTTCGTTGGGTGTGCCTTTATTGTCATTTCAACGAAGTAACTGGCAAATCTAATTTCATGAATCTTCTTCCATATGTTTTCTTCTAAAAGTTCTATAGTTTAAGGTCTTACATTTAGGTTTTTAATCCATTTGGAGCTAAGTTTCATATATATATAAAATATTAGGTAAGGGTTCAAATTTACTCTTTTTCATGTGAATATTAAATTCTCCCACCACTATTTGTTGAAAAGACTGTTCTTTCTTCATTGAATGGTCTTGCCACCCTTGTCAAAAATCATTTGACCTTACACATGAGGGTATTTTTTCTAGGCTTTCTATTCTATTGCATTGTTCTATATATCTGTCTTTATGACAGTATCACACTGTTTTGATTACTGTAGCTTTGCAGTAAGTTTTGAAATTAGAAAGTGTAAGTCCTACAGCTTTATTCTTCTTTTCCAATATTTTTTGGTTATTGGGGTCCTTGAGATTCCATAAGAATTCCAGGAAGAGGTTTTGTATTTCTACAAAACAGTCATTAGAGTTTAATAGGGATTGCATTGAATCTGTGGATCACTTTGTGTAGTATTGATATCATTAACAAAAACTTCCAAATTAGAAAGAAGTAAAATTATCCCTATTCACAGATTATGTAACATTGTATATAGAAAATCCTAAAGATTCTACTAAAAAACTATTAAAATTGATCATTGAATTTAGCAACATGGCAGAATAAAATCAATACACAAAAATCAATTGCATCTATATACACTAACAATGAACAATCTGAAAGAAAATTACATAAACAATTTCTTTTACAATAGCATCAGACAGAATAAAATACTTAAGAATTAACATAGCCAAAGAGATAAGAGACATGTAAAATAAAAACTATAAAACACGGCTGAAATAAATTAAAGAAGACATAGGTAAATGGAAACACATCTCATATTCATGGACTGGGAGACTTAATGTTTTTAGGCGGTAAATGTTATCCAAAGCAATCTATTAATACATATTGAATACAGTCCCTATCAAAATCCTAACGTCTTATTTTATCATTTAAAAAAGCTCATATCCTAAGATTGTTTCTAAATAACAAGTATGTAAAGAAAATCTCAAACTGATGACTCATGTGAATATGTAATAAAATTACTCTAGATGATTTTGCTGAGTATTAAATAGCTAGTCTAGAGATACCTAGGGAATGTAAAATGACTTTTACTGGAGGGTTTAATACCTATGATACCTAATTAATAGCCCTTTTCTATTCAGGTATATGTAGGAACTAGAAGAGAAAAGATACCTGTTACCTGCGCTTGCATATTTACAGCAGCACTAGTTACAACAGCAAAGATATGGAATTAGCATAATGTCCATCAATGGAAAACTGGATAACTGGATAAAGAAAATGTGATGTGTGCATGCACAAATCATATACCATGGACTATTGCTCAACAATCAATAAAAGAATGAAATCATATCTTTTGCAGAAACATGGATGGAACTGGGGGCCATTATCCTAAGTAAGATGACTCAGAAACAGAAAGTCAAAGACTGCATGTTTTTACTTATAAACAAGAGCTAAACAAAGGGTACACATGGATATATATAGAGTATATAGAGTGGAATAATAGACATTGGAGACTACAAAAGATGGGAGGATGGTATTGAGTTGAGGGTTGAAAAATTACCTAAGGGGTAGAATGTTCGCTCTTCAGGTGATGGGTATACTGAAAGCTCACGCTTCACCACTACATGATATATACATGTAAGAAATCTGCACTGTACCCCCTAACTCTATAAAAATAAAAGGCACATTTAAGGAAAAATAAATAGGCCAGGCATGGTGGCTCAGGCCTGTAATCCCAGAACTATGTGAGGCTCAGGGGGAGGATCACTTGAGGTCAGGAGTTCGAGACGAGCCTGGCCAACATGGGGAAACCCCGTCTCTATTATAAATGCAAAAATTTAGCTGGGCATGGTGGCAGATGCCTGTAATCCCAGCTACTCAGGAGAATGAGGCAGGAGAATCACTTGAACCCAAGAGGCAGAGGTTGCAGTGAGCCAAGATCGTGCCATTGCACTCCAGCCTGGGCAACAAGAGCCGAACTCCATCTCAAAAAATAAATAAATAAATAAAATAAAATAAATAAACAGTACTATCTTCATTAGTTGAAAGATAGAACAGAAAAAAGGAAAATGAATAATTTTATAAAAAAAATTTAAGAAAGGTACATCTCCATTTATGCATGAAAATTTATGTAATACATTTGTAATATTTATTCAACGGATTGAGCACTTACTCTCCACTAGGATGCCCAAGATGCTAAAAATACAATGATTAATAAGACAAAGTTCCTGCCCTCAAAGATCTTAGTGTGAGATCCAGATTGGTTTGATAAATGCTGCAACTGTCGTAAATATCAATAGAGTTAAGTAGTTGTGGAGTCTTTATGTCTGGGCTATGGGAAGTGGTTAGGATTGACTCATAAAGAGTTATTTTCTCATTAAAACTTGAGAAATCTTACAAGATTTTAAGCAGGAAAGTGACAGCTGTGATTTGATCCTTTTTTTTTTTTTTTTGAGATGGAGTCTCACTCTGTCGCCCAGCCTGGAGTGCAGTGGCACGATCTCAGCTCACTGCAACCTCCGCCTCCCAGGTTCAAGCAATTCTCCTGCCTCAGCCTCCTGAGTAGCTGAGATTACAGGCACCCGCCACCACGCCCAGCTAATTTTTGTGTTTTTAGTAGAGATGGGGTTTCACCATGTTGGTCAAGCTGGTCTCGAACCCCTGACCTCATGATCCGCCTGCCTTGGCCTCCCAAAGTGCTGGGATTACAGGCGTAAGCCACCACACCCGGCCCTGATTTGCTCTTTACTTACCCAAAAACCTTCAATGAAAAGAAGAAATAGTGACTTAAAAGAAGTAATGTGTAGAACAATCCTTTGGACCCATGAGAAGAAAATTAAATTGTTGTAGAATCTGCTTCCAAAACTAATGCCAGTGACACTGGCAACACAGACAGGAAGGTGTTTATTCTTATGTCTATATTTCATAAGATCTACTTCAGGCAACAATTTCACCTGGTGTCTTTCCTGCCAAATTATATGTATTTTCTTCATCTAAAACTATTCAGACAAATACCTGTAATCTTAGATCAGTATACTCCCTCAGATAACCTAATATTGTCTTACCTGACGATGTGCTAGAAGAGACAATTTTGAAGTAGAGATAGACCCATATTGTATGATGTATTTTGAAAATAATTTCTCAAACATCTTAAATGACACTTTCTTAATCACTTGAGAAAGTTATAAAATAGTAATAATAATTATTTCATCAGATTTTTAAGAGGCTTAAATAAGTAAAAACATATTATGGAATATAGCATAAGCTCAATAAATTTATGTTCTTTTTTTTGTCCTTAAATTTGTTAATCATCGTATTGGACTAATTAACCCCCTTATTCCAATCTTTTGATTTCACCCTAGTTATTTTGTCTGTTGTTTTGCTTATTAGTGAGTTGGACAGCCATTGTTCTGGTGCCTTTTTCACTAACTAGACTTGTAACCTACTGTAAATCTCTTCGCTTCTTTGCAACTGAAGGTATTCCTTTGAAACATAAGCACACTGAAACTTTTAATCCCTGGGACCCCCTCTTTTTTTCTCTTTTCTGACACAGAATCTTGCTGTGTCCCTCAAGCTAGAGAGCAGGGTTGTGATCTTGGCTCACTGCAATCTCTGCCTCCTGAACTCAAGCGATCCTCCTACCTCAGCCTCCCAAGTAGCTGGGACCACAGGTAGGCACCATCTTGTTCCAACAAAGAATGTTTTTTTCTAAAATAAAATGAGAATTAATAGCATATTAAGCACCAGAACATAAATGAGTGGGAAAAATAAGTATTCATAATAATGTAAAAGAAACTCCAAAGTCTACAATAGAAGTATGTATAGAAGTATTTCAATGCCTGAATGATGGGCTCTAACACATATAACAAACAGGCAGAAACAGGTCTTTTTAAAGGTAGCATTCAACAAAAGAGTCTATTTACCTGATTTTAACACTACAAACAGAACTGTTAATCAAAGAATCAGGTTGGGTTATGATTGCCAGATAAAATGAGAAGTTCCAATTAATTTTGAATTTAAGACAAACAAGATATTTTAGTATAAATATGTCCTATGCCATGTTTGGTATATATGTATACTACAAGCATATTTGTTTTTTTAATCTGAAGTTCAGATTTAATTGAACATCCCATATTTTTATTCTAAATTTAGCAACCCTAACAGAATTCACCAGATACATAATCTATATTTAATAATACATTAAAAAGTTTTCTAGCTCAAGATTTCATTAAGAAAAAATAGCCCTTTATCAGATAATTCATTCATCATTCATTAATTTATTATGTTAAAAGTGTCTCAGAAGTCAGATTTTGTGCTAGGTATTTGGGTATTCCATATTTAACAAAAGACTACCAGATCATTCTACATTCTGGGATAATTATTCTCAGTATATGAATTATAGACCACAAGGGGCAGAAAGAGTAGGCTAAATTATTTCAAATTATAAATGTTAGCTTTTAAACAAAAACCTATAATTGGAAAGTACGTCACAGGTTTACAAAACCCTCATACTTATTCCTGACAATACTGAATAACAAATACATTTTAGCATTAAGTTTAGAATATAATTTTAATTAAAGTCAACACATTCTATTAGTATTATAGAGTATTATGGTATCATGCAGAAACCTAGAGATATGATAATCATAATCATTAAGTCTGAAAAAAAGTAATAGTATCCTTGTGAGACTAATTGAGACAATGTGTATGAAATATTTTTTTCTGTGTTTGATACAAGGTACATAATAAATGGGAATTGTCTTTACTGTTAATATTAACAAGCTATACTCTCTGCTTGTATCTTCTAGGTGTTCACAGTGTACTCTAAATAATAATAAAAATGTTTGGCTTTACAAGCGTAGGAACATAGGAAAAGAGTTTTAATTTAATGCAAACAAAGAAGTCTGTTATATGCAAGTTTCATTTTTACTCTATTGGGATAAGAGTAGGTAAAACTAGGGAATTTATGTTCCCTCCCTCTGTAATGTCTGCTAATCAGATAAGTTTGAAAAGCATCATCACAGAATATTAGAGAACAGGCTTGCAGACTCTTCAAGGAGAATGCCACATGTGACATTCCTATTTTATTTTAGTTAATTTCAGCTGTTTTTATACTTCACTAGATAATAGCATGTGTTAATGTCTCCAATTTGTAAATCTTTGGCTACAGCCTATTTCTAATACAGATGAACTAGGTAGAACCATCTGCTTATTTTGAAATTTAAAAAATATTTTCAGTAAGCGGATTTGCCGAATATAATTCAATTTGCACATGAAACTTAATGCCTGGCATTACTCTGGTTCATTGACTATGTGTCAGTTGAACCATATTTATATTACTTGGTTTATTTGAGATAAAAAAGGTAAAAGTAATTGTAATTTTTTAAATGTGAAAAATTAGCTTTGTCTCAGAGTATACATCATAACTGTCAATAGTTAGCAAATATATAAATTAGTATCCCATATTACACTTCTTATTAAGACACTACCTATAGAAAAACTCTACAAAATTCACTAGATTTATAAAAAGTACTAATTAGCTAGGCATGGTGGCGCATGCCTGTAACCCCAGCTACTCGGGAGGCTGAGGCAGGAGAATCGCTTGAACCCAGGAGGCGGAGGTTGTGGTGAGCCAAGATCAAGCCATTGCACTCCAGCCTGGGCAACAAGAGCAAAACTCTGTCTCAATAAATAAATAAATAAATAACACAATCGGGGCTCACTGCAACCTCCGCTTCCCAGGCTCAAGCGATTCTTGTGCCTCAGCCTCCCAAGTAGCTGGGACTATAGGCACACGCCGCCACGCTCGGCTAATATTTTGCATTTTTTTTTTTTTTTTTTTTGAGACAGAGTCTTGCTCTGTCGCCCAGGCTGGAGTGCAGTGGCACGACCTTGGCTCACTGCAAGCTCCGCCTCCCAGGTTCATGCCATTCTCCTGCCTCAGCCTCCCAAGTAGCTGGGACTACAGGCGCCTGCCACCACACCTGGCAAATTTTTTGTATTTTTAGGAGAGACGGGGTTTCACCGTGTTAGCCAGGATGGTCTCGATCTCCTGACCTCGTGATCCGCCAGCCTGGGCCTCCCAAAGTGCTGGGATGACAGGCTTGAGCCACCAGGCCCGGCTAATTTTTGGCATTTTCAGTAGAGACAGGATTTCACCAAGATGGCCAGGCTAGTCTCGAACTCCTGACCTCAGGTGATCCGCCCACCTTGGTCTTCCAAGATGCCGGGATTACAGGCGTGAGCCACCGCACCGGCCAGAAGTGCCTGCCTTTTGAAGGCTGAATAGTCTTCCATTGTATGAATGAACTGCAGTGTGCTTCTTCATTCATCTGTCCACGAACCTCTGGGGTGCTTCCACATTTTGGCTGTTGTGAATAATGCTGCTGTGAATATGGGTGCACAAATCTCTCTTCCATTCCTGGCTTCTAATTCTTTTTGGTAGGTACCCACAAATGCAACTGCGGGAACATCTGATCATTCTGTTTCTGATTTTTCCAGTACACGCCATACTATTTTCCCTGTTCCTTCACGGTTTTACATTCCCTCCAATCATATTCGAGCATTCCTACTTCCCTCTAATCTCACCAGTGCTTGTTTGTTTATCATATCCATCCTAATGTGTGGTGTCACATTCTTGGTTTGATTTGCGCTGCCCTACGATTAGTGATTTTGAACGTCATTTTAGATGCTTATTGGCCATTGCTATATCTTCTTTAGGGACACGTCTACTCGAGTTTTCTGACCATTGTTAATGGGATGCTTTGGGTTTCTCATTGTTTAGTTCTAGCCGTTCTTGATATACGATGGATATCAGCCTCTTTTCAGAGATATAATTTGCAAATATTTTTCCTAATCCACGGGTTATCTTTTTACTCAGTTCACGGTGTTTTTTGCTGCACAAAAGTGTCTGTCATTTAGATGGAATCCAAGGAATGTAATTTTCTTTCGTTGCCTAGGCTTTTGGTGTCATATCCCAGAAAGCATTGCCCAATCTGATGTCATGAAAGTGTGGCCAATGTTTTCTTTTAGGCATATGATACTTTTAGCACTTGGGGTTAGGTCTTTAGTCCAGTTTGTGTTAATTTTTGCACCTGGTGTGACATAGGGTCCACCTTCATTCTTCTGCATAGGGAAATCAAGTTCCTCCAACACCATTTCTTGAAAAGGCTGCTTTTCCACCAATGAGCTTTCTTAGCACTCATGTGAAAAATCGTTTGAACATAGAGGTGAGAAGTTATTTCTGGGCTCAAAAACAAACAAACAACAAGCGACAACAGATAAGGATACAGCATGGGCCAGGCGCAGTCGCTCACGCCTGTAATCCCAGCACTTTGGGAGGCCGAGGCGGGCGGGTCACCTGAGGTCAGGAGTTCAAGACCAGCCTGACCGACAGGGAGAAACCCCCGTCTCTACAACAAATACGACATTAGCTGGGCGTGCTGGCACATGCCTGTAATCCCACCTACTCGGGAGGTGGAGGCAGGAGAATCGCTTGAACCCAGGAGGCAGAGGTTGCGGTGAGCCCAGATTGCACCATTATGCTCCAGCCTGGGCAACAAGAGCGAAACTCCATCTCAAAACAAAAAACAAAAAACCAGCATGATTTCAAGAGCAGAAGGAGAAGAGCTTCAAAACCAGCATAATGAGAAAGTTAGGAAGCTTCTTACCAAAACGTCTGGAAATAGACAAGAAATTCTTGTGAACTCAAATTTTCATACTGTACTGTCAAACACTAGAACTCACCGATTCCATCTTTCTGTATTTTGGGACCCGATTATCCACTTCTCTTCATTTCCCATCCCACCCCTTTTCTTCCTAGCGTCTGCTAACCCCCTCTGTACTCTCCACCTTCCTGAGATTCCCTTTGTGTGTAGGTGTGTGATGGAGTCTCTTTCTGTTGCCCAGGTTGGAGTAAACAGGCACAATCCGGGCTCACTGCAACCTCCGCCTCCCAAGTTCAAGAGCTTCTTGGGCCTCAGCCTTCCGAGAAGCTGAGACTACAGGCATGCCTCACCACGCCCGGCTAAATGTTTGTGTTATTAGTAGAGAAGGGGTTTCACCATGTTGGCCAGGCGGGTCTCCACCTCCTGGCCTCAAGTGATCCGTGCGACTCAGCCTTCCAAAGTGCTGGGATTACAGACCTGAGCCACCACATCTGGCCAAGATTTTCTTTTTTGTTCCCACATCTAAGTGAGGACATGTAATATTTGTCATTCTGTGCCCGCCTTACTTCACTTAACATACAGACCCTGCAGTCTCATCCATTTTTTCTGCAGTGGAGAGGATTTTATGCCTTTTTAGGCTGGATAATACCGCTTAGTGTGTGTATACCAGTTTCTTCATTGAAACAAAATTCTAAAAAGCAAATATTTTTAAAATGTCTCGGAATGTGAAACTTTAGGGATACTGTGCCCATTTTATTCTTTTCTATTTCCCATTTTATTTATATGTAAGCGTATAAAAAAGCAGCAATCAATGTGTGTAGAGATCTGTGACTTCAACAAATGTAAAGTGAAAATGCTAAGTGGTGGATGGGCGCCGTCGCTCACGCCTGTAATCCCAGCACTTTAGGAGGCCGAAGCGGGCGGATCACCTGAGGTCGGGGAGTTCAAGACCAGCCTGACCAGTATGGAGAAACAATGTCTCTACTAAAAATACAAAAAAAAAAGAAAAAAGAAAACTGAACAGGGCGTGGTAGCACATACCTGTAATCCCAGCTACTCGGAAGGCTGAGACAGGAGAATCGCCTGAATACGGGAGGCAGAGGTTGCAGTGAGCCAAGATCGTGCCATCGCACTCCAGCCTGGACAACAAGAGTGAAACTCTGTCTCAAAAAAAAGAAAAGAAAGAAAGAAAAAGAAAAGAAGAAAAAAAAAGAAAATATTACTCCCATTATCGCAGGGGGTGTTCAGCCCTGATGATATTGTTTTCTAATATCCAGGGAAGGAGAGTATGATATTACTCCCAGTATCGCAGGGGGTGTACACCTTTTTGTGATATTGTGTCTAATATCCAAGGAAACAGAGGATGACATTACTCCCAATATCGCAGAGGGTGGACACCCCCCTGGGATATTGTTCTGAATATCCCAACGGGGAGAGGATGATATTACTCCCCATATCAACCCTGGAGGGTTATCTTCCACCCCTACTCTTGGCCACCGCTTAGCCGGAGCTGGTCTTCTCTCTTGGCCCGGCTCAGTGAAGAAAAGTCTCCATTCCTCCTCTCGGGGGACCGTAAGGGTCATAATGACTCCCGTTCTGGGTAACTTCAGCAGCAAAGAGCCGCGCTCTGTCAAAGAGACAGTGGCTCTCAGCTTGTTAAGCAAGTCCCTCCCCAACAAGGGCAAGGGACAGTCAGGCATGGACAAAAACTGATGAGTCACTGTATGTCCTCCTACAGTGCAAGTCCCAGGCAAGCAGAAAGCTTGCTTTGCTGAAACCCCCGTGGCTCCGATGATGTCAATAGTCTTTCTGGAGAAGGGGGCGACCGGGGCGGTTACTAGCGAATGTTCAGCACCAGTATCTACGAGAAAATCAACGCCTCTACCCCCGACTGTCATTCTGACCATAGGCTCTTTGGGGACACTTGAACCCGCTCTCCCTCAGTCCAAGAACCCTTCTGCCAGGCTGAGCAGGGCCCCTTCCTCCTTGTCCGGGGCCTCCTGCTCTGAGTCACCTTGTTTTCTTTTAAGCTGAGGGCATTTGTTCTTCCAATGTCCTATTTCTTTACAATAAGCACACTGGTTACGCTGCCAACTCTGACAGCCAAGCTGAGTTTCTTTCCCAGGGCCCCCCTTCCCTTGCCTCTTTGGGGGGACCCCTCTGATTCCTGCAGCTAACACACAGGTCGGCGTTTCGCTGGGCCTGACGTTCAATCTCTTTGCGGTGTTCCTTACGGCTTACTGCATCCCTGTTTACAAACACCTGCTTAGCTCTTTCTAATAATTGTGATGTATTCGTCCCTGCGAGCCCAGCCTGTTTCTGCAGTATTCTTCTCACGTCTTCTGCGCTTTGATGGACTCAAGCCACGTGAAGCATGTGCTGATTTTCAGGGCTATCGGGATCAAAGGGAGTATACATACAATAGGCCTCACACGATCTCTCGTAGAATTGTGCTGGACTTTCTTCTTTTCCCCGAATGACCTCAGAGACCTTGTTAACGTTCATGGCCTTCTGAGCTCCCCTCTTGAATGCTTCCAAGAGAGCTTCCCTGTCTCGGTTTAGCCTTTGCATATCCTCTCTTTCATTTGGGTCCCACTGGGGGCCGCTTCCTGGTAACTGGGTCCTTCCATACTCTTGGGGGTTATGATAATCAGCTGGTGCATGTTCCTCTAGCCACTTAGTTGCTGCTTGGAGCACTCTCCGCCTTTCATCTCTGTGAAAGAGGAACATGAGCAACCGGTGGCCATCAGCCCAGGTGGGGTTGTGGGTCTGGATAATAGTTTGGAGCAAATCAATTCGAGCTTGTGGCTTTTCGGTATAGGACGGGGTATTGTTTTTCCAGTTGAGAAGGTCGGCACAGGTGAAGGGCTGGTACAGAAAAGCACGCCTCTCCACCACGTGACCATCCTCATCTACCCCAGTATACCGCTGCTCTGTCCGGGGCATGTGTATCCCCGTTTTGGGTCGTCAACAAGCTGCCAAGGGAGGGGTTTCTCCCGAGGCCTCACCTCCTCTCTTGTCTACTCTGGGTGGCCTAGGGATACGCTTGTCTTGCGGAGGCGCAAGCACTGTGGGCTCAAGAGTGGGGAGCCTCTTTCCCTGGTAAGGGGAGGGCACCACTGGGATCACTGGTGCCATCTCCTGCAATGGATCTTCTGACGTTGGGTCGAACAGAACTTGAGGAGTTGATTTCCCTGAGCGGGTGGAGCGGGATCCTTCCCTAGCTGTCTGTCCCTTGGCTACTAGTATTGCTGCTGCCTGCCCTCTTAGCCACTGTGGGGGGTCTAGCACCAGCTGTCACCAAGTGTCTATGTATGGGAAGCGGTCTAGGTATCCTTTCCCAGTTACCTTGTGCCACGCTTGAGAAACAAGGGACCTGTCCAGGCTTCCTTCTGACGGCCAACCCACTTCTAATGTTGGGCAATCTATTTCCCACGAAGTTTGAAGCTCCCCGGTGATCTGGTGGTTAGGAGTCGGCGCTCTCACCGCCACGGCCCAGGTTCGATTCCCGGTTATGTGAACCAAGAAGTGGAGCAGGACGAGTCGCGGACAAAATCCCTCAGACGCCGGATTCAAGAAGGAAGAGGTTCCTTTTAATCGGCCGGGGGCGTCGGCAGACTCGCGTCTTAAGAGCCGAGCGCCCCGAAGGAAGACAGAGTTCCTAGGCCTTTTCTCAGGGCTTACAAATCTAAGAGGTTCCACGTGAAAGGGTCCTGATGAATTCAGAGCACATGTGCTTAGAGTGGGGGAGGGGGGTTCATCTTTTCACCTCAGGCCGGCTCATCAGTGGCACCGGCTGGTCTTGCCACTGACTTCAATCCTCTTGTTTTTCAACTTTTACTTCCTCCTCCTCTTCAGAAACAGGAGACAGAAAGAGAAATGCCTTCTCTCCTCAGGGCCACAGGATGATATGACTCCCAACATCGCAGGGGGTGTACACACCGCAGAGAAACTCTCCCTACTATCCAGAGGGAGGGAGGATGATATGACTCCCAATACCGCAGGGGGTGTGTACAACCGCGTGATATTGTTCCTCATATCCAGAGCGAAAGAGGATGATATGACTCTCAATATCGCAGAGGGTGCACACCCCTCCTGTAATACTGTGAGGAAGGTCGCAATATTACTTATCACAATTAATAATATCAATTATTAATTGATATTAATAATTATCAATATTAATAACTGATCGTATAATTTTTAAAATCAATACCGATAATGATGATAATTTTCAAGAGTCACACTGACGATAACAATAAATTATTATTATTAACTATTAATAACGCCTGATATTAATAACTGGGACTGATCATATTCATTAGAACACAGTAATATTAGCTCCTAATAATTAATATTAATATTAATATTAATAACCCAAAAACTTTTTATTAGCAATTATTTCTTAACATTAATATTGGTAATTCATATTAATGTGAATCATAAATGAGTAGCAAGTAATACTAATATGACTCCTAATACCGCAGTGGGTGTACCCCCACCTGCGATAGTGTTCCTAATGTCTACGGAGGGAGACAGCATGGTATTACTTTCAATATCGCAATAGGTGTACACCCACCTGCCAATATTGATCCGAATAGAATCTCCAGGGGGTGGAGTATGACGTCACTCCCAATAGAGCAGTGGGTCTACATCCACCCGGTGATATTGCTCTTAATATGCACGGAAGAAGAGAACGCTAATACTCCCAGTATCTCAGGAAGTGTACACCCCGTCGGTGATGTTGTTCCTAATATCCATGGGGGGGAAAGGGTGATATCACTCCCAATATCACAAGCAGTGTACACCCACGCTGTGAATTCTTCCTAATGGCCAGGAAGGGAGCGGACGCTCTGACTCCCCATACAACAGGAGGTGTCCAGCCACCCGGGGATATGATTCCCAACATCCACGGAGAGGAGAGGCAGCAATTACTCCCAATATCGCAGGGGGTGTACATCCATTCTGTGATATTGTTCTTAATATTCCAAGGCAGAGAGGTTGATATTACTCCCAATATCACAGAAAGTGTACAAACCCCTGTGATATTGTTCCTACTATCCAGAAGAAGACAAGATGTTATTACCCCCCATATCGCAGGAGGTGTACACCCACTCTGTGATATTTTTCGTAATATGCAGGGCGGGAGAGGCGGGGACTGAGAGCCAGCCCCTCTTGCCCCCCCCTGGCTCTTAGGACCCCCATCGCAGGGGTGCGAGGCACCCCCCGCAAGGCGGGGACTGAGAGCCAGCCCCTCTTGCCCCCCCTGGCTCTTAGGACCCGCGGTGGACTCTCAGCCTGTTTACCATATTGTGAGTAATATCATCTCCCCCTCTGGAAATTATCAACTATTGCACAGACGGGTGTACAGCGGCTTTGTACAGAAGACGTACACCCGTCTGTATTCGAGTAATATCATTCTCTTCCTCCCTGAAGATGAAGAACAGTATCACAGGGGTGTTTCTTCTCCCTGCGATATTGGGTGTCACGTCCTCCTCTCCCACGTTGCAATTAGAAACAATATCAGTGGGGGTGTGTTCACCTTCTGTGATATTTAAAGTAATATCAGCCCCTTCCGTCCAGGATCATGGGAACCATATCCCTGGGGGGTGTACACTTTCTGCGATATATGTAGTCATATCACCCCCTCCGCCTTGGAATATTATTAAGGAGCATCTCACCCGCGGTTGTACACTTCCTGCGATATTCGGGGTAATATCAACCTCTCGGCCTCTGAATATTAGGAGGAATATTACAGGGTGGATGTACACCTCCTGCCCTATTTATGGGAATAATATCTATCTATTATGTGGAGTAACATCATCCTCTCCCTTTCAGGATATTAATAGCAATATCACAGAGTGGGTGAACACAGCCTGCGATGCTGGAATTATTATCATCCTCTCCCCCTCGGGATACTAGGAATAATATCACAGAAGGGGTGGACACTCCCTGCGATATTGGGAGTAACGTCATACGCTTCTTCCGTGAATGTTAGGAGCAATATCACCGAGTGGCTGTACATTCATTGCTATGTTGCAGTCATGTCATACTCTACCCGCTGGATATTAGGATCAGTGTCACAGGGTGAGTGTACACCTACTGCGATATTAAAACTAATATCACGCTCTCCATCCCTGGATATTAGGAACAATATCACAGGTAGGTGTACACCTCCTGCGGTATTAGGAGTCATAATATTGTGAATTATTAAACATCAGTCTCATTAATAACTATCAATGGTAATATTAATTCATAGTATAACGTTATTAATCATTAATGATTATTTTAAAGAGGATTATGCATGATTAAAATTAATTATTGCTATTAATGTCATTTTTATTATTAGTTATTTATCTTAATATTTATCATTGTTTTATTACCAACATTACTTATTATTGATTTCAGTAACATTCATTACTGATATCATTATTTTATAATTAATAGTGATATTGCTATTAATTAATAGTAATCTTTTTTTTTTTTTTTTTTTTTTTTTGAGAAGGAGTCTCGCTCTTTCACCCCGGCTGGAGTGCAGTGGCGCGATCTCGGCTCACTGCAGGCTCCGTCCCCCGGGGTTCACGCCATTCTCCTGCCTCAGCCTCCCGCGTAGCTGGGACTACAGGCGCCTGCCACCTCGCCAGGCTAATTTTTTTGTATTTTTTAGTAGAGACAGGGTTTCACCGTGTTAGCCAGGATGGTCTCGATCTCCTGACCTCGTGATCCGCCCACCTCGGCCTCCCAAAGTGCTGGGATTACAGGCGTGAGCCACCGCGCCCGGCCTATCATTAATATTTTTAATCCGTATTAAGCTTTACTCTCTCTACTGTAATTATTAATATCGATGATTACTATTAATTATTATATTTATTAATATTAGTAATTAATAAAACTGTTCCCGATATCCTTGGGGGAGAGGATATGACTCCCAGTATCGCAGAAAGTGTACACCCCTCCATGATGTGACTCCTAATAGCCAGGGGGCAGAGGATGACATTATTGAAAATATCGTAGTGGGATATCCATCCCTACGGTCATCTTGTTTCTAATGTCCTGGTTGGGAGCGGATGATAGGACTCCCAATATCGCAGGGGGCGGAGACCTCCCCCGTGATACTGTCCCCAACATCCAAAGGTGGAGAGGACGATATTTCATCCAATTTCACCGGGGGTGCACACCACCCCTGTGATATGGATCCTAATATCCAGGGGCCGAGAGGATGATATTAGTCTGAATATCGCAGGAGGTGGACACTCCCTAGGGATATTGTTCCTGATATCCAGGGACCGAGAGGATGCTATCACTCCCAGTATAGCAGAGGGTGTACACCCCTTCTGTGACATTGTTCCTGTTAGGCAGCGGAGGAGAGGAAGATAATACCCCGAATATCGCAGGGGGTGTACACCCCCTTGTGACATTGTTCCTTCTATCCTGGGAGGGAGAGGAAGATAGTGGCGGCAATGTCGCAGGGGCTGTCCACACCCACTCTGATATTGTTCCCGATATCCCTAGGGGGAGAAAATGATGTTACTTCCAATATCGCAGGGGGTGTACATCCTCCTGTGATATTGTTTCTTCTATTCAGGGGGAGAGGATGATATTACTCCCAAGATCGCAGGGGCTGTAGACACCTCCTGCGATATGGCGAGTAAGAGCCAGCCCCTCTCCCCTCCTGGCTCTTAGTACCGGGGGGCGCCCTCGCCCCCCTGCGATGCGGCTCGTAATATCCAGGGGGGGAGAGGGGGGTGATATTACTCCCCCCATCGCGGGCGGCGCCCTGTTAATCCTTTACTCCTGGGATGTTTTCTCTACTGCCACACTTGGTTGACACCCTGGGACATTATTTTCCGTATTCTGGGAAGATGCCACTACTAAAGTCACAGGGGGTACACACCCTGCTATATCCGAGATGTAGGGGAATGTTCATCTTCATGTCACAGGACTCTGCACACTGCGATATTATTCACAATATCCTAGCGGGACAATAATAAGAATATCATAATGTGTGTACACCGTGGGGTGTTAGTCTCCTAAGGGGAAGTTACTTTGATTGCCACACGGGCTATGTTCCCTTTAATATTATTCATCGTATGCCAGGGGGATGTCACTCCTTGTGTCATAGGGTTTCTACACCTTGTGAAATCCCTCGTATTATCTTTAGAAGATGTCACTTCTCATATCACAGAGGGTGTACACTCTGTGATATTATCGTCAAATTCTAGGGAAATATTACTTTTAATGTCACAGAGGGTGTACACCTTGTGAAATATTTTGTTATAGTTTTGTGGGAGGTTACTCCTAATGTCACACGGGGTGTATGCACAGTGATATTACCTGTAATATTTTCTGGAAATGTTAGTCGTAAGACACAGTTCCTGTACACCCTTTAATATTCTTCGTAATATTCTGGGAAAACGTCACTACTAATGTCACAGGGCGTGTAGACCCTGTCATAGGATTCGTAATATCCTTGCAGGAGTTCACTAATAATTTCACAATGTGTGGACACCGCCTGTGTCATTTTTCGTAATATCCTGGGGGGATGTTTCTTTCAGTGTCACAAAGGGTGTACAAAATGTCACAGAAGGTGTTCACCTTGTGACGTTATCTGTAATACCCTAGAAGGATGTTACTCCTAATATGTCACAGGAGTGTACACACTTTGATATTATTTGTAACGTCATAGAGAGATATGACTTCAAATATCACAGTGGATGTACTCACAGAGTGTATGCCCTGTGACACGATTCATAATATCCTAGGGAGATACAACTCCTGATATCACAGTGCGTGTACCCCGTGTGTGTTAGTCGTAATATCCAGGGTAAAGATTACTCCTAAGATCACAGAGTGTGCACACCCTGTGATATTTTTCTTCATATTATAGGGAGATATTGCTTCTAATATCACAGTGGGTGTACCCCTTGTGTGTATACTCTGTGACAGTGTTTTTTATATCCTAAGGAGGTATTACCCCTAATGTCACAGTGGGTGTTCACCCTGTTATCATTCTTATTTGACCTGACTGCCTTTTTTAACCCACACTACAAAAGGAATAGCAATGCCTCGGCCTCCCAAAGTGCTGGGATTACAAGCGTGATCCACCACGCCTGGCCATGTTATTATTATTAAGTCTGGTTTGGTTAGGAAAAACTGAGATTAAAAAAATTTAATTAAGGTTATTATATCTTTATATCCTCCTGTATGTGCCTGTATGTGATTTTTTTTTTTTTTTTTTTTTTTTTTTTTGAGACGGAGTCTCGCTCTGTCACCCATGCTGGAGTGCAGTGGCACAATCTCGGCTCACTGCAACCTGGGTTACAGTGATTCTTCTGCCTCAGTCTTCCTAGTAGCTAGCATTACGGGTGTGCCCCACCACACCTGGCTAGTTTCTGTATTTTTAGTAGAAATGGGGTTTCACCATGTTGGCCAGGCTGGTCTCGAACTCCTGACCTCAAGTGATCCACCTGCCTCGGCCTCCCAATGTGCTGGGATTAAAGGCGTAAACTACTGCGCCCGGCCCTGTATGTGCTTTTAAAGTCTTTGTGACATTGAGTTACAGGGCTTTGACTCCTGGGTCTAAAAAGAACATCACGTCCTGCTAAATCTATTACTTAATTTAATATAACTTTAGATTCTAAATTATGATGAGTTTGTCTACAAGTATTTATCCCATTACATTTACCTAATTATTTTATTTTAATCATTTATCTAGATTATTTATAAAACTGCTGTTGTCATCATTTAAAATTGTGGAGCTGCCATTGCAAAATTATAACTAAGACAATGAAAAAGATTTGACCAAACTGACTCCTTCTTGCTTCCAACCACCAAGCTGTCCTTGTTCATTCCTGGGTTTAGGCTGAACTAACTTTGGGAAGAACTTAGTTTATAGTTTATCTTTGAAAGAAAGATGATAACAGTCCTTTCCCAAAACAAACCTTACTGCCTGTGGACTAGACCGCCAAAAGCCACAAGATTAGAAGTCACGGTAATCTAGGTCGGGCGCGGTGGCTCACGCCTGTAATCCCAGCACTTTGGGAGGCCGAGGCGAGCGGATCACAAGGTCAGGAGATCGAGACCATCCTGGCCAACATGGTGAAACCCCGTCTCTACTAAAAATACAAAAATTAGCCGGGCGTGGTGGCGGGCACCTGTGGTCCCAGCTACTCAGAAGGCTGAGGCAGGAGAATGGCGTGAACCCCAGGAGGTGGAAGTCGCAGTGAGCCGAGATCGCACCACCGTACTCCAGCCTGGGCGACAGAGCCAGACTCCGTCTAAAAAAAAAGAAAAAAAAAGAAGTCACAGTAATCTTAATAAATTGAAGATGTTGGCAGGGCTTGGTGGCTCGTGCTTATAATCCCAGCACTTTGGGAGGCTGAAGCGGGAAAATCACATGAGCCCAGGAGTTCGAGTCCAGCCTGGCTAACGTGGCGAAACCCCGTCTATACAAAAATACAAAAATTATCTGGGAACGGCGGCACATGCCTGTAATCCCAGCTACTTGGGAGGCTGAGGCATGAGAATCACTTGAACCAAAGAGGCAGAGGTTGCAGTGAGCCGAGATCATGCCATTGCACTACAGCCTGGGTGACAGAGTGAGACTCGGTCTCAAAAAAAATAAACAAAGTCAGGGCGTGGTGGTTCATACCTGTAATCCCAGCACTTTGGGAGGCCGAGGTGGGCAGATCAGGAGATAAGGATATTGAGATCACCCTGGCTAACTAAATCCCGTCTCTACTAAAAATACAAAAAATTAGCTGCGTGTGGTGGCGGGCGCCTGTGGTCCCAGCTACTCTGGACTGAGGCAGGAGAATCACTTGAACTTAGGAGGTGGAGGTTGCAGTGAGCCGAGATCATGCCACTGCACTCCAGCCTCGGTGACAGAGGAAGACTCTGTCTCAAAAAAACACAAATACATAAATAAATAAAATAAACTGATGTAGCTTATTACACCAGTATCAATCTCTTATTTATTTAAAGATTACACAAGCAAAGATCATTCTGTCTTGGGCTGGTTTTAGTTTTGTAACCCCTATGCCAAATTTTGACACCTTATAGCATTTGACAGGGATAAGTAAGAAATTGCTTGATTAATAAGTACAAAACAAAAATGTATGCTGGTAATTCTTAAGACATTTCTAATATTACTTTACCAATAATTTTAAAGCTAGCTTGTTTATTAAAGATTTTACTTAAGTTCCATAAACTTGAATAAGCATTTGACTAGTCTTTTTTCCCAATAAAGTATTTGATTCAAGCACTTTTATTTTCTCAAGCCAATTAATTACAGCTCTTTTATCTATTTTAAGTAGTGAAACATTGTGTACAGAACATAAATACATAGACATATTAGGCATGCTGATAAATTACATCTTATAGATATATAAAAACTTTTTCTCCCTATCTTAGACTTTCAGATTTTTGATAATCTGTTTCACAACCCTAGGCATTGATCAGGTAAACACCCTGAAATTTGCAAATTAAAGGAAACCACTCAGGTGAAAAGCAAATAGCAAAATTTACATCACAAGCTACTCAGAGAAAAAGTCTGGTGGTGCCAGAGGGAGATTAAAGATAGATGCCAAATCAAACATAAAATTACAGAAATCTATCGTAAGATTGGATAAGGAGACCAGCTTTATTTAGATAGGAACTACCTATCTTTTAACTGGATCTCTGAGCTGTGGGCAGAGCCCACACTGATTCCTGGGTCTCCAAAATGGGAGAATTATAATAAGGTTAGACCACATGATACTTTTAAGTTTTTTTAAGTGCACTTAAAAAAATTTTTTTTAAAAAAAGACATTTCTAAGTGTCTAAAACTCACTCTTCCTTAAAAACCCAAGAGCAAACTCTGTTGCAATAACTATGTTAGCCAAAAACAAAAACAAAAACCAGGTAACACAATACAAAAGTGTCAGGCCCCTGAGCCCAAGCTAAGCCATCATATCCCCTGTGACCTGCACATACACATCCAGATGGCTGGTTCCTGCCTTAACTGATGACATTCCACCACAAAAGAAGTGAAAATGGCCTGTTCCTGCCTTAACTGATGACATTACCTTGTGAAATTCCTTCTCCTGGCTCATCCTGGCTCAAAAGCTCCCCCGCTGAGCACTTTGTGACCCCCAACCCTGCCCGCCAGAGAACACCCCCCTTTTTCCTTTACCTACCCAAATCCTATAAAACGGCCCCACCCCATCTCCCTTCACTGACTCTTTTCGGACTCAGCCCGCCTGCACTCAGGTGAAATAAACTGCCTTGTTGCTCGCACAAAGCCTGTTTGGTGGTCTCTTCACGTGGACGTGCGTGAAAAAAAAGTAAGCAGTTTAAGAGCTGAGAGGACCTTGTCTGTTTGCATTCTTGGGCTTCCATAAGGAAAAACAGGTTTCTCCTCCAAAGGGAGTCTGGTGCCTTCTCTGTTTTCTTTAAGGAACCGCAGGCTATTACAAACTATTTTAGGTTCCCCATGCAGCAGAGGGTGCAAGAGAAAGGAGAGAGAGCAGAAACCAATAAGTGAAGAAAGCAGAATTCAGTCAACTGAGAAGAAAAAAACTTTTGGTCAAAAAAAAGAGACAAGGTCCTAGGAGAAAAGCAAAAACAAAACCATGAGGGTCTTTTAAATACAAACACACACATATGCACACATACACACACACATCTTGGATGTTAGCTTTTAATTAAGCTGACTTTTAGCCACTGAGCCCCTTTAAAAGATACATTTTTAAATATCATTACATATTTCAGCTAGGACAAATGGCTGCTGTTCCAGAAGTAATAGCCATTGCCCTTTCAGTTTGCCCCGATCAGCAAAAAGGCCACCTTGCTGTGTAGTTAAAGCCTATTACTAGTCAAAATCAAAGCTTTTCCTCTTTGTTTTCCTTTTGCTGGTATATTTCTCTGCTACTGCGTCACCGTCTTTGTTGTTGTTGTTTTTGATGTTGTTGTCGTCGTCGTTGTTTTTCTGGGAATTTAGCCACTTCAGAGGCCTTGTTCCATAATTTGGAACTTCCTTTGGATTTGATCTAGTTGGATAGAGCTGATCAAACCCAATGGGAAAAAGACTGAAACAACAACAAAAACAGAAACAAAAAACAACAACAAAACAAAAGTTAAGCAAAATGAACCATTGCACAACTTACATGATTACCAAGCACTCTAATGGTAAGGAGAAATTAAGACCAGGCAGTTGGAAATCTTAACTTTAACCAAGACAAACCCCACTTCATTTACTTGCCTAGGGATGGGTTTCAGGCTGAAGGCTGCTCTCTACCATCCTGAAGTGGGGGGCAGCGGGGGGGATCTCATCTGGCTGGGTGTGGTGGCTCACACCTGTAACCCCAGCATTTTGGGAGGCCAGGGCAGGCAGATCACTTGAGGTTAGTAGTTCAAGACCAGCCTAACCAACATGTTGAAACCCTGTCTCTACTAAAAATAAAAAATTAGCTGGGCATGGTGGTGAACGCCTATAGTCCCAGCTACTCAGGAGGCTGAGGTAGGAGAATCACTTGAACCCAGGAGGCAGAGATTGCAGTGAGCTGAGATCGTGCCACCGCAGTCCAGCCTGGGTGACAGAGCAAGACTCTGTCTCAAAACAAACAACAACAACAAAAACTCATCTTCCCTGTTGGAAGTGAGCTCAAACTCCATAAAGGAGTTACCTGCCTTCCATCATTATGGAAGCAGGGAAAACTTGCCTTCCTTGTGTTGGAAGCAAGTAAAATTCAAAAAAAGGAGTTATGTACCAAAATAAACTGTAGATCTCAACCAAATTTTGGAAGATCAGGGATTCTCTGGAGAGGGTGCTTCCAGACCTCAGCAAATTATCCTATTGGTTTGAGCCATAAAGATAGCTCAAGCTGATACCAAACACCAATAGGAGATTTGTCAAAGGTCAGGGGCACCTCTACTTAGAATCCCTCCGTGGTTACCAAAACGTGAACCCCCAAATTATGAGACAGGTCTCAGTTAATTCAGAAAGCTTATTTTGCCATGTTTGAGGATGTGAGCCCATGACAGCCTCAGGAGGTTCTGATGACATGTCCCAAGGCAGTCAGGGCAGTTTGGTTTCATACATTTCAGGGAGACATGAGACATCAATCAACATATATAAGATGAACATCGTTTCGGTCTGGAAAGGCAGGAAAACTGGAAGCTTGGAGGAGGCTTCCAGGTCATAAGTAGATAAGAGACAAATGGTTGCATTCTTTTGAGTTTGTGATCAGCCTCTCCGAAGGAGGCAATCAGATATGCACTTATCTCAGTGAGAAGAGGGGTGACTGAATAGAGGGGGAGGCAGGTTTCCCTAAGAGGTTCCCAACCCTAACTTTTCCCTTTAGCTTAGTGATTTTGGAGACCCAAGATATTTTCCCTTCACAATGTCAGTGATTTTCTGGCTGTAGTTCAGGGAGTAAGTAACCCAAAGGGTATTTGAGACAGTTCCCAAACAATTTAGAAGTTTATTTTGCCAAGGTCAAAAACATACCCGTGACACAGCCTTAGGAGTCCTGAGAACATGTGCCGAAGGTAGTCAGCTACAGCTTGGTTTTATACATTCTAAGGAATCATAAAACATCAATCAGTACATGTAAGATGTACGTTGGTTTGGTCTGGAAAGGTGGGACAACTCGGTTGGGAGGGCTTGTGGGGAGTGGGATTTCAGGTCATAGGTGGATTCACGTTGAAGAGTTTATCTAAAGGCGTGGAATCAGTAGAAGGGAGTGTCTGGGTTAAGAAGGGGGTTGTGGAGACCAAGGCTTTTATTATGCAGATAAAGCCTCCAGGTGGGAGGCTTCAGAGAGAATATTTCTCATCAGACTTAAAAAGGTGCCAACTTCTTAGTTAATTCTCTCCTGGATCAGGAAAAAGACTTGGAAAAGGAAGGGAATTCTTTACAGAATATGGATTTTCCCCACAACAGACACCATTGCAGGGCCATTTCAAAATATGTCAAAGAAATAGCTCTTGGGGTAAAATACTTCAGTTTTCTTCAGGGCCTGCTGTCTGCCATGTTGCTCTCTTATTGATACAATGTCTCCCTTTGTTGTCTTAAGGTCTCTGTTTTAATGTTAATGCTGGTCAGTAGTGACTGAATCCCAACAGGATGAGGCTATAATGAGGCATGTCTGACCACTCATTCCCATCATGGCTTGAACTAGTGTTTCAGGTTAACTTTGGAAAACCCTTGGCCAAGATGAGTGTTCCATTCAGTTCACTGGAGGCCTTGGAATTTTATTTTTCATTTACAAGCATTTATAGTGTCAGCCTGTAAATAGAGTTCTTTCTGTTCATAACTCATTTTCCTTGACCACCTCCTCCCTACTGACAATTTGTATTTCATTCCTTTCTCCGTCTGGTGTTTCCTGCTCTATTAGTCAGTCATTTACCCCTGGTGCCCATAATTTAATACCAAATGGTGGCTTCCCAATTTCAGCTCAGTCCACTTATTGAATGATTCCAAGTTAATCTGTTAGGATTAACTATTATCCTCCTCACATACATACATATATATTTATATACACATATATATACATAATGTCTCACTCTGTTACCCAAGCTGGAGTGTAATGGCACAATCTTGGCTCACTGCAACCTCCACCTCCCGAATTCAAGTGATTCTCCTGCCTCAGCCTCCCAAGTAGCTGAGATTACAGGCACATGCTAACATACCCGGCTAATTTTTGTATTTTTTAGTAGAGACAGGGTTTCACCATGTTGGTCAGGATAGTCTTGAACTCCTGACCTCAGGTGATCTACCAGCCTCAGCCTCCCAAAGTGCTGGGATTACAGGTGTGACCCACTGCACCCAGCCTTCCTCATGTACTTTATTGTCTCTTGCCTATTTCTATACTATTGCTTATAGTACTCACTTCAGGAAAGACCTTATTCCAACACAATGATAGGAAGGGTAAAACCAATGATTAAGACAATAATTACTGCATCAAGTTTAAATTCTGAGATACAAAATATCTACAGTAGTAGTTTGACATTCACAATCCCAGCAATGCTTAGGACTATGTATTCCAAAGAAGTAGCCACACAGTGTAGAGAAGTCTGTACACAACATGGCACATTATGATGATGGAACGATGAAAATAATAAACATTGTCCTTACTCTTCCATTTTTGTCCAATGTTTCCTATTGTAAAGACACAGCGACACTGTTCCTTTGTGATGCCATTGTCTCCCTACACATGGAAGAGATATGGTTAAGTTTTATTCAGTAATTTATTCACTAATTTGATGGTCAAAAATTTCAAAGTATGGGCCAGGTGTGATGGCACATGCCTGCAATCCCAGCACTTTGGGAGGCCGAGGTGGGCAGATCACCTGAAGTTGGGAGTTTGAGACCAGCCTGGCCTACACAGTGAAACCCCATCTCTACTAAAAATACAAAACTTAGCTGGGCGTGGTGGCACGTGCCTGTAATCCCAGCTATTCTGGAGGCTGAGGCATGAGAATTGCTTGAACCTCGGAGGCAGAGGTTGCAGTGAGCCTAGGTTGCACCACTGCACTCCAGCCTGGGTGACAGAGCAAGACGCTGTCTCTAAAAAAGAAAAAAAAATTTCAAAGTATGTGCAATGAAGAACCATATTTAATAGACGTACAAATATTAATTAATTAAGAAATAAATCTACTTATCTCTGAAAATACTGCTGATTGATCTGAGGGACTTGAACTTCAGCTATAATCGGATATATATATTTAATTAATCCATTGTAGAATTTTAAGCTGTAAGCTCCTTCATGAATTTCCCTAAATCAGTAGTTTCATGGAATATTGACAAATGAAATATTATGTACCTTCACTCCATTTCTGGCACTCATAGGGAATGAATAAAATATTAGACACCAATGCAATGTAACAAATCTCAAATAAGTGCACAGAATGTACAATTAAACTGAGGATTTCTGATGAGCCTTATTCTACAAAATCTGAGTGCCCACTACTATAGCAGTAGGTACTACTTCAAAATTCAAGCCACACAGCCTCTCTTAAGTCTGTAAAATGTGTAACTTGTATCCTGCCATAAAGTCAACAAGTATCTTTTTATCATGCTATGATCCCCATTCTTTTCACAGTGAAGATTCAACAAGATCATCCATTTAAAGGACAGCAAAGAATCTGACACATAGGAAGCTATTGGTTCATTCATTTGTTCATGCAATACTTATTCCTAGAAATATTTCCTAATATGGGGGAAAGATTCAATAAGATCATCTATTTAAAGGACAGCAAAGAATCTGACACATAGTAAGCTATTGGTTCATTTATTTATTCATGCAATACATATTCCTAGAAGTATTTCCTAATGTGGGGCATAACTCTATGGCTTTGTGCCTTAACACAATCTAACTGATGTACATATTCTAAAAACTCACATGCAAGTCTGTGTATATACAGATCCATCTATCCTTTCTATTCACAGAAAGAGAATATTTTTTCTTATTAGTTAGGGCTAGAATGTTTTGTAACTGCATATCTTTATTCCTGGGCCATCTTGGAAATTACTTGACATGGGGAAAAGAAGAAAGATGAGGAGGAAAAGGTAAGAAGGAGGGGGAAGAAGGCAAGAATAGAAAACATTAATCCAATGAAATTTTGAAATGATTATTTCCTCTTTTTACTTTTTATGCAGGCTGGAGTTTGTTTGGTATTTTTTAACTAATTAATACACAATTCTCATTCTCTCTAATTTTCTTTTTTATCTTCTCAAATTTTTCCAATTACCATGTATTACTTTAGAGAGTATGCAAAAAATATAGCAGGAAAGCTGAAATAAGAAGAAACAAGATAACTTTAAGACTATTAGTTACCACCACAGTTCGCTTGTGCCCTTGCATGGACTTGGCATATGACCCTGGAAGGGTCATCTCCTGTAGCAAACTGCTGACCTTGGCAGGTGAAGGATGTTCTGTCACTTCAGGGAAAGGCATTATGAAGAAATAATAACAGGCAAAATTAAATGAGGACAGTGACAACCAATACATAGGTGGAGCTAGAAAACCGGCCCAAGAGAGTTTCAATCTTCTAAAAAAGGAATGGGATGACTGGGAATAATTAAAATCAATGGCAAGAGTCCTTTCCTCTCAAATTGACTGCAGCAAGAGCCAGGCAAGGGCTAAATAATTCTTGTTAAAAGGAAAGAAATAAGTAACCCAAGCATTACTCATATGAAAACTCTCACACACCTGACCTCTTGCTATTTATTAATTTTGTTCTTACTCAAATCTCAAAATAATTTGATATCTCCTTTTTGCCACTGGAAAGGGATGAGCATCAGTAATTTATACCTATAGACCTAAGCTCTGATGAAGGGCTACATTTTTTAAAATAATAAAAACAATAATTTATGCCTTGCCTTTTTTCTGAGAAGTAGGATAGCAATATTTTAAATGGAATAATTGCCATACGGTCCTGAAACATTCACATGTATATATACAACCTCTCATTAGACATAACAAATACTGGATGATGTGTAGAAACTAATCTTTTTTTTTTGAGATGGAGTCTTGCTCTTTCTCCCAGGCCAGAGTGCAGTGGCGCAATCTCGGCTCACCACAAGCTCCACCTCCCGGGTTCACGCCATTCTCCTGCCTCAGCCTCCCGAGTAGCTGGGACTACAGGCGCCCACCACCACGCCTGGCTAATTTTTTGTATTTTTAGTAGAGATGGGGTTTCACCGTGTTAGCCAGGATGGTCTCGATCTCCTGACCTTGTGATCCGCCCGCCTTGGCCTCCCAAAGTGCTGGGATTACAGGCATGAGCCACCGCGCCCAGCCCTAGAAACTAATCTTGACCAAAAAACAACAACAAAAAAATCCTGACTTATGGCATACGCCTTTACAGAAAATTTACCTCGTGTGGTAAGTACGCAGCTAGAGATGGCCTTAGAAAAAATACTGTAGGTTGGCCACGCATGGTGGCTCACGCCTGTAATCCCAGCACTTTGGGAGGCTGAGGCAGATGGATCATGAGGTCAAGAGATGAGACCATCCTGGCTAACACGGTGAAACCCCATCTCTACTAGAAATATAAAAAAATTAGCTGGGCATGGTGGTACGTGCCTATAGTCACAGCTACTTGGGAGGCTGAAGCAGGAGAATCGCTTGAACCCAAGAGGTGGAAGTTGCAGTGAGCCAAGATCATGCCACTGCACTCCAGCCTGGTGACAGTGCGAGACTTTGTCAGAAAGAAAGAAACAAAGAAAGAGGCCGGGCGCGGTGGCTCACGCTTGTAATCCCAGCACTTTGGGAGGCCGAGGCGGGTGGATCACGAGGTCAGGAGATCGAAACCACGGTGGAACCCCGTCTCTATTAAAAATACAAAAAATTAGCTGGGCGTGGTGGTGGGCGCCTGTAGTTCCAACTACTCGGGAGGCTGAGGCAGGAGAATGGCGTGAACCCGGGAGGCGGAGCTTGCAGTGAGCCGAGATTGCACCACTGCACTCCAGCCTGGGCGACAGAGCGAGACTCCATCTCAAAAAAAAAAATAAAAAAAAAAAAGAAACAAAGAAAGAAAGAGAGAGGAAGGAAGGAGGAAGGAAGGAAGGAAGGAAGGAAGGAAGGAAGGAAGGAAGGAAGGAAGGAAACTGTAAGTACATATTTTTTTTTCTCACATGTACTGGTTTATTATAAAGGATATTGCAAAGGATCCAGATGAAGAGAGCCACAGGGGAAGGTATGAAGGAAGGGGCCTGCAGCTTCCGTGCCCTCCCTGGGTACGCCACCCTCCAGGAAGTGCCACATGTTCGGCTATCCGAAGCTCACGGAACCCTGTCCTCTTGAGTTTTTGTGAAAGCTTCATGACATCAGCATTCCTTCCCTCAGGATATAGGAGGGAACCCTCTGCTGCGAGAGTCTTAAGACTCACAATTAGAAAAGTGGGGAAACACTAGAGTGAAAGGAAGGCAGGAGAAGGTCAGAGGCTTGCTCCTGAGGCCTAACGTACCCAACATTGTAACAAAAAAAGAAAATACTGTAACAAGGGATATAGGAGTTGTAAGCCAGGAGCTGTGGACTGAAACCAGTGTACATCATAGCAGCACAGGCCACTCCCTGGTTTTCCACCATGTTGCCTTTACTTCAAAAATAGATATATTACGCATAATCACTAACAATTAATCCAATCCTTCATACTGTTTGAATGTCTTCCAGGATGAGGCCACTCAGGTTTGCAGGTTTCCTCTCAATCTTGTCAGGTCTCGGAAGCAGGCTTGGCCTCAGTAAATACGCAGCTTCACCCTTTAAGGCATCTGGGATAATTAAGCTAAGAGACAGTGTCATCTCTTGCTCTGAGATTCTTTTGAGTTGTTAATGTAATACTGAATTTTTCTCAATTAATAACTCATGTATTCATTTATTTACTCTCAGCTACCATTTCTCCTTCTCTCCATTAATACCCAAATCTTTTCACCTTTGGAAGAGAAATTAGAACCACCACAGTGCGGGTCTATGTTGCAGGCAGTAATACAAGTCCAGCAAGTAGCTCCTCCTCAGTCCAAGCCCATCCAGACCGGGTAAGGTTACACAGGTGCAGAACTAGTGAGCTGGTTTTACCACCAGTCAATATAGCTGCATTCACTGACAGCCCCAATTTTTCTAGATAGCAGGAAGACACAACCCACTCCCATCATGCTTTTGGGAATTTTGATATAAGGTTTCAAAACACAGTTACAGTTTTTTGCTTAGAAATCTTCCCTGCTGTTCCAGCAGTTATAATTGCAGTCCTGGTCCTAGGACCACTGCATCAGCCAGGGGAGAAAAAAAATAAATTTCTTTTAGGTGATTTGGGGAAGAAAGAAAAACTTCCATTTGTTATACCAGTGTACTCCTCCCTTGGCAAGAATGGCATAGTCATACTAGCATCCTCCCACCTCCCTGTTCCCCAGATCAACCAGAAAAACAAAGAAAAAAAGTCCAGCAGAAACACTCTAGCGCTGCTCACGTTGCGTGTGAGAAGAGAGGAAGGCAAGTGAGCCAGCCCTTCGTGCTTTTATCTCCCCGTTTTACGCAATCAGTGTTTCAATTGCCTGCTCTACTTCCCTATCAAACTATTACTCTAGATGGATATCTCTTTGCCCAATGTTAGACTATTGTTATGGGCTGTGCAGTGTGTTCCTTGGTCTGAAAAAAATGACGGTTAGCCATCTATATCCATGTAATATCTTCTGTTCCGGTTTTTTATGGCACTCAGAGAATTTTCGTCTTCTTCTGGGCAAGCAACATCCACTGCATAGCCAGTGTCTGTTCCTGTCAAGACCCATTTGTAGCCCTCCAGGGCTACCAGCATTTGTCACACTTGCCAGCTATGTTCAGGGCCTTCCCACCAGGGAATCTGTCCCAAAGCCATCAGCAGTCTCTGACTTTCTTATTAAGAAACACAACAGTTCTTTCTGGCATTTTGTGCCTGAGAAGGTGCAAAAGAAACATCTCTACATTCAGCCCATCTCTGCCCTGTTACAATACCCCCATATCCACGCAGTTCAACGGCCCGGGTGGCCACTTCAAGGGAGTACGTGGGGATATCTCCTCGTCAGTTCCAGTCACTTTCTGAACCTGGAAGGGAGTTCTTCTGATGGGCGTTGACTTGTTCTTCTTTAATGCACCCCTCGAATCTCCATAGAACAGTGCTCCTATGTGCATCCGTTTAATAGGCCAAATTTCCATGGCCCTCTTGCCTGAGTGTATGGCCAGGCCATGGGTCACACTGCCCAGGGGTCAGTAAACACCCAAACTCAGGGGCTTTTACCATTGGTCAATTCTTCCATCACTGTTAGAAAACCAGCGTGCAATTCAGCCCACCAAGCAGATCTGGTTTTACCTTCTTTTATCAAAGTAGCTGCCTTCCAAACACGATGGTGTCCATTTACCTTGGAATTACCGTCCACAAACCAAGCAGCTCTTTCTCATCAGTTGAGAGCCATTTATCAGGCACTGTAGAACCCAGCAGTTTCTCACACAGTTCCAGAGTCAGTCTTAGGAGAAAGGAAACTCCCTGCTCAAGACTATCCTCTCCTTGCATTTCTTAGGTGGCATGGTCCTCTATAAACCACGTCCGTTTTATTACGGAAGTCTCCTGGGCACAGCAATCCCTGTTAGAATGTTTCTCTGACGTCGCTGGGACAACATGGGTATTTCAGGTGTCATGCGCGTAGCTTCACCTAACATTTCATAGCAAAGCAGTAAATTCCCCTCAAATGGAAATTCCATAGTCCCAAGTCCCAGTAGATGTTGCTGGGAGGTGCTCAGAGGCTTTTGCCACAAGCTCCAGGAAATACATCACAGAGGCTTATCAAGTGGAGAATTTATCCATAACAGCATTCTAGCTTCTACTCTGCACGGTGTAGACTTGGGCAATCTCACTGGTTCCCATTTAGCATGTCCAATTAATATGCTTGAGGGCAGATCTACATGCCTTCTGTTTTACAGTACCAGGGAGGAGAAGTATTTCCCAATGAGATACTGTGTTCATTCCCACACAAAAAAATCAGGTAAAAGAGTTGCAATCACTTCACATAAAGTGTTTTCAAATATACCAACCTTCATAGTCCTATCAACCCTTACATTTTTATGTTCTAGTTTCAGGATCTTCTCTTCTTTACCCCCAGGTCATTTTACCCTCTCTTGTGTAAAAAGCTTTGGGTCCCCAGCCAAGGATTGAGCCAAAGGACCATGGCCCTTTTATTAATCTTTATCTTGATTAGTCTGCCTGACTGTTGCCCCAGGCAATTTTAGATCTGATTTTTCATTGTAATCTCTGCCTTCCAGCTTTTTAAATTTCTCCAAACTGGCAGAAATACAGCAGACTGGTTTGCGGCCTTTTAATGTTGGGGGACAAGATGGGGCCCCCTCTGGTCCATCCAACCTTCAATAGTGTTGTATTAAGACCTTTGCTTAACCCCATCAATTTCTATTTTATTTATTCTATTTCTTAATAAGCATCTAAAGTTTTCCATTCTGCTGGGACGAGTCCCATGACTCTCCCCTTTCTTTTTCTTCTTAGTTTCACCCCATCAATGTTTTCTTCATTCACCTTATTTTTTAATAACCACTTTAAAATTTCTATCTATCTTCCTGGGATGAGTCTTTGACTCTCTCTTTTGCCTTTCATTGTTCTGTTATTAATTAACCTAATGTTTTTATTAGCATCTGTGAGATCATGAGGGGAAACTGAGACCACAAATTTGATAAGGCTTCTTGAACTATTGTTTGAGTCTGCAGGAGTAATGTCACATGGGGTGCCCATATAGAAGGGGCCCCCTTAACCAGAGTATTTACCATGACCTGAGTAATGGACATATTCACTGAGTGAATATTCATGTCCTCATAAAGCCAGTCACACATGGCTTGCATATGAATTGTATCAGCTGCCTTATGTAAGGTGTTCCACTTGGCATTTATAGGTGGAGTTCAACAGTCCACCTTCTCTTTTTTTTTGTTGTTTTTGAGACGGAGTCTGGCTCTGTCGCCCAGGCTGGAGTGCAGTGGCGCGATCTTGGCTTACTGCAAGCTCCACCCATACCCTCATGTACTTCATACAGATACACACCACAGAGAGAAGTGCCACAAGTAAAAAAAAAAAAAATCCTTTTTTTGTATATCTTGATGTGCCTCCAGTTACCCTTTACTGAGAAACTGGTGATAACTATTAAGATTCATAAATTTTAAAAAAGTGATTTCCTGAAATTCCACCAAGTATTTTTAGAACTATTGAATATATTCTAAACCAAGAAAACACATTAAAAGTAATTAAGTGGCCAAAATGGTAATATCCCAAATCTCTGGAAATTTAGAAACAGGTTCATCTCCTAATTATGGCAACAGCACTGTCACAGCTTCTTGCCATTCTGTGTGCCTCATTATGTGGTCATCCAACCACACTGCAGCCCTTTGTTTTATGGTCTCTATTGTTGGCCACAGTTGTTTGTTCCTGATCTTTACTTGTTGACTCTAAGAACCATTGCATTATACTTAAAAAAAAAAAAAAAGAAGAAGAAAAAGAAAACCACATCCTGTCTCTGTGACTGTCATCGCAGCACTTTCTGTTCTATGTGTCTACAGAGAACATATTTTCTGTGTCACAGGCCCTTTCTATGAGCTGTGGCTCTGGGAAAAATCTCATAACTGCTTTGGTAGAAAGAATAACCTCTTAATTGGAGTACATTTTGGAAATAGATGTAGCCTTTGCATAGAATTATGGAATTTCTTGTGAAACACCATTAAATTTATCTCTCACTATTCCTCTCCCCCATCTTACTCCCCCAGAAAACAAAACAATGCTGGATAGTCAATAACTTTATGTCTAAGATTCTTGGAGTTACAATGCCACAGACTTAAACTGTACTTGTCACCAAACACTTCCAAATAGATTAGAAATGTTACTTATTTTGCTAATCCTGGCAGTGTCCATTTACAAACATACTAGTTCTTTTTTTTGTTTATTTTCTTTTTTTTTTGAGATGGAGTCTCACTGTATCACCCTGGCTGGAATGCAGTGCTGCAGTCTCCACTCACTGCCAGCTCTGCCTCCCGGGTTCACGCCATTCTCCTGCCTCAGCCTCCCAAGTAGCTGAGACTACAGGCACCCACCACCACGCCGGGCTAACTTTTGGTATTTTTGGTAGAGATGGGGTTTCACCGTGTCAGCTATGACAGTCTCGAACATACCTCAAATGCAAACAACTAAAATATATATGATTGTATGTTTAAAAGAGCAAAAGGCTATTGTTTCATTAATTTTCAGACCATTTTGAAAAATAATAACCAAATTCAATTCTGTTCTTTCTTACACATTTATTGAGTTAATGTGGTAAAAATGGAAAATGCAAATATCTTGGAATGAAGAGACCATATCTTTAACTGTAAATAACTATAAGACATTTAGAAAATTATTCATGGTTTAGAGATAATGAATACTTTTCATTATTTCTGTTTCTCCATCTATTTCAATCCAAGGTGGGAATGGTAGAAGGCAAGGGAAAATAGCGAAGTAGTTTATGGTATAATCTAGATGCTTTTCACCTAAGCCTAAATTCTATATATTACATTCTAGTGATAAATGTCTAGGCTTATTTAAAAAATAATCCCTTTTGGGAATTTATGAGTACGTGCACATTAATATGCTCTGTCTCCAATCCAATTCAAATGGATTCATTAAATATCTACCAAAGATTGAATATGTATAAAGTATTAGTCTAGGTACAGCATACTTTTTTCATTATTAACTGTAAATAAAGTGTTCTCTATTTTCTTATTTAGACAACTGGAAGGCCATAACATCACCCCCTTAGTAATGTTCAATTGTGATTATAAGTGCACAGTCCTAAGAGTGATACACCGAGGAATATTTCAGTGGCAGAAGAATGTAACTTAGATAATTTCCTTCTTAGGGGAGTCCAGAAATTGTTACGGCTTCCACCCCATCCCCTTAAACATCCACAAATAACTTTTGAGACCTTGCCACATAATTAATCTCATCAGCTCTGCAAGATGCTGCTCTTGGAATGATATTTATGTAGGCCATAATTATCTTACATATTTTTGGTTCTAGAGCAATTAAAATACTGGAGATAGTGGGAAGGAGTCTAACACTCTGGTGAGTACAAAGTTGGGTAAAAGTGAGCTGAAATAGCAGAACGTTTTCTGAGACTTGTGAGTACGCACGGTCTCATTATCGATTCCTCTTTGCATCATCTCTCACTTTGTCTTTGGCTTCCTATTTCTTGTTTCTGCAGTCCTCTGATCCTCATGTCAATCAGTTGCTCACTTCACACATTCTGATTCTTTGGCTCCCACTTCCATCTGACCAGCCTCTGTTAACCATCTGCTGCCATGGAATATACACTGATTTCTGTCTTTACCTGATAAAAGCTTAAAGCTGCAGGTACTTTAATATTTCACATGTGCTCTCTTTCCCAAGTACCCTTCTTCAACATCTCAAATGGTCAGTCATTTCTGATATAGGTAATAAATGTGTCAGCACACTTTTTTAAGTGTTACATTTTCACTGCACTCACTATGGTCAGAAGTAACACCTCAATATCTGATATTGAAATTGCTGATTTCAAAAGCCTCCATTCCTCTATCCACACATATGGGGGAATGAAGATAATTGCTGCACGTATGCTGATCTTGTCCTTAGAGCTTTTCACACATCAGGAACAAGGCCACTTTCTCCTTATTAGTGCAGCAAGCACCTGTCCACACATTGTGATTTTTAAAGAGTGTGAAAAGATCTTGTTGCTTCTCCAACAATCTCTTCCCATGCCCGTAATTCCTCTAATTGGGCAAAGCCTTTTGTAAGAGAATGAATAAATGGCTGATATGAGATCATTTCCTAAGAAAAGGGTTTAAAATTTGAGAAGAACTAGGAAACAAAAAGACACTCAGCAACATGAACCTGAAGGAGAGGAGGGATATAAATGAGATGTTTCATAGAAAGGAAATCTTAATTCGAAAATAGATATTTGAGAACAGTAAGCAAATGATATGCTCTTCCATTTGTGATGGCTTTTTTTTTTGCTTACCCAATGTTGTTTTATGCCTCAACACCCTGAACGCTGACTCCACTGCCAAAAGCACTCCTTAAATATAATTTAAATAAAATATCAAAGGAATTATACCCAATGATTGATTTATTGGTAGAGTGCTCCTCTTTGGCTATACTTGGAATTTTTTTTTTACTTGAGTTGACCTAAAGCATATTTTAGTATTCTTCCAATGCCTAGGATATGTGAACTGTTTCACAAAATGTACATAGGCACTTATAAGGGATAACTGAATAGCATTATTCCAAATGTCCTCAAATTGAAATGATTTCTCAAATTCCATGCTAAATTTCTCATTACATTAAGCTTTTATTTAGCAAAAATGTGTATCAAATCATCAGGTTACTACAAAAATCCACTTAAAAATAATTTAGTTTTATGTGATAAAATAAATATAAATCTGTGATTAAGGCAGGTATTTACCCAACATTAATTAACTGAAAGGTAATAGTTTGTTCTTATTAAACATCATTTGATACAAATAAACATTCCGAATTATATCAATAGCATTGTCAGTTATAAGTTTAGAGAAAGACATAGTAAAATCAATCTCAGGGGAAGCTGGTGAGTCATAAAGGTAGAATAAATTGTTAGAAAGATGGTAAATGAGTTTTAGCACCATATGACCAGAGTACTGAGAGATCTACTTTACCAAATGGACAACAAAATAAACAGTAGAAGTCTGATGAGAGCTAAGGTAAATTTGGAAGACATACTATTTGAAACAAAAAGAGTATTATATCAAGACAGAAAATATAAAATTTTAATAATAAATAAGTTAAATGTATTTATTGTCTCTTGACAGTAGACAATTTGCCAAACTGTTTACAGGTTCTACAGCCAGAACTCTGAGTTGCACTTGAAAATTTTTCTATGCAGGATCATATTTAGGAGTAATCTTAGAGTATTAAAACTGAAATTTTACTGTCCCCTAAAAGGTATATTATATATTCCTTTCACATATATGTATATGTATCTGGCAATATCAGTGACTATTTTTATATTTTAATGATTGTTTCAACTGCCAAATGTGCAAACACACTTTCAACATTGTCTAAGGCAATACTTTGCTTTGTACCTTATCAGGATAAAGTAATAACTTTTAAAAAATCTTTTTAACTATTAAAAAAAGTAGCATATTAAGTACAGGCTCAAGTGAGTTACTTTTTAATCAATCCTTCTTGATTTATATGTCTTATTAATCTAGTTCAACTCAAATAACCACTTATTGAGGATAGGATTAATGAGAAACACTACGCAAGGTAAAATGTTCTTGCATTTATTTTGAAACATGAAGAGCAAGAAAATTGTAGATGTTGACAGTAGAAACTGAACAAGGCTGAGAGTTTGAGAACGACTAATATAGACATGTTTAGTTCACTGTCCCTTGAGGTCTCCCTGCATTCTGTTCACACCTTTAAAATTAGCCTGGTAATAAACCATCCTTAAATTATCCTAATGTGTTTGTCGTCTCTTTCCACTTGGGACTAATATAGTTACCCAAACAGAAACGTGTTTAGGTGGCTGTTCTTCAGTGCCTTAAGCATTCTCTATTTCAGTACCACAATACCATGCCATTTAAAAAAATACGTCTCCTTAGGTCAAAGAGCCCCCAATCAGATCAGAAATCTTCTTCATACAGAGAAGAAAAATATAGCACGTAGTTAGGAATAAGAATAATAATATATTATAAATTATTGTAATAAGTTACATATTGCAAAAATAATATTTCAATAAAATATCCAAGTAAATGTATAGCAGGTTATACTAGGGCTTTAAAAACTATCAGTGCTTGTTAGTTTGGACATAATTTTACTAAAAGTAAATGAAATAAATTGTGTAAGCTCATATCTTGAAGATAGAACAGTCAAAAATAATGAAAATTTATTAATCTGGCTTCATTTTAATAAAATTGGAAATATCAATGACATATACATTGCTACATAATAAATTTTTAGTAAGCATTGTACTTTGATGTTGACTTATTTTCACTGTGGAAAAACAAAAAATGTACTTTGTTTCTGAAAGAATCTTTACTTAAATATGTATAGTCAAAAAAACCTGAATTACTTTATAGATGACATATTTTAAAATAATTAAGATAATTAGCTATATAATGGAAGAAGTTTGACAAGAACTCTATTTTCCTATTAGTTTTGTTCTTCTATATGATGTAACTCTTCTTATGATAGTGCCATTTCTAAATGCTATCTAATTGAACATGCTGACATTTATGAAAAATGCTTGTTAGTTTTTACTTGCAATGAACTTTCTTTGCATTAGAGTTTAATAAAAGACAGCAGATTAGTTGGACAAGTGACTGGTGTTAAAATGTAACTCTAATAAACATATTTATTATCTTTTAAATGGACTGTTGCCAGAAATAGTGTACAAATGTGGCTATCTTTATGAATACTCTTAACAGTTTTTACAAGTACTGCTGTAGTTTACTGAGCTACCTCACTTTACAAGAAAATACAGTGATTTTTTTTTCTCCCTACAGTTTGCAGAGACAACCTGTTTATCTTGGCATCTGACTCACTCCTTCCACTACCCAGATCTTGCATTTTCAATGTAATCTTCTACCCCACCACCTAAAAATAAGAGAGACATTTATTCAACATATAATGTGATTTTCACTTTTCCATCTTTACTTATCTTCTTTCTTCTGTCTGAAATACATTTTGCTGAGATCTTTGATACTCAAAGTAAAATCTTCCTTCAAGCACCAATTCAATATTACTTCCACTAAGTATATCTTCTGATCATCTCAGTCGAGTAATTTTTTTTCTATTATCTGCTCGTATAGTTCTTATGTTGTAATATTTACATGCACTGATCTTTTATTTGTACACTTAGTAAGTGTGTACCTGACTTAATCTTCACACTGAAGAGGTGAAGGAGATCAGAAAGATGAAATGAATTCCATGTACTCAAATGAGAATGGGTAAAGGATTAAGACGAGAATGTAAATTGGGATAAGTGTTGGCACTCAAGTGTGAAGCTGTAGCACGTAACTTCAATGCAGTAAACAACTTTGTCTTTATTTTGAACTATCACAGTATTTTTAAACTAAAGATTAGGAAAGGAGACCATTTCATATGGTGGACCATTTTGTACTTCACTTGTTGCTCCCCGTAATAGTTGGCCCATAGTTGTCATTCAAAACCAGAATGCTAGATTTAATATATGGAAAAACATTGTTTACAAAGCAATTCACTGGAAAGGACTACTGAATCAATTATTTAAAAATTTAATGAATCTGAATATTTATTACTGCTTTAATTGCTATATTTAATTTTTAATTTGTTATATTTTTCCAACAATAAGAAGACATTTCTAAATAAACCAAAAATGAGTTTGAGATTCTTATAGGAATATTCTGTCATTCCTGCTGTCAGAATCTACTGTAATCACCCCTTCTTTTCACTAGAATAAACTGTTTTCAGGCTATTCATCAAAAATACCACAACATCACATTAACTACACTTGGCAAACATAAAACATAAGTCACTTATAAGCATTAATTTTTTTCCCAAACATCACTATGAACTAGTATAATATTGTGCAGGTTTTACAGATTGTATTTAAGATCTATTTTTCAAACACTCAATATGTGCATCTGGATCACTGCACCCAATATTGCATCACAAATATTGAAGCACAACTCAGTAGCTATGTTCCAGATATATCCCACTGACATTTTCTGTAATGCAAAAAGGGTGACATCTGCTTCCCTTCTTATTCATTTTCATAAGAACATCCCACTTCTCTTTTTTTATATAAACCATCAATACATATTCTAAAATAAGATACAGCCTTCGGATGTAAACCCAAGAGTTCACAGACTGAAAGATCTGCTTCCACACCTGTATGTTTTTGGCAGAAAAATGCTTCATTTGGATAGAGAAAAAAATAGAGCGGGAGCCAGGAACAGTCATATAATGTGCTTTGGCAGCTTTTCTACGCCACCGTATTTTTATTTTTAATCTCTATGGATAATTCACAGAGAAAAAAATCTCCTAATGTGTTGCTGAAATATATATTATATTGACAGCCAAAATGAAAACTCACTGTTTTCTTAAATATTTAAAAAGATAAAACTAAGATGTTATGGCGTGTTAAAGTATGAAGAAAGAAACATATATTGCAAATTAATATTAAAATATTTTTCACATGCTCTTCAGCTGTAATAAGTACCAGATCTCACAAACACAAACTGTAGTGACTAATAAGTTGTGCTGAATAGATTTCAGAGAGAAAGCAAAAGAAAAAAGTATGATTGTATGTATTTCAGGAGATTTCAAACTCTCCTTGATGTTTATTTGTTATTTCCACTTCATTTTTTATATAGTGTTTCAACTAATATTTGTGTTATGTAACCCAGATGTTAAAAAAAGTATTAAAATATGTTGCTTCTACTTTCCTCCCTTTCTTTCTCTTCCCTTCCTCCTTCTTCCTTTCCTTTATTTGTTTGAGCATTTCATGAGTATTTTCTATATACTATACCCATGCTAAGTGAAGGGTTTCAAGGCAGAATACAACTGATAATTAAGTGTAGGAAATTGATACTATTAAAGTAGATTTTTTAAAAGATGTATTCAAGTAGAAGTAAGATGATTTTACTCATCCAGCTTAGTGGATTAACACTCATGCTATCCTGGCCACTGTAGCCTCCATATTAAATAGTGTTCCAGGTCCACTGGTGGCATGTCTTTTTTTTTAATCTAAGGATAGATGGATTTGGTCATAATTTCATAGTCTTTTTCTTTCGCAATACGTTTCCTTTTTCTTATGTGTTTTTTTTTTTTCGTTTTGTTTTGTTTTGTTTTTCTGAGACAGAGTCTCATCCTGTTGCCATGGCTGGAGTGCAGGGGTGCAATCTAGGCTCACTGCAACCTCCGCCTCCCAGGCTCAAGCGATTCTCCTGCCTCAGCCCCCAGACTAGCTGGAACTACAATCACATGCCACCATACCAGGCTAATTTTTATATTTTTGGTAGAGACAGTGTTTCATCATGTCGCCCAGGCTGATCTCCATCCCCTGAGCTCAGGTTGTCTGCCCACCTCAGCCTCCCAAATTGCTGAGATGAGTCCCGTGTCTGAGCCACCCTGTCTGGCCACAGAATGTTTATTTTAACCTTTTTTCTTTTAGGTAATACACAAAAATTATGCATTTTTTTTTCTAATCACCTAATGCAGGGTACACCTGCCAAAGTCATGCATTTTTGTCAAGAATTTGAGAACGTCCATCTCCATCACAAACTTCTCCAGTGATTTCTGCCAGTCTGTAGCTCACCAGAAACCAAGAGCAAACAAATTACTGAGTTGACTGGTTGGAAACTCCAGAAACAATATTCCAAAATAACACTCATATGCTTTATATGACTAGTTGCTGCTGCTTCCCCTCTTTCTTTAGATAATCCTTCCCTATAAGGCACTGCACCTAGCACTTTTCACACTTTTCATGTATATGCTTTGAGCTATCATATTGATGGAAAATACTAATAAAAATATTTCCAATGGGAAGAAAGTTTCAAAAGAGTTGGGATTTGAAGGATTGGATACATTGCACCCTCGTTTTATTTTGTTTTGTTTTGCTTTGCTTTGTTTTTATTATTATTATTTTTATTATACATTAAGTTTGGGGGTACATGTGCAGAATGTGCTGTTTTGTTACATAGGTATACAGGTGCCAGGCTGGTTTGCTGCACCCATCAACCCGTCATCTACATTAGGTATTTCTCCTAATGTTACCCCTCCCCTAGCCCCCCACCCTCCCACAGGCCCTGGTGCATGATGTTCCCCTCCCTATGTCCATGTGTTCTCATTATTCAACTCCCACTTATGAGTGAGAAAATGCGGTGTTTGGTTTTTCTGTTCTTTTGATAGTTTGCTGAGATTGCTGGTTTCCAGCTTCACCTGTGTCCCTGCAAAGGACATGAACTCATCCTTTTTTATGGCTGCATAGTATTCCATGGTGTATATGTGCCACATTTTCTTTATCCGGTCTATTGTTGATGGGCATTTGGGTTGGTTCCAAGTCTTTGCTATTGTGAACAGCATAGAACAACCCTTCTCAAATTTCATTTCTTTTCTTTTTTTCTTTCTTTCTTTCTTTCTTTCTTTCTTTCTTTCTTTCTTTCTCTCTTTCTTTCTCTCTCTCTTTCTTTCTCTCTCTCTCTTTCTTTCTTTCGACAGAGCCTCACACTGTCACCCAGGCTGGAATGCAGTAGTGCGATCTTGGCTCACTGCAACCTCAGCCTCCCAGGTTCAAGCCATTCATTTTTGTATTTTTGGTAGAGATAAGGTTTCATCATGTTGGCCAGGCTGGTCTCTAACTCCTGACCTCAAATGATCCACCCACCTCAGCCTCCGAATATTCTGAGATTAGAGGCGTGCGACACCGTGCCCAGCCCGCATCCTTCTTAAATTCTGCACCAAATAAAAAAACAATGGCATCAATTGAAGAAAAAAGAAAAGTCACCTTCATTCCTGATAGAGCTACTGGAGAACATACATACTCAGTGTGAGAGGCTCCACGTGGAAGCCCATAGGTGTAGAACTCAACCATTTCTTCAGAGGAAGTGCTGGACTCTTCAGAAAAGATGCATCTATCCAGATGTCCAACTCACACTATTCAACTGTTAAGTGAAAGTGGATATAAATAGGGATTTTTTTTCTATAGTGGTGAAATTTTCTCTACCCATTTGAGAAATCCAAACCAATTGCTAGCATTTGTAAATGAATTAACACACTTCACCTCAAATCAGAGGAGTAAGATAGGTGGGCAAAAGACCAAAGAAAATCCCCTCTAATGAAAACCAGAGAAATTGAAAAACATTACCCTACCAAAACCCCCAGAAGAAACAACACACATTTCTTTCAGAAATCACCCTAGATTCAGTACCATGTCTTTTATGGTACTATGTTGGTTACCCCCATAAACCCAATGAACTCTTCTAAACTTCTTGCAGCTGACTTGTTTTCCATCTTCATTTTATTATCACAAGAGACCTGGAGGCCATGATTACAGACAAAATAATTCAAATATTAAATACTGATTATAGTATATAGTAATGCACAGTATCATACATGTTATATGTCAAATGCAAAGAGAAGAAGGAGAAATTTTCTACTAAGTAGTAGACCTTACTTTTTGACCGGCTACATAGCAGCAATTGAGACAATATGAATACATAATGAATAAGTAATATTAAGAAAAATAGAGGGTTTTTAAAAAATCTTTTTAAATAGTGGGGACAGCTTACAAATTAGCCTACTTCAAAGCCAGTATTTTCCCAAAAGCAGAGGGCTTTCCCCCAAAACTAGATCAATGTTAACCCTATCTTTGACAGAAAGAAGGAGAGAATCACATATACAACAGTTTTATTATTCCCATGATTATGCAGTTGCAAAAAGAGTATTAATAGGAGTAACATCAGCTATAGCAGCATGTATTGCTAATTAAAATAGAAATAGCCTTATATTATAATGATCAAACAAAGACAGGAGTCAGAACCACTAAAGTCTCCAAAATATAAAGCTCTAGATATTAATAATTCAGATTTATAAAAGATAATATAAATCTGAATTTATATTATAAATTAAATAATATAAATATTTTTATATTTATATTATAAAAGATAAAGATAATGGAATTTTTTCTAAATGATTAAGAAACAGAGAAACTAAGATTCTGAACTTCATCGAGCCCTTCATTGTTAACTTTTATTAATAAAATATTGATGGTAAAATAAGAACCACGCTTGTATAAAACATAATGAACTGTAAATATCAAGGCTAACATTTTGGCATATATTCAAACATAGATACATAGGGTTCTTTTGGTTCATTTTTTTCCTCAGTTTATATTGAAGGCCTAGTAAACATACAAGGAGTGGAATTGAATCTAGGCAGACGAATTTGACTATTCAGGGCACCCTCTTGTAGGTTGCATTGGGTTCTCAAAATTTTAACCTCAAGTATCTGAGATACTGATACAGTCACAGTATCTCAGAATGTGACTGTTTTGGAGATAGGCCTTCCAAAGAGATAAAAGTAAAATTAAAATGAGCTCCCTGAGTGTTCTACTCCATTCTAACTGGTGTCTTATAAGAAGATACTGCGGGCCGGGCGCGGTGGCTCACGCTTGTAATCCCAGCACTTTGGGAGGCCGAGGTGGGCGAATCACAAGGTCAGGAAATCAAGACCACGGTGAAAACCCGTCTCTACTAAAAATACCAAAAAAAAAATTAGCCGGGCGTGGTGGCAGGTGCCTGTAGTCCCAGCTACTCTGGAGGCTGAGGCAGGAGAATGGAGTGAACCCGGGAGGCGGAGCTTGCAGTGAGCCGAGATCGCGCCACTGCACTCCAGCCTGGGCGACAGAGCGAGACGCCGTCTCAAAAAAAAAAAAAAAAAAAAAAAAAAAAGAAGATACTGGGATACCTGAAGAGACACCAGATAAGCTCTTGCACAAAAGAAAGACCATGTGAGGACACAAGGAAATGTCAGTCCTCCACAAGCCAAGGAGAGAGGGCTCAGAAGAAACAAAACCCGCCAACACCTTACTTTTGGACTTCCAGTTTCCAAAACTGTGAGAAAAAAATTTCTGCTTTAAACTACCCCATCTGTGGTATTTTGTTATGGCAGCCATAGCAAACGACCACACTATACTTTATTCCTTAGAAACTACACATTGTTTAAAACTGCCTGAAAAGCTGATTTCACATTATTAGGGGCTTGGCTTCAAAATTACTAGATGTATAAAGGTTGTCATAAGCAAACAGAAATCATAGGTGCCAAGGATATTTATCACAAAGAACAGCCTTCCCAGTTACAAATTGTAATACTTTATAATTTGTTTCTCATTTAAAAATTATAATCTCTAAATTTAAAGTAGCTGACATGCCTTTGTTACCAGTAGAAGGTGTCCAGGTTCTTGGAGTTTTGAACAAAGAATTGGACAAAATGCACAAACAAACCAAGGAAAGCAAAAGCAAGTATTTATTGAAAAACGAAAGTACACGCCACAGTGTGGGAACAGGCCCAAGCATGGGGGCTTAAGAGCCCCGGTTGCAAACAAATTTTCTGGGGTTTCAATACTCTAGAGGTTTCCCATTGGTTACTTACTGTATGCTCTATGTAAATGAAGAGAATGAAGTGAAGTTATGGAGTCATTTACTAGGGATTCACCCTATGTAAATGGAGAGGATGTTACTTGGCTTGTGTGGTCTATGTCAATGGAGAGGATGAATGTGAAGTTACAAAGTGTAAATGGTGTAAATGGAGAGGATGAAATGAAGTTCAAAGCCATTCACATTCCTGTCATTGCTAAAGTGCTTTCATTTGATTTAGTTCTAGGAAGTCAGCGTGGGTCGGCCTTATATTCCCTGCCTCCAGGCCTATTTCCTCTCTCATCTTGATCATGGGTATCCATAGGTGAAATAGTAACGAAATTTGGGTTTGTCATGGAATTGATAAACTGATTTTAAAGATTTTGTAAAAATTTTGTTCTCACTTAATGACCAGTATGAGTAGAACCTCATATTTCTTATTAAAGCAATAATTTTTATTAAGAGAAGCATCAAAAACTTAATTAATGAACTGATATTTGAAATTACTTCATGAAGTAGGTATTAACCTATTTTTTCTGTGGCTCTGTTTTAATGTGTGCATTGTATTAGTCTGTTCTCACATTGCTAAAAAGAAAACCTGAGATTGAGTAATTTGTAAAGAAAAGAGGTTTAATTGGCTCACGGTTCCACAGGCTGTAAAGGAAGCACGATGCTGACATCTGCTTGGCTTCTGGGCAGGCCTCAGGAAACTTACAGTCATGCTGGAAGGCAAAAGGGGAGCAGCACCTCACGAGGCTGGAGAAGGAGCAAGAGAGAGATGGGGGAGTTGTTACCCACTTTTAAACAACCAGATCTCACGAGAACTCACTCACTATCACAATGACTGTACCAAGTGGGATGATGTTAAACAATTTATGAGAAACCACCGTGATAAACTAATCACCTCCTACCAGGCCCCACCTTCAACATAGAGGATTACAATTCCACATGAGATCTGGGTGGGGACACAGATCCATAGCATGTCATGCATTTAATATTGTAGTATGATATTCACATACTGAACCTTAATATGCTTTCACTGCAGATTCTATGTATTGTATTTGTCAGTGTTTACAATTCACTTAACCTTTTCTTTGGCTACTTAAATTTTCTTAACACAAACCTAACACTGTATCATCAAGAAGAACCCAGTAACTTCAAGTCTTCTCTCTATTCATTAGAAGATTGAGTATGGTATATTTTCCACTGTAGCCTAAGTTATCATTGTGGAGTCTCATAACGGTGTTACATTCCTATTTATTAAAAATACCTAAATTGTGAAAGTGTTATGCAATTGAACATAAATTGGCACACACGTACACAAATTTATAATTATTTAAGCTGAAATACAAGTTAAAATTAACTAATTTTTGGATAATATAGAATATTATAAAGAGAAAAAATTCAGGTTCTCACCACAGACAATATTACATAGGAATCTTTGTTTAGATCAAGAGTATTTTATTTTACATGATCATACTGCATTGACAATTTTATAAATTTTTTTTATCAGGTTTTCCTTATTGGTATTGTTTTTTCATATACTGTATTTGAGCTAAGTTCAAATTGGTATATTTAAGTGCTCACATTAAAAAAGAAATCTTTGGCTACAGTTATCGCAAAGAGAGTGAACTGAGGAATGTTGAAAAGATATTGGGAGAGGCAACCATATAGACTATAACCCATTCATAGATATACATTTAATTTTTTTCAACAAGGTTTTTGAGCAATTAAAACTATTAAGCAATGATGTTAATTTCATGATTAAAGAGGAGACATGGGAGGGGGTGTGTATGGCACATACTATTTTATTGGGATTGAGTCCATTTCTCTTTATTCCCTTTGGAGAACTGTTCACATTCGGCTGGTGAATAGTGGCCTCTGTTTACTGATACCCTCAACCTGCTCTGTCGAAAGAGTCAGAGTTGCTTATTCTTCAATGTCTTCACTGTAGTTTATGAAAATTCTCAACATATTCTCAGGAGAGGCAGTGAGAGCAATGTGTGGTTCTCAAATGTTCAATAACATAGAGGGCTTTTTTTTTTTTTTTTTTTTTTTGAGATGGAGTCTCGCTCTGTCGCCCAGGCTGGAGTGCAGTGGTTCAATCTCGGCTCACTGCAAGCTCCGCCTCCCAGGTTCACGCCATTCTCCTGCCTCGGCCTCTCCCAGTAGCTGGGACTACAGGCACCCGCCAACACGCCCGGCTAATTTGTTTGTATTTTTAGTAGAGACGGGGTTTCACCGTGTTAGCCAGGATGGTCTCGATCTCCTGACCTCGTGATCCGCCCACCTCGGCCTCCCAAAATGCTGGGATTACAGGCTTGAGCCACCGCGCCCGGCCATAGAGGGCTTTTTATATTACTTATGACCCCAAGTAATATATGTCACAGACGCATCTTACATTCTGTTGGTTCAAGGTCACTTTGTTTATATCAGGGAATTTATACGCATAGTCTATTAGAATATGTTTTGTTGTTGTTGTCTTTTCATTTTTTTTGAGACAGAGTCTCGCTCTGTCACCAGGCTGGAGTGCAGTTGCAGGATCTCGGCTCAATGCAACCTCAGCGTCCTGGGTTCAAGTGACTCTCCTGCCTCAGCATCCCAAGTAACTGGGACTACAGGCACGTGCCACCACCTCCAGCTAATTTTTGTATTTTTAGTAGAGACGGGGTTTCACCATGTTGTCCAGGATGATCTCAATCTCTTGACCTCATGATCCGGCCGTCTCGGCCTCCCAAAGTGCTGGGATTACAGGTGTGAGCCACTACACCGGGCCAGAATATGTTTTTTTTTTAAAGAATATTTTTAAACAATTTGTCAAATGTTCATAAATTATGTTTTATTCAGTTACAACATTGGGGCAGTTTATATCCTGAGCAGGTAGCAGGTACTTATTTGTGAGTGAGCTAAACTAACAGTTGGGTGATTAGCTTTTCTTACAAACTGCCTTTTTTTCCTACTCAATGAATCACAGTAAACAATTCAAGGTAAGATCCTTTAAAATATTTATAACTTACCTATACTGCAGCTGTATTATTAAATAACATTATCTTTGATCATATGCATACATAGATATGTCATTGTGATATATTTATACTTATGAACAGGTATTTAAACACACACACACATACTTCATCTTTGTCTATAAAAAGAAAAATAATTTCAGATATTTTAACAAAAAGATATTCAATACAGGGAATTATGTGCTTGCAGAACCCTTAGCAGCACAGGAGGGATAAAAGACATGGAGTCACTTTTGGCCCTGATGAAGTCAGGAGCACAAGAATCTCAGTAGGTAGATATCACATTTCTGTTGCATGAGCACCAAAGCAGAGTGACAGGATCACAACTGTAAACTGCTATACATCCCAATTGTGAGGTCTTCTCTTGACTCTATCTGCTACTGTCATAGAAGGATAATACCCCTTCTCCCTTTCTGCTTTCAAACTTTCACCCTCATTACTCTCAACCAGTGTACTCTAAACCAGAATTCTCCTGGCAAAGGATTCTTGGAAAGGTAGGTGCCAGTGTTCTAAGAGAGTTTAAAAGGCTGTCTGTTTGGCCTGTGTTCTGTACATTTTAAAGGTACCATGTAACTCAGCTGCAGGTGGTGGCTCACGAATGTAATCCTAGCACTTTGGGAGGCTGAGGTGGGTGGATTACTTGAGGACAAGAGTTCGAGACCAGCCTAGTCAACATGGTGTAACGCTATCTCTACTAAAAATACAAAAAATTAGCTGGGAGTGGTGATGTAGTAGTCCCAGCTACTCTAGAGGCTGAGGCACGAGAATTGCTTAAGCCCAGGAGGCAGATGTTGCAGTGAACCAAGATTGTGCCACTGCATTCCAGTCTGGGCAACAGAGCAAGACTCTGTCTCAATAAATAAACAAATAAATAAATAAATAAATAAACTATGTGATATGGTTTGGCTGTGTCCCCACCCAAATCTCATCTTGAATTGTAACACCTACAATACCCATGTGCTGTAGGAGGAACCTGGTGAGAGGTAATTTAATCATGGGGGGGCAGGTCTTTCCCATGCTCTTCTTGTGACAGTGAATAAGTCTCATGAGATCTGATGGTTTTAAAAACGGGAGTTTCCCTGCACAAGCTCTCTTTCTTTGCCTGCCACCATCCACGTAAGATGTGACTCACTCCTCCTTGCCTTCCACCATGATTGTGTGGCCTCCCTAGCCATGTAGAACTGTATGTTCATTAAACCTATTGCTTTTGTAAATTGCCCAGTCTCAGGTATGTCTTTTTCAGCAGCGGTAAAAACAGACTAATACACTATGTAACCCACTATTCAAATAACTAATACAGATATCTACAACAGTAGCAATTTTTATTGTTATTTTCCTATAAAACAGGAACTTGATTTTGGCAGAGATGAGAGAAGAAATGTTGAAGATGCAGCAATTAGAAGCAGTCAGAGAAGGGCATAGTCAAATTTACATATAAAGTTTGGGCATGTGTGGAAAGAATAGAGATATCAACCCCACCTCCCTTTTTTTGTTGTTTTGTTTTGTTTTATTACAATAGCTTTAGGGGTACAAATAGTTCTTGTTTACATGGATGAATTATATACTAAAACCAAATTTTAAAATATAGCCAGCTCACTACTTGAATTGACTTTTATAACAGAATATAGAGAATGAGATATAGGCATACTGAATAAATGAGAAACTGAAATTAACCATGTCCCTAAAACCACCTAGCTCCTAAAATTCATTTTACGAAATCTATCATTAATATGTCCTATCCTGGAAAATAAAGAAAGTTATAAAAAGGCTTTAATAGATACTTTTTATATCTCAAAAACTCTAATCTTTCTCTATGGTGGATATGTTTCCTATAATTCTTTTTTTTTTTTTTTTTTTTTGAGATGAAGTCTCGCTCTGTCACCCAGGCTGGAGTGCAGTGGCGCAATCTCGGCTCACTGCAAGCTCCGCCTCCCAGGTTCACGCCATTCTCCTGCCTCAGCCTCCCGAGTAGCTGGGACTACAGGCGCCCGCCACCACGCCCGGCTAATTTTTTTTGTATTTTTAGTAGAGACGGGGTTTCACCGTGGTCTCGATCTCCTGACCTCATGATCCGCCCACCTCGGCCTCCCAAAGTGCTGGGATTACAAGCGTGAGCCACCGTGCCCGGCCTGTTTCCTATAATTTTAACTAAAATATTCTCATGAGGTCTGAGTGGAAAAACAATCTCTACAGTGAGTTTTCTTGCTCTGGTTATAAGAAACTACTTAAAGGAAAAACCAGTAAGTTGTTCATCCTTCTTTTTTGTTTTTGTTTTTGTTTTTTTTTTTTTTTTTTTGAGACAGAGTCTCCCTCTTTCACCCATGCTGGAGAGCAGTGGCAGGATCTCGGCTCACTGCAGCCCCTGCCTCCTGGTCCCTAGTGATTGTCCCTCCTCAATCTCCGGCTTAGCTGGGACCACAGGCATGTACCACCACACCTGACTAATTTTGTATTTTTAGTAGAGACAGGGTTTTGCCATGTTGCCCAAGCTGGTCTCAGGCTCCTGAGTCCGAGCAATCCACCCTCTTCAACCTCCCAATGTGCTGGGATTATAGATGTGAGCCACCGCACCCAGCCTGTTCCTTTTATTTAAACTTAAAAATATGTACTAAGTAATTATTATTTGTTCAACAGTATTTTATACACTAGAAGTTTAAATCCAAAAGGATGCTTCAAGGAGACTGGATTGTAATTATTGTCCATATGTTTGTCAAGTAGAAGCTAAAAATAGGGGTTAATTAAAGAATTAAGGCACGGTTTCAGTCTTAAAATTTTGATGATTCAAATTTCTCTTAGGATCACACTATTCCTTTCTTTAGAAGCCCAGGAAATGATTGATCTTCCAGTTTTCTCCCCAAAACCCCTGAAACAAAAATAGTCTTTTTTTCTAAAATCATCTTGGGAAGCAGTGTAGTGAGAAGAGTCAAATTAGCCCTATTGATGGAATGATGGAGAGGCCCACCTCTGCCATTAAGCTAAGAAGGAGGGGTCAAAGCAGTGTTCCAAGGCCAGATCTGAAACATCTGCACTCTCCTGTAGCAGAGTGCAGGACATTTGACACGAACTACTACCAACGAAAATGTCATCGAAAGAATGACTCCCAATCAGAAAAGAAGATTGCGTACCAGAAATGTCTCTGTGTGGACAAACACAACAGATGTCCCCTATACAGACATGCAGCAACCAGTTATAAGAGAGAAGCATGTTATTAAATTGTTTTAAGGGTTCATTACCAAGGCTTAAGTCTTGTCCAAATCCATCATGATGTGCAAAACAACCAGAAATTTTTAAGGACAGGATTCACATGATCTCATTCATGTTTTAAAAATAAAACTTTAGAGCTAAGTGTAAAATAAAATGGAGTTGAGGAAAAGGGACCATTTAGTAGGCTGATCCAGTATTTTTGATAGTAGGTGATGGTGACTTGGAGTGTGGTAGCAGCAAAAAATAAAAAAATAAAAAATAAATGGAGAGAACTGAGCAAGTTTAATGGGAATTTAGTGGAGAGAAATGATAGAACTTGGAGGACAAACAAGATAAAGGAAAAACTAATTCATTCAGGCTGGGTGCAGTGGCTCACGCCTGTAATCCCAGCACTTTGAGAGGCTGGGGCAGGTGGATCACGTGGTCAGGAGATCGAGACCATCCTTGCTAACACAGTGAAACCCCGTCTCTACTAAAAATACAAAAAATTAGCCAGGTGTGGTGGCACACGCCTGTAGTCCTAGCTACTCTGGAGGCTGAGGCAGGAGAATTGCTTGAACCCAGGAGGCGGAGGTTACACTGAGCTGAGATCACGTCACTGCACTCCAGCCTAGGAGACAGAATGATACTCTGTCTCAAAAAAAAGAAAAAGAAAAAAAAAGAAAAAACTAATTCATTCAATTAATACATATTTATTGAATTACTGCAATATTACTGGGCTTGGTGCTGCAACAGTGAACACAACAAAAATCCCTGGAATCATAGATTATGTATTCTATGGAAAGGTCATTCTCATTCTTCAGCTACTGGTCCTCGTATTCAATCTAACATTAATCATAAACTTATATTTCAAGACAACTGACAAATCTGTCACAAGCTTGATTCATCATCAAAGTTTCTATTCCCCTGAATATTAAAAAAAAAAAAAAAAGAGATGCAGCTCCTGAAGGAAAATGTCCCAGTTGTTTTTTGTTTGTTTGTTTGTTTTTACATGGAGACAGTAGATCAAAGGACTCCTACAGAGAACAGAGTTCTAGTCAGCCGAACTGAATGGCTGCTTCAGAACTGTCAAATCTTCCAGGACAAGAATTTTTGCTATCCTTGGCCAGAAAGACCACTGTGATTCTTTCTTCCTGTACCCTCGTCTAAATGGAAGCTTTTATTGCTGTTCTTCTGCACCGTTGTGTTTTGAATGTGTGAAAGTTTGTAAAATTTATCATTTCTCCACAGATTACTGGACTGTGATGAGCTCCATCTGGACTTGAATGAAAGGAATGCTAATCATCCTGGATGTGGATCCGGGCAAGACCCTGTGCTGTCTTCCTCTGGGAACAGGATGAGTGAGGTTCCAGTTGTATATTGATAGTTGCATTATGTTAGAGGAGAACATATTTTAAATGTCATGTGTAAGAAGAAAGGCTTTGGGCGTCCATGGAAATGGTGGAACATAGCTAATATATTATGCTTTTACCAAAAGAGAGTTCCACTCCCACTAATAGACACTCTTTTTTTTTCTTTAGAAATTATCTCTTGCGTATTCTCTGTCCATGTGATTTGTGTGGGATTGACGCCAACTACAGGTTCCAGGCATGAGAAAACGATCTGAACCTGGCCAGTAAGAGCACGTTCTTCCCAGCCACATTGACTGTTTCATGCATAGTCATCAAAAGGAAAGCACAGATAAAAGAGGGAAAGGGAAGATTCTTGATTACATTGTTTGAACTCACAGAAATAGTAATGCTAAATCATTGCTAACACTAGCATTTTCAATAAGTGTAAGGGCTATGTCTGTCTTGATTACTATATTATTCACATGTAATAGGAAAGTACCTAGAAGATAACGGGAAGATAACTATTTGTTTAATTGAATTAAATCAAATTCAATTTAATATTTTAAGATTTTCCTGGACTGTAAAATATAATTTTGATGAAAGGAGAAAAGAGCAAATTGTATCACACAATGAAATGTGTGCTAAGTAGCCCTGAATTAATTGGTTTTCCTTTCATTAGACATTTCACCTTAAATCTTACAATTTCTTATCATTTTTATGGTCTCAGCTCGAATTTAAAGCCAAAGTACAAGAGGAAAGGCCTGTATCACACAAGTCCACTTATTTCCTCACAGTATTCAGAAGACTTTATTATCATCATATTAGAGTTTTTTTTCTACATCTTATTTTATGTACTTCTTTTATTCGGTACATAGTTTATTAGTGAGATACGCTCCATTGTTTCCTCTTTATTTATAGGCAAAAAACTTGGTGAGTAGCTATTTCACAAAGGGGGAACAGGAAAATTAGAAGTTGGGGGTAGGAAGAGAAGGAGTTAAGTTTTGAATGTATTGGAATGAGGTATCATGGGATATCTGGGTGGCGGTATCTCTCACATACAGTCTGCAGTTTAAAAGAAAGCTTTGTGTTGGAAATCACATTTCAGAGTTATCATGTTGTAGATGTTAAGTAGTTGTACACAGATCAGTACAAGAGCCCATTCAAGGTGAACATCTAGACTAAGAAATGGAAAATGCAACTGGGACAAAAGAATGTTTAAGAGTTACAGGCCAGGCGCAGTGGCTCACGCCTGTAATCCCAGCACTTTGGGAACCCAAGACAGGCGGATCACGAGGTCAAGAGATCAAGACCAACCTGGCCAACATGGTGAAACCCTGTCTCTACTAAAAATACAAAAATTAGCTGGGCATGGTGGTGCGCACCTGTAGTCCCAGTTACTTGAGAGGCTAAGGCAGGAGGATCGCTTGAACCTGGGAGGCAGAGGTTTCAGTGAGCCGAGATCATGCCACTGCACTCCAGCCTGGTGACAGAGTGACACTCCATTTTAAAAAAAAAAAAAAAGAATAAGGGGTACAAAGAAGAGCACACAGAAAGGTAAACATAACAGCAGACAAGACAGAAAATATTTCATGAAGCACAATTAATGTGAACTGAACACAAGTTGAGTAAAATTCATTAATTCTTTTGTTCAATGAACATTTATTAAACCACTACTGTGTGTCAGGTACTTTTCTCAATGTTGATGAAACAGGACGGTATGAAACAGGGCAGAAAAAGTCTCTGTTCTCCTAGACCTTATAGTTGCTCAGTCCTCTGCCTGCTACGCACTGGCATTACAGAAGAGCATAGACAAGGAGCCCATCAATGGAGCAAGAAGTGTCGTCCCATTTATGCAAAGAATATCCATCCCTAATTCGGGATATTGTAAGACTTTCCAGGAAGAACATGCTATCACCATATTGACCAGAATCAAGAGGAGAGATTGATTGAAAATGCCCATTGGATTGAGTGCCATAATCTTGAAGGACTCCCTGACATAAGGTAAAAAACTTGCAGAGGGGGTGGTGTGACTGTACTGGGTACCCATGGTAAGGGGACCACAGGAAAAATCATACTTGTTACCACACCAACTGAACTCAAATGTTGTAGGTGGAGGTGGCATCATGTTCAGAGCAGTCACAGGTAACAGCTGACAAATGGACCCAAACAGAGCTGAAGCACAAAATTTGGCCCTTAATGTAACTTTTCTTCCATATGAGTATCAGTAGCCCAAGACCAGCATTTCAACACTGGTCTACTTATTCAGTCTCATGCTATAACGGGATAGGAACATAATGTCGGCCAGCAAAGTCAGTCTGGTCACCAGACTGTTCTCCTGAAACCAGGTGCCTGAGACAGCCACATGAGGGAGTCTCAGAGCATCTCAGGACATCTGGTAAATGCCACATAGGGAGTTAGTGGTTGCGAAGCTCTCCAAAAGAAAAAAAAAAAAATAGGAACCTTAACTTGTAAAATTCACAGTGGAAGTTCAGGACACACCGTTGCGATGGTACTGCCAGTGCCAACAAGATTTAAACTTTGAAGGAAGACATTTTTGGTCCCAGAGCAGTGAGCATATGGAGCTCTGACAAGATGGCACTGCTGGCCCTGGCTGGTCTCAGCCACCGAAAGGAGACTTACAAAAATTGAGAAAAGCCATCCAAAACACAGGGTACCCAGAGATACTATTCTGGGACAAAGGCCCTGCTTTCAGGGTCCTGGCGTCATACCACACCACACTGCCCAAATACACTGCTAGCCCTCAAATCCTTGTCTCAGGGTCAGCATCTAAAACAGGGTCATTTAAAATTAAGAAAGTCAATATTTAAATAACCAACATAAATGATTGCTTATCCTGACTGAATTTGGTGCAAATCTCAGTTCCAGCACATGATCTGAAGAAACAGATAAATGATTTAATTTTAAAAGCCTCAATTTCCTTCTCAAGAAAATGAGAGCAATTCCTCATAGACTGTTCTAAGGACTTAAAGAGATTGCTTGTGCTAAGTTCCTCATACTGTTCTCGGAGTAAAAGCGTACTCATTAAAAAGCAAGTTTTAATAATTAACATATTATTCACTGCAAATTTTCATGGTAAAATAAAGTAGATCTTGTCTATCCTTCAATTCTTTCATCAGAATGAGGGAAATATCTCCACATGAAAATATCAGTGAAACATCTTCACATGAAAATATTAAGATTTATTCATAGGAATGAATCTCTATGTAGGAAACCAAATAACTTAAATGCTAGGAAGACTATATTTTAGATAAAATTGTCAACCCTTAGTCAAATAAATAAATCAAAACCCTAGATGCTTGAAAAAATTTGATTATTTACTAACACACTTTTGTAGTTAAAATAAACTGACATATTTTCATGCTTATCAGTGCTATTTTTTTAAAAAAGTGAGCTCAAATATATCCTGGTGAATCAATACCTATTAACCTACCTGTAGGTTAATAGAATTTTAGCCAAATTTCTTTCATGATTTGAAACTCCCACTGGTGCCAAAAGAAGAACACCTGGGTTTTCATATCATCTTTTCCAGATGTGGAGCAGAGGAGAGAAAGGGGCTTGAGGCTCAAAGTTGTCTGAGGTCAAAGATCAAAATATTGAGTCAGAATTTTTATTACAATTAATCCACTAAAGGGATGACATAAATAAAAATGCTTATGACACCAACAGTCATAATTTTTGCGATATGGTTTATCCACTTACCTTGTTATTATTTTTCTCCATTGGTCTTACCACTACTTGGCAAACCTTATTGCTGTTTATTTTCTGCCTTTCATGCTAGAATATAAGTTCCATCATATCAGATTCTTGCTCAATTTTATTCACTGCTGTATCCTCAGCATGTAGAATAATATCTGGCATATAGTAGGTGCTTAATAAAAAGTTTTGGGGTGAGTTAATTGGAAAAAGGCACACTCCAATAGCAGATATTTGAAAAGAAATCTTGAAAGAAGCAGGATTTGAGCTTCAGTTTAGAGGAAGAATGTGATCTCGCTAGGCTAACATAAAAGGATGTTTAAAGTAGAAAAATTTTGCAACATAATAAGTAGTTTGGCTTAATTTTGTATTTGCACTTCGGTGATTTTTTTTTCACTCCACTTTGCCTCCAATTTTCCCACATTAACTTGTCATTTAGTATTTACTTAGGGTTGTCTCACCTGTTTATTGTAGCATAACAGAATTCCAGTGAGAATGGCTGACACTGATTGAGTACATGCTCTTCGGTCGTCTTGTTTTGTCTGTAGCATTAGGTATGGCTCATTGGTGGTATTAATGGAGAAGCTGAAAACAACTGCATAATATATGAATCCAACAAACTGCACCTGAAGTATCAGAACAACATTTCAAACGTGTTTATTAAACTATTAGCACAAAGACCAAAACTCAAAACATAAATTGAATCTGCATTATTATGGACTTTTGATACTTATGCAGCTAAACGGAGTCAGCATTACATTAAAAATATGCAGAACGTTTAGGTGATTTCATAGCATCTGTCTTAACAGCTGTAATAGCTTCCTGCCTAAGTTCTCTACTTCAAATTTTCCCTACTTCACTCAGATACACACGTTGTTAGAAGATTAATTTTTCTGAAGCAAAGCTGATGTTTGATTACTCCTTTCACACATTTGTTCAACAAATATATAGACCAACTTTAATATGCAAGACAATGCACTACATACTGGGATGCACATAGGTAAGGTCCTTGTCCTTACAGATTCCAAAAACTTTAGTGATTCTCTATTATCTAGAACAGCATTTTGCATTTATGTTTATATGAGCTAGAGTAAATATGACCAATGTCGGGCAATGTGGAAAAATTTGGATGCAGTAAATAAGTTTTAAATGTACAATATACCTTTGGATTTTCAAAGGTAAATATAGTATTTAGTATATTCTGAATTTTTGATTCAATAATTTGTGTATATGTGTGCTTATGTGGAGAAGCTTTGGCTATGGCAAAAAAAGTCACATTCTGCAGAAATGCTTCTTTATTTTGTATATCATGTAATTTCATAAATGTTCTTCTATATATGTATTTGCACAAAGAAATTTCAATAAACACTTGTTGAAGGGTAAAATACCTTATTGTCCAGTGAAAAATAGTGAAAAATTAGACCTTAGATTTTTAAAGATGGTATTGTGGAGATCTTGATGGAATAATTGCAAAACGCCTTACAAGAAATAATAAAGCACATTCTATTTATCATTCTAGGATTCATATTATTGACAAGTTTACCCTTAACCACCAGTATGTGAAACCTACAATATGAATAACAACAAAAACATTTTGAAAATTCTAAGAAAATATATATTCCTTAGTGTACCAAAGAAAACTCATCTTGTTCATTTACTTCTATACAAGTAGTATTCAGTACTAATGCATGAATATCAATGTATTAAAAAGTACCTGCACTTTTTCTGTCCACAGCACAGAAAATAATTCAAAGATTAGAGTCCAATTTTGAAATTAAAATGTGGATAAAGAATAGACAATGATGGGCCGGGCGCGGTGGCTCACGCCTGTAATCCCAGCACTTTGGGAGGCCAAGGCGGGTGGAGACCATCCTGGCTAACACGGTGAAACCCTGTCTCTACTCAAGATACAAAAAATTAGCCGGGCGTGGTGGCGGGCGTCTGTAGTCCCAGCTACTCGGGAGGCTGATGCAGGAGAATGGCGGGAACCCGGGAGGCAGAGCTTGCAGTGAGCCGAGATCGCGCCACTGCACTCCAGCCTGGGTGACAGCGTGAGACTCCGTCTCAAAAATAAGAAAAAGAAAAAAAAAAAAGAAAAAGAATAGACAATGATGGCATAGTGAAATTATTTATTATTTCACTTTCAAGGTAAGATTAGAGAAAGGCAATTTGCTATATGTAGGAATTATGTTTCATTAACAACCAGGAGCAGTGAGGGCTGAAATCACATTCTTAAATACATTAACACAATTTTTATCGTTTCTCCCAGAGACAGAGTGTTGTGTTTAGTTGTTATTAGTATTCAGCTTAAGGGCAAATTGCAGTGAAAATTTTGTTGAGGTGAACTGAGGTCTCAGCTATTTACCATGGCCAAAATGAAATTGATTACACACCTTGAACACTGCCTATACTAAAATAAGTGTTGTTTAGCATAAAACAAATGAGAGAAAATAATATATGTTAGCACACAAAATCAAACTTTTGATGAGTTAAAAATTACATAACATTTAAGTATGTCTTTAACAATGTTCCTTATTAAGAAAACATTGAGGGCCAATGCTTTACCGCTATAATCCCAGCACTTTGGGAGGCCAAGGCAGGAGGACCACTTGAGGCCAGGAGTCTGAGGCCACCTGGGAAAAACAGCGAGGTGTTTAAAATGTTTAAAGTTTACAAAAAATGTTTAAAGTTAACAGGATGTAGTGGCACATACCTGTAGTCCCAGTTACTCAGAAGATTCAGACAAGAAGATGGCTTGAGACCAAGAGGTGAGGGCTGCAGTGAGTCATGATCACGCCACAATACTCCATTCTGGGAAACAGCATGAGACTCAGTCTCTAAAAAAAAAAGAAAGAGAGAGAAAAAAAGAAAAAATTCAGTGTGAGACCAAGATAAATTCAATAATAAAAAAAAAGTCTCCTAAATCTACCAGAATTCAAGAAGAAATTATCCTTACTAATTTGAGAAATGTAGATTGTGGAATTTCTCATTTATTATATTGGAAACCTTTTGTCTCTGAGCAAAAAGTAATATCTTTAAAAACTGCTATTCAACAAACACATTCATTTAGAAATAGATAAAGTCAAAGATTCATAGAACGTTAAGACTGATACTACTTGCTTATTAGAGAAAGGATTATTTTCACATATTCGATTTATATCTGTAATTACAAAATCATAAAAAGTTAAAGAACTACATTTACTAGTTTACATCTAGAACTGAAATAAAATAATAATAGCAATGATCATTAAAATAATGATAATGATTATAATGATGATGATATGATGACAAAAACATGTGACAGAATGATAGTATTTAATATTTGCTTGAAATGGAAAATTGTCCTTTAGCTTTTACTATTGGAAAAAAATATATACACTGAAATAGCTTTATAAGCATCATAATACCACTTATAATAGGAAGCATAAAAGTTAGTACATACAATTTGCAGACTTTACATATTTTGGTTCAAGTGAATCTGTTACTGGGGGTCCTGGTTACTCCAAAAAGGGAGCTCTTTTCCATCCAGTTTCACAAAGCCAATATGCAAAACCAAAGTGAGTGTCAAGCAGTGCAAATTTTATTCAATGGTCACAGAATGGGAGAAGTGGGAGTGTAGCTCACGAATCAATTTCTCAGCTCTTGGGAAGAGGGAATTTACAAATATAGAGTATATTCAATGATGGGGCTAGGCATTAAGAGGCAGGGGAGAAATATTCATGTTTTTCTTAAAAAGAGACAGAGATTTTCTTAGAATTAAGGAACCACCTCTTTTCTGTCCTTTTTGGGTCTCTTCTAGTCATTGTCATGGCAATTGTCAACTGTCATTGTCATTTATCATGGAAAGTGAAATGAAGCTAGAGGTTCTTCAGAGGTCAAGCTGCCACTGTGGATTCTGCCAACTTCAGTTGATTTAGTCCTAGGAAGAAACTTACGGTCTCAGACATGCTGATTCTCAAAATGAAGCAGAGTTAAAGCTGAGTAGAAATTTAGCTGTCCCTTAGACACTGCCTTGGGCAACACAGGCAGGGTAGGCGTCCTGCTAAGTCACTTAGGCATTATATGGATCCAGTTAAATCATGTAGGCATTGTATTGAGCAAAAACAGTGGGGTAGGGGTTCAGCCAAGCCTTGTAAGCACTACCACGGGTAACAAGCCCACAAGCCTGGCCTCAGCATTCCCATCAATATCATAACACAATGTAATTGCACACAGATATATAGAGAAAGATATACATTAATACATACATTTGAATTAAAGATAACTATTTAAAGACCTTTGCAAGTGCTTCATACTAGGATAGGTCCTTGAAAATTTTTCTTTAGTCCGAGCGCAGTTGCTCACGCCTGTAATCTCAGCACTTAGGGAGGCCAAGGCGGGCAGATCATGACGTCAGGAGTTTGAGACCAGCCTGACCAACATGGAGAAACCCCTCTCTACCAAAAAATGCAAAAACTAGCCGGGCGTGGCATCGGGTGCCTGTAGTCCCAGCTACTCAGGAGGCTGAGGCAGAGAATCATTTGAACCCAGGAGGTGGAGGCTTCAGTGAGCCAAGATCATGCCACTGCACTCCAGCCTGGGTGACAGAGTGAGACTCTGTCTCAAAAAAAAAAAAAAAAAAAAAAAGAGAGAGAGAGAAAATATTTATTTAAGCTTAAGCTTTCCATGTATCAATGTCTTCATTGGGTCATGATGATACTTAATATGTGCAGAACTTGAAAAATAACACAAACTAAAATGCTGAAAATGCCTGGAAGAATTGCTGATATACACATTTTTTCCCTTCTTTCCTTCTTTTCTCTTGGTTTCATTTTTTTGTCTTGTTCTCTTACTGCACATAATTTTTTTTAAAAATAAGCATGGTTAATATGGATATTTTCCTGGTATCATCCATATTGTTTTCTGAGATTTTTCATAGAATTAGTTTCTCTTCCTGTTATTTGGCATTTATCTCTGTTATTTCGATGTCTTATAAAAGTCTATACAAAAGTAACCTTTAAAAAATTCTTTCTTTAAAAAAAATGGGCAAGCTAATTAGCCTGCTATGTTGATTGTTTAAAAATGAAAATGTATACAATGTTATTATAAGGCAATCTCAAAAAATATCTTGCCTATGACTGAAGTTCTAGAACATGGTAATTCTGTCATCGGTATGCACAGTGGCATGGCATGTGCAAATGGCAGATGTAATACAATCAGATTTTGTGAGGAAAATAAATACTTCTTATGGGCTGGGCACATGCCTGTAATCCCAGCACTTTGGGAAACAGGAGGATCACTTGAGACCAGCACAAGGCCAGCCTGCATGACATAGTGAGACCCACTCCACAGAAAAAAAAAAAAAATTACCTCGTCATGGTGGTGCATGCCTATATTTTCAGCTACTTGAGAGGCTGAGGTGGGAGGATCACTTGAGCACTGGAGTTAGAGGCTGTAGAAAGCCATGATCACAACACGCCACTTTATCCCAGGTGACAGACTGAGACCCAGTCTCACTAAATAAATAAATTAATTAATTAATTAGATATATATCTATATATGTATATATACACACACACAAATACATACATTTTCTTATTATACATAACTTCATAATTTCTTATGCCACAATGTGATTCATAAAATTCAATTAAATTATTTATTGAGTATCTACCGTGTACAAATCACTGTCCTAGGTCCTGGGAATTCAAATCCACTTATTTGATTTGATATGTCAATTCAATTTCTATAACTGTAATAGAGACTCTGAAGGATGAAAATAATTTTAATAAACATTTTCTGCACTTGCAAGTAAAGCAGATTATATTTCTTGAGAAGCTATTAATATATATTGAGCAAAATAGGTTAAAAGTGAAATAAATTTTAAATTTAATTTTATTACTAATTCCTCACATTTAATATGCAAAATTGCATTGTTTATTGCTGAGAAAATGAAACAGGCGGTATTTTCAAATCCTATTTACCTATAAAATCTTTATCTCAGAGCAACAATTAATGTCTTTTAAAACTAATGTTCTAGAATAAAAATGGAAAGAGAAAGAATTAGACCAAGAGGAAGGAGATAAAGATGAAGACCGTTATGATGATCCACTTCCACTAAATGAACAGTAAATATATTTTCTCTTCCTTATGATTTTCTTAATAACATTTTCTTTTCTCTACCTTACTGGATTATAAGCATACAACGTATTATGCATATAGCATACAAAATATGTGTTAATTGTTTATGTTAATCAGTAGGGCTTCTGGTCAACAGTAGGCTATTAGTAGTAAAGGTTTTGGGGAGTCAAAAGTTATACATGGATTTTCAACTGCATGAGTCAGCACCCCTAACCCCCGCATTGTTCAAGGGTAAACTATAAGAGGAGACTTTTCAACCACTATCTATCAACTCCTTCCCCACTCTCTCTGGCTTCTTGGCTATAAATCATCACTTACCCTTGTTGTATTTGAAGTTGAGCCTGTGTGTGTATGTGTGTGCATGTGTGTGTGTGTGTATATATATATATATACACATTGCTATAGCAAAGATTTTGTACCCTTTGTTTGTTGTTTTATATATTAAAGTCTGACAATTTTTTTATTATTTTCTAATTGGCTTATTGATCTCTCATTACATTTTTCAATGTAAATGTAGAATGGGGCAGTTTTTTTTTTTTAAGCAAATTTCAAATTTGCATCCTGTTTAGGCTAAAGCGTGACAAAAGCAGCTATCAAAGCTCACCTTAACCTTTTGAGTTCTCTTTTTTCTCTTTGATTTTGGCCTTGTAACTCTTTATTAAGTTATCAGAATTTTGATGTTTATATGAAGTTTTGTTTCTTGTGTTTTTTGTTTTAATATTTAAACTGACATTCTATTTGTTTTTAACAGAATGATTAGTTTGAATAGATGAGCTTGCCCCAATGACACTTCAGAATCCATTATGTATATTGAATAACAAAATAACAACTTTTAATTATATCAGCAGAAATGTCTTTATACCGAAGTTATGAATAATAGTGAAATAATTGGAGCAATGCAAACATGCATAAATAGCAACAATTTTCAACTTAGGTATTTGATTGTATAAGTGTAAAAGAAAATATTATTCTAGCAGAAAGACTATTGAAGACTATTAAAACTGAGTATTGTAATGAAAGATAAGGCAAGACTCCAAATACAACGAGGGTAAATGATGATTTATAGCCAAGAAGCCAGAGTTGGGAAGGGGTTGGCAGATAGAAAATTAACAAAAAGAAACATCGAGGTATGAGAATTCTTGCCAAAACAAATTGAATAATTTTTGCTTTAGGCCGGTGAGTGTGATCAGATGTCGAGAGTGGGAAATAAGAAATTCAATTAGATTTTGAGAGTGACCAAGGGTAGAAGATTCTTTCTAAACTAACTTAGCAGAATTCTTGCTAAGACTGGGCTACAGGCCCAGCAGGCATGAGAGCCAAGGTTGAGGCCTAGTCAAAAAGAAGACTCAGAAGAACCTGACTAAGCTTTAGACAGGGATTCTTTTTCATTAATATATTATGGATTTGTTAAACTTTCCTCTTCAAATAATTTTATTATGCATGATATTTATTCTTTTATCATGAAATATAACTTGAGCACCTATCATGTTTTAGTTATACTTTTAGGAAATGTGGAATCCAATGGCTGAAAAATGCCAGTTTTCTTGGTCTAGTAGAGAAAATATTCAATTAACAAAGAAGCAAAAAATTAATAATTTTAGATAATAATCAGCTTATGAAGAAAATGTATTCATGAAAGAAAAAGTTTAGAAAGGGTGGTCTGGGAAGGATTTTCTTCTTTTTTTTTTTTTTTTTTTTGAGATGGAGTCTCACTCTGTCGCCCAGGCTGGAGTGCAGTGGCGCAATCTCAGCTCACTGCAAGCTCCGCCTCCCGGGTTCACGCCATTCTCCTGCCTCAGCCTCTCCGAGTAGCTGGGACTACAGGTGCCCGCCACCACGCCTGGCTAATTTTTTTTTTTTGTATTTTTAGTAGAGACGGGGTTTCACCGTGGTCTCGATCTCCTGACCTCGTGATCCGCCCGCCTCGGCCTCCCAAAGTGCTGGGATTACAAGCGTGAGCCACCACGCCCAGCCTTTTTTTTTTAAATTATACTTTAAGTTTTAGGGTACATGTGCACAACGTGCAGGTTTGTTACATATGTATCCATGTGCCATGTTGGTGTGCTGCACCCATTAACTTGTCATTTAACATCAGGTATATCTCCTAGTGCTATCCCTCCCCGCCTCCCACCACCCCACAACAGGCCCTGGTGTGTGATGTTCCCCTTCCTGTGTCCAAGTGCTCTCATTGTTCAGTTCCCACCTGTGAGTGAGAATATGTGGTGTTTTGTTTTTTGTCCTTGTGATAGTTTGCTGAGAATGATGGTTTCCAGCGTCATCCATGTCCCTGCAAAGGACATGGACTCATCCTTTTTTATGGCCGCATAGTATTCCATGGTATATATGGCCACATTTTCTTAATCCAGTCTATCATTGTTGGACATTTCTAACAAGATAACATTCGAGTCAAAATTTAATGACTGAGAATTCAGACTTGAAGAATGGGGAGATAGCATCCTGAGTAGAGGTAGCCTGCAGAAACCCCCAAAGCAGGAACAAATCTGGGAATACCTGCTAAATGAACTCCCAGCTTCTCAGCTTCTACTCTGCTTACTGCCAGTCTATTTTTTATGAATAGCCCAACTGATCTCCCCAAAACATAGATCACACCTTGTCACTTCTCTGCTCATGATTTTGCAATGACTTCTGGCCTCACTCAGGCTCAAATGCATCATGTGTACTGTGTTCTACATGATCTGTTCATTTCTCCATGTTCTGCTTCTTCATGCCAGCCTTTGGGATCCCAGCTACTTCCATTCTCATCATTGTTCATTCAGCTGCAGCCATAATAGCCTGTTTGCTGCTATTTGAAAACACCACACATGCTCCATTCAGGACCATTACACTTACTTCTTCCTCCTTCCTCAAATGCTTTCATAAATGGCTCACTTAATTTTGGTCCCTGCTCAAATGTCACTTTAGCAAAGAGATTTTTACAAATAATCCTTAATTTAAATAGCATCCTTCCAACTTATTCTCAAGTCGTTTGCCCTGTTTATTCTTCTCCATTGAACTTATAAACTCCCAGTATTATATCTAGTAGTCTCATCTTATCCACACTTTTCCTTTCCATGGTTTCGGTTACCCTCAGTCAACTGGGGGTCCAAATATAGGTAAGTACAGTATAATAAGATATTCTGAGAGAGAGAGGGAGAGAGACCACATTCACATTACTTTTATTATAGTATATTGCTATATTGCTATTAATGTTCTATTTTATTCTTAGTGGCTCTTTATCTCTTTGGTATAGATTGAATATTTGTCCCCACCCAAATCTCACATTGAAATGTAATCTCCAATGTTGGAGGTGGGGCCAGGTGAGAGATGTCTGGGTCATGGGTTTGGATCCCTCATAGTTAGGTGCTGTCCTTGCCACGGCAAGTGAGTTTTTGTGAAATCTGGTTGTTTAAAAGTGTATGCACCTCCCCACCCACTCTCTCTCTTGCTCCTGCTCTGGCCGTGTGACCTGCCTACCCTTCACTTCATCTTCCACCTTCTGCCATGAGTAACAGCTAACTGAGGCCTCCTCAGGCACCAAGCAGATGCTGGCTCCATGCTTGTACAGCCTTCAGAAGCGTGAGCTAATTTTGTTTATAAATTACCCAGTCTCAGATGTTTCTTTACAGCAATGCAAGAATGGCCTAACTCTTACTATGCCTAACTTATAAATTGAACTTTATTATAGGTGTGTATGTATGGAAAATACATAACATATATAGGTTTCAGTACTGTCTGCAGTTTCCGACATCTACTGAGGAATTTGGAACAGATGCCCTTTGGATAGGGGGTCTACTGTATACTTATTTGTTATTTATTTTCACTTACTTTGCTGCCTCCAAGAGTGTAAGCTCCAGGAAATCAGGGATTTCCTAGTTTTATTTTAAAATGGTATCCTCAGCACTCAAAAGAGCTTATAAAAGACAGTGGGTATTGAAAATTTGTTTCTCGACTGAATTATCATTCTGAGCTATGTACTATTGTAATATTCATTGGACTGATGAGAAAATTATAATTCACAGAATTTATGTCTTAGCAAAAGCTGCTTAGCTGGTAAGACGTAAACCTGCTTATGTTATTTTAAAACTGATTTTTCATTTCTTGGTAAAACACATTTGAGAATTATGGATAACAGTGTAACATTTATTTTTTAAATAAAAATTGTAATAATCACCATGTCTTTAAAATAAAAAAAATGCTTTTTAAAAAGAAGTCCTAGAATAGATAAAGAATAAACATCTCTTAGTTAAATATAATTGTAGAAAATGTTAGAAAATTAGAGAGACAAAATTTCCAGTGTGCATATCATGTTTCTTAGGTAATGGGTGGCTTGCAAGATGATTCTCCAGGAAAATGTTTTATAATTCAAAGCCCATTCTCCTTGGTGGAAAAACTCAGACACAAGAATTCAGAATTATTGCAAATGCTACAGTATCAAATGCTAACAATTATAATAAAAGAGGTTTAACTTGTTTGTAATGGCTTTAAAAGATGAGCTACTATATATCACTTCTCCTTTATCTGACTTACACTAAAAAGAAAAAAAGTTTGGTATTCATAGACTGTGTAATCCACATATACAAATTTGGAAATAGGTGGTCCAGTTCAAACCAGTAACTGTCAGACAAAGGGTATAGATTTCATTCCTCATCCTCTGATCTAAAGATTTCCATATTTTGATCTTATAAAAGCTTTCATGTGTTTTGGAAGTTGCATATTTGCTAATGGTAGAGGTTAGACTGAAAGCATTTAGAAATGAACCATCTTAATTGAAAGTAAGACAAATGCAGATGCATTATAAAATAATTATTTTTAAAGCTTTCAGATGAATATGAGAAATTAGAGATAAAAAAGCAGGTAGAATGATTACTTGATAAATTGGAGTATTGTGTTTTGAAAGGAAGGCAAATACTAAGCAACAAGGACAATTGTGAGACTATATAATTAAGCCTTTTCATGAAAGAAAAAAATTCCTCTTCTTACCCATAGTTTGAGGCTGTCTTTAGCATAAAAGATAAGGTTGCAATTAGAGGGATGCACAGCACAAGTACCAAATTATGTTTATTAGAGGATAAAAGATTCACATGTAAGTGTATTTTGTGTTGTTAAAATGAAAATTACATGAATTGGCTTTGATAGAACATAATAGAACATTTTTGCTATGATGATATATTTTCTTTTTAAATGGCCTTAACTGAAAAAGCTGTAGAAGTGACTTATATTTAGCAATTTCTTTAGCCACTGTCAGTTAGGATCTTAAGGAATTATGTGAACTTAAAATACAAATGACATGACTTTTAGAAAATGTTATAGCAGAAGATATTTAAATAAAATGTAAAATAGGATTTAAAGTCAGGAATATATATGCCAGTGAAATGAACAATTAACTTCGTTACATAAATCTTAAATCTTATAATGCACTTCTTATATTTATTATAACAAATTATGAAGTAAGCTATTGTATTATATTGTCTGATTAAATTTTGGAGGTAAAGTACTTTCTTTTGCATTCCTCCTGCTTCTTTTGGAAGACAACAAGAATAGTTCATTTTTAAAAGTGCATTAAATGTTTATGTCAACTGACCTATCATTTAGTTTAATAAGGAAAGAAATTTATCAGGCTTAACTTTGAAATATTTGTACGTAAATTTTCCACAGCAAATATGCAGAGCCAGGCTGACTTCGGGCACTCAACATACTTTTGTGCTACTTTCCTTAGTTGTGTATGCTTAGATAATTCAATTTAATGTTATTAATAAATTGAATAAAAAGAGAATCAGAAGGATAAATATTTGTGCATACACACTCACATGGAAACAAAAACATACACATGTACTCAGGTGCATGCACACACCCACGTGGTGAAGAAGTAAAGTAACATCCACATTGTTCTGTGAATTCATAGGTCCTTCTATTCAATTCTTTAACTCAAGCCTTGCAAATATATGGCAGGGTATAGAAATATGTGAGGAACTCCAAGCAGGATGTACAATGATGGGACAATAAATTATTTTTAAAAAAATTACTGATATGGAGGAATCAAGTGAGAGTTCGATTTCTAAAAAAAAAAGACAAGAGCTGTTCTCTTTAAGGCTCGGAAACATCTGAAATAATAGGAAAAGATGAAAGCTCCTTACAATTGGCTGGAGAAGTAATCAATTTGTAGAAGAATGATAGCATGAAAAACATCTGTGAATAGAACCTGGATGAGTTGGAGGAAAATTTGATAAAATTCTTGCATTCATTCTGTAGCAAAATATAGTAAGTGAAATAGAAAGGTGAAATTATTGTAAAACAGTGTGGGAATATTTAGTGTAATCCAAATTTTGTTTTGTTTTTTTGTAAAAATTTTGTCATGCTACTATAAAAAAATACCCAAAACTGAGAGGCTTAATATAACATAAATTTATCATCTCTCAGTTCTATGAAGCTAAAGCCTGAAATCTAGGTGTTGGCAGGGCCATGCTTCTTCTGAAGCCTATAGAGAAGATGCTCCTTTGCCTCTTCCCAGCTTCTGGTGGTGGCCATGGATCCTTAGTGTTTCGCAGCTTATAGCAGCATAACTCCCACCTTTGCCTCCATCTGCACGTGACATTCTCCCTGCATCCCTCATCATCTTCCTCCTGTGTATGTCTGTCTCTGTGTCCAAATTTTCAATTTTTAAAAGGAAACCATCATTACTGGGTTAGGGCCTACTCTGAAGACGTCATTTTAAATCGATTACACCTTTAAAAACAGTATTTCCATAAAAGGTCACATTCTAAGGTATTGAGGGTTAGGACTTCAATTCATCTTTGGGGTAGAGGGAGATATGACCTATCCCGTAACAATGTTACTTCCAGTACGTTGCATAAGAAACACATACACTGGACCAGGTTCTAAGATCTGGGGAGGGAATATACATGAAGATAAAGAACTGAGCTTCAATACAAACCTATCCTACCCCTAATTCAGACTGCATTGCATCCTCTGGCACCTCACCTAGTCTTTCAATGTCTCTTCATCTGTAAATTGTAGTACTCCCTGAAAAGTTGTAAGGATTGACAGCATGACCTTGGGAGTCCAGTCTTAAAAATATCCTATTGATGAATATCACAAGAGTAGTCTTTGCTCAGTTTATGTAGCAAAGTCAGCTGGTCGACATATGACTGAAACCTAAGACACGTTTTCTAATCAAGGCAACAAATTAACCCCCTATCTTGCTCAGGAAAAAAGCCCTCCAGATGAACATAAGCAAGTTACTTTATCTCCTCATCTTAAAATCTGGTTCTGGTATTTCAGCAATTGTGTAGAACTCTCTAAATTAAAACTAACTCATACAAATTAAAACGTGTAAATCCTTCGAAAAGTTGCTAAACAAGCTTATCCATTTTTAAGGTTCATAGAAGAACAACTGCTGTCAACTTTTCTAAAAAACTTAAAAGCAAAGATTGTTAGTGTTATTTTATATTATTTCTAATAAGATAATGTCACTGTCTCCTATAATTATTTCCATTATTTTGTATTAAAAAAATCTCAACGTTACTTTTATTTTCAATTCTGTGTCTATAATACTAGATTAAAATTGAGATACTGAATTACACTTAAAACAGTAAAGAATTCCTTATCAAATATTTTCTTTTTTTCATTATATTTTAAGTTCTGGGATACATGTGCAGAACATGAGGGTTTGTTACATAGGCATACAGGTGCCATGGTGGTTTACTGCACCCATCAACCCACAATCTATATTAGATATTTCTCCTAGAGCTATTCCACCCATTGCCCCCCACCTCACAACAGGCCCCAGTATGTGATAGTCCCCTCCCTTTGTCCATGTCTTCTCATTGTTCAACCCAACTTATGAGTGAGAACACACAATGTTTGGTTTTCAGTTCCAGTATAGTTTGCTGCGAATGATGGATTCCAGCTTCATCCATATCCCTACAAAGGATGTGAACTCATTCTTTTATATGGCTGCATAGTATTCCATGGTGTGTATGTGGCACATTTTCTTTACCCAGTTTATCACTGATGAGCATTTGGATTGGTTCCAAGTGCTTACTATTGGAAATAGTGCTGCAATAAACATACATGTGCATGAGTCTTTATAGTAGAATGATTTATAACCCTTTGGGTACATAGACATTAATGGGATTGCTGGGTCAAACGGTATTTCTGGTTCTAGATCCTTGAGGAATAGCCACACTGTCTTCCACAATGGTTGAACTAATTTACACGCCCACAAAAAATGTAAAAGCATTCCCATTTCTCCACATTTTCTCTAGCATCTGTTGTTTCCTGACTTTTTAATGATTGGCATTCTAACTGGCATGAGATGGCATCTCATTTTGGTTTTGATTTGCATTTCTCTAATGACCAGTACTGATGAACTTTTTTTTTATATGTTTCTTAGATGCATAAATGTCTTCTTTTGAGAAGTTTCTGTTCATATCCTTCACCCACTTTTTGATGGGTTTTTTTTTTTTTCCTATAAACTTCTTCAAGTTCCTTTTAGATTCTGGATATTAGCCCTTTGTCAGATGAATAAATTGCAAAAATTTTGTCTCATTCTGTGGGTTGCCTGTTCACTCTGATGATAGTTTCTTTTGCTGTGCAGAAGCTCTTTAGTTTAATTAGATCCCATTTGTCAATTTTGGCTTTTGTTGCCATTGCTTTTGGTGTTTTACACATGAAGTCCTTGCCCATGCCTATGTCCTGAATGGTATTGCCTAGGTTTTCTTGTAGGATTTTAATGGTTTTAGGTCTAACATTTAAGTCTTTAATCCATCTTGAATTAATTTTTGTATAAGGTGTGAAGAAGGGATCCAGTTTCAGCTTTCTACATATGGCTAGCCAGTTTTCCCAGCACCATTTATTAAATAGGGAATCCTTTCCCCATTTCTTGTTTTTGTCAGGTTTGTCAAAGATCAGATAGTTGTAGATATGCGGCATCATTTCTGAGGCCTCTGTTCTGTTCCATTGATCTATGTCTCTGTTGTGGTACCAGTACCATGCTGTTTTGGTTACTGTAGCCTTGTAGTATAGTTTGAAGTCAGGTAGCATGATGCCTCCAGCTTTGTTCTTTTGGCTTAGGATTGACTTGGTGATGCGGGCTCTTTTTTGGACAGGTAACCTACAGAATGGGAGAAAATTTTTGCAACCTACTCATCTGACAAAGGGCTAATATCCAGAATCTACAATGAACTCAAACAGACTTACAAGAAAGAAACAAACAACCCCATCAAAAAGTGGGCAGAGGACATGAACAGACACTTCTCACAAGAAGACATTTATGCAGCCAAAAAACACATGAAAAAATGCTCATCATCACTGGCCATCAGAGAAATGCAAATCAAAATCACAGTGAGATACCATCTCACACCAGTTAGAACGACCATCATTAAAAAGTCAGGAAACAACAGGTGCTGGAGAGGATGTGGAGAAATAGGAACACTTTTACACTGTTGGTGGGACTGTAAACTAGTTCAACCATTGTGTAAGTCAATGTGGCGATTCCTCAGGGATCTAGAACTAGAAATACCATTTGACCCAGCCATCCCATTACTGGGTATATACCCAAAGGACTATAAATCATGCTGCTATAAAGACACATGCACACGTATGTTTATTGCGGCACTATTCACAATAGCAAAGAGTTGGAACCAACCCAAATGTCCAACAACGATAGACTGGATTAAGAAAATGTGGCACATATACACCATGGAATACTATGCAGCCATAAAAAATGATGAGTTCGTGTCCTTTGTAGGGACATGGATGAAACTGGAAACCATCATTCTCAGTAAACTATCGCAAGGACAAAAAACCAAACACCGCATGTTCTCACTCATAGGTGGGAATTGAACAATGAGAACTCATGGACACAGGAAGGGGAACATCACGCTCCGGGGACTGTTGTGGGGTGGGGGGAGTGGGGAGGGAGAGCATTAGGAGATATACGTAATGCTAAATGACGAGTTAATGGGTGCAGCAAAACAACATGGCACATGGATACATATGTAAGAAACCTGCACATTGTGCACATGTACCCTAAAACCTAAAGTATAATAATAAAAAAAGCGATTCTAACTGATATAACTAGCATATAAATTTTGAAAGCTTTCTTGATGAATTGCATTTTAATAAAATATATTATTGTATAAATATTTTCCTGAAAGCCTGTGAATGGAAAATATATTTTAAAGAATAATAACTTCAGAAAACAGTACTTTCAACTTTTAAATTTTTCCATTACCAGTATTTTATAATAGTGGCTATGTTGGCTGAACTAAATATCTACAAGTAAAATTTTTATTTTTATTTTTTCTGTGAACATTACTATAGTATGATTCTCACATGCTGGCTTAAATTTTACTTGCCATAATCTGAAACATGCCTTTTATCAAAATAAAGTCATGAAATATTAAAATCAGAAATTAATATTGAAATCAGCAAACATCTGTTGATTGTTTAATACGGTACTAAATTAGGCTTTCTTGAGACCAAAAACTATAACGTATGTATATTATTTGCCATGAGATAATGTAAAATGAAGCTTCATATGAACAAAGAAAGCAAAAACAACATGCCAAACCCTGCACAAAAAGACTTACCATAAGACAAACTGCTGTAACAAGCCCCTCTTGGACAACCCATTTTTCTGATGAACTACAGTCTCTTTTGGTAAAATGAATATCAACTTTGGCTGAAGATGTTCCTGCTGGTCTTTGGCTCTTGAGCACTGACATTACTAGTGATGATTTTATTTTTTTTAATTTTTATTTATTTTATTTTATTTTTTAGAGATGGGGTCTCACTCTGTCACCCAGACTGAAGTACAGTGGCAGAATCATACCTCACTGCAGCCTCCAACTCTTGGGTCCAAGCTATCCTCCCACCTCAGCGTCCCGAGTAGCTAGGATGACACCTAGTGTGCACACCACCGCACCTGTTTTTTGTTTGTTTGTTTGTTTGTTTTGTTTTGTTTTGTTTTTTAAGAGACAGAGGGATATGTGTCTTCTTATATGACTCAGGCTGGTCTCAAACACATAGCCTCAAGCAATCCCCCTGCTTTGGCTTCCCATAACGCTAGGATAGCAAGCATGAATCACCACTCCTGGTCCCCAGTATTGCTTTTGTATTGATTAATTCATGTCACATTTTTATAACATTTAACATTTTCAGCAATATGAATTCAAATGAATAAACTAAGTTGCAAACATCATGGTAAACTGTAGTTCCATCCAACTGTATCGAAGATGTCTAATCCTTTAATATGTCAACCCTGCCCACACCTATGGCCAACCACCTCCTCATAGATTACCAAGGAAAAGAAATCAGAGGTAAATGTTATGTAATATATGCATATAACAGACTAACATGGCTGAACTATATAATTGATTTTAGAGACATTGGTGAGGTAAATCTGTAATGACCAATCGAATCTGGTTTCATCCCTTGTCAACTGTATTTTATTCACAATTTTGAGAATAGGTGAGGCATAGTATAATTTGATTGTGAACATAAATCTGGTGCCTGTGAATAGGAAAAAAAGACTGGATAAATATTAGGAGGGATATGGAGAGGTGAAAAACAATGAAGAATATTAAATAGTTCCCATCTGCACTGCACAATTTCTCAGTACATTATTTTAATTAATTCCATACAGCACCATAATTGTATATTTTTGTACACTTTCAGTCATTTGTCAAAAGTACTTTATGGTGTTTTTTTTTTTTAACAGTTTGTCTACAATGCCTACTTTATTTCAGAAATCAGGCACTTAATGCAAATTCATTGAAGATTGAACCAATTATTTTTCTTCACAGACATAATTTTACTTTTTTAAAATTTTTTTAATAGTTTTTGATGGATGGGAGACTTTTGTAATTTAAATGAAATGGAAATTGTTTTAGGTCAAATGTATAATTGTGCTAAATCTTTCCATGTTTGATAAGCTATTCGCAATAAATTTGTACACTATTTAGCCAGTATTCCTAGACACTTTATCGTCTCCTTTTTCTAGTAAAGCATTTGAATCCTAGGATCCAGCAAAAGATAACACTTATAATTTAATATGTCAATAAAAGATACATAATTCAATTTAAAAAGGCTGCTGTAACCAGTTTGACTATAGCATATTATAGCTATTATTGAAATAGATGAAAGATAGTAGATTAAATACTTTATGGTAATTTTATGGTACTGAGATTTGTTTTCTTGTCACAGCTGAACTGAGATTTCTTATCACATAGCTATAAAAGAGATTTCTAGATTTACATATCTAATATTTGCATTATAAAAATAAAGCACCACAATTATTTGCGTATCAAGGGTATCCGTAACAAATATGCAATAACATGAACATACGCAAATGATTGACACACTTTTCCACTTTGCATCCTGATATTGTTTTACTTCTGTCATAGACATGATACATGGTTGAACTCTGAAGGCATGGTAAGGGAAAATGGAAGAAAAAAAAACAAATATAACAAAGACCTCATATTATCACTTATTTGGGCTTACTAATCATCAATTTCCTGCATTAAGACTATTTTAAAAAAATCTATGAGAATAAGTACATTTCCACGAAAATGTGGTAAACAACAAAAATATACCAGGATCAATTATCAAACAATAAGGAGTTATTGAAGAATTATAATGTCTGCTTCAATATGGCGGAAACATTACCATTAAAACTTTTTTGTATAGTAATTAGCAAAAAATAAACTTCCACTTGGGAAAATTATGCTTGCATAAAAGAAAGTTAATGCATTTTATCCATCTAGTAGCATTTATCATTGATCCTGTTTTTTAAAAATTGCAGTACTTGAAGCATTTTAATAGCATTCACTTGCTTTTGGCATTTTGAAAATATTTATATCACTCATATTGTCCAGAATCTTTCCAGAATCATTTTCTACCTTTTTCCATCGTATTCTGTGCCTGAGGAGGCTGAACTTCATGGACTGAGTCAATAGGCTCTCTGACCCTTGAACTTCTCACTGGATTTAGGCCATCTGAAGAGAAAATTAGGGGGCAGGGTGACAGTAAGAGTGAAATATATTCCTGGCTCATTTTTTGTCTGGTTGCACATTAGCTATGGCTAATTCTCAACTGAAGTCATAGTTCCTGTCAGATGGCCATGTGAGACTACAGCACTCCCTTCAGGTTGTGGGAATCTCTCCATCTTCCTCACTCCTTGAAGATGAGAGGTGATGATACTCTTCAACCTGTTAGGCCCAGTGTGGAGGGTTCATCATTCCATGTTGGTTTTCCTTTACCATGCTGATACCTTTGTAAATATCATTTTATTCAATGCCCTTTAATTACTACATTTGAGGGTGGCAACTGCTTCTGCCTAGAACTTGAACTGTTACATTTTTCTTGAATTTAGTATAGTATTTTTATATTGGACAATATCATAATTCAAATACCCAACATTATCAGAAAAGTAAAAATGTTGGATTTTTAGTATACTGACTTATAAGCACATGAGTAAGTGACCTTCAGTAAATACTCATTACACATTTGCCTGCTAACTTAGGGTATAGTTACTCAAAGTTAACTTTTTTGATGAGTAGAGTCATTATCAATTAAAATAGTTTATTAACACTTATAGTTTAAACTTTAGGTACAAATATAGATGACATGGATCAACAGAAGTTAGGTGTTAAAATGGACTGTGCAAAATTGTCTTCTAGGAAAGCTTATCATTTGTACTACCACTAACATCATAAGAAAATAAATATTTCTGGGCAGTAACAGTATGGATTTTGTATATATTTTTTAATTTTGTCAGTCAATTAACAAAAAGTAGCATCTTAGTATTGTTTTAATTAGTATTTTGGCTGCTAATGAAGCTGGATTTATTTTTATGTGCATATTGACAATGTGCATTATTTTTTAGTGAAATGTCTCCTCACAGTTTTATTCATTTATGTTGGAGTAATTAAGTTTTAGAAGGCTCTGATGTCCAAGATTTTATTGAAGGCAATATAAATTATATAAAATATAAATTATGATGTTTTCCATTGATGTGAGGTAGACGTGGAGGACATTCTTGAGTGAAGATGATGAGTTTTGTTTTGGACAAATGATACATTTGTGGGTACCCATGGATGTCATTTATATGACATGGGTAGACGGATGGGTAGTTGATTTTACAGTATATTAGAGCTTGGTAAAGAGTTTTGTACTGTAAATATAAATTTGTGAAAGTTCAGAGTACATAAAATTTAAATACTCTAAACGATTAGTGTGTAAAGTGATTTTTAAAAACTATAATATTATAGAGAATACCAATTTAATGGCTTTGGAAAGAAGTTCATGTAGAAGAGGCAGAAGGTGCAGAGAAGGAATAGAAAAATTAGAAGCATGTAATATCATAGAAAGTGAGAGAAAATGTTATCAAATATTGGGAAAGGTCAAATAAAATGGAAACAAAAAATTACAGTTTTTTAATTAACAAAAATATTTCCTTAGTGACTGTGTTGAGAGACATTTTAGTGTTATGGCAGAACTAGCAACATTAGAACATAAAGAACAAATGGAAGTAAGTGACTGAAGATGAGGGTGTAAAAAATGTCATGAAAGGACTTTTATTGTGAAAGAAAATTCAGACAGTTTTATTTGCAGGAAGTTGTGGAACTGAGGGAATTCAGGTAAGTGTTTCCAAAAAATTAAACTGTAAAAAGAATTGAGCATATTTTAATTCATTAAGAATCAAATAAGACTTAATTAAGACTTAATTATTAATAAAGAAACCAGATGTGTCAGAAAACTACAAGCACTTTTACACTGTTTGTGGGACTGTAAACTAGTTCAGTCATTGTGGAAGTCAGTGTGGTGATTCCTCAGGGATCTAGAACTAGAAATACCATTTGACCCAGCCATCCCATTACTGGGTATATATCCAAAGGATTACAAAACATGCTGCTAGAAAGACACATGCACATGTATGTTTATTGTGGCACTATTCACAATAGCAAAGAATTGGAACCTACCCAAATGTCCAACAAGGATAGATTGGATTAAGAAAATGTGGCACATATACACCATGGAATACTATGCAGCCATAAAAAGGATGAGTTCATGTCCTTTGTAGGGACATGGATGAAGCTGGAAACCATCATTCTCAGCAAACTATCACAAGGACAAAAAAACAAATACCGCATGTTCTCACTCATAGGTGGGGATTGAACAATGAGAACACATGGACACAGGAAGGGGAACATCACACACCAGGGCCTGTTGTGGGGTGGGGGGAGGGGGGAGGGATAGCATTAGGAGATATATCTAATGCTAAATGATGAGTTAATGGGTGCAGCACACCAACATGGCACATGGATACATATGTAACAAACCTGCACGTTGTGCACATGTACCCGAAAACTTAAAGTATAAAAAAATAAAAAAAAGAAAGTGTATAGCCCTAAACGCCTTATTCAAGAAGTTAGATCTCAAATTAACAGTCCAACTCTGCATCCAAAGGAGCTAGGCAAAAAGGACAAACCAAAACCATAGCTAGCAGAAGAAAAGAAATAACTAAAATTGGAGCATATAATAAGATTGAGATGCAAAAATCCATATAAAAGATCAATAAAACAAGAGTTGGCTCTTCAAAAAATAAATAAGATTGATAGATTATTAGCTAGATTAACACAGAAAATGAAAAAGAAGATCCAAATAAGCACAATCAGTAATAACAAAGGCAATATTACAACTGATCTCACAGAAATACAATAGATCCTCAGAGACTACTGTTAAAAACTCTATGCACACCAATTAGAAAACCTAGAGGAAATGGATAAATTCCTGGAAGCACAATATCTCCCAAGATTGATTCAGGAAGAGATTAAAACCCTGAATAAACCAATATCAACTTCTGAAGTTAAATCCATAATAAATAACCTACCCACAAAATAAAGCCCTTGACCATATGGATTCACAGCTAAATTCTATAAGATGTACAAAGAAAAACTGATACAATCCTACTAAAATTATTTCAAAAAATCAAGGAGTAAGGGTTCCTCCCTGACTCACTCTATGAAGCCAGCATCATCAGCCTAATACCAAAATCTGGCAGAGACATAATGAAAAAAGAAAACCTTTGACCAATATCCCTGATTAATATAGACCAAAAAAACCTCAATAAAATAATAGTAAATCAAATCCAGCAACTCATCAACAAGTTAATACACCACAATCAAGAAGGCTTTATTCCTGGGATACAAGGATGGTTCAGCATACACAAATCAACAAATCAGGTATGAGAAAGAAATAAAAGGCATCCAAATAGGAAAATAATTCAAACTGTTGTGGTCTAGCTATCTATGTCTGCACCCAAATTTTATCTTGAATTGTAGCTCCCGTAATTCCCATGTGTCCTGGTAGGGACCCTGGGAGGTAATTGAATCATGGGGTCAGGTCTTTCCTGTGCTGTTCTCATGATATTGAATGAGTGTCACCAAATCTGATGGTTTTATAAAAGAGAGTTCCCCTGCACATGCCCTCTTGCCTGCCACCATGTAAGGCATGATTTTGCTCATCCTTTGCCTTCTGCCATGCTTGTGAGGCCTCCCCAGCCATGTGGAACTGTGAGTCAATTAAACCTCTTTCCTTTATAAATTACCCAGGCTTGGGTATGTCTTTATTAGCAGCGTGAGAACAGGCTAATCCACAAACTATCTCTCTTCACTGACAATATGATTCTATACCTAGACAATCCTAAAGACTCTGCCAAAAAGCTTGTAGAACTCATAAACCACTTTAGTAAAGTTACAGGATACAAAATCGAAGCACGAAACTCAGTAGCAATCCTATACACCAGTGACATACAGGTTGAGAGTAAAATCAACAAGACAATTTTACTTACAATACCCAGGCAGATTACCTGAGGTCAGGAGTTTGAGACCAGCCTGGTCAACATAGTGAAACCCCCATCTCTACTGAAAATAAAAACATTAGCTGGGCATGGTGGCACATGCCTGTAATCCCAGCTACTCAGGAGGCTGAGGCAGGAGAATTGCTAGAACCTGGGAGATGGAGGTGGTAGTGAGCAGGAGATTGCACCATTACAGTCCAGCCTGGGCAACGGAGCAAGACTCCATCTCAAAAAAAAAAAAAAAATTCTAGGAATACATCTCACCCAGAAGTGAAAGATCTCTACAAGGAGAATGACAAAACAATGATGTAGGAAATCAGAGATAACAAAAATAAATGGAAAAAATATTCCAAGGTCATAGATTGAAAGAATCAATACATAAAAGTGGCCATACTGTCCAAAGCACCTTACAGATTCAATACTATTCCAAGCAAACTACCAATGTCGTTCTTCACAAAATTATAAAAATAAAAATAAACTATTGTAAAATTCATATGGAACCAAAAAACAGTGCAAATAGCCAAAGTAATCCTAAGCAAAAACAACAAAGCCAGAGGAATCACATTATCTGACTATATTATAAACCTACAGGAACCAAAACAGTATGGTACTGGTACAAAAACAGACTCATAGACCAATGGAAGAGAATAGAAAAATCAGAAATAAAACCATATACCTACTACCATCTGACCTTCAACAAGGCTGGGAAAAAAAAAAAAAAAGCAATGGATAAAGAACTCCCTATTCAAAAAATAATGCTGGCATAACTGGCTAGCCATATGGCGAAGAATGAAGCTGGACCCCTACACCTCACCATATACAATAATTTATCCAAAAAAGATCAAAGGCTTAAATGTAAGACATCAAAAAATAAAAATGCTAGAAGACAACCTAGGAAGTGCACTTCTTGACATTGGCCTTGGCAAAGAGTTTTTGGCTAAGTCTCCAAATGCAATTGCAATAAAAACCAAAATAGGTAAGTGACACCTAATTAAACTAAAGATAATCTGCACAGCAAAGAAATTATCAACAGAGTAAACAGACAATCTACAGAATGGGAGATAATAGTCACAAACTCTGACAAAGGCCAAATATCAAGAATCTATAGGAAACTTAAACAAATCAACAACCAAAACACAAATAACCCCATTAAATATGGGCAAATAACATGAACAGACACTTCTCAAAAGAAAACATAAATGCAGTCAACAAACATATGAAAAAATGCTCATCATCTCTAATCTTCAGAGAAATGTCAATCAAAGCTACGATGAGGGCTAGGCACGGTGGCTCATGCCTGTAATCCCAGAACTTTGGGAGGCTGAGGCAGGTGGATCACTTGAGGTCAAAAGTTTGAAACTAGCCTGGCCAACATGGTGAAACCTCGCCTCTATTAAAAACACAAAAATTAGCTGGGTGTGGTGGTGTGCACCTGTAATCCCAGCTACTCGGGAGGCTAAGACAGGGGAATTACTTGAACCCAGGAGGCAGAGGTTGCAGTGAGCTGAGATTGTGCCATTGCACTCCAGCCTGGGCAACAGAGTGAGACTCTGTCTCAAAAAAAAAAAAAAGAAAACAAGCTGCAATGAGATACCATTTCACACCAATAAGAATGGCTACTATTAAAAAATCAAAAAACAACAGATGCTAGCAAGGCTGCAGAGAAAAAGAAATGCTTATACACTATTAGTGAGAATGATGTAAATTAGTGCAGCCACTGTGGAAAGCAGTCTGGAAATTTCTCAAAGAACTTAGAACTACCATTCAACCCAGCAATTCCAATACTGGGTATATACTCAAAAGAAAACGAATCATATTAACAAAAAGACACATACATTTATATGTTCATCACAGCACTATTCACAATAGCAAATACATGGGATCAACTCAGGTGCCCATCAATGATAGATTAAAGAAAATGTGATACATATATACGATGAAATACCACACAGCCATTAAAAAAAATATTACAATCGTGTTCTTCGCAGCAACATGAATTCAGTTGGAGGCCATAATCCTAAGTGAATTAATGCAGGGACAGGAAACCAAACACCACACATGCTGTTACTTATAAGTGAAAGCTAAACATTGAGCACACATGGACATAAATATGGAAACAATAGACACAGAACTACCAGAGCAGGGAGGTAGGGAGAGGGGTGTGGTTTGAAAAACTACTTATTGGTTACTATGCTCACTATGTGAGTGATGGGACCCATATCCCAAACATCAGCCTCACGCAATACATGTAACAAACCTGCACATGTATTATCTGTATCTAAAATAAAATTTGAAATTCTAAAAAGAGTTACATATTTCATTTTTTTCATATCCCTTGCTTCTTTTCCAGTCTGCAGCTTAACTCAGTATACTATATGATACTCTATTTTATTTAAATTTTAGATTATGACTATTAATGTTATTTATATGTTGATATAATTTTATATTATTTATATATACATAGATTTATATTTTTTTCTCCAATTACTTAATTGAAAATTCACAAAGACTTTCTATTAGTTATTGAGCTTAATCTAATGGTTCCATCTAGAATCTGGAATGCAGAAACTGCCCAGTCAATGTGAGGTAGAAGTCTGAATCTTTGTGTTGTTTTCAAATTTGATAAGAATGTTTATAGCATTTTAGCATTGAGTTTAATATTTATATTTACTATTTAGAAAATACTTGATATTACTACAATAACTTGTGCTCTATTCTTAGCTTGCAAACGTGCATAATGAATGATTGCTGTATTTCTCACTTGAATATATTTTCGGACATAGACGTAATCTTGCATATTGAATTCCTGATTATGTCATAGCCTTCTTTTAAAATATCAATAAATGTAATTTGCAGCCAGGTGTGGTGGCTTATGCCTATAATCCCGGCACTTTGGGAGGCTGAGGTGGGCAGATCACCTGAGGTCAGGAATTGGAGACCAGCCTGGCTAACATGGCGAAACCCTGTCTCTACTAAAAATACAAAAATTAGCTGTGTGTGGTGACACACACCTGTAACCCCAGCTACTTGGGAGGCTGAGGCAGAAGAATCACTTGATCCCACAAGGCCAAGGTTGCAGTGAGCCGAGATTGCGCCACTGTACTCTAGCCCAGGTGACAGAATGAGACTTAGTTTCAAAAGGAAAAGAAAAGGAATATCAATAAATGTAATTTGAAAATATTTTATGTAGAATGTTTACATGCATATTCAAAATTAATTTACACTATATTTTTGTTTGGCTGTACTGTACTTCCTTGTTTTTTTCCAATCAACATTGTTTAAATATTTAGGAACTTCCCTCTATCAATTATTTTTTAAAAATTCTATTTATAACCTATTGCTTGTAAATACTAAGCAAAACAAACCAAAAGCAGAAACATAAAACTCCAATATTTTGCTCTGTAATTAAATTTTCTTTAATCACGTTTAAAAGTATAGGCTTAAAGATGGTTTTATTGTAAAGTATAATGCATGTAAGATTCTCTTTCTAGGTAATTAATGTGTCTTCTTATGCTGGAAGCTCTTAGAATTTTCTCCATCTCTCCGTAATTTTTATACTTCAAAAGACAGTTCCAAATAAAAATACTTTTGTATTAATCCTATTCACATTTGTTGGACTCTTTAAATGTGAATGCTAAGGTTTTCCTTCAGCTGTAGTAAGTTATTTTTATTATTTCATTTGTCTTATATTTTCTCAAACTTTCATTTATCTCCATTTAGAAATAAAAATGGATAGATGTTAACATTTTTTATGTCACTCACTAGATCTTTTAACTTTTCTTTGTCACATTATATATATTTGACATTTTAAAATGTATTCTCAGCAACTTTATCAGTTGATGTTCCAGCTCAAACATTTCATCACATATTCTATTTATTTTGTTGCTAAATCCATCTATTATGAATTCTGTAAATTTTGCAAAGCTGTCAATTGTTATTTTATGGATACTCTCTTATCCCTCAGAAGACTCTAATTAAAAAAAAATTATGTGTCCCATGAACTTTTAAAATTGTGTTTTAAGAAAATCTAAATCTTTAAAATTGGCTTAAAATCTAATATACATTTGACCAGACAACCCCAAAAAAAAAAAAAGAAAATTAAGGGTTTTTAAAATATTTGCTAATAAAAAGTCCTCAAGTACATATGATTTTATAGGTTATAGGCTATATTTAAATTAAAAATAGAATCATATAACTCTATACAGTTTGGCCAGGCGCAGTGGCTCATGTCTGTAATCCCAGCACTCTGGGAGGCCAAGGCAGGGGGATCACCTGAGGTTGGCTGTTCAAGACCAGCCTGACAAACATGGTGAAACCTCATCTCTACTGAAAATACAAAATTAACTGGGTGTGGTGGCACATGCCTGTAATCCCAGCTACTTGGGAGGCTGAGGTGGGAGAATTGCTTGAACCCGGGAGGTGGAGGTTGCGGTGAGCCGAGATCACGCCGTTGCTCTCCAGCCTTGGCAATAAAAGGGAAACTCCGTCTCAAAAAAAAAAATCTATACTGTTTAGCACTGTGTATAGAAAAATAAAATGTATTAAATTATTTTATGAGTCAAACAACACCCATTATTAAAACTTACAGAACATACAAGAAAACCTAGACTCATTCATGCTGAAAGATGCCAAATATTTAGCAAAACAGTAGTAGATAAATACAGGTATGAACTGAAAAAATAATATACCGTTGACAAGTAAGCCAGAATTCCCTCTCTTTAACCCAAAAGTGTAGGGATCTTAAAAACTAGGGTATAAATTACTATAATTTTTTTACATTAAGAAACTTCAAGAAGAAAAAAACAATGTAAAACACACATGTACAAAAACAGCTGATTCTTTTAGAGAGTATTTAAATATTTCTCAATAAATTATTATGAAATTATTACAAAAGTTCCCCAAATTATACTTTATACCTGGTACAATAGACATGTGAAAATTGCTAAGAACATTTTGAACTACGGAGAACAATGGGGAGTATTCGATTTAATCAGAGTAGTGGGTGCATATCTAAGATAGACAATGCACTGAGTTATACATTCATTGGTTTGTTCTGAAACATATTGAGTTAGAGTTGCCTAGACTGAAACGTGATAATGTGCTGTCTAATGAGCTGCCCTGGTGATTCCAATGAACAGAGTTCAGAACTCTAATCTTAGTTCTCAAAGGCCATGATTCACTAGGATCACCTGAAGTCACAGACAATTCAGATTACAGTTTCTTCCTGCAGAAATTCTGCTTCAACAGACGTAAGTAAAGAAATTGGAGTCAGCTGGGTGCGGTGGCTCACGCCTGCAATCCCAGCAATGTGGGAGGCTGAGGCGGGTGGATCACCTGATGTCGGGAGTTCAAAACCAGCCTGACCAATGTGGAGAAACCCCGTCTCTACTAAAAATACAAATTAGACAGGCATGGTGGCACACGCCTGTAATCGCAGCTACTCAGGAGGCTGAGGCAGGAGAATCACTTGAACCCAGGAGGCAGAGGTTGCTGTGAGCTGAGATTGCACCATTGCACTCCAGCCTGGGCAACAAGAGCGAACCTCTGTCTCAGAAAAAAAAAAAAGGAATTGGAGTCAAAATTTAAGATGAAACATTCCAAGTTGAAGCAGTAAACACTAAGAGAAGCACAGGTTTACATTACCATTTGACTAGTAGTCATTTTAATTGTTAATTTTGTCTCCAGCCTAAATATGACTGCTATGTGTAGGCAGAGTTATCATAGGGAAAGATTACAAATGGGTTTAGGAGTTAATCCAATTATGTCATTTTAAGATTATTAGGAATAGGTGGTTTTATACAGATTAGCCTTATGGGGCATCGTTTAGATAGAATGTTTTGTTAACTAATTTGTTAACTAATTAGGGTGACCATTGAGAGGGAGGGGTCGTACATGGCTCTTGGTAATGACTTTTGAAGAATAAGCCAATTTGAGGGAGATGATGATATATTTTGTCAGCCAATAAAGATAAAAGGATCGAAAAGATCTCAGGAAATAAAACCCTGTCTTTGAAAGAATAGAAACAACATTTGAACTACTAAAAAAGAAAGAAGTCTAATAAGAAAAGAGGTTAGAATCGAATTTTTGAGACTACAAACCTTTCAAGAAATAAGAAGTAACATCACAAATTTCTAAAATGAATGAGAATGCCAAATACTTGAAAATTAAATGCATACTACCTTAATTCCTCAGAGAACAGCTGAATGTAGAAGCCCTTCAACCTAATATTCTTTTCTCACACATGCACAAAGAATATGCCTATTGTACCAGTTCCTCACTTGTAACACAAACCTCCATAACCTTTAACTAAACTCCTTATTGATACTAAAGTGTTTTTATTTCCCCCATTAACTACATTTGCAATCCAAATACAGTGTGGAAACACTTGAATAACCTGTGTTTAGCCTCAGAGAGGTATTAGGTTACAAATTATATGTGTCCAATATCAATAAATTTTAGCTTTTTGAAATGTATAATAGGCCGCCGACTTTACCTTGGACCACTTTTCATCTCGTTCAGAAAAGATCTTTATTATGTAGAAAAGTGTGTTATATGAAATATGTGTTCCACAAAAGCACTCTGGGAGTCTCATTTTATTTATTGAATCGTATTTTAAGTAAACAATGCTAAAAAAAATTCTCCATTGAATTTGGCTGTAGGTGAAAGAGTTTTATAATCTACTCCTTTTCACGTTTTTTATGTTCTACCTTTCATATCTGAAGTGTTGTTACATATATCACTGTTTCACAAAATCAAAAAATCAGATTTCTAAATCTAATCTCCTACACAACGATAAAGTCTCATAAACCGATCAAGTGATACCACCAAGAGACATAATTACTTATTTTGTACATTATAAGGAACACCTCAAATAAAATAATTAACTCATTTTTCATAAATACTAATTGTTTTTGCTTAACTTTAGTAAATAAACTTGGAAATTACCTATCACTATTTTATGTAGTTCATAATTATTTTTATGCTACATGTTTTATGAAAATTCCCTGAATATTTCAAGGTTACATCCTTTGAAACATAGAAAGCCTATTAAGAAATTTAAACTTCCAAATAAATTCTTTTTCTACTAAATTGCTCCTTTCAGTCAATACATTAGCAATATTGAATCACGTAAAGGCTCAGCTCTTGCTTCTTTATTTCTCATTGGGAAATCTAGTGGTAGTTTAGGTAACACAATTGCTCTGTATGTGGATTTACCCTTGATGAGCCAAACCCTTGAATGTTGTGAGCCACTGGAATTTGATTATTCCTGTCTCAGACTCACTCATTTTTCATCAATGTTAGGATAGCCTGTCCTATATGGCTAGGATAGAATTCAGCCTAGCCTTGCTAGAAGGTCAATGACAACTAGTCCTGATGTTATTTGGGGCTTCTCTTCTCATTCTGTTTGTGTTGAATACCCTCTGCAAGACTGTGAAAGCACATTTTCCATATGACACTCTCACTGTGTGAGGTGGACAATCTGAGACAAATTCTATGCTAGCATATAATTTTTTAATTGGATTTCCTCCTAAAAATGGATCTTGGCCCCAGTGGCCTAATTTTCATAGCATATAGACCCTACTTACCGTAAATTTTAACCACTTCTTTTTGTCATATCTGTATCAGTGAAGCTGTCCACTAGATTAAATTTCTTTAATATCAGACATGTTCATCAATAAGTTCTAGCTCACAAGTTCTTAGACAATTTCATATTGAATTACTGAGTGTTTTTCAGGAGAAAAGTGACCCTTCCACAATCATTAGTAGTTCATAACCCTCCCTACCACCTAAATTTCTATTTATTTCATGTTTTGGTTTTATTAAAGCAACATGTTTAAAAATTGTTCATATAACTCAAAAACTTGAATAATGACTTTCCTCTTGGAACAGAATTATTCTCTTTGGGAAATACAAATTAATTTTATTTTATCTTCTCATTAATAAGCTCTTATTATTCATGTTTTGGTAGTTGTAGTAATTGCTTAACTAGAAAGTTCCTTTTAAAAATACTTTCTTTTCATCAATAGTCTATCAGGTTGAAGTGACATAATTTAATCCAATTCCCACCCTTCCTTTTCATTGAAAAAGTATTTTAATAATTTTAATTCTGAGAGTAAAACAGGAAAATTTAGTTCATTGATTTTCTGCTACAATCAAAATAGCAGAAACAATTTCTTTAGGTGTAATTAGCAATTACATTTCTTAGTGTGTAAGTGGTTTGCTTTATACTTGTTATTAAATAATGCAAACTAGAAATGAAATATCTTCATTTCAAGCTATAGATTCTTTTCTTAGAGGGAGAATTATAATTAAACTAGTGCCTTTTTTTTCTTTTTATTTCAACCATAAACTAGCATAAAGAGGTTACTAAACTTACAACTTATGCTTACAAAGAGTTTAGTAAAACTTAATTAAGTATGTTCATCTACGTCTTACAGGTATTGTTAGTTCATCTTTGATTTTCATTGAATTTTATATAAAAATGTTCTATAATGGTACTATTCCGTATAAATTGATTGATATATAAAAATGTACAAACACCTCTTACAGGTTTCCTTGTCTAATGTTTCTTATACTTTTGTTCCTCTAATCTTACATTTTGCTGTTTTCAGTTCATTTTTAAGTTACACAAGGAGTTTCCCATGTCTATTAAGCAGTTCTCACATTGTTATAAAGAAATAGCTGAGACTGAGTAATTTATATACAAAGGTTTAATTGGCTCACAGTTCTGCAGGCTGTATAGCAAGCATGATGCTGGCATGTGCCCAGCTTCTGGGAAAGCTTCAGGAAACTTACAATCATGGCGGAAGGCGAAGGAGCAGCAGGAGCATCCACCATATGGCCGAAGCAAAAGCAAGAAAAAGACAGGGAAGGTCTCAAACACTTTTAAATGGTCAGATCTTATGAGAACTCACTCACTGTTGCAAGGACAGTGCCAAGGAGATGGTACGAAATCATTCATGAGAAATCTGCCCCCATGACCCAATTACCTCCCACCGGTCCCCATCTTCAACATTAGGGATTACAGTTTAACATGAGATTTGAGTGTAGAAACAGATGCAAACCATATTAATATATTAAATACAAGACTGGTGTTTTCCTCAGTAAAATATTGATATTTTTTGAAAAATATTGGATTTATAAATGTTCTTTATTCATTGCATAAACATCATAATATTCCTGAATTACATGAGTTAATACAATTTTTTAAAGTTCAACTAATTTTCAAGAAACATTGTCATGCCTACTAAAAGACTCTTTTATTAAAAGTGAAATTAAATGACCATGAAGTTTAGATAAATGGAAAACCAAAAATTTACTACCTGATTATCACCTCTTATCCATCTCTTTGATCTCTATGTAGTTTTTATGATTTGCTGATTTAATCTGGAAGTTTTCGATAATCAATGTAGCAAAAAGTAGAAATTCATTTTTTTAGCATACTTCTCAAAATAAAGATAAAATAAGGTAACCAATCAGTTATACAAAGATGCAAATAACTTCCTCTGTAAGGTTATTCAATATCTGTTTGTCTTTGCATATTTAATGAATGTCAGACTCAGATAATTGAAATAATTATGGTCCTCAGGTTGGCACATTTTTTTCATATGTCCATTTGCAGGCCCTATCTTGTTTAATTTATCAAAATATTCCAATCCTTCCTAATTGTTATAACCTCAAATGCTATCATCCTGGCTCCAACTATCATTTCTCACATGGGTTAATGTGTTATAGAGCATCCCTTAGGGCTCTGCACTGGCCATGCACTGTAACTGGAATGTCCTCCCACATATGCTAACAAACAGCTCATTGAATTTCTTCAAGGCTTTGCTCAAATGTTTAGCTCTCAACATCAAAAATTTTACTTTGCAGCTGGGCACAGTGGCCCATGCCTGTAATCCCAGCACTTTGGGAGGCTTAGGCAGGTGGTTCACTTGAGGTCAGGAGTTCAAGACCAGCCCGGCCAACATGGTAAAACCCCATGTCTACTAAAAATACAAAAATTAGCTGGGCATGGTGATACGTGCCTGTAATCCCAGCTACTCAGGAGGCTGAGGCAGGAGAATTGCTTGAACCCGGAAGGCGGAGGTTGCAGTGAGCCGAGATTGCATCATTGCACTCCAGCCTGGGTGATAGAGTGAGGCTCCATCTCAAAAAAATTTACTTGGCAATCCACCTCTGGCAAAACTGCTTATTTTTCTCTGTCTTTTAGTATAAGACACTGTTAACTTTCTATATAACTTATATCGTTTGTGTCTATTATCTGTTGACTTTCAGCCAACCCTGTTTGCCCCTTATTTTTTAGTTATGTTAAAGTGTCTAGAATGTCTAACCCACAATAGGCATACTAGAGTGAATGGATGAAGCTTTCACCTTATGCCAGTCATGTATTTTACCAAGACTTCTGGTTCACTTTTTTATCTGCAGATATATCAGTATGACACCATCAATATAAAAGACAAATATGATCAGACTCCACTGTTCTCTTACTTCCAAAATCATTCTACAATGCCCTATTCTGTGGGGAATTATATATATAATTTAACTTTTAACTTCTTATTCTTTCCATATTTTTATCCTAAATAATGCCTGGCCTTCATTCAATCACACTGTTTTGCCCAAAGCTTTTTCAAATGGAAGGTGCGTTCACTTGCATAACCCACAAAACTTCCCATTATAATTATGAATCATCCTCATCAGAGTCTGACATAAGGTCATATATGAGATGGGATCTTCCTTATTTCACATTGTGTCTTCCAGACCATTTTTTTCTTCAATAATAAGAAAAGCCCAGATCCTCTACAGTGCATGCATTTATTGAAGTCATACCTATGCAACAAATTATAAGTACTAAGCATCATGATCAGAATTGTATACACATTATAGTTCATGAAACACATATATACCACATCCCATTTTCTCTCTTTATTTACATTTACTAAACTTTGATTATTCACCACCATTTCTTGAAGTATTAATGTCTTCTATGAGCCTATTCATTACTCAGAGTGACCTTTAAAACCAGACAAAAATATACACACACCCAAATTATGTGTTTTCTGGGCTATTTCCTATCTGCTATAAACTGAATGTTTATGTCCTCACAACATTCACTTGTTGAAACCTAATCCTCAATGTGATGGTATTTGGATGTGGGGCCTTTGTGAAGTGATTGGGTAATGAGGGTGGAGATCATATCAGTGAGATTATTGCATTTATAAAAGAGACCCCAAATAGGTGCCTAGCTCCTTATATCATGTAAGATGACACAACAAGATGACAGTCTATCAACCAGGAAGTGGGACCTCACCTGACACAAAATCTGCTGGTGCCTTGACCTTGGACTTTCTAGAATCCAGAATGGTAAGAAATAATTTTCTGTTGTCTATAAGCCACCTAGTTTATGGCATGTGGTTATAGCAGCTCAGATAAACCAACATCAGGTACCAGGTGACGGGTACAGCCTGGAAGAGTTTTGACTCACATGCTGAAAGTGTCTACACGGCCATGAATGAAACTTTAAGATACTTCTCAATAAAACTCAAAAAGAAAAGGAGAAATTACAGAGAACGCCTCAATATTTTAAGAGAATACCTAAGTGATCTTGAACAGATGTTCATAGAAATATGGATAGTAAAGGGCATTCTGATGAGAACTCAGAATGCAAAGGAATGTTTTTGGAAACTGAAGAAAGATCATCTTTATTATAATGTAGCAAATAACTTGGCAGACTTGGTTTTGTTCCATATTTTTTGTGGAAAGTAGAACTTGTGAGTGATGAAATTGGATATCTGGCTGAGGAAAGTTCTCACCCAAGTGTTGAAAGAGCAGCATGACTCTTCCTGATTGCTTACAATAAAATGCAAGAAGACAGAAATGACATAAGGACAATGATTTTAATCAAAATGGAAGCAGAATGTAAAGATTGGGAAAACTGAAAACTCTCAGTATATTCATATTATAATGAATGAGAAAGCCTCTTTGGGAAAGAACACTAAGGGTGTGGCCAAGTGACTGTTTAATAAGGAGATTAGTGTGGATCAGCCATCTAAACAGAAGCCAGGAGCTATTATCCAGGACAATGGAATAATTACCCTGAAAGCAATTTAAGGATTATTAGGACTACCTCTCTTATCACAGGCTCAAAGTTCAAGGGCCTTCAGGGAAGAGTGGTTTCAAAGGAGGGACTGTAGAGCCTGTGGGACCTCAGTTTGCCTCAATGCCTTGCTCTCTGGCATTACACACAGCTGCCTCAGATAAAGCTTAGGTGGGCCCTCATGTGGCACAGGCTGCATTGGCCAGCTGTCTGAAGGGCACAGACAGAAAACTTTGGTGGTATCTGCATGCTGCCAACTCCACAAGCTCACAGATAATAAAAGCCCCAGGAGCAGAGTTGCCTCCACTTAGATTTCAAAGGATGAGACTGAAGTCCCACAGAGCCAGTGTGTGTGTGACCTTCACCCCACTGGCCCCGCAGGGCAGAACATTGAGCTAGAAAGGAAAATGTGTTAAGGTCTAATGAAATTTGCCCCATTCAGTTTCAAACTTACTTAAGAGCTGTCACTCCTTTTTCTTTTCTCTCTTTTGGAAAAGTATTATCTATCCTATGCCTGCCCCACTATTATGTTTTGGAAGCACATAATGCATTTGATTTCACAGGTTCAAGACTGTAAAGGAATTACTTCAGGATGAATCATACATTAAGCGTCATCAATATCTAATTTGGATAATATTTAGATGAGATGTTGGACTTTATACTTTTCAGTTAATGTTAGAATGAGTTAAGACCTGGGGCTGTTGAGATGGAATGAATGTATTTTGCCTGTAAGAAGGACATAAATTTTGGGGGAACAGGATTATGATACCATACACTGAATGTTTTTATACATTCAAAATTCATGTATTGATTTCTAATGTAATGGTATTTGGAGGTGGGATCTTTGAGAGTTGCTTAGGTGATAAGAGTGGAACCCTCATGAATGACATTAGTGTCATTATAAAAGAGACCCCAGGAAGATCTGTTGCCCTTTGTGCCATGTGAAGTTACAATGAGAAGGGGGCAGTTTATTAACTAGAAAGCAGACCCTCACCAGACACCAAATCTGCTTGTGCCTTGACTTTGGACTTCGCAAGCCTCCAGGACTGCAAGAAATAAATTTCCCTTATTTATAAGTCACTGGTTTATGGCCTGAACAGACGGACATGTAAAACATGTGATCATTTAATTATACTTTCATTTGCTCCATGATACAAGTTATCATCTTGTATCTCTCTATCAGACCTATCCTGCTCTTACATTCCATTTATCCAGCATAGGTTCTCCAATCCTTTGCTTTAACTAATGAGTAATTAATTTTCTAAACTCACCCATGTCTTTCCATCACATAACATCTTAACTTTGCATAATTGTATATGTTATCATGTCCTCTCTCTATACATATGCAACTAAGAGCTGCTGAGGAACATAATAATAATAGACAACATTAGAAGAATGCTTACCCTATACCATTGCTAACATATACCAATGTTAAGTGCTAACATATACTAATTTTATAATTCTAACAATCATACAAAGCATGAACTACAAATAACTCGTTTAAAATAGGCGTAAGTGAAGGTAAAAAGAGCTTAAATAATTTAATAAAGATCAGTTGACTATTAAGTGATACAACTAGGATCAAAATCCAGGCAGTCTGGGTCAATTGTCTGTACTTTTAACTGCTACAACCTACCAACTCTTATTGAGGAAAAAAAAAAAAAATCACACACCCATACTAACTGTAGATATGGCATTTCAAGATCTTTAACTTCGACTGGATCTTTCACATTGCCAGGCAGTCCATCTCTTTGTAACCAATTTTTCAAAAAATTTACTGTCTGGGACTAGTTCTCTAAGTCCAAAATTTTCAATGCACACTCGTAATATGCAAAGGTTTCTATTTATTGTAGTTACAAATGTTTTATTTCAGTAAATAATAATGAAGTCCTACACAGAATGATAAAAATTCTGCTAGTCATTTTAAGCTCCCTTCCTCATTTCTGGCTTATGTCTAGATGGAAGCCTAAAGTAAGAAATGGAAAAAAAGAAAAAAAAAAAAGCCTCTTCTTTATTTCACTAGTTCTCATTCCCTTTCCTTGTAAGTTTCCAGTGGTGGTTTGTAGAAGTTCTGGCTCAGAAAAGGAATAGATAGAAAAAGTATTGTGCTGAAGAATGACTTTACGTGCTTCTTACTACCCTGATATGCCATTGGTGCTCTCTTGATTTGGAATGTGTTCAAAAATATTTTGTGGTGATCTGTTAGTTTGTTAGAGACACTCTATTCCTAAGTATTTTTCATCTGCCTTTTTTAATATGGATAAAGTGTCATCTGCTTGGCCTCTTTTGATACACTTGCAGTGTCTGATTTTTGATGGTCCACCCTCATGATCTACAGAGATCTCTGATCAATTAGAAAGCCGTTTGGGCAAAGTACCTTCAAGATAACTCCTGAATGACTCATTCCCTCTTGGCTCATTTCTAACCCAAAGAAAATGCGTATGCTTTTTAAAAAATCCCAACAAGTTCTGATGTAGACCAATTCTAATGTAGGCTCTCCTTTCTCTGCCATCAGAGAAGCGAAGCAGACACTGCCATTCTTTTCTGTGATACATGAATCAAGCTGTAGCTCCCACTCTTCCTCACTTTAGGAGACACACACTAACCTCTCCAACTAATTTTAATGAAGCCCATCACTATGACTCTAGCTTTCTTTCTTTTATATTTTTAAGATAGTGTGTGAGCTAAAGACCATAACATTCTTAATTTTTTTCTTGCAATACCCACAGAAGTTTTCTAACATCTCCAAATAAGATTCACTATAAACTGACCTCTATTATTTTGTGCTTAGGCTTCTAGATCTTTAGAAAATAGAGAGAAAAAAATATTTTAATATCTTTCAAATACGTTTTGTTTTCTGACTTATACTTTCCTTCTCCCTGAAGAATTTCTTCTAATATTTTTTTGGAGAGAAAGTCACCTGGTGATGTATTCAGTTTCTGTTTATCTGAGAAAGTATTTATTTCTCCTTCACTGCTAAAGGATAATTTCACTGAATATACAATTCCAGAATAGTGGTGTTTTTCTTTTTCTTTCAACACCTTAAATATTTGACACCACTCTATTACTATATATTCCTAGATGCAGTATTTTTTTATTGTTGTTGTTTTCCCTCCATGTTTGGTGTTCTCTGAGCTTTCTGGATCTGTGTTCTGTGTCTGCTATTGATTTTAGGAGTTCTTGACCATTATTTCATTAATTATTCCTTCTCCATTTCTCTCTCTTTGGTATTCCAGGTAGGTATATTTCATGATTTTGAAATAGTTCCACAGTGTTTTGGTGTTCTGTTCTTTCAATTATTATTATCATTCATTATCTCTTTGCATATAAGTTTGGAAAATTGCTTTTCACCTAATTTCAATTTCAATAATTTTTCCTTAGCCACATCGAGTTTACTGATGAATCCAAAGAAGATATTCTTCATTTCTGTTATGGAGTTTTTCATTACTAACACTTTTCTTTAATTCTTAGACTGTGTATATTTCTGCTTCCATTACTCATTTTTTATGCATGTTGTTTATTTTCTCCATTAGAGCCATTAATATATTAATCACAGTTATTCTAAATTCTGTCAACTAATTCTGATATGTGTCGTATCTAAGTCTGCTTAAGATGATTACTTCCTGTTTTTAGATTGTGTTCATCTTGCTTTTGAGTATGCTTTGTATTCTTTTGTTGATAGCCAGACCTGTTGCATTGGGCCATAGAAACTGAGGTGTATAACCTTTAGTGTTAAGACTTATTGCAATATGAATAGGAGGTGGGTTATGTTTAATATCTGTTATATTTGAAGATGCCAGAAATTTCAAATTCCTTTCAGTTCCTTGTTTTCCACTCTTCTTTAAACTTTGGACTTCATTAAGTACTCTTCTCAGAAACTGCCTACCTCTTGCAAGTCTTTAAATTCTAATCTACTGTTCCTATACTGGACTCCTGTTGATATGGTGGCCCAGTGTTGGTGGGAGGGACATTCTATAGTCTTATGGTTAAATCTCAGTTTTTTAAATCTGAGTGACCTATTACTCCTGGTTGTGAACTTTACAACTGTTGCTCCAGTGACATGCAGGTTGGTATTCCTAATTTGAAAATCAAAAATTAAAAAAAAAAAATCCAATCTGTGATGGTTAATACTCAGTGTCAACTTGATTGGATTGAAGGATGCAAAATATTGTTCCAGGGTATGTCTGTGAGGGTGTTGCCAAAGGAAATTAACATTTGAGTCAGTGGACTGGGAAAGGCAGACACACCCTTAATCTGGGTGAGTACAATCTAATCAGCACTCAGCCTGGCTAGAGTATAAGCAGGCAGAAAAATGTGAAAAGAGAGACTGGCCTAGCCTCCCAGCCTACATCTTTCTCCCTTGCTGGATGCTTCCTGCCTTCGAACATTGGACTCCAGTTTGGGAACTCAGACTGGCTCTCCTTGCTCCTCAGCCTGCACATGGCCTACCGCGAGACCTTGTGATCATGTAAGTTAACACAATATAACTCCCCTTTATATATATGTCTATTCCATTAGTTCTGTCCCTCTAGAGGGAGTGTGAACCCTGACCAATACACAATTCAAAACACTTCTAGTCAAAGTATTTCAGATAAGGGATATTCAAACTGTATCTTTTTCTCTCTCCTCCTTCCATGAGACAGAAAGGTTAGAGGCAGCTAAGATGGAAGAAATGCCTTTCTGCAAAGTGTGACAAAACTTTAAATTATTTTTCACTGGAAAGAAGTCCTTTTTTATGAAAAATACTCTAGACATATTTCACAGTGATTGTTCTTCCATTCTTCCAGACACAGCCACAAGGGACTTTTTGTTGGATCATCACATCAACAATCTGTTGGAATTTGTGGAGTTAAAACCCACAAAAGTATGGTAATCTATTTAAGACTGATGCCAGCGCTTTCTCATTCTCATGTTATTCCATACTCAGTCTCCTATCATTCATTAAAATTATGTAAAAGTTTCTACCAGTTTATTACTCCTGTGGCTTCTGCTCCAGGTAGGCAGATCTTAGCTGTGACTCAGTTAAATTGTCTCTCCAGATTTCAGGCTGGAAGTTTGCCCTACAACCTCAGCTCTCTCCTAAGTTGAAAAAAGTAATTGCATTTCAGTTTGTTCTGTTTTTTTCTGGTGGTTAAAAGGACGTGTGTGACAACTCTCAAGCTCTTTAATATTTGAAGGTAGAAGTCTATTTTTATTTCTTCTATTTACAATGTAAATTTGAATTTTGAATTCACTTTCCAGAGATACTGATTTTCACCTAGCTTACTGTTACCAGTTTTCATTTATTCACACATTTCTTCTATTTATTTATTCATTTATTCCATGTTACTGAGCACATATCACATGCTGAGTGGTGTTCTAAATTCTGGTGTTCAAAGATAAATGATATGTATACTTAACAAGTTATAGAAATTAAAATACTCAATAAATAATTTACTCAAGAAGGGCAAGACAACAGTTACTTAACTATTCGCATGTTCTTTTAGTTTACTGTAAAAGTATTCATTTTACTAAAAAAGACTTACTTGTATAAGCCTTTTATAAAAGCGTATTTATTACATAAAAGGTTTTAAAAGCATATGCATAAAATTTAATATAACCCCACCCATCAACTAATTCAAATTTTTTCATGCTAGTACGTTGGTTGAACTTTTTAATTATATTGTGTATGAAGAGATAATTTACTATACAATTTAATAATACAAGCAGTTTTTTAAAAACTTAATTTTTTAATTTTACTTTAATTTCTGGGATGCATATGCAGAAGATGCAGGTTTATTATATAGGTACAAGCAGAATTATTACCATAAAACTTCTAAAGAGACAAACATGTTTAAAAGCTACTGTTTGAGTATATAATGTTATGTTAATTTTTATATGAATCTTAACTATATTCATGAAGTATGGTGAAAAATGTACTGGACTCCTATTCAAATATTCACCATTTGCTAAGCTTCTGAGTGTAAACAGGTTCAACATGGAATTGTCAGAGATTCCTTATACATTGCTTGTGGGTGTATAATTCAGGAAACTGCTTTAAAGTAGAATTTTATAATGTTTAATATAGCAAAAGATGCATATGTCTATGAAACAAACCCATTGTTAAAGGAACTTTCACACCAGAATGCCATCCTTTGTAGGGGCTAAGACCCTTGACCCCCTGAAGTTATACTAAAATGTCAACCTGCAAAAGGCACCTTAATTGGAGAAAAGGCTTACAAATTTATTTAACGTGTATACATGGAAACCTTCAGAATGAAGACCTAAAGATACAGGGGAAATTGTCCATTTTTATGCTTAATTTTTACAAAGTATGGGCAACTTGCGTTGAAATATAATTTGACAGAAAGAGTACAATCTAATGCTAACCAAGTGTGGAAACCCAGCAAGCCCTCTCTGTCTAGATCCTTCTTGGCCTCTCTGAATATGCATTCCTTCCTCTGGGTATGGGCGTGACCATCACTGGAATGGTGGTAATATGACCCACACTCAAAGAAGGTAGGTCAGAGAATTTATTTATGGCCAGTTATCACACAGAATATTTTTAGGCTTTATGGCTGACTTTCAAGACAATGGGTCCTCTGGTTTCTATGACCTGCATTGGGAAAGGACCCTAATGCTCTGACTACTTTGGGGGAGAATAGGAACGAAAGACAGGAGGGCAGAAGAAAGTCAGAGACAAAACTTTTGCCTATGAGGTTGCTTCTGAGGACTTCATTGTGGGTATTGCTTTCTGAGCCACAGAATTTTATATATATGCATTGCTTACCATAGCTAAAAAAAAAAAAAGAAACCTAAGGTTCATCAGGAAGAGAAAGGTTAAATATATTGCTATGTATTCATAATTTTAACACCATATAACAAATATCACAATGAATAAAGTTATATAACTATACATGAATATAGATAAATGTCAATAACAGAATACTGAGGAAAAGAAGCAAGTTAAAAATGACATGAAATTTGATATTATTTATTTTTTTATTTTATTTTATTTATTTATTTTTTGAGACGGAGTCTCGCTCTGTTGTCCGGGCTGGAGTGCAGTGGCACTGTCGAGGCTCACCGCAACCTCTGCCTCCCGGATTCACGCCATTCTCCCGCCTCAGCCTCCCGAGTAGCTGGGACTACAGGCGCTCGCCACCACGCCCGTCTAATTTTTTTGTATTTTTATTAGAGATGGGGTTTCACCGTGTTAGCCAGGATGGTCTCAATCTCCTGACCTCGTGATCCGCCCGCCTCGGCCTCCCAAAGTGCTGGGATTATAGGCATGAGCCACCGTGCCTGGCCGAAATTTGATATTATTTATATGATGATAAATTATGTACAAATAATGGTATATTTTGTTTTAAGTGACATATGTAACTAGTATTTATACATTTATAAGTACTGTCTTCAGGATAGTGATTTCCTCTGTGGAGGAGGTAGGAGCCTGGGGGTTGGGAAGGGTAAAACTGTGATACTTTATTTGTTGTACTAGTGGTGAGTCAAGAATGTTTCATGTGTCATTTTGTAAATCTGTTTTTATATTTCTATAAAAATAAATAAAACAGCAAAAATTACAAGTTCTCTGAGTATCAGCTTCTTCATCTATAAAAATTATTCTATTCACTTGGTTTTTCTGAGTAATTAACTGGGTAATGTATGATGAAATAATTAGATATTTTTAAATTTAAAGTGATATTAATTTGTATAAACATATATGCACAAAGAAAATGTATTTCTATATAAACATAGATATACAAATTTAAAGGCTAGAATTTTTCCTTAGAGTCTCAGAGTACTATTAAGTGTCAAATTTTGTAAGTAGTTTTGTTGCTTCAGTGGCTTGGTTTTAAGAAGATTTCACGTTAATTGTTAGAAATTTTTAATTATTATTCTAGAACCTTAAATTCAACATGAATAAAAGTGAATTTTCTTGTTTTCTTCATAAATGCATCATGGATATTTCTCACACCAAACTAAAAATTGTTCATTATATCTATCACAATTTCCTAATTTTTCCTTTGATTCAATGAAAGTAATTTATTTTAGAATTGTATTATTTTGTTTTACTTTGAGCAGTGCAAGCTTTCAATTCCTATCAATATGCACCAGATTATAAGAAAACACAAGTTGACTGATAGTCAAAGAGAAATAAAATAGTATTTTTCAGAACCAAGAAATGTGGTAATGTAGTTAATTGCTACAATATTCCTTGTAGATTGGAATAAATCCACTGCAAATTAAAAATTACTCATTGGCTTATGGATCAACAAATACTTTTCTACATTGTTTAAACAAGGGGCAGGGAGAAATGACAATATCTTTTTGTCCAAGAAACTCTACTTAATTTCCTAGATACAGGGACATTTTCTCAGCCTGCCTTTAAGGATCTCAAATTTGTTAGAGGAATGCTTTAGTAATTAATATGGGTCCATTAAAGGCTAACTTATTTTTTCCTTCTTTTTATTGATTCTCAAATTTATGTCAGGCAATCTATAATAGTAATGATTAAAAGCGGGTTTACTACCACCTTGGATTCATAAAATTAGGCTATTGTTCTGGAAGGGAAATAAAAAGTTAAGGACATGGAGGAAGTGGATACAAAGCTTATAGATTTAAATAATAGAACATGATATTTTAAAAATTATTAGATTCAACAGCTTTCTTTGCTACTTGAAGTCACAGAAGTTGTTTATCAAAGAACAATGGATTTTCATTAATTCTATTTTTGGATAGATTCTGTTTTAATGGCTGGCGAAGAATGTTGCAGGAAATTACTACCACTGCTATGTCTATTGCAGTTGCTGTCATATTTAATTCTTGATAAGCATGTAATTAAATAGTGTCATTACCACATCAAATAGAAATAAGACAAGATGATTTAATGTTTGAAAAATACATGGACACACAAATAGCACAAAGTTAACTTCCTGGTGGAGACTCGCTGCCAGATATTTAGCAAGAGTAATCTTGCAGAGTAAAGACCTCAACAGCACCAGACGTTAAGATCTTTTCTACTCAGCACATTGGAAAGCATAATTATTACCAACCCTTTGCTATTAAAACATCATGAAATTATGTTTGTAGAATATTATTCACTGAGAACTTCATAGCAGTTTCCCAACAATAACCCTGACCATATTAATGCATAGGGAATATTAGTATTGACTCCTTCAAACCAATAAAAAGCCAATGTAATAAATTATGACTCCAGAGTGAACAAAATAACCCTTACTGGCCATATGATGTTAACATAGCTATAAAATATTTCCTTCCTACTCAGCAGTACATACTGGACCACATACCATGAGGAAAATAAAAGTTAGGAATTCCTTTATGGAATAAAACAAACATAGAAATACATGAGTACCTTACATTTTCCCCATGTTTTTGGTTTATATAAATATTTTAACACATGAGCATATTAAGAAAATACCCAAAGTGCATGGCATTGACTAATTTAATCATCACAGCAAACCTTCAATAAATGTATAAATAACCCCTATCCATTAAAAAGAAAAAAAAAGAAAGAAAGAAAAGAGAGACTTAGAGTAAATAACTTGTCTAAAGTCATGTTGCTGCAAGTGAAAAAGCCAGGTTTGCCTTATCGTCTTTTTGGTTTTGTTAATTTATTGTTGTTTTGTTGTTATTTTTATTGGACATTGGGACTGTTTCTTCACTGATCTTGTTTGGCAGGGAATCTCTTAGCCATTTTAACTAAGTCAGAGAGAAATGTATTTGTAGGGAATTGATACATTTAGAACAAAGGTACTGATTTAGACTTAATCCTGCCCCATAAAGTGTATCTGGGTGAAAATGTGAAGGAGATGGGAATCTTGGTGGAAAATGAGAATAGCTCAAGGTTTATAAACTGATTTTTCAAGGAGTGGAATATTGGGATCTGGGAGACATACAGCCTAGGTACTGATGATAGACTTGTCTTCTTGTATGAGATTGGGATATGGGAAAAGATGGTGCACTCATATCCATGGCCTCTTTTGTACAAGATATAAAATACGGGCCCTGCCTGAAGTCTTATTTCCTTGTTAAAATTGCAGCATTCCATTCTTATAATTTTCTTCTATTATTTTCTATATAGAATGTTCAGTTTTTAACCCATTTAGTACTTTTGAAGTTTCAACTTACAAAGAAATAAAATTTTGCCTCATTAATTGCATAAAATGATGCTATCTTTAAACACAGGGAAGTCTTCATAGCATAATAATAGTAATGACATTTTACTGCTTGAAATATATGTTATTGATCATTATTAAAAAATTGTCTACTAATTAAGAAAATATTAGCTCACTATTGTTTTGTGTTTCTGTAGCTTCTTTAAAAAATCTCAAAGTTATAAATAAAACAATATTAAACACAAAGGAAAAATAATTTCAGAGATTTAGACTTGATTAATAGAGTTTTTAGTTATTATATATGTCATGAAAATATTTATACATCACCAAAAAATAATATCTAATGTATACAACTTTTATAATTAATAATATTGTTATCCAGTGAATTTTAATTAAACATTACCTCCAAACTTTTCCCTTGAGGTTAGATGGTACATGGAATCTACAATTACTTTGAAAGCATAGTTATGGAGAAAAAACAGTAAAGACGTCAATAGTGTGGTACTGGTGTATCACATTATATATGTTCATGACTCAAAGAATAAACAGAAAATGTTGATCTCTCACCCTCGATACTAAAAGGAAGTTTTACCCCAATTTAGTTAACTGTATTATAGTAATAATTTAAAAGAGTGTTTTCTTAATCAAAAAAGAAAAACAGTACATCCAATATGAGGAAATATGATTCCTTCAGGAATGAATGTATGTCCTTCTTTAAAATGTCAAATGAAATTAAAACAAAAAAAATGTAACACAGAAAGAAAAATTTCTCTGTTAAAACACCAAAGTCTAATTTTTAGAATACAGACTTTCGTTTTGAAGTATTTAATCTGGAGTAGCAATTATATTCCTTGATTAAATACAGGTGATGGAGATTGTTGCTTCTGGGTGTTACTCTTGTTGGCAAATGGAGAAAGAGGAGAATAACTAATATGTCTGGAAGATTTACAAAGCCTACTTCTCAAACTATTCCAAATGAAACTCTAAAATTAGTAACTTTAAATACTGTATACATGTTTTTTTTTCAAAATGATTTTGGGGTCCCTATTCTTGTGGATTGATTCTCCCACTAAGTACATATGTGTGACCTACGAATGACAGCATGTACAATCTAGACTTACAGAGCTCTTACAATGTAGATTGACACTTAGTATGTTGACATAGAGTAGGTAGTTTTCAAAAAATATAACCTATAAATTAGTAAATTAGAATATGCTATATATGCGACGATTAAAAAGCTGTTGAGATTTAGATCTGTGTTATAAAACAACAATGGGAAGGAATCTTCCCATGAGAATCCGGTTAGATAACATGAATGATCTCAGTGAAATTATAGAAGGTAAATGGAAGCTGAACTAGATAGTCTATAGGTTGTCAGCACTGAAATTCTGCTATACTATGATATCATGAGAGAAGCACAAGTTAAAACAAGTGGAGGAATAAAAAAAGATTACACCACAGCAGCCAAGATTGGAGAGAGAATATGCAAGTCACAAGAAGTTTTGTGATATTATCGAAAACGTATCGTATTGAGGACTCTAGAAACCCGGTACTTACTAATGGCTACATCACGATCTTATGGTCTTGCAAACATTTTCCCACTTAACGTAGAAAAGGGATTGGAATTTACTATCTTGGATTAGAAATGCCAGTAGAGTTAAACTAAAATGAAATGCTAAATAACTACTTTGGGCATATATGTACGCGCGTGTGTGTGTACACATGTGTGCACACGCATGCACACATAAATTTAAGTGTAATAAGTATGATATTTTAAGGTTTATGCTTTATATACATATGTAACAGCGTTTTTTAGATGTGGCTTTCTTTAGCTCTTTAAATATATTTAAAATTAATTATTTGAAGTTCTTATCTAGTAAGTCTAATATCTGGGCCACCTCAGAGAAAATTTCTATTGATTGATTTTTTCCTGTGTATGAGTCACACATTCTTATTTCTTTGCATACCCCATAATATTTTTGTTGAAAACCGGTCATTTTGATTATTATTATGTGCCAAATTTAGAAATGAAATTCTTTCCCAGGATTTGTTGTTGATACACTTGTTGTAATTCTTTAATATCTTTTCGGAACAAATTTTGTAAAGTCTTTACTCTTTGTCATGTGGAGTCACTAGACTCGTTTCCATTAGCTTAATGATCGCCTAATGATTAGGCAGACATTTTCTTAGTACCTGAAACCAAAAAATTTCTGTTTTTTCAGAGGTTTCTGTATATGTTGGGGCACACCTTCACCACACAAGCAGGAAGGTTAAAACCCTAAATTAATCATCTTTCTGCTTGCACAGAGCCTCCAGATTGGCCAAAGGTTGTTGAGTTTAGTGTCTTTTCATGCATTTCCTGATCATGTACACAGTCTTGGGCACACACACAACCCTCTAGATTCAAGGAGTATGTGAAAGCTTTTCAAATTCCTTATTCCCCAAAGCATCCCATTCTTCACCTTTTCTCCCAAGCTTTTTGGTTAGTATTGATATGGCTCCCATGACTGGAGGAACACCAGGGTCGTTTGTCTTGCGCCAGTTTAAATAAAACGACACGGACACACCTGGAGTGGTTTTAAGGCACACAGAGAGTTTAATAGGCAAGAAAGAAGGAGGAGGCTCCCCTGTACAGAGACAGAGGGAGGAGAGCTCCAAGTAGAGAGAGGGAACCCTTACTGTGCAGGAAAACATTGGTTATATTTGGAGGCTGGAGGAGGCGGTATCTGATTTGCACAAGGCCCAGGGCATTGGTTTGACCAGGTATGTTATTCACATAGCCCGAGAAAAAACTGCCCCCCACCCTAGCCTTTTAATATGCAAATGCAGGGCACGAGGACATTCTATGTACATGGGGACATGTAGGGGAAGCCGTGATGCTAGGCACATGTGGTGACAAGAAGGTAGGAATTGCCATTTTGGATGGACCCAGTTTCTAATGACCGCCATTTGTATGTCAAAGCTTGCTGGCCTGGCCCTTCAAGCCATTTTTCAGCTAGACAAGAAACGTTTCTGGAGCTGCTTTAAAAGAAAAAAACAAAACAAACAAACAAAAAAACCCTACCAAGGACCCTTCATCCTCTCTATCTGCCTAAAATAATTTTTAAATGACTCCTGTAATAGCATACTGTTTGCCCCAATTGCTATTCATTGCCTCAGTAGCTAAAATGTCTGCCTGCCTGCGCATATTTCCAACAAATGCCATTCTCCAATCCTCAGATAATGAGTTTAGCACACAGTAAATAAAGACAAATAAAGATAAATAAATCAGGCAAAATAAAGACAGGGCTTTTGAGTAGATTTTTTCTGGAAGTCAACAGACAGATCAGAGAAGGACAATTATTCAAAAATAAAGTCTATTTTGCTCCCTCCACAACTGCTACCAGAAATGTTTTCTGTTATTTTAAAGTCTACTGCTGAGCTGAGAAAGAAACTAAGGTAAGTTAAAATGCCACAGGTCTTACTGTTCCTACAGAGATTAAGCCATTTTTCTTGAATGAGCACTTTCCAGGTTGCTGCAAGCTTTCAGTTGCAGAATTCCAAAACAGTTAATTCTAGGCATTTTTGCTATTTTTTCATTGCTTTTTAGAGGGGGAGTCATTTGCATGCATTTCCTCTCTCTGTCATTTTCACTGACACCTTCTTTTTTTTTTCTTTTCTTATTTTCAAATGTGGCTCAAAGTTAGCCAACAGAGAAGATATTTGAAATGTTACTTGCCCCCTTCTTTGTGTTTTGAAATACAATGTGTTTTAAAATTTCTAAAAGACATTTATTATATGCAATTGGTTCATGCACTTATGGAGGCTGAGAAGTCCCACGGTCTGCCATCTGCAAGCTGTAGACCCCAGAAAGCCAGCAGTGTGGCTCCACTTTGAATTTGAAGGCCTGAGAACTCAAACAACTGATGGAGTAAGTTTTAGTCCAAGTTCAATGGCCTAAGAATCAGAGAGACAACAGTGCAAATTCTAGTCTAAGGCCTGAGGGCCAAGGGTGTCAATGGAATAAGTCCCAAGTCAAGGACAGACGAAGACTGCTGTTCTAGCTCAGTCAGGCACAGAAACAGTTAATCCCCACTTCACATTTTTGTTCTATTCAGGCCCTTAAGAGATTGTATGATGCTAACCTGCTTTACACAGACTACCAATTTAAATGCAAATCACATCCAAAACACCCTCACAGACACATCCAGAAATAATGTTTCACCAAATATCTGGGCATCACATAATCTGGTCAATTTGACATATAAAATTAACTGTCACAGATAGTGCTGCACTTTATAATCTGAGTAACTGGATAAATAGCAATGTTATTAATCAAAGGAAGAAAAGAAGGATGAGTAACATATTTGGATGGTAGAGAAGGAAATTCGTGATATTCTTTTGGGACATAAGAATTTCGTCTGGAACATCACCTAGCAGAGAGAGTCCAAATCTGGACATGGACATGTAATCATTGAAGTGAGGTTGGAGGAACAGTCCACTGAATGAGAGAGAATGAAGTGCTGCCTAATTTACTTTTATTTTGTCTAACACAAAACTACCAATTCTCTCCAAGCAATCTTGTCCTGATTTCTAACCCCCTCATAAAACAACTCAATTTCTCAATTTCTCCATAAAATAAGAACTCAATTTCTCCAGTTAATGTGATGACAAACATGAACTTATTTTTACTCTTTTCTCTCTTCATTTCCACAGTCAATCTGTTAGAAAATCTTGTTGTTTCCACTTTTTAAAATATGTCTCAAAATTGAAACCGTCTCACCACCTCCACTAATACTATCTTGGTCCTATCACCCTGCCCCATTATTCTCTTTTATATTATTGTAATAGCCTTTTTACTGTTTTCTCTACTACTATATTTACCCCCTTTCAAATAAAAGTATTCTCAACACAGCACCAAAATCATAACACACAACTTTTCTATGCATGACCCTCTAACGAACAAACTACATCTCATTGTGAATAACATTACCTACAAGATACTCCATGAAGCAGCCTCCGGTGATGTTACTCATCTTGTCTCACTCTGTCCGCCCTCACTCCTAACTGGTTCATCCACATTTCTTACTGTTTTTGTAAAGCATAGCGATGCTCTGACCCCTTGTTCTTTGCGTTTGAAAATGTCTTTGCCTTAATTTCTACATGGCTTAATTCTTTACCTTCTTTAGCTATTTTGCCAAATGTTATATGTTCACATATTTAAATTTGCAATTTTTTACCGTACCTTTACAATCCCTAAATTGCTTCCCTATTTTATTCAACAGTACTATTACCAGCAATGAATCCACATTCATACAGGTCTGCAGCAACCTCAATTCTTGCCTCCGCAGAAGAAATAATTCACCCAAGGGGAAGAAGGCAGAAGGAGAGACTGAGGCTAGTTTTAGAATAGGAGTGAAAGTTCATCAAAAAGCATGGAGGCTCACGCCTGTAATCCCAGCACTTTGGGAGGCCAAGGCGGGTGGATCACGAGGTCAGGAGATCGAGACCATCCTGGCTAACATGGTGAAACCCCATCTCTACTAAAAATACAAAAAATTAGCTGGGTGTGGTGGCGGGCACCTTTAGTCCCAGCTCCTTGGGAGGCTGAGGCAGGAGAATGGTGTGAACCCGGGAGGCGGAGCTTGCAGTGAGCCGAGATTGCACCACTGCACTCCAGCCTGGGCAACAGAGCAAGACTCCGTCTCCAAAAAAAAAAAAAAAAGCTTTATCATACCAAAAAAAGGAAAGGAAGTAAAGTACACTAGGAAGAGGGCCAGGCAGAAGACTTGGGAGATGAAGTGCATGGTTTGACCTTTTGACTTGCAGTTTTATACTCTGGCATGTTTTTGGGGTCTTGCATTACTTCTCCCCTGATTGTTACCTTGGAATGGGCTGTCCACATGCACAGTGGCCTGCTAGCACTTGGGAGGAAAGCATGTGGAGTGTGATTACTGGAGTTGCATGCATGCTCACTTGAGATGTTCTTCCCTTACCAGTGGAATGGTCCTGGAAGGTCATATACCATTGAAACTTTGCCATTCTGCCTCTGAATGTGCACGCTTGAGCCCACCTGCCCAGCTCTTGAGATCTTACCAGGAAGCTGCTGATCACCAGTTTCAGATGTTTCTATCTATTGGGAGACTGCCGTTCACTGGTACCAGCTGCAACCAATTATTATTTTAGCGAGACAGTGTAACAACTGTCTAACCATCACCTGATGGTCACCTGATGTTTCTGGTAGGGTCATGGGAGGGGGGTCCCTCTCTTGTCCTGCTCATGCCTGAGTAGCTACCTACTATAACAGTGCTTTTCAGCATCTTGACTATATCAGTTTTCTAGGGCTGCCACAACCAATTACCACAAACTTGGTGGCTTGAAAAAACAGAAAATTAACCTTTCACACTTCCAGAGGCCAGAAATCCAAAATCAAGGTGTCAGCAGAATTGGTCCCTTCTGGAGGTTATGAGGGACAACTTGTTGTCTGCCTATGTCCTAGCTTCTAGGGGCTATTGTCAACCCTTGGCATTGGGTCTATATAACTCTTATTTCTGCTTTCATATTCACATGGCTGCTTTCTTTCTGTGATTCTGTTTTCCTATCTTCTTGAAAAAACAACTGATATTGAATTTTGCACCCCCTACCCCTACCCCAAAAAATCCAACATGATGTCATGTGGAAATTTTAAACTTAATTACATCTACAAAGACCCCCTCCTCAAAATAAGGTCACATTCACAGGTACCCGGGGTTACAGCTTGGAGATGTCTTTAGTGTGGAGTAGACATAAGTCAACCCATTATTTCACTTAGTATGAATTTATTTATTTGTTAATTCTCAGTTCCCTTCCACTAGAATGTCAAGTACATGACAATAAGGATTCCATGTGTTTTAATTATATTTGTGACTTGACCAATTTCTGACACACAAGGCAAGCTTAAAAAACATATGCTGAATAACTATAAGAAAATGTGGAAAGTGCATAGGGATTATCAATATAATTAGAGCCAAAAGTAGAAAAATCTGGGAAGCCGAATAATTTTTTTTTTTAAGTGGTGCTCCTGAAGTCAAGAGTGTTCGCTTAATTAGGGAGTGGTTTTTAAATTGAAAGAGGCATGAAAAGAGGCCTCCTGGCGATTTGCGTATCAGAATTGTGAAGATCTTCTTATCACTTGGAAACATGCCCAAATCTGACACAGGTTTTGCCTTTGTGTTTTAGTATCTTAATGGCTATGTCACTCTCTTGTTAAAAATGATAAAATGAGGCCAAGGCGGGTGTATCACCTGAGGTCAGGGTTTTGAGACCAGCCTGACCAACATGGTGAAACCCCATCTCTACTAAATACAAAAATTAGCCCGGCATGGTGGCACACGCCTGTCATCCCAGCTACTCAGGAGCCTGAGGCAGGAGAATTGCTCGGACCCAGAAGGCGGAGGTTGCAGTGAGCCGAGATTGTGCCATTCCACTCCAGCCTGGCCAACAAGAGTAAAACTCCTTCTCAAAAATAAATAAATAAATAATAAAATAAAACAGGTCAGGAAGGAAATAATCTCTGTCACTGTATTAGAACTCATCAACTCTGTTTTTTACTAATATTCTTTTGGATTCTCTTGCTTCTTACTCCCATTGAATTGTCAGCCTACTCACCCTTATTTGGTGTTTGAAGACTATTGGGCCCGTTGAAAGGAAACTAAAATCTCAGGACCCCAAACTCACTATGCCGAAGGGAGAGTTAAACTTGGGAACTCAGTCATGCAAAAACTGTGTTCCTTTTGTTCCCAAACAGATAGCAATTTTACATCCTTTCTCTATCTTGTATAACATGTAGATCTACTGATTGGGAGACAAATGCATAATTCACTCTCTCCCCTCAACCCACTCCTTTCTTTTCACATGTACAATGTAGTTTCACTGAGTCCTAACCAGAGCCTCAAAGAATGTGACCATTTGCTTCATTGCCTACCCTCCCCACTTTTTTTTCTTTTCCTCCATCCCCTCCTGCTTGCTGTTTCCTGTTTAAATATAGAAGTCCTCACAACCCTCTTTGGAAAAAGCACAGGTCACAGATCCTACTGTGACTTGTGTTTCTTTTTTCCCAGAGCATCCACATCCTTGGCAAAACAAATCTCTAAATTGATTGAGATGCTTCAGTAACTTTTTGTTTTATAGAACCTCTGGGTATACGTGTTATTTACCGGCTCTATCTTTTAAACTGGACCAAAGTTTTCACCCTTATTAAATCTATCTTGCCAATTCCAACCCATAATCATTTTGTGACAATTTGTAACTTTTTTTCATTGACCATATCTAAGTAATAAACTTTTAAATAACTCAATGTTTAATTCAATTTATTCCAATGTATTCTTTTAGAAGCATGCAAGTAATTTATAAAATATAAACAACAGCTCTTAGATATGAAAAATAAATGTATAGAGGTGTGTATTTTATTCAATAACTATAATAAAAATTTATTGTGTTGAGCTACAGTGCAACATGACCATAGGGTGCCATTTATAGTTATAGGGCTGTTTTTCTTGTAGAAAAAATGCACAAAATAGTGTAAGCACATCAACCGTGATCACAATAAAAATGTGTTTATTATGTGTGAATATATTTCAGTCGTATTACCTTAAAATATTTTCTGATTTAAATTTAATTTTTTATTATGCAACTGATATATAATCCACATAATTTACACTTTATGTGGTACACTTTTTCAAATGCAAAGTTATTCAATTCTTGCAAATACTTTCAGCATATAATACGTACGCATTATATATTTAGGAAAATAAACTGCCTTTTTAGAATTTGGCTGAAATTGTTGTTTTCTAACTTAATATCCATTTAGTAGTAATTTGTAATAATTTATTATTACAATGACTTGATCTTAAAAATCTCTCTAGAAATCTGTTATTTTCTTTTCTTTTCTTCTGAGTTCAGAGTATAGCTTTCCACAAGTAGTGACAGAATCTTCCCATTAAAGATGTATGTGAAAATGGTTTCATGTCATGCTCCCGGTATAGAGAAATTCAGGACATAATCTCATACTAAAGGATAAATACAGTAACCACAAAAGAGAGAACTAAGTAAACCAATATACAGTTGAAAAATTGCTTCAAAGTCTTGTTGATTTAAATCAATGTAATTTTACTTCAGGATTTGGGATTTCATTAGAGAAGTTATGGTTTTTATTTAATTGTGAAAGCGTTGGCAGGTAGGAGAAAGGAACTCAAAACCTGAGTGCAATTGGACTTTTTAAAATCAAAGTGAAGAAAAAGTATATATTATTGGAAAAGTGAAATATAATAAAATTTTATTCAAGTAGATGAAGAAGTTAGAAAATATTGTAATACAAAAAGTCTCAACTAAGTTAATATATCACTTAAAACTGCTTATCTGAGAATGCATTATAGACCATCCAAAAGTGATTTAAAGTAGAAAAAAACATTCTCACGCAAATGACCAGAATTCAATATATTGTTTGTTCACTCTCTATAGCATTTATTGGTCTGTGGCAAAACCAATACCAATGGTGTGATGATAAAATAAATTTTGGATGTTTTGTTGTTAATACATCGATATCTTTGTGAATATCAATTTTGCAAATATTACCATTCTCTGTCTTTTCTTCTTTTTCTTTTTTCTCTTTCTTTTTTCTTCCTATCCTTCCTTCTTTCCCTCCCTCCTTTCCTTTTCCTTTCTTATCTGCTTACTTGCTTGCTTTCTTTATTCTTTCTTTTCTTTTTTCTTCTTTCCCTCCCTCCCTCCTTTTTCTTTTCTTTTCTCTTTTCTTTTCTTTCTTTCTTCTTTCTTCTTTCCCTCCTTCCCTCCTTTATTTTCTTTTCTTTTCTTTCTTTCTTTCTTTCTTTCTTTCTTTCTTTCTTTCTTCTTTCTTTCTCTTTCTCTTTTTTCTTTCTTTCTCTCTCTCTCTTTCTTTTCTTTCTTCTCTCTCTCTCTTTCTTTTCTTTCTTCTCTCTCTCTCTTTCTCTCTTCCTTTGTTTCTTTCTTTTCCTTTCTTTTTCTCTCCATAAGCTTTTCCAGAAATAAGTGAAGATGTATGAATACCACTTATACATTCTGACTTTTCCCCTTTAACCTAAGACAAGACCTCTTAAATTTTACTTCAATAATTATCAATACTGAGAGCTAAACTTTTCTTCAGAACCATATTTTCAAAAGAAAAAATATTACTGCATTTTAGAAAAATAAAGCCATATTGAGAGACACAAGCTAGGAGGCCAAATAGGCTCAATAGTTAAGTGAGACCTTTCTTTAAATAAGCCTAAGATTGAATTTGCTTCCAATTCATTTCTCAACCATTGTATATGTTACTATATTTTACTAGCCTTCTAGTTGATCAGAAAATTTGGCAGAAGTTTCCACTATTAAACCCATGAATATCAGGGTTCTGCTGTATTAGGTTCAAAATGTTATCCGAATGCCTAACTTGCATAACAGATTTCTGGCTCACCAATCATCCATGACTAAAACTGTCAAATCATAAATATGAGAATAATACAAAATTATATAAGTTCATCAAGCTCACCAATGATTAAATGAGTTTTAAAGTGGTAAAATTGGGACAGATTAAGAAAGCTGTAATTCACCTGTACTTCCACTTATTCCAGAGCTGTGGCTGAAGGATTTCTTGAGGTTAGCCAATCAAAACTAGCCTGGGCAACATAGCCAGACCCAATCGCTCTCCTTTTTTTTTTTTTTTTTGAGACAGAGTCTCACTCTGTTGCCCAAGCTGGAGTGCAGTGGCGTGATCTTGGATCACTGCAAGCTCCGCCTCCTGGGTTCATGCCATTCTCCTGCCTCAGCCTCCCGAGTAGCTGGGACTACAGGTGCAACCATGGCTGGCTAATTTTTTGTATTTTTAGTAGAGACGGGGTTTCATCGTGTTAGCCAGGATGGTCTCGATCTCCTCGTGATCCTCCAGCTTTGGCCTCCCAAAGTGCTGGGATTACAGGCGTGAGCCACCACTCCCGGCAACCCAATCTCTCTTTAAAAAAAAAAAAGAAGAAGAAGAAAAGGAAATAAAGTATTTGTCAGCCATGGTGGTACACACCTGTAATCCCAGATACTCAGAAGCCTAAGGTGAGTGGATCTATTGAGCCCAGAAGTTCAAAGTTGCAGTGAGCTATGTTGAACCACTGCACTTCAGCCTGGGTGACGAGCAAGATTCTGTCTTTTAAAAATAAGCTATAATTTCTTCCATCAAAGAACATTAATTCAACATCTACTTTAGGTATTTTCAAACACTAAGGATACAATTAAACAAGGTCTAGAAGAAGACTCAGTTATATGAATGGGAAATTAAACAATGAGCGAAATGCCGTAATAAGGAAGTACAGTCTCATGGAGTCTTATGGCAGTCCATCGAAGAACCATCAAACCAGGAGTTAAGGTAGCAAAAGGAGAGATGGTGGCCAAGGAAGAACGCCAAGAAGAAATTATACATAAATATACGAGACTTACAGGGTACAGCCATGGAAACGAGTAGAAATAAAGTCCCTGTTTTAGACAAACACAGCATCATATGGAAAATTCTGGGTGATGGAAAAGCATGTCAGTCAAATAAATGAGAAGAGGGATGGAGAAGATGGTAGAATAGAATGCCACAGCCAATCATGTCTCCCACGGGAACATCAAATTCAACAACTAAAACAAAATCCCCTTAATAAAAACAAACAAACAAAAAATCGGGTGAGCACTCATAGTACCTGGTTTTAACTTCATATCACTGAATGAGGCACTAAAGAGGGTAGGAACGACAGTCTTAAATTGCCAATGCCACTCCTCCCCTATTCCCCTGCAGGTCATGTGGTGGGGAGAAATCTGTCAACTTGGGAGAGGGAAAGCATAGCAATTGTGTGACTTTGCAGTGAATTCAGTGCTACCTTTTCACAGTGGAAAGCAAAACCAGGCTGAACTTAGCAAATGTCCACCCATGGAGGGAGCATTCAGACCAGCACAAGCCAGAGGGGAATTGCCCATCCCAGAGGTCAGAACTTGAGTTCCAGCAAGCCTTGCCACCATGAGCTGATGTACGCTGCGGCCCTAAATAAACTTGAAAGGCAGTCTAGGCCATAAGGACTGCAAGTTCTATTGCTGAGCTGGGCTCTAAGCCAGTGGAAGTGAAAGGCACACAACTTACTGAAACACCAGCTGGGGCAGCTAAGGGAGTGCTTGCACCACCCCTCTCCCCATGCCAAACAACACAGCTCACGGCTCCAAAAGACACCCCTTCGTTACACTTGAGGTGAATAGAGGGAAGAGTCAGAGGATCTTTGTGTATCATCTTAGATACCAGCTCAGCTGCAGTAGAATAGGGCACCAGTCACAGTCATGTGGCCCCTATTCCAGGCCATGTTACCCAGATGACATTTCTAGACACACTCCGAGCCACAAGGAAACCTGCTGCCTTGAGTGAAGGGCACAGTTATGGAAGGATCCATCACCTGCAGACTAAAGAGCCCTTAGGCCTTGAATAACCAACTGTGATAATTAGGTGGTATGCTGTGGGCCTTGGCTGAAACTCTGAGACTTTCTGGGTTCCAGTGAGACTCACCAAATTCCCAGCAGCAGTGGCTACAAGGAGAACATCCTTCTGCTCGAGAAAAGTGGAGAGAAAATTATAGAGGTCTTTTTTTTGGCAACTCAGGTACTAATTAGGCCACAGCAGAGTTAAACACCAAGCAGAATCTTGGGGTCCCTGATTCCAGGCCTTGGGTCTTGGATGACATTTCTGAACCTTTGTTGGGCCAAAGAGGAGTGCACTACATTGAAGGGTGCATCTTAGGCTGACTGTAGAGCCTATGGGCTTTAAGGGAACATAAAGGGTAGGCTGGCAGTACTCCCTGTGAGGCTGTGGAGTTCCTGGCCATGCGGTGAGGTTCCTCTGCCTGTGGTTAAGGGAGGGAAGAGTGGGAAGGACTGACTCTCATAGTTTATGTGCCAACTCAGCCAGAGAACAATAGAAAACCAGGTAGACTTACAAGGTTTTTTGACTCCAGTTTCTGGCTTCTAGACAGTACCTTTGGACCCTCCCAGAGCCTGGGGGAACTCACTGCTCTGAAACAAAAGAAATAAGCCCAGCTGACTTTGCCACCTGCTGATTTTAGAGCCCCAGGGTCTTGAACAAATATAAACAGTAGCCAGGGAGTGGTTACATTGGGCCTTGGACAAGATTCAGTGCTGTGCTGGCTTCAGGTCTGACTCAACACAGTCCCAGTGGTGGTGGCCACAGGGGTGCTTGTGTCGCTCCATCCCCATGTCCAGGGAGCTCAGAACAGATAGACAGGCACCATTTGCTTGGGAGAAATTAAGGGGAGAGATCAAGAGTCTCTACCTGATAATCCAGATAATTCTTCAAGATCTTATCCAAGATGACCAAGGCAATAACTCTAAGAGTTTGCAAAAACCTCAGTGTAATTATGCTTGGAGGCTTGGAGTGTCTTCTAATGCAGATATAGCTTAGATTACAACACCGAAATCCTTTTGAATACCTGGAAAACCTTCCCAAGAAGGACAGGTAAAAGCAACCCCAGGCAACAAAGACTACAATAAATACCTAACTCTTCAATGCCCAGACACAGACAAATATCCACAAGCATTAAGACCATCCAGGAAAACAAGACTTCAGCAAATGAACTAAATGAGGCATGAGGGTCAATCCTGGAGAAACAGAGACACGTGACACTTCAGACAGAATACTAAATTAGCTTTTTTGAGGAAACTTGAAGAAATTTGAGATAACACACAAAATGAATTCAGAAATCTATCAGTTAAGTTTAACAAAGGGATTAAAATAGTTAAAAGGAATTAAGCTGAAATCCTAGAGTTGAAAAACGCACTTGACTTAATGAAGAATTCATGAAAGTCTTAATAGCAGAATTGATAAAATAGAAGAAAGAATTAGTGAGCTTGAAGACAGGCTATTTTAAAATACATAGAGAAGACAAAGTAAGAAAAAAAAAATAAAGACTGAAGCATGCCTACGGGATCTAGAAAATATCCCAAATAGGCAAATCTCAAAGTTATTGGCCTGAAAGAGGAGGTAGTAGAAAAAAGAGATAGGAGTAGAAAGCTTACTCAGAGGGCCCAGGCACTGTAATCTATAATCCCAGAACTTTGGGAGGCCAAGTCAGGCAAATCACTTGGTGCGAGGAGTTTGAGACCAGTCTGGCCAAGGTAGCAAAACCCCATCTCTACTAAAAATACAAAAAATTAGCCTGGCATGGTTGGCATGGTGGTGCATGCCTGTAATTCCAACTACTTAAAGGACTAAGGCAGGAGAATCACTTGAGCCTGGGAGGCAGAGGTTGCAGTAAGCCAAGGCTATGCCACTGCACTGGGTGACAGAGTAAGACTCTCTCAAAAAAAGAAAAGAAAAAGTAGGAAAGAAAGAAAGAAAGGTCTAATCAAAGAGATAATAACAAAGAACTTTTCAAACATAGAGAAAGGTATCAATAGCCAAGTACAAGAAGGTTGTATAACACTAAGCAGATTAAATCCAAAGAAAACTATCTCAAGGCATTCCATAATTGAATTTACACAGGTCAAGGATAAAAAAAGGTTCCTGAGAGCAAGAGAAAAGAAACAAGTAACATACAATTGAGTTTCAATACATCTAGCAGCAGACATTTCAGTGGATATCTTACAGCCCAGGAAAAGAGGCAGGACATATTTAAAGCACTGAAGGAAGAAAAAAAAAAAGGTATATCCAGTGGGACTATTGTTCAAACATGAAAGAGATATACTTTCCCAGGCAATCAAAAGCTGAGTGATTTCATCAACACCAGGCCTGTCCTACAAAAAATGCTAAAGAGAGTATTTCAAACAGAAAGAAAATGATGATAATGAGCAATAAGACATCATCCTAAGGTACAAAACTCACTGACAGTAGTAAGTACACAGAATATTATAGCACTCTAACTGTGGTGTGTAAAGCACTCTTCTTAAGTAGAAAAACTGCAACCGACAGGCCAGGCGCAGTGGCTCACGCCTGTAATCCCAGCACTTTGGGAGGCTGAGGTGGGCGGATCACGAGGTCAGGAGATCGAGACCATCCTGGCTAACATGGGGAAACCCCGTCTCTACTAAAAAACACAAAAAATTAGCCGGGCATGGTGGCAGGTGCCTGTAGCCCCAGCTACTCAGGAGGCTGAGGCAGGAGAATGGCGTGAACCTGGGAGCGCAGCTTGCAGTGAGCCGAGATCATGTCACTGCACTCCAGCCTGGGTGACAGAGTGAGACTCCATCTCAAAAAAATAAAAAAAAAAAGGAAAACTAGAACCTATAAAAAAACTTTTCAAGATATAGAAGGTATAATAAGATATAAATAAAAATGACAAAAAGTTAAAAAGTAAGGTGATGAAGTTAAACTGTAGAGTTTTTATTAGTTTTCTTAATGCTTGTTAGTTTTTCTGTTTATAGAGTGTTAAGTTGTGGTCAGCTTAAAATAATGGGTTATAATATAGTATTTGCAAGCCACATGGTAACCTCAAACCAAAAAACATAAAACAGATACACAAAAAATTAAAAGCAAGAAATTAAAGCATACTGCCAAAGGAAATCACCTTCACTAAAAGAAAAACAGAAAGGAAGAAATGAAGGAAGAAATGATCACAAAACAATCAGAAAACAAATAACAGAATGGCAGGATTAAGTCCTTAGTTATAAATAAACATTAAAGTAAATAAACTAAACTCTCCAATCAAAAGACGGTGTAGCTGAAAAGATTACAAAACCAAGACCCAGTGATCTGTTTCCTACAAGAAACATACTTCTCATATAAAAACACACAAAGACTAAATAAAGGAATGGAAAAATATATCCCATGCCAATGGAAACAAAAAAAGAGCAGGAGTCGCTACACGTATATCAGACAAAATAGATTTCAAGATTAAAACTATAAGAAGAGACAAAGAAAATCATTATTAATGAAAAAGGGTCAATTCAGCAAGATAATATAATGATTGCAAATATATATGAGCCTAACCCTGGAGTACCCAATTATAAAAAACAAATATTATTAGAGCTTAAAAGAGAGATAGGCAACCACACAATAACAGCTGGAAACATCAACACCCCACTTTCAGCATTAGGCAGTTCTTTCAGTTGGAGAATCAGAACAGAAACTTTGGACTCAATCTACGCTATAGGTCAAATGGATCTAATAAATATTTACGGAATATTTCCTCTAACACCTGCAGAATACACATTCTTGTCTTCAGTACATAGATCATTCTCAAGTATAGACTTTGTGTTTGGTCACAACATAAGTCTCAAAACATTCAAAAATAATTGTCAAAAATCTTCTCTGACTACAACGGAATAGAACTACAAATCAATAACAAGAGGAATTTTGGTAAGTATACAAACATATGGAAATTAAGTATGCTACTGATGACCCATTGTACAATGAAGAAGCTAAGAAGAAAATTCAAAATTTTTAGAAACAAGTGATAATGGAAACAAAACATACCAAAACTTATGAGATACAGTGAAAGCTGTAGTAAGTGGGAAGTTTATAGTTACAAGTACCCACATCAGAAAAGAAGAAATAACTTAAACAACCTAATGATACATATTCAATAATTAGAATAGCAAGAGCAAACCAAACCCAAAATTAGTAGACGACAAAACATAACAAAGATCGGAGAACAAACAAAAGGAATTGAAACTAAAAAAATACAAAAGATAAATGAAATAAGTTTTTTTAAAAGGTAAACGAAATTGACAAACTTTTATTCAGACTAACTATGAAAAAGGGAGAGGATACAAATAAATAAAATCAGAAATGAAGAGACGTTACAACAGATACCACAGAAATCAAAAGAATCATTAGTGACTAGTATGAGCAAATATATGTCAATACTTCGGAAAATCTGGAAGAAATTGACAAATTCCTAGAACATACAACCTACCAAGATTGAACGAGAAAGAAATCCAAAACCAGAACATTCTGATAACAAGTAATGGGATTAAAGCCATAATACACAGTCTCCCAGTAAAGAAAAAAAAGGACCCAATGGCTTCACTGCTGAATTCTACCAAACATTTAAAAAAGAATGACTACTAATCCTACTCAAACTACTGCCAAAAATAGAGGATGATAAAATATTCTAAACTCATTCTACAAGACCAGTATTATTACCCTGATACCAAAACCAGACAAAGAAGAAAGAAAAGAAAAGAAAGAGAGAGAGAGGAAGGAACGAAGAAAGGAAGGAAGGGAATGAGGGAGGGAGGGAGGGAGGGAAGGAGGAAGGAAGGGAGGGAAGGAAAGAAGGAAAGAAAGAAAAGAGAAAGAGAAACAAGAAAGAAAGAAAAAGAAAGAAAAAAAGAAAGAAGAAAGAAAGAAAGAAAGAAAGAAAGAAGAAAGAAAGAAAGAAAGAAAGAAAGAAAGAAAGAAAGAAAGAAAGAAAGAAAGAGAAAATTAAATTATTAAATTACAGGCCAAAATAATCTGATGAACATTGATGCAAAAAATCCTACACCAACTCCTAGAGAAGTGATTCAACTCTACATTAGAAATATCTTTAATCATCACAAAGTGAGATTTACACTGGGATGCAAGGATGATTCATTATATGCAAATCAATCTATGTGATACATTATAGCAAAAGAATGAAGGATAAAAGCCAAATGATCATTTTAATGGATGCTGAAAGAGCATTTGATAAAATGCACCATCCCTTCCTATATAAAAACCCTCCAAAAACTGGGTATGGAAAAAATATACCTCAACACAAAAAAAGTCCGTATGACTGACCTACAGAGTGTCATACCGAATAGGAAAAAAACTGATTTTCCTATAAGATAATAACAAAAGATGCCCACTTTTACCATTGTTTTTCAACCTAGTACTGGATGCATGAGTTAGAGGAATCAAACAAAATAAAGAAATCAAGGGCATCCAAATTGGAAAGGAAGACAAAAAATCACCCTTGTTTGCAGATGATGTTATCTTGTATTTGGAAATACCTAGAGAATACACAAAATAACAGAACCGGTAAACAAATTCAGTAATATTGCAGGATACAAAATCAGCATACAAAAAATAGTAGCATTTCTATATGCCAACAGGGAACAATCTGAAAAAGAATTCAAGAAAGTAACTTCATTTACGATAGCTACAAGTGAAATAAAATACCTAGGAATTAACTTAACAAAAGAAGTGAAAAATTACTACAATAAAAACCATAAAACATTGATACAAGAAATTAAATAGGAAAAAAGAAAGATATTTCATGTTCCTGGGTTAGAAGAATCACTCAAACTATGAAACTACTAAAAGAAAACTTTGAGGATATTCTTCAGAACATTGGAGTGGGCAAATATTTCTTTAGTAATATCCCACAAGCATAGGCAACCAAAGCAAAGATAAACAAATGGGATCACATCAAGTTAAGAAGCTTCTGCATAGCGATGGATATAATCAACAAAGTGAGGAGACAACATACAGAATGGGAGAAAATATTTGCCCATTACCCGTCTGACAAGGGATTAGTAACCAGAATACATAAGGTACTCAAACAACTCTATAGAGGAAAAAATCTAATAATTTGATTTAAAAATGGGCAAAAAGAACTGATTAGACATTCTTCAAAAGAAGACATACAAATGGCAAACAGGTGCATAAAAGGGTGCTTAGCATCATTAATCATTAGAGAAATGAAAATCAAATCTACAGTGAGATACCATCTCACTCCATTAAAGTGGCTTTTATCCAAAAGACAGGGGATAACAATTGCTGCGGAGGATGTGAAGAGAGGGGAACCCTTATACACTGTCAAGGGGAGTGTAAATTAGTAAAGTCACTATGGAGAACAATTTAGAGGTTCATCAAAAAACTAAAAATACAGCTCCATATGATCCAGCGATCCCACTCCTACGTATATATACTCTCAAAAAAGGATAATCAGACCATTGAACAGATATCTGCACTCCTCTGTTTACTGCAGCACTATTCACAATAACTAAGTGGAAGCAACCTCACTGTCCATTAACAAATGATTGGGTAAAGAAAATGTGGTACATATAGACAGTGGAGTACTATTTAACCATAAAAAGAATGACATCCTGTCATTCGCAACAACATGGATTAAACTGGAGATTATTGTGTTAAATAAGCAAGGCACAACCACAGAAAGACAAACTTTTCATGTTCTCCCTTATTTGTAGGAGCTATAAACTAAAACAATTGCACTCACGGAGATACAGAGTAGAAGGATGATTACCAGAGGGTGGGAAGAAAAGTGGGAGTGTGGGTGTGAAATGGGGATGGTTAATGGGTAAAAAACATACTTGAGAAAAAATGAATAATACCTAGTATTTGCTAGCAAGCAGGGCAACTGTTGTCATAAATAATTTAATTGTACATTTTAAAATAACTAAAAGAGGATAATTTGATTGTTTGTAACACAAAGGATAAATGGTCAAGGTGATGTATACCTCATTTACCCTGATGTGGTTATAACACATTGCATGCCTATATTAAAATATTTCATGTAATCTATAAATATATACATCTACTATGTATCCTCAGAAATTTTTTTTTAAATAAACATTTTATGTCCAAGAGTGCTCCCAGTTTTAAAGTACAGTTGTGAGAGGAAGCTGGAGAAATGATCTGCAACTCCATGCTAAGGAGGTTGGCCTTTATCTGAGGACAATCATGGGCCAAGCAGTAAAGTGACTTGATCAGACTAAGGACTCAGTAAACTTTTCTGGCTTTGGCGAAATATTCGTTAGGTGATAAATTTATAAAAATTTCTCCCCAAAATTAAATATGTGAAAATAAATGTCAAAAATTATTATATAACAAATAGAAGGAGCATTGAACTGGGAATCTAAAGATACAGATCGAACCCCAATTCTGTCATTTACTAATTGTATGGCTTTGGCCAAAGTATTTAATATCACTTCAGATATACATTTTTACATTTGTAATTTATAGATAAAAGTATATACCCTTTACAAGATGGTTTTAAATAAAAAATAAAACCTTGAAAGTTTTATTTGTTATGTAGGTTTTGTTATTTAAAACCAAAATCAAGAACTAACTTTGAAAATCAAGAAGAAAATATTGAATATTTTAAGAAATATAATTATGAATAAAATGCCAAAATGTCTACCAAGAAAGACAAGAGAAGTATTTTAAAACTCAAATGCTATAAATCTATAGTGAAGAAGAAAAATATTTTCATGTTTATGATATGGGTGAAAACTCTTTGAAATGAGCTAAATCTATATATGTGAAAATTACTTCGGTGTTATAAAATGTATGTTAGAGCTCACCTGCTACATACATTCTACCGCCACTTTTTATTTGTTGATAATTTTGGTAACTTACTCCTATTTGGAGCTCGAGACCCCTCGATTACAGTTTATAATTAACTATTATTGCTACTTGTAGCTATAATGGCATTTATCTAACAAAATTAAAATTATAGTGAGATTAGAACCATTGGCTTATGGTCCAAATCAACGTGACATCTTGACTCATTTTTCTTTAAAAATTGATTTAATATTAATTTTCATAGGCATACTGTATGTCACTTTATATATTTTTAGAATAAGCAGAAGATTAATAAAGTCATTAGAATCATTAACACGTATTGACTAATCAAATGGTAGGAACACTATACTTTAAGTCAGATATAAACAGCTGTGTTTTCTAAAAATGAGTAAAATAAGAAGCACATATTTCTTCAAAATTAAATAGCTAAAAAAATTCCATTAAAGACACGTATACTGTATTAAAGATTCTTATTTATAAAACATGGTTCTACATGCTGTGACAGTCACGATGTCATTACGGCATTGTCTGTGACCTTCACGCACTCAGGATTCAGTGAAGGACTCTATCACACACATGCACAAATCCCTCTCTCAAGAAGAACGAAGGAGTTTTTTTATAAGCATGAAAAGGGCAGAGAAATGTGAGAGAGTTTAAAAGATAGAATTTTAAAGAATTTGAACCTTACTTGACAGAGAATGGAGAGTGAGGCAGAGAGTAAAAGTTCAAAATTTTAGAGCTTGCAGGATAGAGTCAAATAAAGTATCATTAAATAATATTGAAAATTAGAGAATATGATTATATTTAAGATAAAAGGTGGATTGGAAAATAAAGTGAGTCCTATTTAGATAAATTGTATTTGAAAAGCTTGGAGACAACTATGGTAAAATGTTTAATAGACTTTTAGAAATGCAGGTCTTGTGTTCTGGAATAAGGGAAAGAATAGAAGCATGGACTTTGGCATTAGCCACCCAAAGATGATATTTGAAGTCTTGGGATTTAAAAAAAAAAAAAAAAAAAAAAAACTTGTAAATGGAGAGAAGCCTACATTCGAAAGTTGGGAAAATAAGTAGAGTGCAAACAGCGGTACCAAGGGAATGCAGTGTCATAGAAACCAAGAGAAAAGAAAACTTCGAGAAGAATGAAGCAGCTTAGTACTGAAGGTAGATTAAAAATAAACTTAAAAGTAGCCATGAAATTTTAACAAATGACTCTTTTTAAAGGGAGAATTTTAGAGGTTAAACCCAAAACAAAACTAACGCATATACTGAAAGGAAAGGAAATAAATTTTGAAATGTGTAGAGCAAAACGGACAGGGGAATAAATCACCTTTTTCATTGTTAAAACCAGAGAAAAATTCACAAGTTTGGTAATAGTTTTAAGACTGAATTGGAGGAAGAAAAGAGAGAAGCAGGCTGGGTGCGGTGGCTCATGCCTGTAATCCCAGCACTTTGGGAAGCCGAGGCGGGCGGATCACCTGAGGTCGGGAGTTCGAAACCAGCCTGACCAACATGGAGAAATCCCGTCTCTACTAAAAATACAAAACAATTAGCCAGGCTTGGTGGCACATGCCTGTAATCCAGGCTACTAGGGAGGCTAAGCCAGGAGAATTGCTTGAACCTGGGAGGCAGAGGTTGCTGTGAGCCGAGATCGCGCCATTTTACTCCAGCCTGGGCAACAAGAGTGAAACTCCGTCTTAAAAAAAAAAAAAAGAATAAAGAAAAAGAAGAGGGAGAAGCTAGAGATTGACAGTGAGGCTATTCCAAGAATAAGAATAGCATGAGATTCAATTTTCATCCTATATTTTTGTATATGTACTTATAAACAGATCTATAAAATTATACTCTACTCCTAGTAAAAATAATGGCTACCCTTCTGAAGGATTATTGTCTTCAGGAAGCATTCAATAAATGTTAGGTATAATTTTGTTTTAGGCATGTTTTTGAAGGTGTGGCACGTATTATCTTATTTAATCGTCACAAAAACCCTCTGTGGAAAGTACCAATGTCATCTCAAAATCATAGATGAAGAAACTGCGGCTTAGAGATTTTAGTATGGTTCAACAATTTACAATGCAGACTTTCAGGAATCAGAACTTCAGTTATTATATTACTGGCTAATTCTCTGCTGCCTTCCTGATATATTCTTTGATGAGTTTACTGAATTGCTTCTTCTTCTTCTTCTTTTTTTATGTTTAATTACATCCTAAAACTTTGGAACTAAAAAGCGTTAATATCACTCTACTCCAATCCTTGTTTTACAGATGAAAAAACCACGGCCTACTAGAATCTCTTTAACTTATCCAGGGTCACCCACCTGAATGCAAAATACCAAGAATCATAGTTCTGCCACTGCTAATTTTCTTCTCTTTAACTACTATTTTAACTTGTCATAAAATGGCTTCTGAAATTTGAATTCTTACTTGGGGACTTAATGGTTTTGACAGAATGGGAGGTTAGTTTATATGACTAATTATGTAACATATGTAGCTCATAATTTCCCCTAATATTTCATTTTGCAGTTTGCATTTACCCATCTTTCTGCTTACTGTCTGCATCTATTTTTCCAGTGTTTCTTGAGTTTGTGTATGTACATGTTTTACCTATATCAAAGTGGCATTATGAGCCTTAGACTGCAAATTTCCAGAACACAGGGGCTATATACAGAGTAATGAAATTTTGTTTAGCTCCAAGTTTAGTCAATATTCAAGGCCTAACCTTGAATATTGAAAACAAATGACCTAGATTCTACACTGGGTTCTATTCCTGTTATCAACTGGACAACTTTAGACAATTCACTTAACCTTTCAATTGGCTTATCTCTAAAAGAAGAATGATTAAATCATAACAATAATTATATAAAGAGACTAATATTTATCATATATACTTTTTATGGACTTTAAAATCAGAAAATAAGAAAATAAATACTAAAAATTTTGTGGAATGGAAAATGCATTTCAATTTAAAATGTGAAAATGGATGGTTCAAAAAGAGTGATGGGAGGATTGAGGTGGGATGCAATGGAAGGCATTTAAATGTAGTTTTCTGCTCAAAAGACACATGAGCTATGAGTTAATTTTGTCTTCATCTCAAAGGCAAAGAAAATCATAGACTCTTAGCAATCAAAGGGTCTTTAAGATTATTATATCAGCCTCCTTCTTTGACAATTCAAGGTGCTAAGACTTTGACAAATAAGATCACCAGCCAAAATGTCACAAAATTAGAAGTGACACTGATATTCTGATTGTCAATATTGTTTTTTAAAGTACCACATTGTCTCATAGAGAAAAGCAAATAACACAGTCACAGTGTGTATAAGGAAAACAGATAAGTGGTTGGTAGTTGCTTCCCATTTACTCGTCAATTCCAATGACTGACATTCAAAATCTCCAGGCAATACACTAGCAATGTCAGATAAAAGACACGTCATCCAGTACTTATTGAAAATTGCTGAGGATTGTAGAGTCCCTGAATAATACAGTGTACAGTAATGTAAATACTTGGTCAATCAAAGTTCCAGTAACCCAAAACACTACATTCTACTCTGTGATTAATAGCTATCTACCTTCCTGGTGCCCCCTGCAACTTGAGAAATATGAAGATGCACTTTGCCAGAGTTGACAGCATCCTCTCATCTGACACCAAAACAAAGAAAAATGTGTTTCCCAGATGTATTAACAGCAACATCTGGTCCTATTAATGCAGGAAAAAAGCATAATCCTCTGAAAAGCAAATGCATAATATATACTCCAAGGCTGGTACATATCTTGCATTTCAATGTGACACAAGTTTCAGCTTGCTTATGATTTGGCTTTAGTCTCTGATTTAAAGGTTGCCAGCTGCAACAAGAGTATTTGGAGGTGCCAACCTGGGACCACAGATAAGTCATTCTAGTATGAATGTTTGCTCTTGCTGAACATCAGGGTTCTACAAGTCAATACAACGTGAGGGAAAATGTCATTATGCTTAAAGATGTTCAATTATAGATTCAAATGCATCTGCTATTCATCACTTTTAATCATCGTCATTGTCTGATAAGAGCACCAAAAAAGGAAAGATAAGTTGATGCTAATGAATCTCAGTCTCTGAAAACATTCCATTTCTCAACCATTTCAGAGGGGAAAAAACAGATCAAGTGGCATCTTGTGTACCTTCTAATAACGTAAGCTTGCTGAGAAATAAATATTGCATAATGCTAAAAATAAAAAAATGCCTTTAAAATTTATTTTTGGTCAGGTGTAGTGGCTCATACCTGTAATCCCAGCACTTTGGGAGTCCAAAGTGGGAGAATTACTTGAGCCCAGGAGATTGAAAGCAGCCTGGGCAACATAGTGAGACCCGATTTCTACCAAAAAAAAAAAAAAAAAAAAAAAAAAACTGTGCTTGGTGGAACAAGCCTGTAGTCCCAATTATTCGAGGAGCTGAGGTGGGAGGAGCACTTGAGCCTGCAAGCTGGAGGATGAAGTGAGCCATGATTGCACCACTGCACTCCAGCCTTGGTGACAGACCTGAGACCCTGCCTCAGAAAAATATTTTTAAATTTTTTATTTCTTTTCAGATGGGATCTTGCTAGGGTAGACTAAAACTCCTTGGGATCCTCCTGCCTCAGCCTCTGAGACTTAGAGGCACATCCCACTGCACCCGGCTATTTTAAATTTATTTATTTATTTATTTATTACTTTTGCTAAAGAAATTCACAAATTCTCAACCTGATCTTCCATGAGTTTTAGGGTAAAATACAGCATAGGTATTGCAATTTTATTTTTATTTTTATATAAAATAAAAGTAGTGATTTGAGAAACCTTTTAGAATTGCAATGCCCTATTAGTTATCAATTTTTATTTTGAGGAGGTGGTGAATGGACCAAGAATAATAAGGTAAATCAGCTAATTTTCATAAAAAAAGTTCTCCTAGATAATTTCTATTAGCTTTATTGTTTGATTTATTTCCCCTTTTAGAATGCATTCCTCTGGATTGGAGATTTAATAACCCAGCAAAAATTACCTTAATCATTTGTATAGGTTGCTGTCTTCTTTATATCTACCTGTGATTATGTTTATACCAGAAATAAGGACTTTGGAGAAGAGAAGAAAGGAAAGTCACTATATGTCTGATATGGAATATCTGAAACTATAGCACATTATTCACCAATACCGTAGGAGCATATGATAAAACAAACAAAAAGACCCACTGAAACAAACAAAAAGACCCACTGAAACAAACAGGGGTAATTGAAATGGTAAATGTTTCAGTTACCATCCATTTAAATTAGGCTACATGCCATTGATTAAGACCATGTAGTTTGACTAAAACTTAATTGCCAAAACATGTTTAAATCAGCTTAATTACTTTTTGAGATAATCTCAAAAAAATGAAACAAGAAAATTCCTGAATTTTTGCCACGTTAGTGTTTAAAGCATCAGTTCATGCCTGTTATCCTAATGAGAGTAAGTGAAAGTCTAATTTAATCAGTTAAAGTCTATTTTTTTATCATATTTCTTTTTGCATAAATACTATTGTGAGCATAAAACTCTTCCAAGAATGTAATAATAGACTATTTTATCATTTTTTACCTCTGCTGACAGAGGATAAAGAATTATGTCCCCCTACCCCCAAGAAATTTGAAGAACTTCATCTATGACCAAATACTTAGGACTAAGGCCTAACTTGAAGGACAATATCTCTGATTACTATGACAGCACATTCATGTTCCAACAATACGTATACCGGGCCCTTCACACACACAGACACACATACACATAGACATACAACATACTAAAAGCTCATACAATAGTAAGAGGATGATAATTATGAAAGATAAGTTTCTTTTTTTTTTTTTTTTTTTTTTTGAAACAGAGTCTCTCTCTGTCACCCAGGCTGGAGTGCAGTGGCACGATCTCGGCTCACTGCAACCTCAGCCTCCCAGGTTCAAGCAATTCTCTGCTTCAGCCTGCCGAATAGCTGGGATTACAGGCGCCTGCCACCAGGCCTGGCTAATTTTTGTATTTTTAGTAGAGACAGGGTTTCACTATCTTGGCCAGGCTGGTCTTGAACTCCTGATCTCATGAACCACCCACCTCGGCCTCCCAGATTGCTGGGATTACAGACGTGAGCCACCACTCCAGGTCTTGTTTTTTTTAATAACTAATTTTTCCAATAGCTGTTACAGATTCTGAAAAACCCGATCTATAAACATATCTGTAAAATAGAGTGCTGCATGAGTCTAACAAAACATTGAATTGCAGTTAAGATCGTCACTTTGGCATACAAATGACAAGTAAGATAATATCACTAAATGGCCTTGCTTGAAGCTAAAATGACCAAGGAACAGAAGGCAAAAGAACTTAATACCACACAGCATATGAAAGAATTGTGAACCGTTTGAGTCTATGTCACTTATTAATGTTAAATTTAAAGAAAGATCTAATAATATAGCTGTTCTGTAATATAAAAAATGGTTGCTGATTATCACACAAATATAATATTTAGGCATTCTGCTAATCTTTCCCATGTTACAGACGAGGAAAACCGAATAAAATACATACAACAATTTGGTCATGTTAAAGACATTAAATACCACAAATGGGATTCAGATAACTGTGTGAAGTGTAAATCCCTACCACAATTCACTTGCCTTCACTATGGATCCTGTTTGAGTATAATACATGAAATAACTTTTCTAGATATTTCACAGATCATTGTTTTTCACATTGAGGTAGTGTTTACACTGACAGTAATTTATTATTTTATTCAAAATGTTGTCCCTGTACTATTTAACACGAGGTGTAAAGCCAAAATTCATGGGACTTGTCCACATAGAACATTTCTTGTTTGGTTGGCTTTTGTTTTTTCATGAAACAAATAGTTGTCAATCGAATAATTGAATAGATATACAAATGGTGTGAGTAACATAAAGGAAAAGAGTAGGTTAACTGGAGAGCGAATAACAGGAAAACTTTAATTCAGATTGAGAACACAGGGAAAGTCACATTTTAACAAAGTGGCATTTAATAAATTGTCCAATGAAAAGCAGGGAATGAGACAAGGGAACAGTGAATAAAAGGAGACTAGAGAGAGGAAAAAGTGGCTACGAAATCTGAGTTTGAAAAAAATGGCCTATTCAACAAAATAAACACACTTAAAAGAAGAAGAAGCAGAACTAGATATTAGATCATACTGATGGGAAGAGTTTATCAACTAACGAGGTTGAATGTATTGGGGGAGAGAAACAAGTAATTATGACTGCAGGTGAGAAACTTAAATATGGCAACCATTCATAAGGAAGATGGTGGAAGAGAGGACAGGAAGGATGAAATAAGAGACACATAGGTTTTTTGGTATTCGAGCCACATTGACAAGAGAAGACCATCAGATTAATTTTAGTTAGCAGTCACACTTTTTCACAATGGGCATTTAAAAATTCAAAGGCTATTGTTATACTAAGGACCCTTAAATCAAGCATGTGCTGTCAATAAGCACTTTCAGTAGAAATTGATTTTAAACAAGACAAAGTGCATTGGCTAGAATTATTTTAATGGAGAATATAATCAAAATGTTTAGTGTTTAGTTGCATATGTTGACTTACTCTTTTCTAATGCTCATGAATGTAGTTATATAGAGAGAAAGTGAATCGAATAATATGATTAAAAATATCACAAAATGCCAGGCAAGGGGTCTGACACCTGTAATCCCAGAAGTTTGGGAGGGTGAGATAGGAGGATCACTTGAGTCCAGGAGTTCGAGACCAGCCTGAGCAAAATAGGGAAACCCTGCCTCTAAAAAAAATATAAAAAATTAGCTGGGCATAGTGGTGTGCTCCTATATTCCCAGCTACTTGGATGGCTGAGGTGGAAGGATTGCTTGAGTCCAGGAGGTCAAGGCTACAGTGAGCCATGATCACGCTACTGCACTCCAACCCGGGTGACCGAGTAAAACCCTGTTTCAAACATATATATATATATATATATATATATGAGTGTGTGTGTGTGTGTGTGTGTATATATATATGACAAAGTGTTCATTCAGGAACTAATACGGTCCTAATATAACATGTGGATAACAAGTGCATTTTGGGTAATAATTATTATTTATATCATTTACAGCTAACTAAACGTAGATTCAGATATATAAAGGCAAATAGAGAAAATACAATATATCATATTTAAAACCCCTACAATATATTCAAAATGTATTGGCCAAAAGAAAAGACACTACTATTTGGTGTACCTAAAAATAAATCCTGCGCTCAGTAAAAAAGATACTGTGTTAAGTAGAAATATCAGAAATAACTACACAGATAACAATGCATGCTTTTGGTAGATAAAGTAAAGTAAGCGTAAAAATTTAACAAAATTAAACAATGAGCATCTTAATCTCTGGAAGATGATGTAATGACTGAGACCTTTATTTTGTGTTTGTATGAATTCAGAAAGCTCTATTTTGAGGAAACTATCATCTAACTGAAAAATGCCTATTTTAGCATAGATTAATTACATAGGAATGTCAAGTAAAACCCATGCAAGTTTCTTTGTGAAAACCAAATATACCTTAGCTATAAGTCATCATAAGCATTCTGATGTTCCACAATCAATCTCAGGAGAAGATTTTTGAAATAATGTTTTTCTTTCAAATGCCAAAAAATCTAATTAAATGGATATAAATTTTTATGTTCATTTATTATAATCTCTTACAACATGGCACGTACTTTTTTAGATTTGTATTTGTAATGGGAGTCCCAATTTGTCAAAACATGACTTCTTTAGTTTTATGGCCTTTAGCAATTTCACTTACAACACATTCATAGTCTGATTCTCCTTGAGCCCTCATGAATCTTGATTTTACAGCATGAGCACAAATTCAACAGAACATGGTTCTCATTTAAATTATGTGAAATTGATATTGTGCTGCATTCAGATGTCATAAGAAAGAATGTATCTGGTCATGGCAGGGCTGTCAGAGACAACGGAGACTGAAGCCCTTGAGAGAGAATGCTTCACCTTCGCACGAACTTCAGAATCCTTTCCAGAGAGAATTCTGATACTGTCATGGTACTTCTAACACTGGATTTTATTACAAGCCATAATGCAGCCTTCATAATGTAAATTCACGTACCCTATTGAATGTACAGATGTTTTTAAATAATCTATTCTTGATAGAGATCAAGAGTTTATTTTACATGAGAGCGGCATTAAACTACTTTCTTCTGGGTCTTAGAAAACCATTTGCTTCCTACTTATTCCCTGATGACATTAATGTATCTATCATTTCACAAGATAGAGAATCAAACTGTGTAAATGTGAACAGTTTTCCAGAGATTAACAATTTGTATAGTTAATTCAGGGGTGGAGGGAAGCCTGTCAAAATTGTCCTTTGAAGTCATTCAAAATGCTGCAAAAGAGCTGGATTCTATATTGCTGTTTCTCTTCTGCTCTCAGAAAGTGATAATTAGTTAGAAATACTGTTCATTTAGAAGAACAGGATTTGGGATTTCTAAGACTAAGGCCAAAAATTTACTCTGAAGTCTCTTCTAGTAATTTCTTCTTTAAGTCCATCCTCAATCCTATTATATCTAGTTGTTAATATGTTAACCATATTACTTTACTGATGGTTAACCCATCAGTAAAGTAATATGGTTAACATATTAAAAAATTGGACGTATTTTCAGTTCTGCTTATAAGCAGAGTAATCCATCCAAAACTGCTTACAATGTGGTTAAAAAAAAAAGTAGGAATCACTAGAATCTAAATAAGCTTTATTATCAGGATTAAAATATAACTGAAATATCAACTATATTGTTATACAATAACAATATAAGTGCCGATGTCTATACAATATATTTATAACTGAAGAGTATTTATTTGTCAGGTACAAAATAGTGCTCTGTGAAATACCAAATAAATTGTTTTATGGACACTATTCCTAGTAAGGACAACTGAGCTATAGGGATTTAAATTTTAAGCAAGTGTCTGAATCCTAGTTATGGTATTTAATATCTAGATAAATAACAATGATTAGGTTATTTAATACACTTCATTCCAAATCTCTCATTTATAAAACAGGGAAAATAGAGAATCAATAAAAAGCAACTAACACAGTGCCCAAGATAAAATGTGTATTTAATATATGATAGCTACAAATACTGTATTACAACAAAACTATATTATTACATCTTTCCCTGTTTCTAGGAAAGTGAAATAGGCTTATGAGGTTTATCTAATGCTGCTCAAGGAAGGCGGACCTGACTATCTTCCATGTATGAGAATTACTGTACTAGAAGGGCATATTCTCTAGCACCGTAGGGAAATTCTTCCAGCTGCATGGCATGGAAGAACTATCTCTCGAAACATGTAGTTCTCAAAATGCATATTAGAATCACCTGAGGATCTTTTTGTTCAAGTTTCACATGCTTCTTAGTGTATATTATTTTAAAAAACTATATTAAATTTGGGTGAGAATGAAGCACACATATTATCTCCCCAGGTGAATCTGAAGTTTGATCCATCCCCAAATCAATTCCATTTGCTACCCTCGGCTCACAGCGTCTGTATCCCTTTACTCTAGTGCTGCGTTTGGACAGATTCTGATTATGAATTTGTTTCTCTGTGATCCTGATAACATAAAGGGTTGTGGGAGACAGAAGAACATGAATATTCTGGGCAAATATATATCCCCTTCAATGAATTAATTAATTGAAATCTGCTTTATAAGTCATTATCTTGTTCATTAATCAGCATGATTCAGTCTCCTCAGACCAAATCCATTCTGGCTCTCTCTGTAAACCCGGTTTCAGCCTTGAAACACTGTGGACCAGATCTTGGCTAGTGATGATTGCAGTGTTATCCCATATTATTAGGCTTTGTTCAAGTTGAAATTTCACTTGTTTGTTCTTCCTGATTTTCCTGCTATTTCCGCGTGTAATAAAGTTAAGAATAGAGTAGTTATATGGGGGTTCCAAGTCATCTTCAAGATATGGTGATTTTCCAGTAAAGACAAAACAACTGAGCTTTAAAATTCATTTAACATAAGTGTTTAGGGTGGGTAACATATTTTTTGAAGGGTGTATATGCCTATTTTGGCCTTAAGATATTTAGATCTCAGACATAGTGAAGACCATAGAAGACTATTTATTTATGTATGCATTTACTTATTTAGTAGTTAATTGCAGTTTTACTATCAATACTGAAATGTAGTTTTAACCCAAATATGAGTATTCTAAAGATTTTACTTTTAATCTAATTTTGCACAGTATTTTTTTTTAAATAAGGGCAGTTAAAAGTTACTAAAAGGGAAGAGAGTCCATTGTCAAATTTAGTCAAGATTCCATCAATCCATTTAACCAGCACACTAAAAGTATTTTTCTACATTTCACATATTATTAGCACGCATTAAATTTATGTTCAATATTTATGCCAATTTAGTCACAGTAATATAGAAAATAGCTTTTAAAAGCTATAATATTGCATAGTAGGTAGACTTCACCAACACAGAATTTCTACCGATTGTATATTAGGAATAAAGTTTTACAGAATCGGTTTGGTATTGAGTAGTATTATACAAAAGCTGTCTAACCCTTGCTAACTTTGGAGAACAATGTGTTTGAAATCAGTATCAAAGCAGAATTAATATAATTTTTATTTTTTCTTCATTCTATTAATCCCTTCATATATTTAATGAACATTTATAACATTGAGGATTTTAGTCATTTCCCTTATAGTTTTGAATGTCGTGTCAGGCACAGGGAAAATATCCAGCTCTCCCCTCATTCTGCAATTCTGAGCTGAGAGCTTATATTAGGTCCCTCATTTCTCTTTCATACCTCTTGTCAGTAGACGGCACTCAACGTTAGAAGGGCAATATTTAAAAGTGGTACTGAGCATGAAATACTGGCTTCAATGTCCAACTCTGCTTTTATTACTGAGTAAACTTGGATATGTGATTATATCTCTCCATGCTTCCATTTCCTCATCTGAAAAGAAAGCAGACTGTAACAAAGGACAATATTTTTGAGTACTTACCATGTGCTAACATAGTGTTAAGCAATTCATGTATGAATTGGTTTCCATTTAATTCACCCCAATTAATACAAGGGATGGGTAATATCTTTTTTTCTAAAGAAAAGGTAACTAGAGATCTGAGATATTAATAAACTTATCAGAAATAGTGCCAGTAGATAGTAGCAATGTTGATTTCAAATAAATCTTCTTAAATTCTAAATTCATACAGTTCTGCTACTGATAATATCTACCTCAGTGATATTATTAGTGATTATAAAAATTATTTTATAAAATATAAAGCAATATAAAAGTGGTAGAAATTATTGGCATTGATAGTACCCTTAATCTCTCAAGACTTGTGTATGTGAACCAGATATTTATCAGCACTCAAATTTAAAGTAAGATAAGATAAAAATTCCCTACCCAAGATGTAGTGCCTTTAGAAGATTTGAATTATTTCTAGCAATAAGTAGAAAACTTGGACAACATTTAAGCTAGGTAGAAAGATGTTATAAACAGTTAAAATTATGTAGTTTAAATCATATAAAATTAAAGTACCTATGATATATGTTTTTTCTGTTTCTTATCCAAACATTAAGAGAACAGTTGTATGAACTGTGTATATCCACTACATATGTATGTGTTTTAAAAAAGCAAGTTACAAATTATAGATACTGTGTATCTGTAATACAAATTATAGATACTCTGTATCTGTAATACAAATTATAGATACTCTGTATCTGTAATACAAATTATAGATACTCTATAATACAAATTGGAGTATTATATATAATATATATAATAAAAATTATAGCTACGGATATAGATATCCATATCTATAATACAAATTGTAGATACTCTATCTATAATACAAATTGTAGATACTCTGTATGATAGGTTTTGTGAGATATATGTTTGTGCCTATTTCTTATGCATATATATATTGATATGGTTTGGCTGTGTCCCCATCCAAATCTCTTTTTGAATTGCAGTTCCCTTAATCCCCACATGTCCTGGGAGGGACCCAGTGGTAGGTAATTGAATCATAGGGGCAGTTAACCCCATGCTCCTATTCTCGTGATAGTGGGTGAGTTTTCAGCAGGTCTAATGATTTTATAAGGGCCTTTTACACCTTTCGTGGTTCCCATTCCTCTCTCTTCTGCCATCACGTGAAGAAGGATGTGTTTACTTCCCCTTCAGCCATGATTGTAAGTTTCCTGAGGCCTCCCCAGCCATGAGGAATTGTGAGGTAATTAAACCTCTTTTCTTTATAATTTACCTAGTCTCGGGCATTTCTTCCTAGCAGCATGGGAATGGACTAATAGATATGTGTATTACATATTTTATATAATTAATCTATCAATCTATGTATGTTATAGGCATGGGCAAGAAACGAGAAGAATCCACTCTAAATAGATGATTCTTCTTGGATATTGATGTTGGCACATTTTTATTTTCTCTTTATGGGTATATCTCAGTCTCCTTTGCATTTCAAATCCAGCATAATTACTCATTAAATAGGAAAATACTCTAAATATTTTTAGTAAAAAGTTATCTAAATAGTACAAAATTTTTTACCCTTACGATAAGCAGGATAACAGTTGCCATTCACTTAATGAAAATGAGCCTTTTTAATTTAACATAATAATGTAATTTACCGTAGCTTAAATAACAAGAATATACATTTCCTATTTTTGTTCATTTACTATTTAGCTTTTATATTGGTCTTATGTTAGACATTTTTGTAAATATAGTATTTTGTTTTAATTCTAAAGAAAGGTAAAGAGATTGCTTCAAGAGTTGGAACCAACCCAAATGTCCAACAACGATAGACTGGATTAAGAAAATGTGGCACATATACACCATGGAATACTATGCAGCCATAAAAAATGATGAGTTCGTGTCCTTTCTAGGGACATGGATGAAACTGGAAAACATCATTCTCAGTAAACTATCGCAAGGACAAAAAACCAAACACCGCATGTTCTCACTCATAGGTGGGAATTGAACAATGAGAACTCATGGACACAGGAAGGGGAACATCACGCTCCGGGGACTGTTGTGGGGTGGGGGGAGGGGGGAGGGACAGCATTAGGAGATACACCTAATGCTAAATGACGAGTTAATGGGTGCAGGAAATCAACATGGCACATGGATACATATGTAACAAACCTGCACATTGTGCACATGTACCCTAAAACCCTAAAGTATAATAAAAAAAAAAAAAAAAAAAGAGATTGCTTCATTGATTACTAATCACAGCACTAGTTTAGTTAAACACGAAATGGTCTTTCAAAAACATTTTCTAAAATGATGGATTTTGATAACACATGATGTTATCAGAAAACTCAGAAAAGATAAATAATTGCATTGCCAACCTCCAATAAGAGTTTGTAAATATGAAATTATGAGCGTACTAGATGGACAGAGACAGCAAACACTTCAAAAATATTTTAGATACTGTAGACTAAAATAGAAGTTTGAGCATTATAGGGAACTTCATAACTACTGACTACAATAGAATTTGGGGAATCAATCCTTTTGGTGTCAAATTATTTTCATACCAAATTTAAAGAATAGCATTCTGTGAATTCTTTTAAATTAATTTTGCTTATACTTTTTGTGCTTTAATTTTATTTCTACCTATGTTTTGATTTACAAATGGTGTGATAATTGCTCTCACACCAAATTGTTTAACTGAAATTAATATAAACACTGAGAGGTGGGACATGCCATTATATTCCTTCCATTAAAGGAGGGGGCTGAGGAGGCTATTTACATTTTCTTTATCAACCAGTGCTGTCACGTAAACATTTCAGATATTCCTTGTTTAACTTGATTAAATCCTTTTAATTTTGACAGTTTGGAACAAATGCTTTTAATAAAATGCACATCTTGCAGAGTATGTGTTAATGATTATGGTTAGCTATTCAGACAAAGAGAAACAGGGAAGGTAACTGAGATTAATTTACTAAAGAGGGATAAGAAAGTTTTCTTAGGAAATCCTAAATGTGAGCTCCTAGTACCTCAACCTGAAAATTTACTTTAAAATTATTAAAAGCCTGTGCAACATAAAGAAGGCCTGTCTTTACTAAAAAATACAAAAAAGTAGCTGGACATGGTGGCATGCACCTGTAGTCCCAGCTACTGAGGAGGCTGGGGTAAGAAGATCACTTGAGCCTGGGAGGTGAAGGTTGCAGTGAGCTGAGATCACACCACTGCACTCCAGCCTGGGCAACAGAGCAAGACTTTGTCTCAAATATAAATAAATAGACAAGTAAGTGCATAAATAAATAAAATGATTAAAATATGCTATTGCTCCCACATGCCTTTTAAAAATAAATACAAATGTCTTTTCTTCTTCTTTTGGAAGGCTCTCATGTTTCATGAGAGCTTCCAGAAATTTCCAGAGATAAAGCTCCAAGAAAAATAAGATCTCAGTGACTAAAGCAAAGGAAACAAAAACAGCAAGCAAACAAAATACAGGTTCCCATGAACGACAGAAGAAAAAAACAAAAAAGGCTCAGATACACAAAGGTTTCAGATGCTGAAATGATCAAACATAATGTTAAAAATGTTTAAAGTAATAAGGAACTGAAATTATTAATAAAGGGCAAGGGACTAAACATTGGCAGGTACTATAGACAGAACATAAATGCATATAAAATCTTAGAAATTAGCAATATAGTATTAAGATACATATTTAATTGATGTGTTTAATAGTGGAGTAGGCACAGCTGAAGAGAGACCTGAAAACATGATGGAAGGGAGTTATCAAAAATACAACACACAAATATCCAAAGAGGTTGAAAATATGAAAACACTGATTAGAGACCTAAATAGCAGAATTCTAATGTCAAATATAGATCCAATTGGGAATCCAGAAGGGAATGACAAAGAAAATAAAAAAGACACATATTCAACAAGAAATGGATGAAAATTTTGTGTAAATTAATATGACATTCCACAAATTTAAGAAGGCTGTATGATCACCCCCTCAAAAGGTAAAGAGAAATACCTAGACAAAACAAATTTAAATATTTAGAAAACTGAAGACAAAAAGAAAATCCTAAAAGCAACTAGAAAGAAAAAAGATGGTTAATTTTAACAAAATTGTAATTAAAGTAACTCCTGAATTTAACATAAATCATAGAAGCCAGAATACAGTGGAATGACATCTTCAATGCACTAAGAGAAAATGAATGTCAACCTCAGATTTTATATGAAGACAAAATACCTTTCAACTATTAAGACAATATAAAGTTGTAGACAAACAACATTTTAAAACTAACAAAAATTAAGGGAATAAAATTCTAAAGGATAGACATGAGGGCATAAGGGAATTTACCCTAAATGAAAAGTCTGAGCTACATCAAGGAATATAGTACTTTGCAATGAAAGTTATAGATCTGACAATTAATCAAAGCTCCTATGTATCTTCCTTTTTTACAAATACTATTACTCTTTGGTAAGACTTAAAAACAAAGACAGACAAAAAGTGATGGTTTAGGAAAGATCATGGATTTGTTTTTAGACCGGTTGTGCATTGGGTATCTTTGGAAGATTCATGTGTAAATGCCAGGTACACGTTTGTATCCAGGGATCCAAAACTTATGCGAGATGTCTGGGCTGAAGATGAAATACATAATCAATGTGCATATAAATGGTTACTGGAATCATGGGTGTGGTTGAGATTACCCCAGGAGAGGATGTAAAATTTAAAGGAAGTAATCTAGGACTGAGCACGAGAAACTCCAACTCACAGGAATTTTTCCTGTGAGCTGAAAACTTGAATTCAGTTTTGTAAAGTGACTTTTACTTCTAACAGGATAAAATTTCTTTATAAATTCACAATACTTTTTGGGTCCACCTAACTTTTAATTTTCAAAAAGAGAAGTAACATTTGCTAGCGGTATTTGATGGCATTTTTTGAAGTTATCTGCAGGGGAAGCATAAAAGATAGTTTATACATTTTGAAGATTGCAGAGTTAAGTGGTAAAAATTGGATCGTAATAGCCACCATGTTATTTGTTGATTTTTAAAACGCATTCAACCTATATTTACTAAAGCCTTTCTAGGTATTTGCTTTGGATCTTCATGAAGCTTACACAGCAGTGGGGGAGCCAGAAAATAAACAAATATGATACAATGTTATAAATCAAAATAAATAGCCATAAGATGAAAGAATGGAACAGTGTGCCATCTTAGATTCAGGGATTCTAAATCTCCAAAAAGGTAACAGTAAGCGGAGACATAAGTGAAATAGAATAGGAAGTCTCACAGATATCTAAAAGGAAAGCATTTCATATAATCTTAGCATGTTCAGGAACACGGGGTACAATGATCAAAGTAGAGGGTGTAATTCTACCTTAGTAAAAGGAATTAAGCTAAACATGAAGAAATAAAGCAATAGTATTATCCGTCTGGAGGGCATTGGTAATCAGGTAGAAAAAGAGATGTCAATGTTTTTTTTTAAACTGTAGATCAAGTTGAATTGTCGATTATTAAATTGTCATAGAAGGTCTATTTAGGTGGATGAGCAGGGATATGAAGACAAAAACAAACAAAAAAAACTATTTATAATAAAGGATAATGGTTTCTGAAATAATAATTATATAGAGGTTTAGATCACATTCACGTATTTCTCTATCAAAATGTAAATCTGAATTTCTTCCCCTCAGTGTGATATTCCGCCAAACAATGCTCTAGAGCCCATAAAACTCCTGGAATTAGATGTAAATATAGAGTATTACATTATCGGAAATCATTAGACAAATCAATGAACCTTAATCGTATTAATAAAATATGTTAAAGAATTAATCCATGGTTCATTTATCATTTCTTCAAGGAAATTTGCCGTATCTACATTTCATAATATTTTCCAAAATTAAGCATTGGCACCCCTGGAATTCCCAAACTACCATATGAGGGAAGGAAGAGTAGTTCTTTGTCATTTAGAGGTCACTTTGCAGCCTTGACCACCCAAGTTCAGTAGGTGTCAACTACAGGATGGTCTAGCTGAAAATTCTACAGCAGGATATCAGGTTTGTAAATTAGATGGACTTAAAAGAATTTATTTTTTTCTATATAAAAAGTGCCATGTTCTTGCCATTATTTTTGAACTTGAGCCCTTTAGCATCTCTTTCAAGTGTATGCCATCTGTTTCTTATTACCCTGCCTTATTTACTCATACTTGTCTTTCATTACTGTCTGTGCAGAAGTTCCATTCCTGACCCACTAAATGGTTGTTTTCCTATTAATTTGTTTTGAATATGTGTTCCTGACCTTTGTGTATGTCTTTGTTATAGATGGGAATCAATCCTTCATCCCTTCTCCATTATGCTGTCCTTCCAACTTTAAAATATCTATTTAAAACCATCTGGTCAGTGCACTGCTTTTTAACAATTACTGAATTTTATCTCTCTTAGCGCTTAAATACTTAGTTTCTTTTACAGGCATTTTGCAAATTTTATATCCCATATTTGAATATGTATTGCCCTATATTGCTCGCTGATGTGAAAATTTCAGTTACTCTTAATATTCTTCATAAGACATAACACAATGCTATTCGCAAATCAAGAAATAGCAAAACATCAATCTTTTTTGGTTGATCACTGGATAGTAGCTTGTTTCTCTTTTTTTTTTTTTTTTTTTTTTTTTTTTTGAGACAGAGTCTCACTCTGTCACCCAGGCTGGAGTGCAGTGGCGCGATCTCGGCTCACTGCAAGCTCCGCCTCCCGGGTTCACGCCATTCTCCTGCCTCAGCCCCGGCCAGTAGCTTGTTTTTCTAACTAATCTATTCACATTTGGTAACCAGTAGATTTCTAAAATTTGATAGCATTTAGGTGTATATTTTTCTAGTCTTCAGATAAGGAGAAGAAAAATTTATACAGTTTAATTTTTATCTGTGATACTGAAATATAGGCACACTAAAAATTTGCTATCATAGTCTTCAAATGTGTAGCAATGCAGAGGCTAATCTGATTGAAAAACACTGCTGGGTGATAGGCCTGAACATGTGCAAATTGTCTAAGAGGATAAGTCCCTAGGTAGTTGGGATCTCAAAATATTCCTGGAAACAGGCATCATAAATAACGACACGCCTTCTTGATCTGTCGATGAATACGTTCACTCTTTCCTTTGAATAGTAAATCATGTTGAAAAAACATCTACGTTTAAACATGTTAGGGTATATTCTGAGATGACAATACATTGTCAGCACATTTACAGATGCCATTATTAGAGTAAGTGGATGATTGATGAAAAGAAGTACTGACGTAGAGTTAAATTTTTTTTTATAAAATTTATGCTAAGCCCCAGGCAACTACATTCAGTATTCATAGAGTCACTGTGCTCAGTCGCTTTATCTGTTTACACAAATATAATAGCATTTGATAGATGATGTAGATATTTTAGCACAGTAGTATAGCGAATAAGGGAAATCATAATTATCTTTTTAAATTATTAATGGCTGAATTTACGCTGTCACTACTTCCAGCTACCTAACAGTATTGAAGTGATGTACGATCACCTGAAAAGTACTTTGCTATTCAAAAACAGTATATTATGCCTTCCTAAAAATCTCACATCAAAGACTTATTAAGTATGGTGTATCATAGAAAGGTAAAAAGAATAAGCTGTACAGAGTTCAAATAAAATAAAACTTGTAAAACGAATGAGTAAATTAACGGTGCCCACTTATTGAACTGGTTAAATTAGAAAGAATAACATGGAATTGAATGGGCATATAGTATAATTTATGTTCAAGACTGCATGTACAGCAGCATAATACATAAATATTCTAAACACAAATATAATTAAATCTACAAATAGGAACTATTTATGTGGTGCATAGAGACTTTGTGGTAGATTAATAATATTCCCTTGCAACTGCTTAAGAGAGAAAACGAGGAACAGTAATTTTACTTGGGCTAGTAGCTGCTGATATTGCCTATTTTAATATTTAATTGTCATTGCTCTTGAATGGTATTGAGCTTATGATATTCTACTAAAATTATATTTTTCCCTTGACAGAAAAATTCTTCCAAAATAAATAGAGTATTATCTAACTTAAAAAGAAACAAAAAACGTGTTCTTAAATGTTGAATGGTGTTTCTGTGTTAATAGTCATCTGTCTCATACTTTGTCTTCTCTCTTTTATATTTTCATTCATTTGTTCTATGCATTAGAGTGTATACATGTGTGCATACGCATGTGCATGCATGAGCAAGAGGAGAGACGGACCCTGAGTGGCAGAGAATTATCTTTTACTTTCCATCTCACTGTCATATATCTTACTAGTGAAAAGCTAGTTGTTTCCCATATATCCCTTAACATTTGTCATAATACATTTGCAGAATCCTTTTAATCTGCCAAATGATTGAATGTATAGAAATTGAGTCTTTGCCCAGTAGGATATCGTAATAACATTCTTAAGGCTGCTGATATTAAATGCACGGTTTAAATAAATTTGTATCGCAGTCATCCTGATCTGTATTTTAATTCATTACATGTTGCTTTGTAATTTGATTGTGCTTGTGAAATAACCTCTGGAATGTTTGCAGAGTGTTTGTAAATGGTTTACTTCCTTCTCTTTTATCTCTGAATACCTATTGTATCTGGGAGATTACCTACTAGCATGAGTAACACAGTATTTAAGCTTCAGGATGAAATCATTTGATGTGAGAAAAAATAAATTATTTAACAATATATTTAAAAACATTATACTAAATAAGAAAGAAAAAAAATCCTAAAAAGGGAATTGAAATAATTCTTACTTTCTTTTATCTTTGGAGCTTATATTTACAAACTTCAAATTACCATGTGAAAACTAAAAAAATAAAGGCACATCTAGAACAGTGTTATGTATGCACACCACATATTTAACAAATGTTTAATGATAATAAATCCTAAATATACAAAATATGTCTTTAGTATTGAAAGAAAGATATTTTCTGTACTATGTACAAAACTATTTTATTTTCTGTACACTATAGATTTAAAAAAATAATTCTTTAGTATCAGTACCCTGAAATTTATCTTCTGAAGGCCTTCCCATACAGAGGCAAATCTTTATCGATTCTGTGATTTAAGCATAGGCCAATGTATTCAGTACTACTTCCCATTGGCTTTATTGAATTGTACAATGTATTATGTCTTTCACATTGTTACTACATATTACTTTTCCTAGAGGAATACATCAGCCTGTAGACTTTCAGTTACTCCCCATTATCTATGAAATATCTCCACACGATATTTTTTATTCTTTCAAGAAAAGCTACCTAAAGTATAGCTCAATAATTACCCTCTAACTTTCTTAAACTTCCCTTTGTTACTGAGTTCCCTTTCTCTGTAGGTTGCCTCCCGGTGTTCCAGAATGCAGGAAGTCATAATGTTTTAATCAATTTATACACTTTTACTTTCAACCAAACAGCAAGTTCCATCTAAATCAACAAAATTTCTACCTGTAGAAACAAATGTTCTTGAAAGGAGAATAATATTCAGTGTTTTTGAAAACCCCATGTAATAATTTATCTCAATCCCCATTTTCCTATTTTAATCAATTTTAATAAAAATCAAGAAAGAAGGGCCAGGCATGGTGGCTCACGCCTGTAATCCCATCACATTGGGAGGCCGAGGAGGGAATACCACTTGAGTCTAGGAGTTCAAGACCAGTCTGGGCAACACAGGGAACTTCATCTGTACAAAAAATTCAAAAAATTAGCCTAGTGTGGTGGAGCGTGCCTGTAGTCCCAGCCACTAGGTAACTGAGGTGGGAGGATGGCTTTAGTCCGGAAGGTCAAGGCTGCAGTGAGCCATGATAATGCTACTACACTCCAAACTGGGTGAAAGAGCGTGACTGTTTAAAAAAAAAAAAAATCAGGAAAAAAGAATGTTTTATGACATGGTTATCCTTAGTAAATTCAAGAATATTCAGGAAGAAAACACAACATATTGATAGTGATAGCATTTTAATAGTGAGTTTTAGAATTATTAAAGAAAATTAGTAGATGAAAATATTAATGAAACCTATAGAGGCTAAAATTTTTTAAAATCTTACTTGAGTGGCATAATTATCTGTTCATGCAGGTAATTGACATCATCCAGAAAAAAATTACAAAAGCAATAAAGTGATATTTATAATATTAATGTAATTATGTAAAAATATTTAAGAAAAATACCACACACCTTTGAAATACATTTAAATACACAAATAAGTAAATAGAATACATACTGTTGTGCATTTTCCAAATAATTAGTATTGGATGATATTCCAGGGAGTCCTAGAGACTAAAATTAAAAATGATTGCTTGCTTCATGTTTCTAGAAGTTTCTCAATTACACAAATGCCTATATCTTTGAATCAGTAAACATAACAATAGTAATAATACCCGGATAATTTTATTTTTACACAATTATCACACCTACAAATATAGCCAAACATGTTTCTTCAGTAAGAAGTAAAATAGATCTAAGGTCTTTTAGTATCAGTGTTGATTCATTTTAGTACTTTCCCATTTTTTCATTCAGAAACTATTCACTGAGGCCTCATTATGTGTTGAAAGGAGGGGATGCACTGATTTCAGCATGCTCCTCACATATGACCCTAATCCTACCACTACCACTACCTTTATTGCTGTTTCCAGGTAGATGCTTCCCCCTTTCCTAGGATAATTCAGCTTCTCTAAAATGCATGACTTCAGACACTGTATCAACTATCTGTGCTTATTGCAGACATTCACTGTTCTTCCTATTATGCTCTCTTTTCATGAAGACATTAGAATCTTGTTTTCTGGGTTTTTTTAATCCATTATGATTCCTGCCTTATGGTGATTTTAACAGTCATTCTGATTCTCTAAGCACTCCGGTCTTTCAGTTCCTTGACTTCCACATCTCTAATGACCTTGCTCTTTGACTTTTTTCACCTGCCTACCTTATATCCGTACCTTAGGCATTACCAATAACAGAACCTCATCCATGGCTCAATTAAGTGCAATCCTCTCTTTGATCACCACTTCCTCTCTTTGTCACTAATTTCGTTTAATATCACCCTGTTATAAAACTTGGACCCCGGGAGGGATGATCCCACTCACTCCCCTCATATTATCATTTACATCCTTAATTAGCTGTGATTTCATGGTGTTTGCATGATGATCACCATTTTGCATTCCATCTCACCACCCTTGGCTTTATTCTCCCTCCGCTGTACTGATATTTTAAGATTATTTGTAACATGGCAAGAGCTGACTACTACATTCACCAGGCTCTGTTGTTCAGCAGCCATAATTATTCTTCTGAGAAACAATTCAGATCATATTGCATCATTACCTAAAACATACAGTGCATTTTAAGTACATTTGAAATAAAATACAAAATGTTGCAAATGGATAATGGAATCTACATAATCTGGCCCCTAGTTTCCCTTTGCCTACACTACCTGTGGCTTTCTGTCTTCCTCACCATGCTCCAGCTATACTGGTCTCCCCACTGGCCTTTGAAAATATGACGCTGCCTCTTCCTTTCAGGGCTTTTGTTAGGTTGTTCTCTCTTCTTAGACCACTCTATTCTAGGTATTCACGTACTCCCCTGTGATTTAGATTGCTGCTCAAATGTAACCTTCTTGAGAGGGTCTTCGCTAGACAATCTATTTTAAATTGCACTTGCTTTCCATTCTATTTTTTATCCTGATTTTTTTTGTATTGCACTTATCACTTCTTGGCATTCTATTGCAACTATATGGTTGATGTATTGTTTCCATTACACTAAAATGCAAGCTCTAAGAGGGCCTAGAGTTTTTTTTTTGTTTGTTTTTGTTGTTTGTTTGTTTTGTATTCACTGCTGCGTTTCTAATGCCTGATATTTAGTGTGTGTCCATATTATCCTCATGCTATTCCATTTGTTGAATGAATAGCTTGGGAATAATATGAATAAATAATGAAAGGGGAAAAATAGGAGTAAAAGAGTTCAGGTACTGCAAACAACACATACTTGCAATGGGAAGCATATTAGTAATTTGAGTAATGGACAGAACACCAGGGAGACAGGATAAGTAGTAAGCAGATGAGTAGTAAACAAAGGAAAAAGGCACATGGAAAGGAGTCCTGAGAAAGTCCACACCAGTTAAGGACTGGATTATAATAATTATCAAAGCCCATACATGGCATTTTTCTATGAATTTTATCATAAATGCATCAGGAAGCCACTGAACGATTTTAAACACAAAAGTGATATGAACTCTATGGTGTTTTAAAAACAATTATAAATAAATGAATAAAGTTATTTGTATAAAAACATAAATCATTTTACAAAGGAAGCTTAAAAAAATGGAAAAATCTCTGCAGTGATACTTACCTGTGCTAAAACAGTCTAAAGAGACTATCTACACACATGTACCTGAAATGTCAGTTGAAGATCGCAAACCAGGATGACAACTCAAGACTGTGAACAACTAATTGTCTTACTTCATTAAAAAATATGGAACATTTAACTTATTCTAAAAATCTGTTCCCATAGTACCATGTGTTTCTAGATTAATGACTGTATGTATGTGAGTTTATTTAATGATTAAGATGGCATGTTTAATATCTCTTCAGAATGGAAGGGTTAATAATGTTGAAAAAGGGCAGAAAATATTATTTCCTATAAAATATTAATATATTAGAAAATTACTTCTCCCTTAGTGTTTGTATCTGGTTGTAGTTCATTACTGTGTACTAACATGCTTGTAATTCTCACATAGCCTCAACACTAATTAAAGAATAATTCAACTTCTTTATTTTGTTTGAAATATTTGAAATACATGTCCTCAACAAATCACATGAACATGTTGACAGATAGCACTAATATCATTATATAAAACTTACAGCAGCAGTAGCAGGGTTTAAATTCTGGTTCTCTAAAGCAAATGTCTTTTGCTTTTCCCCATGTTGGTCTGCTTTAATATTTACATACCATGAGTAGGTGTGCTATTAGACTTAAACATACAGACATACTTCTATATACCACACACATAAAGACAATCATACATTCAGCTTATGAGTTAACTGCTGACTAAAACAATTAATTCCCATAATAAATTCCAGCATACTAGCCCTCTACAATATTTGTTGAAGAATTTATCCTTAAAGTACATTTATTGGAATAGAATGGAAGAAATAGGCTTGAAAGGGTCAGGATTGAGACAGCCCCTGAAAATCAAAGAAACCACTTGATCACAGACTCTGCTGCTTAAACGAATTAATTTCTTCTCCTTTTTTTCCCTTTTTTCTTGCACCACTTTGTTTTGGATTCTCAGTCTCTAGAATAGAGGTAGTCCACTGCCTGAGTATTCCTTAGCAATAAGAACATGCATGTAGGGGGAAAATCTCTAAGGGCTCTTGGATTTTTGTAAAAAGAGAGTAAAAATTGTTGTTCAACAATCCAATCAAAAGTGAGCATAATTTGAAGGCCAGGAGCATTGGCTCATGCCTGTAATCCCAGCACTTTGGGAGGCTGAGGTGGGTGGATGACTTGAGGGCAAGAGTTCAAGACCAGCCTCGTTTTAGTAGAAACACAGTCTCTACTAAAAATACAAAAATTAGCCAGGCATGCTGGTATATGCCTGTAATTCCAGCTACTTTGGAGGCTGAGGCACAAGACTTGCTTGAATCCAGGAGGCAGAGGTTGCAGTGAGCCGAGATCACGCCATTGAACTCCAGCCTGGGTGACAGAGTGAGATTCTCTCTCAAAACAAAACAAACAAAACAAAACCAAAAAACTGGCCATAATTTGAATGTCCTAATACCTAAAAGAATACCAGTTTGCTGTTAAGAAAGGTAAATTGAGTATTGGATATCCAAACAATAGATGTTTACAATATACCTTATTACTACTTTTTTTATTTTTATTTTGAGAAAAAATAGTTTTCACATTGGTATATGTAAGTTTATATTTTTGTACTTAGAAACTATTTGAATATTTGTATCTACTTTTAGTTAAAAACTCTTAGCCTATATGCTTATTAAGGCTTGAATACTAGCCCTAATTCTTAGTAATATGGATAAAAATATTTTTATAAGTTTATTATAATTAAAAGAAATTGTATTTGGATAAAATAATATTAGAATTGGGATGATCATTCGTATTGGTGAGAGTTTTTTTGACACTTCTCAAATTTTTTGTCAAGATTTCAGCTTTGCCGTCTAGTTGTTTGATTTCTGATGCCCATGGAATGGTCACCGATAAATAACGTGTAGTGTCTATGTTCCTGATAATCACTATACAATATTAGCTCAAACTTTTTGCAAATCACATCATTCATTGAAAAATCTTTAAGAAGAGCAATATTTATGAGGTATTTTAGAAGAAAATGGCATTCACTCTTTCTTCAACATTTGGCATTCTCAAGTTTTAACACCTATAATAATAATGGGTAAATCTAAATATGTAAACTACCAGGTACCAATCTAAGATAATTCGATTTAACAGGTCTGGGATTGGGTCTGGGAATCTTCTTTTCTGAAAGCAAGTCATCTGCATTCCATCTTTGAGAAATGTTGCTTTGGATATTATCTAGTGATTGGTTATCAATGGTGAGCATACCAGGGGAGTACATTGGAATCTCTTTTGAAAAATCTTCAAGTGCACTGACTCCAGCTTTGAGATATCAGAATTAAGAGACTCAGGAAGGGAACATTGACCTGTAAATTTTGAAAGAAAATCATAATTGATTCTAATATACACGTTCATAAAATGTTAAGAACTCCTCCTCCAAATAATCAATATTTTTCTGTATGCAATTTATTAAGTTAAATTTCTTATGGGAGTTATATCATGAAACAACAGCTACAGCAAGAACCCCCTAATAGGTCTCCCCACTTCCATTTTTGTCTCTTCTTTTTCCTCCGCTAAACCCAGAGCAATATTTTTGAAATGCAAATTTGATCATGATCTGTTAATGAATTGGTGTGGGCTTCCATGCATGGGCTTACTGACACACGCTTCATTCCCCTTGTCCTTTGTGTTTTAGGTCACTCTTCAGTTTCTCAATTCCTCCATCTACCTCAGATCCTTAAACATGTATTATCCTCTACTGGACTGTTTTATTTATGAAGCTATGAAACCATCAAAACTGCTTTGCTACATGAAGAGCAAGCACCCTGCGTTAAAAGACAAGGCTTTGGAGTTTTTCGAAAGAAAAAGACAATAAATGTTTATATCACTAGAATGAGGGAAAATGGAAATAGAGCAGAAAATGATGGAAAGCACTGCAAACTTATTTTACTAGACTCATCAGCAGTTGCAAAAAGACACAGCGAGTCGTTCAACTGGTTACCCACTCTATAACATTGGGCATATCTTCACAACATTGGATAGCCAATTAGAGGGAGGGAAAAAACAGCAAATTTATTTGTCCAATTGTGTCTAGATTTCTTTCTCAGTAGTCAATATTTCCTCATCAGGAAAAGAAAATGTAATGCACTTGAATCATCCCAAAACCATTCCTCCACCCCAGTGTGGTGAAAAATTGTCTTCCATGAAACAAGTCCCTGGCACCCAAAAGGTTAGGGACAACTGATGTAAAGTATTAATTTTATTTTTCAATATAAAAAAGCTTATATATTTTTATAGTCCTCATCAGTAATCATGTACCCATGTCCTAATGGACAACATCAAAAAGATCAAGGAGAAACAACGTAGTAAATATGTCCTATGGTCTTTGTTGAATATTGAACACATTTCATGTGCTTCCTCCCATTCTCTCAGGGCCGTAATTTCTCAAACCTTCAGCCACATACCTGCCTGGGCTGCCACTGAGCACAGCTTAGCCTCATGTGATTTTGCTACCCAGTTAGTACTAGATATTTGCGTAGTCAGGCTGGGGTCTCTTCCTTCCTATCTCTACACAATCAGAATAGTACAACACATGATCTTACTTTGTGCTTCTGCCATCACTTCCCAGCTGAATAAGGCACCCACCGTAAACCATGACATCTGACTTCCTGGGTAACTAAAGAGGGAACAGAGCACAGATAATATAAATGAAATGGAATTTTTTTTCCTGATGGGGAAATATTGACTACTGAGAAAGAAATCTAGACACAATTGGACAAATAAATTTGCTGTTTTTTCCCTCCCTCTAATTGGCTATCCAATGTTGTGAAGATATGCCCAATGTTATAGAGTGGGTAACCAGTTGAATGACTCGCTGTGTCTTTTTGCAACTGTTGATGAGTCTGGTAAAATAAGTTTGCATTGCTTTCCATCATTTTCTGCTCTATTTCCATTTTCCCTCATTCTAGTTGCCCCAGGATTGTACCTTCTCAATAGAAGACTAGCAATACTCCGTGTCTCAGATTTTGTCTTCTAAGGATTCAGGTTTAAAATAGGATGTATATAAACAAGCATTTGTGCATGTACTCTTATTCTTTTGTGCATAGCTTGCGCTGAGATAGTAAAAAATCTCAATAGCTGTCAGCTAAGAAAAGTAAAGCTAGTAATGTGTTTATATTAAGTAACCAATTTAGGGAGATATTTCATTCCAAATATATTTGGAATAGGTTCAAAGGATAGGAAACCCAGTGATCTCTGATCCTGTGAGCCATATGTTGGTGTCCTAGGCAGGGTCTGAGAACATGAGTCACATGCACATCTCACTTTCCTCTTGCCCTTTTCTGTATTAGTCCTTGAGAACCTCTGACTTAAAGGCTTTGAGAAAAAGCATGAACACAAGGCATAATCAAATACAGAAAAGCAGACATTTGCTGCAATTGATGCCTGACAAAGCCGTAAACTGTACATGAGCATTGAAGACATATGCTTGACACAGTAGGGGTAAATAGGTCTGCTAGTACAGATCCCGTGAGGCAAGAGATCCTGTGGCGTCATTTGAAAGTTCAATATAGAGAGGGAGTGTCGCTGTGTCCAAATACGTGCACTGGTTGCTTTTTATTTTTTAAATAGAAAACCCATCATCTCTGCAAGAGTAGCTTGTTTATCAATACTGGCACCCTGAAGGCACCTTAATCTGCTTGAAAATGACATTGAATTTGATGTTATGTTGTGCTTCAAAAGAGTATCTCTGTACACAGAGAAGGGTTGCATCCAGCAATCCTAGCTTCATGTAGCAGAAAGAATTTAACTGAAGTGGTGGCGTGCAGCTGTGCCTAGCTGGCAGATTGCACACTGTCATTTACATGGAGTGTACCAGGAGGAGAGAAGAAACAGAAGTGTATCTCTTGATGTTAATAAAGTCTTCCAAATCGGTGATCAATAGGATTTCAAGATACTCACCATTTTTCAAAGTTAAAAAAAACGAAAATAGACTCTTCTATACAATAACTTCTATACAATAAACTCTTCTATACAAAACTAAAACACACATTTTGGTATAATATTTGTATTATAACACTAGTGTGCTGTTAAAATATATTTGAAACAGTAATAAGATTTTTAAAAATAATTTATGTATTTTTACAACTACTGGTATTATTTGAAATCTAAAGCCAGGTAGGTAGGTGAGAGAAAGTGACTAGCTGTATAACAGACATCACAATGACCAATAAATATTTATGTGCTGTTTTTAAAAAAAATCATTTACTTAATCTGTCAGGTGCAGAAAATGTATATCGAGTCCATGGTTATTACTTCTCTGACACAGATTTTCCTGGAGGTCATAATTGTGGAATATTTTATTTTCACCTCTAAGTGAAAACACGAAATATACTGCAAATAACTTTTGTCATCCTGCAAAAAACATACTGTAGGTACTATAATTGAACAAAAAATCTTTAGAACTTAAATAAAAGTTTATGGTTTAATAGTCCAGGTGTGGCGGCTCATGCCTGTAATCTCAGCACTTTGGGCAACAGAGGCAGGAGAGTTGCTTGAGCCCAAGAGGTCAAGACTAGCCTGGGCAACATAGTGAGACTCCATCTCTAAAACAAAATTTTAAAAATAGCCAAACGAGCATGTGGCATGCACCTGTAGTTCCAACTACTCAGGAGGCTAAGGTGGGAGGATCGCTGGAATTCAAGAGGTCAAAGCTGCAGTGATCATGACACTGCATCCCAGCCTGGGCAACAGAGCAAGACCGTGTCTCAAAAAAAAAAAAAAAAAAAAAAAGAGGGGGCTGTGGTTAAAAAGAAAAAAGATAAAACTTGTTGCATGCTTTCATGGAGATTGTATGAGACTTAAAGATTTTGAAAAATAAAATAAACACTTCATTAAATACAATATTTACAAATAAACTTCTACACATTCTTCAAGTTTTATTTTACACTAGCTGTTTCAGAATAAATAATACAATTAATTAGCACAGCATATAAGGTCCCTCAGAACCAGTCTCAAGATTACATTACTACTTTCAGCTCTCTCAACTGTGTACCCAATTCTTTAGCCAAATCATTGATTCCCAAATTCAAAGCATTTTATTCATTTTTGCATTTCTTGATGGTATTCCTTGCACCTGCTATTCCCTCTTCTATTCTCCTTCCCTCCTCTACCCACTCTCCTTTTTTTTCCATACAACAAATATCTACTCATTTTTAAAGGTGACATCTTTTTTATAACTGCCTGAGATCATCTTCCTCCCAGTTCTCCTGCTAGGCAGAATAAATTATTTCTGCACATGTATCTTATTTAAATTTTAATTATTCCTCTATATTAGCCCTTGTCGTGTTGTACAGTTGTTATTTGCTATTGTGTTATTTTTGATGAGCTCCTTGTGGAAAACAATTGAATCTTGATCATCTTGGAGTACCCTGCACCTAGTACCAGGCTTAGCACTTGTTTACAAGGCAATAAAAAACGTTAGCTTGATGAAGACAAACTTTAAAATTTTTTATTATTACTTATTTTGGGGTTTTATTGTGGAAAGAACATTTAATATGAGATCTACCCGTTTAGATTTTTAAGTGTACAACACAATATTGTACTCTTATCTATAGTTTATGTATCTACATGTTTATTTGTATGTTGTACAGCAGATCTCTAGAACTTATTCACTTTTCATAACTGATGGTTTAATTGAACATGCAATTCTAGGGTTTCAATATTTTTCTTTCAAAATTCTAGTAATATCTTTTACTGAAAACCAGAAGAAATTATAGGCCAAACACTGCTCTTGCCACGTTCAACCAATATCATTTTCATTTTAAAATTGTTGCTTTTCAGCTCAAGTGCTTTATTTAGGTTATTCATTTGGCCATCATTTTCTCTAATACGCTTCTCTGTCCATTGATTGTTTCTGTGAATTTCTCATTAAATTATTCCAGTCACATTCCTCAACCATAGTTTTCTGTAAACAACTTACAAATTTTTCATTACTATGTATCTCCACATACAATAAATGCCCTGTAAAAATATGATTTTTGAGGGTTCAGGACTATGTATAAGTTTCCTTTCTGCATAAAGAAATATTCAAGTTAGTACTCTGCATATAATTACCTTTTGAAACAAAATTCTGCAATGAACAATAGACAAATGAACGATGGTCTGACAATCATTTACCTTTAGTATTACTGGTTTTATAAAAACTAAAATAAATTCATTATAAATGCATTTTTTCTCATTTATAACATCATGCATCCCTTAATAAAATATAATTGGTTATGCTGAGTAATTATATTTTTATTGTTGAATTGATGTTGAAACACAATAGTTAATCAAGAAACTTTTTAAATTTAATTACTTGATGTACCAATCAAAATCCTTATCTAATTTCCATGTTGAAATTATTTCTTTATTAGAGCTCTGGAAGCCTGAGATGGTACCTTTTCCTACTCCTGGTATCTGGCTTGCATTCTGAACTGAAAAAAATACATAAATTTTGTATTGGAAAAATGGATTATTTTATAATGATATGAGAAGCAGGCCTTTGTAATCAAGCACATCTTGATTTCACATTTATTACTTAGTAGTGTGTAACAAAGGATGTTAATCTCATAGTTCTTTTCTGTAAAATGGAATATAGCATCCTCATAGGGTTGTTAGAATTCCATGTGAAAATGTGAGTAGATAAATGGATTGGTATGGTAGTTGGCCTAAAACATGTTTTTACCTAGTAACAAAGTGAAAATTTTATTATCAAATTAACTTTTTATTTGTAAAATCACATTTAATTGAAAATTAAATAAGAACAGTCACAGAAAACTAGAAATTCCCTCTATTTGTTAAAAAAAAAAAGTTCCTATGTGTTTAATCATTGTGTGAGGAAATTTGACATAAAACAAGTAGTTTTATCTGTCTACTTGGTGCAACCCTTCAGGGCAGCTTAAGATATATTGCCGGAATGTTATTGGGAATCTAAGTTATTTCAGGATAGCTCAAAAAAGAAGGCTGAAGAGCTTCACAAATTTGGTTAAATCTAATTATATTTCTCTGTTTTACTACATAAAATATTGCTTCCCTGATCCTTTGCCTTCCTCCCCCATACTTAGGGGTGTTTCCAATGATTTGGCAATTTGATAGTAATAGTAAGAACAATATATAATCAAAACTTGATTTCATGCATGATTTGATTACAAGGTACTGATTAAACTAATGCTAGCAAATTCCATTTAATTCAGTGATTAGGAGAGGGGCGTTTTCCCAAACACCTTTTGAAAGACCAATCAATATAGGTAAGATTCCCTGTCCTTTATGATGGGAAGCCTGAATCAGGCTTTAAATAATGTATTCAGTTCATTTCTATGTAAATTTAGCAACAGGATTTTAGGTTTTTCTGAGAAAACTGAGACTGTATGTCCCCGGGTAAATGAAAGCAAAGCCATCTCCTTTCTCCTGGGTTTAATGACATTTATTACTTCAGAGTCTTGACAAGTCCCATTATTACATGTCACTTTTTGAGTAGTGGCAGTATGCTAAGCGTGGCACCTGACGTAGCATTAGATATCTTGCTCAGTAGGTTTACAAGTTAATTCATTAAACCAAACCATTTTCATTGGAACACTGGCCTCATGTGTTACTACTAGCACTAAAATAAATCATTTTATTCTATCCATTATGGTAAGTGATACATCTGATACATTTATTAAGTTAAAATGTTCTCTCAAATTCTCATGTTAAATTATTTTTGTCACCACTGACTATGCTGGTAACTCTCTCAGGAATCATTACCTATAAGGATAAATTCCTGACTTTGTTTCCTTGTCCTTAGTTTCCTTCACAGTTTGATCAAAGGCTGCTTTTCCAACCTCATCACCTATTACTTTTGTACACAAATCGTCCATGGCAACTAGGCTGCCCTACTCATAGTTCAAAGGTCTGCTAGGGACAGCGTCATCTGCACAATATGTCTCCCTCCAACCAGAAGGCTTCAGCTCCTCTTTGTTTCATCAAACTCTACCCTTTTTCCATGAAAAGATTCAACTTATTCTCTTTCATGAAGTTACCCTTCTACTTCTTATATATATATATACCCTTCCTTCCCACGATATGTTCTACTGATGATAACCCTTTTGTTTCGTCTTTACTGTGCTGTTACTTAACAGTTATCATTACGCAAATTTCTCAGGTGGGTGTTACTTGGAATTCTAATTTGTTTTTAATTCTGTCTGAGGATATAAACCACTTTCTTATAGTTTTTTATGTTCATCAAAAATTTAGCATCAAGTGCAGAGAGAACAGTGTTCACATTCTGAAAATGTCTTAATACTTGCATGTCATATTTTGACTAGTAGCAGAGGAGTGGTAATACATCTTTACCAAAAACACCCTTAATGAATAAGCTCTATGTTCTCGACTCACATATTTGTGGTCACTCTTCTTATTTATTTGAATCCCCTGAAGTAATAACATGACTTAGACAATAATTGCTTCCAGCTACCTTCTCTGTAATTGTTGAAGAACATTCCCAGGCAAAGTGATATTTCTTAAATGCCTAACATATACAGGGACTTATATAAATCTTGAATTTCCAATTTAATTTTAGTTCTATGTGTGCTAATATCCCTTGAATCTTCTTGAACCGCTGTAGAGTTCATTTTTTGGATGTATCAAACATTGCTATCATGCTATCACTTGCACACTTTTTTTCAGCATTATGGTGCAAATGTTTTAAATGAAGTAGAAGCTATTGATTAAAGTAAAGGCACAGTTGAATAAATCATGGAGACTACATACCCTCCTCAATTTTTGACAGCTCAATTTAGTGCTTATTTTCTGATGGCTAGTGGTATGGTGCAAGAAAATTCTTGACCATGAATATACAGAACAGCTTCATTTACTAGCTTTCATTGGCTGAAAGCATAAGACAGAATAAAATGTATATTAATAGCATAAACTAATAGGTTGGCACATATGGAATATATATGTATATATACTTGTATATATTTTATAAATGTGTGTTTGTACTACACATACATATTAAGTATTTAAGAGAAAAAAGCATGAAAATAGTTTTCCCAGGATACTGCAAAAATATGAGATGCTTATACTCAAAATTAAAGCAACGACATATACAGGTGAATGTGTTTGGATAATTGCCTGGCTTATATAAAACAGTTGATTCACTACTTCAATCATTCTCGTGAGTATTCAACATAATTCTGATAATATTTTTTAAAAATTTGCAATAGTTTAGTAACCAAGTATTCAAAATTTCAATCCTGGGCATTAGATGTCCATAATATTGGGGAAGAGAGGTATGGCACTACATAAACATAAAATAATATTGACACCTGAGCCCACGTCTCAAATATACCACTTTGATGGCTTATTGATGTGTGAACTTTGCAAGGCTACAGCCCTCAGTTATTCAATCAAATACAAGTCTAGGTGTTGCTCTGAAGGGAATCTATAGATGTAATTAAGTACACAAACAGTTGACTTTGAGTAAAAGAGATATTCCAGGTAATCTGGATAGGCCTAATTTAATCAGGTTCTGAAATGCCTTAAGAGCAGAGCTGAAATTTTTCTAACGAAGAAGAAATTTTACCTGTTGACAGTAGCTTCAGTCATGACCAGAAGGGTTTTAGCCTGCCTTTCTTCTTGACCCTCCCTGTGAATTTCGTACTTGATCAGCCAAGCCCTCGTAATCATATAAGCCAATTATTTGCAATAAATATCTTAATATATAACTCCTGTAGTTGAACATTGCTTGACTGGTAACAACTATGCACACTGACTGCATGTGTACAAATATTTATAACACATACATAGATACACACTAAAATGTATTAACAGAGTGTAAATATCATCTATCTCTCCTAATAGGGTGATACTTTAAATAGCAAAAATGAGGACAATTCTTGGTTACACTGGAATACAAGAGTAAACTAGGACTACTCAAGATAGGCTGGATAAGTCTAATTTTTTAAAAAACAGACAAAACACTTATCAGATCAAAGGAGGGCTTCAGATAGTTCTTTATTTTTCTGAGTTGAAAGCAAAAAGTTGTGTGTGGAAGGTGGGGTTGTTTGTGTTTGGGCATATATGTTCATTACTTTTGAGTTTCCCAAAATGTTCATGGCTTAAAAAGTTAAGAATCACTAAGTTTTCTTCTCTCATCTTCTGCAAATGTCTGTACTACATTATCTTACAGTGGGCTCAATTTTTATCATTTTCTCTATTTTGTGACATGCCTATTATATATACCCTAAAGATTTCGTGTCTTTTTTTGTCCTCTAATCCCAAAAGGGTCATTCATTCACTGCCAAACATTTAATTAGCACCTATATTGTAACACACACTCTTCTATACCTTGGCATATGAAGGTGAATAAGGTTAATTCAGTAATCACAGAACTCACTAGCTAGTAAAAATGTAGACAAAGAAACAAAAAGCAAAAAAAAAAAAGCATGTTGCATTTCTCCTAATCCTCTGATGTTTCACACACTTATTATAGTATGAATAAAACCATTAGCAATAGTGAGAACGTTCATCAATTTTGACCTTCAAAGTGGACTATATTATTTGTTACATGATATTAAGGTCCATTCTGTCAACAACAACTTTTCTTTCTGATCTTTATAACTGTACTGCTCATTTGCTACACATTAATCTCTATCTGTCCTGGCTTAAACTACCCATGATATTTGTCATATACAAGGAATTCCACATTCAATTATGACAACATATTTTCATAAATCCATTTTTCTATTGGTATGCTCTCTCAGCATGTTGAGTGGAGAAGGAAGTGGGTATTTATCTTACCTCTAAATTTTCCTACAGAAAACTATCGGGTATATCACAGCTCTCCACACACTGCACTCACCTATTGCCATTTCCAGAATTACAGATACATTTCTCTGTGGTCGCTTCAGTTCTCCAATTGCAGTCACCTCTGCATTTGTAGGAGGTGGTATCCAAAGTGATCTGTAAGCATGTTTTAATCCTTAAGCTCACCTCAACTTTGACATTCACCAAATTATATTGGTTATAATTTTCAGTTCTTTTTCTGATCTAAGAACAGATACAAGTCTTCTGTCCTGTCCTTGAGTCATGAATAGATATCTGATTCACACACTACTGATATAAGAAAGAGGGGTAGTTCTAATAAATAAAGACACAGAGTTCCACTAATCACTGCTTGCATTTTGTATATTATACTATGTTGCTGTACCAAGATGTCTTCATTTTAAGCCAATCACATACTAATTTTAGACTGCATGGTAATTCAGCATCGCCATGTTTCTGCGACTTTACCATTACTGTGTGATACCTACACCCTAAGTCCATTTGATTCTATTCCTGAAGAGTAGAGATGTAAATTTTTGTTTTGACCTCTCAGGTTTTTGAGCAATTCTAAAAAGAGATCCTTGAAACCAAAGATCAAACTGTTATTAAATTAAACTTGAAATCTAAAGGATATGTGAAGCCTAAAAATATGAAATTTTGTAAGGAACAACCATCAATAGAATGGGACCATTTTATGATTTCTACTGCTAAGATTAAAGCAGCATTCTTTATAATTTTAAGAGAATTGGAGTCAAATGCAATGAAAGTATGTAAAGCAATGTGCATGCAAATTTCCAAGAAGACAATTTGATCTTAGAAATATTTTGATGGACTTCAAATTTAAAAATTCAATGCACACCTGTGACATTGTGAAGATCAGATCATATTTTACAATGACAGTCGTCAAATTTCTTAAGAAAAGATGAGGTTAAAATCAACTTTGTGATTATCACCCACTACTCTGTAAACCTTGGATCTATCGTCAGCATAATGTAAGCCATTGTATATGAAAATTATAGCAACTCAAAATTAGAAGCCATGTGTAGGTAAGAGTGAGTTAAATGTTTTAAACAAGTTTGTTCTACTAGCCAACATGAATTATCAAAATTAATGAGAGCTATGCAGTTTATCCAAGGTATCATAATCTCTTACTGTGTCATTCCTGAGATTAGATATTGCATACATTTTTTGCAATCTCCAGTATTAAACAAAATAGAACAGATTGAATTTTCATAACAAACTCTTACAGAAAATTTATTTTTTTGGTAAAGAAACTCTTTATTTTTGCTTTTTTTGTCTTTTTTTTTTCTTAAACAGCAAAGCATTCATTTTTTAAAAATAAGAACATGATAGAAAATGTTTGGAAGAAATCTTGAACAGGAATCTGAGCTTTCTTTTGAAGACTACAGTTCACAGAAGGAAAATACATACTTGAGAACCAAACAAAAACCACAACAAAATCTATTCAAACCAAAAGAAAAATTTAAAAATGCACATATTATACAAATCTTTCATTTTCCAAAGTCCTTAAAAAGATTTTTCAGTATTATATTTCCATAGTTCATAAACTATCTTTCCTGTATGAAAATACAACATTCTTATTTTTGCTTTACTCTTTGTTGCTTATCTTTCTCACTGGTTTCTCCTCCTTGCTCTGAAAGAACACACTCTGCAAAATGCAAGACATGGCCATCAATTCTTTAAACTCTATATTTTGACCTTGAATAAAACTATTCTCAAAATTCTCAAGTATTGACTTCTATCTCCTACTTTAGACAAACCTTCAAAATAAATAATTCCTAATAATTCTTTACAGCCTAATATCAATTTCTTCTTCTGACTAACATGTACTTTCTCCTTTTCACCTATCTTTTGGACAGAATTAAAATAATACTTAATATGATGCCTCACAGTTAGTATTTAGAAAATGTAGAATTAAATGGATCACATTGTATTGCTGCTGTATATCTGAAAATTCTATTATTTTTGATGCTGTATTCTTTCCCTGCAGAAAGTGTCTTCAGCTTCTTCCAGTTTTTTTTTCTTGAGGCCTTCCTTTTATATTTATGGCATGAACTAATTATTTTAAATAACAGTGAAGAAGACACTTTATTCCTATTATGTTTCTTCCCATCAATAGAGATTGTAAACATCACATTAATCTTCTTAACCACAAATTTTGTTAAAATATTTTTATTCTGAGAAATTTTCAATGATCACATAATACATCCTATTGGCTTTTCACCTAGTAACGTAAATATTATACTTTTGAATAGCATGTTGGTTTCTCCATCTGCACCTGCTTTTGTTTGTAAGTGTCATCATCCCAACAAAGTTGATATTTCCCCTACACTTTAAATATTTTATAGAGATTTCTATTTTGGGCAGATATTTTGTGCTACCTATTGCTCCAAATCTTAATAACCTCTTTCCCATCTCTTCACATATTCAAATCTTATTAATGTTTAAAAACTCAACACACATATTACCTATTTCAGGAAGATTTTCCTGAACCTGCTAGCCCATGGTACTCTCTCCTCTTACTGAGGCATTAAAACATAGTAGGCTTTGGAAACAAACAAAACTGCTTTTCAAATTTGCATCCTGTTACTAATTTGCAATCTTAGACAAATTTCTTAAATTTGTATTTTTGAACTACTTAGCCATTAAAATGAGATAAGTATCTAACTCATGAGTTTATAAAGACTGGTATAAAAATATACATATGTTTGTGTGTGTGCATGTGTATGTATACACACAGTCTCCTATTTAAACATAGGCAGTGTTAAAGAAATTGCACCTACAATTGTTATCACAAAAGCACTCTTAATGTTTTCCATTCATTTAGCCATCAATCACATATTGGGCGGGTATACTCCACATTTATGGATGCTGTCCCCATTCTTTCCACTTTTGACCTTTATGTATGAGTTCAGTATTTTACTTATATTCAGCACCTCACAACACCAAATACAGAAGTCACTTAATAGATAATCTTTTGACTTCGGTGGGATAAAATTCCATCAATCTCTGGCTTGGATAATAAAATGTTATACATGGTAACACATTCTGAGAATGCACATAGCTAAAATCGCAGACTCAGGAGAATTCAAAAACAGTATTTCTAAATATTGATAACAAGAACATCCCGAGAATAATTCCTGGTCATAATATTGGCCTGATGTAGTATAAAGGCTTTGGGTTAGAGTTAGTATAAAGCTCTTATTCACTGAATATTAGTTCAGTGATTTTTGGTCAGGTGGCATAAATTCTGTAAGCATTCATTTACTCCTCTACAAAATAAAAATAACACCATTATTACACATAACTGAAAATCAATGAAAATAATCAATATGAAAGTACTTTGTTAAGCTACTCTCTACATAAAAATATTGTCATAAGCACTTGAACATAAACCTGGAAAAAATAAGTTTTGTTTTCATTTGCAGCACTTTTTAACAAGATGTTGATGACTGTGGTCTAAAATTAATGAGAATGTAGCATTTCCTTTTGAAAAAGGAATAGACTGTTAGAACTGAGAATGAAAGAGCGGACATCATAAGGTCCTGGAAGTCACTACATATTGGGAGAACTCAACAGAAAATAGATAAAGAAGAGGAAAAGATGGATGTGAATGGTCTTGTTGAGATGAACAAACCAAAATTAAAGAATGCTAGAGAATAACCCAGTGAGCTCATGTACTAAATAGTAGGCATTTAGGTTCCAGACAATCAATAGAGCCTTCTTTTTTAAGTATACCCAGGAGGATAACTACGTGGCCAGAACCTCAGTGAAAGTATCTTCCAGATAGACAGCTATACATATATAGTGGCAATTTTCCCAAGGCTAGGAACCATGGAAGCTTAACATATCAACAAGAGAAGTAATTTAGGGTTTTGTGTTTTCGCCATAGAAGATGAATATGTATCTATTTGTGGGTAACACTTATTAAACATTACCTAAATATAATAGGATTCTGCAAAGTAACATTTATGAAATCAGAGACAAATCTTAAAAAGTTCTTATCACATGGCCTCTGGACCCAAAATGGACAGTGGAGATTCAGAGTGGGTGCTTAACCAATGTCTCATCAAACTTAAAGCAATGGCTATTACAGCAACATATTTATTTTAAGAAAGCAAATGAAAAGTTATGAAAAGGTTTTGTCTGTTTTTAAACAGAACATTTATGTTCATTCACATTGTTCTATGTTCTCTATTTTTAACTATATAGAAAACTGTTTTATGATTCACTAAAAATAATTTCTAACAGTTCCACCAGTGCTTTTTGTCTTTTTCCCTTAACAGGGATCCTAAAATAAAATGAACTGGATGGCCTGACTTTCATTATGATGACTCTGAACGAAATATCTCAAACAAGCTAACTGGAGGACCCCAAAATAACAGACCGTTGTGAAAATATGATATAAAATAAACAGCCTGATTGATCAAAGTTTTGTTTGGGGTTAGAGAATTTCCACAGTTTCATAAGAAGTCCAGAAGAACTGTTTCAATAATGAAACAAGGAAACACTAGCCAGACTTCCAAATAACTTAGAAGATAGCAAAGAAGAATAAAACTAATTCAACATGTGACAAAGAAAAATGTAGCCCTGTATACAAGGCTCTGGCAAATCCTGATGTCAATAGTTTTAGTGAAATTTTAAACTGAAGTTGATTGAAAGCCATTTTTGAACATGTATTGATACCTATTTAAGCATTCAAACAACCATAACAAATAATTATAAAGAGATCTCTCAAAAAATAAAAGACAACAAAATGGGAGACAGAGGGAGATGGATTGCAATTTATTCTACAAAATTTCAGAGCATAAAATTGCAGGCAATAAAATATTAAGATGATATTTTATCAACACTAGCAAATATCAAAACAGTAGAAGCAAACATTTAATGTAAATAGTATTACTGGAAAATGATATTTATTACCAAAACATATAACTAGTTCTACCCACGATGTGGGTCAAATATTTTAAAACAGTGTGCATCTTTTTTCTATATAGGGGAATTCTGGAAACAATATTCCTCTGATGCTGCCCCACACTGCTGGACACTTTCTATTTTCCTGGACAGTATCTCCAAATTACATCATCATTCGTACAAATATAGATGGCTTTTTTGCAAAATATAATCTAGTTATTTTTTATAATGTAGCAATAATAGGCTGAGTAGAAATTAAGATAATGATTTTCCCTCTTTATCAATAAGACACAGAAATATAATAACCAAAGTGTTGAGAACTGTGTGAACAGATTCAAGTATTACAATTTCAAATGGTCCGGTTAGAATTCTTAAATTCATACCTCAAAATCAAAGCATGCTTTAAAGATAATTCAATCAGTAAAGCATGGGCAAAATTGTAACCAGCTTTACTAATCAGTTAAATTAAAAACAAACTAATTACAGATACCGATAGGTAAAATTAAAAAATATAAACTAAATTTTCATTGGCTTCTAATGAGAGAAACCCAATAGCTTGCTAGTTTGCAATGCTAACTCTATACCTCAATCCATTTATTTTGCCCATTTGGTCTCGGTTGATTATTCTTTCAGTTATTGCTATAGAGCCCATTTCAGGAGCAGACAGATTCCCATGGCAAGTATCACCATTTCCTTGTTACTTCCACAAATAGATCATACTTCTCTAGATTCAACAACTCTGCTTTATCCTCTGGTTTCAGCTGTTCTTTCTCCTCTCCCCTTTTGTGCCATGACATTTTCTTTTACTTGATTTTCTTTAAACTCATCTGTTAGCACTTTATCTCTAATCCTTCTTTCTTTCATATATTGCATCTCTCCTGCCCAGTTTTCCTTTCCCCAGCCCCCTTTCAAGTTTCAAGAGCACTACATTGTCTGCTCAAGTTCTTTCAGATGCTCCCCTCCTTCTCAGCTTGGTCAGAAGATCCATTTATCTTCTCTTCAGGAAACCTCCATCACAGAACTTTCAGAAGAAAAAGAGACTGGCCATTGACACCTGGAGGGAGATTCTTGCTAAGAATCCAAACAAATCTTCTATACTGGTTTCTGTTTCTTCAGTTTAAAGCAACATCCAATAGAATAAAAGCCACATATCAAATGTGTCAGCCCCAAGGAACAGCAGATAGTGAGTTCAGCGTTATTTGAAGCATAGCAATTATTCTTTTATATTTCTCCTCTTTAATCTATTTTTACCTTAAATTCTCCTTGACATTGTCTCTGACGACAAGCTTCAAATGCATTGGCACAGGATCATACACCCTGTTTTATCTGTAGGAAGAGGCAGGAAAGGAGAAGATGGTAGTGAGAAGAAAGGAAGTGCCACTATAGTTAACGTCTGGACGGCACTGGTAAATCTCTCAGTGGTACTCATGTGGTTGGTGGTTGCTGAAATCTGTGTGTCAGAAACACTTTCCAGGCTGCATAGTAGACTCCAGGATACAATGAAGAAGAACCATATGTTAGACTCTTTCTTAGAAAGATTTCATGTAAGAAACTAAGAATTAATAGGAGGATAAATGAGAGGGGGTGAGGGTAGGAGAAAGGGGAAACATGAAAAAATGAAAGAGATGAAAATGAAATGCCAAGTGTTCTAGCTGTTTTCCTAAGACTTTTCTGTTTGCTGATTACTAACACTATATCCTGTGAGTTAATTTAACATTGGCAGTGGGATCACTTGAGGAGAGGTACAGGCATACCTTAGAAATATTGCAAGTTCACTTTCTGACCAATGTAGTAAAATGAATATCACAATAAAGCAAGTCACACAAATTTTTGGTGTTCTAATGTCTCAATGCATATAACAGTTATGTTTACACTATATTGTAGTCTATTAAGTGTACAATAGAATTACGTCTTAAAAACAGTGTACCTACCATGACTGAAAAATATCTTATCGCTAAAAAAATGCTAATGATCATCTAAGCTTTCATCAAGTCATAATGTTTTGCTTGTAGAAAGTTCGCTGGAGTAGTATTTTTAATATTTGTCAAGAATGTTTCCTTTGCATTCCCCACTTGGCTAACTCTTCAGCATAAGAGTCCTAGCTTCTGGCCTATTTGGACTTTTCCAAAGCCTTCCTCACTAAGCTTAATCATTCCTAGCTTTTGATTTAGAGTTGAGAGATGTGCAACTCTTCCCTTTACTTAAACCCCCTACAGGTCATTGCAGGATTACTAACTGGCCTAATTTCAATATTGTTATGTCTTAGATAATAGAGAGGCCCAAGGAGATAGAAATAAGGGGACCTGCTGGTCAGTGGAGCAGTCAGAACACACACATCATTTATTGATGAAGTTAGTCATCCTACATTGTGTGCAGTTCCTGGAGCCACAAAACCATTATAACAGTAGTATCAAAGATCAGTGATCACAAGTCACCATCACAGATGGAACAATCATTTAAAATTTGAAATCTTGTGAGAATTACCAAAATATGACACAGAGGCAGGAAGTGAACATATGCTGTTGAAAAATGCTTGATGCAGCATTGCCACAAACCAGTAATTTGTAAGAAATGCAGTATTTACTAAGCACAATAAAGCAAAAGGCAATAAAACAATGTATGCCTGTAATTCTACTTGCCTATTTGTAAATAAGATTCTTTTTTGTGTCTCATACATAAAGGATAGGTAAAGAGACAAATAGGTCAGGACTTGAAGGAACGCTTATTGGCCGTTGTAGTGGAAAGAAAAAAATGAGGGAATGGGTCTACATCTGGCTCACCAACTGACTAGCGTATGAGCTTAGAATAGAAAGTGAGTTTCAGACATCTTCAGGCCTTCAAAAACAAAATAAAAATTCTCTATGATTGCAATTTCTGTATTCACGAAAGAATCTCACTGAACATGTTTAATGATAATACTATTATTCAAATTAAGATTTTGTGCTAGGTGAATACTATGAATTATTCTGTTTCGATATAAATAGAGGAGCTAAATAACTTAGCCAATATCATATACATAATATTTAAAATCTTAGCCCAGAATCCAGAACCTTAAACCAGAGTAAATATATTTTATTATGCTTCCTGCTCAAATTTCCCTTCAAAAAGCAATACCTTGGCTATCAAATGTTTCATCATATTGTGGCCATGTAATCTGGATTGTTTTAATCATATTTTGAAGATAGATTTGATTTTCATAAAAGCTATTAAACAGTGATCACTGCTGGAATCATATGTATGTTATTTATACATATTACTTACTTTATATATATTTATATATTATCTGTTAGAATTATGTTTATAAAGATGTGAGGCTGAAGTGACTGCAGCGATTTTACTACTGTAAGGGTGGACTCTGAGTGAGACAGGAAAAAGAGCTAAGAAGATGGAAAAAAAATTGTGATAGTTTTACGCTAATACTCAATTCTCGAAGCTCATCAAATTATACTAAAAATCTATGCATTTAATGTGTATTAATTTAACTTCAATTTCAAAAGCAGGTGATATTCCATTCTGTTCCTGTTTACATCAGTAATATCTAGATCTGCTATCCAACATTATGACTACTAGCCATATGTGACTACATAATTTTAAATTAAATAAAATTTAAAATTTAGTTCCTTCATTGCACTAGCCGTATTTTAATCGCTCAGCATGTTCATATAGCTAATGACTGCTGTATTCATCAGTGGAGATATAGAACATTTACATTATTGCAGAATGCTCTCTATCACGTAGGACTAATGTAAAAACCATGCCATACACTCAATGATTTAGCGATAACCATTATTTGTTGCTAATTTATTTAATTTTGTTGATTGAGCAATAACCATTATTGCTAATTTATCTAGTTGATTTTGTTGATCCATCTGACTACCCTCTTATTCCTTTCCTTTTTTATTGACAAAATTTCCCATCATGTTTGCACGTTTATCTTCCATTCTGTTCATTTTAATCTTAATGTACTCCAATAGGACACAGAGGATCACCCTATCTACCCACACCAACCATAGCCTTGACTTTAAACCTACGTATCTCTTCTACTCTCAAAACACAATTAGCATAGGCTCATAGTGACCAATTACTCTCTTATTCAAATTACAACTTGAGTTTTCAGTCCAACTTCTTCAACTGAACATTTCTTTCTACCACGGTGTCTTTCAAACAGACCATATCCTAAAGCAGTGTTATAATCATTTAGAAAAATGATTTCTATCTTGTTTCCTATTTTCATCTCTTCTTTATTTTATTTATATCAAAATAATCTTATGTATCCTTTTCTTTAATGTCCTTCACGACTACTTTGATCAACATTATACTTTCCATTCACTCAACAATAGCCACACCTGCTTTGGAACTATGCATTGCCATTGAATCATATTATGTCTTGAACTGCAATTAAATGTTATTGTGTAATTAAAAAAAAAGTCTCTAAATGAGCAGGTACTTGAATTATAATGCGTACCAAAAATGTTAGCTGTCCTCATTATTATGTATATATATGGCCTTGGAACCTGAATGATAAAGACCTTAATAACAGAAAAAACATACCCAATAATTTTAGTTCATCTACAATATCAGTGCCTAATAACATTTTTATGCATATTACTTATCTGTACAGCTTATATAGATTAAAAATGATACCTTGTTCTACACATATTGGTAATCAGCAAACTTGAAAGATTTTAATTACAACGTATGCAAACAATTTGAATGCAAATAAGAACAATAGAGTATAATCCTCTACTAGATGAAAGAGCAATGTAAAAGAAATCGGCTCCGAATTTCTTAACATCAATGCATGTTGTTTATTTGATGTTTAACTCCCATGTAAACAATATTTAAAATAAAACATAAGAGCTCATTGTCAAATCAAACATGCTTTCTTGAAACAAAGAGCCAGAACACAATGACACAATGAGCTGCTCATCCTACAAACCAACTGCTCTGAGCAGCCTTCTCTCTCCCCTTTGGCAGATGGTACTTGTAATGATTGCTCTCAAATGAGGGAGTGGGTTGAAGCAGGCTTGTATTTACAATTATGGCTCTCAGATAAGAAGGCTGACTAGGGTTCTAAAGCTAATTAGTTTTGTCCACATCTCAATATTTTATGTTCCTCTAGCCCACAACCATTTTGCAATTGTGAAGAAGGGAGAACCTAGGGAAAGGGCAGAGAAAAACTAAAGATATAGATAAGAACCTTATAATGTTATTCTCTTTAAAATTTTTGGTAAAATAATGGTCTTAAAAACATTGCTATTGTTACAAAAAGTCATGGGGCATATGACAATTCAAGATACAAGGAGACAAATATTTCTACACAAGAAACGAATATGTAAAATATCAGTTTCAAACCTGTGCTTGTTCATATCATTCTGAAAACATATTAGAAAGGAGGTTTGAGATTATGTATTGCCATTGAAGATCCCTTAAGCACAGACAGCTGGAGCTCAGTTGGGGAGAATTTGACTGCTGGTATATCTGAGAGAAGAATTTTTTTTTTTCAGTTTTTAAAAAAAGAACACTAACATAACAAGATATATGGTTATTGTAAAAGGCTGAGTGTTTGAGGACAGGGAAAATAAGTGGAAGCTGACTTAAGTTTTACAAATGGGAGCCGCATTCCTGAGAAAAGTTAAGCTAGTAAGCCAATCACCATCAATCTCCAGAATATAATTCAATCAAAAGCAAAAGTATATTAAAAAGTAAGTTGCTACATGTCATTGATTTTTAATAGTTGTCATATAAATAAAATCTCCATAATAAAGATGCAGTACACATATACTCTGCCAGGCTCACAAAAACAAAAAGAAAAAAGTCTCGAACAAGACATTTATATCCATGAAAGTATGGAACTTGGCCTTCTAAAACTCAGTATTCCTCTTTCTCTCTCTCCCTGTATCGACTAGACTGCATTAGTAAACCTTCACTGTTAGCCCTGAGAGTGTCTTTATACTAATTTTTAATATTTTTTAATTTTTAATTTTTGTGGTGACATGGGGTACCTGAGATGTTTTGATACAGGCATGCAATGTAAAATAAGCACATCATAGAGAATGGGATATCCATCCCTCAAACATTTATCCCTTGAGTTGCAAACAATTCAATTATACTTAGGTTATTTTAAAATGTATAATTAAGTTATTAATGACTATAGCCATCTCATTGTGCTATCAAATAGTAGCTCTTATTCATTCTTTCTTTTTTTTTTTTTTTTACCAGTTAGTGATCCCCACCTTCTGTCAGCCCCCTACCACTCTTACCAGCCTCTGGTAATCACCCTTCTGCTCTCTGTGTCCATGAGTTCAGTTGTTTTTAATTTTTAGCTCCCACATATAAGTGAGAATATGCGATATTTTTCTTTCTGTGCCTGGCTTATTTCACTTAACAAAATGGTCTGCATTTCCACCCACGTTATACAAATGACTAGATCTCATTATTTTTTATGACTAAATAGTACTCCATTGTGTATGTGGACCACAGTTTCTTTATTCATTCATCTGTTGATGGTTACTTAGGTTGCTTCCAAATTTTAGCTATTGTAAACCATGCTGCAAAAATCATGAGTGTGGATGTCTCTTCAATATACTGATTTCCCTTCTTTGTGATATATAACCAGCAGTGAACTCAATTTTTAGTTTTTTGAGGAATCTCCAAACTGTTCTCCAAAGTGGTTTCACTAATTTACATTCCCACCAACAGTATACAATGGTTTCCTTTACTCCACATCCTTGCCAGCATTTGTTATTGCTTCTCTTTTAGATATAAACCATTTTAATTGGGCAAGATGATATCTCATTGTAGTTTTGATTGGCATCTCTCTAATCATCACTGATACTGAGCATCTTTTCACATATGCTTGTTTGCCATTTACATGTCTTCCTTTGAGAAATGTCTTCAAATTTTGTTCATTTTTATCAGATTATTATTTTCCTATACAGTTGTTTTCATTCCTTATATATTTTGGTTATTAATCCCTTGTCAGATGGGTAGTTTGCAAATATTTTCTCCTGAAAACTCTCATACTGCAAAATCCAAAGGGTCCAAATTTGCTTCTTCCCTTCCTTAATTTTATCCATTGCTGCACAGAAGCTTTTAAACTTGGTGTAATCCCATGTGTCTATTATTGCTTTGATTGCCTGTGCTTGTGGGATATTACTCAAGAAATTTTTGCCCAAACCAACGTCCTGGAGATTTCCCCCAATGTTTTCTGGAGTAGTTTCATAGTTTGAGATATTAGATTTAAGTCTTTAATCCATTTTGATTTTGTATATTGCAAGAGATAGGGGTCTAGCTCATTATTCTGCTTATGGATATCCAGCTTTCCCAGCACCATTTATGGAAGAGCCTGTCTTTTCCCAAGTATATGTTCTTGGCACCTTTGTTGAAAGTGAGTTCACTGTAGGTGTGTGGACTTCTTCCTGAGTTCTCTATTCTGTTCCATTGGTCTATGTGTCTGGTTTTATTCCAGTATATGCTGTTTTGGTTACTATAGCTCATTAGTATAATTTGAAGTAGGCGGTGTGATTCCCCCAGTTTTGTTTCCTTTTCTAAGGATAGCTTTTGCTATTCTGGATGTTTTGTGGTTCCACATAAATTTTAAGATTTTCTTTTTCTACTTCCATGAAGAATGTCATTGGTATTTTAACAGGGATTGCTTTGAATCTACAGATTGCTTTGAGGAATATGGACATTTTTACGGTATCAATTCTTCCAATTCATGAACATGAAATATTTTTCCCTTTTTTGGTGTCTTTTTCAACTTATTTTCTTTTAGTCTTTTATAGTATTTATTGTAGAGATCTTTCACTTCTTTAGTAAAATTAAATTTACTTAATTTTATATGTGACTAGTGCAAATGGGATTACTTTTTAAATTTCTTTTTCACATTGTTCACTGATGGCATACAGACATGCTACTGATTTTTGTATGTAGATTTCCTATACTGCAACATTACTGAATTTGTTTATTAGTTCTAAGCGTTTTCTTGTTGCGTCTGTAGGTTTTTCCAAATGTAAGATTATATTATTGGCAAACAAGGCTATTTTGACTTCTTCGTTTCCAATTTGCATGCCCTTTATATCTTTCTCTTGTCTGATTTCTCTAGCTAGGACTTCCAGCACTATGTTGAATAACAGTGGCAACAGTTATTCATCAGTGGACGAATAACAGTGGACATCCTTGCCATGTTTCAGATCTTACAGAAAAAGCATTCAGGTTTTCCTTATTCAGTATGGTAGTAGCCATGGGTCTGTCATATATGGCTTTTATTATGTTGAGGTATGTTCCTTCTATCCCTAGTTTTTTTGAGAGCTTTTTATCATGATGTTGAGTTTTATCAAATGCTTTTTCAGCATTAATTGAAATAATCATTTGGTTTTTATCCTTCATTCTGTTGATACGAGGTATCACATTGATTGATTTGCATATGTTGAAGCATCATTGCCTCTCAGAGATAAATCCCAGTTGGTAATAAAGAATGATCCTTCTAATGTATTGTTGAATTCTATTTGCTGGAATTTTGCTGAGGATTTTTGGATTACTGTTCATCAGAGATATGGCCTGTAGTTTTCTTTTCTAGATGTGTCTTTTTCTGGTTTTCTATCAGGGTAATTCTGGCCTCACAGAATGAGTTTGGAAGTATTCCTCCCTCCTCTAGTTTTTGTAACAGTTTGGGTAGAATTAGTATTTATTCTTAGATGTTTGGTATAATTCAGCGGTAAAGCCATCAAGTCCTGGGTTTTCTTTACTGGGAGACTATTTATTATGGCTTCAATCTTGTTACTTTTTATTTGTCTTTTCAGGTTTCAGATTTCTTTATGTTTCAATCTTGGTAGGTTGTATGTGTCTAGGAATTTGTCCATTTCTTATAAAGTTTCCAATTTATTGGCATATAGTTGCTCATGACAATCACTAATGATCCTTTGGATTTTGCAGTATCAGTTGTAATGTCTTCTTTTCCATTTCCGATTTTATTTATTTGGATCTTCCCCCTTTTTTGTAGTGAGTCTTGCTAAAGGATTGTCAATTTATTTTAACTTTTTAAAGAACCATTTTTTGTTTCATTGATCTGTTATATTTTTGTTTATTTCAATTTCATTTATCTCTGCTCTGATCTTTATTATTCCTTTTCTTCTACTAATTTTGGGTTTGGTTTGCTTTATTTTCTACCTCATTAAAATGCACTGTTAGATTGTTTATTTTTTGATGCAGGCACATTTAGCTATAAACTACCCTCTTAGTACTACTTTCGTATCCTATAGATTTTGGTATGTTGTATTTCTATTATCTTTTGTTTCAAGAAATTTTTCAATTTCCTTCTTAATTTCTTCATTGGCCCACTGGTCATTTAGGACATTTAGGAGCATATTGTTTAATTTCCATGTGTTTTCATAGTTTCCAAAATTATTCTTGTTATTCATTTCTAGTTTTATTTCATTGTGGTTATAGAAGACGTTTGATATTATTTCAATTTTATTGAATGTTTTAAGACATTTTTCTTACCAAGCATATAGTCTATCCTTAAGAATAATCCATGTACTGAGGAAAAGAATGTCTATTCTGCAGCCACTGGATGAAATATTTTGTAAATATCTGTTAAATCCATCTGGTTTATAGTACAGATTAAGTGAGATGTTTCTTTGTTAATTTTCTGTCTGGAAGATCTGTCCAATGTGAAGGTAAGTTGTTTAAGTCACCAGCTATTATTGTATAGGGATCTATCTCTCTCTTTAGCTCTAATAATATTTCCTTTATATATCTGAATCCTCCAGCATTGGGTGTATATATATTTATAATTATTATATCCTCTTTTTAATTGATCTCTTTGTCATTATATAGTGACCTTCTTCATCACTTCTTATAATTTTTGTCTTGATATACATTTTGTCTAAGTATAGCAACTTCTGCTCTTTTTTTTGGATCCCATTGGCATGGAATATCTTTTCTATCTCTTTATTTTCAGTCTATGCGTCTCTTTATAGGTGAAGTTTGTTTTTCTAGGAAATAGATCTATATTTCTTGTTTCTTCAACAATTCAGCCAGTCTACATCATTTGATTGTAGAGTTCAGTCTGTTTGCATCCAATATTATTATTAATAAGTAAGGACTTACTACTCCTGCCATTTTGTTACCAGTTTTCTGGTTGTTTTGTAATATTCTCTTCTTTCTTTCTTTCCTTTCTGCCTTCCTTTAGTGAGGTGATTTTCTCTGATGATATGATTTAATTTGACCTTTTTATTTTTTGTGTATTTGTTGCATGCTTTTGATTTGAAGTGACCAATGGGCTTGCAAATACTATCTTACAAACTATTATCTGAAGCAGATAACAACTTAATGCTGTTTATATAAACAAACATGTAAAACTAATAAAAACTCTGTGCTTTATCTTCATTGCCTTGCTTTTTCAGTTTTTGTTGTTTTTATTTATTTCTTATTGTACTGTCTATGTCTTGAAAAGTTGTAGTTATTTTTTGTTGGTTCATCTTTTACTCTTTCAATTTAAGACTACTTTACACACCACAGTTAGTGTTATAATAGTCTGTGTTTTTCTGGGTGCCTACTATTCCCAGTAAGTTTTGTACCATCAGATGATATCTTATTGCACATTATTATCCTTTGCTTTCTGATTAAACTACACCCTTTAGCATTTTTTTAGAGAAGTCTGGTGTTGATAAAATCCTTCAGCTTTTGACTGTCTGGGAAAGTCTTTATTTCTCCGTCATATTAGAAGAATATTTTTGCCAGATATACTATTCTAGGCTAAAAGTTATTTTTTCCTCCAGTGCTTTAAATATGTCATGGCGCTTTTCTTGGCCTGTAAGTTTCCACTGAAATATCTGCTGATAGATGTGTTGGAGCTCCATTGTATGTTATTTATTTCTTTTCTCTTGCTACTTTTAGGATCCCTTCTTTGTCCTTAACCTATGTGAGTTTGAATATTGAATGCCTTAAGGTAGTCTTCTTTGGGTGAAATCTGCTTGGTGTTCTATAACCTTCTTGTACTTGGATATTGATATCTTCCTCTAGGTTTGGAAGTTGTCTGCTATTATCTCTTTGAGTAAACTTTCTACCCCTACTTCTTTCTCTGCCTTCTCTCTTAGGTCAATAACCTTTAGATTTGACTCTTTGCAGTGCTTTTCTACATCCTGTAGGCATGCTTCATTATGTATTATTCTTTCTCCTTTTGTCTTTTCTGTGTATTTTCAAGGCTTTTCTTTAAGCTCACTAATTCTTTCTTCGGCTTGATCAATTCTGCTATTAAAGGATTCAATACATTCTTCAGTATGCCAATTGTGTTTTTCAGTTTGAGAATTTCTGCTTGATTCTTTTCAGTTATTTCAATTTATCTTATAGATTTCTGAATTTCTTCTCTGTGTTATCTCTTTTGAATTTCCTCAACACAGCTATTTTGAATTCTGTGTCTAAAAGGCCACATATCTGTTTCTCCAGGATTGTGTCTGGGTGACTTGATTGGTTCATTTGGTGAGGTTATGTTTTCTTGGATGGTGTTTTGATGCTAGTAGATTTTCTTCAATGTCTGGGCATTGAAGAGTAACATATTTATTGTAGTCTTCACTGTCTGGGTTTAGCCATCCTTCTTGGCAAAGCTTTCAAGATATCTGAAAGGACTTAAGTGTTGTGATCTAAGCTGTATCTACTTTAAGGGACACCCCAAGCCCATTAACACGTGATTCTTGCAGACTCGGGAAGGTACCACCTTTATGGTCTTGGACAAGATCCGGCAGAATTCTCTGGATTAACAAGCAGAGACATTTGTTCTCTTCCCTTACTTTCTCCCAAACAGAATCTTTCTCTCTTTTTCTTTCTCTCTCTCTCTCTCTCCACTCCCTCCCTCCCTCTCTCCTGGGCCATCTAACATTGAGGATGGATTGACACAATCACCCCTGTGGCCACCACCATTATTACTGTGCTGGGTCAGACCTGAAGCCAGCACGGTATTGGGTCTCACTCACGGCCTGCTGTAACTACTGCCTGGCTACTGTCTGTGTTCACATCAAGGCCCTGGAGTACTACAATGAGCCAGTGGCAATGTCAGTCAAGCCTGTGTCCCTCCTTTCAGGTCAATGAGGTCGCCTAAGCCCTGGGTGGATGCAAAGGTGCCATAGAATCAGGGACTAGAGTACAAAACCTTAGACGTCTACCTAGTATTCGAGTTTATTGTGGATGAACCAGCACTCAAACCACAAGATGTAGTCCTTCCCACTCTTCCCTCCCCTTTCCAAAGGCAGAGAAACCTCACTCCATAGCACTCGCCACCAGGCCATGAGGAGTACTACCAAACTATGATTTAGCCAATGTTCTCTTAAGGTTCAAGGCTGCCTGGCCTGAGACTCACTCTTCTGGGCAGTGGGCTTTCTCTTGTTCTAGGGCAGCGCCAGAAATGCCATCCAAGGGTCAAGTCCTGGAATTGGGGATCCCAAGGCATTGCTTGTTGCTCTACTGCTCTCTGGCCATGCTGGTATGTACAGTACAGGACAAACTGTCCTTTACTTTTCCCTCTGCTTTTCTCAAGCAGGAGTTTCACCCCATAGCCAACACAGCTGGGAATGTGCTGTGTCTCGCCAGAAGCCAGCAAATCTCTGAGGCTCACCCAAAGCCCTCAACATAGTACCTGTGGATTGCTGCTGGTTATTCAGGGTCCAAATCCTCTTCAGTTAACAAGTGATGAATTCTGCCACAACTGCATCCTTTCCTTCAAGGCAGCAAGTTTTCTTCTGGTCCAGGGTATGTCTAGAAATGTCATCTAGGAACTAGGGCCTAGAACAGGAGCCTTACAGTACTGATGGTGCCCTGTCATTCTGTAGCTGAGCTGGTATCCAAGATGCAAACAAAGTCCTTCCCATTTTTCCTTCTCCTATCCTAAAGCGGAAAAAAGAGGGTCCCTTTTGGAGTGTGAGCTGTGCAGCCTAGGGTTTGGGGAGGGGTGATGCCTTGGCTGCACCAGCTGATGTCTCAGTATGTCATATGCCTTCCAATCCAGTGTCTCTGGACTTAATTCAGCACTAGGACTCATCTAAGAGTTGTAGTCCTTACAGCCTAGAGCACCTTCAAGAAAGAAATGACAGTAAAGCAGAAGAAAGTGTATCCTCTCCTAACATTCATCAATATTTTACTTTTTATAGAGCATAAACTTATCTCCTGAATATGTTATAATTGTCTGAAGAAAGTAACCCACCAGTTGTCAACTTAGTCTGCAGATACTCTGGTATCGTGATTATTTCTTAGTTGTAAAGAAATGTTTCAGTTAAGGATGGGGAGGAGATTTAGAAAGTAAGGAGCTACAAAGGAAGCACAAACATTTTAATGCAATATATATTTAGAAAAAGTAGATTACAAAACAATTATAGTTTCAGTCAAGAGAATGCCATAATTGGCTCATTGGTCAAATTGGAAGATTCAAGCTTTGGGAATTGATAGTAAGTATTGCTGACAAAATTATTTCTAAAGTATAAGAAGCACTGAACTAATTGTCAACATTAATTGAAAAGCCCTGACATAAATAATAGGTAAAATCTAGACTAGTGAAATAGGAATCAACCTAGGATTCTGCTGAGACTCAATCTTGAGTCTGCATTTCAAACTAAGGAATTTCAGAAAATTTAAATTTCTGGTTAAATTGGATAATTGTCATATACCACCATAGTTTAAATTGGTTTTTCACATACAGAGTGTTGTTATTTTTTAAAAAATTAAAGATATCATGTACTAACATTTGGATTCAGTAATTCTTTGTCAACTGGGTCTCAAAATTTGATGTATTTTAAATTATATTCTATAATTGTGAATGCTACATACAATAGTCCAAAATACACAATTATAAGTTAAACAAATGCACCAAAGTGTAATTATATAATTTAATCCATTTTCAAAATATCTGCAACCTCATAGTACTTTATTTAAATCACTTACCAAAGATGCCAGGGCAATGTTTTCTCCTTTGTAAACTGTTAATTTTATTCATTTTTCACATGTGCATAAATGCAATAGGAAAATTGATACTGATTGAATGGCAAATATGATTTCAGAATATACCACCAACTTGATATAAAAATCATACTGTATCATTATTATAAGATTTATTGAGGCGTAGAAAGAAATTATGGATATCTGGTATATTTTAACTAATAAGCATGGGTTACAAAACTTTATTGAATTAAGTAATCTACTTAAATAAAACACTGGAAGATATTCTTCTGAAGTAGTTTCTGAAAGCTTTTCTTTCTGTAAAGAATCATAGACTATAGGTGCCATGATTTGAATGTTTGTGTCCTTCTAAAATTCGTGTTGAAACTAAATCTCATTGCAATCATATTAAGAGGTGGAGCCTTTCAAAAGTGTCAACAAGTCTCATCAGGTCTCAGCTCTCAGGAATAGATCAGTGCCTTATAAAAGAACTGGAGGGAACTATCCTGACCTTTTCCTTTCCATCCTTCCTGTCATATGTGGACACCTAAATGGTGCTATCTATGAGGAACAGGTTTTCACCATACATAGAACCTGCCAGCATCTGATCTTGGACTTCTGGGCCTCCAGAACTGCAAGAAATCAATTTCTGTTGTTCACAAATTATCCAAAAAAGTATTTGTTATGGCAGTACAAATGGACTAAGACAAAACGTTTCAAACCCAACTGCACTTTAGAATTATTTGGAGAATTCATAAAAACAATGCTGTTAGGCTCCACTCCCCAGAGATTCTGATTCGATTTGTTTGTGCAGTGCAAGGTGTCAGTATTTTTTTCAAAGTTCTTCAAGTGGCTGTAATATGCATAACAGAGCTGAGAACTACTGTGGTAGATTCATTTTCCTATCTGTGAAAAACCATGTATGCATATTCTTAGTAACTTCTTGCCTTAAAATGTTTATCTCAGCATAAATTTTAGTCAAAATACTTATGATATTTTGAACAAGCACAACAGTTTGTTTAAACAGTTGCTTCCATCTTTTGTATGAAATATTTCCATTGGTTACTATATCCTTTAGCATCTGATTTGTTCCTTATATACAAATCCCTGCAATCCTTAACAATATTAAGCTCCATCTACAGGCAAAGTTTTAAACTCCCTCTAGAACAGGATTTTTCATCTCCAGTACTATTGAAACTTTGGGCTAAATTATACTCTTTTTTGGTCGGGGGAGGGAGGATGTCGAGTGCTTTGTAGGATGTTTATCAGAATCTCTGGTCTCTGATCTCTAGATGTGTAACATTCTTTAGCAGTGACAATTGAAAATAGTTCCAAACATTGTCAGGTATCCCTAGTTGAAGTGACTTCTCAAGAGTTACTCATGTCTTTAATCAGGGTCTAGGTAAAGAATCCTGGTTAACTGTAATGGACTGAACATTCATGTTTTCCTGTACTCTCTGAAAAAAAAAAAAAAAAAAAACTCTCAATCAAATAGCATATAAAGATTAACAAGGCACAAAGTAACGTAACAGGAAAAAGAGACAAGTAGGATAGGTTGAAAATATTTATACACAGCAACTAGCCTCCCAGGTCAAGTTTTATAAACCTTCATAAGAGTACAGGATCCAAAAGGTAGAAGAGGGAGATGAAGTGATCACCTAGTTATTATAGAGTATCTAGTCACCTATTTCACAAATTCCTGAGAATACTGGCACACAGGCTTAATTTCCCTAGGCAGGAAATTAGAGGATTCATCTCTGGAGAAGATGAAAAGAAACAATTTGCAAATACAGTTGACCCTCGAACAACATGGGTTTGAACTGCATGGGTCCACTTATACACAGATGTTTTTCAACCAAACACAGATCAAAAATACAGCATTCCCAGGATGGGAAACCTGCATGTAGGAGAGACCAACTTTTTCTGTAAGTGGGTTCTTGGGGTCTACTGAGGGACTTGGAATGCTCAGATGTTGAGTACATGTAGAGGTCCTGGAAACACTCCAATGTGTACGAAGGGACAACTGCACTAACAGTTTAGGTTTTTCAAAAAAAAGAAAAAGAGCATACCACAATGAAATCAACCAGTTGAAAGCAACCACACTTCCAGTTACCTTTGTGGTTCCTAACTCTTAAATATGAATGGACATCCAAAGATTACCATTCATCCCCGCAAAACCTTTTAAGATATATGATGAAAGAAGAAAAGAGAGAAAACATAAAAAGCAGAAGAAAATTTAAAAAGAAAAAAAAACTATCCCAATGAAACTTCAGAGATAAAGGAAGTGATTAAGTGATTAAGCTAAATGAAACAGAAAGAGATAATACAAAACATCTGTTAAAAAGTAAAACTATAACGTGAAAATAAAATGAATATTAAAAAATAAAGCCAATACATTCTACTAGAAAGGCAAATAAAATTACAAAGAGAAAGAAATTGGAAATAAAATATTAGGAAATTACCAATGATTAAGAAATACACCTGATGGGAAAGAACAGAGGAACTGGATGGAAGGTAGACTCTCAAGAAAATCAAGGAACTATCTCAGAACTAAAGGGCTTAGAATTGTCTCCAACTGCAAATTTATGTTGAAACCTAATCTTTACTACCTCAGAATGTGATAGTATTTGAAGACAGGGCCTTTAAAGAGGTGATTAAGTTTAAATGACGAACAGTAATAAAATTTGACTGGTATCTTGAAAATAAGGGGAAATTTGGACACACAACAGAGAAATGAGGATGTGAGGACACAGCAAGAAGAAGACCATCTGCAAGCCAAGAGGAGAGGCCTTGGAAGAAACCAAACCTGACAAGCACAGAATTTTGAACTTTTGGCTTTATAGCAGTGAAAAAATGAACTTTTATTGTTTAAGCCACCCAGTCTGTGGTATCTGGTTGTGTCAGCTTCAGCAAACAAATACACCAAAGGGTCAAAAAAACGCTTCTCATCAAAGAACATTCTAGTGAAATTTCAAAATACAAAGGTATTTTTTAAGGGCTTCCAGAGAAAAAGCCCTTACAAAACATTAGGAATCTCAAGTATTATGCTTTATAAACGCTGCCCTGGAAACCAGAAGGCAGTGAAATAATGCCTTGACAATTCTAAAGGGAATTAATTTCCCAGCTAGACTTCTATATCCAGCCATCTTATCAGTCAAGGATGGAAGAAAGCAATTTTTGGTAATGCACAGTTTCAAAATATTTACCTCCCATATGTTTCATCTCAGGAATATGTGGAAAGACATATTCTACCAAAATTGGCAAGGTACTCAAGAAATAACACAACATGGGATCAAGAAAAATAGAGATTCAACTCAAGAGAGAAGAGAGGAGAATCCTTGGGATGATAGTGAAGGGCTCAGAGAATAACCATGACTTTTTGGAGCAGCGACAGAAAGCTCCAATAAAGAATGATGCCAAGAAATGAAACTAAAATCAAACTAAATCTTTTACTAAAAAAAATTGTCTTGCACTCTTGAGAGCGAATTCGTGATAGAAGTAGAGAGACTAAAGAAATGAAAAATTAGGCAATCTTTAATTTTAGCAAAAAGAAAAGTTGCATAAGAAAGAAAATGTAATTTTTATATACTGAAGGGCTCAATTATGAATGCTCACATAGATAAAACAATGTATGCCTGGGATAATAACTTTAAAGCAGTAACTCTTGGGAGGATGGATAAAAGGGAAATGGATGTAGAGATAAGTGCTGGCCAGGTGTAGGAAGCTATATTCTCATCTCCTCTACTACAAAGTCAATAGTCTAAAACTAGAACTGAAAGCTCACATAATATTATATAAGCATTCTACTTAGAAATATGGAAGTGATGATTAGGAGAAATGTTTAAAATAGCTGCCTCCATGAAGCAAGAATCAGAAGTGGAGGGGGATAGGGCAGGTGCTGCTTGTCATTGCTGTTATAAACTGGTAAAAAATTTTGAATTTTAAAACTCTGTGCATTGCACAATTTGAAAATAAATAATAATTTAAAAAATAATAAGTCAGGCTAGGTGCGGTGGCTCATGCTTGTAATCCCAGCACTTTGGGAGGCTGACGCGGGTGGATCATAAAGTCAGGAGATTGAGATCATCCTGGCCAACGTGGCAAAAAACCCCGTCTCTACTAAAAATACAAAAAAATTAGCTGGATGTGGTGGCACATGCCTGTAATCTCAGCTACTCAGGAGGCTGAGGCAGGAGAATCACTTGAACCAGGAAGTTGAAGGTTGCAGTGAGCTGATATCGCACCACTGCACTCCAGCCTGGTGACAGAGCAAGACTCTGTCTCAAAATAATAATAATAACAAAACAATAATAATAATAATAATAATAATGTCAGGTAATTTTGAGTCAAGTTGAACTTTGATTTGAGGTAACTCTGTTTTCTCAGCATTTCTACTGGTTGTTATGGCCGAAACCCAGCCTCAGGCTGAGTCATCATTGATTTAGGTCTCATCAGCCGCAGAATCAATTAATATTGGGTTTCCAATAGTCTTTCACCCTGTGTCACCTTCTAATATCCTTGGATCCTCTTTTCAGACAAAAAGGATCTTGCAAATACTTGTACTGGAAATTTGACCAGTTTCTTATTTTCTTCTTCACAGCATAGAAGTCCAGGAACAAGACAGAAATCCATTTATTTGAATGGCTGCCCTGGCTCAGAAATGAGGACATGTCTTTGTGTCACTCTTCCAAATGGAAGTCTTAGAACTAATGAATAGTCTGAATAATAAAGTCTTTCTCTGATTCCTGATTGCATGCACCCCAGCTATTAAATACATAAACTCTGATCAACAACTTGCCCTTTACCTTTGGAATGGAAATCTCTTGAACTTTGTTGCTGGTTGGAGTCCCCTTATGTTCATTCATTCATTCGTTGAGTCAGTCAGTCAGTCTTTCATTCAATTATTCATGACTCATGCAGCACACAGTGCCAGTTTATCTGTCTACAGACCTCGCTGATGACTGACTACCTGCCCACATCCCTCCTTAAAGGGGAGCTGTAAAGTATCTGCCTCTATAACTTCTGCCTGGAAACCCAGCAACTAGCTTTGCTTATTTGACTCTCTAAACTTAGTAGTATCCCTTCATTTCAGCACTAGTTTGAGTTTTTCTCCCATTAACCACTTATTAAAGTCACTTTAGATTTAAGATACCTTCCTTGAAATGAGCATAGTGTTACCTTGCCTGCCTAAAGACAGAAAAGCTTGAAAACAATGATCTTGACTTTTATTCTATCTTCAAGAATCTTTGTTTTTAAATTGTATAGGCCTTCTCAGATATAGTTTACTCTGAAAGCCTCCTATTTTAAAAAGTAACACAGAAGCAAAGAGGTTTTTAAAGCCTCTGACAATAACCATTGACGGGATAAATATTTTAGAGAAATATTTCCCACTGTTATTCTTTGATTATTATTGAGAAACTAACATTCAGAAACAGACAAAAAAGGTTTTTGGCAATTGAGCTCTTGAACAAAGAAAGCTGATGGATTTCTCAGTGGGGAAATAAGAGATACATGGTTGGCTCCATTTTAGGTCTTGTAAGTACATTAATGAGGCTTGTTCTAGGGTTTTTATGAATATAAAACTCTCATGGACTTGAATGTACTTCAGTGTTCCCAGACTACCATTGGAGTTTTGCCTGAAAAAGGACATAGAATGAGACTTCTGCACCATAGGTCCTTAGGGACAGGTAGCCCCAGATTTTACACAGATCCTCTATAAATGTCCCACTGTGATAAACATTGACATTACAGAATCATTTCTTAGTTTTTGTCTCAAATTTTTTTTTATTTTCATAAATGCAATTATGATCTGTGTGTTATTTTTCAGTATATTTCTTTAACTTTTCCTGGACTTGTCTAAAAAAAAAAAAGCAGTTGCCTGCTTTTCAGATGAGTGGGTGCCTATAAGACAGCAAAGAGAACAGAGCATTTTGACTTGCAAAAGATAAAAGTTAGCACACATGTACTGTTAGAGATTGGAATAGCTAAAACCCAATTTCACCACTTCTCTGATGGCCATGTGTTCAATTCCTGGCCAATGAAACAGAGCTCTGTTGCTTTTACTTCTTTGAACTTTCCATGGGATGCCTGGAGGAGTGGCAGCCATTACCAAAGATGATAGACTGGAGGGTAAGAGACAGATTCCCTGACAGTCTAAGGTTTGGCTAGAAACTTGTGTTTTTACTAGCTGCAGAACATGGTTAATACATGCAGATGTGGCTTAGTATAGAAATGAATGGAAATTCATGGTTTGCAGCAAGGCCACATTCTACCATCTGAGTGTTCTATCCTCAAAGCCCATGGCAGGCCTTTAGAAAAGAGATGTAGTCTTTACAGACCTGTAAGGTCAGTTTACCAAACTATACAACACACCTTTGACAGTATATATTTGAGAGAAAATTATCTCATACTTTCTTCCCTATTTACTCCACCCTGTAACACAATATGCAGACTTAACACTTCAGGGTGATTTTAAAGATATAGTTTTCTAGAACTATTCCAGAAACATCAATGGTGTAGGTGTGATTTCTCCAAGTTAGCACAAAATGTAGATAAAAATAGATTATATTAAAGCATTAATACATATACCTGGTGTATAACTTATATAGGTTAAACACAACTTTTTCCATAGAAATTTAGTTTATGGTCGCTGCTCATTACATAAGCTGATGTTAATTCTACTGCCCACCAGGAAGCAGAAATTCTTTGAGCTGTTGTTTAAGCATATGTCAAAGGCAGAAGATCACAGAGCAGGATTTCTCCCCACCTGCCTGTGTTGTTTCCTGCTGGGGGATCACCTCTCATTAGTAGCTGCTTAAAGAGCAGAGATTTGCAGTAAAATAAATTGATAAGCAGGGACTGAGTGGAAAATTTTCAACCACTAATACACTACTAGCTGATTTTGTATATCTAAAAATGTCAATATACATACTGAAATACTAAGTGATGACTTCTAAGAACACACAGGCGCACACACACAAACACACATACACACGAATACCAAGTAAAATGAGGATGAGTAGGGAGAGGATTCAGTGTTTCTACCATTTTGTAAGACGAGGCATGAATATGTGAATTAGTATTGACATAGAGAACAGGCACTTGTACTCTTGTGGGTTAAAGTTCCAATGAGTACTAACGAGCATGCCTTCAGCACTTTCTCATTAGACTCCAATTCTTTTCTTTCAGTTTCTCAACTCTTTCCATTATAAACTCCAAATTCAATTAATATTAAAATATTCAAGAATCACTATTTTCAGAAAAAGTCAGCAAACTGCATCATCTTTAGTGTTTTCAATAATACATTGCACAGTGACTTTCCTTCACAAATAATTCATTTAACAGCTAAGATGCCACATTTTGAAACTAGGGATGTAACCTTAAGAAATCTTCCACAAAGATATTGCAAACAAGAGGAAGCTTTCCAGAAACCTGTCACAGTTAATGTGTATGAGACATATTTTCTGAGCCCATACAAAAGGAAGCCTGAGTTAAATAAAGACTTTCTCACCCAGCACTGAAAACAATAAGTGATGACAACTTCAATTACAAGTAATGAAAACAGCTAACATGTATAGAGCACTACAGAATTCAAAAAGAGTTTATAATACATTGCGTTGTACAAACTATCGTTATTCTAATCATTGTTTTGCCAGGTCCCTACAAAACAGGTTTCCTTAGGGTGTTTCACTATGTCAGGCTAAAGACACAATGATTTGTGACAGTTGGTCAGGTTACAAGCTGCAGGAGATAACAGAAGAGTTTCTGGGTTTTCAGTTTCATTGTCAAAAGAAGATAGGATCTCTAACTCTACATCGAGGCAGCCCCTTTAAACCTGGTCTGCAGTGTCAGTGGAAGTTACCTTCAAAAGTAGTTAAACATCAATTAAGCTGCAGAACTTTTTTTTCTTCACCCCAATTACTGACATTCTAAGTCATCTTAGCTAAATTAGGAGCTGTTTAAAAATTTTCCCAAGGATTTTTAGACTTGTCAAAGTGGAGGAATTTCTGACATTGAGACAGATTTAAATCATAAGAACACATTTACAGATTAAAAATTAAAAGGTAGTTCTCGAAGAGTCCCATATTACATGATGGCTATATCCATTTTGGTGGGTGCGAGAGTGATAGGAGGTTGTTTAAGAGATGGATAAAATGCACAAATCAAGAAGACAAGTAGAATGATGATGTCCCAAGGAGATTTTCCAGGCTTGCTTTTAAGGTTGGCTTTCCAAACTCTACTCTCAATTATATTACAGAAGAGTACTTGAATATTTACTCCAATTATTTTTCCAATTTCATTATTTCTTTTTGTAGGAAACATAAGGAAATAGAACAGCAATCTTAAACCCCAAATCCAACAAAATCAACCTACTTTACCTTATACAGATGTTATCACCTTTATTATTTTATTCCAAGAAAAGCAATCCTTTTCAAATGCCTCTTTATTCTTTCTCTTCCTTGGATTAAAATGCAGGAATTTCTATCTCTTGAGGGAACTATGTAGTTAATAAAGAGCAAAAGAGATCATGTTGAAATACGGGATTGATATTCCAATCTCTTTTGTGTATTGACCTGCGAGCCAAGAAGTGATATTGTATTTATTCTTTCAACAAATATTTCTTTGTGTATACCATATATCAAGCATTATTTTTAGACCTTATAGATTTACGGCAGTGAATAAAGCAGACAAAAGTCTCTGCCCATGCGGAAATTACATTTTAGGGCCACAGTATGATCAACAGGAACATGCGAAATGTTCAAGGGCTTCTCTGTAAAACAAAAGAAAAAAATAGTACCTGATTTTCACATCAAATTTTGAATTGAAATTTATGATAGCATTTATTTTTAAGTATTTTTTGAAATTTCAGTAAGTTCATAGTTCATGTTTGTGAATTGAACATTATCTTTAGTCTTAATATATTCAGAATATATTATTAAAAATACATTTCTGTGCAGTACTAAATAATTAAAATAATAGCATTCATTAACTAAAATCCTTGAAGACAAAATATATAAGTAAACAGTTAGAAAGTCTTAGAGGCAATAATTTCTCATCAAAAATTCTATAAGATTCTTTATTTTTCTGAACAGTGTTTGTGAAGTTTCTTTTCTATTATTACTTTAAATTTCTTCTAGTCATTTCAGTCAATATGCTTAGAATATTCTAAGTTATATTCCAACGATGATGACAAAATGATCAAATGACTCGTTTCAACTACAGTATTTGGAAATATAAATTATTGTATCTTGTTGTTAGTATAGATGTTGCTATAGCAGAAACAAGTATGGGTAGAAGGTTTCAAATCCGTTAGCTGGGGACTGTAATAGAAAGATCCAGAGAGTTCCCTAGAGTGTTCTTAACACCTGTCACTTCTGAAAGAATTTTGTTTATGTAGCATGTTTGGGAAGACTGAGTTAAAAATACTCTGAATAAAGAACATTGGAAATGCAATGGATTAAAATGCAATTCTTGAGTGTCAAGGGCCCATGTGTTTTATTTGCTCTGCTACTGCCATGAAATGTCTATCCTAGGGCAGAATGTGGAAAGAACCACCTAAAATTATTATCACTAAATTTCTCTTCAAAAAAATATGACAATGAAATTTTTATTGTTGGTACCTTCAAAAATATTTAACAAAAGTTTTTCACCCTTAAGTAGAGGCAACTAAGGAGATTAACAAGAGAAAACTAATTGTTAGATCTGTATCTTTTTTTTTTTGTTTCTGTGTAGCAATCATTGGCTTCTAGCCTAGAAGAAATATTTTGCTTTCCAACTTCTATAACTTTTATGATGACCTCATGACCTCTTATACATTGAGTGAAATCTCTGCATTAGTGTGGACAAAGCCAGAAGCCCAGGAGCAAGGGGGTGGGGGATGGGGGGAGGGGGAAGTGTAGCTATCTGAAACCCAGTCTGTTACTATGATACAGATCCTAGCTTTGCCTCAATGTCTGCTCTTTTCAGTTACTACCAAGACGGATGGGGAAAGAAAGGGAGGAAATGATTATATATACATCAATAATTTAAGTAAATAAAAAAAATTGGGGGGAATTTTAGCATAGACATCATTATCAAATGAACATACATAGAGAAAAATAACAGCTTTGCTTAACAGCACATAAACAAAAATATGGTTAATGAATTTTCCAAGGCCACAAGCCAAAAATGGTTATTTTATTTATTTAATAAAGTGTATTTTAAGTGTCTATGTTTTAAGTCAAGTTTACAATTATGAATAGATCCCTATCGTTAGTGAGTTCAAAACCTAGAAGGATAGAGACATGTATAAATACCATGTAAAACATGTTATAATATAAGAACATATTGGAAGCCTCTCTACTTAGGTAGCAGTTCCAGGGCAGAGGAAGAGGATAAAGTATGAACAGTAGTTTCTCGGTTGATAAGGAAGAGAGATGCATTTCAAACAAAGAACAAAAGATGTACAAAGGTAAAGAAAGTCAGGCTTTTTCAGAAAAAAATGTGAACAGTTGAGTATGATTCAATGAGACGTTATGTATTGAGGAATGGCTGTGTCTTTTGTCATAGAGCCCCTTGTATCCAAGAACAGAAACTCAAACTTTCTTCTACAAGACATGGAGAGCTCATTATGGCTTTTAAGTAGAAGTAATATTAATTTACTTTTTAAAATCACAAGATAATTTGGGAAGTGGAAAAGAACATGATGTTTAACCCACAGGTTCGAACTTAGGCCTTGCCATTTTGTGACAGAACCACTTCAGGTCTCAGTTTTACCATCTGTAAAACAGGGATAAAACGGTTACCCTACAGGATGAATGCAAGAATTAAATGAGACGTATATATAAAGTATCTGGCAGATAGATATATGGGTTAGATTTCTCTAAGGTGAGGTTGTAGGAGACAGGAAATAAGACAAAAGGAAAGAAGGCATAATGCGAAGAGAATAGAGATTATAGATGTTCTGAGCAACAAAGTGGAAAGCTTGGACAGGATAAGAGGACTCAACAAAAGAAACAGGGATAATGTAGTCTGCACAGCAAGAGGGAAACTTGAGAAGTACATATTAATAAACAGCCAATGAAGACTACTCATTCCAGGAACTCAGCCTACGAAATAAAGTGAGAGACATATTTTATACCATATTTTCTAACTGGACGACTCCCATGGCAAATATACTATGATTTGAGTGTGCATAATCAATGAGTTAGTTATCTTTGTGGGGATCTCTGTTGGAACTAAAGGTAGGCAGCATTGTTTCAGAGGTATTTCTGTAGAGGACTCTCTGAACTACTGGTAGTGTCCACTTTAACACTTAAAGTCCCTGCCTTTACGGTGAAAGCTACTGTAGTCTTAGGGCCAAACAAGCGAATATTTGGATTATACACAGGTTCAGTCCTAAATGCACACATAGATCCCTGGAAATAAAATAGTACAATTGCTGGGCCCTCCCCTCCCACATTCCAACATGGGGCTACACCAGTTGGATGACTCAGGTTGTCTTCACCATGTCCTCTCAGGTGGCTGGTAAGCCTTAAAGTTTCCAACTCTGGATAATTGAGTCTAGTCCTTTTCTTTGGAAGGACTGCTTGAGAGCAGTCAGTGTAACTTATCCCACTTTCCACACTACGAACAGAATATTGGGTGAAGTGTTCAGTTTTGATCTGAGCCCTGTGGCAGGCTGTTATGGACTGAATGCTTGTGTCCCTCTGCAATGTATATGTTGAATCCCTAATCCCCAGTGTGATGAAATTTGGCCATGTGGTCTTTGGGAAATAATTAGGGTTAGATGAGGTCATGCATGTGGCACTCTTTCTGATGGAATGGGGGCTCTTATAAGAAGAGATAACAGAGAGCTTGCTCACCCTCTCTTCTGTCTACCATGTGAGGACACCGCAAGAAGCTGGCTGTCTACAATCTGAGGAAGGGCATTCACCAGAAATCAACCTTGTGGCACCTTGATCTTGGACTTCCAGTCTCCAGATCTGTGGTTAAATAAATTTCTGTTGTTTAAGTCATAAGTCTATGTTATTTTGTTATGGAAGCCTGAGCTGACTAATGTACAGACTAATAATCACATTTCCAAATAAATGTATCTGATAAAAAATAGTATATCCAAAATTGACAAATGGGATCTAATTAAACTAAAGAACTTCTGCACAGCAAAAGAAACTACTATCAGAGTGAATAGGCAACCTACAAAATGGGAGAAAATTTTCGCAACCTACTCATCTGACAAAGGGCTAATATCCAGAATCTACAATGAACTCCAACAAATTTACAAGGAAAAAACAAACAACCCCATCTAAAAGTGGGCAAAGGACATGAACAGACAATTCTCAAAAGAAGACATTTATGCAGCCAAAAAACACATGAAAAAATGCTCATCATCACTGGCCATCAGAGAAATGCAAATCAAAACCACAATGAGATACCATCTCACACCAGTTAGAATGGCCATCATTAAGAAGTCAGGAAACAACAGGTGCTGGAGAGGATGTGGAGAAATAGGAACACTTTTACACTGTTGGTGGGACTCTAAACTAGTTCAAACATTGTGGAAGTCAGTGTGGTGATTCCTCGGGGATCTAGAACTAGAAATACCATTTGACCCAGCCATCCCATTACTGGGTATATACCCAAAGGATTATAAATCATGCTGCTATAAAGACACATGCACACGTATGTTTATTGTGGCACTATTCACAATAGCAAAGACTTGGAACCAACCCAAATGTCCAACAACTGATAGACTGGATTAAGAAAATGTGGCACATATACACCATGGAATACTATGCAGCCATAAAAAATGATGAGCTCATGTCCTTTGTAGGGACATGGATGAAACTGGAAACCATCATTCTCAGCAAACTATTACAAGGACAAAAAACCAAACACTGCATGTTCTCACTCATAGGTGGGAATTGAACAATGAGAACATTTGGACACAGGAAGGGGAACATCACACTCTGGGGACTGTTGTGGGGTGGGGGAGGGGAGAGGGACAGCATTAGGAGATATACCTAATGCTAAATGACGAGTTAATGGGTGCAGCACACCAACATGGCACATGTATACATATGTAACAAACCTGCACATTGTGCACATGTACCCTAAAACTTAAACTATAATAATAATAAAATAAAAAAATAGTATCTGTAGGAGACATAATGAATCCAAACCCTAAGGCTACCATCTCCAGTTTGAAGCACCCTACTTTTGACAATGGCTACAATTGGAAAAATTACCAGTTGAAGATCTATGTTTTCTTTTTCTTTTTTTTTTTTTTCAGAGATGGAGTCTCGCTCTGTCACCCAGGCTGGAGTGCAGTGGTGCGATCTCGGCTCACTGCAAGCTCCACCTGCCAGGTTCACGCCACTCTCCTGCCTCAGCCTCCTGAGTAGCTGGGACTACAGGCGCCCGCCACCACGCCCGGCTCATTTTTTGTATTTTTAGTAGAGATGGGGTTTCACCGTGGTCTCAATCTCCTGACCTTGTGATCCGCCTGCCTCGGCCTCCCAAAGTGCTGGGATTACAGGTGTGAGCCACCGCGCTCGGCCAGACTTATATTTTCAAAAGGCAGTTTGGGTTTTGTGTCCCCAGTGAATGATTAGATTTTGCCATGGGTTAATGGAACACTTATCCTGCAACCAAATGGTTTGGGCTCCATTCAAAAGATGCTATTTGTGAGTTAGTCCACATATCTTTGATACCCAAGAATACAATGAAGTACTGTGCTTCCTTTTTAGTAGGTTGAAGATAAAATGATGGTAGTTTTGCTTCGATTGCTGGATTTAGTGTTGCAAATCAGCTCACCTACAACTTGACTTTGTGGGAAGTTCTCTTAAATTTACTGAGGATATTTCTGTTTTTAAATTACCCAAATTAACAATCCAAACCTTAGAAAATAGAAAATCCCTAATCATATTTGTAGTCATGGTACATATTAAGAACTAGTTTGAAAAAATTAACATCATCATAATTACAAGAAAAGTCAGTATATTTACTTCTAGTTTAAAAAGTGGAATAAACATGTACTATTTTAAGAAAGCACTGTTCATCTAATCCTATAAGTAGATTTAAGGGGAGAAAAGTGTTGTAACTGATTATTGGCAGTCAAAAACACTGTCCAAAAATATAAAGGTAATCAGACATAATATTTTCTATATAGAGCACGAGTATGTATTAGCGATTATTTACGAAAAGATGTCTAAGTGTAACCTTTGGATTAACTTGTCTGTACAAACTCCCCCAAAACATGTCAAATTAAAATGGAAGCATGCCCAGCTTCTCAGCTTTGAGGGTCTACACTGGAAGGAAAAATAAAGCAACAAAACTATTAATGTCTGTGCTAGTGAATACAGTAATCCTACTGGGACAGTAATAAGGAGAAAAATGACAAGAAGGACTTCCTAATGTGGAGTGCCAATTCCAAGACAGGTACTTCACCTTCATTGTCTCTAATCCTGGCAGCAATCTGTCAAGGTGATTATTAGGATCTCAATTCACTGAAGGAAACTGAGACTCAGCTGGGCCAATTACTCACCCAAGGCTATGCAGAGAGCAAGAAGCAAGCCAAGTTTAACCCTGGTTCTCTCTGAATTCCTGTCTCAGAATCTTTCTATGTGAGTGCTTCACTTTCACAAATTAAGAAAGGACCAAAATGGGATTTGAGGGAGAACCTATGTTCTCCCTCAAGGAAAGCTCAAATAGCAGGAGGATTTCAAAAAGTGTCTGGGTAAAAGGCAGTGGACAACTGGCTGGCAAGGAATAAACACAAGATGAGAAAAAAAAAAAAAAAAAAAACAGAAGCAAAGAGTTTAAATAAGGAGAAAAGTGGCATATGTCTCCAAATAAATGCATTTTTCTGACTTCTCAATGAGAGAAGAGAAACCTGTCAGGTAAAACACATATAAAGGAAAAAATGGAGAAAAATTCGAAGAGAAAGAAGGGTAAACAGCCCATCAAAAATAGAAATAAAATCAAACGTGGTGGGGGGCATGCAGAGAGAAAAACAGAGAGCAATTTAAATCAATTTCATGATAAATACAATTTAAAGGAAATGAGTTAATGGAAGCTAACTTAAAAAAAAAAGGAATTCTGTATTTCAAACCAAGTGAAAACCGAATGTAACCAAATTACATACCACACACACACACAGGCATGCAATCACATGTCCGCAGTCTCACTCTACGATTAGCCAAAAACATAGTTTCAGCAGCTGTTGTAAAAAGATTTGAAATTTTGTTATGAATTCCAGGTAGTCAGAGGCCTGTGTGTTATATTTAAATGGTAGAGAAAAGCCCTGTGTTTTCTAGTTTGAACCAACTTCTTTGGTAGGTGTAGCAAATCTAGTAAGTAACGGAATATCTATTTTTATATCTTTAAAACCGTCAATTTGAGGTTGTAAAGTGATCATACCTGAACAAAACGGGTTATGCTCCTGTACATTTTTTAAAGAGAAAGCATTGCCTCCCGAATTATTTTCCGTTGGATCTATAATTACTAATTCTTTTGACTGATGCCAGTGAGGGCCCTTGTGCTCTCTATAAGACCCCTCAACTTCGTGCAGTTTACTATATATTTATCTATGCACCAAACCACTTGCATGGACTGAAAACATTTCTTAAGTGAACATGGGACTGAAGAAGTCTTTGGACATTGTTTTTAATTTTAAACCACATTTTTAAAACGTTGATCAAAGTTCTTTGCTTTAGATATTCAATGCCACATGGACTATGGTACTCTGCCTATTAAGTACTACAACTGGAAATACACAGTGTCTTACTATGGACTTACTGACGTTTAACACTGTACTTTCAAAGGCTCTTCTTATCTGTCTGTTTACCATTTGATGTGGTTTGGATCTGCGCCTGTACCCAAATTTCACATTCGATTATAATCCCCAATGTTGGAAGTGGGGCCTGGTGAGAGGTGATTTGATCATGGAGGTGAACCCTTCTTGTATGGTTTAGCACCATCCCTTTGGTGCTTTCCTCATTAGAGTTCGCACAAGATCTGGTTATTTAAAAGTGTGTGGCGCCACCTTCCTTTCTCTCATTTGCTCCTGCTCTGGCCATGTAAGATGTGCCTGTTTCCTCTTTACCTTGCGCCACTAGTGTAAGTTTCCTGAGGCTTCCCCAGAAGCAGAAGCTGCTGTGTTTCCTGTACAGCCTGAGAACCATGAGCCAATTGAACTTCTTTTATTTAGACATTACCTAGTCTCAGGTATTTCTTCACAGCAATGCAAGAATGAACTAATACGCCATTTTACCTTCAACATTTAGGTTTTTCTGCCGGAAAGATGTAGAATAATTTCTTAGCAATAAAATTCAGGAGCTCTGACTTCCTAAAAGGTGTCTTGTATTCAACAACCAATAGTAAATATTTGAGCAGCTTCTAGGTTTTATATTCCATGTTAGGTGCTAAAATTATGAAGAGCAACAGAGACATGCTCCATTAACAAAGACTATGTTATAATCAGACATAGGATAAATAATAATGACATATTTTGTAAGTGCATAAGTTAGAAGTATATAGTTTAGTGGAAGTTCATATCAGAGGTATCTAAGCTGTGCTTGCAAAGTTGGGGAAGTCTCCCAGAAAGAAACTACCTAAAAGTTGAAACATTCAGGGTGAGTAGGCATTAGCTAGATGAAGGATATAAGGTAAAGTTGGTTAGATAGGCATATCCCAGGGATATAAAGAAACTGATAATAACTCAGTATGATTGCATCATAGATGCAAGTGGTAAGATAGAAATCCAGAAAGGCAAGCAAATGAAAAATTACTAAGGGCCTACTAAAACACGCTTAGAATTTTGATATTTACCAAAGAGCAATAGAAGCAATAGAAGCTGAAGAAAGAATAAATCACAATAAAGGTAAGTTCAGCATCATCACTGCACACAGGGGAAAGGATATGCAATGCAGAACCCACCTACAAGCAGTTTGCTCTGTCTGGAAGGCTGCTGCTTCAACCCTTGAGTAACTCCTATTCTCCTCCATTTACTAAAAAACAATTATATATGGCAGACAATATGCAAAGCACTCAGGATACAGTAGAGAGCAAGACACAAAAGGTCCTAACTTCATGGACTTCACAGGAGAAAATGGATTTTTGAAATGGCTGCATTGTCATTATGCCAAACGGGAAAAGGGGAAGTACTTAGGATTTTTTTAACCTCCACAAAGGCACAGATATACACACAGTGTCCTTTCCTTTGAGTTCCCTTGAGTGACCGCCCTGCCTTGTACCTTTATAGCAATTATTGTGAATATAGCCTTTAACCTAGAGTAGTTTTACTGTATGTATATAGATGTTGAAATATATGAAAATTGTACTTGACATTTTATAAAATTCCAAGAGTCAGCATGGAAAAATATCATGGTTCTAAATTTGTATATCATCAAGAACAGATATGAAAGAAAATGTAAGGCTATGATGCCATTGCTACATTGAAGACAGTTTGAGTATTGAAAGGGTATTTCAACTGAATCTAGAACAGAAAGTAGACTAAACACCAAATAAAAGCCTATTGTATTAGATAATAGAGCCATTCAATAAGAATACAAGTTTGAATATATGTGTTTGAATAAAAATGTTAACTGAATGCAACGTACTAAAGAAGATATAAATGGATAACAGAATTGAAACAAACATGTTTTCAAAATCCTACCGTTGTCAATTAAAAATATCTTATTTTCTCACTACATAAGTAAACAAAACTTGGAAAACTTTGGATTATTTGGAGAAAGAAGAAATATTTTTAAATTGTTAGAGGAATTATCAAGAGAAAACACTAATTTGTTTATGTAATCCATAAAACAGTGGGCTACACTACACCCATGAACAAAGTTTGACAGAAATTAGGAAGAACAACAATTCTAACCAATAATTGTTTTGCATTTGCTTTATTAATGGAAAGTAGAGAGCTTTTAATTAAGGCAAAAAGAAAATAAGATCAGAAAATGAATTAAAGGCATTTTTAATGAAGAAGAGGAAAATATATAGGGAAGAGAGAAATTCAAATCTGTGTGGAAAACCTAATAAATAATAGACCTTCCATAATATATGAGGAGAAAATGAGTAGTGGTAAATTTCCAGGAGAAAATATTCAGCAAAAGATGAATAGCAAACATAACAACTAATAGTGTGTATGTCTCTGAGGAATCAAGCTAAAATACACACACACACACACACACACACACACAGAGAGCGAGAGAGAGAGAGAGAGAGGTGCCTATTGTAGAGAGAAAAAAATACAGACTGGAAATACTGTAAAATATTTAAAACAACACTACTCTACTATGCTCTCGACATTTGTTAGGTGCTTGGAATAACGGTCAAAAAGATACATAAAGCATCTATGTGTATATTTTGTGTATCTTATTGCAGTATTTTTTGTCCCTACTCACATAGCTACTGTGTCTATAAGTACAATTGCACTCAGGAATTAATGCCTGGTGCTTTGAGCTTATCAGATTTTTTAAGAAAGCCATACTCAGTTTCTTTTGTTTTTTCTCTCTTCCTTGAAAGGTACAAAATATTGAACACCTCATTGGCCTTGCAAGTTATCAAAGGGAATATTTTACTGAAAGTTTTACTTTTGTGTATATTACTTTTTTTTTTCCAGCCCTGAGTAATCGAATCTTTTCTGTGCACTACACTAAATCCGAAACACGCAATGTAGTTTCCTGGTACATCACGTCCTTATTCCTGGTCTCAATTTCTGTTGTCAGTAAGGAGGATATAAACTATTCTTCAATTACCAACAGCCTGGATATCTCAGTGGTTTAAAACTACAAAGTTTATCTCTAGTTCCCACTGCATGTTTACCAGGTAGTAATGAGATCTGTTCATTTCATTCACCGAAACAATCAGGCTGACAGAGTCTGTATCTCAACTTGAGCTTTCATGTTCAAAGAGTGGGGTCATGAAAAAACACACACTGGCTCTGAATACTTACACTTGGGAATGACACCTCTTACTCGCATTTATATTTCATTGGACAGAGCAAGTTATATTTCCATTCCAAACACATGGGAATTTATAATGTCACTTTAGGTTGAGCATCAAATATATCTTTAAAAAATAATATAGCCTACCACATTTGGTTCTCCTATACATCATACCTGTGTACATGTTTACCTTGTCTCTCCAATTATTTGAGCCCTGCATCACTTTTTAATAAGTGGTCTGGCACCTGAATTTTAAGTCTAATTATTATCCCCCTTCTGGTTTAACTAGACTGAGGTTGTTGCTGGATTATCATCAGTATATGTTTCCCTAATTTTATTTTACTCTACATCTTAGTCTCTTATCAGTCTCTGCCCCTTTAGATCACACTTACCAAAAAAGTTCTGATTCTCTTCTCCTTCTTTGTTTCCCGGAATATGTAATTTATTATAGCAGAGACCATGCAATGTGTTTTACTAATTTATATTTCTTTCCTTCTTCCTGGGCACAAAGGTAGAATCAATGTTTTCGCATTCATGCTTGCAGTTAAGTGAAGGCTATGTGATGGAGTTCTGGGAAATGACATATTTGTAGGACATACATAACACCTTGGATGCTTGGGCCTAAAACCTCCTTTATATGCCTTCTCTTTCCTTTTCGTGGTAACACTAGAACTTAAGTATTTAAGAAGGTAATGTCATAGAATGGAAGACGTCATTGAGGATATTAAGGACATCCATACAAGAATAGATTTCAAAGAAAGCCACTAAACCTGCAATGGACACAATATGAGCAATAAATCTGTGTGAAGTTCATTCCTTGAAATTGTGGTTCATTTGTTACTGCAGTATAGACTATCCTAGTTGCAACTAATAAAAATATGAAAAAGAATCAAGAGACAAATGTTGTTGGAATTATAATAACCTATGAAAAAGAAAAGGACAACAATTTTCTAGTTGGATTAAAATTATATATAATTCTATAAAATTTAAACTTTTAAATATAAAACTGATGAAATATTAAGAAAATAGTGTGAAAAATAAGAATTAACCATACATGTTAGTTTCAGGGGAACTAATACTTGAATGAAATGCAGAAAGATTCATTGAAGTGTTTTTTCTCTGGAGAAATCAAAGAATATCCTGCATTCAGAAGAACTGGAAGAATTGCAGTATATATAGAGACACTTAGTGTGAATAGGCTTAGCCCTAGTTTCAAATTGTTCACATAGATATAGATTAGTTATAGATATGTATATAGATATAGCTATAGATATACATATAGATATAGATTTCCTGAGCCTAGTTGATCACTGATATCTTAAAATTATTCTCTCAGCCAATTATTCTGTAAGTCCTATCAAAAACCCATTATGTATAATTAATCCTAACACGAAATCCAACTTCAAAGAGTATGTGATAAAGTGTCTCTCAAACAAATTACAGACAATTGCTGAGCTTGACTCAATTTAGATTGAATTCAAAAACATTTCAGTCTGGCAATACACTACAGTGTTCTGAATGACCACAGTCTCACATGACTCCACCTTCCCCAATCTTTTCCTTCAGTTTTCTATACGTGTATATCTCCCACATCCCAGCACTACTCACATTTGTAACTCATTATCATCACCACTTAGTTTTTTCTTTCATTTAAAAACATGTATTTATCCAAGTAACTATAGCAATTTTCACTTAGACATATTTTTCCATGTAAACTCCTTCAAATTCTTTTTTTTAATTTTATTATTATTATACTTTAAGTTTTAGGGTACATGTGCACAACGTGCAGGTTAGTTACATATGTATACATGTGCCATGTTGGTGTGCTGGACCCATTAACTCGTCATTTAGCATTAGGTATATCTCCTAATGCTGTCCCTCCCCCCTCCCCCCAACCCCACAACAGGCCCCGGTGTGTGACGTTTCTCTTCCTGTGTCCATGTGTTCTCATTGTTCAATTCCCACCTATAAGTGAGAACATGCAGTGTTTGTTTTTTTTGTCCTTGTGATAGTTTGCTGAGAATGATGGTTTCCAGCTTCATCCATGTCCCTACAAAGGACATGAACTCATCATTTTTTATGGCTGCATAGTATTCCATGGTGTAGATGTGCCACATTTTCTTAATCCAGTCTATCATTGTTGGACATTTGGGTTGGTTCCAAGTCTTTGTTATTGTGAATAGTGTCACAATAAACATACGTGTGCATGTGTCTTTATAGCGGCATGATTTATAAACCTTTGGGTATATACCCAGTAATGGGATGGCTGGGTCAAATGGTATTTCTAGTTCTACATCCCTGAGGAATCGCCACACTGACTTCCACAATGATTGAACTAGTTTACAGTCCCACCAACAGTGTAAAAGTGTTCCTATTTCTCCACATCCTCTCCAGCACCTGTTGTTTCCTGACTTTTTAATGATCACCATTCTAACTGGTGTGAGATGGTATCTCATTGTGGTTTTGATTTGCATTTCTCTGATGGCCAGTGATGATGAGCATTTTTTCATGTGTTTTTTGGCTGCATAAATGTCTTATTTTGAGAAGTGTCTGTTCATATCCTTTGCCCACTTTTTGATGGGGTTGTTTGTTTTTTTTCTTGTAAATTTGTTTGAGTTCATTGTAGACTCTGGATATTAGCCCTTTGTCAGATGAGTAGGTTGCAAAAATTTTCTCACCTTCTGTAGGTTGCCTGTTCACGCTGATGGTAGTTTCTTTCACTGTGCAGAAGCTCTTTAGTTTAATTATATCCCATTTGTCAGTTTTGGCTTTTGTTGCCATTGCTTTTGGTGTTTTAGACATGAAGTCCTTGCCCATGCCTATGTCCTGAATGGTATTGGCTAGGTTTTCTTCTAGGGTTTTTATGGTTGTAGGTCTAATATGTAAGTCTTTAATCCATCTTGAATTAATTTTTATATAAGGTGTAAGGAAGGGATCCAGTTTCAGCTTTCTGCATGTGGCTAGCCAGTTTTCCCAGCACCATTTATCAAATAGGGAATCCTTTCCCCATTTCTTGTTTTTGTCAGGTTTGTCAAAGATCAGATAGTTATAGATATGCAGCATTATTTCTGAGGTCTCTGTTCTCTTCCATTGGTCTATATCTCTGTTTTGGTACCAGTACCATGCTGTTTTAGTTACTGTAGCTTTGTAGTATAACTTGAAGTCAAGTAGCATGATGCCTCCAGCTTTGTTTTTTTGGCTTAGGATTGACTTGGCAATGCGGGCTCTTTTTTGGTTCCATATGATCTTTAAAGTAGTTTTTTCCAATTCTGTGAAGAAAGTCATTGGTAGCTTGATGGGGATGGCATTGAATCTATAAATTACCTTGGGCGGTATGTCCATTTTCATGATATTGATTCTTCCTACCCATGAGCATGGAATGTTCTTCCATTTGTTTGTATCCTCTTTTATTTCATTGAGCAGTGGTTTGTAGTTCTCCTTGAAGAGGTCCTTCACATCCTTTGTAAGCTGGATTCCTAGGTATTTTATTCTCTTTGAAGCAAACTCCTTCAAATTCTAAATGTTGTTTCACTCATTATGCTAAAAATCCTGTTGGGCATCATGTATGGTCCCACTCCTACACAAATCCCAAAAGTAAATCAACTAAGATCAGAGTTCAGAAGCTGGAAGGAATTGATCTTAGAAGTCATTTGAACCAGCCTACCACCCAACCACATCACAGAATGTGAGGTCTCCCTTTTGCTTAAAACATTCTGCAAATAAGAACCTCACCACTTTGTAAAGAAGCCTAGTCTATAATTAGTAAAGTAGGCTTATGTATATTGAGCTGAAATATCCCTACTTAATACTTTAACCAGATTATCCAGTTTGTCTTCGTGAACAAAAGAAAATAACTCCAGTCTCTGTTTTACAAACACATTTAAAAAATATTTTCAAGATAGCTTCTGTGTCTCTTTTCCCCAAATATTTTCTCCTACATAGTAACAAAGCATATATGCAGCAATGTATGGTGTTGTTCATTTGTTTGTATTATTCATTCTGATATGGAATTAATGTTATATTCATATTATTCAATTTATAAGTGCCATCTCTAGATGATAGAGTAATGATGATTGTGATATGATAATTATATAATAAAGATAAACCGTCTTGAGTATTTCTAGGCTTAAGTTACCATGCTATAAATTGTATATAGGTATATCATCTTATTTAGTCCTCAGAATATTGTATTATGGAATGAACAGTTTCCCCCCCGCCAAAATTCATAGGTTGAAGCCTTAACTCCCAATGTGACTGTATTAGGAGCTGAGCCACTATGGAGGTAAATAAGGCTAAATGAGGTGATAAGGGTGGGATTCTAATACAATGTGGCTGATGTCTCTATAAGAAGAAGAGATAGGAGAAATGTGCATACAAGAAATGTGAGGACACAGTGAGAAAGTGACCATCTGTAAGACAAGGTAATAGATCTCAGCGGAAACTGACATCTTGATCTTGGACTTTCAGGTTCTAGAACTGTGAGAAATAAAATTCTGCTATTTACGCCATCCAGTCGGTAGTATTTTGTTATGGCAGCCCAGGCAGGCCAGTATAGTTGTTAATACCTCAGTTTCACAAATGGAAAAAGAATTGTTGTTTGCTCTACTAGGAAGTGATGTCTGCTAGGCTACAGAGTAATAGAGGATGAGTAGTCTAAAGCTATGTTTATCAGCCTTTTAAAAATAGTTATGCTTCAATTAATATTAAAGTAGAAAGATTTATGTCTTCTAAGTAATTAAAAAATGAGTAAATAAGGGATAAAAAGTAGATGTTTCAGCAATGTTACAGGAAGTAGATAAATTGCAACTTATAAAACTTCAAAGCTTGTTAATGGAGCTAAGTTTTGTTTTGTTGAAAGTTATTCTTTATTTAATATTAAAATAGAATGGCTCAAGTAGTACTCCATTCATTTGGTGGTATATGAAGTAAGTGAAAGTAAGATACATTAACAAATTTGTTAGAAAAGAAGAGAGCTATGATGGAATAACAAAGATTTGGAAAACAGCGAAGAAAGCACAAATTTTTAGTATCAGTAAATACAGAATATTCAGGCAAGAGAGGAATAAACAGTGGACAGGAAGTATTGAAGATATGTTTGCTTTAAATAGGTAGATTCTAAACTGCAGGATGAAAATAACATTGTCTTCTCTTTTTTTGGTAAACATATATACTTATTTTTTTTTCTTAACTTTTAAGTTCCAAGGTCACGTGCAGGATGTGCAGATTTGTTACACAGGTGTGCCATGATGGTTTGCTGCACAGATCATCCCATCACCTAGGTATTAAGCCCAGCACCCATTAGCTATTCTTCCTGATGCTCTCCCTCCCCCAACCCCCACACCCCAGACAGGCCCCGGTGTGTGTTGATTCCCCTCACGTGTCCATTCGTTCTCATGGTTCAGCTCCCACTTATAAGTGAGAACACGCGGTGTTTGTTTTTCTATTCCTGTGTTAGTTTGCTGAGGACAGCGGCTTCCAACTCCATCCATGTCCCTGCAAAGGACATGATCTTCTTCTTTTTTATGGCTCTATAGTATTCCATGGTCTATATGTACCACATTTTCTTTATCCAGTCTGTCATTGATAGGTGTTTGGGTTGATTCCATGTCTGTGCTATTGTGAATAGTGCTGCAATGAACATATGCATGCATGTATCTTTATAATAGAATAATTTATATTCCTTTGGGTATATACCCAGGAATGGGAATGCTGGGTCAATACCTCTAGATCTTTGAGGAATCACCATGCCATCTTCCACAATGATTGAACTAACATACACTTCCACCAACATTGTAAAAGCATTCCTTTTTCTCCACAACCTTGCCAGCATTTGTTGTTTTTTGACTTTTTAATAATTGCCATTCTGACTGGCATGAGATGGTGTCTCATGGTAGTTTTGATTTGCATTTCTCTAATGATCAGTGATGTTGAGCTTTTTTTTATATGTTTGTTGGACACATATATATCTTCTTTTGGGAAGTATCTGTTTATGTCCTATTCCCACTTTTTAATTGGATTTTTTTTCTTGTAAATTTGTTTAAGTTTCTTGTAGACTCTGGATGCAGGACCTTAGATAGACAGACTGTTAAATTTTTCTCCCATTCTCTAGGCTGTTCACACCAGTGATGGCTTCTCTTGCTGTGCATAAGCTCTTTACTTTAATTAGATTTCATTTGTCAATTTTTGCTTTTGTTGCTATTGCTTTTTGCATTTTTGTCATGAAATCTTGTCCTGTGCCTATGTCCTGAATGGTATTGCCTAGGTTTTCTTCCAGGGATTTATAGTTTTGGGTTTTACATTTAAGTCCTTAATCGGTCTTGAGTTAAATTTTGTATAAGGTGTAAGGAAAAGGTCCAGTTTCAGTTTTATGCATTTGGTTAGCCAGTTCTCCCAGCACCAATTATTGTATAGGGAATCCTTTCCCCATTGCTTGTTTTTGCCACGTTTGTCAAAGATCAGGTGGTTGTATGTGTGCAGCTTTATTTCTAGGCTCTCTATCCTGTTCCATTGGTCTCTGTGCCTGTTTTTGCACCCGTGCCTTGTGGTTTTGGTTACTGTAGTCTTATAGTGTAGTTTGAAGTCAGGTAGCATGATGCCTCCATCTTCGTTCTTCTTGCTAAGGATTGTCTTAGCTGTTCGGGCTGTTTTTTGATTTCATATGAATTTTAAAGTAGTTTGTTTTTCTAATTCTGTGAAGAATGTCAATGGTAGTTTAATGGGAATAGCATTGAATCTATAAATTACTTGGGGCAGTACGGCCATTTTCATGGTATTGATTCTTCCTATCCATGACCATGGAATGTTTTTCCATTTGTTTGTGTCCTCTCTGATTTCTTTGAGCAGTACTTTGTAGTTCTCCTTGAAGAAGTCCTTTATTTCCCTTGTTTGCTGTATTCTAGGTATTTTGTTATATTTTTAACAATTGTGAATGCAAGTTCATTCATGCTTTGGCCCACTGCTTGCCTTTTGTTGGTGTATAGGAATGCTTGTGACTTTGGACATTGATTTTGTATCCTGAGACTTTGCTGAATTGCTTATTGGCTTAAGAGGCTTTTGGGCTGAGATGATGGGTTTTTCTAGATATAGGATTATGTCATCTGCAAATAAAGATAATTTGACTTCCTCTATTTCTATTTGAATATGCTTTATTTCTTTCTTTTGTGTGATTGCCCTGGCCAGAACTTCCAATACCATGTTGAATAGGAGTGGTGAAAAAGAGCATTCTTATCTTGTGCCAGTTTACAAGGGGAATGCTTCCAGCTTTTGCCCAATCAGTATGATATTGGTTGTGGGTTTGTTCATATATGCCTCTTATTATTTTGAAATATATTCCTTCAGCAGCTCATCTATTGAGAGTTTTTAACATGAACAAATGTTAAATTTTATTGAAGGCCTTTCCTGTATCTATTGAGATAATCATGTGGTTTTTGTCTTTAGTTATCTTTATGTGATGAATTACATTTATTGATCTGTGTATGTTGAATCACCCTTTCATGTGGGGATGAAGCTAACTTGATCATGATGGATAAGCTTTTTGATGTGCTACTGGATTCGGTTTGCTAGTATTTTATTGAGGATTTTTGAATCAATGTTTATCAGAGATATTGTCCTGAAGTTTTCTTTTTTGTTATATATCTGCCAGCTTTTGGTATCAGGATGATGCTGGCCTCATAAAATGAGTTAGTGAGAATTCCCTCCTTTTACATTTTTTTGGAATAGTTTCAGTAGAAATGATACAAGCTCTTCTTTGTACTTCTGGTATATTTCAGCTGTAAATTTGGTCCTGGGCTTTTTGTGTTTGGTAGGCTATTTATTACTACCTCAGTTTCAGAGCTCATTGTTGGTCTATTCAGAGATTCAATTTCTTTCTGGTTCAGTCTTGGGAGGATGTATGTGTCCAGGAATTTATTCATTTCTTCTAGATTTTCTACTTTATTTGCATAGAGTTGTTTATAGGATTCTCTGATGGTTATTCGTATTTCTGTGGGGTCAGTGGTGATATCCCCCTTATCATTTCTAATTGTGTTTATTTGATTCTTCTGTCTTTTCTTCTTTATTAGTCTAGCTAGTAGTCTATCTATTTTATTAACGTTCTCAAAAAAACAGCTCTTAGATTCGTTAATTTTTAAGGGTTTTTCTGTGTGTATGTGTCTCTATCTCCTTCTCTTCCGTTCTGATCTTGGTTATTTCTTACCTTCTGCTAGCTTTTGAGTTGGTTTGCTCTTGGTTCTCTATTTGTTTTAGTTGTGATGTTAGTTTGTTAATTTGAGATTTTTCTAGCTTTTTATGTGGACATTTAGTGCTATAAATTTCCCCCTTAACACTGCTTTAGCTGTATCCTAGCAATTCTGGTACATTGTCTCTTTGTTCTCATTAGCATTAAAGACCTTCTTGATTTCTTCCTTAATTTCATTATTTACCCAGGAGTCATTCAGGAGCAGGTTGCATGATTTCCATGTAGTTGTGTGGTTTTGAGTGAATTTCTTAATCTTGAGTTCTAATTTGATTTTGCTGTGGTCTGAGAGACTCTTTAATTTCAGTTCTTTTGCATTTACTGAGAAGTGTTTTACTTCTGATTATGTGATCAATTTTAGAGTAAATGCCATGTGGTGATGAGAACAATATATGTTCTGTTGTTTTTCAGTAGAGAGCTCTTTGGATATCTATTAGGTCCACTTGATCCAGAGCTGAGTTCAGGTTCTGAATATCTTTGTTAATTTTCTGTCTCAATGATCTGTCTAATATTGTCAGTGGGGTGTTAAAGTCTCCCACCATTATTGTGTGGGAGTCTAAGACTTTTTATAGGTCTCTAAGAACTTGCTTTATAAATATGGGTGCTCTGGTATTGGGTACATGTGTATTTAGGATAGTCAGCCCTTCTTGTTGAATTGAACCCTTTACAATTGTGTAATGCTTCCACCTTTAAAAAAATCTTTATTAGTTCAAAGTCTGTTTTGTCAGAAAGTAGGATTGCAATGCTTGCTTTTTTTTCTGCTTTTCATTTGTTTGGTAAATTTTCCTCCACCCCCGTATATTGAGCCTCTGTGTGTCTTTGCATGTGAGATGGGTCTCGTGGAGACAACACATACCCATGGTTCTTGGCTCTTTATCCAGCTAGTCATTCTGTCTTTTAATTGGGCCTTTTAGCCCATTTACACTTAAGTTTAGTATTGTTATGTGTGAATTTAATCCTGTCATCATGATGCTACCTGGTTATTTTGAAGATTTGTTTACGTGGCTGATTCATAGCGTCACTGGTCAATGTACTTCAGTGTGTCTTTGTAGTGAGTGATAATGGTTTTTCCTTTCCATATTTGGTGGTTTCTTCAGGAACTCTTGCAAGACAGGCATGGTGGGAATGAATTTCCACAGCAATTGCTTGTCTGAAAGGGGTCTTATTTCTCCTATGTTTATGAAGCTGTTTGGCCAGATATGAAATTCTGGTTTGGAAATTATTTAAGAATATTGAATATTGGCCCCCAGTCTCATCTGGCTTACAGGCTTTCTGATGAAAGATCTGCTATTAGTGTGATGAGCTTCCCTTTGCAGGTGACCTGGAGTTTCTTCCTGGCTGCCCTTAACATTTTTTCTTTCATTTCAACCTTGGATAATCTGATGATTATGTGTCTTGGGGTTAAGAATCTCATGGGGTATCTTACTGTGATTCTCTGCATTTCCTGAATTTGAATGTTGGCTTGTCTTGCTAGGTTGGGTAAGTTCTCCTGAATGATATCCTGAAGTATGTTTGCCAACTTGATTACATTTTCCCCATCTCTCTCAGGTACCCCAATCAGTGTTAGGTTCAGTCTTTTTACATAAGACCATATTTCTCACAGGTTTTGTTCCTTCCTTTTCATTCTTTTTAATCTATTCTTGTCTGCCTGTCTTATTTCAGAAAGATAGTCTTCAAGCCCGTGGATTCTTTCCTCTGCTTAGTCTATTCTGCTGTTGATACTTGTGATTGCATTGTGAAGTTCTCGTGTTGTGTGTTTCAGCTCCATCAGGTTGGCTATGTTCCTCTCTACCCTGATTATTCTGGTTAAAAGTGGTATTGGTTTATTAGTATTCTTAGCATCTTTGCCTTGGGTTGCAACATGCTCCTGCAGCTCAGTGAAGTTGGCTATTACCCACCTTCTGAAGCCTACTTCTGTTAATTAATCCATCTCAGCCTCAGCCTAGTTCTGTGCCCTTGCTGGAGAAGTGTTGCGGTCATTTAGAGGAGAAGAGGCACTCTGGCTTTTTGAGTTTTCAGTGTATTTGCATTGATTCTTTCTTATCTTTGTGGGCTTACAGGGTTTCTGTAAGGTAAACCTTTGATCTTTGAGGTTGCTGACATTTAAGTGTTGATGTTGTTGTTGTTTTCTGTTTGTTTATTTTTCTAACAGTCCAGTCAAGCCACTCTTCCACAGGGCTGCTGCACTTTGCTGAGGATCCACTCCAGATCCTAGTTGCCTCAGTTTTCCCCTACCTGGGGGTATCACCAATGAAGGCTGTGAGATAGCAAAGATGGCCGCCTGCTTCTTCCTCTGGGTGCTCCGTCCCATGGGGGTACTGATATGTTGCCAGCCTGAATGCTCCTGTAAGAGGTGTCTGGAGACCCCTGATGGGAGATCTCGCCCAGTCAGTAGGAACAGGACCAGGGACCCACTTAAAGAAGTAGTCTGGCTGCTTTTTGGTAGAGCAGCTGTGCTGAGTTTTGGGGGACCCCTCCTTGTTCAGACCACCTGGACTCTCCAGAGCTGGCTGGTTGGAATGGCTGAGTCAACTGAACCACAGAGACAGCAGCCACCCCTCCACCTGGGGCTCCATCCCAAGGAGAGATCAGAGTTCTGTCCATATAATCCTGGCTGGAGTGCTGAAATTCCTGCAGGGAGGCCCTGCCCAGTGAGGAGGAATATATTGGAGTCCCTCTTAAAGTAGCAGTCTGGGTATGATCTGGTATAGCAGCTGTGCTGTGTTGTGGGGGACTTCTTATCTGAACAGCCTGGACTCCCTGGAGCCGGCAGGCTAGAACAGCTGAGTCGACCAAACCACAGCAATGGTGGGCACCCCTTCCCCACAGGAACTCAGTCCTGTCACAGGCAGTCTTCAGCCTGTTGCTGCTGGCTGGCTGGAATTCCATGCCAGTGGGTCTTAATTTGTGAGGTGATGTGGAAGTGGGGCTCACAGAACGACACTGCTTGGCTCCCTGGATTCAGCCCCCTTCCTAGAGGAAGGTACAGAAGAATCTCACACCTTGCTGGGATTCCTAGGGCTGGAGTATGTGTGCCTGAGTGGCTGATTTTATGTGTACCTGAGTGGCTGTTCTGCTGAGACCCTACACAGCTCTGTATATTGCACCCAGTGCCCTGGTGGCATGGGTTCACAAGGGGATCTCATGATCCAAGGGTTGCAAAGACCCATGGGAGAAGTGTGTTTTCCTGGTTGGTGTCATACAATCACTCACCACTTCCCTTGGCCGGGGTTGGGGGTTCCTTTGGCTCCATGTCACTCCCAAGTGGGCTGTCATCCCATCCTGCTTTTCTTCATTCTCCATGGATCCAGTTGTCCACCTAGTCAGTCCCAATGAGAGAACCTGGATATTTCCGTTGAAGGTGCTGAATTCACTTGCCGTTTTCATTCCACTTAGTGAGAACTACTCACTGCAGCTGGTTCTAATGGGCCATCGTGGCCTCTCCCAAGATTGTCTTCTAAAGTATCAACAATACTACACAAATCCGTGTCAGCCATGATCCAATTATTGTCATTACATTTTCATTCTTCATTTTTTATTACCACCCCCCATACTTTATAAAGTCTAATGATCAAGAGTTTACAATCAACAGGAAATCTATTTGTATTTGTCTCACTGGTACATCATCTTCCAGCTCTATGGAGATACAACCATGTGGAGATCACACAAGTATTCTGCCCTTCAGTTTCTATTTTTGTAAAAAGGGAGTAACAATGTAACATCCTTTGGAAACTAGCAACATGAAGCAATCAAAGGTTAAGGTTAAGAGCTTGCATATGGGGGCTTGCTTTATTGCTGTTATAGTAATTCTAAAACCATTCGTACAAATAGACTGGGCTAGGCTCTTAGGCTTCCTAGCCTTCCTAACTGAAGCCACTATAAACCAGTCAGTCCTAAATGACAAATCAACTAGCCAAAGACACACAGGCAAGTTCAGGCAAGATCAGTCAAACTTGGCCTAGATCAGAGAAAGATGCCCATGTGAATTCAATACTAATACCCAATTTGCAGAATGTAAGCTGAAAACATGGTCATTTTAAGCCTCTAAAATGTTGGAGTGTCATAAAGCAAAAGCTAGCTGATAAACTAGCTTATGACACACAAAGTTTTCATTCTTTATTATGCATAATACTCCAGTTCGCCCAATGCCCTCCAACAAAATGTGGGCTCTGGGTTGATCTATATTTCTGTAAAGCCTTATTAAAGTTCTCCATTAATCAAAAGCCATCTATTAACATGTCTTTACTCCTTAACAGCACAAAGAATTAACAAGCATTGAAACCATATTTTACCAATTAATCTCATAAGATTCTTAGGCAAGTTTCACCTTTCCAGCAATCACTATAAGTAGAAATACTGTTTAAACTTTTTTTTTTCTAGAGAAAACATCCAGGGTCATATATTTATTATTTTATTTTAATTTGTTTTCCCATAAAGTCTTCCTATATCCATGTTAACTTCTGATATATCCTATCAATTATGCAATATCTTTTTTAAAAAGTGCTAGATAATATTGCGTTACAGTTTCTGAGTCTTCCAAAACTTAGTTATCACAGTTCTCCTGTCTCTAATGCAGAAAGAAATCAATTAAGTTGTCTTCAAAATTCCAAGAAAATGTAAGCTCAAATAATCTGTTTTAACTTCTATTCTAAATGAAGAGGAAAAACATTTAAAACAGAAACTTGTTTTTATATGTCATTTTAAAAGGCCTTTATACAATTTTATCAATAAACGCTATGGATAAGAAGCTATTATGAAGTTATAAACACTCTCGGCTGTAGACACCAAAAGGTCATATGTGCATGTATTCAGTCAGCCCAGTTTGAAACTAAGCTCAATTTCTTTCAGACATCACAGCTGGATGCAAGGTACTAATAAGGAAACCTAGTATTTCAAGATGTGCACTGGCAATTGTAATTTTATTGTTTTGCATTCCATCTGTAGCACAGGCAACTGTCTGAATATAGCCAGTACAGTGGCATAGGCTGGTCCTTATTTCTGGATTTAGTTTTGTCTTTTGTGCATACTATTTCAAGCTGTGCTACTACCAACTCGATACAGATCTATTGACCTGCAAATACAATTACTTATTTGATCAGTAAATTAACAAAGTAAATTAACTTTTAATGGGTGACATTATTCATTGTACATAAGAAAAACGAAAACCTTGACAAAAATTTGTTTTATTCTATACTGACTTCTTGTTAAATGGGTATTTTGACCAACACAATCCTTTGGTTGCCAAGGAATACTGAAACTGCATGTTATGAGTCACTCTCTAAACTAAAATAAAAGAAATATTATATAATTAACTCCATATGGCTTTTTTCTTGACTCATTTGATAAAGGCCAAATTCTTACACTTTTTGCAATTAAATATCTCAAAATAAATAACCTTTAAAGGATTATAAAATTAACCTGCAAATTCAATATAAGAATATTTGGAAATATGTAGTCAAGAACATTCTGATAATAATACTTATTTATTAATAATTTATCTAGAAAGTCACAACTAGAGCAGAGTTAATAACATTGTTTCAAGTTCCAGAAAAACAAAGAAATAAGGGTTTATATATTTTAGTAGAAAATGATGCAAATCTTCCACAGAGCTTTAATAATATCCTGGATTTTAAAGAGAATTTCTAAAACATTTTTAAATATTTGATAATAATTTATAATCTTAAATAAAACAGAAACTAAAAATGAGAAGTCTTTGGTTTAACTCCTACTTCTGTTACCAACTTAAATTTTTGTTTATATAACAGTGACAGTGATGATTTCCAGGTATTTTAATTTTCTAATTAAATATAATAACTGTTAGGATAACTTTATCATAGACTGTTAATCATCTAAATCACATTTTGACTTTCTATACAGTTTTAGTTAACATATTTTAAACTTTTTCAAAAGGGATTTGTAGAGACAAGCTGATCATGTCATGTTCCTTCCATATTTATGATTCTGATAGTACATGATATAAATGCCTTAAACTATTTCTCAACTGAAAGCTAAATAAGCAAAAATGTTTACTATGTAACATTCTAGTGACTTCAAACTTTCTTAATCACATCCTATAAATAAGAAATACTTTTTAAATACTGAATCAGTACACACATATATACGTGCACACACACACACAGCACATACATATAATGTACACTATACAAAAGTAAAAGGTTTCCAAAATAATATTTAAACTGATCACATTCAATACATTCTAATATTGTCTCCTCTTTTCTATGATGGAACATTGTTTAAATGCTTGTAGAGATTCACTAAATATATGCTAGGACTCAGTAATGGATCAAGACAAACAGCTTGACAAATAATGATTATTTTTAACATGAACAGATTTGCATGCTTCATATATCCTCTTACTCCTAATCCTTTTTCCTTTCAACATCCTTTGTGTCTTCACCTTTTTGTGTTCTGTATTATCAACTGACAAATACCTTTCAGGTTTTATATTTTTCAATTCAACGAACTTTAGTTCTGCCTTATTATCCAAGCTCCATTTAGATGCAGTAGCTCCAAATGAGTCGTCATAGTCTATTAAAAAGAAAAGGATGGACTTCCAGTTTCCAGTCAGCATATAAGGATCTTGGAATTCATCACTATATCCTAACAAGTAAATCACTGAAAAATCAACAGAGAAGTGAGGCCACAGAGCAAACCACTGTCCCCCTAATTGGAAAGGCACAAAGTGGGGAGGGGGTACAGAGAATCACAACTTACCAAAGCAGAAAATGATCAACAGAAAACTCTATGAGAACCAGTGCAGGGATAGGGAAACCAAACTGTAATTGACAAATTACTGGAGGCTCACTGTGGACTGATTCTTAGATTTTAAAAATCCAGGAAGGCCCATAGAGTGGGAGTTGGGGTAGGGCAGCACACTTTTGTGATTTTTACTTCCAGGAACTCTACCAGATTCTGTCATGCATCCTGTAGGGGGAGGAGAAAAGGAACCTTTAGAAATTTTGAAATTTGCTAGAACATTCTGTTTTTCTTCATAAAGTCTGCCCTCAGGAAAATTTATTGTACTTGAGCCTAAATTATTGTTTTTTTATCAAAGCCTTACCAACCTTGAGAAGGGAAGTACCCAACTCCAGCCCCACAGCCATCCTGTCCCACCTATGGGACAAAGGTGCAGAGGACTATGAAACATTTAGGAAGTTTACAGCCAAGGGTCACAGCTTACTAAAAGACTGAGACCTAATAATAGGACCTCAGAACGTTACCTTCACCCCACGCCTTGCCACCACTCCACTACATGCCTAGGTACTGAAGTTCGTTTTACTTAGTACATCATGTCCAGCTTTCAACGAAAAATTACAAGGCGTACTAAAAGACACAAATAACAATTTGAAGAGACAGAGCAAGCAGGAGAACCCAACCCAGATATGGCAGAAATGTTAGAATCATCAGCCTGGGAATTTAAAACAGCAATGATTAATTTGCTAGGGTCTTTAATGAAAAAAGTGAACAACATGCAAAACAGGTGGGAATATAAGCAAAGAGGTTTTAAAAATCTAAGAAAAATAAAAGAACAAACCTTCACATTGTGCACATGTACCCTAAAACTTAAAAGTACAACAATAAAAAAAATAAAAATAAAAGACATGCTAGAGATTAAAAAGAAAGAACAACACAAGTTTTTATCCAATACTGTGGACTGAGGAATTATTAAAACATTGTTTTTTGTAGAGCAGGTTAAAATAATATCTCAAGAAGAGCTCACAAGCTACATTTAAATTCAAAGAACCATAGATATTAAATATATTCATAAAAGGAAAATTTGTACATGCAATGTAGTAATGCCATGTTACTAAATGCTGAGAACTATGACTGAAACATGCTTAAAAATGAAGAAAACAATAATAACTTTTTTATTATACTTTAAGTTTTAGGGTACATGTGCACAACATGCAGGTTTGTTACATATGTATACATGTGCCATGTTGGTGTGCTGCACCCATTAACTCATCATTTAGCATTAGGTGTATCTCCTAATGCTATCCCTCCCCCCTCCCCCCACCTCACAACAGTCCCCGGAGTGTGATGTTCCCCTTCCTGTGTCCATGTGTTCTCATTGTTCAATTCCCACCTATGAGTGAGAACATGCAGTGTTTGGTTTTTTGTCCTTGCGATAGTTTGCTGAGAATGATGGTTTCCAGCTTCATCCATGTCCCTACAAAGGACATGAACTCATCATTTTTTATGGCTGCATAGTATTCCATGGTGTATATGTGCCACATTTTCTTAATCCAGTCTATCATTGTTGTACATTTGGGTTGGTTCCAAGTCTTTGCTATTGTGAATAGTGCTGTAATAAACATATGTGTGCATGTGTCTTTATAGCAGCATGATTTATAATCCTTTGGGTATATACCCAGTAATAGGATTGCTGAGTCAAATGGTATTTCTAGTTCTAGATCCCTGAGGAATTGCCACACTGACTTCCACAATGGTTGAAGTAGTTTACAGTCCCACCAACAGTGTAAAAGTGTTCCTATTTCTCCACATCCTCTCCAGCACCTGTTGTAGAAAACAAAAATAATTAAGAAAAAGATGAAAATGGCTAGTAGAATGTCAAATAGTTTCAAAGTACTCCTAAAGGGTGTCATAATTAGTCACCTACACATCTATCCTTTCAAGATTAGAGGTCAATTTTTCAGAATTAGTAGTAACATCTTATATCAGTTTTCATAAACAGAACTTATAACTTAAAAAAGTTACATGCCTTTGAATATAAAATAGGAGAAATTGCAGAAACTTGAGGAAAATATGATTCAGTGCAAGAGACATCGAAGCATTTTGTTATATTTGTTTCAGTAAAAGAGTTCATGAAAAAGGATGATAAGCTTTCTACCCAATGTTATTATAAGGATTTATGACTTAATCTAATCTAATCTTCACCTTATAAGGGGTGGCTAATGATGTACCTACTCCAATTCTCCTCATTTTACAGAGAGGAAAACAGAGGCATAGAGAGTTGATATCCTGTTCAAGGTCACAGATCTAGTAAGTGGATAGAGCTGGGTGGCAACCCAAATTATCTGACTCCAGAGCTTATACTGCTAATCAGCTCTATCTTTTGCTGCCCTCAAACCACTGCATTATTCCTACATCATGGTTGAATTCCCTCTATTTGTTCATCTTTCTCTGAAACTATACAATTTAAGAAAGTTTTAGGCACCTCTCAGTACCTAAGTTTTGGATTATCCAGCTTTTGCTGGATCGCTGTTCTTCTTGCCATAAGCACATGTGTTATCTGATCCATCCTCTACCAGGTCACAGGAATAATTTAACTGATTATGTTATTCTTGCTTGAAATTCTTCAATGATTTCCATTGATCTGCAGGAGAAACAATCCAGAATCAGTTTGTCCCAATGAAAATAATTATAATGCTTTGCAAGAGTACATTGCTAAAGATATTGCAACCACATCCTGGCTTCATAGAAATAATTGATTATATCATAAACTTAAATTAAAAGCTGCTTGGGTAGGGTGCATATTAATAGAAGATTCTACACAAGAGAAGCTTCCGCATTCATTTGCACTCAATGTTAAATTTTTCTTTGTATTCTAAATATTCACATCATGAATGAATGTTGAATAACCTAGTGAGTGAATTAAAACAAGATATATTTTAAACTTTAAAAATTCATATTAGTAAGTATTCAGATTATATGTGATATATCCATATGCACATTTAAATCTTAATATTGTGAGATGAAATATAATTATTAAGAAATGGCTTTAAAAATAAAATATTTCAGAGTGTCTTGAAAAATTATCATGGAAGGGAAAAAGGAAAAACTATAAAATGACAATTTTTATTTTAACAGAGAGGGGTTGAAATTAAACATATACAGAAATCTCTCTTAAAGAAAACAGGGAAAGACAAATCTCTGTAAAATGGACGATTTGATCTTTAAAGATTCATATTATTTATTAAAAGGATTAAATGAAAAAACAAACAAACAAAAACAAAACTTAAAATCTGAATGTGAAAGAGTTTGAACTTGAATGTCTGGGCTGCTTGATTGACAATCTGACGTGAGAGAGGGCCATGGGTGCGAAGCCTGCAGTCACAGTCCAGTGACTGTTGCTTTCATTACGGAAGCAAAGACTTTGAGCCAAAGAAATAAGAGGAAGAACAGGAAGCAATGTGAAAAGTGTGGAGAGTTATTAGAAAACAGAAACCAGGCCAAGTGTGGTGGCTCATGCCTGTAATTCCAGTACTTAGATAGGCCAAGGTAGGAGGATTACTTGAACTCAGGAGTTCAAGACCAGCCTGGGCAACATAAGGGGATCCCCGTCTCTAAAAATAATAAAAAAATAACTGGGCATGATGGTGTGCACCTGTGGTCCCAGCTACTTAGGAGGCTGAGGCCTGAGGATCACTAAAGCCTAAGAGATTGAAGTTACAGCGAGCAGCAGATCACTCCAGCCTTTGTGACAAAATGAGATTCTGACAGAAAGAAAAGAGAGAGAAAGAAAAGCGAGAGAAAGAAAAGAAAGAAAGAGAAAGAGAGAAAGAAAGAAAGAGAAAGAAAGAAGGAAAGAAAGAAGGAAAGAAAGAAGAAAGAAAGAGAAAGAAAGAAAGAGAGAGAGAGAAAGAAAGAAAGAAAGAAAGAAGAAAGAAAGAAAAAGAAAAAGAAAGAAAGAAAGAAAGAAAGAAGAAAGAAAGAAAAAGAAAAAGAAAGAAACAAAGAAAAGAAAGAAAGAAAGAAAGAAAGAAAGAAAGAAAGAAGAAAGAAAGAAAGAAAGAAAAAGAAAGAAAGAAAGAAAAGAAAGAAAGACAGGCAAATGCTACAAGCCTTTGACAGAAAGCAAATCTAAGTTATGTCAGGGAGCTGCAACAAGAGGGTGAGAGAAAAGTTTCAAAAACAGACAATAGAATCATTCACTGAAGAACACACCTGAAAGTACAGTCATGCATTGTTTTTCGATGTTGTTGAGGCGGAGTCTCTCTCTTGTCACCCAGGCTGGAGTGCAGTGGCGCGATCTTGGCTCACTGCAACCTCTGCCTCCTGGGTTCAAGTTTCTCCTGCATCAGCCTCCTGAGTAGCTGGGATTACAGGCGCGTGCCACCATGCCCAGCTAATTTTTGTACTTTTAGTTAGAGACGGGGTTTCACCATGTTGGCCAGGCTAGTCTCAAATTCCTGACCTGAGGTGATCCACCTGCCTCCGCCTCCCAAAGTGCTGAGATTACAGGCATGAGCCACCACGCCCAGCCCAGTCATGCATTGTTTAGGGATGAGGATACAGTCTGAGAAATGTGCCTTTAGGAAGTTTCAACCTGTGTAAACACTGGAGAGAGAGGGTGCCTATGGAAACCTAGATGGTATAGCCTACTACACACCTAGGCTATATATGTTACAGCACATTGCTCCTAGGCTACAAACCTATACAGCATATTACCATACTGAAAACTATACTGAATACAGTTGTAACAAAATGGCAAGTATTTTTGTATCTAAACATACGTAAACATAGAGCAGGCACAGTAAAAAATACAGTATAGAATACTAAAAAATGGTACACCTGTATAGGGTGCTTACGTGAATGGATCTTGCAGAACTGGAAGTTGCTCTAAGTGAGTCAATGAGTGAGTGCTGAGTGAATATGAAGGCCTAGGACATTACTATATATTCCTGAAAACTTTATAAATGCTTAGGCTACACTAAATTTCTTTAAAAAATCTTTTTCCTTCTTCAAAAACAAAACAAATTAACCTGGCATAATCTATTTTAATTTATACTTTTTATTATTTTTTAACTTTTTGACTCTGAATGTTGAAACATCATTTTGCAGCACAGGAATGTAATTAATTATCTTAAAACATATATGCCCTAGCTGAAGGCTATACTTCTATCAAAGGACACTGGTAAAACTGTGTGTGCATGTGTCGTTAGACAGATAAAGCCCAATAATTGTCTGCTCTTAGTAAAAAACCGTAGACTCCATCATCTTTCTGAAAAAAAAAAAAAAAAAAAAAAAAAAAAAAAACAGAGCATTTTAAATACTTAGGTAGAAAAGCAATACTGAAGTGAAAATTTACCTGTCATCATTTCTAATTGACATACTGATACACTATACATTACAATGATAATAAGCTTAAGAGTATATTTAAAGCAAAAGAATAAATGTTTTGCCATAGAAAGATCATCAAGACACTGAGTTTGTTTAAACTCTCCAAAAGCATTGTTTTCTTTAATGTTTTAAAAAAATTGGTCCTGAGTGAGTTAATATAATTTTATTTAATACAATAACACCTACTCTTCTATCATTCTGTAAATGTGAACATCTCATCTTCCACATCCTGATTTACACATCAGCCTAATCCTTCTATAGTAACTGCAGCAAACTAAATCATTTGCCTATTCCACATCCATTCCCCCTTTTTCTTTTTTTTTTTTTTTTTTTTTTTGAGACGGAGTCTCGCTCTGTCGCCCAGGCTGGAGTGCAGTGGCGCAATCTCGGCTCACTGCAAGCTCCGCCTCCTGGGTTCACGCCATTCTCCTGCCTCAGCCTCTCCGAGTAGCTGGGACTACAGGCACCCGCCACCACGCCCGGCTAATTTTTTTTTGTATTTTTAGTAGAGACGGGGTTTCACCGTGGTCTCGATCTCCTGACCTCGTGATCCGCCCGCCTCGGCCTCCCAAAGTGCTGGGATTACAAGCGTGAGCCACCGCACCCGGCCTCCCCCTTTTTCTTATGTATAGGTCCTAATTTAGTTGGATTGGGGAACAATATGCTCTGTATCAGACAATGTGAAGTATTTGGTCTAAGTCAACTGTAATAATCTCATTCCTCTTTGCAATACTAGGAGTAATCAAATGAACAATTTCTGGTCAAGGGAAAAGGGGCTTAGAAAAAGTTTTATCTTTGACATAAGTGGAGAAAGCAAAGGTAAGCCATTCCTCTCCCACCCCTTTCGTTTCTATTTGTGAAATAGTTTTCCCAGGATGCTGTGCTTGGGGTGTCACTGGGGGCAGAGTGGAAATATTGAAGAACCTAGTCCCCTGTTTTCATGACTGTTCCTGAATGAACTCTGTAACATGCTTACCTCACACTTCACTGTTAAGTCATACATAACTATATTATTCAAGTTACATTTTAGCTAGTCTATTACCGAAGCCTGAAGGCATAATAATTGATATTACTACAATATTCTTTAAAAAAAAAAGGTGAATGGAAAAAAGAAAACTTTTTATCCACAAATTACAAATTTCATATGTAAATTTTTAGGGAATCCAAATAAATCATTATCGTGTTAGCTAAAAACATCATTGATAATACATTTCACTATATTGCTTTATTACTTCACAATTTGTTTCCCAACTCCAGAGAAATAAGGCTTTTTCTGCTATGCTATAAACTTCAGGAGATCAGGAATTGCAGTTGGTGGTGTGGTGCACTGCACAGATGATCGTTTACAAACTGAGACACTCATTCCTCCAGCTGTTGGAAAAACTGCAGTCTGGCAATTCATCCTAAGAATCTCCCTTGGCCAAAAGGGAGCCGCCTTCTTCAAGCAATGCCCCATTCCTAGAGGGCAGCTTGCATCCATGATTGGAAGCAGAACATCTCTGAAAAACCATCCCAACTTCAGTGTTCCCTGCAGGATCAGCTGAAGCCTCTGTTGCCTTTGTATCTAAGTTCAAATTCTTCCTCATTTCAATCCTGCTTCTCTCACTCTCTCATGGATGTTCCTCTCACAAGCACACTGGAATAATCCTATTCCCAGATTCTGATCCCTGAGGTCTCTAGCCTACAACAGTTTGTGCCAGGAATTCTAAGAGGCAGATTCAAAAATAGAATTTGGAAACTAGATTGCCAGCCACTCAGCTAACAATGAAGACCACCTCCCTAGTAGGGGGAATGCTGATAGTCATTGGCAGGCAGAAGTGAAATTGCTGCAGCTTTCACTGATGATTAACTGGATTTTTTCATGAATACCAACACAAATGATTGAAATAGCAGGTATAATATCTCAGGTAAATTTATGAGGGTTGCGGTACAAAAGTATGTATAAGAACTATAACACACACACTTTAGAGAAGGACAATAAAAGAATGAGAGTGATTATTACCAACTTAAAGTAAAATGTGAAGGTGGCATTACCTCCTTAGATGCTTGTTAAGGAGATTGTTATCTCCTGCGGAACAGCCAGAGTGCAGAAAAACCCAAAGATTCTGTTTGATATTTTATTATATGGGCAGTGGAGATGATAAATTAAAATTATACTCCTGACTAGAATTGAATGGGACCCTAAGATTTTGGACAGAGGCATTGATATGGTTTGGCTCTGTGTCCCCACCCAAATCTCATCTTGTAGCTTCCATAATCTTCATATGTTCTGGGAGGGACCTGGTGGGAGATGATTGAATCAAGGGAGTAGGTCTTTCCCATGCTGTTCTCCTGATAGGGAACGGGTCTCACATGAGCTGATGGTTTTAAAAACGGGAGTTTCTCTGCAAAAGATTTCTCTCTTTGCCTGCTGCCATCCACATAAGATGTGACTTGCTCTTCCTTGCCTTCTGCTATGATTGTGAGGCCTCTTCAGCCATGTGGAACTGTTAAGTCCAATAATTCTCTCTCTTTTGTATGTCTTGGGTCATACAGTCTTGGTATGTCTTTACGGCAGCATGTTGATATAGTAAATTGGTACCAGTAGAGTGGGGTATTGCTGAAAAGATGCCTGAAAATGTGGAAGCGGCTTTGGAACTGGGTAGCAGGCAGAAGTGGAAACAGTTTGGAGGGCTCAGAAGATAGGAAAGTGAGGGAAAGTTTGCAACTTCTTAGAGACCTGTTGAATAGTTTTGACAAAAATGCTAATAGATGTTCCAGTCTGAGGTGGTCTCAGATGGAAATGAAGAACTTCTTGGGAACTGGAGCAAAGGTGACTCTGGTTATGTTTTAGCAAAGAGACTGGTGGCATTTTGACCCTGCCCTAGAGATTTGTGGAACTTTGAACTTGAGAGAGATCATTTAGGGTATCTGGTGGAAAAATTTTTAAGCAGCAAAGCATTCAAGAGGTGACGGGTGCTGTTAAAGGCATTCAGTTTCAAAAAAGAAACAGCACAAAAGTTTGGAAAATTTGCAGCCTGACAATGCATAGAAAAGGAAATCTTATTTTCTGAGGAGAAAGTCAAGCCAGCTGCAGAAATTTACATAAGTAAGGAGGAGCTGAATGTTAATCACCAGGACAATGGGGAAAATGTCTCCAGGGCATGTCAGAATCCTTTGCAGCAGCCCCTGCCATCACAGATTCAGATGCCTAGGAGGAAAATGTGGTTTGGTGTGCCGGGCCCAGGGACCCCGTGCTGTGCAGCTTAGAGACTTAGTGCCCTGCATCCCAGCTGCTCCAGCCATGGCTCAAAGGGACCAATATAGAGTTCAGACCATGGCTTCAGAGGGTGCAAGCCCCAAGTCTTGGCAGCTTCCAGGTGGTGTTGAGCCTGTGAGTGGACAGAAGTCAAGTATTGAAGTTTGGGAACCTCCTCCTATGTTTCAGAAGAGGTATGGAAATGCCTGGATGCCCAGGCAGAAGTTCACAGTAGGGGCAGGGTCCTCATGTAGAATCTGCTAGGGCAGTGCAAAAGGGAAATGTGGGGTGGGAGCCCCCACACAGGGTCCCTACTGGAGCACCACCTAGTGGAGCTGTGAGAAGAGGACCACCATCCTCCAGACCCCAGAATGGTAGATCCATGGACAGCTTGCATGGTGCACCTAGAAAAGCTGCAGACAGTCAATGCCAACCTGTGAAAGCAGCTGGGAGGGAGGCTGTACCCTGCAAAGCTACAAGAGGGGAGCTGCCCAAAAGCATGGGGACCCACCTCCTGTATCAGCATGATCTGGGTGTAAGACATGGAGGCAAAAGAGATCACTTTGGAGCTTTAAGGTTTGACTGCCCTGCTGGATTTTGGACTTGCGTGGGCCTTATAACCCCTTTGTTTTGGCTAATTTCTCCCATTTGGAATGACTGCATTTACCCAATGTCTGTACCCCCATTGTACCTAGGAAGTAACTCACTTTCTTTTGATTTTACAAGCTGATAAGGGGAAGGGACTTGCCTTGTCTCAGATAAGACTTTGGACTGTGGACTTTCGAGTTAATGCTGCAATAAGTTGTGAGCTTGGGGGACTGCTGGGAAGGCATGATTGGTTTTGAAATGTGACAATATGAGATTCGGGAGGGGCCATGGGCAGAATGATAGAGTTTTGCTTTGTGTCCCCACCCAAATCTCATTTTGTAGCTCCCATAATTCCCACGTGTTGTGGGAGGGACCTAGTGAGAGAAGATTGAATCATGGGGGTGGGTCTTTCCCGTGCTGTTCTTGTGATAGTGAATGGGTCTCATGAGATCTGATGGTTTTAAAAATGGAAATTTCTCTGCACAATCTCTCTGTTTGCCTGCTGCAATCCACATAAGATGCGACTTGCTCCTCCTTGCCTTCTACCATGATTGTGAGGCCTCCCCAGCCATGTGGAATGTAAGCCCAATAATCCTCTTTCTTTTATAAATTGCCCAGTCTCGGGTATGTCTTTATCAGCAGCATGAAAATGAAATAATACAGGCACTGAGATTATCATACTCAAAGCTTTTCAAACTCTAAGTCTCTTTGAATCCTCTGGAATTACAGTAGTGACCCAATTCTGTGAGTTAACAGTAGTATTCTTTCTTCCTCAAAGATGGAACAGAGGCCTTTGCCTAAACAGACAACATGTTCATGTTATACCCCTAGGTATTTACCCTAAGCTTTCATCTTGACCCTTAAACCCATACCTAGAATGAAGTGGCAATAAAATTTGTTCAGAAAAATGTCATAAGGCCAGAATACCCACAAGCTGACTAATATGCACAAGAGGGCCAGAGGACACTCCTTTTACTACAGAGATGAGAAACACTCCACGGAGGACACAGAAACTTCATTAAATAACTCATTAGGGCCTGTCCTCTTAGGCTAGAGCTGAAGGTAGGAGATGCTGTTTCAGGTTTTCTAGAGGAGGAAACAGACTCTACCCTAAAATAAATCCAGTATATGTACCAGCAAGAGTAAAGATTTGGAAATTGCCACTAAAAAATGCTGAATCTAGGAGAGTGGTATATAAAGTTGGATAAATGAGAATTTTTCAAAAAATGTGAGCACTCTCCCATAACGTAGAGTTTGAAAACCTGGCAAGGCCCCAGGAGAAGGTGCTAACACACAGCTGGGGTGGCTCTCAGAAGCAGGGATAAATTGATGACCCACACCATAGGAAGTAGAAATACCAGAACACGGCAGAGAGTGGAAGAAGAGATCATAAGTTAGAATGAATATAAAACATAAGGCCAGAATACCCACAAGTTGACTAATATGGACAAGAGGGCCAGAGAACGCTCTTTTTACTACAGAAATGAGAAATACTCCAGGGAGAACGGAGAAACTTCACTGAAAAGCTCAACAGGGCCTGTCCTCTGTAGGCTAGAGCTGAAGGTAGGAGATGCTGTTTCGGAACTCACCTCCCAAAAAGTAAAAATCAAGAGAGGCAATAATAATCAGGCATACTTAGTGGATGAGTGGCTGGGTAGGAAGGCAGCTAGGGGTAATTAAAAACACACAGAGTTATGGAGATGATTAATAGAACACACCAACCCTAGGAAGAACCTAGAGGGGCAACAAAGGTGTTAATTGACATAATAAATAGAAATCAAGGTTGAATAATCAGGAGCTTAGAGCAGCTGACCTTTAAAAATGTCAAAGACCAGCCAGGCATGGTGGCTCAGCACTTTGGGAGGCCGAGGCGGGTGGATCACAAGGTCAGGAGATCGAGGCCATCCTCACTAACACGGTGAAACCCTGTCTCCATGAAAAATACAAAAAATTAGCCGGGCATGGTGGCGGGTGCCTGTAGTCCCAGCTACTGGGGAGGCTGAGGCAGGAGAATGACGTGAACCTGGGAGGCGGAGCTTACAGTGAGCCAAGATCATGCCACTGCACTCCAGCCTGGGCGACAGAACAAGACTCCATCTCAAAAAAAAAAAAAAGTGTCAGAGACCTTGAGCCAATGTTCAGTCTTAGAATTCATTGACTGAGAGACGAGATTCCTCAGGAACAAGGACCTGCAAGACCACAGAAAATATATAACATAATAATTTTATATTCCTAGTGGGATTTATGGGCCATTTATTCATATAACTGTGCACTGAAAAAAAAGGGTGAAGAGAATATTCCAATATTAAAAAGATTATTGGGCATAAAGTCTGAGCTGAAATTGATTTTCAGTGACCTGAAGTGTCAGGAAAAGGTAGGTTGCTATTACACCATGGGGGAAAGGAAGGATATGCTTGCCATTTATGTGATCCATTGGAGCATCTATTAGTATTTTAGTATTCCCCTGCCCAAGGTTTTATACAAATTTATCTTCCTATTTCCAGATTGCGATTCTTGGGGACTCTAGCCTACAGCAGTTGGTGCCGGGAATAATTCTAGGAGGCAGATTCAAAAATGGTATTTGGGAGCTGGATTGCCAGCCACTTAGCTAACGATGAAGGCCACCTCATAGCAGGGGGAATGCTGATAGCACCTGGTAGGCAGTAGGAAAATTGCTGAGGCTTTTACTGATGATTTAACTGGATTTATTCATGTATACTAATGTAAATGATTGAACTGGCAGGTATAATGTCTCAGGTGTTTGTGAGGTTTGGGGTACAGCATGAGAGGATAGTAGACACATGAGAAGACAGTATGTACAGCATGAGAAGGGCATGATAAGTGGAGGTGCAGACCCATCCCACAAAGTAAAGGCACCTAGGCCATTGGAGTTTCTACACAAAGATGAGGAAAATATAGACTTGTTTGTAGAGCAGCGAGGTGATGAAAGACCAACTGCCATCGGTGACTAAGACCAAATGCAATAGGTGACTTATAGTTTGTCTCACTAAACTTCCTCCTGTAAGTTTTTACAGAAATTGAGACTAATAAGAATTTTTGAGGATCTGTTCAAAGCTGAGGCCCATTATTTCATGAAGTACATGGATCTTAGTTGCACAAAAAGCAAACTGCAGTATATGCTATGCTATAAAGCTCCTTTCAGATAACCCTTAGAATTGAGGCTTTCATTCTCCAAAGATTGGTATCAATCAAAAGGAATTGCTTCACTGGGGATTTTTGTCTTCTCAGGGGTAGTACTCATCCATCCAGTGGTCAATGCAGGGATATAAAATCCAGACCCCATTACCTGAAATAAAGACTTCTCAGATTGAGAGCTTTCTACATAGCATTACAACTTTCTCATTCCAGTCCTTCTTCCCTCACTCCATAATAGGTGTTGATCCTGAGAGCACTCCCTAACAAACCATAGGCAAGCAAATCTCCATCTCAGAGTCTGTTTCCCAGGAAACCCTACTTATGACAGGGGTTATTTATTTTTACTTTTACAATTCTTAGAATATTTTTGGACATACTGTCATGTAGTTTGTCCGAAGGAACCCTAAATACCAAAGCTTAAATGCATTACAGATCCTTTCCATAGTCATACAATCAAACCATATTTTTAAAAGTTCAAATAACGTTTTCTTTGACACAGAGTATAACCAATATCTCCAACGGCCATCAATGCACCAACTTGAGTCTAAATTATAGTTAAAATTAAATCTCAAACATCTTTAATGATGCTTAAGGATTGATTCCTTTGTGACAGTAAGTATGATGTATACCCAGTGTCAAGAATTTCTACCATCATGTCCTAGTTCTAATAAAAATGATAAGATTTCTTAAAAAGGAAGGAATGAGATCTTGCTAGTTACACTGAACAGAGTGAAATCAAAGGAAGGATATACTCACTAACTGCAAGTAAATTTAGCAGAAAAAGGAAATTATGAAACCTGAAATTTACTTCCCTTCCTCTGCTAAGAAGCAGGATCGTGAGCCTATCCAGACAGAAGGATAAACGCATAACCTGCAACAGAAGCTAAAGATAATTGAGGAGATAGTAAAAGAACACACGTATACTCCTCAGTGAATGCAACTTTCAGCCACAGAAATAATTCCTAACAGACTACTGAGGAAAGTTGTAGTAAGATTATAAAGGCATTGGTGGTAATTTTTGAGTAATTATGGCTAGCTGGATAGTGATAAAGGAAAGATGGAGCTAATGATATCCTAATTGTGGAAAGGGCAAAAAAGGTGGGAAAAAATTACCGACCAGGGAATCTGTAATTAGACCAAATCTTGGATTATTTAAAGCAGTGTTTGTATTTGGAAAGGGAAATAGTTATAGCTAGATATCAGGCATGTTAGAATGATAGCAATCTCTTTATTGATTCAAATATTAGAAAACCAGATCAGATGGACCCATACATAGAGCACTTTAGAATTTCAGCAAGACATTAACAAAGTCTCATGATAATCACATGTATAAGAAAAAAATTAATGAGTAGGATGATGGCAAAGTTTGAAATTCCATAGAAAAGGAATATAGACAATACACTCAGGTCAACTGAAAGTGAAGTCCAGAGGACTATGGCTGCAAAGATCTATAAAACATTTCTTAATATTTTGTACAGTTATATAGATAGCCATCAATTTCTGTTTGTTTGTTTGTTTGTTTGTTTGTTTTGGTGAGACGGAGTTTCACTCTTGTTGCCCAGGCTGGAGTTCAGTGGTGTGATCTCAGCTCACTGAAACCTCTGCCTCCTGAGTTCAAGTGATTCTCCTGCCTCAGCCTCCTGAGTAGCTGGGATTACAGGCGCTCCTGAGTAGCTGGGATTACAGGCGCGCATCACCACACCCAGCTAATTTTGTGTTTTTAGTAGAGAATGGGATTTCTCCATGTTGGTCAGGCTAGTCTCCAACTCCTGACCTCAGGTGATACGCACGCCTCGACCTCCCAAAGTGCTGGGATTACAAGCGTGAGCCACCACGCCCAGCCTGATGGTCATCAATACTTCTGAGGATAATTGAGAAGACAAAAATCAGAAATCCAAAAAGTTTCCTACATTATCAGATGACGTAAACACAAGATGAATTCATGAATAGTAAGCCATATATTTAAGTAGCAACAAACCAGGATGATAAGAACACTAGCTTACTGCTGCTGTTCATGTGAAAGAGACTGAGGTTTCCATTGATTAGAAATAGGAAGAAACATTGCAAAGGTTTGCTGTATTGATAGCAGAATTATTATACAAGTCATCAAAAAATGATAATCACAACTATGGGCTTGTGAAAGTGAATGTTAAAGTCTGTCCAGAGTTCAAGTTGTTACATATTAAGGGAAAAAATGGCAAGAAAGAGCATCAACATTAAACAGCATTTATTGTATCCCAGGCACTATGTTAATTACACCAGAGCAGCCAATATTTATTTTTTCAATTAATTTTTCACAATAAGTATTTGACGTAGATAAAATTATTCTAGTTTTATAGCCAAATAAACCCAAACTCAAATTGTTTAATAAATCTGGCCAAGCAAAAACAACTGTAAGTGGAGGAACTGAGCTTTAACCAAATTCTGTCAAACTCCAAAACTCTTCTAACTCAGAGTTCCTGATACAAACAAAACCCTTATGTCCTTAATGAAGAAGCTCAAGTTCATGGAAGGTGTGGCAGATATAACAAACTATAATAATGGAACTTTTAGCACTACTCTTACTCATCATTGTGACTAAATCAGAAGAATCATAATTCTCTTGATCTAAGTTTTGAAGATATTTTCCTTTGCACTACTTTTTTTTTTCTTCCACACAGCCTCTCTGTCTTCTTTCTCTCCATGAGTATAAATGAATGCTAAAATATTATTTATAACAACTGAAAATACAGCACAAATGCATATGTCCCTAGCTCTTTCCAACTCACTGAGATTCTTATCTAGAGGTGAATGATTATTTTCATTTTATCACATGGTTTCTTAAGTAAGATTATTCTATACATTTTTAATATCACACAAACTGAAACACATTGCCATAGATTCCTTCACATTATTTATTGCAAATGTTTTGTACCAGGTGATGTCTTAAGGGTGCTTTCTATAACTTTGCTTACACATACACACACAAATTATCTCACAATTGTTTTTGAATTGTTTCTTGAGTCTTACCAAGATCATCATAGTGCAAATCTGCTGGATGTGACAACAGTGGTGAGAATTTTCCAAAGCCAAATGGCTATTCTCTAGGCCAGACTTTCGGTTGATCAAAGATAATTGAGAGCCATTTTTTAACAGCTAGCTAGTAATGATAGATAGATAGATTTTTAGATTCTGACTCTATTTGCTTAAAAGAAAATGTAAAATCTGTAACAGAAGACATTCATTTTTGGCATAAGGTCTCTTGACTCATAAGACTATAGGCTCTAAGAAGGTTACTTTATTTATATTTGACTCCATTCCATGATATACTCTTGTAATCTTTTAAGGTTGTTTATTTTTAGGCCTTGGAATACAAGGGCCACACCCCTTCAATTTGGGCTTACTACCTAGCTTCAGGATGCCTGACCTACAATGTTCTACCATGTTATTTACTATTTTGTCCTTTGCATTTTTGCAGATATTCCCCCACTGCAGACCTGAGGCATTATAATAGCAGCACTATTGTCTGGCTGACTCAAGAGCAATGGTTTTCAAAATTTATATATTTAAGTTCTGCTACTTGCTAAGAATAACTTTTAAAATGTTTGCTTACTGATTTATATCTTGTCTAGAGATGCTTCCTTTATTTTGATATGGTAGAGAATCTGATTTGTAATTAACTCAGGGCATATTAAGTTTGTACTAAAATATTCAAATACTACATTAAGAAATACATCCTGGCTGGGCACAGTGGCTCATGCATGTAACCCCAATGCTTTGGGAGGCCAAGGCAAGAGGATTGCTTGAGTCTGGGAGTTTGAGAGCAGCTCAGGGAACATACCAAGACCCCATCTTTACAAAAAAATTAAAAATTAGCCAGGAGTGGTGGTGCACGCCTGTAGTCCTAGCTACTTAGGAGGCTAAGGCAGGAGGACTGCTTGAGCCCGGGAGTTAGAGGTTACAATGAGCTGTCATGATGCCGTTGTACTCTAGCCTGGGAGACAGAGTGAGACCTTGTCACTTAAAAGAAGAAAACAATGTGTGTCCCATTTCTAGTCTGAGAGTACAGTTTAGAAGGTAAAATGGCAATGCATGACCTTATGATGATATTAATGATATTATAGTTTTCAAAACTAAGTTACCAAAGACGTGGTATCCAAATTCAACTATTAAAATCGTAATCTTTAAGGAATTCACATTTGGAATGAAAAGTTTGTGTTATTTACTGAAGAAAAGAATAATTAAATGCCTAAGTATAGAAAGATAGTGAAATAACGTTCTAAACTTTAATCACGTGTTTATATTGTTGTGGCCTGTAATGTTTTATTTATTAATGATTTATGTTTATGAATCAGAGTAAGATACTCCAATCTTTTAAATATGAATTTAAATATTATCTCCAATTTATGAGAAACAAAGGCAGAGAAGCATATGAAGCAATATTGTTTTATTTTAAAAGGAAAAGACAAAAATTATGAAAACTTATAGTGTTTCTTAAAAGTAGATTGAGATCATTTTTCAGTCTTAAAATATTGCTTGTATTCTTATAAATTGCTATACTCAATGTAAATAATAATTTTAACTTATTACAACTTGTGTAATTCTTACATTGCTTGGTCAACTATAGCCCCACACATGCTAATGTATTTAGAAGTTGCTGTCATTGACACCACATAGGAACTCTATGTGGTATCAGCTATGGTGCCATAACTGAAATGTGTTAACAGCTGTTGCAACAGACCAAAGAAATCAATATGAATTAATACCTGCCTTGAATTGTTTTTTGTTTTGAGATAGAGTCTCACTCTGTCACCCAGGCTGGAGTCCAGTGGCACAATCTCTGCTCACTGCAAGCTCCGCCTCCCGGGTTCACGCCATTCTCCTGCCTCAGCCTCCCAAGTAGCTGGGATTACAGGTGCCCACCACCATGCCCAGCTAATTTTTGTATTTTTCGTAGAGATAAGTTTCACCGTGTTAGCCAGGATGGCCTCAATCTCTTGACCTAGTGATCTGCCCACTTCAGCCTCCCAAAGTGCTGGGATTACAGGCGTGAGCCACTGCACCTGGCCTTGAACTGTTTGAAAGTGAAAATTATTACAGTGATACTAATGATGAGTGTACAAATCTAGACCCATATACAACATTCTACATATATACGTAATTGGATAGACATCAGTAGATAGATTAGATAGATAGATGCTACTAAGTATTGATTAGTGTTAATAAAAAGCAAAATTAATTGAAGTACCAATCATGTGCCTCACTGTGCTAGGCCTTTAGTCCTAATAGGAACCCTATAAGGTAGGTAATTTTATAACTCTGTATAACAGATTAAAAGACTGAAATTAAGAATTTAGGTAATTTTTGCTAATAGCCAGCAGATAAATGAAGGAATCTGGACTCATTCACATTTGCACTGTGAAGGCCAAAGGTGTTTAGCACTTCAGTTCTTGAATATGCTTTTATTTTATTTTAAACAGATTCCTTTTTCTTTGAGAATCTCCATACTTGGAGATTTTTAAAAAGAACATACATATATGTATAAGTGTGTGTGTGTGTGTTTGCATAACTCATAGCTACAGCAAAAAACCTCCTCAGAAAGAATGATTTAAGTTTTATTCAAAATGGGGTGATTTAGAATAAGTCTATAAATATAAAAATATAAAATATAAACTTCAACAAAAAAGCTATGTCACGGTTTTCCATGGTACATTAATTCAAAGAAAACGTATTTATTTTGCTCCTAGTGAGATACCTTGAGAACAAACGAGGATGAATCAGATACCAGGCCTATTATCAAAAATCTTATAATAATAAGGAGGCAATATCTTATACAAGAATAAGAGCAGAATGTAATCATGAAATGCCATAAGAAAAGCATAAATAAAATAAATCCTGAGGGAGTTATAACAGGGGAGATGTCTACTTGGGAGATGAGCAGTTTCATTAGAAAAAAATAAGAGGGAAAATTACGTTTCAGCTAGCTGTGAATATTGACATATCAAACTGGAAGAAATAGGACCAAAAAAAGAGAGGCTGTGTAAAGGCAATATGTCTGCTAAGCAAGATATGTTAGCGGAAAAATGGGAGGTAATATTAAGGAAACCTAGAGACTAGGAGGCTGAGTTTTAAACTTCTTTCCATTACTGGGGGGAGACCTTATAAAGATGTATGTGCAGGAAACCAACATGTTCAAAATTGGATTTCAAGGGCATCAGTTTGTAAAAAGGATCAGAGCTAAGAAGGTCTAAAGCCTACCTGATAAGGTAGCTACTGCCATATTCCACTTAAATGTCACCTACACTTTGGATTTTTATTACATACAGGTCTACACATCTCTCTGGTAATAAACAAAAGTACTAGTACATTTTTGTCATCAAGGGCAAAAATCAACCTATGGGACAAATCCAGGGGCCATAAACAAAATATAATGTAGCACCTTTTTTTTTAATAAAATACAGTCATGCTCACTCATTTATGTCTTTTCTATGGCTGCTTTTACTCTGCAATGGCATAGTTGAGTAGCTGCCACAGAGACCATGTGGCTATACCACTGTTTTTTCAAAAGTGGGAAAAGGCATTTTAATAGAAACAGGAAGTATTTTGAAATACTTGTCTCAACATAATTGTTAGAGAACACACTTTTTACATAAATGAAACATATCTCCATGTGTTTAACATATAAATATCTTATGTGTTTGACTCATTTAATTTGCCTACATAGTCTTATAGATGTATAAGTTGTCAACCACTGTGTCTACCTATGTTTTAACCTACGGACTTTTCTTTACCTTTTTTTTCTTTTTTCTTTTTTGACTTTTTTTTTATTATACTTTTAAGTTCTGGGATACATGTGCAGAACTTGCAGGTTTGTTACATAGGTATACCCATGCCATGGTGGTTTGTTGCACCCATCAACCTGTCATCTACATTAGTTATTTCTCCTAATGCTATCCCTCCCTTAGCCCCGCAACCCACAGCAGGCCCCGATGTGTGATGTTCCCCTCCCTGTGTCCATGTGTTCTCATTGTTCTACTCCCATTTATGAATGAGAACATGTGGTACTTGGTTTTCTGTTTCTATGTTAGTTTGCTGAGAATGATGGTTTTCAGCTTCATCCATGTCCCTACAAAGGACATGAACTCATCCTTTTTTATGGCTGCATAGTGTGTATGTGCCACATTTTCTTTATCCAGTCTATCATTGACAGTCACTTGGGATGGTTCCAAGCCTTTGCTATTGTGAATAGTACTCCAATAAATGTTTAAATGTACGTGTGCATCTGTCTTCATAGTAGAATAATTTATAATCCTTTGGGTATATATACCCAGAAAAGGGGTTGCTGGGTCAAATGATATTTCTGGTTCTAGATCCTTGAGTAATTGCCACAATGTCTTCCACAATAGTTGAGCTAATTTACACTCCCAACAAGAATGTAAAAGCATTCCTATTTCTCCACATCCTCTCCAGCATCTGCTGTTTCTTGACTTTTTAATGATCACCATTCTAACTGGCCTGAGATGATATCTCATTGTGGTTTTGAATTGCTTTTCTCTAATCACCAGTAATGATGAGCTTTTTTTCATATGTTTTTTGGCCACATACATGTCTATTTTGAGAAGTGTCTCTTCATATCTTTTGCCCACTTTTTGAAGGGGTTGCTTGTTTTTGTCTTTGAAATTTGTTTAAGTTCTTTGTAGATTCTGGATATTAGCCCTTTGTCAGATTGATAGACTGCAAAATTTTTAGCCCATTCTGTACGTTGCCTGTTCACTTTGATGATAGTTTCTTTTGCTGTGCTGAAGCTCTTTTGTTTAATTAGATCCCACTTGTCAATTTTGGCTTTGGTTGTCATTGCTTTTGGTGTTGTAGCCATAAAGTCTTTGCCCATGTCTATGTTCTGAATGGTATTGCCTAGGTTTTCTTCTCAAGTTTGTCTGGTTTTAGGTCTTACATTTAAGTCTTTAATCCATCTTGAGTTAATTTTTGTATAAGGTGTAAGGAAGAGGTCCAGTTTCAGTTTTCTGCGTATGGCTAGCCAGTTTTCCCCACACCATTTATTAAACAGGCAGTCCTTTCCCCATTGCTTGTTTTTGTCAGGTTTGTCAAAGATCAGATGGTTGTAGATGTGTGGTATTATTTCTGAGGCCGCTGCTCTGTTGCACTGGTCTCATATCTGTTTTGGTACCAGTACCATGCTGTTTTGGTTACTGTAGTCTTGTAGTATAGTTTGAAGTCAGGTAGCATGATGTGGCCAGCTTTGTTCTTTTGCTCAGGATTGTCTTGGCAATACGGGCTCTTTTTTAGTTCCATATGAAATTTAAAGTAGTTTTTTTCTAATTCTGTGAAGAAAGTCGTTTGTAGCTTGATGGAGATAGCATTGAATCTGTAAATTCCTTTGGGCAATATGGACATTTTCACGATGTTGATTCTTCCTATCCATGAGCATGGAATGTTTTTCCATTTGTTTGTGTCCTCTCTTATTTTCTTATTTCCTTAGTTCTCAGTTCTGTGGGATCAGTGGTGATCTCTATCATTTTTTATTGGGTCTATTTGATTTTTCTCTCTTTTCTTCTTTATTAGTCTGGCTAGAAGTCTATTTCTTATTTCCTTAGTTCTCCTTTCAGAGGTTCTTACATCCCCCGTAAGTTGTATTTCTAGGTATTTTATTCTCTTTGTAGCAATTGTGGATGGGAGTTCACTCATGATTTGGTTCTCTGTTTTTCTATTATTGGTGTGTAGGAATGCTTGTGATTTTTGCACATTGATTTTGTATCCTGTGATTTTGCTGAAGTTGCTTATCAGCTTAAGCAGATTTGGGGCTGAGATGATGAGGTTTTCTAAATAGACAATCATGTCATCTGCAAATCCAGACAATTAGACTTCTTCTCTTCCTATTCGAATGCCCTTTATTTATTTCTTTCTCTTGATTGCCCTGGCCAGAACTTCCAATACTATGTTGAATAGGAGTGGTGAGAGAGGGCATCCTTCTCTTGTACTGGTTTTCAAAGGGAATGCTTCCAGCTTTTGCCCATTCAGTATGATATTGGCTGTGGGTTAGTCATAAATAGCTCTTATTATTTTGAGATACGTCACATCAATACCTAGTTTATTGAGAGTTTTTAGCATGAAAGGGTGTTGAATTTTGTCAAAGGCCTTTTCTGCGTCTATTGAGACAATCATGTGGTTTTTGTCATTGGTTCCATTTATGTGATGGATTACATTTATTGATTTGCACACCTTGAACCAGTCTTGCATCCCAGGAATAAGGCTGACTTGATTGTGTTGGATAAGCTTTTTGATGTGCTGCTGGATTCAGTTTGCCTGTATTTTATTGAGGATTTTCACATCGATGTTCATCAGGGATATTGGCCTGAAATTTTCTTTTTTTTGTTGTGTGTCTGCCAGGTTTTGGTATCAGGATGATGCTAGCTTAATAAAATGAGTTAGGGAGGAGATCCTCTTTTCCTATTGTTTGGAATAGTTTCAGAAGGAATGGTACCAGATCCTCGTCATACCTCTAGTGGAATTTGGCTGTGAATCCGTCTGTTCCTGGGCTTTTTTTGGTTGATAGGCTACTAATTACTGCCTCAATTTCAGAACTTGTTATTGATCTATTCAGGGATTCAACTTATTCCTGGTTTAGTCCTGGGAGGGTGCATGTGTCCAGGAATTTATTCATTTCCTCTAGATTTTCTAATTTATTTGCATAGAGGTGTTTATAGTATTCTCTGATGGTAGTTTGTATTTCTTGGGGGTCAGTGGTGATCTCCTCTTTATTGTTTTTTATTGTATCTATTTGATTCTTCTCTCTTTTCTTATTTATTAGTCTGGCTAGCAGTCTATTTTTTTATCTTTTCAAAAAACCAGCTCCAGGATTCATCTATTTTTTTGAAGGGTTTTTTGTGTCTCTATCTCCTTCAGTTCTGCTCTGATCTTAGTTATTTCTTGTCCTCTCCTAGCTTTTGAATTTGCTTTTGCTTCTCTAGTTCTTTTAATTATGATGTTAGGGTGTCGATTTTAGATCTTTGACTTTTAATTTAGGTTCAGGGATGCATGTACAGGTTTGCTACATGGGTAAATTATGTATCACTGAGGTTTGGTATGTTAATGATCCCATCATGTATGTAATAAACATGGTACCTGATAGGTAGTTTTTCAATCCATGCCCCTTCACACCTTCCCACATCAAGTAGTCCCAGGTGTCTATTGCTACCATCTTTATATCCATGTGTACTCAATATTTAGTATCCTGCTTATAAGTAAGAATGCCAGTATTTGGTTTTCTTTTTCTATGTTAATTTGTTTAGGATAATAGCCTCCAGTTGCATCTATGTTACTGCAGAGAACATAATCTCATTCTTTTTATGGCTGTGTAGTATTCCATGGTGTATAGGTACCATATTTTCTTTATCCACTGCACCACTGATAGACATCTTGGTTGATATGTCTTTATTTTTGTGAGCAGTGCTGCAATTCTTCTTGTTTGATTGTGGCCTAGACTTGATTGACCACTTGCTATTAACGAATAGAATATTGCAAAAATGATGGGAGGCCATTTTCAATACTAAGTTCTAAAAATATTGTAACTTCCATCTCATTTACTCTTATGTGCATTTCTGTCTTATATACTTTGCTTTAGATATGTGTTGTGAGCAGCCTTATGCAGAGACCCACATGGCTCCATTCATGAGAGCTCTGCTCTCATGACCTAATAACCTCTTAAAGGCCCTGCTTCCATATAGCCTCACACGGGAAATGGGATTTCAACATGTGAATTTTGGAGAACAAATGCATTCAGACTATGGCAACTACTTATTTCTTAATATTCTGAGTGTCATATACATTCTAAACCATGTAGGACTTGTGTTTTTTATCTGGGAAAACTTTAAATTCAGACTTATTTTTTTAATTATTATAGGAATTATTTGATCTAAATTTTCTTGTCAGTTAATTTATATTTTTCTAATAAGCATATAAACCATCTAAATTTATTTTATTATATTTAAATACCTTCTATCATCGAAGTTATATTTTTATTTGTGCTGTATCTTTTTCTTGAATAAGATAAAGTTTTGTCAGTGTACTAATCTTTTGAAAGAACCACATTTTGTGAGATTTTAAAATGTTATATCTCGATTTTCTATCTCCTTTTTCTTATACTTCCTTTTTATTTTCTTTTTCTTCCTTTTTTTCTCTTAAACTTCCTTTTTGTTTTCTTTGTGTATACATTAGTGTTCATTTTGTAAATGCATAAGACAAATGCTTCATTTATTTGTTTAGTCTTTCTTTTTCTTAATATATGTACCTTAGACTATAAATTTACTTCTAACTACTACTTTATCAGCATCTCACAAGTGTGATAAGTAGTATTTTAATTGTGTTAGTTTAATTTCCATTTTTATTTAATCTTAAATATTATTTAGAAATGTATGTGACATGTAAATTTGTGAAGATTTATTTTTTCATCTTTTTGTGGTTTTTGATTCATAAAAATCCTGTTTCGGTAAGAAACTGTTCTGTATAAAATCCTTTCTTTGAATTTCTTTGGCTCATATTTTAATTAATGATATATGCTTAATTTTACAACTAGTCTGTGCATGCTTTAAAATGTTTATTTTGTAATAATTGGCAGAAGTTTCTATATGGCAATTATATTTATTGATTGCTCTTCTATACTTTTAATAAATATGTACCTGCTTGATAAAATACTAGAATAAAAGTGTTCTGATATGATGGTGGATTTATTTATATTTCATTGTGATTGTGTGATATTTACTTTATATATTTTGAAACTTCATTATTAGGTTTGTAAAAATTTGTCATATTTCTTTCTCTTGCCTGATTGCTCTGGCTAGGACTTCCAGTAGTATGTTGAATAGGAGGGGTGAGAGTGGGCATCCTATTCTTGTCCCAGTTTTCAAGAGGAATGCTTCCAGCTTTTGCCTGTTTGGTATAATGTTGGCTGTAGGTTTGTTACGGCTGGTTCATTTTATTTTGAGGTATATACCTTTGATGCCTAGTTTGTTGAGGGTTTTTAACATGAAGGGATGTTGAATTATAACAAAAACCTTTTCTGCATTTATGGAGATGATCATGTGGGTTGGGTGTTTCCTGAAGTATTGCACACTTTCAAATTGATCTATGTTTTCAAATTCTGATATCTAGTTCCCATTTTTACTGGTTAAGAAGATATGCATTTTGTTTGTATTCTTCAGGTAGTTGCTGTTGAAATGATAACCTGCAATCTTAGCTTTATAGTGTCTTCTCTCAATAATTTATTCTCTTCTCAAGACATAGGAGGATCATAAGCTACTATAATGCCAATCACATTTCTTTCACTTTGCTTAAATACTATAATTCCCAGTATTTAATGTATTTTTAAACAACTAAAATTAGACATCATTCAAGTATTTTTATACACTATATACTTGTTTAGACACATACAAGCATTTATCATTATCTTTACTTATCATTTCTTCTTTCTTTGACCTTTCTTCTAGAATCAGCTCCCATCTATCAAAGTAAGTTATTTAAGAACTTCCCGCACATGAACCCTAAAACTTAAAGTATAATAATAAAAAAAAGAATTTCCCATACGATTCTCTTGACTGTAAATTATTCATTTTTTCCACCCTTATTTTTGAAAAAAAGAAGTTTTACTAAATACACAATTTTATTTGACTGAGATTTTCTGTAGTATTTTGATTACTATCTGTATTCCGCTGGTGCCCTTGAGAAGTCACCTTTCACTAGAATACTTTATTTCTCCTTTGTTTCTGATTATTTTTAAAGTTTCCTATTGGTCTTTAAAGTTTTATTGTATGACTAGAAAATTTCCACTATGCATATTTCTCTTTGTCAATTATTTTGAAAAATATTTGCAATTACCGCTTTGATTACCTCACATTATTGTCTTTATTATTTACTTTAGATCTTGATTAAGAAATAGCTTTTGAAATATCCTCCTATCCTTCTAAGAGCAGAAGATTTTTTTTTTAGGCTTTTATTTCTTTCAGTTTTTCCACAATCAGACCACAGCCAAAAATCAATCTGTGGAAGTTGTTATTTGGATCTAAATACGTGCTCCAAAAGTACCCAGTGTTCATCACCATATGATTTACCTGGCTTGGTATTTATAATTTGTTGTCATCCTTCAAGTGATTCTATTTACTTTCTGTAGGCTTCACCATTAATTTAAAAATATCCATTTTTGAGTGTATAAATGTGTATGTATGTGTATATATATATGTGTGTGTGTGTGTGTGTATTGTGTTCATACAGTCTATAACTATGTATCAGGAGATATCCAGAAATTATATTTCTGGGAAAATATTTTTTGAATTTTTTTCTCTTTTACAAAATCATACTTAAAATTCAAAGTCCAGGTGTCTTTTTAAACTCACCATATTTCTTTCAACTGGAGTTAGTCACACATTCCTCTTTGCTTCCAATGCATTTTGCACATCTCCAAATTTTAATAACTACCAATTAAGTGTGAGGAATTACAGTCTATTGTTAGAGATAAGTTGAATGAGAAATAAGCATTGCTCATCATTAAAAATGTCACATGACCCAATTGAAGTTACAATTCACTTGTCCATGTACTAATAAGAAAATGGAAAAAAAAAGTCATTGAAGAAGAACAAACAGATTTTCTGCAGTTCATTTTTAGTCAACTTGTTAAAAATAGTTTATGAATTTGGCATAATAAAATTTTAGTTCCAAATTATAGATACAATTCAAAATTTTAAGGTACTGGTTGTGTTGGACAATATTTGAACACTTGGATAGAGTTAGGATTTCAAAAAGATTTCAGCAACCTAACGATCCATTGGATAGCTACTATTCCATTTTAGCCTCAAGAGGAGAAGCAATTTATTGTGTAATATGCCCAAATTTTTTGCAGAGATTATTTTATAAACTGAAGTTAAGTCCTTATTTAAATGTGAGACAGTTGGATAAATCTAATTACCAAATCTAAATTAGCAAAATTTTCCATTTGATCAATGCATACAGTCAAAAACATATGAGAACCTAAAAGGAAACATCTATTAAATACTCATCAAGGGAGTGTCTAAGCTCATTAGTCCAAAAGGAGAAAGATATGATGAACTGAATATATATCAGCATAAAAGCAAATCTGAAGGCATATTTAAGAAATGTATATTGCAAGTATTTTAAGCACTAATAATGAAAATAATAATCCTTTTGTAAATAAATGAATTAATTAGAAATAATACATATAACGGATTGCATTTATTAAATCGTTTACTAAATGTTTATAGTAAAAACATTAGATATGTACTATTGTCTTCTAGCTACAGAATCTTTCCTCTTTACAGGTTACTCTGTGTTCTTGTAACAACCTAGCTCAGTCTTCACAGTTAAACCATCATGCTAATATTTTGTATTTACCTGCTTATTTTCTTTGCCAATTGTAAATTTAGTGAAGGCATGAATTTCATTTATCTAGTTCATTGTGATAACTATGGTTTCTGGCACAAAGTCTAATGTATAAAAAAGGTCACACTGAATGTATTAAACTAAACCCGTTATACATAGCTTAGGCAATTGCGGAAATAAACAAAAACCAAGCAAATGATAACAGACATAGGCTATTTATTCAGAGCTTGCTGTAGCAAGGGAGTCAGCCGCCACCCCTTCTGATTTTGCAGAGAGTCAAAGGCAGGCAGAGGAGTTGGGAAACTTCACGGTGGAAAAGAAGGAAAGGTTTATGTAAGTTCTAACAGGAGGATGTTGGCATGAGGAAGCTGTAGGCAGATTAAATAGAAATGGGGCATCATAGGTGAGGGTTGTGTTTTTGGCTTTTTCTGGTTGGCACTAAGTTGGAAATAGGGACAAAAATTAAGTAAGCTGTCAGTTACTAACCAAGTCCTGGCCATTTGGGTCCCATTGTTATAGAGACTTTTGTCCGGCTATCTGGATTGTTTCCTAGAGACAGTGGTTTGATTTCCTATAAGTCTGACTTACAGGTAACAGGATGGTTTCCTGAGTTGGTTGCTGCAGATTGTAAGTTAGTCATATTTTTATATAAACTGTGACTATTTTTTCTATATTTAGTCTCTCATAAGCATGTAATTGAGAACATAAAGAGTTTAAGGGTTATTGTCATGGTTTTGTGAAGGATATACAATATATACTTTTGATTTTGCAAAATATATATACTTCACAAAAAACACTCTTCAAAACTTATATCTATATAAAAGCATGAAGATGCATAAAAATAAAGCATAAAGCCTCTCAGTATCAACATTCGATCTAACTTCAGCTGAATATATAAGCAATTTTAAAATTCTATTTTAGGCCTGTTTAAGATCACGAATCCTCAAATATGTCTAAAAGTAGATGAGAATAGATAACTGTTTCAGATATAAAAATAAAAACAGTAGCCATAATTGAAGGAGAAAAGGATATTGAACTAGTACTCATCAATGCTAAATCAGATATTAAAACATACAGACAGACCCTGATGTCGAATACAGTAGTTTACTATGGTTCATTGGTAACTAACTGAAATGACTTTAACAGATTCTAGAACAGCAGGAAAAGCTGGATTAGCAAATCTCGTCAACATTACTAAACCACAGAGGTAAGTTTGAAAAATATTGGTTCTATTACTCTGTTGATGTTTGGTGACCAGTGAGAAAGATAAACTTTTTTATAGAGGTCTACATTTGATTTGCAAATCATAGATAATTATAATAATTGACATAAATTGTATTAATATACAGTCTCTCAGCTAAGAAGTAGATTTAGTAACAACGAGCACAGATTAACATAAGACTTAAAAACCTTCCTCATCAATAGCTCATTGATATTATAACAGATACATCATGGCAAAAATCAAAAAGTGAGCTAATTTCAACAATACAGAAGAAAAATTAGTTTAAATATGGCGTTTAATGTCACCCAATTTTAGAGGACTTTAGTGGAAAAAAAACAAAACAAAAAAACTATACCTTGATTACAGTTTATATTCATGAAAATCTGTATCGAATTTAAGCCACAAGAGACACTAATAAACAACTTCCCCAACCTCTGATGAAAATCCCAAACCCATTTGGCTAACCAGAAATAATACAGGAAAATTTCATTTTCAGTGCACCCTACTTAACTTGATTTATTTCCTTCCACTTTGATCTGTGCGTCATCAACTCTTGCTGACCTAGGTCTTCTTAAAATGTCCCAGCAGAGACCAATCCTTTAGAAACTCCCTTCCTGTGCTCCCTAAATTATCCTTAAATTATCCAGGCTTTTACTAAGACTCTTCTCTAACAAAATATAAGAACTGTTCCACTTCCACTTATTCTTTTAAAGTACAATTGTTTTGTTATCTTATTCAAATTCAGTAAGTAAACATGATTAAGGATAAACATAATTCAATATGCTCATATCTTATGAAAAAACATGATTACTGCCATCCTGGAATCTGATAAGCTTATTTGAGCTACCATCAATAAATCATAATAAACTACCATTCCATGTCAGAGTTTATCTCTATGTTTTTAAAGTAAAACTATAATTAGCCTAATATTTATTGACTTCATACAATGTACCCTCCACTTTATTAGGTGCCTTCAAAAATTATCTCATTCACTGTTTACATCTGGAGGAATAGTAATCTCCATTGCGTAGATGATAAAACTGAGTGTCTGAAGGTTAATTGCTTTGTTAAAGGTTGCACAGGGAGTGCGCAGTAAAACTGTGATGCAGTCCACTTCTTTTCTGATCTGCTGATACCAAAGCCAACATTCTTTATGCCCTCCCTTCTGGCTCAAGCTATAACATGGAAATGTGAGATAACCGATGAAACTCGGACACGGCCTGGAAGGAAAACATATTAAAAACAGAACAATATTTTCTACTATCCTTCCATAAAGTTTATTGGCTTTCAGATATACTAGAAACATTAAACACTATATATGTCAACATGTTCTTTTCCTTTTCAGAAACTAAACCCAAAAGTATGAGTCTTTCTCAAGCTCCAAAAGCTATTATACACACAGATCCAAAGCTAGAACACTTCTCACCTGACACAGATACTATTCTGAATACCTCAAGACCATATTGAAATCACACTTAATTGTGTGATATCTCACCTGTGTCATTTTAAATGCTCATTTGTTAATATAATGTTATTCAAATTAACAGAGGTGTGATGGGGAGTTAGACCCAGGGACAATCCATGTGCCTTCAAATCCATTTTGTTAAGTGCTTGTTTATATATTTAATAGTAAACAACTTAAGAGTTTAGATAAACCCAACTTGGAGAATTTCTGGAGAAACAGCAGAATGAGGCCTGTAAACTTGTTTAGAGATTAAAAAACAAAGATTTTGTTTCCCTCTGTTCTTGTTTGTTCAATGTAGCAAACTTTATGTAATCAGAAAGAGTAACATTTTTATGCCAAAGAAAAGATGGGGCAGGAAGCATTTATCTCAGAATTAATCAAAAGTTTTCTTGAAATTCTATAAAATCTGTCTCTCTTTTGTTATATTTAGTATGTTAATAAGGGATTAATGACCGAAATTAAATTATTTTAAGGTTGGTTAAGCAGAGGCACTTAAGAGTAAATTTTGTTCTTGGTAGAAGGATAATAAATGCCAAGCTTTTATCTCCTGTCATAGTGAGATTTTAAAAGATGATAGAATTTTTATGACTACAGATTCCAATATCCTGTCATTGTAGAATCATTGAAAAATAATTTATTATTACTTTGTATAGTACTCTATATACCCAATAGATCTGCATGATGCCAAAGCAGTTTTTAAATGTGGAAAGTTTAGTTGACTTTTTAGTCTGAATACTTCAAACAATCAATAATAATTAAGTTGTATCCCTTTGTTTGTACTGATCAGCAATACCATCCTGGATACTTCAGAACAATAAACATAAATATTCAAACACTTGAAAAAAGTTTTGTACAACATATATCATTAAAAGTATATTCCTACAGATATCCATTTCCAAGTATCTTTTTCTAGTATGATAATCCCAAGTATATTTGCTAATGCCACATCATATGACACTAAGTCCATGTAATGTAATTATTTTTACTCTATGATTACGGAGTATACACTGGCATTATGAATATACTAATAACGTTTAATCAAAGGTATTTATAGAAGTTAGGGTAGTATTTTGCAGAAAATTATAAGACACACACACATACACAAAACTTTCTTTAACAAATTAGTTAGTTTTTCCTCCTCATTTAATGGGTTCAGAGGAAGGCAGTGCAAGGCTGGCACTGTGGTTTTATGATATATTCACTGTCCCAGATACCTTCTACTGTTTCTGTTTGGAATCTTCAGACTATGCATGTCAGAAGATGATTCTCTACTTTTAGCATCCCATTATCATTCTGGAAAAGCTATATAGGAAAAGAGAAGGTGATGACAAATGACCATGAGACAATAGACAGCCTACTTTTAAAGGGGTTTCCTAAAGTCCGGTCTAGTGTCTACTGAGTTACATCTCATTGACAATAACTACTAAGGAAGTAACATAGCTTTCAGTAGGCACCTTCCCCTAAATAGGAGTTCTGCTTTTCCATAGAGAATATAAATATTGAATAGGTAATTACCAGTCTCTGCCACAGTATTCTGTAACTCTGCTGCACAATGGTAAAAAGATTTAATATATCCCAAATAAGTCAATCTAACTGAGTAGAAAAGACATAAAAGCATTCATTATTTCCACCCCTCCACAAAAGAAATAACATAGTTATTGATTAACTAAACTTCATTAAGTAAGTAATGAAACATGCACAAAGCATACTGTCTTATGAGCAGATATTAAACGATGAGGAAATGGAAAAACAGCTATGAACAGAAAACCATGAAGGTGTACATGACTGAAAATATACCTTGGAGTCCATATTACATTTAGAGTAAAAAGGGAATAACACTTGAGCTCAGTAAATTTACATAATGTAAACCACACTGTGCTTAAGAGATAAACTTTTCTGTACCCTAATGCTGCAGTGATGCAATTCTAAAGCACTGGAGGAACAAGAGGGCTTGGTAAGAAAATCTATGCATACCAAGAGGATCACCTGGATGATGAAAGAATAAATCTTTTAAATTAAAAAAAAATTGTTAAACTAATTCGAGTTGGCTAGACAGGGCATCTCCTAATCTACAATAAATTCAAGGTCATGAAAATAATGAATTCCAATGGTTCTAGAAAAGAAAATCTATACTAATGATTATAAGTGAAGGCTCAAACTGTCACTAAAACTTTTAATTAGTGACAGTTATTTAACCATGACAAGCAATACCACAACAGATTTTCATGTTTAATTGATCAATGACAGATCACTATGGTGAACATTCTGAAAGCCAATCAATTGGTAGCTGCCTCACATTTTGAAAGTCAGCTGATCTGTAGTAGATTAACTCTTCTCAACAAAATTTAAGAGGTAACTTCAATCCCTTTTTGCCTTTGAACTAACACAAATACACTTCTACAGCAGAAATCAACTGAGTCTTTCTTCAATAGATACCGCATTTCTAGAACAAACATTCTCCAAAATCTCTAAGTTTGGCTGGGTTCTGAAATAGGTATTTTCCAAGAAATGTGAAGGTATTTTCTTTTTGTTTTTATTTCAATCCACTCTTTGGTTGTGCTCTGGGTCAAAGCTACAGCAGAGTACATCAGGGATGATTCAGATCTTCACTACTGTTATTGACTTTCTTTGAAAAAGCTTTCATTTGCAGAGAGATCTAGTCTCACTGTTCAAATGTCATTCAGAATGACTTCACCATGTCTTTGTCTTTGAGTCATTTGTCTGAATCCTTTGTAGAGGCAGTGAGCATAAAGATGCGTTTTAAACTCAGAACAAGTGCCATTGAAAAGCTCTGTAAAAAACAAATGTAATGAATGATGATAGGTTTTACCATGATGTATTAATGTCTGAATATGGTGTTAGATTCTGTTGCTAATGTTTTATTTATAATTTTTGCATCAATATTCATTACTAAGCTTTGTGTATAATTTTCCTTTGGGGGTTCCATTCATCAGGTTTAGATATCAACTTTATGTATACTCTGGAACAATTTATGTGGCAATGCAATTTTCTAGCCTTGTTGCTAAATACTGCTAAATGTCCCCAATGAAATCATCTGAACTTGGTACATTTCTGTAGGGTTTACTTTAATAATTTTCCTTATATCTTCCACAGAAATTTTCTGGTTTTTTTCTCAATTTTAGTCAAATTTGACTACAATCCATGTAGTAAAAATCCATGTATTTTCCTTAAAAATTTATGCATTTCAGCAACATTTTTTTCATTATATTTTGAATTCTGGGTATATGCACAGAACGTGTAGTTTTGTTACATAGATATACATGTGCCATGGCGGTTTGCTGCACCCATCAACCCGTCATCCACATTAGGTATTTCTTCTAATGCAATCCCTCCCCTAGCATCCCAATCCCTGACAGACCCTAGTGTATGATGGTCCCCTCCCTGTGCCCATATATTCCCATTGTTCAACTCCCACTTATGAGTGAGAACAAGTGACGTTTGGTTTTCTGTTCTTGTGTTAGTTTGCTGGGAATGATGGTTTCCAGCTTCATCCATGTCCCTGCAAAAGACATGAACTCATCCTTTTCTATGGCTGCAAAGTATTCCATGTTGTATGCATGCCACATTTTCTTTATCCAGTCTATCACTGATGAGCATTTGGGTTGGTTCCAAGTCTTTGCTATTGTGACTAGTGCCCCAGTAAACATATGTGTGCATGTGTTTTCATAGTAGAATGATTTATAATCCTTTGGGTATATATCCATTAATGGGATTGCTGGGTCAAATGGTATTTCTGGTTCTAGATCCTTAAGGAATCATCACACTATCTTCCACATGGCTGAACAAATTTACACTCCCACCAAGAGGGTAAAAGCGTTCCTATTTCTCCACATCCTCTCCAGCATCTGTTGTTTCCTGACTTTTTAATGATCATGATTCTAACTGGTGTCAGATAGTATCTCATTGTGGTTTTGATTTGAATTTCTCTAATGACCAGTGATGATGAGCTTTTTTTCCTGAGTTTGTTGGCTGCATAAGTGTCTTATTTTGAGAAGTGTCTGTTCTTTGGGCAAAAATAAATGAAAAAATTTGAAAAAAACAGATCTTCAAAATAAAAGATTACAAAGGAAAACTAAACATTGCAAAGAAAATTAACAACAAGAGACATTTTATACAAATTCATTAAAAATGTTTTGAAAATTTTTGAAAATTTTGAAAATGCTTAATTAATTTGTGTAAAATGTCTGTTTTTGTTTTGTGTAAAATGTCTTTTTTTAAATTTTCTTTTGCAGTGTTTAGTTTTCCTTTGCAATCTTTTATTTTGAAGATCTGTTTTTTCTAATTTTTTTCATTTATTTTTGCCCATTTCATTAGTTTTTAATAAACATTTTGATTTATTGATTGCTCATTATCTTTTAATTTGTTGTCTCAATCTTGTGTTTCCCTTTTATTTACCTTATGCTTTTTCTACCTTGTTGAGTTGATTTGCATGTGCATTCTTAAATTTTCATTGATAATGCCCACCTCTTTAAAATGTATTCTATTGATATTAACTGTTTATATTGTCATATTTTACAAGTTTTACAATTTGGATTTATATTTTCCCTTTCATTTTGGAGATTTTCAATAGAAAGTTTTCAAATTTCCAGATGGAAAGGCTTTTTTGAATTTTTATTTTGAATTTCTAGTCTTCTTATATAATTTTATCAGAAACAACTTGTAATTTCTCTATGGCATGGAACTTGATGTTGTTTTAAGACGTAATGTTTGAACAATTTTTTGTTAAAGTTCTCTGAGTGTTTGAGCAGAAGATATACTCTTTCTCAAAGGGTAAAATGTTTGAGACATCACCTAAATTTTTATGTTAAGGATTATGCTATTTACAACTTGTATTTCCTCATTTTTGGTTGACTTGGTCTATATTTAACTGTGAGTGCTGTATTTAACTCTCTCATTAGTGTTTTCTATTTGTGTCTTCTTGGGTCTCCTGTAGTTTCTGTTTATGTAGATTATTATTATGTCACTTTATATGTAGATATTGGTAGTTGTTATACTTCATTGTGAATTGGGGCTTACACAATATTGAATCATCTTGTTTGGCATATTCAGTTCCTTTTTGTCCTGAGTTCCTTTGTCTGATATTTGGAATGCAACTTCTACTTTCTTGATATTCAAACATTTCTCCTAAGTACATATTTACCTCTTTATTTTTAGGCCTGAGTTCTTTTATTTTAGGCCTCTTTTAAACAGTTCAGAGCTGTGTTTGTGAGCCAATTTGAAAATCTTCTTTAAGTGAGTTAAACCCGTTTACATTAATTTATATGACTGAAACATTGTGTTCCAACTGCATCATCTTATTTTGTTATATTTATTGTATGTTTATTTTATGTATTATATTTCTTTCTTTATGTGATCTAATTCCTCAGATTTCTTAATTTATTTTAATTCCTTTTGATATGTAGATTGATGTTTAGATTGATTTTATTATTATGTATTATTTATTTTATGTTGTTTTCTTTTTTCTTCCAGGTACTCTAATTGAATATGTTATAGATTTTCATTACCCCTCATTATGTATGCATGTGGTGTTTTTGTTCAAGATTCTTTCCTGAGTTTGATGAATTTTTGTTTTATAGCTTTGTCTTTCATACATTTCTGTCCTGTTTTGAATGTGGATTTAAGATATTTCTCTTATATGGCAATTCTTCAAGTACATTTTATTCTCGTTGTAGTGTTGTGATGCAGTTGCCTTGATGCCTTGAATTTATATTTGGTGAAAGAAATTTCATAATTTGAAATGTTTTCTGAGTTTTTCTTCTTTCTGAATCATTGTATCGATGCTATCTTCCACTTTCTGTTCACGTCCCAATTTTATTTCCCCAGGGACCAGCAATAACAGTTATTTCACTCATACGAGAAAGAGTGGGTGTCTAACTAGCTTTCTTAGTTCAAGACTGCCCTCTTCCACTGGCATAGAAAAGTGCAGTTTCTTTAAATTTATTGTGTTCTTTTATTTGGGTAGGGAGGCAATGCTGTAATTTTGAATAATGGGCCCCAAATATTTTCGTGTTCTCATCCCTGGAACCTGTGAATATTACTTTATATGGTGAAACGGAGTTTTGTTGTTAAATTTAGAATCTTGAGATGTGGCAATTATCCTGGATTGTGAAAGTAGACCCAATATAATCGAAACAGTCTTTATAAAGAGGAAGCAGGAGGATCAGAGACAGAAGGCGATGCAATGATGGAAGAAGAGATTTGAGCGAAACACTTTGAAAATAAAGGAAAGGTGCATACGCCAAGGCCTTAGGCAACCACTGGAAGCTTAAAAAGGCCAGAAAGAGACTCTTCACTAGAGCCTTCAGAAAGAAGCAGTCTGGCTAACATCTTGACTTTAGCCCAGTGAAAATGATTTCAGACTTCTTGTTTTAGCTACCGAGATATGGTAATTTGTTATAGCAGCAGTAAAATAGAAAACTAATAAAGGGCGTGACTTATGAATTTATAATTTCCTTGTATTTCAGCAGGATCATTTATTTCTTATTTCTTTAAATTGTTGAGTGCTACAAGTGCAGGTTTGTTACATAGGTAAACTTGTCTCATGGTTGTTTGTTATACAGATTATTTCATCACCCAGTATTAAACGTAGTACCCATTAGTTATTTTTCCTGATCCTCTGCCTCCCCTCTCATTTCACCCTCTGCCCTCCAAAAGGCTCCAGTGTGTGTTGTTCCCCTGGATGTTTCCCTGGGTCATCATGATTTTGCTCAACTTACAAGTTAGAACATGTGGCATTTGGTTTTCGGTTCCTTTGTTAGTCTGCTAAGGATAATGGCCTCCAGCTATTTCTTTTCCAGATCTTTCTTTTTCTTTACCACCAAATCTCCAAGAGATGATTCCTCCTTCCGTGTTATCATCTTATCCTAAAGAAGTGGCGCCTTCTCAGCACAGGTCCTACAACCTTTCAAGATTCTCTCTTTTGATTCCTCAATAGCTATTGCTCTAATGTATCAGACATCAGGTTTGCTGTCAGTATTCTGCATTTGGCATGGGATCTGTCTTTCTGAAGTTATTGTATCTGTGTTCCATCACAGTCTGGAGCTGTTTCTGGTGAATTAGTGTGTTTATTTTCCATATGTACAGGTAGTTTGAAGTTCCTAGTACTGTCCATCTCACAGTTATGATGAAGATGAGAGTTTTAATTTTTTTGTGAGAATATTTGAATTGAGATTATACTGCCATCATTTTATAAACCAGAAACCAAAACTGTATCTACTGACTGCATACGAATGATGAGGATTTTGCTATTTTCCAAATTTACTCTCTTTAAATTAGGATTTTTGATATGTCTGTTATTATTTTTGTATTGGTTATATTTATTATTGTAGATGATATTCTTGAAACTCCATCAATGTTGGAAAAGTTTCTTTTGCTCTGGCCTTTGTCAGATAAGGATATTAGTGAGTAACACTAATTTTTTCTCCCTTTTCACTGCCCAAGTTCTTTCAGCTACACATCTACTTTCACTTTTACTTTTGCATTGCTATGATGATTTTCATTTACTTTTTGTTGTCCAATAACTTGCTTTTTCTTACTTAATCTGAAATTCATCTCCCAGTATATTTATATGATTTTTTAAATCTTTTTTGATATCGAGTTGTGAGTTAGAATTATATTTATTTATTTAGCAAATAATATGAGCCTGTCCTTCTAAAAGCACATTGTATCTAGGATCAAGGTCAAGTGGAAACTTTTATTATTCTTTTTAAGTCATGACGTGTTTCAGAAAGTTAATACTTCTTGTAATTACTTTTTCTAAATTCTTCATTTTTCTTATCACATCCTCATCTTTCCTTCAGCTCTTACATATTGGATTTTTGTGTCCCGTGCATTGTTCTTATTGCTTAATTCATTTATATATTTTTACAATAATTTTTAATTCATTTTTATTCATTTTTACAACAATTTTATGATTTTAATTGCACAGATGAAGAAACTTAAGTACAGTGGTATCGATGAACATAAGCTACAGAGTTCATGACTTTTTAATGAAGCCTACTATCCTGACGTTAAATCACATAATCTTTTCTTTTCAGTCCTCCTCACCCTTTACACTGACCCTCTCCCCGGAAAGCTCCCATTTAGAGCTCTCTCTCCTGCTGCTCCAATCTATAATGCTCACAGTACAGGCCTGCTGACACGTTGACCTGTGACTTCTTGCCTTCCTTACACTGCTCTTCTGGATTAGATCCAGAGCTAATCATTTGACAAGTGCTAAAGCAAATCTGCTGGCATCCAATCTGACTGGTCCGTGCCTAAGTTCTACAAACTGCCCCTGGTTTATTTCCTAGTTTTCCTGGGGTACATCCCAAAAAAGTTTCCTAAGATTAAGTACATATCAGGTGAAAGTATTGTCCACAATGTTTTAAGAACATCTTATGATATCTTAGCAATTAATTCACAGATGATTCAGATGTGGATGATAGGTGACATTTTTAAAATAATTTTTGAAGATGTTGTTACAGCGTCTAAGAAATCAGTTTCATGCCATATTTAGCTTTAAATCTGCTAAAACCACCATTTGTTTTTCCTGAATATCCTAATAGGAGAAAAACTAGACACAAGGGACTGATATTTTTTCTACTAATAGAAAAGCCTGAACTCTTTTTATAGACCTCAGTAAGATTAACACAGTTCATTAACTTATTTTCCTACAACAGTCTATAGATTACATAAACATTGAAATGTTTTGCAATTTAAATAAGACCCTTTTTGCACTTGTCTGATATATTAATAGCAATCTCATTTTACCATGTTCATGAGGTTACAGACTTTAAATATCTCTATCTTACCAGCATAATACTATTTTATTCTTAAGGTTTATCAAATACTTTTAAGACTATGGTTTTAACCAAGGTGACATTATAAGTTGAGGTGATGTTACAATACATATAAAGAGGTGTTTCAATTTGTATTAGAGAAGATACCAGTTAGAAAGCACCTCTAAATAAACCATTTTACTGTAAGGGAAAATTAATAACCTATTTCTTTTGTCTTCCGTAGACCTGAAAGTGATAAACAATACTATTCTTAATTTGAAAGGTTGCTTCATTTCACTGAGTAGAAGAATTTAATAATGCTGTTTTTCAAACACTCGTCTACCATGGAAATACTGTGAAGGAAAACTACTGTGAGTAAATTTGCTGAGAACATTTGTTAATTTTCTTGTGGTTTATTCCTTGATCCATTGTGTTCTACACTTGAGTATTGTTGACAGTCTGTGGAAAGATATGGTTCTTGTGTTCAGCATGATAAAATAAAAGCCTTCCTTTGGTATACAAATATATATATGCATACATTGAACCCTAATGCTATATGCAGTATCTTTTCTGGGACATTTATTTTTTTCCCCAAATGTTACCTCATTATGAAAATTTCCATTTCAAAGTAAAAAAAAAATTATACTGTCGCTGAAATATAAGTGCTTTGTCAGGAACACATTATGTAGTAAAAGTGCATTATTATATGTTCAAACAAACAAAATAGTAAACCCAGTAATTATTCACATATTTTAGAAGGAAGTAGTATTATGCATTTACCAAGATATTCAACTACAAAATCCAATATCACAGCATTTTATTTTACAAAGAGATGGCCCTTTGAGTATAGTGTTTGACAAACTGATCATCTCATTCGCCACAGTAGCATGCATCCAGACAATTAATGCTCAAACATATTTTCTAAGTAAAAAATGTTGGCAAACATTTCCAAAATTTTGTCTCCATTTGTTCATGTGAATGCTCTCTCTCAACAACACTTTTTCCATATTAAGAGTTTTACAAAATAGCTTAATCTGGAACATTAGTACCTTTGTGTACCAACATAGAGAATATATTTAACTAAATAGTTTTGGCTCACATCTGTAATCCCAGCACTTTGGGAAGCTGAGGGAGGCAGATCATGAGGTCAAGAGATCAAGACCATCGTGGCCAACATGGTGAAACCCCGTCTCTACAAAAATTAGCTGGGTGTGGTGGCATGCGCCTGCAATCTCAGCTACTCAGGTGGCTGAGGCAGGAGAATCGCTTGAATCTGGGAGGCAGAGGTTGCAGTGAGTTGAGATTGTGCTACTGCACTCCAGCCTGGCAACAGAAGACTCCATCTCAAAAAAAAAAGAAAAAGAAAGAAGAAAGAAAGAAAGAAGAAAGAAAGAAAGAAAGAAGAAAGAAAGAATTTCAATTATGCTTTTAAAAGAAGTGTTCTTTATAGTGTTGTTTAAATAGAAAATCTTTGTGTTTCAGAAGTGAGAAATCACTTGCTTTAGCAATGATTTATTAAATACAAACAATCGTATGTTAAATATCTACTAGAAAAAATGTTACTGTAGAATTTGATCATAAAAATGACTTTTATAATGTATAAGTATGTTTATTAGACTATACCTTTTTGTCTAATTACAAATACTTTGTTTTTTTGTTTTTTGATCTTTTGAGACAGGGTCTTGCTATGTTGCCCAAGCTGGAGTACAGTGGCAATTCACAGGTGTGATATTAGCACACTGTAGCCTAGAATTCCTGGACTCAAACAATCTTCCTGCCTCCGCCTTCTGAGTACCTGGCACTACAGGAGTGTGCAACCACACCAGCTCCCTAATTATAAGCATTTAAAAAATTATGAGGAAGTCTGAATATCTATCTTCTCTAAGTAGAAACTTAAAAAACAGATGTTACTGTACAACTCTTATGTGCGCTCTTAAGCTTTTGCCAAAGTATTTCCAATAAATAATTCACAAAGATATTAACTAGTTTGGTGAATTGTGTTACTTTAATATGCTAATAAACTCTCCTTTTTGCCGTGTAGAAAAATGAATCTTTTCTGGTCATAGAGATTGATATGGTTTGGCTGTGTCCCCACCCAAATCTCATCTTGAATTGTAGTTCCCATAATCACCATGTGCCATGGGAGGGACCCGTTTGGAAGTAATTGAATTATGGGGGCGGTTTCCCTGATGCTGATCTCATGATATTGAGTGAATCCTCACCAAATTTGTTGGTTTTATAACCATCTGTCATTTCCCTTCTGACACTCGTTCTCTCCCTTGCCACCCTGTGAAGAGGTGCCTTCTGCCATAATTGTAAGTTTGGTGAGGCCTCCCCAGTCATGCAGAACTGTGAGTGAATTAAACCTCTTTTCTTTATAAATTACCCAGTCTCAGGTATTTCTTCACAGCAGTATGAGAACAAACTAATACAGTAAATTGGTACCACAGAGAGTAGGGCACTGCTATTGAAGTGGGATACCTATCTTAATCCCTACATGGAACACGTAAAGGGGTTGGCTCATTCACTTATCCCACAGCTCTCAACCTGTCACAGGAGGGGAGATGCAGGTGAGTAGGTGCAGTGGCCAGGACAAGTGATTCTGGATGCCGGCAGAAGTAGAACTCTGTGCAGCCCCACAACAGCATCTAAGGGAATACCTGTGACTCCCACAGCACCAGAGGACATGTGATACAGTTTGCCCATTTAGCTTTGCCATCCATGGATGGCTTATGTGATTAAAAGCTCAGTGGAGGGTGAGGGTGATGGCCTTTTGCACACTTCCTTGGCACCTGAGCTTTTGTCTGACATCCAGGAGTAATCAGGCTGTGTGAATGAATTGAAGTGTGGTGAATGTGGAGGATTTTATTTAGCAGTGGAAGTGGCTCTCAGCAGGAAGGGGAGATGGAAAGGGAATGAAATGAAAAGGTGGTCTTTCCCTGGAGTTTGGCCATCCCTGGACAAACTCTTCTCCAAAGTCACACCATCAAGCTGTCCCTATGAAGTCAAGCTGCTTCTCTCTGACACCCAGCTGCTGCTTTTCTTCTCTCCTTCTCTGCCAGTGGAGCCTGGAGTTTTATAGGTACAGAATGGGAGGGGGTGGGGCGGGGAAGGCCAGAGTGGTTTTGGAAAAGGCAACATTCAGGCGGGAACACAAGAATGCATGTTCTCACTTTGGGCCATGGTCCCAGGCTTAGGGTGTGACTCTTGCCAGAGACCAACCTCTTCTACCCAGTATATACCTGCTTCCTGTCTGTGTCACCATAAAGATACCCAAATATGTGGAAGCAACTTTGGAACTGGGTAACAGGCAGAGGTTGGAATAGTTAGAAGGGCTCAGAAGAAGGCAGAAAGATGTAGGAAAGTTTGGAACTTCCTAGAGACTTGTTGAATGGTTTTTACCAATATGCTGATAGTGACATGGACAATGCAGTCCAGGCTAAGGTGGTCTCAAATGGAGATGAGTAACTTCTTGGAAACGGGAGTAAAGCTGACTCTTGCTATGCTTTAGCAAAGTTACTGGTGGCATTTTGTCCCTGCCTTAGAAATCTGTGGAATTTTGGACTTGAGTGAGATGATTCACGGTATCTGCTGGAAGAAATTTCTAAGCGGTAAAGCACTCAAGAGGAAACAAAGCATACAAGTTTGAAAAATTTGCAGCCTGATGATGTGATAGAAAAGAAAAACCCATTTTCTGGGGAAAAATTCAAGCCAGCTGCAGAAATTTGCATAACTAGGAGCCAAATGTTAATCACCAAGACAATGGGGAAAATGTCTCTAGAGTATGTCAGAGACCTTCATGGCAGCTCCTCCCATCACAGGCCCAGAGACCTAGGAAGGAAGAATGGTTTCCTGGGCTGGGTCCAGGGCCCCCAAGCTTTGTGCAGCCTCAGGACTTGGAGCCCTGCATCCCAGATGATCCATCCATAGATAAAAGGGGCCAAGGTACAGCTCAGGCCATTGCTTTGGAGAGTGCAAGCCCTAAGCCTTTGCAGCTTCCACATGGTGTTGGTCCTGCATGTGTTCAGAAGACAAGAATTGAGGTTTGGGAACCTCTGCCTAGATTTCAGAGGATGTATGAAAATGCCTGGATGTCTAGGCAGAAGTCTGTGCAGGGGTGGAGCCCTTATGGAGAACTTCTGGTAAGGTAGTGAAGAAGGAGAATTTGTGTAGGGGGTCCAGCCTTCTGCACAGAGATTCTCCTGGTAGGGTAGTGCAGAAGGACTCCCGCACACAAAGTCTCCACTAGGAAACTGCCTAGAGGAGCCATAAGAAGAGGGCCACTGTCCTCCAGAACCCAGAATGGTAGATCCATGGACAGCTTGCACAGCGTGCCTGGAAAAGCCACAGACACCCAACACTGGCCCATTAAAACAGCCATAAGGGGAAACTGTATTCTGAAAAGCCACAGGTCAGAATGCACAAGGCCATTGGAGCCCACCTCTTGCATCAGCATGACTTGGATGTGAGATGTGGAGTCAAAGGTGATTATTTTGGAACTTTAAGGTTTAATGACTATCCTCTTAGATTTTAGACTTGCATTGAGCCTGTATACCCTTTGTTTTGGCCAATTTATCTAAGTTTGAAGTGGTATATTTACCCAATGCCTGCGCCCCCATTGTATCTAGGAAGTAACTAACTCATTTTTTATTTTATAGGCTCATAGGCAGAAGGGATTTACCTTGTCTCAGATGAGACATTAGACTTGGACTTTGAGTTAATGCTGGGATGAGTTAAAGCTTTGGGAGACTGTTGGGAAGGCAGTATTGGTTTTGAAACGTGAGAACATGAGATTTGGGAGGGGCCAGGAGCAGAATGATATGGTTTCGCTGTGTCCCCAGTCAAATCTCGTCTTGAATTGTAGCTCCCTTTGTTCTCACATGTTGTGAGAGGGACTTGGTGGGAGGTATTTGAATCATGGGGGACGTTTCCCCCATGATGCTCTCATGATAGTGAGTTCTCACCAGATATGATGGTTTTATAAGAGTCTGGCATTTCCCCTGCTAGCACTCATTCTCTCTCCTGTTGCCCTGTGAAGAGATACCTTTCACCATGACAGTAAGTTTTATGAGGCCTCACCAGCCATGCAGAACTGTGAGTCACTTAAAGCTCTTTTCCTTATAAATTACAAAGTCTCGGGTATTTTTTCACAGCAGTGTGAGAACAAACTAATAGAGATATGGAGTAGGAATATTATATATCCCTCTTAAAATCTAATAATCACCAGGAAAATGCAATGATGAATATGCATACAAAATTTTTCACATATTTTCATATTTTCTGTGTTGATCATTAAGGATATGTTTGAAGGATATATTAGACATAGCACTATGGTGAACCTGAGAGTTAGTGAAGAAGAAAATAGATAATAATAGCTGTAGCCTATTTCTCTGAGCCTATAAAAAATAAACATTGTTGGGAATGAATGATAGCAGGCAATAGGCCTTGACTCGTTAAATGACTTTATGACACAGTGCAAGCTTTCTGTGGGGGTATGGAATAGGAATAATCTTCCTTGAATTATCTAATCAAAGTAGCCTCCCTGGAAAAAGTTGAAATTTAAAATTTTGTTCTACAATAGTTTATTAAATAATTTAAATTTGAAAATAATTGGTAAAAGTTGCTATAAAAAAGTTTTAGTGTGGTTTCATTCATCAAAGCTGAGAAAATCAGTAAAGATTCATTGCAACCTGTCTTTCGAGAAGTGAAAAGATTCGTGAAAATTGACTACAGTGACTGGAAAGTTAATTGTGAACAGGAACACAAGGCATAAAGACAATTGCAGAATGAATAAAATGTTTATTAGAAAATGTTGACAATACAAAGCTCTGTCCTTGTAGCTAACATTTCAACTTTTGGAAAATAGTCATTGTTTATTAAGGTTTTATGAACAGGTAAACAGTAGTATTGATATCAAATCTGATAGAGGCCTAGTTTAACAAAATAATTAGTATTCAAGATAGTCAAGGTTAAAAACAATGGCTTTTAGTAGAGAATACAGCTCATAATGCTTGAGAAATTTTCTTTGTGAATCCTAAGTTAGGACTATTTCAAAGAAATAAAGGGTTGATTAAGCATATTTCCCTATTGCCATCAAATATAATAATCTTTACAGCTTTCTGTGCAATTGTTATACAAGATCATTTACCCCCCAAAAAAACTAAGATCAGAAAGGAATAAGGAAAACATACAACCTTAACTTATTTTCTGCGCTTGATGTTTTTCTATAATTTTATCCTGTGCTATCTTTTTAAGAAAAATGACAATACATTTGCTCCTAAATCTATGCCAGTGTTTTTCTCTTGAAGAGTAAAGTATAGACAAGTATCTTGTTGGGTTGAACTTCCTGGATTTTATCCACTTCCATTCATCAATTGTTTCCTATATGAGGGAATAATTATGAAAAAAAATCCTGTGGGCTGAGTTTCTTACACATTATAGGTACATATGAAAACAATAAACAATGTGTGTGAAGTGTTTTGTAAACTTTGAAGTGCTGTACAAATTTGTTTCTTAGAAAATATAACCGGGGATGAGTTCTCTCACTTTCCTACACATTGCCATCTGTTTTGAAAAATATTTTCATGCCCTCTTTTGTGCCTTAATCAAGAAATCAAAATTTTGTTGGCATTTGGTTTCCATTAAGAATTTTTAATAGTAAATATTGTTTCAAGTGTGTAATAATATGTAACACTCTTCTAGTCTATTATGCTATTACAAATAGACAAAATTATAACATAAATCATTTGATTATTCTTAGTCATTGCTCAAAATATCCTGAAATTCTTCCTTGTATCGACAATTTAAGTAAATATTGCAAAGTTGAAGAGATTAATATATTTTAACAACCCTATTAATTCGCTAAGAATGTTCAGTAGAAAAGATAACTACATTCCCAATATCTTACAAGTTTTTAATGATTTTGTAGACAGAGATGATAAAATTTCTATAGACGATTTGTTTCTACAGAAAAACATAGAACAAATTGGTGATGATATTCAAAGATTTTACTCCTGCATGCATCTTTATTAGGATTTATTAATATCAGAGTCTCACATTTGTATAGTCAGCATTACCTTCATGTTAACTTCAAAGCTTTTACCAGGTTGGTGCAAAAGTAATTGCGGTTTTTGCTATTCCTTTAATGGCAAAAACCGCAATTACTTTTGCACCAACCTAATATTTTCAAAAAGAAGCAAAAAGTAGTCCAGTGTCATATTTTCTGCTCTGGGATTGAGGCTTTTGTATAATGGCACTGCTTAAGTGATATAAAAATAGCCACTCTGATACATAGTAAGGATAATATTTTGCTTATACATGATACTATATCCCATAGTCCCTACATAAGCATTGAGCCTTGTATCAGTCAGGTTTCTTTAAAGAAAAAGAAGTAATAGGATATGTATCCTATTTTAGAGAAAGAAAGAAATTTTTAAGAATTGACTTGCATGACTATGGGTACTGGCAAGTCAGAAATCTGTAGAGCAGCTGGCACGCTAGAAGGTAATGATTGATCTTAAGTCCAAAATCTACAGAATAGACCTACAGGCTGAGTACTCACACAGGATTTCTGTTGTAATCATAAGGCAGGATTATTTCTTGTCTAGGAAGCCTCAATTTTTGCTCTTAAGGCCTTGCACCAATTGGATAAAGCCTATCCACTTTAGTGAGAGTAATCTGCTTGACTTAAAGTCAACTGATTATAAATGTTAATTACATCTACAATATACCCTCACAGCAAATTCTTGACTAAGAGTTTCACCAAACAACTAGGCACAATAGCCCATTCAAATTGAAACACAAAATTAACCATCACAAATTCTAAAACGACCCAGTCAATATTTGACTTTTCTTTTACATTCTTACTCTTGAATTTAAAATATGGTGAACTATATTATTTAGGGTCCATGAAGGCATAACAATAATATATTACATTTTTATTTAAAATTGGAGCTAATGCTGGCTGGGCACGGTGGCTCATGCCTATAATCCTAGCACTTTGGGAGGCCGAGGCGGGTGGATTGCCTGAGCTCAGGAGGTCGAGGCCAGCCTGGGCAACACGGTAAAACCCAGTCTCTACTAAAATACAAAAAATTAGCCAAGAGTGGCAGCATATGCCTGTAGTCCCAACTACTCGGGAGGCTGAGGCAGGAGAATTGCTTGAACCTGGGAGATGGAGGCTGCAGTGAGCCAAGATTGCACCATTGCACTCCAGCCTGGGCAACAAAGTGAAACCCCATCTCTCCCAAATAAAAAATAAAATAAAATAAGATAAAAATATATAAAATTGTAGCTAATGTTTATTGGAACCTAACTGAAATAGTTATACCCAGTATTGATACATTATTAACTATTTGTTTCAAAATTGTGTGAAGTCACTAAACTAGGGCATGACGTGGACAGGTACCCACTGCTAAAGGAAATTATTTCTTATTTACCTTTCCATGACAGCATAAGTAAAGACATGTGCAATTCATCACATTATGCAAAGAAAAGCAATTACATGTACCAGTAGTTATGTTAACTTTTTATACACAAGACAAGTAAATGTTGCTTCCATTTGGCAGAAGTTATTCACCAGCTTGATAATTTCATGATTCATCTATTTCCCTTCAGAGCTTATTTTGTTATAATATTGGTAGATGTACATTTCAATCTTTCCTAGAAGGTAGTGTTTCAGAGATTTTTACTTCTATCTTTTCAATTCTTGCACAATACTTTTCTATTTCAGAAAAAAAAAATATATTGGTGAAAATCCAGCCAGAGAACCAAGCAGTAAAAGCAGTAACTGCTTCTCATGTGGCACCTAACAACCCATCACCCTCTTTCCTCAAATGTTATTTATGTAATCTTTTTATTCATCTCCCTTTTAACAACTCTCTTCCACCTTCCAGTGGAGATAAGACTTAAAATATGAGGACACATTAGATCTTCTTCAGTTTAGTTAAAGTCAAACTGAAGATTCAGAAATCTCTGTGAAGATTTTAGATTTTTCACTACTTGGACCGTGTCAAAATATGAGAAATTAAGTTGACAGTTTAAAGCCTTTTACAATATTTATAATTCCACTAGTTTTTTTCAGTGCCATCTTATTTACTATCATTTATAAAAGTCATTTGAATAGTTCTTTAGAAACCGTTAAAGATTTTAAATATGACAATATGACATCAAATCTCTCACTCCCCATTAGTCTTTTCTTTCTAAATAGATTCACTGTGGCTGTTTATAAACAGGTGACTTTCAACACTGAATAAATTTCATACACAGGCCAATACAGCCTAATATCTTGAGGACTTTTCAAAAATGATAAATGCACAAACTAATCCTTTGAATATCAGAAAATAGGGCCAATAAGTCCTGCTAATTTGCATATGATAAGTTTTTCTAATTACTTTTTAGTTTTTTCTTTTGAGACAGGATTTCACTCTGTCACCCAGGCTGGCATGTAGAGGCACAATCACAGCTCACTGTAACCGTAAACTCCTGGGCTCCAACAATTCTCCCACCTCAGCCTCTCAGGTAGCTAGGACTACAGATGCATGCCACCACACTCAGGTTTTATATTTTTTGTGTTTGGTAGAGATGAGGATCTCACTATGTTGCCCATATGGATCTTGAATGCCTGGCCTCAAGTAATCCTCATGTCTCAGCCCCCCAAATTGCTGGGATTATAGACATAAGCCACCATGCACCGATTAATTTCCATTCATTTATCTGCTTTTTTGTCAATTTTTTCAGGTCTTTTTTTCTCAGTTACCTATAATTTTAGGAGAAATTGACAAATAACATGATAATACTGTTCTATTTTAACATCATCATTAATATTCTTCTTTTCTGGACCATTGCTTTATTAGATTTCCCCCGGGTATGAGATCTTTGTAAATGTTTTTACTATAATCTTAAAAACCATTATAAACAATAAATTCATTATATATTTGATTTTCTACTTCAATGTGCTCTCTTAAATTATATGTAACTGTTTATATTCTTTTCTTCTCTTTGTTTCATTTTCAGAACGTCTATTACCCTTTCCTTCTATAGCAGCTTTTTGTTCAGTTACCTCTTTTTCAAAGGGAACTATAATTTAACCTACTCTTACTGTAATATCTTTTTATAATACAGCATCTTTCTAATTTTTTTAGATTTCCATACCTAATTTTTCCTTGTTAAACCTTAGTTCACTGAACTTTCTCTAATTGAAGTGAAATATCATTTCCCATAGCACTTAAAAGTAATATTCTACTATATTGAAACAAAGTAATTTCTGGTGCAAGGCTGATTTCAAAATTTGCAATAAAGATTTCATAATCATAAAAAAGTTTTTTATGTTTATATTTAATATAAACTTATTAGAGTGGTCTGTTTTGGTTGAATTCTATATTTTCTGGTTCATAAGGTCACTCAAAGTGAAATTTAATAATCTATTTGGTATAGTAGATTTAGCTGCATTTGTTATCTAAAAATACCTGATACATTATTAAATATAAAGTATTGTAAACAGCTTAAATAGCAGTCCAAATAAAGTATCTTCAGAAGTTGCTTGTGTTTCACGTGTTATTGTGTCAACTAAATGAGAGACAAGAACCATGTGGGTTATTTATTATGCCATTTATTCATTAAGCAATTATTTTTTCATTATATGCTGGGCCTTGGTCTGCATTTGGGACCCAAATGGGACACCAGACAAGGCTCCTAATTTCACAATGCAGTGTAGAAAGGCAAAATAATCAATAAAACATCAAATACGTGATTTAATGAAAAGAAAGTAGGGTGAAATAATAGAAAGTAACCAGGGGACTTCTGAGAGGAGGTGTTTAGGGAAGGCTTTTGGACCACATGACATTTGAGCTGAGGTTTTACTAATAAATAGGAAACTATCTTATAGGAGAGCTTCCCAGGTAGAGAGAAAGCTAGAATGAGAACTCTGTATCCCAAACAGCATGGCGTGATAAATCATCAGAAAACAAGCTGTGCAGTAGAAGCATAGAGACTTGAAGGCAGATGAGGTACCACACATTTGCCCTAGTTTTGTTATCTGAAGTGATATGTTCTCTCTTTCAAATGGCATTTCTTTTAATCGTTGGTTATAAGAAACATTTCCAGTTCATCAGTGTCTTTAGGTACCAGAGTAATACAGTAGTAATTGATGAAGGACAGTTGTTTAGCTTAATGGTCCTAAGAGCAATTTAAAGAGTCTTGCCTACCTTGTGAGAGTCTCTGGGTTCTGTCTTGCAAGCAAGAAGAATATGTGAGTGGCTGCAAGGGTCAGAAGAGAGGAAAAACTCTCAGGTTTGTAAAAGGAGGACATTTTCATAGGACGTAACTTAAGCTATATGAACCTAACATCATAGTAGGATCTGTACAATGCAGCAGATGCAGCAGAGACCAATACCCAATACCCTTGTCATGCACAACACCCTTGTCATGCACAAGACAATCTATATCTGAGAAGTGGCCAGCAGAATACACTCCGGAAAATCCACCTCCTACATTACTAAATGTTGCTTTAATAAGTGAACTTATGCTTGAAAACTGAAATTCCCTTGGGAGAAAGAAATTAGGGAAAATAAAAAGATTCCTGAACTAGATAAGTATTCGCCTGGGTAAGTATTCAACTGGGAATTGATTCACCTTAAGTCAGCAAGACATGTTCCAATCGTAAGTTGATACTGGGGGAACTAGAACTAACCTAAGTTAAATTGTAGGAAGCTAAGGTTGCATACTTGCATATCCAAAATTATAGCTATTAAAATATTTAACTTTTTCTCTCGCCTATGGGCAGGACCGGTGACTTCAACTAACAGAATAAGACACGGTTGATGGGATGTCATTCTTGTAATAGATTATGTTATATGTCAAAGAATTTCACTCTCGTGATTGTTTTCAATAGGTAACTTTTTGTTTGTTTGTTTCTTTGTTTTTTGAGATGGAGTCTCACTCTGTCACCCAGGCTGGAGCGGAGTGCAGTGTCTCAATCTCGGCTCACTGCAACCTCCCCCTCCTGGGTTCAAGTGATTCTCCTGCCTCAGCCACCCAAGTAGCTGATATTACAGGCTCCCACCACCACTAAAAATTTTTGTATTTTTAGTAGAGACGGGGTTTTGCCATGTTGGCCAGGCTGGTCTCAAACTCCTGACCTCAGGCGATCTGCCTACCTTGGCCTCCCAAAGTATTGAGATTACGGGTGTGAGGCATCAAGCCCTACCTCAATAGGTAACTTTATATGGCAAAGGTTGTGCGATGTCATTCTCATGATTATGTTACATTATATAAGACTTTATCTTGGCAGAGTAGAGTCAGAAGGACTCTCTTCGTGACTTTGATGAAGTAAATGGCCATGCTGGAGAAGCCCTTGTGGTACGGAACTGCAAGTGGCCTTTAAATAATTGCAAGCACCCAAGTGATGTCAGCAAGGTGGCAGACCGGGAAGTCTCAGCCTCCACTCCCCTCTAAGTTCAACTAGCAACTAGCAACTAGCAACAGATTAGAGCACGCTTTTGAAAATCTCAGCACTTGGAAACAAGCCTGAGATACTCGTGTGGTACACAGAACTGAATGAAGTCTGAGTTAGTAAGGTAAGAATGGTTTCACTACAACTGCGCCTGTACCCCCACCAAGCCAGCACAATGTCAGATAGAGGGGATCTTCCTGGGCCCACAGTTTCTCCATGAGGAAAGAAGAATTGAGAAAGTCATCCAGCTTCCCTAGCATTCTGAGACTCTTGTCACGAGTCCCACTCTAGTTTCACCTCACACGGGGAACACTGGAGGAAATGGCATAGATAGATCACCCCTCCTAGCCATGTACAAACAAAAGAAGGCAGAGGTCATAGTGACCAGCATGCAGATCTTAGTGGTAGCTCTGTGGCTCTGTGTTTCTGCCATCTGTAGCCCGGAATCAGAGACATCACCCTACCTCATAGCCTACAGCAAAACTGAGTGGTGGCCTTCAAAAGCACGATGGGAAGTGCAACCTAGCTGAGTCCCCACATTGCTAGTCTCCCTGCCCAGCCTCAGATCCCACCCTAATGACCTTGCCTAGGTAGGAAGACTAACACCTCTGCACATTTCAAAGAAGCAGAGGGGTTATGCCTCTTGACCCAGGAGGTCAAGCAGCCACTCAACTCAACTTAAAGCCCACCCCACAGCTCCACCCCGAGAATAAGGCAATGCGCAATTGCACATTCTTATTCTTTCATCCTTCATATTATTATTTACAATTGCAAATTATAAGACACAATTAATTAGATTGAAATATAGATAATTGAATATTTCAGTAAAATATCCTTATTTATCTCACAGAATGACCCATAATAAAGGCGGATGATGTGTCCTCACCTTTTGTAACCAAACCAGATACCTAAAAATAAGTTAATCGACACTAAAGAGCATAATAATTAAATGATAAAATAATTCATCTATAAGTATAAAATTTAAATATTTTTAGATATGTTGGTATCTAATGGCTTTTTAAATCATTTTTATTTTTTCTATTAAAATTTTGCCAGATTGAATGAAAAGAGAATCTACTGTATTTTCACTTACATCAGCATTACTTAAACATCCTATAAATAGAAGCAAGTTTTTTATTGTTTAAATTCTGCATAAAATGCAAGACTGCTATATTATTTTCAGAAAGATTGAAAGAATCTCAAAGAATAAGCCGAATCTCTTAAAACTGCTACCAAATTCCCAGTTCGAATGCAGAGAATATTTTTGAGTCTAATTTTTATCTGACTTTCTTCAGTAACGTTATCATGGCCATATTAATTCATTCAAATTGACAGAGTCTATACTCAAAGATATAATATAATGCAATAGAAAAAAGTAATGTAGCCAAAATTTCAATATTTTAGAGTCCAAGAAACATGCTTTCATAGCTACCTAGTGGAATGATTAGAGATATTTTCCAATTTCTCTGAGGCAGAGTTTACTTTTTTAACGGGAAATAAAATAATGTTTGTATTTTCTTATTTTTGGTAAGAAATACATACAATATTCCTGTCATATAGTTGGTACACAAAAAAATGACAGTTGGTATCATTAAATATAAACATCACTGATTAGGAAAACAAGGTGTCAATTCATGATGAGTTGAGAAGACCTAACATAATTTTCTAACCCTAATTAGAGAATAAACATTGAACACGTAGAAAACCAAAAAATTATATTTAATGATACTCTTCCTTATTGCTTTATTTTTTCTTCTCTAGTATCTATTCACTTATACTTTCTTATTCTGTAATTACATAATTCTGAAAAGTTAAGCTTCTACATATTGGTACTACATAGCTGCCCGATGAAGAAGAAAAATGTCAGCTCTTCTGTCACTCAAAAAACACAATATATAGAAGCTAAAGAAATCTTTTTTAGCTCCATTGAGATTAAAAAAACTAGTATATTAAGCAGTTCATCACTAGGAGAAGGAATCTGAGCACTATTCCTATTTCTAACTCAAGTGACGTGCATGATTCTGGAAAAAAAAACACCTCATTCATCAGGTACACCATGTAAAAATGTATGTAAAAATAAATGTGTTGGTTGATGTAGTCTTTCTTATTAACTTTAAATATTTTTCACACAAAATGAAAGGATTTTAAGCAACATCATATACAATTTAGGTTGGATGAGAATTTCCTTATTGTAGCAGTAATCAAACATTAGAATGACATATAAAATATACTTTGACTGTCTCTCACAGCAGATTAGCATCTAAATTGGCAGCAGTTAATTACATAAGTTTATGTTAAATAATTTTCCAAAATCATGTCTACCTATAGCATTACAAATGTTCAATAATTTTTAAAAATAAATTACACATGCTCATTTATAGGCACTTTAGTTACTTAGACTACAAATACTAATAAAAATTAGCTTCTGAGAGAACTATTCACTTCTTCTCTTTCCCATTATAAAGGATGTAAAGCAAAACCTATTAGAACAGTTAGTTAAACAAGAACTGATTTTAAGTTGTTTGTTTATTTTCTAAACACTGACAGCTGTCATTGGGAATAGGAAAGGTACTAAAATCGTATGGCTGACACATGTTTAGACAAAAGCCTAGATATCACCAATTTTAGATTTTCTCTTTAATGTACAGTTAGAGTTGCAACAGTAGCTTAGTGTTTGTCTTCAGTGCATTCTGTATTTAGCAATGCTTATATAAATACAGTGTTCAATCTTTTTTTTTTCCAACTAAGGTGTGCACATATGATAAGAAACTAATTTTTGTATATGCCTCTGTCCTCATTTGCTGAGGGCTATTCATGATCGACTATAATCAAATGTAAGCCTGTCACAAATTAAACACATAGTATTGTAGTATTTAAAAATGTAATATTGTAATATTTAAACATGCAGTATTGTAGTATTGCAGTCAGCCTTAACAGAAAGCCTCATGCACAAAAGCATGTTTTTATGTATTTATTTGCTTTAATAAAGCTTTGAAATTACAGATCTTTCGACTCTTGTATTCAATATATACAAGACTTTATAAGGATTATTTTCACAATCATAAAGAAGTAGAGGAGTAGAATTGATGGCTTTATTATGTTCAGCTAAATCTCGCTTTTTTTCTAATTAAAAAAACACTCCATTACCCTGTCAGCTAGGTTGCATGTCAAACACAAGTCAATTTAGTAATTATATTTTTTAAAATAAACTATTAATTCATCAAATATGTAGAGTAGTTCATATGGCATAAGCATTATGCTAGGCACTCTGAACAGCATAAACTAGAATTGTATACCAAGTGACTGTATCTTTCAAAATTAAAAATGATAAATTGGTTTTAAAACCAAAACGTTGGAGAGTTAAACAGCAGCTGATTCACAGTAATGGATATATTGAAGGAGTTCTTCAACAAAGAAAATCATTCCAGATTTAACCATAGAAGGAAAGGAAGGAGAGAAGAGAAGGAAGGAAGGAGAGAAGAGAAGGAAGGAAGGAGGAAGGAAGGAAGGAAGGAAGGATGGAGGGAGGGAGAGAGGGAGGGAAGGAAGGAAGGAAGGAAGGAAGGAAGGAAGGAAGGAAGGAAGGAAGGAAGGAAAGGAGGAACAAAGGAAGGGGAAAAGAGAAGGAAGGAAGAAGGAAGGAAGGAAAGAAGGAAGGCAGGAAGGAAGGAGGGAGGGAGGGAGGGAGGGAAGGAAGGAAGGAAGGAAGGAGGGAAGAAAAGGAAGGAAAGGCAATAAAGGGTTGAATATGCGATTAAATCTAATATGGGGGTAAATAGATGGTTAGACCTATTTGCTAATAATAATAATGACTTCTAGAGTTTTAATATATTTTAGAATTAAATTACATAGCCACAATAACTGAAAAAGACAGAAATGAGGATAATCAGAGTTAATGTTTCCAAAGTAATGCTCTTTAATTTTAATGTGCATAAAATACACTCGGAATTCTTATAAAAGTCCAGGATCTGATATAGTAAGTCTAGGGTGAGGCCTGAGCATTCTGCAGTTTTAGCAAGCACCCAGGTGATACCAATACTATTTGTGTGTGGATAAACTTTGTGGCGCATGGGTCTGTTTTATCATCATCTGGAATATAGTTACTATATTATTGAATACAATAATTTAAGTAAGTTAACATTGCATATTGTAATCCCCAAGATACTCTCAAAATAGTGGTTATAGAATGTATAAATAACAAAATAACAAAGGGGAGAATATTTAACAGAAATCCTAATTAACTCTAAATAAGGTCAAAAAAGGAGAGAAAATTGAGTATGGAACAAGTGACACAAGCAATAACAAACAGTAAGATTGTAGCTTTAAGCCCAAACACAGGTAAATGGACAAAACACTCTAATAAAGACAAAGATTTTTAGGCTGGATTTTAAAACAATGCCCTGTTATATTCTTTTAAGAGACATCTCTTAATTATAATGCAATTTTCAAACTGTAAACCTAAGGAAAAAGATACAAAATAACCAACTAATAGAAAGAAAATTAAATTTAAAGCAAAGGTCATTACTAACAATAAGGAGCAATAATTTCTTAATGATATAGGAGCCAGTCCACTAGGGAGATACACAAATTTTAACATCTAAAATCATATTCTAAATATAAATAAGTTAAGAATTAAGAGAGCTAAAAGGACACATATGTAAATGTACAACTTGGTGTGGGCTAATATATCCTTTTCAATAACTGAGAAAACAAGAGAGATAGATGTAGACTATTTGAAAAAGTTAATGTGACTTCACCTAATTGACTTATATGAATGCTTCACTCACAAATCTCAGGATGAAAATTATTTTCTGTGTTTTGGAATATTTATATACATTGGCACACTGCACGTTCAAATAGCAAACGTTAGCAAACTTCAAGATCATGCAGAACACAAGAAAACTAAGCAAGAAAAAAGTAAGATAACTCAAAAATCTCTAAATGTTTGGCAAATAACCGATATAGTTCTAACCCACTCATCAAAGAGAACTTCCAGTGGAAATTTTTTAAAAAGTTTCAGAACAATCAAAAGTTGTGGGATCTAGCTGAAGCTATGATTAAAAAGAAACTTGTACCTTTAAAAACGTACATTAGAAAATAGTTAAAACCATAAAACAATAAGGTAAGAAATAACTAATAGAAAAAAATGTCTAAGGTTGGGAAACAAATTGTAAAGAAGCACCAAGAGAAAAAAAGAAAAATATATTTTATGTTATGAATATAAAAAGGATAGCACCAGAAATTCTGGAAGATACTAAATTTAATGAGAGAATATACGTAAATTTCTGCCAATAAGTTTGAAACTTTAAATGAAAAGAAAAACATTTCTTTAAAAAATACAGAAATTGCCCAAACTAACAAAGGAAGAAATTTTAAAAATATATTAGACCTTTATTTATTAATGAATTTAATAATTCGATTTCTTTTCACCAAGTAAACACCATGACCAGAGGGCTCCACTAGTAAATCCTTACATTTAATAAAGTAAAAACCTAAACGCAGAGAATAGGAAAGTAAGAATGACTTATACTCTCTGAGAATAGGAAAAAGAGAATCTATTTTCCATCTTGTTTCAAAAAGCTGCATAACAGCCATCTCAAATGAAGCGATATTACAAGAAAAAATATTATATGCCAATCTTACTCATGAATGTTAAATTATAAATGAGTTTTTAGCAACTAAATCCAGCAATATTTTTTAAAGTAAGATAATCAATTTAAATCAAACTATATTTGTTCAAGGAATGCAAACTCGTTTAACTAGGCAAGAATGTTTGTTTGTATCACTTTCACTCAACCTCGTATTGGAAGGCCAGAAAAAGAAACGTAAGTCACGAAAACTGAAAAATAAAAAGTAACACTGTCTTTCTTCATAAATGACATGATTGTGTACATTAAAAATTTAAAGATGTCATAAAAATACTATTGAATTGCAGCAAAGTCTCAGGATTCAAACTTAATTGATGAAGAATAAGAAAAGGAAATGGTATATGCTGAATGAAGTACATTTAATTAGTATTTATTTTTAAATTGTTAGTAGAAGAAATGGAAAAATGGCACCGATCAAATATTGCAGGACTGTTAATATTGATGCCAAATGATTAAGGCAATGTTGACATCATTTTATGAATATAAGTGTCTGGTAGATTGAAACATACTAGGCATTCACGATTTCTTCCAAAATTCATAATTTCTTTTCATAATTTATTTGTAATTTCTTTTCATACTTCTTTTGTCATCTAACTTCATATTCCTTTATTCTTTCTCCATTAGACTAATTCTGCCTAAGGGTATATTCAAGTTAGCTATATATTTTCACAAAAGATTCAACATACATTATAATGCCTCAAATGTAAGTAAATTAAAATAAAAACATAAAAGTGGAAACGTTGCAAACAGAACTATAAGCCTAAGAAAGTATGAGCATAATGATTTTCTTACATCATCACCCGTAACATCCATAAATGTACTCTATCAAATATTATATGTATTTGATCGATACTCGGAAAATAACAAATGCCTTTTAAGTGATAGCCTTTTTGTCATAATCCAGGCTGATTCTCCAATCTAGGAAATTCAGTGCTTGTCTAGTCTCATCAGGAATGTTTCATGAGAAGACATTTCTAAGGCCAGTTGGTAATGTTATTTTTCATGAACTATTTATTAAATTGACGTATAACATTTTCAAAGCACAGGACAATCTCTGCCAGTTTTCTTAATCTGTAAGTGCCAGGCCATTTGTGCATATTAGTTTTGTATCATTTTATTTATTTTCTAGAGATTCTAAAGATACTGTTCTCTGAAGCTGCTCCCTATGGCATGACATTCAATGTTCCCCAACAGCGTGGAAATGTTCTGTGTGCTGCAAAGTGTTTTATACCACATCCTAAATACTTTAGTCTCTCTCAAAATTCTATTTTTCTAGAAACTTCTCTGAAATAGTTATGACAGGAATAAAAGTAAGGGGAAAATCGTCCTCCGTGGTTTGTAAAAATTCTGCCATTTTTTTTTTTTTTAATTAAATAATCTCCTCCCCTCCACTACGGGACTTGGGCATTCCAAAAAGAAAAAATAGTCACATAATTCCGTATTTGTTCAATGCCCTCATATCAACATTTGTCAGATGGCTGAATTTCCTCCTTACCCTCAAGTTACCATATATACTACCTCAACAGCAGTGGCCCAAAGATGTGACTGCTCCAGTGTACCCACCAAATACCTATACCTCTATACTACGTTGTTGAAAATCGTTGTCATCCATCTGCAAGTGTTCTTTTGATCTCTACCCCTAATTTGCTTTTCTCCCCAGGCAATTGGTTAGTGAGCTGCACTAATAAATCTTGCCTATGGGTTACGAAGGGGAATGTGAGTCTTGGTATTCTTTTTAGGTTATACTACTCTTAACCGGATCTCTGGTTTTTAGATATCACCACTGACCTCCAGCCAGTGGTTAAGTATTATGGGTCTAAATCTTCCCATCACAGATGATTGGGATAAACTCGATTAGCATTATAATTAATACAGGAGCTGCAATTCTAGGGCCAGCCTTCATTTAGTTAAGTGGGTGGTTCTGTTCATTATGCCAACTCTCCCTATTCTATCTTGAATCACATGCATTGCTCTTAATTTAATGGCACCTGAAAAATTCTCCTAAATTCTTAACTTACCAAATACTGGGCCCCTGGTCCCTGAGCATGCTGAAATGACGCCATCATTAATCCATACTTTTGGAGTGGACAAACAATCCTAAATATGCAGCAATGGCTATACTGAGTTCCTCTTCTTTCTTCTTATAGAACTGTCTTTTTTTTTTTTGGAGTCTGGCTCTGTTGCCCAGGCTGGAGTGCAAGCTCTGCCTCCCAGCTTCATGCCATTCTCCTGCCTCAGCCTCCCGAGTAGCTGGGACTACAGGCGACCGCCACCATGCCTGGCTAACTTTTTTGTATTTTGTGGTAGAGACGGGGTTTCACCGTGTTAGCCAGGATGGTCTCGATCTCCTGACCTCGTGATCCACCCGCCTCAGCCTCCCAAAGTGCTGGAATTACAGGCGTGAGCCACTGCGCCTGGCAAGAACTGTCAGTTTTAATCACACGTTTAAGGCCTTGGAAAGTAACATCCTATTTTGAATTTGAGAAAGCGATTCAAATAACACTTTTAAAATGTGTATATTATTTTCACATGTGTTTGGTAGCTTTAACATTTATGTTGATGCTATATTACTTATATTTTCTTTTTGCATCATGCCTTCTAAATATAAACTCCAGCAGAAGTTACTGATATGCAGATCTGTTTATGTTACCACTTTTCTTATTTCATTAACTCTAACCTCTTCAACGTGACATTCAATGCCCACTTTCATTTGACATCGTCTTAGTCTTTCAGTTTTGCAAAGTGATTAAGTCAAGGAGCTAAAACATCTGAGTTCAAGTATAGATCTTCTCTTAGTAAGTTCGGATTGCTATAACAATTTCCAAAAACTAGATGGTTTGAACAGCAAACATTCATTTCTCAAAGTGCTGGAGGCCGGAAGTCCATGTTCAGGGTGTATGCTTAGGTTCTGGTGAATACCCTCTTCCAGACAGTAGACTTCTCTTTGTATCCCCAAAAAGAAGATGGTAGACAAAGAACTGAAGAGCTCTCTGGACCCTGTTATTAGGGAATTAGTTCCATCCCTGAAGGATCTACCCTTATGACCTAATTACCTGCCAAAGGCCCCACCTCCTAATACCAACATATTGGGGGTAAGGATTTCAACACATGAATTTGTGGGGTAGGAGGGACACAAACATTCAGTCCATAACATATCTTCTATTTTACTAGATCTGAGACAAGTTACATACAAGTAAATGAAATTATTCAATAATAGAATTGTTCATATTAAATAACTTCTGAATATTCCTACTTTCTTTGTGCTTACTTATTCATTCCAAACAGATTTTACTTTCAGTCCATTTCCATGCTACACTTATGCCACTCTCCATTCTTGCTTTCCCTCATATCTCCCTCAATCTAACTTTTACACGATGTGTATGTGCAAATAATCTATGAATTTCTAAAGTCAATCTACAGTAATATTTCCCTTGAGTTTCTAAAACAATTATTTGAACAGTATTTTATATTATATACTAATATCTTGGAGTTAATATCCAAGTAATTGAAACTCTTGATGCAAGTAATACAGATGTATTCAGGAGGGGTAATTCTAATTTTATGAGCACTCAAATTTTGCTTTAAATAAAAAGTTCCCCAAGAGTGAAGACTTATTATTGCATCTTTTTAGCGCCCATGACAGAGCAGAGCACTTATGAAATACTTAATAGGCATTGTAAGTAAATAATTAGTTACAATGGATAACTTAATAATTGGCACACAGAAATTTTTAAGCAATATGGTAATGTGAGTCTTATGAATATATATTTGTTAACTATGTTTCCTGTTCTTTCTGTACCTTTGGCTACCATAATTTAAAAAGTTTATGCTTTACTATTTGTAGTGTATGAACACAACTTAGATATCTATATGAAGACATTATATCAAGGAGACATTTATAAATTACAATTGTGATCTGGAAGCAAGGTCACAAAAATACAGCTTCACTACCATTCAACTGTGTATAATTTCTTTATTTTGTTTACAATGCACCTGGACATCCATCAAAGCATGTGTCTAGTACTAAGGTAGAAAAACTCACCTGAATGTTTACTTTGGCTTAAAGTTGAATCAATGCGATAATTTTAAAAGATCCACTCATTCTTTCTTAAATGAAAGAGTATTGATACCCTTTACAATTCACCCTTACATCTGTTTCTTCTCCCAATGGCCTCTGAGAGTGCTATGGTCTGAATATGTCTCCCCAAAATTCATGTTGAAATGTATTCACCAATGTGATATTATTAAGAGGTGGGGCTTTTAGGAGGTGATTAAGTCATGAGGGCAGTGTCCTTATGTATTAGTCAGGGTTCCCTACAGGGACAGAACTAATAGGATAGATGTATATATAAAGGGTAGTTTATTAAGGGAGTATTGATTCATACGACCACAAGATGAGGTCCCACAATAGGCCATCTGCAAGCTGAGGAGCAAGAACACCTGTCTGAGTCCCAAAGCTGAAGAAACTGGAGTCCAATGTTCGAGGGCAGGAAGCATCCAGCATGGGACAGAGATGTAGCCCAGCAGACTAAACCAGCCTAGTCTCTCCACATTCTTCTGCCTGCTTTTATTCTGGCCACACTGGCAATTGATTAGACTGTGCCTGCCCAGATTGAGAGTGGGTCTTCCTTTCCCAGTCCACTGACTCAAATGTTAATCTCCTTTGGCAACACCCTCACAGACACACCCAGGAACAATACTTCCTATCCTTCAATCCAATCAAGTTGACACTCAGTATTACCATTACACCTCATTAGTGGTATTAATTACCATATAAAACAGGTGCAAGAGAGCTATTCACCCCGTTTTTTCCCTTCTGCCATGTGAAGCTGCACCAACAAGCCACCATCTTTGAAGAAGAGATTAGGTCCTCACCAAATACCAAAGCTTCCAGTGCTTAGACCTTGGCCTTCCCAGCCTACAGAGCTGTGAGAAATAAATTTCTATGGTTTATAAATTACCTAGTCTAAGGCATTCTGTTATAGCAGCATTATGGGACTCAGACAGGGACTCTGGGGTGACAGATACGGAGCTATGCATCTTTATGAGTTAGAATAAGGGAGACTTTATACTGGGCTTTGGTGACGTGCTGCTTGCATCAGCCGGTTTGCTTGACAATATCACTTGTCCATTTGCCATTGATTTTTCTGCCATTTTCTAATGTGGAAATCTAAAAACAATATATTTGTAGTCTCTTTTAATTTTATGTATTTGCTTTTTATTCCGTAAATGTTCCCTTCCAGACTTGATGTTCTCCTCCAGAACTGAATTAACTGGTTTCAGATATCAAAATCTGTAACTGTTTTTTTCTATCCATCCCAGTGGCCCAGAGGTGCCCCAGCCTCCACTGCAGGGTCACCCCAGTCTGTCCACATGACACCGCCACAGGCCTAATGGCTCTTAGCCCAGTACTCAGTGTCACGAACAAACATTTATTTTGGCTCAGGAGAGTTAACCCTGAAACTCTACCTTGGTCTAATCTCATCTGGATTGCATCCTAGATTAACATAGAGAAGCTTGAAATGTGGATTCTTTTCATAATTTTGAGAAGTTGGAGGAGAATGCTAGACCACTGTACGTGCTTACTCCTCTCCTCATTTCCCCAAACATACTTTGCTCCTCTCAATCCAGAGTAGAAACGTAGAAATTCGGGATCTGCCTGATTATCTAATCTCTTATTTCTCTCTTCTTTCACTTTCATGACATTCCCTGGAGACAATGAAGAATTGTGCCCTCTTTGAATGCCCTAAAACATCCCCTCTTTCCATCTCAGCTAAAATTTAAGAGGGTACTAGAGTGTTCTCCTGCACTATGTACTTCTGTGCACTTAATACTATCAGCTGAGTGATAATTGAGGTACTAAGTGGGGAAAAATTAAATTTGAGAGATCCTTTCTTAAAACAATATCTGGATTGAAAATGTATACAATTGTATAATTTTTTTAATATCAGAAGCTAAATATTACTAATATGCCTATTTCACTCTACATTACCTCTATCACAAGTTCCAATCTCCTCTTGCTTCTTGCCCAGTAATATCTCATCCTCACAGATGGGTACCCTGATATTAATACAAAAGCCCTGTACACTTTACACAGAAGGACAATGACAGTAAAATATATATTAATATATTGTATGAATAATTTGCATTAAGTATTATAACCAGTTTAGAAAAATGACTATAACTGCATTACCTCTTGCTACCTTTTCTATTTAAGGTATAAAATATCTTCATACATATATATATAGAGAGAGAGAGATCTAGAAGTCTTATTTAAATTTATAACTATGTGAGCTATAAAAAGAATTTTGACATGTACTTTTTAAAACTAGAAGTCGCTCAATACTATTCTTGTGCATGTAGAACCAATTGTCTTCAGATTTTGATATATTTATTCTTAATAGAATGTTATTACAGTTATTAACTATTTTCTTTTCTGATTCTCTATGTATAAATTTGAAATAAATTATCTAATTGGTATTGATCTTTTTAAAAATCATATAAATATTTTATATTCTTCATTTAAATTCCAAGTCATCGCATGTTCTATTTTAAACCTCTATTTACATAAAATATTATGTTCTTAATTAAATTGCTATGAATCTATATTACTGAGTCCTAATGCACTTGCAGACAAGGTTTTTATACTTTATAAATCTATGTATAGGTGTTGCTGCTCAAAATGAAAATATAATACAGCAAGTGTAATGTCTTCATTTAAAAGCTATCTGAATTTTTTTCAATATATTATTTGGATGCCAACTTTCGGATCACAAATTCAATGTTGAGATTCCTTTTCAAGTTTTTACTATAATTAATAGTGACCTTGTGAATGCCATGTCCCTGCAACTGTGCAGGCAGGCAGGCAGGCAGGCAGTCATTATCCAGTTGGTAGTCCAAATGGATTAATTGTCAAGGGAGTATGGAATTCAGCATTTCCTTCTGCAGGGGCTGTTTGTTTCAACTTGGGCTTAAAGCACACTTCTAGTCTCAAGGAACATTTATAAAAGAATTGGGCCAGGTGTGGTGGCTCATGCCTGTAATCCCAGCACTTTGAGAGGCCGAGGCAGTAGGATTGCTTGAGGTCAGGAGTTCAAGACCAGACTGACCAACATGGTGAAACGCTGTCTCTACTAAAAATACTAAATTAGCCAATTAGGAAACCGAGGTAGGAGAATCGCTTGAACCCGGGAGGCGGAGGTTGCAGTGAGCCGAGATGGCGCCATTGCACTCCAGCCTGGGTGACAGAGCAAGACTCCGTCTAAAAAAAAAAAATTAAAAAAAAAAGTAGAATTGAAATAATGTTATAAATCAGAGGTCAGAAAACTATGGCCTATGGTCCAAACATGGTGCATCATCTGTTTTTGTAAATACATTTTATTGAAACACAGCCACACCGATTTATTTATGTATTGTCAATGACTGCTTTTGTCCTTTCATAGTAGTGTCAAGTCATTGCAACAGAAACCCTACGGTTTACAAAGTTGAAAATACCTACTACTTGTCCCTTCACAAGAAAAGTTTGTCAAAGCATATCCTAAATTAGATAGATTGTAACTATTTAAAAGTATATCAGTTCAGAAATGAAATGAGTGACCTTGTGATGTAAAATAATTATTACATGGCATTTAACACGTGTCACCTATGATGAATAATTTTGCTATATTAACTAATCAAATCATCACAATAATTTAATGAGACAGTCAGGGGGCAGAACGGGGATTTAAATTAAAAAAATATATATCTGTATATCTGACTTCAGAGTCTGCTGTTAACTGGCAATTTATACCAGCCCCTGTAAATGGTAAATTTCTCATTATTGGAGATGTTCAGCCAGTTTAATGAAAGCTTGTCAGAGATTGTAAGAAAACAAAGTCCTTTTAAGGTCATCTTCCACAGTACAATCCCAATAATCTGTCATATCCAAATCAACACAAAGCAATGCAGAGAAAAAAAAGTATTTGATTTCAAGAAGATTTACTGAGAGTTTTGTGATTCAATAAAAATGAGATATTCTTAAAATTAGAAAATAAACTAAGTATTCTAAAAGTCAAGTGTTTGAGCTTTTAACCCCCAAAAAACAAGAAAAAAAAATCAGTTCCAATGAAGAGATGGAGTACGAAAAGAATTTTTCCACAGTTCGCTTGGTCTCTGACTTACTAATGACTATTACTGTTATGTGGAATCTTCCAACATAAAGTCATTAAAACAATAAAATCTGACTTATTGGCACCTGTTGCTGTTAGCCAAAAACAAATATCCTAGTAATATGCAGGATTATTTATGGTTCAGACACGTTGAGGATGCATTTATGTCTGAGATCAACTCACTCTGTTTTTCCAATTAGACTTATACCAAAGTCCTCATGGAAGAACCCTTCCTTCCAGTCCCTATCCTGCCCAAGTTACTGTCAGAAGAGATGTTTAGAATGCTGGATCACAAAATTCATCCCCTTCTGACTCACTGTCTTTCTTAGGAAAGGAGATCTAGAATGGCAAGATGGTCTCATTCCCTCTTTCCTGGTCTCCACGTAGTTCCAAGTCCAGTCCTCACTCTCCTCCTGCTCCATCCCTTGCTTTTTTCTACCTATCCCAGTGGCCCAGAGGTCTCCCAACCTCCACTACAGGGTCACTCCGGTCTGTCCACATGACACTGCCACAGGCCTGTGTGCATCTGACTCTCCTTCTCTGCTGCTATGGAAAGATGATTAAGCCTGAAATGAGAGGACCTGATACCAGCCTGATTCTTAATGATTCAGTGTGTGTCCATGCAGTGAATAGCGGCTCACTTCTTTTTACTTACTTTCATTTTCCCCATTAGAAACAAGACATAATAACAGCAGCTTTGTATGATTTGGAGAAGATAAACGCAAAGGTTCTGTAAAACTAGCATAGACAACTGTCATGTATTATTTGGTATTCGGTGTATATTTGTTCAGTCTGAAACTAAACGACCAACTAATGCTGAGAAAAGTTATATACAAAGTCACTTCACATCTAAAAAAATATATTATTTAGAGTCTAATGGAGAAGATAATCTTAGGTCATAAGATTTGATTTTTTTCCAATAGATTTTGGATGAAACTAAACCTCTTGCCTGTATGCATATTTGTCTCACATTTGTATGTGCATAACATTATTTTCTATTGCATCTAACAGCACCATATGATTTTCCCAAATATTTTTATAATAGTTACTTGAAGTCATGAAGCAGAGTTGTGGAATGCTGGAGAAAAAACAGTTAAGATCAGACAAAGTCAATCCTGAGCCAAAAGCAATGGACTGACTCATTTCAAGTGAATGTGTATTTCAGCAGAGGCTGGAACCCAAAATGTAACAGAATCTAAAAATAATGATGATCAAAAATTGTGCACAGTGTTGGCTTCTAGTTATAATTCGGTCTTTTTGGACACATTGATCTTTAAATAATAAGGTATGGGGCTTACTGTTACCATATGTTTCTTTTAAATTTTCAAAAAATATATCAAGTTAACTTCTCCTTCCATCCGTGGACAAGATGTAGCTATTCTGAGTCAAACAATATTTCAACCATATGATCTTCTTTTGATGCTGCGTAATTCACTAAAGGATTAAAAAGAATGGTAGGTATATTTTATTTTCAACATCATCCTCTTTTCATTTATCACAAAAATTAGTAGAATAATGGAATAACCCAAAGTCCTTTTGCTTTGGAGCATCTCAAAAACAAATATACAATGTAGGCTCTGACTGATATGCAGACTTTGCTGGCACTATGCATTATTAGTGTTCTACTACTAAAAAAGGCAGTCAGGAACGAGTAGGTATCACATATTTTTGTACTTTATAAATACTCACTTTATTTTCATAAGTAATAACCTTATAAATATAAACTATTAGCACCAAAGCTGGAATTTTTAAAGAAATTGTGCTAAGGAAAATTAGCTCTTATGAGGGTAAGCTTAGGCAGATAAATGAAATCTCTTTGAGAATTTTTACCAGGTATTTTACTTTGAAATTATGCTCCTATTAGGCATAAGAAAATAATATCTCTGCCTAGTTAACATACTAGCAGAAGACTTTTATATCATTGTCAATTCAATTATATGCAGCATTTTTTAATGTTTATCATTAATACTGGCACTTCACAAACATTAATTCAACTGTCATAGACCGTCAGATATCTATCAATTCTTTCATTACAATGAATTTATACTAATTTATATGATACATTCATTAAAGCATGAAACTAGTCCATAAATTTAGTTATGAAATTATTTTCTAAATATTATGTTAGGATATGTTCAGAGATACATGTTTAGTATTTCTTTTAAAAACTGTTATAAACACAGTTTTTTTATGACATTTCTTTGGTTTAGATTATTTTCACCCTCCAACTCCCATTTCAGGTTTGTTGTTGTTGTTGTTTGTGGTTTTGTTTTGTTTTGTGAGACAGGTTCTCTGTCACCCGGGCAGGAGTGCAGTGGTGTGAACTCGGTTCACTGCCAACTCCACCTCCCAGGTTCAAGCAATTTGCATACCTAAGCCTCCCAAGTAGCTGGGATTAAAGCGCCCATCACCATGCCTGGATAATTTTTGTATTTTTAGTAGAGACGGGGTTTTGCCATGTTGGCCAGGCTGGTCATGAACTCCTGACCTCAAATGATCCACCCACCTCAGCCTCCCAATGTGCTGGGATTACAGGCACGAGCTACTGTGCCCAGACTCAACACCCATATTTTAACCGGTTATTTTACCTGTAGTCCGAAACAAAGTATTCACAATAATATACAAATAGCACAGATGCTCCTCAACTTATAGTGAGGTTATGTCCAAATAAATCCATAGCAGTTTGAACACATCAAGTCAAAAATGCAGTTAATGTAGCTAACCTACTGAACATCAATTATAGCCTAGCCTATCCTCGCTTAAATATACTCAGAACTCTTATATTAGTTTACATTGAACAAAATCATCTACAACAAAGCCTATTTTAAATAAAGTTTGTAATATCTCATGTAATTTATTGATTACTGTAATGAAAGTGAAAAACAAAATGGCCGTACAGATATTCAAAGCACAGTTTTGACTGAATGTATATAGCTTTTGTAGCATCATAAAGTCAAAAATTTTTTAGTTAAACCATCATAAGTCACGGACTGTCTGTACATTGAAAGCAATAGAATTTACACTTTAAAGATTTCGTGTTATTTTATTATAGTATAATATTTCTGACTAATTATGTCTCTATGAGCAAGTAATATCATTATATCAGAGAATTCTATGGCAGATGTTTTCTAGTAAGACCTATGTATTAACTAGTTAAATATATATTTTATAAAATTCTTACCCCTTTGGCTTCTCATATGACTTTTACTTGGATCTACAGAAATCTCCCACCTGCAGGCTCAAACCAGAACTGTTCCTGTCTGAAATGGGAAATATATCAGCAGCCTCAGTTTCTCAATCTTATAGAATTTAGTCTTATCATCAGTTCTGGCATTTCATGGGCAATGACTGTCAGCTTCTTTATAACTCCTACCACTATCACCTGCTACCCCCATTAACTTTTGTCCCAAGAGCCCAGGTTATGATTTATACAGAAAAACTAATATGTTATTGAAACCCAGACATTCTCAAACTCTGCTTCCTCAGTAGGGGAACCTAATATTCTTATCGTGAGAGTTTCAAAAGATATGCATCGCAATCATGTTTATTTCGTGCAAACATAGTTCCCTGGCTCTGAGATATGTGGAAAATCACTGTACTAACTTTATAAGTTTTCCATTATTTTAAAACTGTTCTAAAATTTCCATTAACCTAAAACTGTTCTAAAACTATTTTTTAAATGAAGCTCCCTGGGTTCTATAATACATCTGGTAAATTATAATTCCTAAAAGTGGCATGATGGGGAGTTCATTTTAATAAACACCTTAACTGATTCTTATGTACACCAGAGTTTCTGTACTACTCTCTTCAGTATTGTCCAATTGGCTGACTAATCCACCTTCAAGGAGAAACTGGAACCCAAGCTGCTATTATTATCACCCACTGTCTACCATTGATGTTCTTGTTCTTTGTCTACTGAGGGTAATAACTTTCTAAGCATAGAAATTAGCCTGGAAGTACTTGTAGGCAGGTCAACATACCAAGTAGACCTCCTGGATTAAGTAATTTGGCATAAACACCAAACTCCCTTCATCAGGTTCAACTTGAAGTCCTGGACTCGTCATCCCTCCCTTGCTAACTCCCTTTTCTTAGATCATCAAATGTCTCCTCCCACTGACACGTTCCTGAGTTAGAATGGAGGCAAGAAAGAGAATGATGAACTCTGTTTTGGAAAGCAAAAAATGCATCACCAAAACAAAATTCTAAAAAATAAGCACAGCGGTGTAGTCAATGAGAGTGTTTAATATGTTTCTTATGGCTTTCTAGACTCAGAATTCTATTATTTAATATTTATACTATTTTCATATATTTATATACTACTTATTTATTTTTAAATAACTTTTACATTAAATAACCTCAAAATACAAATGTTAATTACCAGTTATCTAGTTGTACTGACTGATCAACTATATCAAAATTGCTGAATCCACTCATCAGAATTTGTAAGATAAAATTTGTCACATTAGCTTTGCGTGAAGGATTCTTATGAAATCCTGAAAATAATTTTGAGAAAATAACCAGATCACTATTAAGTCTTTTAAAAATAGTCTTTACCACTCTTTTCTTTCACAGGAGCTGAAAAAATAAAATTAGTATTATTTTAAGGCACAAATTGGCCACCTAATACTTCAACCTCTGATTTACTCATTAAGATTATTTTCCATACTTTTCAATTTCTATATGTAGCAGTCGTCTCCGGAATAATTGCAGAGAGTTATGTTTGTAATAAATTTCTTAAATTACTTGATTTCAATTTGGTTTGCTTTTACAAGATTTAAATTAAATTAATGAAGAGGAAGTGTCTCTGTGTGCCTAAGTAGAATAAAAGCCGAAATATTAAAACAACATGTCAAAACCTGAGTCACATCATCCAGTGCTGGGAAGCTGGTATCAGGCAGCCTGAATCCCTGTGCTGCTTTTTTCCAGTGGGGACCAAATCAGAAACAACCAGTCATTGTGGAGTATTGTTTAAAAATTAATGTGCTGAAGATTTTCTGATTCGCATTTATTATCCACTGACCTGTTCTCAATGGATTTCACAAAGAGAAGCAAAACTAATTACCTCAGGCCAGGCTGTCTGGAAAATAGTGACATGATGATTTAGAGGGAAGGATTCGTTCTTTAGAGGTCTTTTGGAATAGCGTATTTTTTTAAAGTTAAATATGACACTTTTTCAATAATCAAACTTTTGCATTTGAGCTAATGCACCATCATTTCTTTGAATTAAAAAGTCAGTGCTAAACAATGAAGAGCTTTGTGTACTAAATATTAGTAACATTAGTTTACTTCATATTAAGTGATTGTAGCATACTTGAAAAGAGACTTGCACAATACAGGAGATTACGTGGGAGTGCTTTAGAAATGAAGAGAGAAAATAATATGATAACTCATCAAGAAGTCTTAGAGCACAGGAGGTCATCACTTAATGTTGTTGATAGGTTCTTGGAAACTGCAACGTTAAGCAATATGTAGCAGGCACTCAAATAAAGTAATTTCATTATGAAGTTGATGAGAAAAAAAAATTATTTCTTTTATACGTCGTTTTACCTAAAGTCATAGTCTCCAAGAATCTACTGACAACATTGTGAGGACTTATGCATATGTGAATTTGGTGCATTCTGGAAAACTGTAGAAGTCACAAGACCTTAGAGAAAAATAACTAAAATAAAAAGGGGAATCTATAAAATGATTATACACTTATGACCACAAAAGTAAAGCTAATCAAAAACACGGTAGAAGTTTGACCAAGCAGGCAATATAATATCCACTCCCAGAAGCCCTAATTATGAAGTGCTCTTGTGGTTAGGGAATAATCATATGAAAATTAGTAAAGAGGAGCTAGAGGTGGAACTTTAGTGATCCAAGTGGTTCCACTTTGGGTAAGGTCTAGAAGAGTTTGGAAGAGAATTATATTGTCCAGGCATATCTCATTTTATTGTGCTTCACTTTGTGGTGCTTGGCAGGTATTGCATTTTTTACAAATTGAAGATTTGTGGCAACCCTACATTAATCAAGTCTATCGGTACCATTTTTCCAACAGCATGTGCTCACTTTATGTCTGTGTGTCACATTGGGGTAATTCTCACAATATTACACAATTTTTATGATTCTTAATCTGTTTTGGTAATCTGTGATTAGTGAACTTTAATGTTATTATTGCAATTGTTTTAGAATGCCACAATGCACACCCATATAAGAGGGGAAACTTACTTGATAAATGTTTGTGTGTCGACTGCTCCACTAACTGGCCACTACCCCACCTCTCTCTCTCTCTCTCCTTGGGCCTCCCTATTCCCTGAGACTCAGCAATATTGACATTAGGCCGATAAATAACCCCGCAATGGCCTATTAATGTTCAAGTGAAAGGAAGAGTTGTACATCTTTCACTCTAAATTAAAAAAAAGAAATGATTAATCTTAGTGAGGAAAGCATGTCAAGAGCTGAGATAGGCCAGAAATTAGGCCTCCTGTGTCAGTTAGTCATGTTATGAATGCCAAGGAAAAGCTCTTGAAGGAAATTAAAACAGCTACTTCAGTGAACACATGAACACTAAGGAGGTGAAATAACCGTAGGGCTGATACAGAGAAAGTTTTATTGGTCTGATAGAAGATCAGACCGGCCACAACCTTCCCTTACACCAAAGACTAATCCAGAGCACTCTATAGATCTTAAATTTTATGAAGGCCGAGGAAGATAAGGAAACTGCAAAATATAATAAAGGTTTAAATCTAGCAGAATTTGGTTCACAAAGTTTAAGAAAATAACCTGTCTTCAAAACATAACAGTGCAAGGTGAAGCAGCAAGAGCTGCTGTAGAAGCTACAGCAAGTTATCCAGAAGATCTAGTCAGGATCATTGATGAAAGTGGCTACACTACACAACAGGTTACCAATGAAGGCAAAATAGTCTTACACTGAAAGAAGATACCATTTAGAACTTTCATAACTAGAGAGAAGTCAATGTCTGACTTCCAAGCTTCCAAGGACAGGCTTATTCTCTTGCTAGGGGCTAATAAAGCTGGTGACATTAAATCGAAGCCAATGTTCATTTACCACTCAGAAAATCCTATGGCCCTTAAGAATTGTTTTAAACCTACTCTGCCTGTCCTCTATAAATGGAATAATAAAACCTGGATGATAACACATCTGTTTACTGCATGGTTTACTGAGATTTTAAGCCCAATGTTGAGATGTAGTGCTCAGAAAGGAAGCTTCCTTTCAAAATATTACTGCTCATTGACAATGCGCCTAATTACCCAGGAGCTCTGATGAAGATGTACAAGAACATTAATGTTTTATGCCTGCTAACACAACATTCATTAGGCAGCCGAGGGACCAAGAAGTAATTTTGACTTTCAAGTCTTATTATTTAAGAATTTTATTTTATAAGGCTGTAGCTTCCATAGGTAAATTATTCCAATGAATCTGAGCAAAATAAATTGAAAACCTTATGGAAAGAATTCCCAATTCTAAATGTCATTAAGAACATTTGTTTTCCATGGGAGGAGGTGAAAATATCAACATTAACAGGACTTTGAAAGAAGTTGATTTCAATGCTCATAGATGACTTTCAGGGGTTCTAGTCTTTGTTGGAGGAAGTAACTGCAGATGTGGTGGAAATAGCAAGAGAATCAGAATTAGAAGTGGAGCCTGAAGATGTGACAGAACAGCTTCAATTTTATGATACAATTTTAATGAATAAGTTGGTTGCTTCTTATGGATGTGCAAAGAAAGTGGTTTCTTAGGAAGGAACCTATTCCTGGTGAAGATGATGTGAACATCATTCTAATGACAACAAGGAATTTAGAAACATTATATAAGCCTAGTTGATAATGTAGTGGCAGACTTTAAGAGGATTTACTTCAATTTTGACAGAAGTTCTACTGTAGGTAAAATGATATCAAACAACATCACATGCTACAGATAAATTGTTCTTGAAAGGAGGGGGTCAATCAATGTGGCAAACTGCATTGCTATCTCATTTGAAAAAATGGCTCAGCTAGAAGACATAATAATACTTGTCCAGAAAAAAATCATTGTATTAAATTTGTTTTTATAGTTGTATGAAATTTTTTATACTTCTTGTCAAATTGGGTATCATAAATAAGAGCCCAGGACCAGATGGTTTCACAGCTGAATTCTACCAGAAATACAAAGAGGAGGTGGTACCATTCCTTCTAAAAATATTTCAAGCAATTGAAATGGAGGGACTCCTCCCTAACTCATTTTATGAGGCCAGAAACATCCTGATACCAAAACCAGGAAGAGACACAGAAAAAAAAAAAAAAAAAAAAAAAAAAAACTTGAGGCTAATATCCCTGGTGAACATCAATACAAAAATCTTCAACAAAATACTGGCAAACCTAATCCAGCAGCACATCAAAAAACTTATCCACCACAATCAAGCTGGTTTCATCCCTGGGATGCAAGGCTGGTTCAACATATGAAAATCAATAAACATAATCCATCACATAAACAGAACCAATGACAAAACCACAGATTATCTCAATAGATGCAGAAAAGGCCTTTGATAAAATCCAATATCCCTTCATGTTAAAAACTCTCAATAAACTAGGTATTGATGGAGCCTATCTCAAAATTATAAGAGCTATTTATGACAAACCCACAGCCAATATAATATTGGATGGGCAAAAAGCTGGAACATTCCCTCCGAAAACTGGTACAAGACAAAGATGCCCTTTCTCACCACTCCTATTCAACATAGTATTGGAAGTTCTGGCCAAGGCAATCAGGCAAGAGAAAAAAATAAAGGTATTTGAATAGGAACGGAGGAAGTCAAATTGTCTCTGTTTGCGGACGACATGATTTTATATTTAGAAAACCCCATCATCTCTGCCCTGAAACTCCTTAAACTGATAAGCAGTTTCAGCAAAGTTTCAGGATACAAAATTAATGTGCAAAAGTCACAAGCATTCCTATACACCAACAGTAGATAATCAGAGAGCCAAATCATGAATGAACTCCCTTTTGCAATTGATACAAATATAATAAAGTACCTAGGAATACAGCTAATAAGGGATGTGAAAGACCTCTTCAAAGAGAACTACAAACCACTGCTCAAGGAAATAAGAGAGGACACAAACAAATGGAAAAACATTCCATCCTCATGGATAGGAAGGGTCAATATCGTGAAAATGGCCATACTTCCCAAAGTAATTTATAGATTCAGTGCTATTCACATCAAACTACCACTAACATTCTTCACAGAATTAGAAAAAACTATTTTAAATTTCATATGGAATCAAAGAAGACCCGTATAGCCCAGACAATCCAAAGCAAAAAGAACAAAACTGGAGGCATCAGGCAACCTGATTTCTAACTATACTACAAGGCTACAGTTACCAAAACAGCATGGTACTCTACCAAAACAGACACGTAGTCCAATGGAGCAGAACAGAGACCTCAGAAATAACACCACACATCTACAACCAACTGATCTTTGACAAACCTGACAAAAACAGGCAATGAGGAAAGGATATCCTATTCATTAAATGCTGCTGGGAAAACTGGTTAGCCATACGCAGAAAACTGAAACTGGACCCTTCCCTTACACCTTATACAAAAATTAACTCAAGATGGATTGACAACTTAAATGTAAAACCCCAAACCATAAAAATCCTAGAAGAAAACCTAGGCAATACCATTCAGGACATAGGAATGGGCAAAGAGTTCATGACCAAAATGCCAAAAGCAATTGTAACAAGGGACAAAATAGACAAATGGGATCTAATTAAACTAAAGAGCTTTTGCACAGCAAAAGAAACTATCATCGGAATGAACAGGCAACCTAGAGAACGGGAGAAAATTTTTGCAATCTATCCATTTGACAAAGGTCTTATATCCAGAATTTATAAGGACCTTAAACAAATTTACAAGAAAAAAACAAAGAGCCCCATCAAAAAGTAGGCAAAGGATATGAACAGATACTTCTCAAAAGATGATATTTGACCATGTGCGGTGGCTCACGCCTGTAATCCCAGCACTTTGGGAGGCAGCGGTGGGCAGATCGTGAGGTCAGGAGTTCGAGAACAGCCTGACAAACATAGTGAAACCCCAACTCTATTAAAAATACAAAAATTAGCCAGGCATGGTGGCACGTGCCTGTAATCCCAGCTACTCAGGAGTCTGAGGCAGGAGAATCGCTTGAACCTGGGAGACAGAGGTTGCAGTGAGCCGAGACTGCACCATTGCACTCCACCCTGGGCAAGAGTCCGTCTCAAAAAAATAAAAAAGAAACAAAAAAAAGACATCTATGTGGCCAAAAAACATGAAAAAAAAAGCTCAACATCACTGATCATCAGATAAATTCAAATCAAAACCACAATAAGATACTATCTCATGCCAGTCAGAATGGTGATTATCAAAAAGTCAGGAAACAATAGATGCTAACAAGGCTGTGGAGAAAAAGGAAGGCTTTTACACTGTTGGGGATGTAAATTAGTTCAACAATTGCGGAAGACAGTATGACAATTTTTCAAGGATCTAAAACAATAAATACCATTTGACCCAGCAATCCCATTACTGTGTATATACCCAAAGGAATATAAATCATTCTACAATAAAGACACATGCACATGTATGTTTATTGCAGCACTATTTACAATAGCAAAGATATGGAACCAACCCAAATGTCCATCAATGATAGACTGGATAAAGAAAATATGGTACATATATACTATGGAATTCTATTAAGCCATAAAAAGGAATGAGATCATGTCCTTCGCAGGGACATGGATGAAGCTAGAAACTATCATTCTCAGCAAACTAACACAGGAACAGAAAACCAAACATCACATGTTCTCAGTCATAAGTAGGAGTTGTACAATGAGAATACACGGACAGAAAGAGGGGAAACACAAACACCAGAGCCTGTCGGGGGGTGGGGGGTGAGGTTAGGAACTTAGAGGATGGGTCAATAGGTGCAACAAACCACCATGGCACATGTAAACCTATATAAGAAACCTGCACGTTCTGCATGGGTATCCCACTTTCTTTTAATAGAAGAAATAGAGAAAAAAAAGGTTATCATTATTTCTTCCTTGTTCATTTCTGAATATTAACTACCACAGAAGAGACTCTCTCGTTTGCAAACCGTTACTCAAAATACTTTTGTAGAGTCTTACTTGACACCCTACTGTAGAGTCCACCACCCCCTGTATCTATTATCTGATAACCTTGACTTAATATTTCTATTACTAAAATTATCACATTACATTATAATTGTAGATGTGCTCTCCATACAGTTTTTAGTTGAATGCCAAATAGTTAAATGTCAAAATCAATATTTAGAATAGGCCAACTAACACCATTCTACATTGAACTTATGGGAATTTCAGAAAAATCTGAAAATGTTCCTGAAAATGTAATTACAATTACAGTTTTACTATTAAAAATGTTAAAAGTCGGTTCTAAGTGTTTTAATATTAAGTTAGAAAAAAGAATTTCTCCACTCACTTTCAACTGTGGATATTGGGTATGCAAAAGTTTTGGAGTAACTGTGCCAATATAGGCTATTCTGTGGATAGTGACATTGCCACTAAATTTTAAAGTTTTCAGTTATTTAGGTAAATATTTCAATTCCTGTGAGGTCATAACATCAGTTCCTCAAATGGAAGTTTTTCTCACTGATTAAAGAAAATTCTGCATATTTTCAAAACTGTCTTCACATATTATTTTATTGGGAATATTTTTATTTAGTTGTTGCCTTACACTTACCTAAGGTAATTTTTTTTCACTCTTGGACTTAGCAATCTAGCAATGGAGATATTTAATTGGTTTCTGTATAACAAACCTCTAAATTCCCACCTGTACCTCAGGTTTCATTCCATGCACACTCATTTCAGCATGTTATGTGAAGCAAAACGTTGGAAGATTTTTGTTTTTATAGCAAGCATAATATAAGAAATACTTCTGTCCTCAAGTCATACCAGTTTGGTTATTTCTTTAGCAGATTCTAATAAACTGTTCTTTATAAGCAAGCTGTCTTGTATGTTAGTACTGTCATTGATGTAATACAGTGTTAAAGCTTTCTTACGTTAATCTTTTTTAAAAGTGTTATATCTTCAATTCCATCTTGTTTGAACATCTGATATCTGGCAAAGCAGTTCCGTTATCTTTCTCATGTCATGTAGATTATTTTTGGATAAGGTACAGTGATAACATGAAATCACTATTTTTCTGCTTAAGGGCAGTATTTCTGTTATGTTTTTTTGTGCTATAATTAGTTTTCCAACACATACTAAAGGACGTGAACTAAATATCCATCATCTGCTTATTCCCATGTCACTCACAGTCTTCACCACATTTGTTTCATTGTCAGTCACAACTATGTGACATTTTGGTTACTGATTTCCCATTCCATAAATAGGTCACCAGATTCACTCAGTTGTTAGCTTTGTGAGACCCAGAAAATTCTCAAGCAGAAGAATAATTAAAATCTTCATTGGTTCAGCATACTCAAACTTAAAGATTTATGGTTATATATTTATATCTAAATATGTAATTATAAAAATGAGAAAAGTACTTATTCAATAATATCGCAAACTTTTTTGTTGGTGTATACAACAGAAATAAGTCAAGAACAAGCTTTTTGGCAACATGTCTTCTAGGCAGAATTCTGTTGCTTAGAATTTACAGCTTGAATAAAAATAAAAACTCCTTGATATTCTTTCACAGAAAATGCTTGACATTCTATTGCATTCATTTTAATTAGAATTTCCTCCAAATTTTTGCCTCTATAGGCTTAAAATAATTATTTAAAAAAACTTGGAGTCTACAGCTCCCAGCATGAGTGACGCAGAAGACGGGTGATTTCAGCATTTCCAACCGAAATACCGGGTTCATCTCACTGGGGCTTGTCAGACAGTGGGGACAGGAGAGTGGGTGCAGCTCACCAAGCATGAGCTGAAGCAGGGCAAGGCATCCACTCACCCGGGAAGCGCAAGGGGTCAGGGAATTTCCTATCCTAGCCAAGGGAAGCAGTGACAGCCTGCACCTGGAAAATTGGGTCACTCCCACCCTAATACTGCACTTTTCCAATGGTCTTAACAAAAGGCACACCAGGAGATTGTATCCCGTGCTGGGCTCGGAGGGTCCCACACCCATGGAGCCTCACTCATTGCTAGTACAGCAGCCTGAGACCAAACTGAAAGGCCACAGTAAGGCTGGGGGAGGAGCGCCCTCCATTGCTTAGCTTGAGCAGGTAAACAAAGCGGCTGGGAAGCTCAAACTGTGTGGAGCCCACCACAACTCAAGGAGGCCTGCTTGCCTCTGTAGGCTCCACCTCTGGGGGCAGAGCATAGCCAAACAAAAGGCAGCAGAAACCTCTGCAGACTTAAATGTCCTTGTCTGACAGCTTTGAAGTGAGTAGTGGTTCTCCCAGCATGGAGTTTGAGATCTGAGAATGGACAGACTGCCTCCTCAAGCGGGTCCCTGACCCACGAGTAGCCTAACTCAGAAGCACCCTCCAGTAGGGGCAGACTGACACCTCACACAGCCAGGTACCCCTCTGAGACCAAGCTTCCAGAGGAACGATCAGACAGCAACATTTGCCGTTCAGCAATATTCACCGTTCTGCAGCCTCCTCCACTGCTGATACCCAGGCAAACAGGGTCTGGAGTGGACCTCCAGCAAACTCCAACAGACCTGCAGCTGAGGGTCCTGACTGTTAGAAGGAAAACTAACAAACAGAAAGGACATTCACACCAAAACTCCATCTGTACATCACCATCATCAAAGACCAAAGGTAGATAAAACCACAAAGATGGGGAAAAAACAGAGCAGAAAAGCTGAAAATTCTAAAAATCAGAGCACCTCTCTCCCTCCAAAGGAATACATCTCCTCGCCAGCAGCAGAACAAAGCTGGAAGGAGAATGACTTTGACGAGTTGAGAGAAGAAGGCTTCAGATGATCAAACTCCTCCAAGCTAAAGGAGGAAGCTCGAACCCATGGCAAAGAAGCTAAAAACCTTGAAAAAAGATTAGACAAATGGCTAACTACAATAACCAGTGTAGAGAAGACCTTAAATGACCAGATGGAGCTGAAAACCACGGCACAAGAACTACGTGATGAATGCACAAGCTTCAGTAGCCAATTTGAACAACTGGAAGAAAGGGTATCAGTGATTGAAGATCAAATGAATGAAATAAAGTGAGAAGAGAAGTTTAGAGAAAAAAGAGTAAAAAGAAACAAACAAAGCCTCCAAGAAATATGGGACTATGTGAAAAGACCAAATCTATGTCTGATTGGTGTACCTGAAAGTGACAGGGAGAATGGAACCAAGTTGGAAAACACTCTGCAGGATATTATCCAGGAGAACTTCCCCAACCTAGCAAAGCAGGCCAACATTCAAATACAGGAAATACAGAGAATGCCACAAAGATACTCCTCAAGAAGAGCAACTCCAAGACACAAAATTGTCAGATTCACCAAAGTTGAAATGAAGGAAAAAATATTAAGGACAGCCAGAGGGAAAGGTCGGGTTACCTACAAAGGGAAGCCCATCAGACTAACAGTGGATCTCTTGGCAGAAACTTTACAAACCAGAAGAGAGTGGGGGCCAATATTCAACATTCCTGAAGAAAAGAACTTTCAACCCAGAATTTCATATCCAGCCAAACTAAGCTTCATAAGTGAAGGAGAAATAAAATCCTTTGCAGACAAGCAAATGCTGAGAGATCTTGTCACCACCAGACATGCCCTACAAGAGCTTCTGAAGGAAGCACTAAACATGGAAAGGAATAACCGGTACCAGCCACTGCAAAAACATGCCAAATTGTAAAAACCATCGATGCTAGGAAGAAACTACATCAACTAACAAGCAAAATTACCAGCTAACATCATAATGACAGGATCGAATTCACACATAACAATACTAACCTTAAATGTATGTGGGCTAAATGCTCCAATTAAAAGACACAGACTGGCAAATTGGTTAAAGAGTCAAGATCCATCAGTGTGCTGTATTCAGGAGACCAATCTCATGTGCAGAGACACACATAGGCTCAAAATAAAGGGATGGAAGAAGATCCACCAAGCAAATGGAAAACAAAAAAAGGCAGGGGTTGCAATCCTAGTCTCTGATAAAATAGACTTTAAACCAACAAAGATCAAAAGAGACAAAGGAGGCCATTAAATAATGGTAAAGGGATCAATTCAACAAGAAGAGCTAACTATCCTAAATACATATGCACCCAACAGAGGAGCACCCAGATACATAAAGCAAGTCCTTAGAGACCTACAAAGAGGCTTAGACTCCCACAAAATAATAATGGGAGACTTTAACACCCCACTGTCAACATTAGACAGATCAATGAGACAGAAAGTTAAAAAGGATATCCAGGAATTGAACTTAGCTCTGCACCGAGTGGACCAAATAGACATCTAGAGAATTCTCCACCCCAAATCAACAGAATATACATCCTTCTCGGCACCATGTCACACTTATTCCAAAATTGACCACATAGTTGGAAGTAAAGCACTCAGCAAATGTAAAAGAACAGAAATTATAACAAACTGTCTCTCAGACCACAGTGCAATCAAACTAGAACTCAGGATTAAGAAACTCACTCAAAACCGCTCAAATACATGGAAACTGAACAACCTGCTCCTGAATGACTACTGGGTACATAACGAAATGAAGGCAGAAATAAAGATGTTCTTTGAAACCAATGAGAACAAAGACACAACATACCAGAATCTCTGGGACACATTTAAAGCAGTGTGTAGAGGGAAATTTGTAGCACTAAATGCCCACAAGAGAAAGCAGGAAAGATCTAAAATTGACACCCTAACATCACAATTAAAAGAACTAGAGAAGCAAGAGCAAACACATTCAAAAGCTAGCAGAAGGCAAGAAATAACTAAGATCAGAGCAGAACTGAAGGAGATAGAGACACAAAGAACTCTTCAAAAACTCAATGAATCCAGGAGCTGATTTTTTGAACAGACCAACAAAATTGATAGACCATTAGCAAGACTAATAAAGAAGAAAAGAGAGAAGAATCAAATAGATGCAATAAAAAATGATAAAGGGGATATCACCACTGATCCCACAAAAATACAAACTACCATCAGAGAATAAACACCTCTATGCAAATAAACTAGAAAATCTAGAAGAAATGGATAAATTCCTGGACACATACACCCTCCCAAGAGTAAACCAGGAAGAAGCTGAATCCCTCAATAGACGAATAACAGCCTCTGAAACTGAGGCAATAATTAATAGCCTACCACCCAAAAAAAGTCCAGGACCAGAGAGATTCACAGCTGAATTCTACCAGAGATACAAGGAGGAGCTGGTACCATTGTTTCTGAAACTATTCCCATCAGTAGAAAAAGAGAGAATCCTCCCTAACTCATTTTATGAGGCCAGCATCATCCTGATTCCAAAGCCTGGCAGAGACACAACAAATAAAGAGAATTTTAGACCGATATCCCTGATGAACACTGAAGCAAATATCCTCAATAAAATACTGGCAAACTGAATCCAGCAGCACATCAGAAAGCTTCTCCAATATGATCAAGCGGGCTTCATCCCTGGGATACAAGGCTGGTTCAACATAAGCAAATCAATAAACATAATCCATCAAATAAACAGAACCAAAGACAAAAACCACATGATTATCTCAATAGATGCAGAAAAGGCCTTTGACAAAATTCAACAACTCTTCATGCAAAAAACTCTCAATAAATTAGGTATTGATGGAATGACTCTCCAAATAATAAGAGCTATCTATGACAAACCCACAGCCAATATCATACTGAATGGGCAAAACCTGAAAGTATTCCCTTTGAAAACTGGCACAAGACAGGGATGCCCTCTCTCACCACTCTTGTTCAACATGGTGTTGGAAGTTCTGGCCAGAGCAATCAGGCAGGAGAAAGAAATAAAGGGTATTCAATTAGGAAAAGAGGAAGTCAAATTGTCTCTGTTTGCAGATGACATGATTGCATATTTAGAAAACCCCATCATCTCAGCCCAAAATCTCTTTAAGCTGATAAGCAACTTCAGCAACGTCTCAGGATACAAAATCAATGTACAAAAATCACAAGAATTCTTATACACCAATAACAGACAGAGGGCCAAATCATGAGTGAATTCCCATTCACAACTGCTTCAAAGAGAATAAAATACCTAGGAATCCAACATATAAGGGACGTGAAGGACCTCTTCAAGGAGAACTACAAACCACTGCTCAACAAAATAAAAGAGGGCACAAACAAATGGAAGAATCAATATTGTGAAAATGGCCATGCTTCCCAAGGTAATTTATAGATGCAATGCCATCTCCATCAAGCTACCAATGACTTTCTTCACAGAATTGGAAAAAACTACTTTAAAGTTAATATGGAACCAAAAAAGAGTCCGCATTGCCAAGACAATCCTAAACCAAAAGAACAAAGCTGGAGGCATCATGCTACCTGACTTCAAACTATACTACAATGCTACAATAACCAAAACAGCATGGTACTGTACCAAAACAGAGATATAGACCAATGGAACAGAACAGAGCCCTCAGAAATAATACCACACATCTATAGCCATCAGTTCTTTGACAAACCTGACAAAAACAAGAAATGGGGAAAGGATTCCCTATTTAATAAATGGTGCTGGGAAAACTGGCTAGCCATATGTAGAAAGCTGAAACTGGATCCCTTCCTTACACCTTATACAAAAATCAATTCAAGATGGATTAAAGACTTAAATATTACATCTAAAACCATAAAAACCCTAGAAGCAAACCTAGGCAATACTATTCAGGACATAGGCATGGGCAAGGACTTCATGTCTAAAACACCAAAAGCAATGGCAACAAAAGCCAAAATTGGTAAATGGGATCTAATTAAACTAAAGACCTTCTGCACAGCAAAAGAAACTACCAGGCAACCTACAGAAGGGGAGAAAATTTTTGCAATCTACTCATCTGACAAAGGGCTAATATCCAGAATCTACAAAGAACTCAAACAAACTTAGAAGAAAAAAAGAACCCCATCAAAAAGTGGGCAAAGGATATGAACAGACACTTCTCAAAAGAAGACATTTATGCAGCCAACAGACAAATGAAAAAATGCTCATCATCACTGGCCATCAGAGAAATGCAGATCAAAACCACAATGAGATACCATCTCACACCAGTTAGAATGGCGATCATTACAAAGTCAGGAAACAACAGGTGCTGGAGAGGATGTGGAGAAATAGGGACACTTTTACACTGTTGGTGGGACTGTAAACTAGTTCAACCATCGTGGAAGTCAGTGTGGCAATTCTTCAAGGTTCTAGAACTAGAAATACCATTTGACCCAGCCATCCCATTACTGGGTATATACCCAAAGGATTATAAATCATGCTGCTATAAAGACACATGCACATGTATGCTTACTGTGGCACTATTCACAATAGCAAAGGGTTGGAACCAACCCAAATGTCCATCAGTGATAGACTGGATTAAGAAAATGTGGCACATATACACCATGGAATACTATGCAGCCATAAAAAAGGATGAGTTCATGTCCTTTGTAGGGACATGAATGAAGCTGGAAACCATCATTCTCAGCAAACTATCACATAGACAAAAAACCAAACACCGCATGTTCTCACTCATAGGTAGGAATTGAACAATGAGAAAACGTGGACACAGGAAGGGGAACATCACGCACCACGGCCTATCATGGGGTGTGGGGAGGGGGGAGGAATGGCATTAGGAGATATACCTAATGTAAATGACGAGTTAATGGGTGCAGCACACCAGCATGGCACATGTATACATATGTAACAAACCTGCACGTTGTGCACATGTACCCTGGAACTTAAACTATAATAAAAAAATCTGTTGCTAAATCTTTTGTGAAAACTCTGTATTGTAGTTTGCTAAATGAAAACAAAATTGAATTTTCAATACATTTTCCCCTATCTTTTAAAAATTTTCTTTTTACTGCTTATTTTTGTATCATAGTTGAAGATGATTTATCGGTGCTATTTTGGAGTCTTGGAATCTCATGAAATTTTGTAGTGGCATTCTGCTCTTAATTCATTTTCCTAACTTGTACAAAAATTCCCAAAAAAGGAATACTAAGGCCAAAGCCAAACTTTCATGCTTCCCAAAATATGCGTTTATGTGAATATTCTCTCCATTAGGCCATGGGAATCATTAAAAACACGCATTTTATTTATCTCTCCATCTCAGTGTCAAAAATAGGTCATGACAGATACCAGGCACTCAATGAACACTTATTAACTGAAAGACTATATATTCAAAATGAGGCAGCATGTTACCTCATTTTAAAAGTAATTTAAAAGTATTACATCTGTGGTCAGAAAGATATATTTTCGTATATGATAGCATTGTAATATTGGACAATTTAATAAACATCTTTGAACTTAAACTTCCTTATTCACAGAATACTCCTTAAACTCCCTTTTTATGATACTTATGGGTGTATTTTAAATCCCAACATAATACCTATCATCCAGTAGGTGCTCCACATGGAGACTAACAGGGAGGAAGGAAAAGAGTTAAAAAGTATATTAATGTTTGCATTGATTAAATAACTATTTTGCTGTTCAATAGGCTTTAAAGATCTAATTTGCTAAACTGAATTTATTGAGCTAAAAAAATGGCATTCTACCATTAAAATTACAAACTTTTTTTGTCAGTGGATGGTTCAGGGATAGATTTAAAACATAACATATTTTCAGAGAAGTCTCTTAAAGTATATTCATTTAACTCCTCAGTATCAAAATTCCATTTCAGCATCAAAATTTCATTTTTAGTATTCGATCTCATTCGTCTAATGCCTATGAATGAAAGTTTCTGCATACGGATCATATTTCTACCAAATTACAAGTGAAGCCCATATATCATTATGTTATGTCCTCACAGTCTCCCTTATTTCTAGTAATTAGTGGGACTATTTCTTGGCTTGCAGCAGCAAACTCAAACGGATCTCTACACTTATGTTAGCTCTGCAGACTCTCAGATTTATATGAGAAATGACCTCAATTACTCACATTCTTCACCCTTTCCAATTCCTTTAAGTATTGCAAAAGTATATTAAGCAGAATGATGTTCCAAATATTAATATTTCCATCAGTCATTCCAGCTTTCTCAGTCTTGATCGCTGGTACTAATCACTCTTTGTATAAATATGAATTGGATTCAGGCACTACCATGTGCAAATTCTTTCAAATTAATGAAAGTCTATTAGACCCAGTCTCGTGTTTCTCTAGTATTCAATATTTTCTCTCTTGATATTTTGGTCACTGATTTTTTCCACCAGACATATATGCTTCCAAGTAATTTTTTAGTGAAATTATGAGATAATAATATTTAGGAATTCATTAAAAATATTGATCACTTAAACTTTTAATTAAAGTAATACAGTACACATTTTTAAAAAATCAGTTTGACCTAGATTGGGAGCGGTGGCTCACGCCTGCAATCCCAGCACTTTGGGAGGCTGAGGGAGGTGGATCACCTGAGGTCAGGAGTTTGAGACCGGCCTGGCAAATATGGTGAAACCTCATCTCTACTAAAAATACAAGAATTAGCCAGGTGTGGTGGCAGGCTCCTGTAATCCCAGTTACTCGGGAGGCTGAGGCAGGAGAATCACTTGAACCCGGGATGGGGAGGTTGCAGTGAGCTGAGATCGCACCATGGCACTCCAGCCTGGTTGACAGAGTGAGACTCCATTTCAAAAAACAAAGAAAGAAAGAAACAAACAAACAAAAACAGTTTAACCTAAAGATCTTATAGTGAAAAACAGTATTTCCAAATCCCATAGTACCCTAGCCCAACTCAATTCAACACCCATTTCCAATTCTTTTAACTGTTTCTATTGTCTGATATTTAACTACATAATCTAAACCAGGGGTCCACAACCCCTAGGCCATGGACCAGTAGCAGTCTGTGGCCTATTAGGAACCAGGCCACACGGCAGAGGTGAGTGGCCAGTGAGAATTTTCACCTCCTGTCAGATCAATGGCAGCTAAGATTCTCATAGGAGCTCAAACCCTATTGGGAAGTGTGCATGCAAGGGATCTAGGTTGTGCAATCCTTATGAGAATCTAACTAATGCCTGATGATCTGAGGTAGAACAATTTCATCCTGAAGCCATCTCCCGCCACCACCACCCCCAACAAACCTGGCATGGAATAATTGTCTTCCATGAAACCAGTCACCGGTGCCAAAAAGGTTGTGGACCACTGATCTAAACAATATAGCGATGCAGGGATTGCTCAACGTTAGAACTTCATTCACTTCCTTTATGAGGGATGGTCATTTAGTTCTCTCACAAACACTTTCTCCTCAGCACTCTCTCTACACATTTATATATATTTTATATATATATATATAATATATGTATGTATAGATATAGATGTAGATATAGATAGATATACACACACATCTGTACATATAAATGTCCGTATAACTATGTGAAAATTGTTTTACATTATTAGTTAATATTTACATTCTTTATGGAAATATTGACTTTCTAGTGCCCTTCTTCATATTTTGTGTTTATTTGCTGTGCATATATTAGCAATGTTTTCCCCAACTCTGTTAAATGTATATGTTATATTCAAAATAACAACTTATTAGTGTCTCTTTTCTTGCTCTGGGTATCCCTCTTTCATCATATCTCATCCTTCTGCTCCTGTCTGGCTTCCTTGTCCTGTTGCAGAATATATATATATATATATATACACATTTTTTTTTTTTGAGACAGTCTCACTCTGTTGCCCAGGCTTGGGCACAGTGGTGTGATCTTGGCTCACTGCAACCTCCGACTCCCAGGTTCAAGAAATTCTCATGCCTCAGCCTCCCGAATAGCTGGGATTACAGGTGTACGCCACCAAGCCTGGCCAAGTTTTTTTTTTTTTTTTTTTTTTTTTTTTTAGAGACAGAGTCTCGCTCTGTCGCCCAGGCTGAAGTGCAGTGGCGCGATCTCGGCTCACTGCAAGCTCTGCCTCCCGGGTTCACGCCATTCTCCTGCCTCAGCCTCTCCGAGTAGCTGGGACCACAGGCGCCCGCCACCACGCCCGGCTAATTTTTTGTGTTTTTAGTAGAGACAGGGTTTCACCATGGTCTAGATCTCCTGACCTCGTGATCCTCCCGCCTCGGCCTCCCAAAGTGCTGGGATTACAAGCATGAGCCACCGTGCCCGGCCAAGCCTGGCTAAGTTTTGTATTTTTAGCAGAGATGAGGTTTCACCACGTTGGCCAGGCTGGTCTTGAACTCCTGAACTCAGGCGACTCACCTGCCTGGGCCTCCCAAAGTACTGGGATTACAGGTGTGAGCCACGACTCCCAGCCAAGAAAAATTTTTAAATTATGCATTTCTAAAATGGGCATTATTTGTTGATATTTTGATGAGGTAATATTTTTGCAGAATTATAAAAGTGTAGTTTGATACACTTCTCATTTCCAATAATAGCAGTTAAGAATTTCCAATATCTAGTTTATGATTATTTGTACAAATCTATTCTTTTTTATTTTCCTGGAAACATTTTGTGTTCTCTTTACGACCTGCCTTCTTCAATTTGTAATGTCATCCACGTTTTCAAAATTTCACATTCCATAACTCCTAAAATTTGAATGTTTCACATCCTGAATTTATCATTTCATTTTTATATTTCTTGCATTTATTTCTATTCTTCTCTGTTGCATTTTTTTGCTTTTATTTTCTCAAAATTTCTTCAATTTTAATTAAAAAGGACTACTAAATGCATAATTTTCACAATTAATTTTTTTGCAAATGGCTTTTTCTCATTCTCATTCTTCCTATTTTAACAGCCTGCTACTATTTATAAGTAAGATGCCTAATTTTCCATCTCTTCATGAAAATTATGTTCCTGTAATAGTGAAGTTCTCTTCTGTTCTCTCTGTTGTCTTGTTTTCCTTTTGGTTCCTTTAAATAAAAGATTGTTTAAAGGTATGTTTTTTTGCTATCAAAAATTCATATCCAGAATACAAGAACTTTTACAAATCAGTAAGAAAAGAGAAATTCCAAATTAATAGTGGGTGAAATATTTCAACAAAAACTTCAAAAAAGAGTATGCCCGAATACCTAATAAGCATATAACAATGTGTTCAATGTCATCAATCATCAGAGAAATGCAAAATAAAACTGCAAAGTGATACACCTACACACACTCCCAGTGCCTAAAATTCTAAAATTCAAGATTGATAATAACAAATATTGACAAAAAGCATGGAGTAATTGAAAGTTGCAGTAGTAGAATATATCCCATTTCAGAAAGCCATGTCACAATTAAGTCCAGTGTATATTTTGTTTTATCTATGACCTCTTTTTGTCTACTTATTTGCTCTTGCAGAGATGGTGGTAGTCAAAAACTCCTGCTGCTGCTGCTGCTGCTGCTGTATATCTGTCATTTATGTGTTTTTAAGTATTTTTTACTTAAAATAACATGATAAGATAAAACATGTCATGTTCTCATATGTCATTTATTACAATGAACTCTGTAACATTTTAATATAGACTGTTCCATTTATTACTATAAAATAACATTCTTTGCATAGTGTATTTCTTCTCAAATGCTTTATTCATCAGATATTAATCTCAACCCTGTTGATTTGGACATAAATGTGCTTGCCTTCTAATCAACTTTATCCCTTTCAACTTTCTGTGTATATTTTTTAAAATTTGTCTTTCATATGCAGCCTATCAGTGTATCTTTAGTACAACCTGGATAACCTTTCCCTTCAACTTCTTTACCTTTAATTTCAACACTCACTGTCAATGTAAAGCTCCATTTATTAGCCTACCTATAACCACAAAACCAAACAAAACATTGCTCCGCAGCTAAATCTCAGAAAGATGTCTAGGCTATAACTTCATACCCTAAATAGAGATCACAATATCTGTCTCATTTTTAAAATTTTTAAACACATTTTTGGCTTTGTACATCGAATTCTCTTTTTTTATCCCAGCTATACAAGGTAGGCAATTGGAACTAAACTAACTCTCTGGCTTAGGATTCAGAAATGTTCATAATACTGCTTTCAGTTTGCTTCATCAGAGCTATTCATAGACCAGGGTTGTGATGCCAACATAACCAAACTGAAACTGTTAAATATGGCTCCAGAACAACTCTGCTGTGACGTCGCTCGTCCAGTTAGGATGGCAAATCACAATTGCAATGTTTGAACTACCTTCTGAAATACTATTTTATGTGTCTAAGAGTGGTGTGTGTGTGTGTGTGTGTGTGTGGTCAGAGATCAAAAATGGTGAAAGTTTTTCAACCTATTTTTTATCTATCCCAATATCCTATTCATTACCAAGTTTGTTTATTCCTATTATAAAAATATCAACATAAACATCTTTATATGCATACTTTGCACATTTGCGTGAGAATTACTATAGGACTAACTTCTAGGGATTTAATGGTAGGTTAAAATGTGTGCACATTTTAAGGCTTTTGATTCATGTTTTCAGGTTGGCTTCTCAGGCAGTGCAGGAACGTGCTATTTTCTCACCATATTTTTGCCAATTCTGGAAATCTCTGTTCTTTTTACCTTTGTTACTGTATTATGCGAACCACATTTTTGGGAGTATCAAAATTTACTTTTACCTAATATTAATTTACTTAATATTTGCTCCAAATTTTTCAGGGATATAAAGATCAAGGAGAAAGATAAGGATAGACTCCAGAATTTGCATCATAAATAGAAACAGTTATCAAATATATGGTATCAAAATCAGAACCATACAAATGCCCAGTCCGTACTCTCATATATATTGGCTCAATTATCCTGAAAGTGTGTCTGAGGTTCAGTAATGTTTTTTAAGCTCCCCAGATAATTCTCATGTGACGTTTGACCTAAAAACCATTGACTAGTTTATATTCTATGTTGATTTCTCTCAATAAATGTGGTATCCCTGATAAGAAAATAGAATCTTCTAGAGGCAAAAAATCTGGAATTGAAAAAGCGCCTTAATATAGAATATTGAGTAAATAATTTAAGTCTTTGTTTTCTCAGTTTTTATGTATAGAATCAGAAACTTAATAAATGCTCACCTCACAGTAATGTAGCAATATTTGAATAAGTATATATAGTAAGATATATGATTTTTTCATTATAATAATAGCTACTTTTTAGCTATATTTTAATCAATTAATGTGTTTTTACATTAACTCAGTAAGTATTCACTGAGCATTTACTATAAGCCAGATGCTGCTAATAAATTAGAAAACAAAAATAAACTTAAATTCCTTCCTAGAGCCTAGATTTTGGAGGGAGAACAAAAAACAATAAATAAGTAAATAGACTGAGAGCTAGCTAGATAGGTAATATAATACTAAATAGCATTAAGTGTCATGTAGAAAATAAATCATAGAAATAAAATTAAGAAGTAAGAGGGCATATAATTTTGATGTAGACAATCAAATAACTCTGAGGGTGAAATATTTGTGTACAAGCCTGAAGGAAATAAGGAATAAGCCACTGGGATATCTGGATAGAATATACCATTTCGAGTTTACAATTAAAAACTCCTAAGGTGGGTATTGTTTTGTTGTTGTTGTTGTTGTTTTGGGGTTTGGGTTTTTTTTTTTTTAGACGGAGACTTGCTCTGTCACCCAGGCTGGAGTGCAGTGGCGCGATCTGGCTCACTGCAAGCTCCGGGTTTGGGGGGCTTTTTTAAAACATTGTTTGTTTATTGAGATTAGCTAGTAAACCAGGGACCAAATAATGTAGTGTCTTATAACGTAAATTTTGCGTTTTATTCCAACAGTGCAAATAAATACTTTTAGTTCTTTAAAAAATGTAATGATGTAAACCAACTTTTTTTTCTATCTGTCACCCAGGCTGGAGTTTAGTGGTGCAATCATATTAGGTTGGTGGAGAAATAATAATTGCAGCTTTTGCCATAGAAAGTAACAGCAAACACCGCAATTACTTTTTCATCAACCTAATAATTCACTGCCGTCTCAAACCCCTGGCCTGAGGCAATCTTCTCATCTTTGCCTCCCAAAGTGCTGGCATTACAAGCATAAGCCATGCCTGGCATTTTTCTTAAAAAAAAGATCACCAGGGAGTGGTGTAGAAGGCAAGAGTGAAGGGGAGGCATGTAGTTATAAGGCACTTGCATTTGTTGTTAATTCCACTAGAGCTGTATTGGTGAAGGTGTTGAGAAATGAATATTATATATATGTATATATACTTTGAAAGTCAAATCAGTTTGATTTGCTGATGGCTAAGATGTAGAGTTAAAAATAATATGATAAATCCAAAATAACTCCAAGTTTTATTACATACTGAACAATGAACTTCATTCATATATATCATCTCATTTAATCTTTTAAAAGGCCCTCAGGCTCAACGGCATTATGCTAAAGAGGATCAAAACATGCCACCTCAAAATATGCTACTATTATGGCATATTGTTTATTTCGAGCTCAAGGCTATTGAGGAAAACGTAGGTACAGGAAGAACTGTCTGATCTCCCCCTGCTACCTAAATGTGGGCATAACATTTCCCATGAGAAACGTGCCCTCTCTGTACCAGGAAGCAGAGCATATTCTCATTCTCACAGGTGAGAAGTCAATGCTGAGATAAATCAGTACAAACAAGTCTACTAAATAACCTTTATCTTCTATCTCTCATATATTTCCTAGTCACTTTCCCACAAGTTGCTACCCTAGCCCAAAGCACCTTTTCCTTTGCCTTGACACATGTCCACAATGTATTGTTCTTTGTTGCAATATTATATAAGCTCTCAGGCCTGTCACTTCATTTGGGTCTTTATCTCTTATATATGAAGGCCTTCATGTACAGGTAAACATATTAATATCAACATTTGTACACATTTATTCTGTTAATCTCTAATCAATTTAAACCTCAGGTTCAGCCACATAAGCTGAAAGGGTAGAAGAGAAGCTTTTTCCCCACTACACTGCCCATTTTACAAATTAGAAAAGAGATTACAGAGAATTTTATTTTTTGTACAATGTACAAAGCATAAATTGTTTTATTTTTTATTTTACTCCACTTTTTTGTTATTGCGAGAAGTTATGAAGTGTTCTTGTATTTTACAAGTTTTTTTCACTTACTTTCTGATACAATTAAAATCCAAATTTATTTCGGCATGTGATGAGAAAACAGTAAGAGTGGAGAAATCCAAACAGAGGTGGGAGCAGAAAAAGAAATTTGCACTTAGCATAAGTTATGAGCAGAAAACGATGAACAGTTTATTATTTCTGGGTTATAATGCGAGGAAGGAGGTAGTAAAAGCATGATAAAAGGTAGAGAGATGAGCAGAAGCTTCTGGGAGCAACTCACCTACCATATTGAGTAGCAGAAATTCTCTCCAGACCATAGTCTTTAATGGCAAAGTTTTAAGTCAAAGGCCTTAAAATTACTAACCTTTCGATAAACTACAGAAAACCACACTACAATGAACCAATTCTTTAAAAGTGAGTATACACTATACACAAAGCAATTACTTTAAAACAAATTGCTTAAAATAAATTCCTCTGGTAGCTTCGACTATAGCTAAAAAAGGTTTAAATAAAATAAAAACAAATCATAACTATTGCAACATTGTCATCCCCTGCCCAATTTAGTCTTTATTTTTTAAATTATTGGATTGGAATCATAACTTACCAAATAAAAATTACCTCTAATTATTTTCTTAAGTATTTAAAAAGCCAATAATTAATTACTATGAATTAATACATAAATTAGAGCTTTAAAGACCTTAAAAGCTCGCAGTTTTATATTTTTTATGTTTAATTAGAAATAATTTTATTTTAATTTCTAGAAATCTGTCACTTTTTTGGATGTGGTTTAACCACCATGGTAACTGGCAACCAAGTCTGCTAATATAAATCAGAGAATTACAGCTAGTTGCCTGAAGAAAATATTTTTGACTGTCTTCTCTCTGTCTGCCTCTGTATCTCCATGACTTTATTCTGACAAGTAGCACATAATATTTCGATGGTAGATACCTTTTCAATAAGAAAATCAGAGTAAAGAACATGAAAATAGTTGACAACAATGACCACATTCCAGTCTATTTTCAGATTGTTGCTGAGCTTCAGCTGGTTTTCCAGAGTGTAAAGAAATAATTTTCCATTTGCATAGTTCTAATACCTCCTCCCACTCTCTCTCCTTTACTATTCAAAGGAAATTAAGGTCTTACATGTCATGGGTTGCGTTAATAGTAAACCTCAAAGTTGGCCGGCGGGTGTTAAATTTTCTGAAATACTTTAGTATTTGGGAGTTTGGTTTGGTTTGGTTTGATGCACTATCATCTGTACTTAGGAAACAGAAATTTTAAAGTAAATGACATTAACCACCATTTAAAAAGCTTGGCTTCAGGGATACTTCATAACATGAAAGAGGGAAATCTCTGAGAGAGAGAGTTAGAACAATGGCTCATTGTTCTGTTGTACACAGCAAAGGCTTCCCCAGTGGGCCACCTGTATCACTATAATTTTAGAATAGTACTACTGATTTGCAGCCCACTCCAATTCTAACAGAGTTTGAGTTTTGGTCTTGGCTCAAGTATAAACTCATTTCATATTATAGGTGTTGATCTCATTCTTGTCATCATTTGGTAGTTACAAACATTGCAACAGGTTGTATTGTCTCTCGTTTCTCCATTAACACCTCATTTCATGAAAGTTTTATTAGCTTTTCTGGACACAGCTGGTAATGTCATATGAAATAGTAGAATTTTACCGTTACAAGACGATCTTGAATTGACTGCATGGAATGCTCTAACCCTTCCCTCAGGCATTCTGGAAATGAGTCTAAGTGAAGGAACTAGCAGACCCATGAAGATAGCATGACCCCTCTCCAGGAATCAGATGATCAATGAGGCTGAATAAGCCTGTGAGAGAGAACATTATAACATGACGCTGAAGAAATAAGCTGAAACCAGAGCTTGCAAGATCTAATCAAGCATATTTAAGATTCTGTTCTTATTTGCAGAATACCAGGAAGCCACCAAAGGATTTTAACTGGAAGACACATGGTCTTATTTTGGTTTTGGAAATATCATTTTGGCTGAAAAGGAATAAGACAAGAATATGTACAGAGAGTCAAAACGAATAAATGGTAACATGAAGCCAGAATTGGGTCACTACAGGAACCATTGTAAAGTTGTTCCATACCGATCAAAATCTTCCTCTTCCTACGGAAGGAAACCTGAACCTCAGTCAAAAGACCACCCTTTGAACTTAAATCTTTCATCATATGTTAATTTACAAATATTCTTAGAGAGGATGTGAGTTGTAGTTTAGTGGGCATATGGCTATAGTTCGGCAAAATAAGAAGAGTTCTGAGGATTGGTTGCACAACAATATGAATGTATTATACATTATGAATTCTACAATTTAAAAATGATTAAGATGGTAAGTTTTATGTTATGTATATTCCACCATAATTAAAAATTTTCAAAAATTATAAAAGTGGAGAGATATTTGTGAATCATTCAAATGTTTACAAAACACTTAATATGCATTTTAACAATTTGGTCTATATCAAGTGAGCAGTATGAGTCTCATTAACAATTTAAAATACTGGAACTCAGAGCAGTTAAATAAATTGTCTGACATTAAATAGATCTGTAAGTGGAGAAAGTAATTTAATTCATGACTTTTGACACATAATCCCATATTGTCTCTACTGCCCCCAAAAGGTTCTGAAAACTTGTTTGATATTGAGAGAAAGCTGGGGTTTCTGGTTTTATCATTGAATAAAAAGTTAGAAAGAGTATGTCAGAAGTCAGACAAAACAAATAATATTTTAAAAGTCTGGGAACCTTGCAATCAAATTCAACTACCTCAGATTACATTTTTGACTGTGCTGTTCTCTGCCTGTATAATGTCATCCCATTTGTGGGGGAAAAATACTAGTATAGAAAGAAAAGACATCACTCACCTATCACAAGTATCACAAGTATTAGGAAAACTAGTGAAAGGAAAAGAAAACAGGCTCAAGAAAAGAAACCAGTCTCAGGGAAAGAAGAAACAATAATCATGTGTGGCCAAATGAAGACCATCTAAATGAGAAGTAGTAGATGCAATTTATTCAGAGCTTGCTGTCCAAGGAAGTCAGACACCTTTGGCAGAGACTCAAAATCAGGGAAAGGAGTAGGAAAGCTTTACAGTGAACAAAAAGAAAAGACTTAAGCTGGGCTCCGGAGGTTGTTGGCAGAGTGGGATGCAGGCTACCTAGAAGCAGGACATGTGATTGGTTTGGGGAACATGCAAGACTTTCTCTGGTCCTGAGTAACAAAAATTATGGCAGCTGACGGTCATTGACCAAGTCCTGCCTGTTCTGTGCTGAATGCTGCAGACTGTGGTTTGACTTCTTGGGCTGGTTGCTGTAGAGATTATATGTATGATTTCTATTTTCATATATGATCCATTGTACATGCATTGTCTCAAGCACATGGGAAAGATTTAGAGATTTCAGATTAGAAATAAATGAGGGAATATATGTTAAAAGTTCTCCATGTGGCAGCAAAAGCTTTGATAAGAGTCAAAGTCCAAGGTAACCTAAAAAGTAAAGTGTAATACCTGAAAAATACTGAACATTTTAAATAATTAAATGATACTTTATTTAAGCCAATGTATACAGTCTTAGCCCAAGAAGAATGAAAAAATAAATAAAAATAAATCAGCAACAAAATATATGTTATTTTTTTCTAATTTCTCAATATGTTAACCAAAAATGAATTCTAGAGTATCTCCTAAACACCTGTCAAGTTCTCAATTTCTAACAACTAGAAATCTCCATTATTCATTTAAGGAAGAAATCATTCAGGCATACACAATTTACAAAAAGAAATTATGCAAAAGCTTAAGTTGTAATATATTCAGTGTTTTCAATATAGTTATTCTTATGAAATATGTAGTCAGTTATCTCAAATTTACCTAGCTACATTTTTTCTTCACTATTAGAGAAGTCAATCCATATAAGACTAAAAGCAGTCTTTTAAAAACCATTAAATTATCATTAGAATATTATAGTAAAATCATTCTAACTTAAGAATTAGTCCAAGGGAAACAATTTTTCCTTCTTTCCTCCATTCTTCCTCCGTCCTTTATTTTCTCTTACTCTCTCTTCATTTACCTCTTTTCCCGCCTCATTTTCATTCTCCCTCTTCAGTTTCCCTCTCCCCCTTACATCTTTCTTTCCTTCTTTTATTCTATCATAAAAACATATTTTATTTTATCCTTTGTGATTGCATTAATTATGTTTTTTTATTTCTATGTTTTTTGATGCTTTGACATCTTGGCCTTTCTGGCCTGGGAAAGACTGCCCCTCCCAAGACAAGCAATTTCTAGAGATAGTTATGGACTCACTTGCAAGTGTGGCTTTCATGCCTTTCAAGTGCAAACCAACCAATCTAAAGCCCATATGCCCCAATCACCTCCTTCACTGGGCTCTCACAAGGTATTTAAACTCCAGATCCCTATTTCCCTATTCTAATTTTCCTGGGTCCAGATATCAGACAACAAGAAAGAGCCCCTGTGTTAGTCCATTTGTTTTGAAATAAAGAAATACCTGACACTGGGTAATTTATAAAGAATAGAGGTTTATTTTGGCTCACAGTTCTGCAGGCTGCACGGAAATTGTGTTGCTGGCATCTTCTTCCAGTGAGGGCCTCAGGAAGGTTGAAATCATTGTAGAAGGAAAAGGGGAGGCCAGCACATTACATGGTGAGAGGCAGCATGAGAGAGAGGGAGGAAGGGCAAGGCTCTTTTAAGCAACCATATTTCACATGCACGCACACAGGGAGAACTCACTTACTACCTCGAGAATAGCACCATTCCATTCATGAGAGAACCATTCCGTGAATAAAAGACCCCCCCACAAGGCCCATCTCCAACATTGGATGTCACATTTCAATATGAGATTTGAAGGGGGAAAAAACATTCAAACTATATCAGCCCCTATGCCCAGAATCCACTAAAGTTATTTAAACTAGCCAATTTTAAACCTGTCTTACTTTGGCTTTCTTGTGAAAACACAATAAAGGCTCTTGCCACATTCTCCTCCAGCTCCTGCTAACTCCTGCCTGCCCTTTGTGCTTCCCTGCACGGCCTTCCAGGGTATGGTGTGCCCCTCCCTCCTCTTAAAAACACTAAATTACAATCTTTTTAATAGCCATTGTCTCTTGATCTGACCATCCCTAAATAATAATAAAATGTACATTTTGAAACAGCGATATCTGATGGAAAGGAGGGCAATGGATTGCTGAGTGAGAGGAAAAACGTCAGCGCAACAGTTTTTCACACACTTTCTTTGAGTTCAAACAACTGATTGGTTTTCTGATGAATTCTCAAGCCATGCATGTATATAGTCCTTAATGAGCACTAATGCCCTGACCTTGTTTGATGAAAGCCTTCTGAAGAAAATTTATGGTAGATGGAAAATTACACTTAAAGCATCTGGAACACTTTTAATTTTCTTATCCTCAGAAAATAATAGAGAATTATTTAACTTACCCCTACAACTTGTTATGCATTTTTTAGAAGAAATTGAATAGCCTCTTTCTTCAAAATAGCCAACCTATAGGAGCACCCAAATAATTTAATCTTCTCCATCAGAATGAAGGATAAAGGCATAAAGACATTTTACTAGGGACACATAGACAAGAAAAGCATTCCATAAAATTGCCAAGAATAGAGTGCATGTTAATAGGGAATATAAAGCTAGTTGGTGTCAAAATCAGCGTTCTCCAAAGATTTTTGGTGACCTATCTCCCCAATACAAAATCTTGACGCATTCTCCAATATATTAACTTATTTCTGAAGCATAAGTATGTGTGCTCTGTCAATCTACCAATTACATAGTAGTGAAGCATAATTTATTTTCTAATTTCTAGATTGACACAAAGAAATAGAATGTATTATGTTCTCTCTACACTTCATTGCTTCATTTATGACAATCCCTCCAGTAAACAAGCCTCCTTTTAGAAAACTTTAGGCAATCTATAGCTTGCAATCTAGTCCAGATTACTGAAATACCCTGTATAGGGGAGAAAACATTTTCTTCAGGTTGTTAGTCGTGACACTATCCTGAAAACAAAAGTCAAATTAACAAAAGACGCAGAAGTTTATTAACATGTCCTGTACCTGTCACGCAGTAGATGCCTCTGTCCAAAAGTATCTCTTTGTCAAGGCAATGGTTTAGGGGCCTCGCTTAAATAGCATTTTAGCAAGAATCATAAAGCCTTTCAAGGGAGAAGAAAGGTACCTTCTCTGGGCCAATAATAAGTGCTCCAGTAAGGAAGGATTGATGTCCTGCCACCAGGCAATAGAGGCTGAGGCAGAGTGTTCCCCTGTGTTTCTAATGTCTTTAACAATTCTCAGTACTCGGGGTAGAAATATATATATATATTTTCAGTTGCCCCTTTGAAACTTTACTTTTAGAAGGTTTTACATATGAAAAGCCAAGATGGTAGCTTTGGAGGGATTTGGGTTAGAGATTTTGCAAACAGAGAGAAACCATGGAAGCAGAAGAAAGAACAAATGTCATATATCCTAATGAAACAGTTTTTCAGTCTTGAGAATAGTAAGTTCAGTTGAGCAGCTGTGTTTCATTCCAGGAGGTGGTAGTGGAGGTGGGTTGTTGTTAAAGTTAATTCTCTATATGGTATAGGCAAACAGGTATTTAGTAAGAAACATTGCTATGGGAGCAAAAGAAAAACAGAGATTAATGTCTGGAGCAACCTACAAACTAGGCTTGAGTTTTGGAGGGCAGTTAGCTGAGAAAATTTTCAGGTTTGTGTTTGAAATCTCTACAATTGGGATGGAAGTAAACAGTGACAATCTGACAAATTTTCCTGGATTATAGTTTGTACCAGATGTTTCTGTGAACTTTTTGTCCATAAATAAATTTATGTGTGTTTTCTCTGAAGTTAATATCAAGTTGTCTGACTTTAGCTTGTAAGGCTTCAGAAAAGCGTGGTTTACATTTTAGTGATTTTAAGTCAGGAAACTGGGAAATAAATTAAAAGCATTAGTCTAGAAAGTTGAGGCCAGATAATAGAAGAAACTAAAATTTAAAATTTAGTTCAGAAAATGTTTTTAATAAAACATAACAATGGAGAAGGCTAGAATCCAATAACAGGTATGAAGTAGAGGATTTTTTAAAAATATGATGTGTATATATATATATGTATATATACACATACATACACATGATGACCTTTTTTTTTTTTTTTTTTTTGAGACAGAGTCTCTCTCTATCAGCCAGGCTGGAGTGCAGTGGCACGATCTCGGCTCACTGCAACCTCTGCCTCCCAGGCTCAAGCAATTCTTCTGCCTCCACCTCCTGAGTTGCTGGGATTACAGGCATGTGCCACCATGCCTGGCTAATTTTTGTTTTTTTAGTAGAGATGGAGTTTCACCATGTTGAACAGGCTGGTCTTGAACTCCTGACCTCAGGTAATCCTCCAGAGTCAGCCTCCTAAATTGCTGGGATTACAGGCGTGAGCCACTGCGCCCGGCCCACATATACGATGTTTTCTAAACACATATGATGTTATTATAGATATGATGTGTTAGAAAAATCATATGTATGTGTGTGTGTATGTGTGTATATGTGTGTATGTATGTATGTGTATATATATATATATATATATATATACTCAAAATTAAGTCAATTTTTACTAAAGATTTTTTTTTTATTAAGATGAAGTCTCATTCCTGTCCCCCAGGCTGGAGTGCAGTGGCGTGATCTTAGCTCACTGCAACCTCTGCCTCCCGGGTTCAAGCGATTCTCCTGCCTCAACCTCCCGAGTAGCTGGGATTACAAGCTCCTGTCACCACGCCTGGGCAATTTTTGTATTTTTAGTAGAGATGGGGTTTTACCATGTTGGCCAGGCTGGTCTCAAACTCCTGACCTCAGGTGATCCACCCGCCTCGGCCTCCAAAAGTGCTGGGATTACAGGCATGAGCCACTGCACCCAGCCACTAAAGATATTTATAGTAAGACTAATTTAATTGTAAAATAAATTTTAGCTTTAATATACTTAGCCTAATTATTTGCATAAAGTGAAACAAGCATAGTGATTGGCCACACAGGCTCATTTTTCTTTAATCTATTTTGTTGGAAATTATCATAAGACATCTCAGAGTAAACCTTTAAAACTTCTTTAGGCTAGGAAGCCAAGCCATGGACTCATCAGATTTTATCTGTAGTACCTGGGTAAATTATTCTTTTCTTGAGGTCCCATATTATTTTGAGGTTCCTGGGCCTGTCAGAAAGTGACATTTTTTACTTACCATAACGCTGAAACCTTGTAGGGGAACTGCATAGACAAGGTACCAAGCCAGTTCTTTCAAGAATGTTAATGGCTCCTTAGCATTAATTTTAGTTTCTTGAAGTAGTCTAGTCATTTCAGAAAATGTGACATCCCAGTCAAGGCCCCAGGAACATAACCTGTGTTTTAAATTGTTCCACTAAAGAGAGAAAAATTTTACTGAACTTATGAAATAACTATACTGTTTTAAAATATGAATATTCACAAATAGTTTTAAATTCTCAAGGAATCAAGTAGAGACAAAGGCAAATGTTTCAATTTTGCTTACAAAAGCATATTTTACCCAATTGCTGCAAGCTATACATAGTTTATTAGAAGAAAAAAGTTTCCTTGACTCCAGAAAGAAATACATAAAAATGAACAATAATAATCTAAGCAAAAGAAAGTCCTGAAAAAATCATTTTATTCCTGTATCAAGTTTAGTACTATGTGATTAACTCATGTTCTTCTAAAAGTTGTGCTTAGTCATCTTTATGAACCCATCAATTTTTTCATTTGAGTTCTTAAAATTTTTACACAGTCCAATGGTATGATCTACGAAGTTATCAGAAATCTGTATTTAAAAGTATTTGTCATGATCCTTTTCCGTTAATTTTCTTGAATAAGAAGCAAATTTTAAACTATAGCCAATTGTAAACAGTCTTTTGAGAAGAATAAAAGTAAAACAATAAATGCCTGTGGATGACAAAACACTTAGAATAGCTATGGCTAAGGATGCAATTGACAAGGAAATTTGGTTATTACTAAGGCATACAACAATTTAATATAATAATCAGAATTTGACTGGTAACACACACCAAGACATATCATAATTTTAAAAAATCTCATACAATTTTGGAGCACATATTAATAACACATTTATATAAATATAACACAAATAAGGTTAAATATTATTTTTTATTTGACAATGTTTCACCTATAATTTAAGATATCAAATGAGCCTAATATGTCTCTTTTGGACTTCTGTCTCTTTTCTTGAATGTCTAAAAGTTAGTTTGAGGTCAAAAAGACTTAATTTAGAATTTGAAATCTGATTTTGAGAAGTTTGTCAAATGTGTCAAAGGTACAAAACACTTTATCACAATAGGATCACAGGTCACTATGGAATAATCATCATTTATTTAGTCAACGTGATAATTAACAGATTCCAAAAAGTAAAAACCTTTACTCTCTGATTGGTAGGAGACATACTTTTTTGAAAAAAAAAGACCTAATAAAGATAGGGTGAAACAAACATTTCTCTCTGTTTTTATTTTTATTTTTGTAGGGTTTTCTCAAAAGGAAAATCAAAGTCTTTTATTATCTCTTATTAATAATATACAAAAAACATATTCAAAAGAGAAAATCAAATTCTATCTTTGTATTAGTTGTGTTATTCATACTAAATATAATTTCAATAAAACCTTATAAATAAATCCATCCAATCTTAATTAGTTTTGACCACACAAGATTTCTCTAAACCTTTTACTATGTCTTATAATGTTTTTCAATTTTCCTTTTTCTCCAACTTCTATATCCACTTAGTTTATTTAATTGCTTCCTTTTTTCATTTATTCTAAAGAGACATATAAACTAGAAAAAAATCCATATTTTAACAAAAACATATTTTCAAATGTCATAACCTCCTTTACGAAAAAGTCTTACTTTTATTATATACTCTGTATACAGAATTGTTTCCCTTTTTATCGCTACTTTTAGTGACCACATATTCGCCAGAATTTTAATTTTTAGGAACCTTTATAGTGAATACCTAAGAAGTAGATAATTTTTGCCAGTCATGTACTAGCAATTTATTAATACACATTTTATGATTCTTAGAAATACAGCCTTTTAATGGAACTATTTTTCAACGTGGAACAGAATATATTTACTAACATATCTAAAGATCTTTCGTCTTTCTGAAATAAGAAGCCTAGATTTAGTAACCAGTGTCTTAGCATTCTATCTTTTTTGAAAATGATGTATATATTTAATGATTATCTTTTAACTTAGCTGAGCAAAATTTTTAGGTTATTGTTAACAAAAAGATTTGAGAAACATTTTTCATTAAACATAAAAACAATGATTAAAAGTTCATTTATAAGCTTTATCTCACTTTCATCTATTTTATTTATTTAATTTTAACAATTATGGTTGGAAAATTTTATGAGACATTAGACAAATCTAGCCATCATCTCAAGTTAAATTTTCTATTTACCATTTTTGTATTACCATATGTTAGGCAAGTACCATACAATAAAGAACTTTAAAATTCAACACATGTGGCCGGGCACAGTGGCTCACGCCTGTAATCCCAGCACTTTGCAAGGCCGAGGCGGGCAGATCACGAGGTCAAGCAATCGAGACCATCCTGGCTAACACAGTGATACCCCGTATCTACTAAAAATACAAAAATATATATATATTAGCAGTGCGTGGTGGTGGCGGCGCCTGTAGTCCCAGCTACTCGGGAGGCTGAGGCAGGAGAATGGCGTGAACGGGAGAGGCGGAGCTTGCAGTGAGCCGAGATTGCACCACTGCACTCCAGCCTGGGCGACAGAGCGAGACTCTGTCTCAAAAAGAAAAAAAAAATTAAACACATGTATGTTTTGCTAATAGCTCAAGACATAGTTCCTTTCATTAAACCAAGAATTTTAAACTAGTCTTATGCATCCAAAAAAAATGTATTCACATCACATGAGCTTGAAAAATATTTGGGCTATTTGTTTTCTTTATGGGTACTTACGTATCTTTGAGTTAATTTGGTACCATGTAGACCATATACAAATATGTGTATAGACATATACATACATGTAAATACAACATATAAAATACATATGCATATATATATATATATATATATGCATCTAAAAGCCAAAGAGATCAAGGAGTTTAATGCAAAAGAGCAGAGAGCTTTAGATTTGTCTACTTACAACTCTTGGAGTTGTAAGGAATCTGTCCACTTAGAAATATTGCTGTTCCATGAGAAAATAATGGAGTTTCCTCCCCCAAAAAGGAAACTTTTTTGTTTTTCTTTGGCACCTTTTCTGTTTTTCTCAAGGGGTCCTAGTGTTGTTAGAAATCTTCCTTAGGTTTCTTCATGTGACCTCAAGGATAGCAACTGGAAGCAGGCACAGAGAAAAAAAGTAAATGGAAGAGACAGGCTTTGTGGCAAAAATTATGTCACCAAGAGGATAAACATGCAGAGGGAGTTTATAGATTTATACTTGGCAGGAATTTACAAAGAGAGGAATTTAGTCAACTGAGGAGCCTCTATAGAGAGAGAACAGAAGTCTTAAGAATATGTACACACACACACACATACACACACATATATATAACCTAAATATATGTATACTATAGGTAAAATTTTAAATATGTAAGTCTTTAAAAAATTAGCAGATTTTAGCTGGGCAAATGGCAAATATTCTTGTGCCTTGGTTCCTTGGCTTTTTCTTTCTGAAATGTAACTCTCTTTCAAATCTGATCTCTGCTAGAATGTTACTGAGCTGATTTCCTCTATGTTAACATTTTAAAGCTGTGGTAGAATTTACAACTCCAAGGGACTGAGAAGGCTCTCTTTAAAAAAATACTTTTAGATACAAAAGTCCAAATTTTCAAAGATATACCCACTTTCAATTGTAACTTAGCACCAGTAAGCCTTTTTTTTTTTTTTTTTTTTTTGAGACAAAGTGTTGCTCTGTCACCCAGGCTGGAGTACAATGGCACAATCTCGGCTCACTGCAGCCTCCGCCTCCTGGGTTTGAATGATTCTCCTGCCTCAGCCTCCTGAGTAGCTGGGATTACAGGTGCGTGCCACTACACCCAGCTAATTTTTGTATTTTGTTAGTAGAGACGGGGTTTCACCATGTTGGTCAGGCTGGTCTTGAACTCCTGACCTCATGATCTGCTTGCCTTGGCCTCCCAAAGTGCTGGGATTACAGGCGTGAGCCATCACGCTGGCCAGTAAGCCCTTTTATGGCTTACAATCAGATGCAAGAATAGTATCCCTAAAGAGAGTATAAAAACATAGTGACCCCTCAAGATCTAAAGTTTCTTCCAAAGAGTATGGGTGCAGTGGCTCAAGCCTATAACCCAGTGCTTTGGGAGACCAAGGCAGGAAGATTGTTCAAGGCCAGGAGTTTGAGCTCATCCTGGGCAACATAGTGAGACCCCCATCTCTACAAAAAATTTAAAAATTAGCCAGTTGTGGTGGTGCGTGCTTGTAGTCCTAGCTACTGCAGGGGGCTAAGGCAGGAGGATCACTTGAGCCCAGGGGATTGAGTCTGTAGTAAGCCATAATCATGCCACTGCACTGCAGTCTGTGTGACAGAGCGATACTCTGTTTCTAGAAAAAAATAAGATAAAATAAAAAACAAAAAAGAAGCTCTAAGAAATTAATATCCCTCCTTATTAGCAAGGCAATGAAAGTTGAGATAATTAAGAAAAATTCCCAAAAGCTGGCACATTTGGACAAACAGATATTTGGGACCCCCAACTGAACTCCTAGATGGCCGCCTTACATGATTACCAAAATCTGTGCTCTTCAAGGTGTTAGAGATGAGAAAATAAACTTGCTCGTTAGAAAGCCAAACTTCGTAAGAAATAAAACAAGACCAAAGGAGAACCTTATGAGGCTTTTCCTTCTCATGACTCTTCATACGAAGATACAGAAACAAGGAAGACAAAGACCATCCTAGGAAAATGGCAGATCAATAACCAAGTAAGTATGTACAACAAGTCTACAAGAGTCACAAATGCACATAACTATTTTTTATAGATTTTTTTTCTTGTTAATATGAACCTGGAAAGGGAGGGACAAGGAAAAAAATTTACTTTCCTCTCTCCACCAGGTACCACAGAGGGAGAAGCTGAAACCTTACCTTTTCCTGTGGACTTTAGCCAGTTCTCTTTCAGGATTCCCTCTATAGGTCCCAGAACAAGTGGATTATCTCTGTTTTTCCAGGCTGGATTGACAAATTGTAGGGGAGAAATCATAATTTCTTTTCTTTTTCTTTTAAAGTTCTTAGTTGAGACATCTCCTAAAAACAAAAAATCAAATTAACAGAAAAGTAAAAACAACCAGAAGTTTATTAAAACATGCTGTACCCATCATGCAGGAGAGGCCTCAGTTTAAAAGTATTTCTCTCTCAAGATAGTGGTTTGAGGGCCTTGCTTAAATAGTACTTTAACAAAGAGCTATAAATCCTGTCTAGTGATAAGACAGAGGAGAGAGAAGTTCCAGTCTTTTAAAAGGCAGGAACTTGTGAAAAGATTGTAAAATCTGTTCCCAGATTCTTCTGGTGCTTGCTAGTGCCTTCTCTGGGCCCATAAGCAAGTGTCGTCTCCAGTAAGGAGTGATCAATGTCCTGCCACCAGGCAAATAGAGGCTGAGGCAGAGCATTTTCCTCTGTTTTTAGTGACTTTAACTTAACAATTCTCAATATTTCAAGGAGAAATATTTTGGTTTCTTTCATCTGTGATACACTTTGGACATCTGTCTTTACTCAAATCTCATGTTGAATTGTAATCCCCAATGCTGGAGATGGGGCCTGGTTGTAAACATTTTGGTCATGGGGGGCAGGTCCCTCATGGCTTGGTGACTTCACCATGGTGAATGAGTTCTTAAAGATCCGGTCATTTAAAAGTGTGTGGCACCTCTCCATCCACTCTCTCTCCCCACTGCTTTTGCCATGTGAATTCCATGATTCCCCTACACCTTCCACCATGAGTGTGAGCTTCCTGAGGCCTCCCCAAAAGCAGATACCAGTGCTATGCTTCCTGTACAGCCTGCAGAACCATGAACCAATTAAACTTCTTTTCTTACAGTCTCAGGTATTTTTTATAACAGTGCAAAAACAGCCTAATACAACCTGCTTACCTTCGTTCCTTATTCCCTGCTTTTCCCCAGCCCCCATTATCCGTTCTTCACACAACTGCCTCAGTGATATATTTTTAACATTAGTCAGTTTTTGTTTTTCTCTTTAGATTTCTCCAAAGTCTTCCAACTGTCAGAGGGTGAGTGTCCCAGATGGAATGTAAGCTGAGCTTTGGTATGCGAGTGATTTGATAAGAACTTGTTCCCAGGGAAACTGGTAAGGAGCTGTCCCCAGGGAAGAGCTGAGAAAGCAGGACAAGAAAGGGCAAAATCCAAGCAAGGGTGTCATCACAGGCAAAATCCCGTAAAGCGCAGCTTCAGCCTAATCCCACAGAGGAACTCTGAAGACAAAATTCAGCCTCTGTGTTTTCCCAACTACAAGCTGCACCTGTTAATTATCTAATTATTGGGTGGAAGATTGTGGGCATACATGTTCAGATATTTCTCTCAAGTGTGGACCAGGCAGGCTCCAGTATCTTGAGGACATTCCTCCAAACAAGATTCATGGAAGAAAAGTGCACAGAAACTGAAATATGCACAAAAATGGTCATATAGATCCTAGGGAATTGGGGGACCAATATTATCTATTACATAATTCTACTTAGAAATCCAAACTACTTAGCATGGTTTTGTTTAATTAAGCCCTGACAAATTCTACAAATGCCTGTCTCCCACTCAGCCCCTCACACTAACCAAACTAATCTCCATTGTCTTGCTTTAACCAAGGTTGATTCCTGTGGCCTATCTCCTTTGCCCAAATTCTCAGTGCAACTCCATTGTTATATGAATGACCCTATTGTATGATTCTGATTTAGTTAAAAATGATTCCTTTTCACAGAGTCCTTCCCTCATCATCTGCTGCAAACTTCCATACTTCCCAAACTCTTGATTAAATGAACTTGTTTTATTTTCTTTATAGCAGTTAATACCATTTGAAATGATCTTCTTGTTGTTTTATTCTCTAACTCATCTCGTCGCAACATAAGCTTCATGTCTGTCTTGTTTACCCTTTCAACGCCACCACACAGAGCAGTGTCTGATACAACATAGGTGATCAATAGTCATTTATTTAATAAGCAAATAAAGGGCCATACATTACCTACTTACATTTTATGCCTACTCCACCCTCACCTCCTTGGATTCCTAACTCCTATTAATAGGGTTGCTACTAGGAAATTAAGAACACCTCATCAAAAATAAAATAAGAAGAAATTTAAGAAGGAACTTCCTTAGCATATAATGATGCAGCTATATAAGTTATTAAGGTGCACTGCCACGTTGTTCAAACTTCCTGTTTGGAAATCTCAATGAATCTTTGACTGATCTCACTGAGGTCCCTTACCTTGAACCTTGTAGCTTGGGCAAAAATGAAAAGCTGTTTATTTTTATATAAGGTATACTCCACTCTAGAATCAATATATCTGAACATAACAGGAAGAGGATACAGCCCAATATCTCTGATTTATAAAATGGCATATATGGGAGTGCAAATCAAACTCACGATACCTCAGATATACAGAGAGAAATATGCCTAATTTAGTTTGCCTATAACCAATGTCTGTTACTCCCCAAGTTTCATGATGGGTTAAAGGAAAAATTTCTATTTTGGATATTTTGTGTTTAAAACTTAATCCAATTCAATAATTTGTTAAATAAATTTATAGGAAGTCATTGGTTTGGATTGAGTTCCTGCACTAGGCTTCAACAGACAAAACCAAAATGGAGTCACTAATGCTAAACTTCTTTATTTAACAAACTGACACTAAGTTGTTTATCTGAACTACCAAGAAATCAGAACACAGAAAGACAATAGCCAAATCCCCAAACATTCCTGTTTTATCAGACATGATAAAAAACAAAATGTCTCCTCTAATTTAACCCTAAAAAGGAAAGAAACCTGGAGTAATCTAACAAATGCTAGCCAATCTGCTTTGTGTTCCATTTTTCTAATTTCTTCAGCCCTTTCTGCCTATAAAGCCAAACTCCTCTGCTCAGCTCATCTGAGTGCCTTTTGTAAATCTTTAGATGAGAAGCTCTCTGATTCACAAATTGCTAATGAAGGCCAATTAGATATTTAAACAAAATTTGTTGAATTTTTGTCTTTTAACAAATTTAAAGAGCCTTTCAAATTTGACAAATTTAAATTATATTAATAATTTGAATAATGTAAATCCAGTTTTGTGATTTAAGATTCCATTTAGACAATGATCAGTCTTACCAGGAAAAATTTCTCAGTCCCTCGAATATCTCAGGCATAGGCCTCTTTGTCTGGCTGTTTCCCAGAGTGAGATATATATCTAGGAAAGAAAGCATGTGCCTCATGTACAAATCTGTCCAGAGGAAAGCCTCAAGGCCCTTTATTGTGATGTCCTTTGGCTTCAACCCGGGCTATGCCACTAATCCATGCTTCTGCTGCATCCAGATGAGCAAAGTATGTGATTGATATCACTCGAAGTCTTATTTTTCTGTTCATTTCCATTTGGCCTATGTTCTAAGATTTTTTTTTGTAGGTAGAAGATATAAAAAGTATAAAAAGACATTTTTAGAGAATATGCATAGCTCAATATTTATATGTGAAAATAGGTAATTAACAATATTATTGAAATCATATTCTGTATATTTCTTAATGTGCATGAAAAATCGAAATTGTTTATTTATATTACTACATATAATTTTTTCTTTCACATTTTTGTCACACTCAGAATTCTAATATTTTATAATTATAGTCTTGGAAATCAATAAATTAAACTTTCCATTTTACAAATGAAAAAGCTATGACATACAATAGGATATAAGAATCTTTTTTTAAGTCTCAGAAATCTGGGAGTTTCAAATGTGGAATCTAGGTCCTAATTACCAATATAATGTATTTTCCTCTATCTACTGTGTGTGTGTGTGTGTGTGTGTGTGCACGCACGTGTGCACATATATAGATTGATGCAGAGAGAGAGAGAGAGAACACTTTTTTTATACATTCATTTATTGATGTCTGATTCCATACCTTCGTTATTGTAAACAATGCTGCAGTAAACATGGGAGTATAGACATCTCTTCAACATATTTATTTTATTTCCTTTGGATATATACTCTGTCGTGGTATTGTTGGGTCATAGAGTAGTTTTATTTTTTTTTTAAGGAACTTTCATATTGTTTTCCATAATAGCTGTACTACTTGATGTTCTTAGTAACAGTGTACCATGGTTCCCTATTCTCCACATCCTCTCCGACATTTATTCCCTTTTTTTTCTTTCTTTTGGTAATAGCTTTTCTAACAGATGTGAGGCAATATGTCATTGTCATTTCAATGTGCATTTCTCTTGTGATTAAGGATTTTGAGCATTTTGTTATATACCTGCTGGTTATCTTTTGAAAATTTTCTATACAGATCCATTGACTATTTTAAAATCACGTTATTTTTCTTACTACATGGTTAAGTTCCTTACATACTTTGGATATTATCTAGTTATAAGATACATAGTTTGCAAATATTTACTCTCATTTCACAGGTTGTCTCTTCACTCTGTTGATTGTTTCCTAGGTTGTGCAGAAGCTTTTTAGTTTGATGTAAACACATTTATATCTGTGCTGCTTTTGTGTGTGGTTTTGGATTCATATCCAAAAATCATTGCCCAAACCAATGCCATCAAGATTTTCACCTATATTTTCTTCTAATAGTTTTACATTTTCAGGTCCTGCCTTTAAGTCTTTATCCATTATGAATTGATTTTTGTACATGATCTTACATAAGGGTTTAATTTCGTTCTTCTGCATATGGATACCCAGTTGTCCCCAAACAACTTATAAAGAGATTGTCCCTTCCCCATTTTGTGATATTGGCACCTTTGTCAAAAATCAATTGACCAGAAATATATGAATTTCTGGACTCTCTTTTCTGTTATATTGGCCCGTCTTTCTATTTATATGTCACTACCATACTGTTTTTACTATAATAGCTTTGCAGTATATTTTGAAGTCAGGTGGTATGATGCCTCCAGCTTTGTTCTTTTTGCTCAAGGTTGTTTTGGCTATTCAAAGCCTTTTGTAGCTCTATACAAATTTTAGGATTGCTTTTCCTTTCCATGAAAACTGTCATTGTGGTTTTGCTAGAGATTGCATTAAACCTGTAGATAGCTTTGGATAATATGGACATTTAAATAATTTTAGTTCTTCCAACTCATGAACAGAGGTTACCTTTCCATATATTTGTGTTGTCTTCAATTCCTTTCATCAATGTTTTTTAGTTTTAGTGTACAGATCTTTCATCTTTGGAAAAATTACTTTCTTCTTAAGTATTTCATTTTTTGTAGCTATTGTAAATGAGACTGTTTTTATTGTTTCCTTTTTAAAATATTTCACTGTTAGTGTATAGAAAAGTTAACAATTTTATATATTGATTTAACATCCTGCAACTTTGCTAAATAAGTTTATTTTCAATTTTTGGCGAAGTCTTCAGTTTTCTATGTATAAAATTGTGTCATCTACAAACAGGGACCATTTAACTTTGTATTTTCCAATTTGAAATTATTGTCTAATTAATGCCTCATTTCCTTTTCTTCATTCTGTAATTTAACGAGAAGAGCCCCTACTTCTTACCAAAGCTGTTATCCACTTTTTAATATATTTTTCTTTCTCAGGACTCTGTGAGTCACAATTCTATCTTCTTATTAGTTACCTCTAAGGAGATGATTCACAAATAATCTTTTAAAAAACTTCTTTCAACTTCTTCCTGTCATTTACCACCCACACTGAATTCCTTTTCATGTAATCACATTCCTGTCAGTAGCAGAGTAATTTGCCCACTATTTTAAGTATTAGGTGTATCCGAACCAATATCTTGACAGGGCATTCAGTACTAAAATTAATATCTCAACAAGTAAATTGAGTTCCTACAATTTTTTTCATCCAGCTCCAAAGACCTGGACATTTCTGTTGGAGGGAAGGTGAGACATACAACTGTGAGTCTTCAGTGATACTCACATGCTCACATGAAGAGAACAAGAATATTCAATTTCTACTGCCTTTTCTACTACAAGTATATCTAAGTCTTCTCTGTATGGAAATATACATTACAGATTATAAAATTCCATTCTCCTTTACCATAGCTCTGTCATCATAGGGAGGCCAGGACTTCAAGTTGAGAATCATTGGCTTGTTAGAAAGAATTAACAGGTAACTTCTATGTTGGGCTATGTATACGTTGGACTGAACCTCAAAACAGAGACTGTGATATTACATAGCCTTTAAAATATATGTTTCTAGGGAATATATATATATTTTTTATTTTTTATTTATATGTTTATTTTTTAATTATACTTTAAGTTCTAGGGTACATGTACATAACCTGCAGGTTTGTTACATATGTATCCATGTGCCATATTGGTGTGCTACACCCATTAACTCGTCATTTACATTAGGTATATCTCCTAATGCTTTCCCTCCCCCCTCCCCACACCCCACGAAAGGCCCCAGTGTGTGATGTTCCCCTTCCTGTGTCCAAATGTTCTCATTGTTCAATTCCCACCTATGAGTGAGAACATGCGATGTTTGGTTTTTTGGCCTCGCGATAGTTTGCTGAGAATGATGGTTTCCAGCTTTATCCATGTCCCTACCAAGGACATGAACTCATCCTTTTTATGGCTGCATAGTATTCCATGGTGTATATGTGCCACATTTTCTTAATCCTGTCTATCATTGATGGACATTTGGATTGGTTCCAAGTCTTTGCTATTGTGAATAGTGCCACAATAAACATACGTGTGCATGTGCCTTTATAGCAGCATGATTTATAATCCTTTGGGTATATACCCAGTAATGGGATGGCTGGGCCAAATGCTATCTCTAGTTCTAGATCCTTGAGGAATCCCTACACTGACTTCCACAATGGTTGAACTAGTTCACAGTCCCACCAACAGTGTAAAAGTGTTCCTATTTCTCCACATCCTCTCCAGCACCTCTTGTTTCCTGACTTTTTAGTGATTGCCATTCTAACTGGTGTGAGATGGTATTTCCTTATGGTTTTGATTTGCATTTTTCTGATGACCAGTGATGATGAGCATTTTTTCATGTATCTGTTGGCTGCATAAATGTCTTCTTTTGAGAAGTGTCTGTTCATATCCTTAACCCACTTTTTGATGGGGTTGTTTTCTTCTTGTAAATTTGTTTGAGTTCTTTGTAGATTCGGGATATTAGCCCTTTGTCAGATGAGTAGATTGCAAAAATTTACTCCCCTTCTGTAGGTTGCCTGTTCACTCTGATGGTAGTTTCTCTTGCTGTGCAGAAGCTCTTTAGTTTAATTAGATTCCATTTACCAATTTTGGCTTTTGTCGCCATTGCTTTTGGTGTTTTAAAGACATGAATACCTATGTCCTGAATGGTATTGCCTAGGTTTTCTTCTAGGGTTTTTATGGTTTTAGGTCTAACACTGAAGTCTTTAATCCATCTTGAATGAATTTTTGTATGAGTTGTAAGGAAGGGATCCAGTTTCAGCTTTCTACATATGTCTAGGCAGTTTTCCTAGCACCATTTATTAAATAGGGAATGCTTTCTCCATGTCTTGTTGTTGTCAGGTTTGTCAAAGATCAGATGGTTGTAGATGTGTGGTATTATTTCTGAGGGCTCTGTTCTGTTCCATTGGTCTATATCTCTGTTTTGGTACCAGTACCATGCTGTTTTGGTTACTGTAGCATTGTAGTATAGTTTGAAGTCAGGTAGCATGATGCCTCCAGCCTTGTTCTTTTGGCTTAGGATTGTCTTGGCAATGTGGGCTCTTTTTTGGTTCCATATGAACTTTAAAGTAGTTTTTTCCATTTCTGTGAAGAAAGTCATTGGTAGCTTGATGGAGATGGCATTGAATCTATAAATTACCTTGGGCAGTATGGCCATTTTCACGATATTGATTCTTCCTATCGATGAGCATGGAATATTCTTCCATTTGCTTGTATCGTCTTTTATTTTGTTGAGCAGTGGTTTGTAGTTGTCCTTGAAGAGGTCCTTCACATCCCTTGTAAGTTGGATTCCTAGGTAGTTTATTCTCTTTGAAGCAATTGTGAATGGCACTTCACTCATGATTTGGCTCTCTCTTTGTCTGTTATTGGTGTATAAGAATGCTTGTGATTTTTGCACATTGATTTTATATCCTGAGGCTTTGCTGAAGTTGCTATCAGCTTAAGGAGATTTTGGGCTGAGATAATGGGGTTTTCTAAATACACAACATGCCATCTGCAGACAGGGACAATTTGACTTCCTCTTTTCCTAATTGAATACCCTTCATTTCTTTCTCCTACCTGATTGCCGTGGCCTGAACTTCCAACACTATGTTGAATAAGAGTGGTGAGAAAGGGCATACTTGTCTTGTACCAGTTTTCAAAGGGAATGCTTCCAGTTCTTGCCCATTCAGTATATTGGCTATGGGTTTGTGATAAATAGCTCTTATTATTTTGAGATACGTCCTATCAATACCTAATTTATTGAGAGTTTTTAGCATGAAGGTTGTTGAATTTTGTCAAAGGCCTTTTCTGCATCTATTGGGATAATCATGTGGTTTTTGTCTTTGATTCTGTTTATATGATGGATTATGTTTATTGATTTGCATATGTTGAACCAGCCTTGCATCCCATGGATGAAGCCCACTTGATCATGGTGGAGAAGCTTTTTGATGTGCTGCTGGATTCAGTTTGCCAGTATTTTATTGAGGATTTTTGCATCGATGTTCATCAGGGATATTGGTCTAAAATTCTCCTATTTTTGTTTTGTTTCTGCCAGGCTTTGGAATCAGGATGATGCTGGCCTCATAAAATGAGTTAGAGAGGATTCCCTCTTTTTCTATTGATTGGAATAGGTTCAGAAGGAATGGTACCAGCTCCTCCTTGTACCTCTGGTAGAATTCAGCTGTGAATCCATCTGGTCCTGGACTTTTTTTGGTTGGTAGGCTATTAATTATTGCCACAATTTCAGAGCCTATTATTGGTCTATTCAGGGATTCAACTTCTTCCTGGTTCAGTCTTGGGAGGGTGTATGTGTCCAGAAATTTATCCATTTCTTCGAGATTTTCTAGTTTATTTGCATAGAGGTGTTTATAGTATTCTCTGATGGTAGTTTGTATATCTTTGGGATTGGTAGTGATATACCTTTTATCATTTTTTATGGCATCTATTTGATTCTTCTCTCTTTTCTTCTGTATTAGTCTTGCTAGTAGTCTATCAATTTTATTGATCTTTTCAAAAAACCAGCTCCTGGGTTCATTGATTTTTTGAAGGGTTTTTGTGTCTCTATCTCCTTCAGTTCTTCTCTGATCTTAGTTATTTCTTGCCTTCTGCTAGCTTTTGGATGTGTTTGCTATTGCTTCTCTAGTTCTTTTAATTGTGAGGTTAGGGTGTCAACTTTAGATCTTTCCTGCTTTCTCTTGTGGGCATTTAGTGCTATAAGTTTCCTTCTACACACTGCTTTAAATGTGTCCCAGAGATTCTGGTATGTTGTGTCTTTGTTCTCATAGGTTTCAGAGAACATCTTTATTTCTGCCTTCATTTCGTTATGTATTCAGTAATCATTCAGGAGCAGGTTGTTCAGTTTCCATGTATTTGAGTGGTCTTGAGTGAGTTGCTTAATCCTGAGTTCTAGTTGGATTGCACTGTGGTCTGAGAGACAGTTTGTTATAATTTCTGTTCTTTTACATTTGCTGAGGAGAGCTTTACTTCCAACTATGTGGTCAATTTTGGAATAAGTGTGATGTGGTGCTGAGAAGAATGTATATTCTGTTGATTTGGGGTGGAGACTTCTGTAGATATCTATTAGGTCCGCTTGGTGCAGAGCTGAGTTCAATTCCTGGATATCCTTGTTAATTTTCTGTCTCGTTGATCTGTCTAATGTTGACAGTGGGGTGTTAAATTCTCCCATTACGATTTTTTGGGAGTCTAAGTCTCTTTGTATGTCTCTAAGGACTTGCTTTATGTATCTGGGTTCTCCTGTATTGGGTGCATATATATTTAGGATAGTTAGCTCTTCTTGTTGAACTGATCCCTTTACCATTATGTAATGGCCTTCTTTGTCTCTTTTAGTCTTTGTTAGTTTAAAGTCTGTTTTATCAGAGACTAGGATTGCAACCCCTGCCTTTTTTTGTTTTCCATCTTGGTAGATCTTCCTCCATCCCTTTATTTTGAGCCTATGTGTGCCTCTGCACGTGAGATGGGTCTCCTGAATACAGCACACTGATGGATGTTGACTCTATCCAATTTGTCAGCCTGTGTCTTTTAATTGGAGCATTTAGCCCATTTACATTTAAGGTTAATATTGTCATATGTGAATTTGATCCTGTCATTATGATGTTAGCTGGTTATTTTACTCGTTAATTGATGCAGTTTACTCCTAGCATCAATGGTCTTTAAAATTTGGCATGTTTTTGCAGGGGCTGGTACCAGTTGTTCCTTTTCATGTTTAGTGCTTCCTTCAGGAGCTCTTGTAGGGCAGGCCTGGTGGTGACAAAATCTCTCAGCACTTGCTTGTCTGTAAAGGATTTTATTTCTCCTTCACTTATGAAGCTTAGTTTGGCTGGATATGAAATTCTGGGTTGAAAGTTCTTTCCTTCAAGAATGTTGAATATTGGCCCCCACTCTCTTCTGGTTTGTAGAGTTTCTGCTAAAAGATCAGCTGTTAGTCTGATGGTCTTCCCTTTGTGGGTAACCCGACCTTTCTCTCTGGCTGTCCTTAATATTTTTTCCTTCATTTCAACTTTGGTGAATCTGACAATTTTGTGTCTTGGAGTTGCTCTTCTCAAGAAGTATCTTTGTGGCGTGCTCTGTATTTCCTGAATTTGAATGTTGGCCTGCCTTGCTAGGTTGGGGAAGTTCTGCTGGATATCCTGTAAGGTGTTTTCCAACTTGGTTCCGTTCTCCCGACACTTTCAGGTACACCAATCAGATGTAGATTTGGTCTTTTCACATGTCCTTTCTGTTTGTTAGTTTTCCTTCTAACAGTCAGGACCCTCAGCTGCAGGTCTGTTGGAGTTTGCTGGAGGTCCACTCCAGATCCTGTTTGCCTGGAAATCAGCAGTGGAGACTGCAGAACAGCAAATATTGCTGAACAGCAAATGTTGCTACCTGATCATTCCTCTGTAAGCGTCATCTCAGAGGGGTACTCGGCCATGTGAGGTGTCAGTCTGCCACTACTGGGGGATGCCTCTCAGTTAGGCTACTCAAGGGTCAGGGACCCACTTGAGGAGGCAGTCTGTCTGTTCTCAGATCTCAAACTCTGTGCTGGGAGAACCACTAGTCTTTTCAAAGCTGTCAGACACGGACATTTAAGTCTGCCTCTATGGAATATTTTTTAATGTTGGAGAACACTTAAGTAATATTATTACAGGGAAAACAAAGAATAATATCTATAAGAAAGCCCAAATAAAAATATACCAAAATTTTAGTAATAGTGTTTTCCTCTGCAAGGACATAAAGGGAAGTGAGTTGGGTATAGTTTTGTTCTTTGATTCTTAATCCTTGTATTAATTTTCCACTAAAAGCAATTATAATAAGGATAAAAACTAAAATTAGATGGTTAAATATGTTTTATTTATTTGTTTGTAACTTTGTAAAGGAAATTGCATTAATGGTACAACTTTGAAAATTAACCTTTAATGTGAGTTTAAGAACTGTCTCTTTTTTTTTTTTAGATGGAGTTTTGGTCTTGTTGCTCAGGCTGGAGTACAATGGTGTGATCTCAGCTCACTGCAACCTCCGCCTCCCGGGTTCAAGTGATTCTTCTGCCTCAGCCCCCAAGTACCTGGGATTACAGGTGTGTGCCACCATGCCTGGCTAATTTTGTATGTTTTAGTAGAGACTAGGTTTCACCATGTTGGTCAGGCTGGTCTGGAACTCCTGACCTCAAGTGATCCACCCACTTTGGCCTCCCAAAGTGCTGGGATTACAGGCATGAGCCACTGTGCCCATTCAAGAGCTGTCTCTTGGTTTATTTATTTACTTATATCATTTTATTCTGGCTCCTATTTCTCATTCATCTCACACCCCTTAGGCAAACATTCTGAAGCATATTCTCTTATTTTACATGTGGTTCCTTTATCTAGGCATTGAACTGAACCTCATCACAGAGACTGTGATATTATACAACCATTAGAATATATGTTTCTAGGGAATATTTTTAAATGTTGGAGAATACTTAAGCAATATTATTATGAGGAAAACAAAGAGTAATATCTAAAAGAAAGCTTAAATAAAAATATATAAAAATTTCAATAATAGTGTTTTCCTTTGCAAGGAAGTAAAAGGAAGTGAGTTGGTTATACTTTTGTTCTTTGACTCTCAATCTTTTTATTCATTTTCCATTAAAAGCATACATATAAAGTATGGTTACATGTATATACAAGTATATAATCATACTTTCCATGTTACTGTACATAAAGTATGTTCATACTATGTATGTGTTTGTGTTTGCATGTGTTTGTATTAATTTATATGTAAAATATTTTGCTTTATAAAACAGTTAATTTTCATGTTTCATTCATCAGTATGCTTTCAACATCTAGCCATGTAGTTTGGGGTACATCCTATTACTCATTCAAACTGTTGCATAATATTTGATGGTGTAATACCTTTATTATTTCACTTCTGTCAGTAATAGATTCCTAGGCTGCCTTCAAATCCCCAATAGCACAAACAAAACTGAAATGAAGATTCTCATTTCAGTGAGAATTTTACTAGAAAATGTATATAGAAGCAGAATTGATGGATATATATGTATGGATGGATTAATAGGTAGATAGATAAATAGATAGAGGGATTTTGTTCTTGAAAAGCTGAAAAAGGCCATTTTCTCGTCAGCTATATATGACGATTTTCCATACCCCTAAATTCTACTAGCACTTTCTGAAAATCATTTTTTCAAATGTTTACTAATTGAAAGCGTGTAAAGGAGTGTTTTGGGGAACTTTTAAGATGACTGAAACAATGATATAGATATCTTTTAATTTTTCTGAAACTAGGGACAGTAACTAGGATGCTAAAATGAACATATGATATGTACAGAGATGTCGATGACAATATATTACCATTAACTCAGAAGTATGTGTGAAGGGGGACAAACCACTAATCACTATAAGACTTACATGGTAAATATGTAGGAGAAACAAATGAGAAACAATAGCTCTTGTGAAAGATGTAGAAATTACAAAATAGTCATTAGGTATGTATTAGTCAGTGTTCTACAAAGAAACAGAGAAACCAATAGTGTATGTATTGCGTACTGTTGGTTCTGTTTCTCTGAAGAATCCTCATTAATGTGTGTGTGTGTATTTGTGTGTGTGTGTGAGAGAGAGAGAGAGAGAAGGATTGATTTGTTATGGAAATTGGTTCACACAATTGAGGAAACTGAGAAATACCACCATCTGCCTTCTGCATGCAGAAGAATCAGAGATGCTGGTAGTATAATTTAGTATGAATCCAAAGGCCTGAGAACAAGCAGTGACAATGTCTCAAGGCAAGAGCCAGAGAGAGCAAATTCGTCCTTCATTTGCTTTTTAGTTCTATCCAGACAGTTAAAGGATTGGATGATGCCTGTCCACACTGGTGAGCTCTGTGTCCTAACTTAAATGTGAATCTTTTTCTGAAATACCCTCATGAACATACAAAGAAATAATGCCTTACCAGTTATTTCAATATCCGTTAACCCAGTCAGGTTGACACAGAAAGTTAACAAGTTACTCACTGTAAATCTCAGAGGGACAGTTTAAAATTAATAGTTGGAACTGGAGAGAATTTTCTACCCTGCAACAGTAGATGAGCCTAAAACCAAAGCAGTAATATCTGTAGGATGCTGGAGCTTTCTGAGTCTCAGAATTCTCAAAACTAAAAAAGCTGCCGAGAAAAGAATAAAAAGTGAGCATCACAAGAACAACAGAAAAAAAATGAAAGATGAGTTCCCCATAAAATTGGGAGAGGAGATCAGATCCAGAAGATTTAAAAAAGTAAACTGTCATATTTATTTAAGTACATGAAAATAACAACAGAGACAGCCAGGTTAAGCCAGAAAAGCTTCCTTGAACTTTAATCTTCTGAACGCTGAGTAAAAGCAAATTAATGTAAAAACTAATAGAAAAAGAGAAGGGCCAAGCCCGCAAAAATTATAATAAAAGAGAATAAGAAGCAAAATAACATATCTATAGATAACAAATGCTTGCTAGGAAGTCATGCCTATAGTTAAATTAAAATAATAGTTTATTATTTCAAAATAAACAAAGTGTCCATAAAAGTACAGGATTATGGAAAAATTACATAAATTTAAATTAAAAAATTAATAAAGAAGTGCTATTATTCAAAGAGAAAACTAGAAAAAATGCTCACAGATGAAGAAAATGTTAAAAGATTGCAGAGGTAAATAAATAGCGATTAGTGCCCTAAAACTAGAAAAAAAAGTGATTTTAAAAATGAATAAAAGACATTAACTCAACTGAAAAGGAGAGGAAACGTTTATTAAATAAATGAGGTTTATTTAACAGAGATGTAAGAGGGACTTTGAGAAAGAAAAGTAGTTTAATCCAAAAAAAGAAGTAATGAAACTAATACAAAGATTCAAAATTACATCTTGAGAAAACACACTACATAAGCTGACCCTAAATGAACAATTACTTGACTTCAGGAAAAAATAAATCTACCTAAAGAAACGGATCAAATGATTCATTTTATACTTTTGATATTAATAAGTTGTTCCAGAAGAAGATGACATAAAACCTTTAGTATATTCAAGGAAAGAGATTGAAAGGTGAGGATTTTCCACTCAGATTATACAACTTGCAAACTGTTGACAACAGACAAGAACTCAGGTTAAATTAAGCTATAAGTTCTGCCTAAGGAATCTTCCAGGGAACAAGTTCTACACAATCAAAATAACTTGAGCCACATTGACAAAGTACTGGCAGAGAACATTAAATATATACTCTTCTGTATAACTAAGCGTATATGAGATTAAACAGTATTATATAATGAATATGCCTTAACAATGTAGATCCCACAAAGACTTAAAGAAAAATGATAAAAAGTTTGTGTTCTAACCACAATAAAATTAAATTATAAATAATAGAAATATATAATTTCCAAAATATTTGGAAACTAAACAATACACATTTAACTCAGTGTTCAAAGAAAAAATTTATTAAAAACTGGAAATTACTTTGAATTGAATGACGATAGAAATAGAACATAAAAATTATTTTTGTGTGCTATAGCTAAAGCATTAAATATCGAGCAATTGACAGCACTAAACACCTAGACTGGAAAAGAAGTTTTTATTGCAACAATCTAGGCTTCCATCTGAAAAGGAGAGAAAAAGAAGAGCAAATTCAACCCAATGAAAGCTGGACAAAGAAAATTTAAAAGTAGAAATAAAATAAATGAGGCCAGGCGTGGTGGCTCACGCCTGTAATCCCAGCACTTTGGGAGGCCGAGGCAGGCGGATCACGAGGTTAGGAGATCGAGACCATCCTGGCTAACACGGTGAAACCCCGTCTCTATTAAAAATACAAAAAAAATTAGCCAGGCAAGGTGGCGGGTGCCTGTAGTCCCAGCTACGAGGGAGGCTGAGGCAGGAGAATGGCGTGAACCCCGGGGGGCGGAGCCTGCAGTGAGCCGAGATCACGCCACTGCACTCCAGCCTGTGTGAAAGAGCAAGACTCCTTCTCCCAAAAAAAAAAAAGAAATAATATAAATGAAAGGCAAAAATAGTAGACAAAATTAATAAAAGCAAAAGCTGCTTTTTTTGAGGAGATAAATAAATAAAATGGATAATAGATGGATAACCCTTTAGCAGACTGATAAAAAGAGAATAAACATAAATTGCCAAGGTGAGGATAAAAGGGGGACACCATTAGAGATCTGGAAGATATTGAAAGAATAATAAGGAAATATTTTAAAAAGTGTCATTACATTACATTTGGCAGCTTAGCTGAATAGAAAAAATTCCTTGAAAGTCTAAAATGACCAGAGTTCACTTAAGAGGAAATAGAAAACCTAAATAGACCTTGTCTATTAAAAAGTTATCTTGCAGTTAAAACCTTCCCTTAACACACACCACACATACACAGAAACACACACACGGCTTCACTATTGATTTTTACCAAACATTTAAGGAATGAGTCTGCAATCTCTATTTTTTTCTCTGTTGCATCAGTCTATTTGTTCTTTCATTGATCCTGTGCTGTTTTCATTAATGTGGCTTTGTAATGTGTCTTACTGTACACTCCCTTTCTCAGAATTAGCTTACCTTCATTAAGACCTTTATTTTTCATACTAATTTAAAGTTTTTTCAAATTTCTCAAATTTGAAATGACAGAGTTGTAGAATTAGATAGTTACAAGTTAATTTTTATAATTTTAATTAATTTATATTTTTCTCCTCATTGATTTAAATTTTTGTGTTTTACTCTATTTTTAAGATTTTTTTCACAAAAGTTACACATTTTTTGTTAAGATCAATATTATTTTTATGAATGTTTGCATTAGTATCATTATTTATGATAATTTCTTGTCAGTTATTGCTACAGTAGGAAAATAAAATTTTATAAGTGGTCTTATATATGACAACATTGAACTGCATCATTTCCGTTTGATAGGACTAGACATTTTTCTACTTTTTAATACTTCTAAACATTTTCTATAGTAAATATATTACTTTATTGTTGGAAATAAAATAAAATATAAAAGAACATGTGTTCTAATGTAAACATTATCATATTTTACATACACTTGAATTCTGCTATCATTGTTTTTTATTAAAATAAGTAAGAGAACTATAAACTGCAGGACTAAAGAAAATCCCAGTTAACCAACAGTCATATACTGCAATCCACACTGTCTTTAATCTCTGGTGGAGTAATTCTTCCAGTTTGTTTTCAGAATAGCTTTGAGGCCTTTAATATTATAGTACACTTCCCCTGCCGGGCACTCCACATCCCATTCACTCAGGGAACTGCATTGGAACTAATACTAAGCATTAGGGAAGGAAACATCTGTTGTTCTTCTAAAGTTTTTTTCCTTGTAAAAGAATCTTCCATTAGAGAAACTCTCCTAGCCTCTCGCCACCTATTTGCTCATTTTTCTTCAGCAAAGAATTGACCTATCTGATTATCATGTTTAGAAGAATGAGTTAGATGTACGATCAGGCTTCTCTTTATCTGAAATCTGCCTGGCAGCCAAAGTCCTGCTCTCTGTCCTTGGTCTCAAGTTCATTGCTAAATTTGATTAAATATAAAAGCTCTGACTATGGCTTTAGTTTTTCAGTGGTAAAATGTAGCTTCAGTTACTCATCAGTGTCAGATTTTTCTTAATAGGAAGGAAACTTATAAGACTATCCTATCTACTTTTATTTAAGGAGATAAACAATGAAATGATTAGGAACCCAAAGGCTAACGAAGTTCTTCCAAAGACCTTGAGCTTGGAACTTCAGGCTCTGAGAATAATACTTGCTCAGAGAATCAAAGACAAATTGAAATGACTAGAAAAACTGCTTCAATTTTCCCATTAGGTAAGGAGCAGCAAAGAATAAAAACAAAAGAAAAGCTGACTATTTTAGGGAAAGAGATAGTTCCTCAAAAGGAATGTTAAATCTTAAGAAGAAATTAAAAAAGACATAACTTACAAAATAAATTTTGGAAGGGCAGGACAGAGAGATAGCAAAAGGGAAATGAAGTAGAAAGGGTATCTGGAAATAGAATGTTGTTTTAGTTGTTAACAGACCAGCTAGTATAACTAAAGTCTCAAATGTCAAGATCAAAGACTGGAATAATTTCCCAGAGGAGATTTAGGGTCCAGGGAAATATTAAGAAGTTATACAATAAGAAACAAGCACCTAAGAATTGATACAGGTATCTGAGATAATTATATAAAACGGGTAGAGATCTTAGAGAAGACCAGAAAGACCATCGTAAGGCACTGTAAGAACTACTGGGTTAGTTCTAAGGGGACTTCTTTAAAATAGGTGAGATACAGGTATTACGTGTGCCCTGGGCCACCAGGCTGAAAAGTATATTAAATTAGGATTTAATAAAGAATCAAAGTTAGAGAAAACTGTAAGTAGGGCCCATTGCTATTCGATAGGCAAAATTTTGCCAGCTGAAAACAAGTTGCTCTGTGCTTTGGGTAGACACACACCATGTAAGGGCACACAACTCCACACACAACAGAGATATAGGTTGGATATCTTTTTTTTTTTTTTTTTTTTTTTTGCAGTTTACCACCTATAAAGCAAATATGGCTCTTGGGTGGGATTATCAAACTCAAGGTAAGAAGGAAGAATACAATTTTTTAAACAGTGGATATATTTAGCAGATCTATGGCTCTCACTAAGGGAAACTCCCAAGAAAAAAAATCTTTTAAAAAAAGTTAAAAACAAACAAAAAAGAATAATTACAGTGCAGAATGTGCAGAAATAGCACAACAAACTAGGCACTCAATTCCAGCCAACAATAAGCCTGGCATATGTTAAAAAAAAATCAAAGAAGAAGCAGGTTAAAGCATAAAGAAGAATAATTCAATCATTTTTAAAAGAGCAGAAAAGTGATTTTCAGCACATACTTATACCCCTAGGGCATTTTAAAAAATAATTAAGGCTCCTGTCCTAGCTCACAGTTCTTGAATTTAAAACCATGGGGGGTGAGATAATTTTTAAAGAACTTCCTTCCTAATTCCTGTGTGCTCTCGGAGTTCAGAGGCATCACATTAGAGGCAGATTCTACTACTATATAATGATATGGATTGGAATGCTGCTGCACCAGGTCCAAGTCATTCAGAGCTAGGTTAACAGTCTCTTGGGACAGGCATGGTAAAAGTATTGTACACTGCTGGGGCCCTAGTGGGAAAACTTTGGGCAGATTAAGAGTTCCTTCAATTTAGCAATCTTTTGGAGGTAATTCTACAGCAGAAACAATTACAGCGACTGAGGACGAAGTTTCCCTAGGAGGCAAGTTTCACAGGCATAAGCAACAGCAAGAGGTTAATAACAGTAGCCAATAGGCAGAGGACAGAAAATGCTTGATCATGAGACAATAGAAAAGCTATGTCACCAGGCAGAGTTCACACTGAATGCTGCATTAGCAAGACAGAGACACAGGGATTCAGGGGAAAATGAAAATTAGGCATCTTAAACCATTCTGGATTTAGATTTTGGGTTGAGGCTGCCAACGTTGTACATTTCTAGCCAATTTCAGAAGACAGGAATGATTCAAATGTCACTCTCTAAGAAAGAATCAAGTAGAAATTATTTTATACATCACAAAACCAACTACTCTATTCCTGAAAATGGGGAACAATCGAAACAAAAACAATAACATCAAATTCCAATTTTCCCTATTTATGATGCAACTGCTTCTCTAATTTTTACGCATTGAAGAAATAAACCAGTAGGCTGGCTTTCTTTTCACTTAGATAAGTTATCTCTTTTCTGCCTCTAACACCTTTGCTTATACTTGTTCCAGAAACTTAAACTGCTGAAAGCCAGGATTCCATCCTTCTGATTCCTATGAACCTAACCTTCTCCCCCCCGCAGTAACTGAACCATTTCATCCATTGGTGAGCCAGCAAATTCAAATTATCTTCAATTTGTTGTCCTTCACCAGGCTTTAGTTTTCTTCTCTCATTTGAAAATGCAGTGAAAGCCCTACGATAATGTGATATGTAAGATCTAAAAATTTAATCATTTTAAATGCGGGGTCACTTTGTTTTGAGGTTAATGACATGTCTTGAGTAAGCCTGTGCAGATCCTTCATCAGGGAATCTGAGCCTGTGAGCCCCAACTCCATCCAAGGCCTGCCTGCAATCTGATGCCACCTGGTGGCAGTTCTTCCCTCCAGCTCAAATAATAAATGGGGATGTTTCTAGGTCCTGTAAGAGGCTGGAACTTCTGGGACAGAAGCAGTGATTTCAGGAATGTACCTAGAAATGGACCCATTTTATTGGCCCAATCTGGAGTCATCAGCCTAGGAGAATAATGAGGATATGAAGACCCACATTCTCAAGATGTGATTGTCTGCTATTTTCCTACTTGGACTTGTCTTCCCTCCAGAAGAAAAAGACTACTTCCATTTGAGAACACAGGTTGGTCACAGGCTGAGAGTTAATCACTAATTACATTATTTCCAAACTTGGATTAACCCTGGGTGGATTATTGCAGGGATTTGCTGTACTATTCTTCCGGCTCATGTCTTTTCCAATTTTAACTTTTAGCTTCCTTTACAAGAAGCTTCTACTAGATAATCACTGCAACCTTCATTCTATTTCTCCGAGTCTTCAAGATTCAGCTAAAATATGTTATCTTTTCCTAAATGCTTCTCAGTCTCCTTCCCCTGACTTTCTTGCCCTCCATTACTCTGTGCCTCTTCATATCTGAATAAACATAGATGTAGAACACATCACCCTCTCATAATTTATTGATTACTTATCAGCCCTCTTGATCTTGAGCTGCTTTAGGATAATAACCTAACATCATTCTATTCCAAGAATTGACCACAGTTCCTAGAAAATTGGTGATGATTATCTAAGTATTACTTTATTTATTTCCCCTATGTTACACATCCATAACATTGTAGATGATTTCTTTATTGGCCCTCTAGTTCCTTGAAGAATGCTTTATTCATAGTAGCAGAATCACAGCTAACTTGAGCTCATACTGAAAGCATCTTTGCCTAAAATTTTAACATTTACTCTATTTAATATAAAAGCTAAATTTGGACTGCAGGATATTACTTTCAGCATTACCACTGTCCACATAATGTTACTTTACCCCTTTATCTTATCTTTTTCCTCCTTTTATTTTAAACCAGTGTTAGCTTTTAATCTGAGAGTATTTTCTGTGACTCACTATAAACAAGACACGGTGCTGACAATGTGAAAGTTAAAAAATAAATACCTCGAGAGTGTGTCCTCATCCTCTTGAGCCTAAAACGTAAAGAACTGATGTTGATAATGTTGCAAATAATGATCTTTTAAAGAAAACTGTCATGTTTTAAAAAGTAGACTACAATACTAGGTATTATATTAATTAATTTATAATGACCTGAAACCACATATATACTTCTCATACCTCATGGATGATGAATTAAAGGAGGTTTGGGAACATCAACAACCTGCCCAGGTAGGTAGAATGAGTAAATGTAGAATTAGCGTGTGAACATCGACTCTTCAGTTCAATGACTCATGTGCTTATCCATGACATTATGCATCTGCATGTGAGAAAGGCACTGCAGGCAATGTAGAAAATACTGATATGCAAGATGAAAAGGAACAGATTACCTTCAAGTGGACTATTCCAGAAAAGTTTCAGAAAGGAAGTAAGATGTGAGTTGGTTCTTGAAATATATGAAGAGGAAAGGACTGGCAGGGTGAATTATAAAATACATCTGGGAAAGAGGTGATTAGATATTCTATTAGTTATTTCTCACACTTTTATAAAGAAATACCTGAAACTGGGTACTTTATATTGAAAAGAGGTTTAATTGGCTCACGGTTGTTTGGGCTATAGAGGCTTCTGCTTCTGGAGAGGCCTCAGGAAACTTACAATCGTGGAGGAAGGAAAAGACAAGCAAGCATGTCTTCATATGGTCAGCAGGAGAGACAGACACAGAGAGTGAAGGAGGAAGTCCTACACACTTTCAAACAACCAAATCTCATGAGAACTCTGTCAGGAGACAGCACTGGGGGATAGTGCTACATCATTAGAAACCATCCGCATGATTCAGTCACTTCCTACCAGGCCACACCTTCAACTTTGAGAATGACAATTCAACATGAAATTTGGGTTTGGACACACAGCCAAACCATATCAGATATCAAGCTTCATATTGGGTTATTCTAAAGACAATCTTTCTTTCTTTGATTTCTCATAAATAAAGCTCTCATTTATTTTCTCTCAATATGGCATTCAAATTAATTTACTGTCCCAGTAGAGATTTGAGTTCAAAGGGATTCATCTGTTAACTAACTTTTTGCCTGGAGCCTTTTACAGATACAAAAATAATGTAGAAAATTATTCTGGATTAGATCTAGTCTGTGATAAGGGACAGAGCAATGTAACTCTAGAGACCAAAAATAAACATCATTTGTGCCAGGCTGACTTCAACCACTTACTGGTAAATCGTATAAGAAAATGTCCACATATCTGTACATCTTTTTATCTTACAATTATATAGTTTAAGAAGTAATAGAATTGTATATTTGAAATTAAGAAAGCAATAGTAATTTTTTGTGATACTTAATATAGTGGCCAGAGAAGTTTTCTAGCTGCCTCAACCTTGTGCTAATAGGTCATAGAAACAAAAGAATGAGCAATATGAAAGCCTGTATTAATTATAAACTAACTGCAGAAGTTGCATAAGAATGAGTTTGACAGTCATCATGTTTTGATACACATGTGAAATAGTTTGTTGCTAATAAAATATGCTTTATGGGACGTAGGAAGCCTTAAGGGAACAGATATTTTCTCCTAAAAAGATACTTTCACTCAGACATCACAATATACAAGGTTCTACTTTTTGAGATTTGTTGGAGTAAGAGATGTTCAATGTACTTTCCAGCTAGTAGAGGTGACACAAAAAGTATTCAGGCAAAAGTTACAGATCTACTTTATACATTCTTGTATAATCTATTTGGTCAGTGTTAATTGCTGTTTACTAGCTCTGTGTTCTTACTTTGTAAGGGCAACATGTCCGTAACCTTTCAGCAAAGTGAGCAACTCTTTCTGCTTCCTTTTCAATTTATCTGTTATCAGTATAACTTTTTAGTAGTCTGTCACCATATGACCATATCAAATGTACTGCTTCTGTGTGAAATATTTTTTAAATGAGGTGACAGATATAGAAGTACTTTGAAACTGAATGGTGATTGAAAATGAAATGGTATTGTCATGACTATTATTTATTATATTATCTTCTTATTGTACATGCAAAACTTCTCCAAGATATCCAGTAATAATCCTTTCTCAAAAAAAAATTGCTCAGGAGAATTCTCTCACTAAAAGCTCTGTTTGCTTAGAAATTTCTGTCTAGAATAAGTACATCCTGCCATTTCATTTTGCCCTCAAATGTGTCACACACAAAAAAGGGCCACATTATATGTGAAAAGTTTGGCTGGAAAAAACAAAACTGGCTGGTCAAAATTTCACATTTCTAACAAAAATATTAAATTATTCTTCACGTCTCTCAATTTTTTCTAAATATATTTTATAAAATATGTTCCTAGAATATTATTTCTTCTGGATGTTAATAGATATTGTAAAAAATAAGGTTTTGTGGCTAAAAATGTGTTAGGTTCATGTAGTCATATATGTACAGTGATAATTTTGATGACTATAATCTTTTTAATAGTTTCTAAGATATGTAATGCTTAGAAAATTTACTATTTAGAAAAAAATTAACTTTAGAAGTATTATCTCAATCTTGACAAGAATCTCATTAATTATGCCATTTTATAGGTGAGGTAATCAGAAATTTATTTAGAGCCATTAAGTAAACTGCCGAAAGTCACACAGTTTATAGCAGAACCAAGATCTAAATCAAGGCTTTTCTACCCAGTTTGAAATTTCCTTTTCATTAAAAGGTAAGGGTGTTTTATTTTTTACTCCAGACTATTTTAGAGTTGCTAATATGTTAATGCGTTACATGCTATATTAGTTAGGATTCTTCATAAAAGCAGAACCAGTGGGAGATATATATATAGGAAGATAGAGACAGAGTAAGAGAGAGATTATAGGAAATTGGCTCATATGATTACAAAGGCTGAGAAGTCTCAAGGTTTGTAATCACAAGCTGGAGACCCAAAAGTGCAGATGGTGTAGATGCAGTCTGAATACAAAGGCTTGAGAACCAGGAGGGCCAATATGTAAGTTTCAGTCTGAAAGTTAGGCAGGCTCAAGACCCAAGAAGAAATGACTTTTCAGTTCAAATCTGAAGGCAGGAAAAAGACCAACTTCCCAGCTCTTCAGAAAAGCAGCAAGAATTACCTCTTTTTGTTGTATTCATGTCTTCAGTTGATTGAATGATGCCCATCTACATTAGGGAGGGTATCTGCTTTACTCAGTCTACTGATTCAAATATTTATTTCATCCAGAAACAGCCTCACAGACACAACCAAATAATGTTTGACCAAATGTCTGGGTACCCTATGAGCCAGTCAAATTGGTACAAAAAACTAACCAGTATACATGCATATATGTAAACCTTAGGGCTAAGGTGAGACAGGAAGATGCGTATTTTCCAAATATATTTGATGGCAAAATCTGTCTTTTTGAAGAACAATTCTCAAGAGCAATGCTCTATAGAACAGCTTTGAGATTTATCATTTGAAACTTTAGAAACTATTACATTACCTCACATTCTCTCCATAACCTTTGAAAGTTTTTACTCTTCCATATCATTTTGAATCAATGTGCCCTCAGAAAGCAATAACTCTAATAGAACCCATCAGAACGGAGGGAACTTGCCTTTAAGTAACTACGGTATATTGTTCCAATTCGCAACTGAAAAATCACATGATTTATAAATTTAGAAAGGAAACTTTCTTTCTTTTTTATTTATTTTTATTATTATTATTATACTTTAAGTTTTAGGGTACATGTGCACAATGTGCAGGTTTGTTACATATGTATCCATGTGCCATATTGGTGTGCTGCACCCATTAACTCGTCATTTAGCATTAGGTATATCTCCTAATGCTGTCCCTCTCCCCTCCCCCACCCCACAACAGTCCCCAGAGTGTGATGTTCCCCTTCCTGTGTTCATGTGTTCTCATTGTTCAATTCCAACCTATGAGTGAGAACATGGGGTGTTTGGTTTTTTGTCCTTGCAATAGTTTACTGAGAATGATGGTTTCCAGTTTCATCCATGTCCCTACAAAGGACATGAACTCATCATTTTTTACGGCTGCATAGTATTCCATGGTGTACATATGCCACATTTTCTTAATCCAGTCTATCGTTTTTGGACATTTGGGTTGGTTGCAAGTCTTTGCTATTGTGAGTAGTGCTGCAATAAACATAGGTGTGCATGTATAGCAGCATGATTTATAGTCCTTTGGGTTATAAGTACCAGTAATGGGATGGCTGGGTTAAATGGTATTTCTAGTTCTAGATCCCTGAGGAATCGCCACACTGACTTCCACAATGGTTTAACTAGTTTACAGTCCCACCAACAGTGTAAAAGTGTTCCTATTTCTCCACATCCTCTCCAGCATCTGTTGTTTCCTGACTTTTTAATGATCGCCATTCTAACTGGTGTGAGTTGGTATCTCATTGTTGTTTTGATTTGCATTTCTCTGATGGCTAGTGATGATGAGCATTTTTTCAAGTGTTTTTTGGCTGCATAAATGTCTTCTTTTGAGAAGTGTCTGTTCATGTCCTTCGCCCACTTTTTGATGGGGTTGTTTGTTTTTTTCTTGTAAATTTGTTTGAGTTCATTGTAGGTTCTGGATATTAGCCCTTTGTCAGATGAGTAGGTTGCAAAAATTTTCTCCCATTTTTTAGGTTGACTGTTCACTCTGATGGTAGTTTCTTTTGCTGTGCAGAGCTGTTTAGTTTAATTAGATTCCATTTGTCAATTTTGGCTTTTGTTGCCATTGCTTTTGGTGTTTTAGACATGAAGTCCTTGCCCATGCTTATGTCCTGAATGGTATTGCCTAGGTTCTCTTCTAGGGTTTTTATGGTTTTAGGTCTAACATGTAAGTCCTTAATCCATCTTGAATTAATTTTTGTATAAGGTGTAAGGAAGGGATCCAGTTTCAGCTTTCTACATATGGCTAGCCAGTTTTCCCAGCACCATTTATTAAATAGGGAATCCTTATCCCATTGCTTGTTTTTGTCAGGTTTGTCAAAAATCAGATAGTTGTAGATATGCGGCATTATTTCTGAGGGCTCTGTTCTGTTCCACTGATCTCTGTCTCTGTTGTGGTACCAGTACCATGCTGTTCTGGTTACTGTAGCCTTGTAGTATAGTTTGAAGTCAGGTAGCGTGATGCCTCCAGATTTGTTCTTTTGGCTTAGGAATGACTTGACAATGAGGGCTCTTTGAAGGAAGAGGAGTTGGTGCAGGGGATTTATGCTAAAAGAGTTGGCTGAATATACATATTCAACAGGTTATAGAAAGAGCTACGCATATTCATTAAGGGGATCCCGATGCATGTGTACTGAACAAACCTGCATGTTACATGCTTTACCTGTTCACATTGAGGTGGAGGCTTAACATGTAAATGCATTACAATCAGACTTTATATGTCAAAAGGTAAAGCAGATACATGGAGGCACTCAGTGCCCAGCCTCTGTCAGCCTGCCAGAATGAGTCCATTGTTGGTGATCTCTTCTCAGGTAAAGCTGCTCAAATCACTCTCTTGTCCAACAAACCTGTAGTTGTGGCTTGTGGAAAAGGGGTCAGATAGTCAGTGTCTGGGGATGAACGAGCTGCAATTGTTTTTATATTGTTTATCTTGAGCCCAGTGCTTATTTAGCTGCTAGAGAATAGACAAACCTTGTGGCAGTCAGAACATAGTTTTTACTTTAAGTGTAGGGGTGCCTGACTTAACCCCTGCCTGCCATGATCTTAGGTCCTGTTTATAATTTTGTATCTTACTGCCACAAAGAGTCTGTTCTATCAGTCTCATGACCTCTGTTTTAACACTAATGCCAGTCAGTTGTTATGTCTAAATTACAAATGGAAGGGCTTATGATGAAGTGTGTCTCATCTCCCTTCCCATCATTGCTGGGGATTCTGTTTATAAGGTTTCTCTGGAGTCCCCTTGGCCAAGAGATTGTCCATTCAGTTGGTAGTGGCACTTAGAATTTTAGTTTTAGTTCTCACACTAATGACATCAAGTTTGTTCACACTTCTCTGTACCATTGCCTTTCGGTAGTCCTCTGGTCCACTGACAATAGACTTGACCATGTCACTTTCTTTGATCAATGAGACAGTAGCAATGAGACACAAGCAAAGACTTGAAAAGTGATGGGCCACTGGAACTTTTCTTCTTTTGCTGATTTTGGAAGCTGCCGGATAACAGAGACTGGCCCAGTCTACCCCTTAACCTCATCTGTGACACCTGCTTGACTGCATCTGCTTGAGTAAGTCTGGTCATAATCAGCAAACTATCCATGCAGCTGAATCCAGCTCAACCTGCTGAACTGAGCCATCAACCATGTTGTTTTGAGCTGGTAAATCTGGGGAGACTTGTTACTAAGAATTTGGAATTAAAAAACCTGATTCTATGAAGTTTTGGCTGTGTGACTCAGCATCTGAAAACCTTAGCTCTTCCTCCTTAAAGTTAGGACAATAATAAAATGTACTTAGAATTGTTTTAATAAAGTAAATAATAAATGTGAAAAATATTTGATAAGCTAGAAACACTGTACATGTCAGTTATTATATAACATCTTACCTATTATTATTTTTAGTTATCATAATGCTAGTTATTATTTGTATTGTTTGAATAATGTTATTTACTGCCCTATTAACCAAGTTCTCAATAGTTATACAGATTGTCTGGTTCCTTGGCCAGACCTATGTGGACCTGGTCCCTAGGCCAAGGCAGAGGGTTTAGAATGATCACATAACCAGAATTTGTTATACCTTGTTCAATGAACCCCTTATGTTGTTCACACAGACCTTTGCTGGACATCTTCAGCAAGCTTCACACATGATTGAAACCCCTGCACAAAACAAAGAACTCCAAGGTCTGGCCCTACTAGTTAGTCTCTCTACTGCATGGGAGAAAGGAGAGGCCAGTCTTAGTCATCTGAGGCCTCATAGTAGGAAGCATAGTATCAAGCACTTTCTTTCTTATGTTTCTTGATTTCTCTCTGCTTTCGTTTCTTGATCTACAAAACGTGGGAAAATAACAATAACTACAGCATAGTATTGTGAGAAATAAATGAACTGATGCTTAGAAAGTGATCAGAACACTACCTGAAACAAGTTCTCAATAATACATATCATAAGTGCTCAAGAAGTAAAGAGCTGTCAATATTTTTACAATTTTTGTAACATCATAGTACTATTGTATTGTTACTACTGTTTCATTGCATTATTTTTCTTTGGACTATTTAGTCTATAAAAACTCTACTAGCTCTCTTGTTATTTTTTCCACCTATAAGCTATCATGAATATACAAATATTTCAAACTGATCATCTAGGCAATTTTTAATATTATTTACAACATGTAGGTAAAACAATCCTTGATTATTTGACATATGAATTTAGATAGAAACTTATCAATACAGATTTTGAGAGGGAAAAAAGTATACTTAGTATACATAAATGACTATTTACAGACATAACAAAGTATCCCTTAAAAAGCTGATGTCTAAGAGACATTAGCATTTTTGTTCATTGGCTTTTCTTTACTTAAAAACAATGGGGGGAGAATTTTTAACTGAACTGAATTATTTCAGATCAGGGGAAGAGTCAGAATTTATTTTTTTGTTTGTTAAATGCATAAGGACTTTGTTTCTCATTTCTATTCAGTATTAAGTTCATGGCTTTTCAGATGTGCAGGAAATGTTATTTATGATAGAGCTTGATAAGAATATAGCTGCTGTGTTAGCAATAGACATATCACTGAAAACTCAACTTGTTATTATAGAAAATACCATATCTGCCAATCTTAAACTGCAGCCACTAGACAAGGGAATGAGGTCAAAGAAAATGGATGAAACAGTAAAATACAAAAACATGAGCAAGAACATTTTTATTTCATACCAGATATCCTGAATCCTTAGCTATCCACAGGATTATCATGTAAGAAGAGATAAATAGATGAAAAAGGGAGGCTAAAGCAAGTGAAACCCAAATAATTCACCCCAAATCTAGAGGCCACACATTGTAAACATGGTTAATTCCCAGAAATTGGCCATTAACAAGAGGCAGAAAAGGAGTCCTTGAAGGTGTAGGAAGGGAAAGCCAAATGAGTCTACTCTACATTTTTGAATCTACGTTTAGAATTAGAGAAAAGAACCAAAAAGAAAAATGATAACTTGGGGAATACCTTTAGAAAAACAGAAATAAAAACAAAAATATTTAAAGTCATACAAGTACATTGTGCTAAATGTGTTTTTTTGGAGTGGGAATATACTTAATATTTTTATTTACTATCGTCAAAATATTACAGCAATTTACATGGTAAGATAGACATCTGTTCCTGTTTCTGGTTCTGGTTTCTTATCTTCAAATATTAAGAACATAAAATAAAATTGAATGTATAGTAATCAAAAGTTTTTCCATAAGTTAACATTCATATTAAAGTAGTGTTACATAAGATATAAGTGTTACATAAGATATAAATGATAAGTAAAATATAACTCAAAATTTTTAGTAATTCTGACCAATTAAGAAGTTTCTCCTAATGTAACTAGGAATAACAATATCAAGTTATTGGGTAACCAGGAACCCATAATATATGGCTGTTTTCTATAGTAGAGTATAGTATGACATTCTAACAGATTATTTTGATTAGTCATAAAACAGGAACATTTTATTTTCTTCATCGTAAATGTAATTAATCTCATTCTCAGTGACACCACATAAGGTGAAAGACTCAAATTTTGAAAGTTTTAAATTAGATTTTTGAGGATAGGAACAAATTCTGCCTAGTTTAAAAGCTAAACACATTAGATAATGGCTTCTCTTGAATATGAAAGTTAAAACTCAAGTTCTTCCGGGTGAAAATCACTGGAGGGCAGACCAAATAGACAAAGTGACAGGAAGAGGGAAGCAGAACAGCCAAGAAACAGAACTCACAGTTCAACACATACTTCCTCTGAAATTCTTTGCACTTTAAACTATTCATTTTTCACATATAGTTTTTCAACTTGATTAATCCTACAGTGTTTGGATTTTATTCTTTTTTTTCTGTGGTGTTCTTTGCCATTTTACTTAACAATTTAGAATTTCTATTCATTAGCTATTTCACCTGCCCTTCATATATTAACTTGCATTTTTGTATGGTAAGTAAGTACACACAGATCAGTCATATTTACTCTTCCTAAAATCAGAATTAGGCAAATAAAGACTCGGGAATACATACAGGTCTCACGAGCAGTCACTCCCTACTTGCTACCGGCTAGTGTCAAAACTGATCATTTACTATGCCTGGGTTTTGTGGTGCTATTGTATGCCTGCATGTCATTTACCTGGAGTAACCGCAGGCAAACCACACTCAGCTGAAGGTGTGAACCACACACACCGACACATGTTTTCTATACTTATGTTGAGTGAATACATTTTTTCTTTTTTTTTTTTCAGTTTCAGAAAGAGACTTGCTCTGTCACCCAGGCTGGAGTGCAGTGGCACGATCTTGGCTCACTGCAACCTCCACCTCCCGAGTTCAAGCGATTCTCCTGCCTCAGCCTCCCGAGTAGCTGGGATTACAGGCATGCACCAGCACCCCTGCTAATTTTTGTATTTTTAGTAGAGATGGGGTTTCTTCATGTTGGCCAGGCCGGTCTTCAACTCCTGACCTCAGGTGATCTGCCTGCTTTGGCATCCAAAAGTGCTGGGGTTACAGGCGTGAGCCACTGCGCCCAGACCTCTTTTCTTTTTAAATAAGTTATAGAAATAAAAATAGAACGTAATTCTATTAAATTCTGAGTGTATTTCCACTAGGGCTAATATTAACAAAATATCAAAATACTTTTTCATTGGGCATTTTTTCCAGCTTTCATATTTTTTTTTTACTGTTGTGTAACAAATTACCATAAACATAGAAATATGAATTAACATTTATTAGCTACCTCACAGATATGTTTTCATTTGAAGCTTGAGGCTCTCTTTCAATCTTACTGGTTGTTGAAAAATTTCAGTTTAAGTGATTATAGGAGTGAAATTCCCCTTTTCCTTCCATTTATTGGCCAGAAACTGCTCTCAGTCTAAAAGGCCACCCTCAATTTCTTGCCATGTAGCCCCCTCAATAGGCAATTCAAAAGGGCAATTTTACTTCTTCTAAGTCAGCAGGATAAATCTCTCTTGCATCGAATAGATCTGACCTCTTTTAGTGGCTTACATGACTGAATTAGGCCGAACCAGGATAATTCTCTTTTGATTAAATCAGTTACTTACTGGAAACCTTAATTACATACTCAGAATCCCTTTTGCCATATAATGTAACATCATCACGGCGGGGGTCATCTCACTGTATTGTAAGCCTCTTTCAAAGTGAGGTATGTTACACAGGGTATGTACAACAGCATGGTGAGAATCCTGGGGGCTAATTCAGGATTCTGCCTACCACAACTACAATCTGGATATTTTGAAATTTTAAATTGGATGTTTATGAGAGCTATTAAACCACATAAAGCACCAGATATTTTAGAACAAAAATTTAGCTTCTGCATCAGCTCAGAAGTTGCCACACATCGTGACCACATGCAATTTAATCGACCCCAGGAATCAAATATGGTTATTTGCTGTGATTACATAGAAAAAATTATTAGCATCTTACAGCACTGTCTTAATAGCTACAGTGTTTATACCGAGAGTCTGGGTAAACATCTAGCCACATAAATCTTTAAATGAAAAATATGAGACTGCCTGCTTCAGCTCTGACATATAAGAGATTGGAAGTCAACGCTTTCATTCTTACAACAAAAAAGACTAAACAAACTGAAAATCAATTACTTTTTCTTTTGAACCATCAGAAAACTGAAGTCTCAAGGGAAGTTGTCACCCTAAAAGCTGGAGAGACAGAAAAATACAGCTGAGATCTGCTTAACTAGAACAGAAGCTGCTGGAACAACAGACTTGTAGAAACACTTAAGTGGTAATTTGCTCAACTGCTGGCTGCCGAGTGTAGACTAGCATGAGAGTGGAAACTCTGGCATCTTCAGTCTTAGGGAGCTCCTCACACTTTCACTGGTTTTACCTCTAGGTTCTGTAAAAGGATCTCAGTGCAGATCCAAGAAAGATCTTGCGGCTTTGGCAAGGGGAAGAAAAGAGTAATTAGGAAATGTGCACAGACCCTCACCAGTACAAAGTCTTGCTCTCCTGGGGAAAGATTTTACCCAGTTTTATCCTAGTTTTAGAAAGGGGACTTTTCCCACTACAGCCCCTATTAGCCTTCCTATCACATAAGCAGTGGGGGAGGAAGGGGGTGGGAAGTGGAATTGCTAGAAAGTGGAGAAACAATTGTAAGGGTCACAGCCCAGAGACACAGGCCCACAATACGACTGAAATTTAATCAGAAAATTATACAACACTTCTTCTCCTCAAAACCATAGCACTACATTCACAGGATTATATTATAATAGATTACAGTTGACTGAGCTGCAAGACATAGACTCTCTCTGAAGAGGAATATTTAGGGAAGCCCAAACTGAAGAGTGAAGTAAAGAAAAATAAAAAGGAAATATAAAGCCTCTGACACCTATGACACCTACACCTACAGGAAACAATAAACACAGCCCAGCTCCTAACCAGATTAGCATAAAACCACGTACTAAAGTTCTATTTACCTTAGTTTCAATTACCTGATATGACATATCCAGCTTCAACAGAAAATTACATTCAGCAAGATAGAACATACTCGGACTGTGGGGAAAAATAAACAAAAACTAAATTTGTTTAAAGGAAAGAAATCACCTGAGGCAATGCTGACCTCATAAAACAGATTTGGAAGTGGTTCTTCTTCAGTTTTTTTGGGCAAAGTTTAAGAAAGATTCGTGTTAATTCTTTTTGAATCATTTGGTAGTATTCACCAGTAATGCCATCTGGTCCTGGGCTTTCCTTTGGTGGGAGGTTATTGGTAAATGATTAAATCTCCTTATTCATTACTGGTTTTATCAGGCTTTCTAGTTCTTTGTGAGTCAGTCCTAGTAAATTGTAAGATTTTAGAAATTTATTCATTTCTTCTAAGTTATCCTAGTTTGCTAGTTTATTGTTCATAATAGTCTCTCATGATCCTTTGTTATTTTTGTGGCATCAGTTGAGAAAAAAACCACATGTATACTGGATATAAACATGCAAAAGAATGATATTAGACATTTATCTTAAGCAATACACAAAAATTATCTCACAATGGATGAAATATCTAAACATAAGACCTGTAACTGTAAAACTCCTGGAAGAAAGCATAGCAGAAAATCTTCATGACATTGAACCTCACAATGATTTATTTGATGTGACACCAAAAGCAAAAGTAACAAAAGCAAAATTAGGCCAGTGGGACTACATCAAACTGAAAAGCTTCTGCACAGCAAAGGAGGCAATCCACGAGATGAAAAGACAACCTACAGAATGGGAGAAAATACTTTCAAGCCATGTATCTGATAAGCTATGGAAATCCAAAATGTATAAAAAACTCCAACAACTCAACACCAAAAAAAACAAATAACATGATTTAAAAATGGGTAAAGGTCTTGAATAGATATTTTTCTAAAAAAGACATATGATAAAATGCTCAACATCAATCATCAGAGAGTACAAATCAAAACCTCAATGAGATGGCACTTTTAGCTTTCGAGGTTACTAAAACATACATGCACACACATACACACACACAAGCAACAAGTATTGGCAAGGATGTGAGGAAATTGGAAACTTTGTACACTGTTGGTAGAAAGGTAAAATGGTGCAATCACTAAAGAAAATTGTATGGAGATATCTCAAAAACTTACAAATATTATATGATCCAGCAATCCACTTCTGAGTATATATCCAAAAGCATTGAAATCATAATCTCAAGAGGCTTAGCACTTCCATATTCATTGCAGCATTATTTACAACAGTCAAAAGGCAGAAACAACCTAAATGCCATCAATGAATTACCTAATAAAGAACATGTGATATAATACATTTGATTCCTTAAAAACAAAGGAAATTATGCCATTTTGAACAACATAGATGAACCTAAAGGATGTTATCCCAAGTGAAATAAACCAGTTACAGAAGAATGAATACTTCATGATTCCACTTAAATGAGGTATCTAAAATAGTCAGATTCATAGAGAGTAGGACAGTGGTTTCCTTAAACTAGGGAGAGAGGAAAACAAAAGGTTGATGTTCAATGACATGAAGTTTTATTTATGCAGAACCAAAAGTTCTACAGATCTGCTGTGCCTATAGCTGACAGTACTGTGCTGTAAACAGTTAAAAAATGAGAGGATATATCTCATGTTAAGAATTCTTACAAAAATAAAAAGTAAATTAATTTAAAAAATTATAAATAAGAATAAAAAATTCACCTGGAAAATGCCCAACGCTGTGAAGATCAAACAAAACACATCTAAATAAAATATGGAACCAAGAAGCTGTCTCAAAGGAAATTTAAGAATTATTTTGGACTTAATAAAAATACAACCTGTCAAAACTTGTGTAATGCAGTGAAATCAGTGGTTAGAAGAAAATTGATGCATGAAATGTGTGTACTAAAAATAAGAAAGGTCTAAAATCAGTAACCTAAGATTTATCTCAGGAATTTAGAGAATGCAGGGCAATTTAGCCTAAAGCAAGCTGAAAAAATGAAAACAAAAGCACAATTCAGTAAAACTGAAGACAAAAATAATAGAGATAGTCAATGAAACTAAAGGCAATTCTTTGAAAGTATTTAAAAATTGATAAACTTATCTCCAGGCTATTTAAGAGACAGAGAGAGAATACAAACTACCAGTATCAGAAATGAAGCTCATACATTTATACAATAAAACAGATTTCTAGCAATAAGAAGAAATGAACTATCAGGCCACTAAAGGACATGGATGAATCATTAATCTACACTGCAAAGGGGAAGAAGCCTGTGTGGGGAAAAACAACAACAACAACACCAACAACAACACAGATTGGACAAGTTCCAGAAAATGCTAAGCTATAGAGATAGAAGACAGATTAATGGTTACCAGTGTTTGAATACGTAAAGCACAAGCGGATTTTATTTTTAGAAGGAAGAAACTATTCTGTGTGGTACAGATGTATGACACTATGCCTGTATCAAAATCTATAGGCCCTTACAGAATAAAAAGTGAACCTGAACGTATACAAAATTTTCAACAGGTCATTTAGGAGGCTGAAGAATCTTAATACAGAATTCAGAATGTGACAAAACAATGTAACTGCATTAAAAATGTATGGGACAACTTTACAGCCAGGAATAAGGGAAAAAACTGCTAAATTAAATAACTTTCAAAATCAATACAATCTATAAAATAAATGCAAAAAGAACTGTACATCTCATTGCACTTAGTTGATAAAGTAGCTTCCCACAGAGGTGTGGCATAACAATTCTGATAGCTCTATATGTGTATGCTGGTATTTAACAATTAAGTAAATGAAGATGGGAGTGGGATGTCTCACTGTTGAAATCCAAGATTACAGATAATCAAGGAGAGGAGGCTAAAGAGATCCATATGGAAATTTATTAGAGTTGTAAACATCAGCATGAAGTTTAATTAGTGTAAATTAATATACATATATAGACATTTCTAGACATCTGTGTAGTATCTTACTGACAGGGCAGGAGCACCATCATCTCAGACAAACACCGCCACTTTAAGTTTCGGCTCCCTTTCTAGCTTCATGCCTTTCAAGGAAATCACTTCTAACTATAAGAAGCCAGAGAAAGCAGGGAGTAAAACACATATAAGACAGCTCGGGCACAGGGGAGGTGGGGGAAAAGTCTCTTGGGTGATTGCCAATCTTCACCCTCATACAATGAACCCCAATAAAACAGTGGGCCTTAATAAGCACATTCCTTTCCCTTCAAGTGCACTAAAATAGGAAAGCTAAAAGCAGACTCGTGGGTATGCCTGCAGCTGCAAAAAAAATGTATAAAAGAGACACACAACTCTCCCTCCCAAATAAGCACAACAAAAAAACACAGAAGCAGTCAAAGCCTCTAATAAACTCTCCCACTTTAAATCCTTAAAAACTCTTAGTTTGTAAACAAGTGTGCCTCTAACCTAATGCAGCCAAATGCCCCTCTCAGGTTTGTTTTCTCTACAATACACCTGTCTTGACTGTCAAGCCATCTTTCGTGTTTCTTTCCTCTTTCTTTAATTCTTAAACTTACACACACACGTCTTTGCTTTGTCAGCTGAAAGGGCCTAGAAGCAACAACATCCTGGTAGGAATTAGCACACTTAACTCTCAGATCTTGGTTTCTAATACTATTCTCCAATAAAAAGAACCAATAAAATAGCTGATTCTAAGGCTGACATAGGAAACACACAATATGAACCCAGAACGTTTTGTAGTGGCAGAGAGTAATAAATTGAACAAAAGTTAAAAATTAAAAAAAAACAAAAAACACCCACCACAAGAGATAGAGGAACCCAAATGAAAGAGCCCCTAGTGGCCAAAACTACAACAATTTGTGCAACAAAATAAAGTGCTATTAGACTATAATATACCAAAGTATGAAATGATTGTCCATGAGTACATACTGATATAGTTACATAAAAGTATAGAAAAGACAAATGACCAATGCGGAAGAATTCCAAATAATTTATATAGATACTCTGCCCTCAAGAAGGTGAAGTGCAACTCCCCACTTCTTAAGTATGAGCAGAGCGTTACATCATTTCAGAGAGTACAATATGGAAAGTGGGGACAAAGAGTAACTTCACAGTAGAGAAACCTGACAAGCATTACCTCAGCTAGGTGATCAAAATTAACACCAACAGGAATAAGTCATGTTGATAGCCTGTAACCTTGAGAAGATATGATAAAAATAGTAATTAATCTCTTTGGTCACTTTCCCCAAAAATGCACAACTCCATTCCATTTATGAGATAAACATGAGAAAAATTCCAACCGATTATGTAAAATACCTAATCATAACTCCTCAAAACTGTAAAAATCAACAAAAATGAAGGAAGCCACTGAAGCTGTCACAGCCAAGAGAAGCCTAATGGCATATGACTGGTAAATGTAACATGATATTCTGAATATGACACTAGAGCCCCCCCAAAAAAAACAGAGAGAAGAAAAAGAAGAAAGATGGAAAGATAAAACGAGGTAAAAACTAAACAAAAAAAAGTATGACAACTGATTCATTAATTATAACAAATGTACTATACTAATGTAAGATGTTAACAGTAGACTAAACTAAATATAGTTTAGGGCATAGTTTAGGGCATAGGGAACACTTAATACTAGCTTTACAATTTTTCTGTTAATCTAAACTGTTTCAAAGTAAAAGTTTATTTTTAAAGGGAAAATATTATTTGGACTGTCTGATATGGGCTGAGTTTTGTCCCTGCACAGTTCATATACTGAGCCTCTAACCCCTAGTGTGATTATATTTGGAAATAGGGCCTTAAATGAAGTAATTAAGGTTAAAAGATGTCATAAGGGTGGGCCCTAATCCACCAGGACTGGTGTCTTCATAAGAAGAAACACCAGAAAACTCTCTCCACACCTGCACAGAGGAAAAACCCTATGAGGATACAGTGAAATGTAGACATCTACAAACGAATAACAGAGGCCTCACCAAAAAGCAAACCTGCCAGCACCTTGATCTGAGACTTCTAGCCTCCAAAACTGCAAGCGAATGCATTTCTGTTGTTTCAGTATTTTGTTATGGCAGCTAAAAGACTAATACACATTCATTAGCAGTGCTATCAACTTGAATACACTGTGGTTGGAAAGAGACGCCCAAGAAAATTCCAGGAAACTTGAAAAATATTCATCTAATGTGAATATACTCTAAAGAAATTAATGAATATGCTATTTGATTTACAGTTGAAATAAAAATACTATGCATGTTTGTATTGTCAGATAATCACGTTTGAAGGATGAACAAGCTTAGCAGTCAGAGAAAAAAGATTTATGCTTAGGCAGCAAATGGAACTGCTACACATTGACTGTCTAATACTTGTGTGTTTTTACCATTTCATACAGTTAGAAGGTCAAGTTCGATATATGAGACCGAATAATTACCTCACTTGTGATTTAACTATTTCTTCAAAGTAAGAAATATTTGCATATGCCTATTTCTTTGTATAAGCCTCCCTTTGTTCTGATGTTTTGGTCTAGACTAACATAGTCTTGAAATATGATGTCCTCACCAACACCACCATTATGTTCTTTATTCACATTTCTCACTTATGAGAAGTTACACCCTAACTAGAGCAACAGCCAGAATAGTAAATTTATACAAAATTAACATATAATAGCTTTGCTGGTTGCAAATTCAAATAATGATGCTTAGACATATAGTACCTGTCCTAATTTAATGAGAACATTAAAAACATTAAATATCTGCTCTCTTTTTTTGACTTAATTCAACAAAATCATTGAAGTGATTTTCCATTTTACTTTAACGAATGGATTTTAGAAAGCATTTCCACCCACTTCAGAATCAACATTACATAGAGAGTTTGCAAATCAGAGTTTTAATTAAAGCTCTTCTCAAAGAATACTGAAATTACATGAAAAGTTTATTTGACTAGGAACAATAGAAACCTATTAACTCATTGGATTCTGCTCACTGAAGGCATGATTTTTAATAAACTTGGTTAAATATCAGAGCATTCTCCTATGAACTATAATAGCCAGTAATTGGAGTTTGGAGTACTAAACTTATTCATAAAATTTTACACAAAAATGTCTGAAAAAGTAGTTGATGACTGGCCAGGTGTGGTGGGTCACACCTGTAATCCCAGCACTTTGGGTGACTGAGGCAGGCAGATCAGGAGGTCAGGAGTTCAAGACCAGCCTGGCCAACACGGTGAAACCCTGTCTCCACTTAAAAATACAAAAATCAGCCGGGCGTGGTGGCAGGCGCCTGTAATCCCAGCTACTCGGGAGGCTGAGGCAGGAGAATTGCTTGAACCTGGGAGGCAGAGGTTGCAGTGAGCCGAGACTCTGCCACTGCACTCTAGCCTGGGCAACAAAGCAAGATTTCGTCTCAAAAAAAAAAAAAAAAAAAAAAAAACAGTAGGTGATGACTAATCATTCACAATTCTTCCTTGGGTAATGCTCTCCAGAAGTAGAACATAAGTTCTTTGAGGGTGGTAACATTTGTTTCATTCTCTTCTCTATCCCCAGCATTAGAAAAGCACTGAAATATAGTAGGTAGTCTATAAATATTTATTGAACCCATTACGATTTTCACAGAAAGCATGAACTCGAGAATTGTTTCTTTTTCCCTAAATAATATTGTAGAACCTATAACCCTTGCTGAACCTATGTGAAGTGGCTCTTGACAAACTTTGAAGAAGACAAATTCTATAATGCAGAATACATTGATCTGCATTGCTATCTGCGCTACCTGGGTACCAAAAATTTTAAGCTGAAACAAAAACAAGATTATGTTCAGATCATAATATTTTAGTAGTCTTATTATTTTCTTTGGTAATCACAAAGTACCACCTTTCTAAGAAGTGCAAAACCAAAGTTAAAGAATACAGTGAAGAATCCAGAAATTCTACCATATTACAATTTAGCTGTAAAGTTTTGAAGGATTATTAATAGAAGTAAATGTAACTATTTTTTTTGCTCCAGAAGGTATAATTTATTTTGAAGGAAGTTTTGAAATCAGTATAAGGAATATGTAACCATTATAGCTGTTGATTTTTGAAGTGAATACTCTGGTAGAGGGGGCTCCCTATTACTTGAATATATTCATGCTATGTTTGACAAAGATTCTTGACACAATTAGAGACTTGAATATTTATTAACCAAGGCTATTTGTAGCTTTGAAAGTCCACAAGACTATGTTTATTTCCATATATTTACAACCATCTATTTTACTACTGTACAGTCACAAAAGCACTAAACTTGGTTCATATGTCTTTAGTTCAAGTACTGACTGTGCAGACTATTTTTGGGAAATTGGATAGTCTCTGTTAGTCATTTGGAATTGACAAAAACATTCTTCAGAGAGTCATCAGTAAGGACTAAATATAATATAATATGCATTCTAAAATATTATATAAATTAAGTATATCTATATATAATAAATCATTTATTGATCACCTATATACCAATATCTTTCACTTACTTTTCCTTTAACTTATTAGGGCTATTGTTTACCAGGCAATAAGCTAGTCTCAAAGATGCAAAAGCAAACAAGTACAAAACATCCCCCACAGATCCAACAGATGTTTTTCTCATGATCTAGTCATTCTAATTTACAGTTGAATGACGCAATGCTTCAGATTATGTAATAACTTGCCAAAGACTACACCACTATCTGTGGCACAGCCAGATTGGAACCAGGTCTGTGTATATCAAGACCCTATAGGTAAGGTCTTTCATCCAAAGAATCCACATATTTATGTACATTTGATTATTTATTTTGATACAATTAATATAATATAGGGAGTTCTCTTTTCTTCTTCTTCTTTTTTTTTTTTTTAGACCAGGACCTGGTCTCACTCTGTTACCCATGGTGGAATGCAGTGAGCTCACTGCAGCCTCGAACTCCTGGAGTCAACGATCCCCCACCTCAGCCTCCCAAGGAGACAAGACTACAGGTGTGTACCATTATGCCTGGCTAATATTTGTATTTTGTTATTGTAGAGATGGATCTCACTATATTTCCAAAGCTGGTCTCAAAAGCAGTCTTCCAAAGCAGTCCTGCCATTTTTGTGCCTGGCTGCTTTTGCTCACTTTAATGTTTGTAATATGTATTCCATTGTGTGATGCCACAATTTATCTTTTTTCCATCTATTCCTTATACATATTTTGCTATTTTCCAGTTTCTGTCAGTTACTAATATTGCTTATATGAACATGAGATTCATGCTTTCTGTTGAACATCTGTATGCATTTATGTCATGTAAATGCCTCATAGTAGAATTCCTGGTTCTTAGAGTGTGTGTACATTCACCTTTGATAAGTACTGCCAAACAGTTTTCCAATGTAGTTGTAGCCATTTCCACTCTCACTAGCAATGTTGGTCTCTCTAATCCCTTTCAAACACTGTGGGTTTCTCCCCTTCCGTCTTTTTCATTTTAGGAAGTCTGGTGGTTGGGGAGTTGTATTACTATTTAATATTTATATCTATGATGCGTAATAAAGAGCTTGTTTTCATGTGTTGATTGGCCATTTGTATATCTATTGTGATGTGAATATTCAAGTCATTTGCCCATTATTCTGTTGAATGTTTAATGTGCAGAGACCCAGGAATTTTGACCCTGGCAACCTTAATATTTGGTACTTGAAATCCATTAAATTTTAAATTCTATGAGATAAGCAATATTTGATTTTTTTCCTGTTTTCTTCAGTACTGTATTCCTGGCTCCTAGACTAATGCTTCGGTTATTGGATTTTCAGTAAATAGCAAAATGATTAATATAAATCTTTTCATCATATTAATGTATATATGACAGCATAGGTATATATCAAAATATGATTTTAACATAGAGATCTACCTTAAAGCTTTAGTCTTTTAAATAGTTGGCTTTTGCCAAAATCAGTTGGTTTTCCAGAAGTTCGAACAAGTTTATAGTGAGTGTATTATTTAATTGTTTTCTATACACATAGGAAACCTCTAGGGCTCCATTTATATTTCCCATCATGATGCCTGATGCTACAGTTTTCTTCCACTTTAGGAAATCTCTTTGTCTTCAACTTGTATATAATTGTCATACTCAATCATAGCATTAATCTCAACTGTATTCTCCCTCCAGCTCTGTCTTTTCAGTGCAAGAAGTAGAAAAGAAAACACAGCTCCTTTCAGTTCAACACATCAGAGGAGGCTAGAAATCCAATTTCCTGGTTCCCAGCTCCGTTTTCTCTCTATTACAAACATAATACCACTGAGTGAACCTCAGCTGCTATATCTACAGAAAGTTCTAACATTCGGAGTCACAAATCGACATGTGTACAATTTTCTTCAAATTCAGAGGGTGCACACCAAAGGGAAAAGGGGAAAAACAAAACAGTTATGAGGAAGGTATTTGGGTAGGGATTTGATTTATAAACTTTAAGTTTAATTTACTTTTGAACTCTGCACATCCTGTTTTTTTGTGGTATTGTTACTTGAAACTACCAGAGCATTTGACCTAGAGAGGACCAAAATAAACAGCTAAGAGGATTGCTGGTTAAGAATTAGCGAATAGGCCTGGTCACAAATAAAGGCAATGCCTGTGATAAAGGATTGTCATTATGGATTCACACACCAACTACATATATAAAAATATCTAGACATAATATATAATAAAGATAATATCTTTTGAAGCACATCATTAATAAATTAGAAACCTTACACTAGCAAACTTTTCTATCTGATAGTAAAATTAGAAATACTAAATCATCAAACCTCATCAAACATTCCTGTGTATAAGGATGTTGTACTGAATTATACTGAAATTGTGGAGAATGCTGAACAATACCTAAATATTACCAGCATTACTCACACCAACATCAAAATAAAATGACACCCTAAAAACAAAGAAAGACATTTCCATAAAAGGAATGAATTTATCTTCAGTTGATAGTTCATGCCATCGTGTTTTTTGTTGACTATAGTGCAAACTAAAAGCAGGGTTGTAACAGAGAACAAGTGAAATTATCAGTAATAGCAGGTTCTAAATTCCCTCTCCCATCACATCAACCACAATACAGGAATGGTCAATAATAAAAATCAAGATAGAATGCATTTTTTTAACACTCAGTGTATTTTTTTAATATAGACCTATGAAAGTGATAGCAGCAGTGCTCTTTTGCAATGTCTTTTTCTAACTGTTTTATGGTAGCTTGGAAAATAAAAGCATTCTAATAAATAAAATGTATTAAAACTGAGTTTCCTATTTTAAAATTAACAAAACATTAATTCCAAAACATTTTAACATTTACCTAAGTAAATAGTCTACAGGCCAAATCATAAAATTTCCTTTTAAAAAATTTTTAAAATTTTTTTATTTTTAATTTTTGTGGGTATGTAGGGGTTCTATATATTTATAGTTTACATAAGATATTTTGATACAGACATGCAATGCACAGTAATCACATCAAGGTAAATGGGGTATACACCCCCTCAAGCACTGTCATTTATGTTACAAACAATCCAATTATATATTTTTTTACTGTAGTCACCCTGTTGTGCTAGAAAATATTAGGTTTTATTCATTCTTTCTAACAATTTTTTCTACCCATCCCCACTTTCTCCCAACCTCCCACTACCCTTCCCAGCCTCTGCTAACCATCCATTTTTATACTATTTCCATGAGTACAATTGTTTTAATTTTTAGCTCCCACAAATAAGTGAGAACATGAGAAGTTTGTCTTTCTATGCCTAGCTTATTTTATTTAACATAATGACATCATGATGTTGCAAATGACAAGATCTTACTTTTTTATGGCTAAATAGTACCCTGTTGTGTACATGTACTAAATTTTCTTTATCCATTAATATGTTGATGGACACTTAAGTTGTTTCCAAATCATGGCTATTAAGAATAGTGCTGCAATAAACATGGGAGTGCAGATATCTCCCACCAGCAGTTTATGAGGGTTACCTTCTCTCCACATCCTCACCAGCATTTGTTATTGACTGTCTTGGATAAAAGCCTTCTGACTGGGGTGAGATGATATCTTATTGTAGTTTTGATTTGCATTTCTCTGATAAGCAATGATGTTGAGCTGTTTTCAAATGCCTGTTTGCTATTCATATGTCTTATTTTGAGAAATGTCTATTCAGATATTTTGCCCAACTTTAAAGCAGATTGTAAGTTTTTTTCCTATCTGTTTGAACTCTTTATGTATTCTGGTTACTAATCCCTTGTCAGCTGAGTAGTTTGCTAATATTCTCTCCCATTCTGTGGGTTGTCTCTTTACTTTGTCAATTGTTTGCTTTGTTGTGCAGAAACCTTTTTAACTTGATGTGATCCCATTTGTCCACTTTTGCTTTGATTACTTGTCCTTGTGGAATGTTACTCAAGAAATCTTTGTCCAGGCCAATGTTCTGGATAGTTTCCTGAATGTTTTCTTGTAGTAGTTTCAGTTTCAGGTCTTAGATTTAAGTCTTTAAGCCACTTTGATTTGATTTTTGTATATGGCAAGAGATAGTGGTCTGGATTCATTCTTCCGTATATAGATATCCAGTTTTTCCAGTACCATTTATTGAAGGGACAGTCTTCTTTCAATACATGTTCTTGGCAGCTTTGTCAAAAATGAGTTCACTGTAGATGTACAGATTTGTTTCTGGGTTCTCTATTCTGTTCCATTGGTGTATGTATCCATTTTTATGCCAGTACCATGCTGTTCTGATTACTATAGCTCTGTAGTATAGTTTGAAGTCAGGTAATATGATCCCTCCAGTTTTGTTCTTTTTGCTCAGAATAGCTTTGGATATTCTGGATCTTTCATGGTTCCATATAAATTTTAGAATTGTCTTTTTTATTTCTGTGAAAAATGTCATTGTTATTTTGATAGGGCTTGCATTGAATCTGTAGATTGCTTTGGGTAGTATAGACATTATAATAATATTAATTTTTTTCAACCCATGAACATGGAATAGCTTTCCATTTTCCTGTGTCCTCTTTAATTTCTTTCATCAGTGTTTTATAGCTTTCATTATAGAAATATTTCACTTCTTTGGATAAGTTAATTCCTTGGTATTTAATTTTATTCGTGGCTATTGTATAATTTCTTTTCCAGATTGATCAGTGTTGGCATACAGAAATGCTACAGATTTTTGTATTTTGTGTCCTTCAACTTTGCAAAATTTCTCAGTTCTAATAGTTTTTTGGTAGAGTCTTTAGGTTTTGCAAAATATAAGATCATATCAACTACAGATGAGAATATTTGATTTATTCCTTTACAATTTGATGCTGTTTACTCCTTTTTTCAGGTCTGATGACTTCATTTAGGACTCCCAGTACTATGTTGAATAATGGTGGTGAAAGTGGGCATCCTTATCTTGTTCTAAATCTTAATGGAAAGGTTTTCCATTTGTCCCCCTTCACTATCATACTAGCTGTGGGTCTGTCATTTATGGCTTTTATTATATTGAGGTATGTTTCTTCTATGCCTAGGTGTTTAAGGTTTTTATCATGAAGGGATCATGAATTTTATCAAATGCTTTTTCTGCATCAATTGAAATGAGCATATGGCTTTTGTCCTTCATTCTGCTGATCAATCATTCTGTTGATATGATGTATCACACTGATGGATTTGTGTATGTTGAACTATCCTTGCATCCTTGGGATAAAACCCACTTCATCATGATTTATTATCTTTTTAATATATTGTTGAATTTGGTTTGCTTGTATCTTATTGAGCATTTTTGCATCAATGTTCTTCAGAGATATTGGCCTGTAGTTTGCTTTTTCTGACATGTCTTTGTCCGTTTTTGGTATCAGGGTATTACTGGCCTCACAGAGTGAGTTTGGACACATACCTCCTCTGCTATTTTTTCATAATAGTTTGAGTAAGATTGCTATTAACTCTTCTTTAAATGTTTGGTAGAACTCAGTAGTGGAGACAATGGGTCCCAGGCTTTACATTACTAGGAGACTTTTACTATGGCTTTGATTTTGTTACTTGTTATTGGCCTGTTCAAGTTTTGGATTTCTTTATGGTTCAACCTTCATAGGTTGCATGTGTGTAGGAATTTTCCATTTCTTCTAGAGTTTCCAATTTATTGTTATATTGTTGCTCATAGTAGCAAGTAATGATCCTTTAAATTTCTGTAGTATGACTTGTGATGTCTTCTTTTTTATCTCTGATTTTATTTGGGTCTTCTCTCTCTTTCTTGTTAGTCTGGCTATAGCTTTGTTAATTTTGTTTATCTTTTCAAAAAACTAGCTTTTCATTTCATTGATCTTTTGTATTGCTTACTTTGTTTCAATTTCTTTTATTCCTGCTCTGATCTTTATTATTTCTTCTACTAATATTGGGTTTAGTTTGCTCTTGCTTTTCTAATTCTTTAACATTCATTATTAGTTTGTTTATTTGAGGTTTTTCTTCATTTTTGATGTAGACACAGCTATAAGTTTTCCTCTTAGTACTGCTTTTGCTGTATTGCCATAGGTGTTGGTATGTGGTGTTTCCATTATCCTTTGTTTCAAGAAATTTTAGCTTCCTTCTTAATTTTGTCACTGACTCACTGGTTATTCAGAAGCATTATGTTTAGTTTCCATGCATTTGTATAATTTCAAAGATTCCTGTTATTATTGATTTCTAGGCTTATTTATTGCTGTCACAGGAGAAGCTTGACATATTTCAATTTTTTGAATATTTTAAGGCATTTTGTGACCTAACATGTGGTTTATCCTTGAGCATGATCCATATGCTGAGGAGAAGAATGTGTATTCTGCAACTGTAAGAAGAAATGTTCTGTACATATCTATTTGGTCCTTTTGGTCTATAATGCAAATTAAGTCCAATGTTTCTTTTTTGATTTTCTGTTTGAAAAATCTGCCGAAGGCCAGGTGCAGTGGCTCACGCTTGTAATCCCAGCACTTTGGGAGGCCGAGGTGGGTGGATCACGAGGTCAGGAGATCGAGACCATGGTGAAACCCCGTCTCTACTAAAAATACAAAAAATTAGCCAGGCGTGGTGGTGGGCATCTGTAGTCCCAGCTACTCAGGCTGAGGCAGGAGAATGGTGTGAACCCGGGAGGCGGAGCCTGCGGTGAGCCGAGATCACGCCACTGCACTCCAGCCTGGGTGACAGAGCGAGACTCCGTCTCAAAAAAAAAAAAAAAAAAAATCTGCCCAATGCTGAAAGTAGGGTGTTGTCTCCAGCTGTTATTGTATTGAGGTCTACTTCTCTCTTTATTTCTAATATTTGCATTATATATCTGGGAGTTCCAGTGTTAGGTGCATATTTATTAACAATTACCGTGTTCTCTTGCTGACTTATCCCCTTTAGAATTATATAGTTATCTTCTTTATCTCTTCTTACAGACTTTGTCTTGAAATCTATTTTGTCTGATATAAATATAGCTACTCCTGTTCTTTTCTTGTTACCATTGGCATAGAATATTTTTTCCAACCCCTCATTTTCAGACTAAATGTATCCTTATAGGTGAAGTATGTTTCTTGTAGGCAACAGATCATTTGGTCCTGTTTTTTTAATCTATTCAGCCATTTTATCTCTTTTGATTAGAATTTAGTCTATTTACATTCAACGTTATTATTGATAAGTAAGGCCTTAATCCTGCTTTTTTTTATTTGTTTTCTGGTTGCTTTGTAGTCTTTTCTACCTTCTTTCCTTTCTTTGTGTTTTCTTATAGTGAAGGTAATTTTTTTCAGATGGTTTAATCTAATTTCATGCTCTTTATGTGTATGTGTTGTATTTTTTGAGGTTATGATGAGGATTGCAAATATTATCTTGTAACTCATTATTTTAAACTGATGATAACACTAACTGCATAAACAAACAAACAAATAAGCAAAAAAAAAAAAAAAAAAAAGTAATGAAAAGTCTACACTTTAACTGTGTGGCCCAATTTTTTTTTTTGAGATGGAGTCTCGCTCTGTCGCCCAAGCTGGAGTGCAGTGGTGCGATCTTGGTTCACTGCAAGCTCCGCCTCCCGGGTTCACGCCATTCTCCTGCCACAGCCTCCCGAGTAGCTGGGACTACAGGGGCCCACCACCATGCCTGGCTAATTTTTTGGTATTTTTAGTAGAGACAGGGTTTCACCGTGTTAACCAGGATGGTCTCAATCTCCTGACCTCATGATCCACCCATCTCTGCCTCCCAAAGTGCTGGGATTACAGGTGTGAGCCACCGTGCCCAGCCTGTGCCCCACTTTTTAAGTTTGTGTTGTTTCTCTTTATGTCTTACTGTACTGTTTATGTCATAAAAATTGCTGTAGTTATTATTTTTTATTGGTTCATTGCTTAGTGTTTCTACTTAAGAGAAGAGTAGTTTACATACCACAATTGCAGTGTTATAATATTCTGTGTTTTTCTCTGTGATTACAATTACCTGTGAGTTTTGTACCTTTAAATGATTTCTTAGTGCTCACTAGCATCCTTTTCTTTCAGGTTAAATAACTCCTTTTAGCATTTCTTATAGGACAAGTCTGGTGTTGATGAAATCTCTCAGCTTTTGTTTGTCTGGGAAAGTCTCTATTTCTCTTTCATGCTCAAAGTATATTTTTGCCAGATAATTCTTCAAGAATAAAAGATGCTTTTTGTTTTTTGGGATTTTTTTTTTACGTTAAGCAATTTAAATATGTTATGCTTCCCTCTCTGCTGGCCTGTAAGGTGTCCACTGAAAAGTCTGCTGCCAGACAAATTAGAGCTGCATTGTATGTTATTTGTTTCTTTCTTCTTGCTGCTTTTGGGATCCTTTCTTTATCATTGTCATTTGGGAGTTCAATTATTAAATGTCTTCAGGTAGTTGTCTTTGGGTTAAATCTGCTTGGTTTTCTATAACCTTCTTGTTCTTATATATTGTTATCTTTCTCTAGGTTTGATAAGTTCTTCATTATTATCCCTTTGCATAAACTTTCTACCCCTAACTACTTCTCTACCTCTTCTTCAAGATCAGTGACTATTAGATTTGCCCTTTTGAAGCTATTTTCTTGATCCTGTAGTCATGCTTCCTTTTTTTCTTCTTCTTTCTTCTCTATGTATTTTCAAATAGCTTGTATGCAGGCTTACTAATTCTTTCTTCTGCTTGATCAATTCTGCTATTAAAAGACTATGATACATTCTTCAGTATGTCAAGTGCATTTTTAACTCCAGGATTTTTGCTTGATACTTTTTAATTATTTTAATCTCTTTCTTAAATTTATCTGATAGAATTTGGAATTCCTTCTTTGTGTGGTCTTTTATTTCTTTAAGTTTCCTCAAAACAGTTAGTTTGAATTCTCTGCCTGGAAGGCAACATATCTCTGCTTCTCTAGGATTGTTCCCTGGTGCTTTATTTAGCTCATTTGATGAAGTCATGTCTTCCTGGGTTGCCTTGTTACTTGTAGATGTTTGTCTGTTTCTAGGCATTGGAGAGTTAGGGATTTATGGTAGTCTTTGTAGGCTGGGCTTGTTTGTACCCATTTTCTCAGGAAGTATATTAGTCCATTTTCATGCTGCTAACAAAGACATACCCAGGCCAGCGTGGTGGCTCATGACTGTAGTCCCAGCACTTTGAGAGGCAGAGGCAGGCAGATCATGAGATCAGGAGTTCCAGATCAGCCTGATCAACATAGTGAAACCACGTCACTACTAAAAATACAAAAATTAGCTGGGTATGGTGGCACACACCTGTAGTCCCAGCTACCTGGGAGGCTGAGGCAGGGGAATCACTTGAACCCAGGAGGTGGAGGTTGCAGTGAGCCGAGACCATACCATTGCACTCCAGCCTGGGCAACAGAGTGAGACTCCACCTCAAAAAAAAAAAGACATACCCAAGACTGGGCAATTAACAAAAAAAGAGGTTTAATGGACTTACAGTTCCACATTGCTTGGGAAGCCTCACAATCATGGCAGAAGGCAAGGAGGGGCAAGTCACATCTTACATGAATGGCAGCAGGCAAAAACCGAGAGCTTGTGCAGGGAAATCTTTGTTTTAAAAAACGTTTGATCTCATGAGATTCATTCACTATCACAAGAACAGTGCAGGAAAGAACCACTCCCATAATTAAATTACCTCCCACCAGGTTCTTCCTGTGACAGATGGGAATTGTGGGAGTTACATTTGAAGATGAGATTTGGGTTGGGGACACAGCCAAACCATATAAGGAAGGCTTTTTAGACATTCAAAAGGAGTTAGGTGTTGTGATCTAAGCCATATCTGCATTAGGGGCACCCCAAGGCCAGTAACACTTTGGTTCTTGCAGACTTGTAGAGGTACTGCCTTGCCGATCTTGGATAAGATCCAGAAAAGTTCTCTGGATTGCCAGGCAGAAACTCTTACTGACTTGTAGAGGTACTGCGTTGCCGATCTTGGATAAGATCCAGAAGAGTTCTCTGGATTGCCAGGCAGAAACTCTTGTTCTCTTCAATTACTTTCTACCAAACAGAGCCTCTTTCTCTGTTCTGAGATACGAGAAGCTGGGAGTGGAGTGACACAAGCACCAGTGTGGCCATCACCACTGGGACTGCTCTGGGACAGACCTAAAGCCAGTACAGCACTGGGTTTTATCCAAGGCTTACTGTAACCACTGCGTGCCTACTGCGTGTGTTTCTCCAAGGCCCTGGGGCACTACAATCAGCACCTAGGGCTCTACAATCAGCAGGTTTCATAGTCAGCTAGGCTTGTGTTTTACCCTTCAGGGCAGCGAGTTCTCCCAAGATGCTAGGAAAGTCTAAGGGTAATTTCTGGGACTCCAGGACTGGAGTCAAAAGCGTTAGAATTCAAACTGGTGTTTTATCATACAGTGGATGAATTGGCAGTCAAACCACAAGACACATTCCTTCCCACTTTTCTCTCCCCTTTCCATAGGCAGAAAAGCTTCACCCCATGGCTACCATCATGACAGGCCCATAGGGAGTGCAGCCAGGCTGCCAACAATGTACACTTAAGGCCCAAGGTCTCTTCAGTCAGCTTATGTTGAATGCTGACTGGCCTGGGACTCACCCTTTGAAGCAGAGCGCTGGACTGCCTCTGTCCCAGAGCTGGTCCAGAAATGTCATCCAAGAGCTTAGGCCTAGAATCAGAGACCCGAAGAGCCCGTTTAATTCTCTATCCCACAGTGGCCAAGCTGGTATCTAAGATGCAAGGCCATGTTCAGAGTTCTCTTTACTTTTCCCTCTGCTTTTCTCAGAGTCTCTTCATAGGCACCACTTCTGGGAATATGCTGAGTCTCATCCCAAGTCAGAATGTCTCAGAGTCTCACCCAAGGCTGATGACATATTACCTGAGTATCACTGCTGGTTATTCTGGGCCCAAGGACTCTGTATTCATCAGGTGATGAGTTCTTCCAGGACTGCGTCCCTCTCTTCAAGGCAGCAGATTCCCTTCTGGCCATGGATGTGTCTTTCTGGAAATGTCTGGGAGACAGGGCCTAGAAAGAGGAGCCTCATGACTCTACCTGGTGCTCTGTCCTACTGTGGCTGAGCTGGTATCCAATAAGCAAGACAAAGTCCTCTGTGCTCTTCCCTCTCCTTTCCTAAAGCAGAAAGGGGGTGTCTCTTTTGAAGCTATGAGCTGTGCCGCCTGCGGTTGGGGGATGGGTGGCACAAATACTGTCTTAGCCACCCCAGCTGCTGCGTCAGTATGTTGCATGCCTCCCTAGTCCGCTGGCTCTGAGCCAAGTTTAGCACTAGGAGTCACCTAGGAGTCGCAGTTATTATGGCCTAGTCTGCCTCTCTAGTTTATTTGGAGCCCGAGAGCCCTTTAGCCCATGGTAGAAAGGCTTGCCAGAACTCAAGTTCTGACCATTAGTATGGACAATACTTAGGACTAGTTTAAATGCTCTCTCAGTGGGCTGGTATCAGCTGAGTTCAGCACAGTTTTGCCTTCTGCTATGACAGAGCAGCAGTGAGTTCAAGCAATGTCTCACAATTGATGCACTCTCCCTCTTCCAAGCATACAGATTTTCTCTCTGTGCCACAGCTACTGTGATGGGTTGGAGCAGGGGTGGCATCGGCAAATCAAAACTGTCTCTCCTAACTTCTTCAGTGCTTCCTTCAGTGATATAAAGTTAAAACCATATACTGTGAGTGCTTACCTGATTTTTAGTTCGTGTGAACCTACATTTTTGTGTGTAGATTGTTGTGAAATTTGGTATTCTTGTAGAGGGGATGATGGAGGGAGCCTTCTATTTTGGCCATCTTTCTCTACCTCTCTTGTCACATCACCATCAGATGCAGAATTTATGTAACCTGGTCACATGGACAGCATCTATTGCATTGACAATTAAAAAATAATTTGGTTTCTGAGTTATGAAATAAATGTATAGGGAAATTTTTTCAAATTCATTATTAATGTCTTTCAAAACTCATAGTAAAATAAACCAGATTAAAACACAGCATATGAAAACAATGAACCAAAAAATCCAGTTATACACTATACATTCAAGAATATGAGTTAGTAGTTTTTAGGTTAAGAAGTAAAGAATGATATTATTAAATAAGTACTTACCAAGAATTACATTTTGACTTTTTTTCTGACATTACTGATAGTACAATTTCCCATGTGGTATTAATCTAAATTATGTTTATCAATGAAATATTAATTTAATTATCTAAATTAATCCAAATTTTTCAGATATTTTGTACAAATAATCTTTTTTATAACTGGAAATTATGTTTGTTTTTATGGCTAGTGTTGCATGAAACAAATTTGAATTAGAAATAAAGACACTAAGAAACATTCAAACACAATGGAATTACTATACATCAGCAGTAACTTGTGAGAAGTTGGAATAAAAAACACTCATTAAGATTGCCCTTATGGATTTGACACTTACTTTCAATTTTGCAGATATTCCTAACCTAAAATCTACATTTACTTGACTACATTGAAGCTAAACTCTTGGATGCAAAATAGATTTTAGTAATGAACAGTATTGCTGCCCAAATTTGAAGACAGAAATTAAGCAGAAGCTCTCTTCCATATGCCCTTCTGACAGCAAGCAATGTCATAACCACATGAATACTGAGAGACAGTTGCAGTGGCCCTGCTTCACATCTAGTAGCCAGCCAAAAATTCATGAACAGTTGTAGAGAAAGCAATGGTAGTTTTCTGATCTCTGGGTTACAGACATAGGAGTGTTCTCAAAATCAATGACGTACAAGTGATTGTACATCACCTGTATTCTCCTTCCTTTAGCCCTTCTAATCATGCTCTAAGCAACAAATATCCTGTTTAAAATTCCCTAATATTTGAAATATCTAACGAGCAATATTTTTGCTGTACTCTATGCTGACTGACAGGAAAGAAAAATATGTGGGAAATTTAAAAAAGAAATCTAAATAAATGCATGTATGAATATATTTATATACATGAAGATATTACAGAAGATACAAATGAACAGAGATACACTTCATGTTTCAGGAAAGGACAATTTTTTTTAATAATCTAATTTCACTGACATATAAAATTAAAATAATTCAAATGAAAATAATAAGTGAATTATTATGGAGCTTATGAAACACTTTATCTGTAAATATAGATATAAAATATTATAAAAATAAAAGTGATATAGATATTATACTAGATATTAGCTAAGATGTAGCTATAAAAATTAATTCACTATAGTGCTAGAAAAAAATCTGTAAATAGATCCCAAAAATACAAAGTAAATAGCAGAAATACATGTTCTTATATATAAATAATTATACAATAAATAAATCATTAAAGTCAGTGAGGAAAATACAAATTAAGCAACAAATGATTTGGGTAAAATAGGTATTTAAATTAAAACAATGAAAAACACAAGTATTGCTTCGCATAATAATTGAAACTTAATTCCCCATTAATTAAGAAACAAGTTACAAATTGTTATTATATACTCTAAAAGGATATTTACAAGTTTATTTAAATATTATGTAAATGATTTAAGAAGGGACATATACTTTTTTTGAACAAAAAGACATTGCAAAAAACACAAAGAAAAATAAATAATAAAAATAATTTCAGCATGTAAAGCAAATATTTCTATGCCAACAGTCTCTTAAATGAGATTGAAAACAAAAGATCGAGAGAAATACTGGCAATGATTATGGGAGACAAAGAGTTAATTTTTAATTTAATTATAATACAGAGATTACAAAAAAAAATAAAGAAAGTATGTCACTGGAAAAGTGGAGAAGGAAACTGAGTTATCCTGAGTAATAAACAAAAAAAAAACCATTTAAAATAAATGATTGTTTCACATTTTAAAAATAAACTTCAAGAATTTTTTCTTATTAAATAGAGGTGCAGATAAATAATATAAAATAAAAGAACAGATTATAATGTTGTTTACAGTGATGAAAATTAGAAACAATATAAATTTGCACCATAAAGCAGCATTTGAATTAATTATGCTGTAAGTTGGATGATGATGAGTTATTAAACTCTTTCTTTTAATATTGAATAAAAAGATGCTCAAAACATAGGAGTAAGTGATGAAAATCAGCATCTAATACCTTAGGTAAGAAATTAGTCATTTAAAAATGTCTATAAATTAATCTATTTATTTAAATACATCCTGGAAAGAAATGTATAAAAATATCAGTTAATTGCAGAATTAGGGGTGATTTTTATTTACTTTACATTTTTCTATATTTTCTTATTGTCTATAATAAGCAGAAAAGTATTTTTAACACAGTACATTAATTGTATAACCCAACAAAATAAAAAATATTTTAATCCATCGTTTGGATATTTTTGTTTTCCACATTGAATGAAAATATGATATCATACCAAAAACCAGATAGCTTTAATGAAAAATGAAGGGAATATTATAAGTAGAAATCATAAAACATCATTATACAATTGTATTTTCTGTTTAAAACTACTTCACTATGCCATGTTACTTTTGCTTAAATAATATGATTAGTGTGCCAAAAACAGCATTAAAACAACATGTAAATCTTAAAGAGTCCACATTGCAAGTAATAATTTAGAGAAAAATATCAGATTGATGGTAAATTATAAATTATACCTCTGATCAATGTAGAGTATATGTGTTTATATAATCAGAAGTGACTACATCTATACATGCCTGCTCTCTTTCCTGATTTATATCACAAGTCCCAAGCATAAGGAACACAAATGACATTTCTATTTTCCAGACTTTATTCTGAATTTTCTCAGCCATAAATGGAAATTATGATGCAATGCCTATATTTTTTCAATAGGGCTCTTAGGATCATCAAAATGAACTGAAAATATAAGGCGGTGATAGCAAGAAGAAAACTGAGGACATAAGAATTTACAACAGGATAGAATATGCAAGTAGTATTAAATAACAATTTTTATAGTATAAATGAGGTTAAGCTTGAGTATTAATTGGGATGCCATTGAACACAAGTGACGGAATATTTAACCCATACCAGCTTAAGAAAAAAATATATCGGCTTGAGAAATAGAATTTTTTATGCCAGTATGAAGTTTTTCATCCAGGCTTGATTCTGGGACCTAAAGGTGTGGACAAAATCCAGATCCTCTAGTTTCTCACTTCTAATTTATTTGGGTTAACCATGTTAATCATTTTCAGGACGATCCATACATCTAATTGTCCAGAACTTTTGTCTATTTTGTTCATTTCTGTATTCTGAGTGTCCATGCTTGGCACATGGTAAATGTAGCAGAGATATTTGTTGAGTAAATAAATAAACAAAAGATGAAAGCAAGATGACTATAGTAATTCCAGCTTCCCATCCTTCCGGCTTCAGTAGAAAAAAGTTTTTCACTTATATGAGCAGCCCCGGTCTAAATCTCCATGAGTCTTTTTAGTTCGTCTTTGAACCAAACAATGGGTCTTTATCTAGATTCGGGCAGAGGCCAATCCCAAAAGATAACTGTCCTATCTCAATCAAGGATGGAGGAGAAATGGGTAGTTACACAGATGAAAATGCCAAAAGAATATGGTATAATTTACAGGAACTCAAAAGATGGCAAAGAATCATTATCGTGTATCTATGTTAGTAAAAAATAGCCATGCATAATCCTAATATATAAGTTATGTCTATGAAGCAATGAATAGACTTTCCTCTATTAAGAAAAGTAAAATTTAAGAAACATTGTATAAAATCATTCAGGGATAATGTTGTGCAAAATGCAGGTTTTGTTGATTGAGCCAAGATACTCCAAGTTTGCAGCAGCTGGCTGCTTAAGGTGAGATCAATAAATGCCTTTCTTCTTAGAGAGGATCACATAGAATAGAGCCTAAGTCTGAAAGAAGACTAAAATGTGATGACCTGTTAAGACGAATTAGTTACCTTTTGTATTAGAAAGCAAAAACAAAGCACAAGAATGGATGACCCCACTCACGGAAGGCTTTTCCATTACAATTTTATCTTCGGTATTCTTCAATGGATTGGTAAAAATGTTTTTTGAATGGGTTTCAAGGCACGAATCAATTGATTTACTTAGAGACTCAGCTCTCAATACAGCGTCTCCAGGCTGTCTGGCACACCAGTCACCTCCAGACAGTGTTTTAAATGAAGAGTAGGTAAACTGCCTTCATGTTTATTGTAGACTTTCATTTATTAAGAATTATACTAAATAATGAAATATGAAGAAAAATTGCCCATTGCCTAATATTTCCATATAATATGTTGATGATGTGATTCTCAATACAACACCATAAAACCATTCCATAATGTCTTTCTCAAAGTGCTTTGTAAACACTTTGCAGATAGATTCCTAAATATTTTCCTGATAAACTTTTTCTCAAATAAGCCACCTGCTCATTTTGTATAGATGGAAAATGAAATGTAATCTTGCAACCTTAAGTCCTAGGGCTGATTAGTTACTTGAGATAATTACATTGTATTAATTCTAGCAACCTCTACTGATAGTTTACTCTCCTAAAGGCAGTGTGCTATAGTGTTTAAGAACATGGACTCTGGAACCACACCCCTGCTTTTCCACATACTGGCTGCGCAACACTCATAAAGTTATTTAAACTTCCTTTGTCTTAATTTCGTCATCTATAAAGTAAGAGAGATAAGAGAGTATCCAAATTTACAGGGCTTTCGTAAATAGGTTAATACATGTAAGTCACTTAGGAAAACACAGCGTGGCATATGATAAATACTCCATAAATACTGGCTACTATTGTTATTTTGTAAAGTGTTACAACAATTCTACATGGCAGAGACTGGTAGCTAAACACTCAAATTATCTGGATACGTATCTCTCTCTCCTTTCTATGAAATGTGGCCATGTGACTAAGCAGCAGCTAAGAGAATATGAGCAGAAGTGAGCCATGCCACACCCAAGACAAGCCTAGGAAAGCTTCCTTATACCCACACTCATTTTCTCTTCTGGCTGATTGGGATGTTAACGCCAATGATAGCCTTGAAAGGTATTTGGTGAAAACGGAAGTCTCTGACTGCCTAGTTCCTGAATGTTGTAGAGGAGATCTGCACAGCTAACCTGTGTACTTGCCTAAGACTTTTCCATGGGTGTTAAATATGTTTCCAATGAGTAGAAACATATGTCTTTCCTGGATATTACTTTACTTTTTTGGATATTTTTACTATGGTCTGTGCTATTCTAACTGCATCATTGGCAAGAAATAAAAAGCTGAAGAAGCTTATAAACTTATTTTTAAAAAAGCAGAGACACAGGAATGAAAAGTTCAGAGTTGTGAAACGTTTCAAAGGAAAAAAAGTATCCTGAACTATAGGAACTCAGGGGGTTCCAGGAAGACAAGAGCAAACATGCAGTTGGGACATCTTGAAATATTTCCTGCAATTGTGCCTTTTGAACTGTGCCTTCAATAAAGAGTAGGATCATGACAAATCATGAAGCTTCTCAGGCACAGGAAGTAGCAAGAAAAAATGCAAAGGGAGAAAGTGTCAAATTGTTTTTGGAGAATAGCAAATACTAAATTTGCATAAAGTGATGGCCTGGCGCGGTGGCTCACGTCTGTAATCCCAGCACTTTGGGAGGCTGAGGCAGGCGGATCACAACGTCAGGAGATTGAGACCATCCTGGCTAACACGGTGAATCCCCATCTCTACTAAAAATACAAAAATAATTAGCCGGGCGTGATGGCGGGCGCCTGTAGTCCCAGCCACTCGGAGAGGCTGAGGCAGGAGAATGGCGGGAACCCGGTAGGCGGAGCTTGCAGTGAGCCGAGATCGCGCCACTGCACTCCAGCCTGGGGGACAGAGCGAGACTCAGTCTCAAAAAAAAAAATTGCATAAAGTGAAAAAACAAGTAAGGATGAACAGGTGGGCTAGTATTTTTTTTAAGAAAATCGTTACTTTCATGTAGAAATATTCATGATTGATATGAAATGAGAAACACCTAAAGTTATGAGAACAGTAGCTTGTGATTATAGTCATAATTAAGGAAGATTTTATAACAATTCATGTTGTTCCTTGCTGAATTTTCTGCTTTTCATACTCCATAATTCGGCAATACTACAGCCCTTGTATATGCTGAACTTCCACTATTTTACATCCTGTATCTTTGCATGTATTGCTCCCTTAATTGTAGCACCACCTGGTTCAGATGTCATCTTTTTTTTTGAACTTGCTAACTTTCTGAAGGTTACCTATTTCATTATTCTGTGACTGCACTGTGTATGTGAGTCTAGCACTTAGTAGACGTCTGACAAATACGTATTTAATTAATATACTTCTACTCTAGATTGCCTCATGAACTCTATCTATCTTCACTACAACACAGTGAACTCACTGAGTACATTTGTTATGTGTCACCCAGCTTTGTATCATCACCTTGTCAGGCACATAGTAATGATGTTTATTAAAGTAAATTGACATGTCGTATGGGTTAGTGTGATGAGAAAATAGAAGTAGAGAAACTCTTTAGAAATGTACCAAATTTTCATCCTTAAAGAAGCACCATACAATTATTTCAAACTCACTGTTCAGGTTTTTAGATTAACAAAACTGCTATATATTACCGAATTAGTAGCTAATACAATATAAATGAGTTTGGGATGCCACAGGCCTTTTGTAAAAGCATGATGCTCTTTAGATTGATGCTTTTAAATCGTGGTGAGACTAAAGCTGATGGACTCTCAGCAAACTTAGTGGTATCACAGAAAAATAGGTGGAGTTACTAACAGCTATGTTATGTAGGTAGTCATTCACTAAGTCCAAGATGATATAATTTAAAATATATTATTAATAAAACTTACAATATGATGTAAGGTGCAGTGATATTGTAATCTTTTTGGAGATGCATGAACCAGACTTGATAAGAAGAAATTCTGTGAGGGATTCGACTTACTTGACCAGCTATCCCCATCCACTAGAACCTTAACTATAAATGTCAGGTTTGTCTTCTTGTCTTGTTAAAAAAATATTTAAGTTATGTTTTCTTAGTTCATAAGTTGGAATTAATAAAATCATCGTAACTCAACTTTCTAGGTAATAAATCTTAATGTTAGTATATGGATATATAAAGAAACCACAATATGCATGATATAAAATGCATTGTTCTTAGATGTTAGTAAAATTTACAGGCATGAGCCATTAGGGAACTGCCCATCTTTTCTCTTGCCACTTAGCTTAACTTGGATTGAACACATCCTTGTAACAGGACTGACATAGCAATTTCAGAGACATCTCAAGCTACAGAAAGTCCAGTCCTTAATATATAGTCTTTATTATGTGTTCTCATATAACTCTGATATTTTATTTATGTTATTACTATTCCGCAGAGATCTTTTATATACTATGGTTGTATATGACGGCCAGGGAATGACTTCTATGCTGGTATCAAAGAAAACGTACAGTTTTTCTTGACTTCTGATAAGAGTAAAACAACTTCCACATAAAGTGTCATAGAAGATGTTTCTTCCATTCTTTAAGGGTTTTGCTATCTATAATTTTGTTTCCTGTGTTGAATCACTATTTCTCCAAGTATCAATAAGTAAAACTGTGTAAAATTACTCACTATGTGTTGCTTTGATTTTACAATTTTTGTTTTATACTCTTTTAATTTGGTTTGCATAATGATAAAATGCAATAAAATAAAATAATGTTTATGACCAAATCCTATAAATACCATATAAATCTATAAGAGGTGTGTGAAATAAGTAAAAGCACCAGTTCTGGAGCCAGTGAACCTGGTTGCAATCTCAGCTGTACTATGTGACCTTGGGAAAGTCACAAATGCCCCAAGACTACATTTCCTCATCTTTAAAATGGGAAAAATAATAAAGCCTGCCTCCCAGGATCGCTGTTGGGATTAAATGAGTGAATAATATACAAAACTTTTAGAAGTGAAGCACCATAAAATGTTTGCTTTAGAAATATACAATGATTTGGTTCTTACACTATATTGAAATGAATGGAAAGCCTGAGTAAGAGAATTTTTTAACAATATTATCTGATTACCACAAAAGCATGTAGCTATTTAAAACATTGAATCAAAACGACTACAAACTTAATTTCATTTAGGTCATTAATACTCCGTAGGAAACTTCCCTTCAGCTGTTTCTTCTAATGATTTCCCTTAATAGATATCCCTAAATTTTCAAATGTCTTCTCACAGCTCCTATATTACTTATGCTTTGGCCTCAGTACACGGCTGTGCTTCCCACTTTTCAGAGTAAATTAAGCACATCAGCCAAAAACCCTTTCCACTTCCTTTCAGGGCAATAACAAAGCTATTAGGACTCATATTTTTCCATTTCTTTCTTTCCTCCTCCTACAATGAGAGAATGTTCACCGGGTGTGTCCTTTATTCTATCCTTATTCCCCTTATCAAGGACTTTGTGCTAACAATCATCAGTTCTAAATTAGAACAACTCTCTTCAGGATTCTATATGTACCTCAAATTCAGCATTTCCAAAATTGAATTTGATTACCCAGCTCACTCTTTATAAACTAATGTTCTTCCTGTGTTCCCTATCTTGGTGAATGGGACCACCCCCCAGCCCGATATGCAAGGTTATAGTCACTTCGCACCTTTCCACTCCCTAATTCACCACATTCAGTGTAAATCTCTTTTTCCTTTAGATAAAATAAATTCCTTCCCCATCCTCATTAGAATTCCACTAGTTTGTCCATCTTCATCCATATTCTAATATTTGAATTATGTCAACAGCCTTCTACCAGGATGACCTGACCCTGGACCTGACATATGAAAAAGCAAAGGGTAACACCAAAAGAAATCTACTCTCTAACCAGTGGTTTATTGAAGCCAGTTCCTGCTGGTTCATGAGAACCAATTGTTAAACGCTCAGTGATTTTTTGAGTGGATTTTCAAACTACAGGTAGCTTAAAATCCCCCATGGGGAAAATATCTATACTACAAAAAGCAGCAAACACTTCAACAGATTTACCAGCGCACAACAGGTCTCCACTCTAAAGCAAGACTAATACTCTTCAAGGATGATTTTTATGATTTCGTTTTCATGTTTAAAATTGGTTAGTGGTCTTATCTTCTTCCTGCTCAACCATGGTGGTTAGAGTGGAACAACCTCCACACCTCTGCTGGTTTTCTACTTGGTAAAGCCCACTGTTCTTGCCAGCAGATGTATTGCCTTTGTGCCTGTCTCAGCTCAAAAGAATAACGAACCTCAAAAATCGTAGAATGATTTGTCACCTGCATCTTCCTATTATTTTGTCTTTTAGTGGCTTTTTGTCCTGTATATTGAGAAATGTTGGTACATGGATCTGGTCCCAGACATCCCTTATAATCAGTAGTATCTTCCCCTCCCATACCTTATTTTCCTTCTACCATGGATAGGGTAAGTTCAAAAAGCTGATATTATTTCTCTAGTTTCTTTCAAACACTGGGGACAAAGGAGGCACTGGGTCATCACCTATCATTAGGAACCAGGGAATAAAAATGCAAAGTCTGACAAATGTAGGTTTTTACTGTACTTTCTACAGAGTCATGAGCTAGAGTTTGACTACCTGGAGAGTTTGTATACGCAGGGAAAAAAAATCGAAAGATTAACTAGCTGCTTCAGCAGAATATGGCTAATTTTCTCATCCTCACCATCATAAACAAACAAGAAAAATAATCAAAGTATTGAGGATTACTGAAGGGAATTTAAATAGTCCCAGCCAATATAACCTAAAAGATGAAGAAAAGAAACGTAAGACCTTTCCACAGTAATATTAGTAGTAGTTGCTGTGCTAAATAGAGATCTGATTATAGAAGTGAGAGTCTTTGCCAAAGTCTCCATCATTCTGTCATCAGTGATTGTGAGACATGCATCTCACTAGGTGACCTGAGTGTCACCTTCTAGCACTTGACCTTCAGTATTAGAAGCTTTACTTCAGTAACAATTGCTACCTAATTCTAACCACTTGTTGTCACATACTTAGTGACATCAACAAAGAGAACGGCAGGTATAGTCTAAGGCTTCCCAGCTTCCTTCTGTGCACAGCTAAGGTAAAACACTGAAAGAATGGATACTCTGAGGTCAGATGAGTTTTCATCACATATTTGATATCCAGACCATAAAGAGAAATGTGACAGTTATTGATGTCCCTGTCTTTTAAGTGACCACGCTTGAGTGAAAGTCATACACCACAATAAAGCATTAAAAACTCATCTACAAATGTTCATTTCTGAATTAAAAAAAATCTATAAACTCCATGAGGAAAAAAACTTTCTCTGTTTTGCTCACTACTCATCTTTACCAACTAGGATGCTGCTTGGCATTTTCTAAGATTTGAAAAAATATTTATTGGTTTAATGAATATATGGTGATATGAATGTGTTATTAAAAGAAATGAGCACAGAGGAAGAAGTTAATAATTCCATTTCAGAAGCTCCAGGCACTAGTCTATTCCCCATGATATAGAATAAAACAGCAGTGCTGCCTTCCAGGTACTATCTGTCTGAAGAAGACCCTGAAACACTGAATAAGAACTTAGTTTTTTCTTCTTCTGAATGTGCAATGTAGAACTCAAGTGTCTATGTTTCCGATCAATGTTTTAATTTTAAAAAGCTCTGATTGTTCCCAAAGCAGTTTGTATAAAATGTGAAGTGATTTTACAGATGTTCTGGAATATACTCATAACTACAATAAATGCACTGTGGCTACTGGCCAGTCACCAGGTCTCTGTGTATTGATAGGCCACAGACGAGAGCTCTGTAGCTGGTGATAAAGCTCGGCGTGGAGGGCATTGCAGGAAGGCAGAAAGTAACATCACTCTGGCTTAATCCATGATGCCTTGATTCCAACAGGCTTGTTGCCAACACAGACATAATTGAAGAACTCTAGACATTTAAAAGGCCATATTACCTCTTGCAATTTTTCCCACAGAGTGGATGGAAAGGATCAAAAGCAATGAGCAACATGGAGATCAACATCATTGGATAAAACCTAACGAGGTCATCATGTAGCCTATAGAAAAGGCCACTTTATAATCAAGCAAAAATGCCAAACCAATTTTCCTAGTGATGACCTATTTTTTGAACCTGGAACTGTAGACATAGATTGGGGATCATAAGGCTTTTGAATACTGGCTCTTACGCTCTTTTGATTGTCTGTCCAAGGGATCTTGTATCTGTCGGCTAAATTTAAAAGATGAAACATAATCTTATAGCTCTAGCATAAATAAATCACATGTTAAATGTTCTATAATATTGTGTTTACAATAAAGACTAATAAATATCAATTATTGAGCATACCATTCTATTTTTTGATGTCTCCAGGTACGTGACAACAGTAAGTTCAAATCAGAGGCAGCTGTCACTGAAATACAGCTTCTAACAGTGAAGGTCAAGTACTAGAAGGTGATCTTCAGGTCATCTGCTGAAATGTATGTCTCCAGAGGCTTTTAAGACCTGCAGAGCTTTCTAGCTTTTCATCTCAGTCACTATAATTAATCATTAATTTTGTTTGAACTGATCTGAAAAGTTATGTCAACATTTTTTAATTGCACAAAGTTTACAAGGTAGGAAGTTGGCCAGAAATGAGGAAATATTATTTAAAAGATGAAAAAATCAGAAATAATTAGTGAAAGAGTGAGCAAAATGTATGAATCATGAAGAGTTGCAAATGACCTTTACATATGCCAAAATCATCAATGTGAAAAACCAAATCCTGTGATGAAATATTGATTTTCAATCAAAGTGTCGTTTTATATATACTCTCAAGCTGACCAACATGATTTTGGCCAAATTATTTTTAGCCAAATCACCTGGTGTTAGCAAATGGGCAATTACAACATGTTGGGAAATATGCCGAGAGCTGGATAAGTGTAAGACGCCATGGAAGCACATAACGCCATCTGCCTGCAAGGTTTGAGTCAAAGGAGGCATCCCAGAGTAAGGAACCCATAGGTGGAAACTGGAGGAGCAAACAGTATTAAACAAGGTTAAAGTAAAGAAGAACAAAAGAAAGAGGCTACTACACTCCAGCGTGATAGGAAGCAAGCACATTTCTCTTTGGCTGGAACAGAGAAGACAAGAAATTTATTGTCAGCACATAGCACAATATCTGATATGTATTAAGCACACTGTAAATATTTGTGAGTACTGTTATTTTATCTTGCTTATCTGTAACTTCTATAATGAGTATATATATTCCTTTTGCACTGAAGAAAAACACACACACATTTATTAGAAAAGGAGATTATAATAATGCTTTTTTAACAAATTCCATGATGCTCCAAATTAAGTGTTTGCAAAACAAGTGACTGAGGCTGTTCATTTACACGCAACTAGTGGATTCAATCAACTGTGTCAAGTACATCAATTTCCAGTTATATTCTTTGAGCAAAGATGTCCTGTTCACTGTTGTCTCATCAGCAACTAGCTCAGTACTTATGGCACACTGCACATATTTAATAACTCTGGACTGAATGTGAATATGCTGTTTCCAACCCTTGTGGATTCAGTTTGGAATTCTCTATTGATCTTCATGTTCAATACCTCTTGGACATTTCACTTGGATGTCTCATAAGCAACTCAACACAAAATTTCAAAACGTGTCTTTTTCTGCATTCCTTATGCTAGTAAATGGCACAACCACATATGATATTATTAACTATTAACTTTTTTCTCAATTACTGACTGAATTCATCAATTACTAAGACCTATCCATTCTCTCTTTCTAAATCCTTTGAAATCCTTTCACTTTTGGTGTTTCTCCTGCCATTCTCCAAGCTCTCATCCCTTATTAACTGGATTATAGTCATATCCTCCTAATTCTAGTGACTTCCACCTAAGTGTTATCACATTGATCTTTCTAAAATGCAAATTTGATTAATTTTTACCCTTTTAAAAATCCTTTAATATCATTGGGATACCATTCAGGATAAATTTTATACTCTTCTTTAAGTTAGTCTTTCTAATAATCTTTGAGATTAAGACTACCTAGCTCTACAAAGAATTTAGAGGTCCCAAAAGAATTTATAAATAGTATCAAAATGTTTCTATAAAATTTAAGGTATCCACTATCTATAAAATATAAATATCATGAGTTATTCACTAAAAATGAAATACAGGATACTTTTTCATGATTTTTATCTAATCAGATCACTCCCTTTTATAATTTTACAAACAACCCATACATTTTTCACAGGTTTATTGCTCACCCTTCTTTAATTTTCCTATGCCTGATTTTGACACTCAGAGACACACAGATTTTTAGCCAAGGTGACATGAACCGTCAGCATTTTGTGCAACAAAATAATTCATAGATACAAAGGAAGGATTAATAATAATCCTTAGTACATTTTACTAATTTTTTATCACTTTTCTCTCCCTAATTTCTAAAAAGTTTCCCTGCCTCTTTAAGTATTTAAGCCACAGGGGAGTCAATATTCATGCCTTGTTTTGTTATACGTTATACTTGCTCATGTCTCTTAACTGCAAGCTTTCTGGGACAGCAAACTATTTGTCTAGGATTGGTTCACCATGTATATTTCCTGTCTTAAACAATAAACAAGAAGAACCAGCTGGTACCTGTAATGGAAAAGAACAGCATGAATACAGCAACAAAGCAAATCATGATTCGGAATGTCACAATCATCTTGGATCTTCACATTTGCATCAAAATGGTAGAATGTCCAATTGCCTTGTCCTCCTCATCTAAAATAGCACCTTTATTGAACTGGTATCTCCTCACTATGATATATAGACTGTTTTTTCTTCTGCATACTAAAATATTTTCTTCTACTTTGCTAATTCACAGTTTGCATGGGTATTTTATTGCTTCCTGTGTATTTTCTGCCAATAACCTTTGATTTGTTTTTATCAGTTCACATTATTGATTTTATGTAGTGAAGCTTCAATTTGAACAGAAAAGCAGTTAACTTCATTTAACTTTTTTACCTGTTCTTCCTATGGATGCCATATTACTGGTGTTTCTTCTTAAATGTAATCAAAATAAACTATCAAGCACTCATTTTCAATTGACCCAAAGACTAAATTTTTCTTTTTAAAATATCATTATGTTTTCTTATGCTTTCTCTTGCACACTATAGACTGAAACACAGAGAAAGTTTCATTTGAATGCCTATGTCAGAGGTGTTTGAACCACAGCAACTCCATCTTGACTAGGGGCTTGGTAAAATAAGGCTAAGATTTTCTGGGCTGCATTCCCAGGAGGTTAGACATCCTAAGTTACAGAATGAGATAGGAGATTGGACAAAGTACAGGTCATAAGGATGCTGATAAAACAGGCTGCAGTAAAGAAGATAGCCAAAACCCACCAAAATCAAGATGGCGACATGAGTAACATCTGGTCATCCTCACTGCTACACTCCCACCAGTGCCATGACAGTTTACAAATGCCATGTCAACATCAGGAAGTTACCCTATATGGTCTAAAAAGGGGAAGCGTGAAAAATCCACCCGTTGTTTAGCATCCACTCCTTGTTTAATAAAGAAATAACCATAAAAATAGGCAACCAGCAGCCCTCAGGAGTAGCCATTCTCTTATTCCTTTACTTTCTTAATAAACTTGCTTTCAATTTACTCTGTGGACTCACCTCAAATATTTTCTTGCGAGAAATCCAAGAACCCTCTTTTGGGGTCTGGATTGGGACTCCTTTTCGTTAACACCCACAACTACAAACAAACGCCCAGTATAATAAAGCTACATTTGGATTTCAGCTGAGTATTGTAGAAACAAAACATTGTTGATACTTACAAATAATTTTATCAGTAATTTTATGAAAAGAGAGCTTTCTATCGTGCCTAATAATGTATTAATCAATTACCAAAAACAAAATGGCCACAAATTCCTCTCTTCCTCCATGCATGTACCCTTGCAATATGACCTTGCTATTAGGAGGTGAGATCTATCTCTCCGCTTATTGCTTCTGTATAGATTCCATAACTAATTGGACATTAGCAAGCAGGAGTAAGCAGAGGCTTGAAAACTACTTACACAATCTCAATCTATTCCCTTTTACAGTTGGGGATCTTTTTATCCTCACGTAAAGAAGCCCTGGCTAGCCTAATGGAGGAACCACCTGCAGCAGAAACAAGCCATCCCAACGGAGGATCCCTAATGCCAAACAAGAAAGTTGCAACCATCCTAAACTCTTCAGCCTCAGTCAACTAACCAGCCCCAGTCAAATCACCAGCTGATGGTAGAAATCAAACATGCTAACCCAAACCAGAGGAATAACCCAGCAGCTGACCCAAGAGTGGCAAACTAATAAAATGATGGTTGTTATAAGTTTTGGCTTAGTTTGTTATGAAACAATGGATAAAATAGATAAGGGTTTGCTCTCTGTATCACAGCCAGATAAAAATGACAAAGGTGCAATGGGAAGCTGCAACTTAGCTGGTTCTCTCTTGTTTCCTGCCACCAAGAAGTAATTATCCTTTAATTCCCTGTACTCCTTAGGGTTTTTTTTTTTTTTTTCTAATCTCACTCATCAGAAAAATGTTATCCAAAATCCCAAGCCACCCAAGAAAGCACAGTGACTCAAAGGGACAGTTAGAAACCTAGAAAAGAGTTTATTTGTACATTTTAACAGCTGCAATTTTCCTTGTTCCACTATAAATCTGATCATAATACCTGCATTTATTACTGGATCCTCAGGAAGCAAAGGTGGCTTATAGAATCATACTAATTTTAAACAATATTCGTGATTTTAAAAAGGAACTGGCTATCTCAGAAAGTTTGTTATAATAGAATTTAACAATATAAAAAATTGCATTTAGATAACCTTATCATTTAAAATCCTTTTAGCTTTTATTAGTCAGATAAATATTGAAAAATGATGTCCCTAAATTCTCCTCTGTGAAAAAATACATATTTAGTCTCTGTTTTTGATTCCTGTTGCAGAGCTTCTGAAACCATTGGAATTTACTGATTGATAGGAGCATCTATTATTATTCATAATCAGTCACTTTTGATCACACCTGTGTTCATGCCAATGTGGTGACTTAGGTTGGAGCACCTAGATAGTCTCAGGATTGCGCTGGTCAACAGAAGGGCCTATTGATTAGAGGGTTAACACTTTCAGCCCCACCTTCTGAAATCTGAGGAGCAGAGGCAGACTAGAGAATAAGCTCTATAAAAACTCTTGAACAAGGATATTTGATGAGCTTTGGTGTTGCTGAACAGGGGTTTTACTGGGAGGTTGGTATACCCAGAGCAGGCCTAGAAGCTCTGCACCACCATCACCCAGCCCTCCCCCATATCTTGCCCTATGCTTCTCTTCCATCTGGCTCTTCCTGAGTTGTATCCTTTATAATAAACCAACACATCTAAGTAAAGTGTTTCCCTGAGTTCTGCAAGCCATTCTAGCAAATTATTGAATCTAAGAAGGGAGTAGTGGAAACTTCTGACTTATAGGTGGTCAGTCATAAGTAATAGGGGACTGGACTTGGCACTTGGCATCTGAAGTGGGGCCGGTCTTATGAGACTGAGCCCTTATCCTGTGAAATCTGATGCCAGACAGATAGTATCAAAATTGGATTAAACTCTAGGGCACCCAGCTGGTGTCCATAGAGTTGGAGAATTGCTTGGTGTGGAAAAAACCCACACATTTTGTGTCAGAAGTGTTGTCTGAATGTGTAGAAAAACAGTGTGTTTTCTGTCATCTATCTACTCTATCATGAATGAATGATAGAGCATATATTTATACATATTATCAGTTATATATTTAGATAATTGTGTTGAACACAGCTTAATTCAAGAGGCCTTACGGATTTTCCTGTTTTTCCCACTAATCAGTATGTTTACAAAGAATAAATTTAAGAAAATTTAATAAGAGATAGCCAGATATAAGAACTATAATTTGGCAATCAAAATCCACTATAGCTGAATGTTTTATGGATTTTATAAATTGTTATACCATGTTATTCATGGAAGGATATTTATCAACTATTATAAACCATGCTGTAAACTATATCTATGTTATATACTAATGGGCTGGATTGTTGTGTTTTTTTTTTTGTTAGTAGCTTTTTTTCATTAAGTTCTTTATTTTGAAATAATTACAGATTCACAAGAAGTTGTGAAGGTTGTTACATTTCTGTGTTCCTAATGTCTCCTGTACGAAATCTGTAATACATGAGACAAAAAGGAAACGCAGGGATTCCTCAATATTTCAAGACTCAAGGTCTCCTCTGCTTTCTTTCCTCCATCTTCTATAGTTTTCTCATTTTTGTTTTGTATATAATAATCAAGTTTCTTAGCTATACTTAGAAGAACAAGGAAAATACTTTTCTTTATTCTCACAAGCAAAAGTCATTAGGGGAAACTCCAGTAAATTACGTAAGAAGTATGTGGGAGTTGTATTTAGACATCTTTGAAGAAAAGAATGATATAGTTCAAAATATTATCTGAGTTATGTTGATGCTCTTTTTGCTACTTTTTAAGTAAAGCTTTCAAAATAATCTCTATGACTATCTGTATTCTAAAAGCTTTCTCTGTTCCTACTCATTCAATCAGTTCTATAGAGAATTACTGAGAGCATAAATTTATTAAAGAAACCCTATGGATTTTCCTACTTTTGCTGTTATTTACTGTTTAGCATGTTTGTAGGAAATAAATGTAAGAAAATTTGATAAAATCCAGAAAAAAATAGCTACAGTACCACATTCAAGTCCCACTGTAGCTCAAGTTTTTATAAATTTTTAAAAACACCGTAGCACATTCATCATGGAAAGATGTTGCTCAGTTACTATAAACCATGATGTGAGCCATATACATAATACATAATGGTAATTTTATATTAGTATAATGGCTTATAGTCACAAGTACCAAGGGGGTCTCAAAAAATTTCAAGAAGTTCTCCAAGGTCCTACAGTGACTCTCTCAGAGGAAACAGTCAAAATCTCTTCTTTACAGAGCAACTCAGAGTATCCAATTCTAAGAATTTTAGACATTAAGCAAACTATAATCATCTTTTGTTTCAAGAAATACCTTTATCTAGTGTCTTTTTCCTTTGGAGAAAATTATTCACCTGTACCATAGGAATTAATTGCCTATAAAAGCATTGTTTTAGTTTCAAATGGAGAAACCCCAGAAAATAAATATGTGGATAATGGCATTTTTACACCTCTATTCAGAAGGGTTGGCTTTATTTTCTGTTTGTTTTATCATACATATGCTTGTAGTATTCTATGAGCCAGACTGCCTTAGGCCAGATCATAGTATTAAGAAATAGAATATAGAGCTAAGTAACATTGTCAAGGCAAGAATGACAATGATTTTACTGGTAATAGGGGAAACCCTTGACTATAATTTAGTCCCATCCTTAGGCTAATAAAAAAATCCTGTTTTTGTAGTCTCTAACATAATGTATTTCTTATTCTGTAAGGGCTTCTTTGACCACCAGACTTGGAATGTGCCTTCAGGAGAAATAAGACAGGCAGTGAAGCTGTTCCTGTAGGTGAATGTTGACCTCTCTTAGTGTTTTTTTACTTGTTTAGTAGTAAATCTAAATGAAAGAACTTCAACCAAGCATGAATTGTCATCCTAAAGGGTCTTATAACCTGGACAAAATCACCTAGCAAAATGGGTCATCACGTGCTACTTTAAAGCTACTTTGCAACTTCTTCAATCAGTTGGGCTTTGTGCTTCCTAGTATGCTTCCATGACATGGCTATAACCAAAGCAAGCATATCAATAGCATTATCTGCCTCGGAAATGCACTCAAATGCAGCATTGCAGCATCAGAGCATTTTCTGCTCCTCCCTTTTCAAAATAAGAATAATTTAAAACCCTTATGCATACTCTCTATTTTCTGTGTCTATGAAAATTAATTGGGGCTGAAGTATAATGTATTATTTATATTGCTCCTAGAATTTAAGCCCTTTGGTCCTTCAGAGTATTGTAATTTATAAAATTATCTTCTCCCAATATCCTATGACAAATAGGTCACCACAATCCTTCTCCTAAATTTGTTACTGTGAAAAATGAAACAAGACAGTAAGAAGACCTGAGACTTATGAGAACAATACTGGGAGGCGAATGTACAAGTCTTGTGCTCTAACGTTTGCAGTCTACCAGGCCTTGAGTTGAATATTGGTTTTGTATGAGCAGCTTAAAGGCTGTGAAATTTACATGGAAAATAAGCACATGTAAGAACAATAATTAAAAACAGTGACTTAAAAAAAAAAGCAGCAAGTGCTCAAGATATACTGGAAACTGTACATGAGCAAGACAGCACAAAACTAAATCAAGGACGCATGAAAAACTACTTGCTGAAAATAAGCTCTAGATTTAGCTTTTGTTTCTCCTGGCATCCAGGGAAAATACCGATTTTATTAGTAGTAAAATAAAAACACAGAAGTGTATTTTGAGAGCAAAAACATTATTTGCACTAAAGTCTGGGAAGTATCTACCTGGTACTCCCCAATATAAGGTTATTATAGTAGGGTGCAGTGTTTTCAGATATATCTTTGAAAAGTTATACAATCATTCTTCAAAAGGCTGTGTCTTATGAAAGTCATAAGTCTTGATAGATAAAGTCTGGGAAGTGAAACTAAATGACAACACACAAGAGCCTTCCTATAAGCAACTAAAATAATAGCATCCATAATATTATCCAGGTCGCCACGGACTGAACTGTTTACTATCACCCTACACCCACCTGCCCCCAACTCCCCGGAAAAATACACGTATTAAACTGCAGGAGTCCCCAACCCCATGGCCTGTTAGAAACTGGACCACACAGCAGGCAGTGAGCGGCAGGCAAGCGAGCATTACCGCCCAAACTCTGCCTCTTGTCAGAGCAGCTGCGGCATTAGATTCTGGTAGGAGCGCGAACCTTACTATAAATTGCACATGAGAGGGGTCTAGGTTGCCGGCTCCTTATGAGAGTTTAACTAATGCCTGATGATCTCAGGCGGATCAGTTTCATCCCAAATCATTACGGTTCAAACGTTGGGGACTGCTGAATTAAAGCCTTATCCCCCAGTGTGATATTTGGAGATAGGGCCTTTGGAAGATAATTAAGCTTAGATTAATTTATAGGGGTGGTGCTCTCATGATACGATTAGTGCCTTCATAAATAAAGGAAGAGAGCAAGAGAGCTTTCTGCGTGTGCACGCAGAGATCATATGAGCACACAGTGGGATGATGGCCACCTACAAGCCAAGAAAACGGACCTCAGAATTACATTTACCTTGGCCAGCACCTTGACCTTGGACTTCCAGCTTCCAGAATTGTGAGAAATAAATTTCTGTTGTTTAAGCCACCCAGTCTATGGTATTTTGTTATGGCAACCGGAGCAGATTTATACATAGGTATTTCCTTTTATCTTGCTCTAACATAATACAATTGATACGTTTGGGAAAACTACTTCTAAAGAGAACAACATAGTCAGCCTGTTCCTTGGAATCTTTGTTTTAGATACCAGATGTTTGCACAGAGATGGTTGGCAAGGGCTGGATTACATATAATTCAAGGTTCAATTTTCTGTTTCTGTAAAATCAATCCTGTGAAATGGTTAACAGAAATGGTTAAAAGAAATATACCTGTATTTTTATAGCTGTTTAAGTTTTCCAACTTTTTTTTTAAATATCTTCTCATCTTATCCCAACAAAACCCTGGGTTACAGACATATTTTTTTTCCATTTTACAGATAAGAAAACTGAGGCCTTTAGAGAAAAGTGAATTGCTTGAGATCAGTTTATTTATTCAATTGACATTAAATATGTATTTAGTGCCTTCTTTTGTTTTCATTCCAGGCTCTGTGCTTGCAGAGGGAATATGTTGATAAGTGATGCAAAGTCAGATGGGGTCTCTAGGCTCTCCATAAAATCTCTCTTTCTTCAACTAGGTTATCTTACTTTTATCTGCAAGGCCCAAGAAAACCATCATCTCTCAGGCAAGCCCAAACTTCTACAAAGATATCTCAGATACAATATCAAGTAACATTTACTGAAAGTTTGTCTATATTTTTTATTCAAGATCAGGAAAATGTCAATCTTTTCTATTGGTAAGGAACAATCCTGTTTTTCACTTTATTTCCTCACATAGTGTGAATGTGTACAGCAAAATCTCTAGAGGTTGAGTAATATTCAAGTCTACGGTCAGCCACATGCCAACTTTGCAAAGTATGGATATATTATTTTATATACCCAAGACTCAAATGTTCTCAACTGTAAAAAGTCCATATTAGTAATTTCTATCTAATGGATTTTTGTGAGCATCATGTTATTTTCAAAACACTTAAAACACCTGACATAAAATAAATGCTCACTAAAACTAAATACTTATTAATCACAGCAGCACATGTGAATCTCAGCTCACATTATAAGTTAGTATTCTCTAACTTAGCTTAATTACCTACTCCAAATCCATTCTGCTTAGATGGATAAACAAACACATAACCTAAGTTATCATCTCTACATCACAGTTATGCTAGAGGCCTGAAACCACCTATGGTGGCAAGCTCTTGATAAGAAAGGAGGTTGGGGACATAAGGTCCTTTGTCATTGGCCAGCTCTGTTAACTGCTATTATTTTTCATGCTACCCTATGGCAGGGAAACCGTGGCCATGCTGCCTCGAATTCTCTCTGCTGAGATGTCTTCTGTCACCATCGCTTTCTTGGGCCTTGCTACGTCTCTATTCTAGGACCCATATATTTTTATGCACTTTGTCTTCCTTTTTTTTACTGTCCAAAGTAGTCTCTTTCAAGAAAAGAAAAATATTTTCTTGTTTTGGTCTGTTTTCTGTTGCTTATAAAAGAACACCTGCAACCGGGTAATTTATAAAGAAAAAGAATTACTTTATTATGGGGAGGCTGAAAATTTCAAAGTTGAGGAGCTGCATCTAGCAAGGGCCTTCTTGCTGGTGGGGACCATGCAGCGTCCCAAGTGCTACAGGGTATCACATGGTGAGAGGGTTGAGTGTGCTTACATGCTAACACACTCAAGTCTTTCTTACTCTTTTTACAAAGCCACTAGCCACACTCTCAAGATAACCTATTAATCCATTAACACATTAATCAATAAATTAATCCATTCGTAAGGGGAGAGCCCTCATGACCCAATCATCTCTCACTACTGCTGCATTAGGGATTAAATTTCGACTTGAGTTTTGGAGGGGACAGACACTGAAAACAAAGCATCTCTCATCACATTAGTTTTAAATCATCTTCCCACTTTAGTGCTTAATTTTTTGGAAGAAAAAAAGCCACAAAATATGTTATATGTTTCTCTTCCCTGAGCCATCTTCCAAATAAATGAAAGAGGGAAAGATATTATCTAATGGCCCCAAATACTATTTCCACTCAAAATTCTGGTTCTTCAATTCTGGGACCTTGTGTCTGAGAGTACCACCCTCTGTGGGTAGGTTTCCCTGGTGCCTCTGCATGCTTCACCTCAGTGTAGAAGTAGCATTGATTCCCAACCATCTGCCATGGCCCTCTGCCTGTAAAGGAACATTCCATTCCTCTCATCTCTGAAATGTCTGGCTCCAGCCAAGATCTTATGTATGATTTTTGAGACTTAACCGTAAGCAATTACAAAGTCTTTCTCCTGCAGGCCTCACAGAGGAACACAGTCCTCCCCACAGCAGACTTGGAGCACAGAGAGTAAACTGCAGTCTCTGAAAGGAGTCGCAGTCAAGGACACAGGCTCTCCTGGCTAGCCAAGCTGTTAACATCCAACTGCTTCCCTGTCTCAGGTGCCTCCATTTAGAGGCCTCTTTTATTTATTTATTTATTTATTTATTTATTTATTTATGAGACAGAGTCTCACACTGTCACCCAGGCTTGAGTGCAATGGCAATCTCGGTTCACTGCAATCTCCACCTCCCAGGTTCAAACAATTCTCCTGCCTCAGCCTCCCAAGTAGCTGGGATTATAGGCGCCTGCCACCGCACCTGGCTAATTTTGTATTTTTAGTGGTGATGGGGTTTCCCCGTGTTGGCCAGGCCAGTCTAGAACTCCTGACCTCAAGTGATCCACCCACCTTGGCCTCCCAAAGTGCTGAGATTACAGGCATGAGCCACCATTCATAGCCCAGAGGCCTCTTTATAGGGTGCTTTCAGTTGAGGCCTCCCCCAGGTGCCTCTGCTGCTAAGACCTACTTTTGGGGATTGGGGTGAATCTTGAGGTCACTTTTCCCCATTCTCAGAACTCAGCACTTTTCCACCATGAGCTCTTCCTTTCCTCCTTTTTGTCAACCCACTGGTCCATGAAATGGCAGAGCCTTTGGTTCAAGGCTTCTTTGGGAGTGAGACAATTCCCACATGGGTGCTGATCCACTGGCCTGGAGCCATTACATGGCGGGAGGGTGCGGAGTGGGGCGGGGGGGAGGGTGCGGAGTGGGGCGGGGGGGAGGGCGGGAATGAAACGATGGAGAGCTGGCACTTGTTTCCATTTTATATCTTGCTTAGACTATCACAGTGCTTAAAGGTGTGACTGCTACTTTCATTTTAGCTGGTTGCCTTAATCGGCTCTCTCCAGCTGAGCCCAGCTCTTGACAACTTCCAATGCTTAAAACAGATCTAGACTTCAGTCTATTCTGTGCTCCTTAGAACTCTGTTCCTACTACCTCATACACATTCCTGACACCTGACACTGTTTCTATGGCCTCTTCTCCATCCTCTGTATAAGAATTTGAACTCACATACCCAAATAGTTGGCCCCGCTCCTCTACAGCTAACAGGGACCTTGCTAGTGCTGCCACGAGACTATAGTATGTGGTAAAGATTTTTCTCCCAACTACACCATTTTTCATTTATTAAAAAAAAATACATATGCCTTAGATACTGTAAAATTCCATTTATGTTTTGGAAACATAAGAACCAAATTATATGGGCCTATTATCTGTAGGTAGTAACAGCTTCAATTCTTTTTCTCCAAGGAATTTCTCTTGCAGTGGTTGTGATGAAATTTGTATTTGCTTTAGAATCAAAGAAACACGGGTTCTTAGCTCAGCTCCTCCACTTCCAGCTTTAAGTACCCTGATTCTCAATTTTCTTAAATGTAAAAATGGTTATTAATACTCCCCACAGGCTTGTTAGTAAGTAAAATCAGATGGCATATGTAATGTGCTTAGGGATGCACTCACCCAAAGGTATCCACTCAACAAATGTTAATAACATTTTGTTCCCTTAAATTGAGAGTAAACAAATATGCATAAGAGAGATAATTAAAATATTTTAATAAAGAAAGGTGGAGAGGTTTTATTAATTATCTTATTCATAAAATAACCTATTGTCTATTGATTTTCAATGACACTCTATCCTAAGATGCTCATCAAGTTCAATTAATCATAAATACATTCTCAAATGGCATTTTAAATTAATGTTCTAGGTAGATTATCAGTAATGTTTATTTAGGTGTTGAAGAATAACTGTTCAAAAAACTTTTTTTAGTAGAGTAGTTACGAAAATGTTCTCTCTGATACTAATTGGATGACAGCTGCAGCCACATTTTAAGCCAAATTTAGTTCTTAATAATAAAGCACGTCATTACTGTACAGTGGGATTCATACCTTTCTATATACAGTGATATAGAGAAATCATTTTGGTTCCTTTGGTACCAAAGTTTATCAGAACTTGCATAGGTAAGCAAAAAGAGAGCATAAGGAATCATCCAGTTATATACCTTGCTAAATTAAAACCGAAAGTCTCAAAGACATTTTTCCCACTCTGATACTTGATACTATTTGGGTACCGCATTTGAAAAATAATGCAACATTAGCCAAGATGGTAGAGCTTGACCAAAAGATATTCCCCATGTATAGAATTGATGAAATGTTAATGACTGTTTTCGATAATCTTATCAGCTCTCTCATTGAAATGAGGCAGAGTATAGCAGTCATTCTTAGTAGAATTCCACCTAAAATTTGCTCGCAACCAACAAAAATTTAATAAAATTTTAATTAAAAATAACTTGCTAAGCAAAGTAATATCTGAATGGCTATACGTTAAAATGGTACTAGAATTTAATGTAATTAGAAATTAGCTTTTAGTTCTCAAACTCACACTAGGTCTCCAGCTCCACGGAGAGAATGGGCTTTCGTAATTACTGATCTCTGGATTATACCTCCTCACTTTTATTCTTCCAGCAATAGATACAGCAGAGGCGTCCTGTAATTTGAAGTCTAAGTAAAGCCACTTTCTCCCTTTTGTTTCTCAAACTCCTCCAACATTTTTATAACTAACTCCTTGCAATATATTATCTATTTGAATATCTACTGTAGTTTCTGTTTCTTGCCTGGATGAAGGCAGATGTATTTTAGTAAACAATAGGTGATATTTGCCATGACGTAGTCTGTATCTACCATTCAGATTACATCTAAGAAGTGAGGAATAATGTTTGTTGAAATTAAATTAAATTAATTTAATCTTGTTAGTTGACAAAGTAATTCTCCAAACATTTTTTTTATTTGATTCTTACAGTGATTAAAATGTAAGAACACAAAAATACGTGTGAATATGCAAATATATATGTACAGGACTTGAGATTAATTGATGTTTATAATCATAGAGCTAATTTATTTATGGAATAACTAAGATATCAGGAATATCTTTAGCTGAAATGAATTTGAGTATTCCAAGCATAAAAATAGTTATTAAAATAATATTGGGTAACTCATAGAATTATTGTAAAACTCTGGTACCAGGCTTGGAAGATAAGCAGTGGCAAAGGGAAGCTGGACAGAAAATTGGATAAACACTTACATACCAAAGCCATACTATCTGGGTTTGAATCCCAACTCTGCCACTTAATTACAGCCTTGTTTGGAACAATTTGCTTCTCTTTTCTATTCCTTATTACTTCATGTGTGCGATGGGGATAAAAATAGTGCTTACCTCAGGTAATTTTTATAAAGAATACATGAGATTAATCAATGCACAGTGTTTTAGAACAATACTGGGGCTACAGAGAGATCTCAATAAATATTAAATGAATAAATGAAAAATCTTACCATTCTGGGGACAACAAACAGACTCTGAACTAGTTTCTACACTTTTCACCACCAGGCATTGGATGCTGCTACTGCACAGCTCTGTCTGAAACTGGAAACGACATGTGACTTTTCCCTCCATCACCATGATGAATGCCCACTGTCTCTGCCTACATTACCAAGTCCTGATTGCTGATAACAAGGCACATATTCATGCTTCAACTGCTATAAATGTCCAAAGGTCCTGCTTAGGTTCTATAATTGTAGGTAGATTCTAGCTAACCAAGGACCACAGAGTAAATAATTACTCAAACATAAGAAAGGGCTTCGTACGCTAGTCAGGAAAAAAAAAGGAAGAGAAAAAGAAATAGACAAATGTTCTCTAAAGCTACTTAATATCAAAGGCTGGGTTTTTTAATCTGAGGATAAAAAGGTAAGTAATCCATCATTATTACATAACAATACACATATTGGGGATGGGAATAATACTTTACTCATCTCCTTTGCATTATCGAACAATATAATTTTAGTAGCAGTCCATAGTTAAAAATTTCTTTAGAATTCATATGCAGGTTCTATTATTTTACATGTCTACAAACTCCGAACAGATTAGACTGTATTTTTCTTCTTTGTTGTCTCTTTGTGTCTAATTCTACTCCTTTCCCATGTCTCTGGACTATTTTTTTTTAAAGCTGATGGACACAGTGAGTCACAATAGAGAACTTTTTGTAATATGCTAACCAGTAAACTCAGTGAATCAGGTCTAATCATTGAGTAACATATTATTCTTGCCTGGAAGATTTGTGTCTTTACCTCAAAGTTTGTAGCCTAGTTGAATTTTATTGCACATAAGCAGGACTTAACACCTCTCTCTTTGTTCGTTCTCTTTTTTCATCTCCTCTCCCAATATATGAGCTAGGTGGTATCTTACAATAATAGCACAAGAGCACAAAATGTGACTCCACAAGGGTAAGACTGATATATTTACAAATATACCGGTACATAAATATGCAGATAAGTACACTAACAACCATCTCTTTTGAAATCTATGCATTACTTTAATGATGATATTGGTGTTTGATCACATCTGAAACTTCTCTTCCAATAATTGCTTCTTAATCAGTTTAGAGCCTACAAATACATTTTTTTCTAAATTACATTTCATTAGTTATCTTAAGGATACAAAGCTATTACTAATAATAATACAACTTGATTTTATTATTTATTAGATTTGGTTTTGAATAACTTCTTTTTTCAGTTAAAAATCCAATCCATTCAACAAAAATATTTTTCCACTAAAAAGGATTTTATTTTTTGCTTGGGAAATAATTCCTAAGTATATATTTTGTTATGTGACTTTTTAGAATCAGCCTTATTTGACTATACCATATTTTGTGGTGGTATTATTCACAATATATGAAATTAATCTATTTGCTTTAGCACACATATCATTTGAAACTAACTTGTTTAAGGTCATAAACATCCTAATTGATTCTGTTAGTCCTGGTTCCTAGTTGAATCACAATACATACTTACCAAAGAGAGAAAATACAATATATGGCAAAAGAGAAAAGAAAGGAAGAGAAAATGAAGTAGAGAAAAATAAACGATATAGTCCTACCATTACACAGGCAGCTATTTAACCCCAGAACCTTCATTTCTCCTGGCGAGATTTCTCTGAGAGACAACATCTTGAAAACTAATTCCATTTCCTTAGAACTCTTTAAAGGCTTCAATTACATTGTGTACGTACACAGAAGCTGAACCAAAGGTCACCTACCCAAGCAAACAGGGAAAACACATAATTGTAAAACATTCAATAAATGTGTTTTAAACAAGTGCAGAATACACCAGGCTAACTTCCAAATTATATAGTAGAGAAAGGAGCTAGCCTAGAATGCTGACATATAGTTGTTTTCCCTCCCTCAACCTGTCTTTCTAATAGAGTCCATGATGTGTCTTAATCATTAAGAAATTCCCATTATTGGCCGGGCGCGGTGGCTCACGCCTGTAATCCCAGTACTTTGGGAGGCCGAGGCGGGTGGATCATGAGGTCAGGAGATCAAGACCACAGTGAAACCCCGTCTCTACTAAAAATACAAAAAATTAGCCAGGCGTGGTGGCGGGCGCCTGTAGTCCCAGCTACTCGGAGAGGCTGAGGCAGGAGAATGGCATGAACCCGGGAGGCGGAGCTTGCAGTGAGCCGAGATCGCGCCACTGCACTCCAGCCTGGGCGACAGAGCGAGACTCCGTCTCAAAAAAAAAATAAATAAATAAAGAATTTCCCATTATTAATTAATTTGCATCTTTAAATTCCAATGAATCATGTCCAGTAGCTTAATCTAAGAAGCATATTAATAAATACATTGTGATTATCATTGGCTTTGAACTTCTGAAGGCCCTCAAAATAAAAAACCTGCTCAATGATTCCTTAAATACCTGGTGTCCTATACTGTGTTTTGGGTCACTGAAATATACATACCATTTCATAGTCAAACAAAAACCCATTTCAACAAACATACGAATGAAAAAATGGGTAAATGGGAAAAACAGCAATTTATTTTCACAGCAATTGTTTTCATAATATTTAGAAGAGAAGAGAGCTGCCAGTTTCTCTAACTTTATTTGCGGTATTTCAAAAGCCAAACCTATTTTGTCTACTTTATTTGTGGTGAAGTATTTGTTTTCACAAGGCCATGGCAATAAAGGCAAATAACATCTAACTACAGGGCATCACACTGCAGGCTTACAGTTTTATTATCTCATAAGTATGAAAATGGAAATTGAACTCATATTTTAGAAAAGTTAGTCAATTTCTAAGGTGCATAAGGACAAATAATTTTACAAGCAAATATTACATACTTCTCTTGTCCACCGATTAGAAAAAAAATGAGAGGAATGTTAAGTTTCATTAAGCGGTGGGTGATTAAACAAAACTTTTATAAAGAAATATAAAACTTTAAAATTTAAAAATAATACCAGAGCTTAAATATGTAAAAATGAAAGATTATATTGTTAGACATGTTCAATTTAGAATGTATTTCCTGAAGATGTTTAAGGTCTGCATACTGTTATATATTAAAGAGTGGCAGAGCATACAAGACAATAAACTGAGATGAACACCCTGCTTTCTCTTATGAAATTAACCTAGAGAAGTTATAGAAACCAGAAGGGAACTTGGATTCCAATAATTAACAAAAGTTAATGACAACAAAAGCAGCAATAATAGAAATTACAAGCCCTTTGGAGAAACGGAATATTTTCTTGAAGTGGTGTCTGGATGCAGAAAGAATGAGGGCCAGTGTACCCCTCCACCCAGGACAGTCATGGGTGGCAGGAAAAGACTGCAAACATAGTTTACAATCTCTTCTTGCCTCTCTCCAGCACAGCCTCAGAAAACCATACTGGGTTTCTTCACCAGAGCAAACAGCAGCAGTGGGAGTCCAGACCTAAGAACTGAAGTTCATGAGGGAAGCAGAATGGGATGGACCAGAAAACCATGAGAATTCCTTCCTCCACTGCTCCTCCTACAACCAGGAAGGTTGGATTACAGAATGGAGACACTGGCTCCCCGAAAGCTACATCTTTCTAAGGGTTTATAAGGACAAGTCTACCTAAGATGTTCCTTGGCATGTTGTGGTCACAGGGTCCTCTACCCTGGCATTCAGTGTTCACTTTTCCCTAATCCTCATCAGACCAACACAGAGCAATGTTCGGCTTGAGCCCTTCCCCATACACGATCAACAGTATACCTAGAACTTCTTCCTACGGGAATATGAAGTCACAGGCAAAAGTTACTGGACACAGGAATTACATAACTTAAATATAAATTATACTCCTGGAAAGACTATCATTCAATGCAGAGTTACTGAAACAAATTCACATATAATTCAAAATAATAATAATATATCATTATTATTTAAAATTATAATGTATCATTTATACTTAGGGGATAAGAGAAGATATGAGAATAATCAAATCAGAAAATTACAGTAATGAAACAGAAAAGGACAAAAATGACATGAAACAAACAAAACAATCTATTGTATAAATAGTAAGATGGAATCTGCTGAAGAACAAGTAATCAGATGTATGAAGGAGGCAGGAAGGGCTAAAGAGGATCTACAGAGATAGATGGATAAGCCACTTAGATAGTAGGGGTGCCAGAAGATAAAAACACAAAAACACACAGATGAAAGATAAAATATCCCAAATATAAGCAATCCATACATTGACAAAGAGAACAAATATGGCGAAATGTGAAAAAACAAAGATAGAAGAAAATATATAGCCTGCAGACAGAGCAGATCACCTGTAAAAGTATAAGAATCAAATAATGTCAGATGTCACTGGTTACACAAAGACAGTATAATATTTCCAAAATATTAAAGGAAAATAATATTGAGCCAATAATTTGATAGCCAGCTTAATTATAACTTAAATAGATGGCATAATAATAACAACAACAACAATTCCAGACAAACAAGACCTCCAGAAAAATATGCTACGCAGGGATCTGAATTGGAAATGTTTTTAGAAGGACTCAAATAATAAAAAAACTCAGAGAACCTAAATATTTGCGCTGGTACTGAATTTAACTCAGACTGCTTATAAAGTTCTATTCTTTCTACTCCACCATACTGTCTCTAAAATTAACCGCAATATTATATATCTTTAATGTCTTTGTAGGTAAAGCATGGTAGAGAAGCAGAAACTATAGCGGTGGTTTTACACTTTTAAAAGGAGTTACAGAATTCAGCTCACTTAAATGACAAAATTTATTTTACACATAAATTAGGACACTTCCACTATATTTATATTATTATAACTTTATAATTATTGTATCAACAGATATGTGTCTAAGAACAAATGAGAAAACCGAGAACCCAAAAACAGTTAAGGGTAGCTAATTTTCTTACTGAATCGACTAGACCATTTGCATAGCACTTATCATGTGTGAGACACTGTGGTGGATAGTGCCAGTGAGATAAGGTGATGATTTTTGTGAAAAAAAAAAATCACAGCATAGTGGAAAAAAAAAAAAAAAAAACATATATAAGACTACCACAGGCCAAATTTTTCAAGTTGTCTTTACTCGTTTTTTCCCAGCCTATATCCATAAATTTTATTTGTTCACTGTCAAAATATACCCTAAAGACAACTCCTTCTCCCAATTCTACTGGCACCACTACAAAAGTCTTCTACCTCTTTCTCTACATTGAAGCTTCTCTTCCTTCTTATCTTTGCTCGATATTAGCTACAGTCATCATTTTAACACTTCAGTCACGTGACAGCCTCTTCCCACTCAGTTTTCTTCAGTGGCATTCCATACATTGAAATGAGCACTTTCCACATGCACAGCACTATTTTTAGTGCTGATTGCCCTCACTTGTTCCTGAAACATATCTATGACCCTGATATGTAAATTAAGGCATAGAGAAATGAAGCATTTTGCCCAAAGTCATCTAACCAGTAGGTGGCAGTCAACTTTGACGTCCATGGACTCTCTGCTTTAGCAGAGATTGCTAAATGCGTACTTTCCAATATTCCTTTTCTTCTGCCTTCTTAATATTAGACTCCCGCTCTTAGCTAGACATGTGGATGCTTCAGAAACCATACTCCCCAACTGCTGTCCGAGCTCATTGCAGCCATGTGCCTAAGTTATGAGCAAAAAAAAATGTAAGAATTGTTTTGAGGCAGGTTGCCAGATATCTAGAGAGTGCCTTAGACCCTTCTTTTTTATTGGTCCTTTTCCTGATTGCTGGGATACAGACAATGACAGGTGCTTTAGCAGACATTTTGGAGTGGGAAGAAGATATACACCTTAAGGATAAAGGAGAAAGTTTAAAAGGGCCTGGGTCCATGATTATACTAGCCCTGGCTATCTTAACTCTGGATTTCTCTCACTTGAGAAAAAAACTCTGTCTTGCTAAAGAACCAACATTTGACATTTTTGATAACATGTAGCCAAACTAATACCTAACTACAAAACATTCAAGTAGAAATGTTGAGTATTTAAGTTTGACATAAGAGGAGTTAAGGTCATTTATATTAGATACGATTTTGGTATAGAGCCTGAGATATAAATATCAAGTAGGTATTATTCAAAGGCACAGAATGAATGAATTGGCATCATTATCATATTTCTCACACAAACCAATGAGATCAATGCATGAGTGATATCATTATTTATAGGACATGGTATGGCTTGGATGTGTCCCTACCTGAATCTCATGTCAAATTGGATTAGGGGCCTGGTGGGAGGTGACTGAATCATGGAGGCGGATTTCCCCCTTGCTGCTCTTGTGATACTGAGTGAGCTCTCACAAGATCTAATGGTTTAAAAGTGCGGGCCGGGCGCGGTGGCTCACGCTTGTAATCCCAGCACTTTGGGAGGCTGAGGCAGGCGGATCACTAGGTCAGGAGATCGAGACCATGGTGAAACCCCGTCTCTACTAAAAATACAAAAAACTAGCCGGACGTGGTGGCGGGCGCCTGTAGTCCCAGCTACTCGGAGAGGCTGAGGCAGGAGAATGGCAGGAACCCGGGAGGCGGAGCTTGCAGTGAGCTGAGATCGCGCCACTGCACTCCAGCCTGGGCGACACAGCGAGACTCTGTCTCAAAAAAAAAAAAAAAAAAAAAGTGTGTGGCATTTCTTGCTTCACCCTCTCTTCCCCTGTATCGTGCCCCTATGTGAAGAAGGTGCTTGCTTCCTCTTTACCTTCCACTATGATTGTAAGTTTCCCGAGGCCTCTCAATCATGGTGCCTGTTAAGCTTGTAGAAGTGTGTGTGAATTAAGTTTCTTTTCGTCATAAATTTCAGTCTCAGGTAGTTATTTATAACAGTGTGAAAATGAACTAATACAGTAAATTGATAGTGGGAGTAGGGCATGGCTATAAAGATACCTGTAAATGTGGAAGCAACTTTAGAAATGGGTAATGGGCAGAGGTTGGAGAAATTCGGATGGCTCAGAAGAAGACAGGAAGATGTGGAAAAGTTCAGAACTTCTTAGAGACTTGTTGAATGATTTTGACCCAGATGCTGACATGGATATGAACAATGAGGTCCAGGCTGAGGTGGTTTCAGATGAAGATGAGGAACTTATTGGGAACTGGAGTAAAGGGCACTCTTGCTATACTTTAGCAAAGAGAATGGTAGCAATTTGCCCCTGCACTAGAGATCTGTGGAACTTTGAACTTGAGAGAGATGATTTAGGGTATCCAGCAGAAGAAATTTCAAAGCACCAAAGCATTCAAGATGTAGCCTGGCTGCTCCTCACAGCGTATAGTCATATGCATTCACACAGACGTGATCTGAAATTGGAAGTAGTGCATGAAAGTTTGGAAAATTTGCAGCCTGACCATGTGGTAGAAAAGAGAAACTCATTTTCTGGGGAGAAATTCAAGCTGGTTGCAGACAGTTGCCTAAAGAGGACCCAAATGTCAATCACCAAGACAAAGGGGAAAATGTCTCCAGGGCATGTCAGAGATCTTCAAGGCAGCCCCTCCCATTAGAGACCCAGAGGCCTACAAGGGAAAAATGGTTTTGTGGGTGGGGCCAAGGGCCCCACTGCTCTGTGAAGCCTTGGGACATGACACCCCGCCTCCCAGCTACTCTAGCTCCAGCCATGGCTAAAAGGCGCCAAGGTACAGCTCAGGCCATGGCTTCAGAGGGTGCAAGCTCCAAGTCTTTGTGGTTTCCATGTGGTGATGGGTCTACAGGTGTGCAGAAGGCAAGAGCTGAGGCTTAGAAGCCTCTGTCTAGATTTCAGAGGATGTGTGGAAACACCTTGAACTCCAGACAGAAGTCCGCTGCAGTGGCAGCCCTCTCCTATGGCAGTGCAGAGGGGAAATGTGGGGTTGGAGCCCCCACACAGAGTTCCCACTGGGGCACTGCCTAGTGGATCTGTGAGAAGAAAGCCACCATCCTCCAGACCCCACAATGGCAGATCCACGGATACCTTGCACCGTGTATCTGGAAAAGCCACAAGCACTCAATGGCAGCCTGTGAAAGCAGCTTCAGGGGCTGCAGAGCCACAAGGGTAGAGTTGCTTAAGGCTGTGGGCAAGGGTAGAGTTGCTTAAGGCTGTATGCCCCACAAGGGGCATACCCTTGCATCAGTATGCCCTGGATATGAGACACGGAGTCAAAGGAGATTATTTTGGAGCTTGCCCCTTTGTCTCTCTCTCTTGCCACCAAGTAAATAAGATGCTTGCTTCTCCTTTGCCTTCCACCATGATTGTAAGTTTCCTGAGGCCTCTCAGTTATGCTTTTTGTTAAACCTGCAGAACTGTGAGTCAGTTAAACCTCTTTCCTTCATCAATTACCCAGTCTCAGGTAGTTCTTTATAGCACTGTGAAAAAGAGACTAATACAGGGTACTATAGGAAAGCTAAATGTAATGTGTTTACAATTTTTGTGATTGGTATCAAAGCCAATCATAATATGTGCCAGGTACTGTTACACATCTCACAGGGATTGATGTAGTTCAAATTCTCAACACCATCGTGAGGTAGATTCTAATTCTGTCTCCATTTGAGAGATGGGAAATTGAGGCTCAGAGAGGTGAATAACTAACCAAAGATCAAAGTATCTGTAAGCATTGAAAGTTGAAGTTGAACCCCAATCATCTGACAGCTTGTACATCCCTGTCTGGTGCCTCTCATCAGAGACTGCATAATTCTGTTTCATCATGATTACTTGTTTAGTATTAGTTTTTCATAACTTTGAGATATTCTCCAGGCCAGGAATCAAACCTTATCAGCAGAAACTCTAGAGCCAGTGAAGTGCCTGATACTTAGGATCTGAATAAATATTTTTATTTTGAGTTTTTTCAAATTCATACAAATTTATAGGGTGCAAGTGCAATTTTGTTACATGTATAGATTGCATAATGGTCAAGTCAGTGGGTTTAGGGCATCCATCACCTGAATATAATACATCGTACTCATTAAGTAATTTTTCATCATTCCTTCTTCTCTCAACTCCTCATCCTTCTAAGTCTCCACTCTCTATCATTACACACTCTATGTCCTTGTGTATGCATTTGTGTGTGTGTGTGAGAGAGAGACAAGTTCTCCCTCTGTCTTCCAGGCTGGAGTGCAGTGGTACGATCCTGGCTCATTGCAACCTCTGCTCTGCCTCCTGGGTTCAAGCAATTCTCCTGCCTCAGCCTCCTAACTAGCTAGGATTATAGGCACGCACCTCCACACCCAGCTAATTTTTGTATTTTTAGTAGAGACGGGGTCTCAACATGTTGGCTAGGCTGGTCTCTAACTCCTGGCCTCAAGTGATCTGCCTGCCTTGACCTCCCAAAGCGGTGGGATTACAGGCGTGAGCCACTGCGCCCAGCCGTGTATGCATTTTTTAACACTTTTGAGAACATGTGACATTTGTCTTTCTGTGTATGACTTATTTCACTGAAGATAATGACCTCCAGTTCTATTGATGTTGCTGCAAAATACATGATTTCATTCTTTGTTATGGCTAAATAATATTCCATTGTGTATGTATACCACATTTTCTATATCCAGTCATCCACTGATGGACACTTAGGTTGATTCCATATCTTTGCTGCTGTGAATAATGTTATGATAAACTATCGGGCAGAGACCCAATAGTAGGATTGCTGGATCAAATGGTCATTCTATTTTTAGTTATTTGAGACATCTACATATTGTTTTCTATAAGGGTTGTACTAATTTACATTTCAACCAACAGTGTATAAGCATTCTCCGTTTTCCCACATCCTCACTAACGCCTGTTATTTTCTGACTTTTTAATATTAGCCATTCTAACTGAGAAAGACAATAACTCATTGTAATTTTCATTTGCATTTCTATGATGATTATTGACATTAATTACAGTGGCACAACCATAGCTCACTGCAACCTTGAGCTCCTGGGCTCAAGCAATCCTCCTGCCTCAGCCTCCAAGTAACTGGGACTACAGAGTAGCTAATTTTTACATTTTTTATAGAGATGAGGTCTTACTATGTTGCCCAGGCTGGTCTTGAACTCCCAGCCTCAAGTGATCCTACCCCCTTGGCCTCCCAAAGTGCTAAAATTACATGCATGAGCCACCACACTTGGCCAGGAAAATCCATGTCCATTCCCAACATCAAAATTTTAAAGATTTAATATTTAAATTATGTTTTTAGGCTGAAGTAAATCTATTCCTTATCATTAGCTAACTAAACTAACAAGTAATTCACATAGTAAAACAATCAAAAAATGATCTTGGAATTTTCATTTAGGAGCATAAAATCTGTATACATTAAGTATTAAAGTCTGAATTCAATTAAAACATGCAACTTGATTGCAACATAATGTAAAAACTTTGCTCCAGGTAAAATCCTGCCAATAGCACTTCTCTGATGTATATGGCTTTTCAAATATGACAGCAGCATGATAAAAGATCATACCTTTAGTTTTGGTCTTGTAGATTTATATGACATTGGCTTTCTTCCTCATCTGAATCCATTTTCTTTTTGTTCTGTGTCATACAGAGGACAGATCATTTACTTCAGCCAACTCTGAAAGATGCTGGGATTTTTTTTCCCTCATTGTTGTGCATTTGCTCAGCATTATCCCCACTTCCATGCCTACATCCACAGGGTAAAACAGCTAGATTTTTGGAGATGCCAGTAAAATACACAGTCTCTTTATGGTAAATAAAAAGCCATACACTATTCATTAGTCCCCTCTCTGTCTTTGTTCACAGAGTTGCATATGTGGAAGCAAAAACAACCGGTCTGTATTGTCAAAAAGTCAACGCTTTCAAGCAGTTGCCCTGGCTCAATTCCTACCTTCCAGCAGATGCATGACTATTTTCCCAGACCTGCATTACAAATCATAACCTGTAAACTGCCAAAGAGAGCCAGCAATTCCCAGACCAAATTCCTGAAACTAAAGAATGAGAGCACCCGTAGAACTGAGTAACACCAAAGTAAGATTCCCAGTGAGATGCTCTAATTCTTACCAAGGTTCATCTGCCCTGTTCCAGGCACAAATATCACTAAGAATTGCCAGGAGCTGGAGGAAACACTGGCAGAAGTGGAAGAAGGCCTCCCACAACATATTCAGAAAACCTTAATTAAATCCTCATGGCTTTCATTTGCCAAAATGTGAGCATGATGAATGAATGTGATACATTATACACATTTAGACTAGCAAAATTTCCAAGTGTGAGCACTAAAGGAAAAATAGCAGAAACGGTTTGCATGGCTAAATTTCCATTTATTTCTTTCTATAATGAGTTGTTTAAAGTTGTGAGTATCCTTAGATCCCCAGAGGAAAGGCATTTTATTTTATTCAAGATTTCATTTCTTCAATTTGGACTTTGAATATACACTGCCAAGCCTTCACTAGTATCATCACACACATACTGCAGATTCCCCAATAGGACGCCTCTTCTAAGTTTTGTTACAGAGCCATATTTGATCTGTAGTAGCAGTGATGCTTTTAACACCAGCTCTTTTTCACTACTGTTATTCAGATGCAGTACTCACCATAGTTCAATATTTTTTGCCAACCTCTGAAAAATCAAAGCCATGAAACACAGACAAAGGGATTCCAGGTCATTGGACATGATTTTAGGCTACCTCTGACAAAAGCAACAGCAAATTGAGAAAACATTTTTTATTAAACACTTACACTGCCTCAGCATAGTCCTAAGAATTTTATATGTATTAGGGCATTTAATTATCTGGACAACTCCATGATACAGTTGTCATTATTACTGACTTTTTTTTTTTTTTTGCCACAGATGAGGAAATTGAGTCCCAGAAAAATTAACTGTCCAAAATGACAAGAAGTAAGTAGTTGTGCCAAGATTCAAATCCAGGCGGTCTTTTTTCCAGAGCCCGGTCTCTTAACTACGATATGCTGCTACCTCTCAGTAACAGTCATAGCTAACATTATTTACGCATACTCTAGGTCTTTCCTAAGTTCTTGGCAAAAGTGGGGTCACTCTTTATAAAGTGCTCATCAGACTGTGAAATAACCTTACCTTCCTGGGTACTGTGATTTGAATGTTGGTGTCCCCCGCCTCAAAATTAATATGTTGAATCTAACCCCTAAAATGGTATTAACAGGTGAGGCTTTGGGGACATAATTAGATCATGAGAGATGAGCCCTCATGAAAGGAATTAGTACCCTTATAAAAGAAGAGGCCCAAGCAAGTTTCTATTCCTCTTCCACCGTGTAAGGCAACAGCCAGAAGGTGCCATCTATGAGAATGCAGGCCCTCATCAGACTCTGAATCTGCCAGCACCTTGATCTCGTATTTCTCCACCTCCAGAACTGTGAGAAATACATTTCTGCTGTTTATAAAGAACCAGTTTATGTATTTTGTTACAGCAGCCCAAATGGACTAAGACTCTGTATTCAATTGATGTTAAAGTGGTAGTACCTGGAGGTATGGTCTTCAGTTCATATTTTCATGGTGGACTATAGGAATGAAGACGCAGAAATATAATGTAGCTGTTTGAAAGGGGTGTCTTTGGTTCACACAACAAATATTTTCAGTTAACCATTCCCTTTACGAAACGGACGAAAATGGGACAAGAATGGCATTTCAATTTACTATGATTTATTATTTTGTTAATAATTATTTTATCCCATTTGGCAATCCCCTTTTATATGCTCAGTTTAATAGTTAAATATTAAATAAAGAAACAGTTTAAGCCATCTGAAGGAAAATTTAACCTAAACGCAATGTGGTTTATGTTCACTGCTTTTTACACTGGAATTATTCAAAACTTATTTAAATTATTCAGTTCAGAACCCTGATTCAAATTATAATTGGACTGAGAAAATGGATAAGGAATCTCAAGGTAGTATATGAGGAAAGAGGTATGTATATAGCAAGAGATAAATCAAATATTGCTTTAAGAAAGAAAAAAAGGGTTTTCATTGCTTTTAGTGTATTAAAACATGTTGGGGGTTTTGTAGAATATCTGAGTATGAGTAAGAATAAGACAAGGAGATGAAATTTCTCTGCATGAGAAAGTAATAGCAATGTGGAGATTTCCCATTTGGTAGCCTGGTGGAAGTACTAAAGGATATCAGACTAGGAGGCTCAAAGAGATGGTGACAAGCTGAGGTCTAATGAAGCACGATAGTGAGCAAGAAATTTCCCTTGGTACGGAAGACATAATAAATATTTAAGATAGTGGTTTCTACTTAATTTTTTTTTTCCTTGGGCTCTAATTATCCTTTACTACACCTTTGGTAAGCGTCTATAATATACAATAGCCTATGTAAGCAGTGATTTGCAAAAATGAAGGGAAGGATCAAGCCATTTGGGTTTGGCATGACAGCAGTTGCAGGAGCTTAGGGTGATGATGAGAATGAGCTTAAAATGGTGAAGTCAAATATAGCACCTTCCTTGAGGAGGATTTCGAGACCTCTAATATTGATGGCAATATAGAGATGACCCCAGAAAGTTAGACCAGCTGATCTCTCTCTCTCTCTCTCTCTCTATCATCTATCTATTGAGACAATGCAGACAGGCAGAAAGGGAGGAAGAGAGTTTATTTTCCTTAGGGAATTTTAAATATTTTCTCAAAGGGCTTACAAAGAAAGATGCCCACCCTGCCCACCCCCACTACCCCACTCTCACTTCCACAAATTACTACGGAGAGAGATCAAATTAACACATGGAACTAACACAGCAGACAATTTCCACAGTAGTCACTGCATCAAGACAGAGACCAAGATTCCAAACTAGAAATATAATAATCACATTATTACCTTTTCTCTAATGAAACAATGACCTCAATCCAGTGGTTTTATTCAAAATAAAATTAAAAAAATTTTTCATTTGGCCTGTAATTGTTTATATTTTTATGCCAATAATAAATTTTTATTATGTACAAGAAGGAAAAGGAACCAATTTTAAATAGAGTTGTTACTTTTAAAGTCTGGCTGTGTATTGGCTTTTATTTGGTAGCCAGGAAGTCCATGACTACACGCATAAATTGAGTAATGAGATGTCTTAGTCCATTTTCTGCTGCTGTAACAGAATACTTGTGACTAGGTAATTTATAAAGAACAGATATTTATTTCTTACTTTTCTGGAGGCTGGAAGGTCCAAGATCAAGGAGCCCATCTTGAGAGGGCCTTCTTACTGTGTCATCCTGTGGCAAAAGGCAGAAGAGCAAAAAAGAACAAAAGGGCTGAACTCACTTTTACAACAAACTTACTCTGATCATTAAACCACCGCTGAGATAATAGCATTTATCTACCCTTGAGGGCAGAGTGCTCATGATCTAATCATCTCATGAAGGTCTCACTTCTCAACATTGTGCATTGAGGATCAAGTTTCCAGCACATGAACTTTGGGGAAACTACTCAATCAAAAGCAAGAGAATATATTTGTGAGCTGATTGTGGCACTGTTTAGGTATATTAGAAATAACAAAATCATAAAGAATGAACAGTTTTCATCTGGTAGATAAGAGCAAAAGAGAGAAGTACACAATGTTTTATTTGCACATCATGAAAACTAGGGGTTAGAGTTATTTTAGCTTTAAATATTTATTAATGAAAAAAGAAGAAAAAGAGAAAGAAGGGAAGGAAAGTAAATGAAAAAGGAAAATCTTATTATCTACAAATGTCCGCTTTTCAGAACTCATAAGGAAGTAAATGGCAGGCTAAGACAATAAATGGAACTATCAAGACATAAAAAATGGACTTTCCTAAATTCTATATTTGTATTAGAAGTGCATATCTTTGATTTCACCCTTACTGCAGATGGATGGTGCTATATAAATAGACATAAAGTAAATAGAATCTACTGAAGCAAAGTGCAGGTAGGTCAATGGCTGAGTTTCTAGGGACAGCACCACCGCTCATGGCATAGAAACAGAAACTGATCATTGTCTGTAATTAAAACAAAACCAAAACCAAAAACAGATGTTTCCTAACTCAGTGAAAGCACATGTCATTTAGTGGATATAACTATTGTTGGAGTTTCTTGTTTCTAAAAAATAAAAAGTTGTCTCTTTTCCTGTGTACTGGCCCTTCCTTTGCTCTAGTTACTGTTATCGAAGAGTCCACTTCCGAGCTTCTACAAGGGTGAGTAGTCATTTCCTCAGGAAGACCCAACCACACTTTCTCTTCCGGGCTTCAAATATGATATGCCAACAGTTTTGCATTCATCAACCGTGGAAGAAAGTAGAGCACTCTTTCAGTATATAAGTCCTATGTCTCTCCCCTCTCTCTACACACAGTAATTTGGAAATGAAGAATTAATAGTTCCTAATAATTTGTTTTATATTAAAAATCTACAACCACAAATGCTGATGATGAATACCTTGTTTTTGCCTCTGTTATTTTCAAGACTGGTTATATACAACCACTTTAAAGAAGTGACAGCTTTGGCACTTTCCTGTAAAGTTAAATATATTACCAGGGGTGGTGGCTCATGGTTGTAATCCTAGCACTTTGGGAAGCTGAGGTGGGTGGATCACATGAGGCCAGGAGTTTGAGAACAGCCTGGTCAACACAGCACAACCCCATCTCTACTGAAAATACAAAAATTAGCTGGGCATGATGGTGCACACCTGTAATCTCAGGCACTCAGATGGCTGAGGCACAAGAATCACTTGAACCCAGGAGGTGGAGGTTCCAGTGAGCTGAGATCATGCCACTGCACTCCAGCCTGGGCAATTGAGCAAGACCCTGTCTCAAAAACAATAAAATAAAAAATAAAGTTAAACATACACCTACCCTATGACACAGCAATTTCACTCCTATTTACCCAAGGGAAATGAAAATACGTGCAGTCCCTCAAAAACTTACTAAAGATGTTCTTAGTAGCCTTATTCACAGTTACCAAAAACTATAAATGACCCAATGTCCATATGGAATATTTGAACAGTGGCATACTACTTAGCAAAAAAGGAGATTAGATGATGATGAAGAAGATAGATGATAGATAGATACATAGATAATAGACGAATAGATATACACATACACGTATATGTATCTTGTGTGGGTGTATATATACACTCAACTTAAAGAATACAATATAAATAAATTCCGCAGATATTATGCAGAACCAAAGAAGCCATACCAAAATGAGTTTATACAATATGGTTTAATTTACATGATATTCTTGATCAAGCAAACATACTATATAGTGGAAAAAATAGAAAAGTGGTTTTCTCCAGAAGTAGGCTGTGTTGGGCAAGTTAAGAGAACTATCAGCACCACGAGCAGCATGAATCCCTGGAGACTGTGGCACCCCTCTTCCTCTGCCATCCCACAGCTGACTCCCAAGAGACCTCCCACAGCCTCATGGTGATGCAGTAGGTCTTCACCACCAATGTCTTTCCCATCAGTCCTCCCCGAAAAAGGCTAGTACAACTAGACCGAGGACACTCGGTCAGGCAGGAGACTTGGAAACTCGGGTATCAAGAACTGAACCAGACTTGCATCTGGAAATCAAACTAATGAAGTCAGTTCTTTGTGGTTCTCCTGCTCACCCACGCTGTCTGGATGAACCCGGATGCATGTTTCCACATTCCCCTGCAAACAGGTGCCAGTAGCATTTGTAACTTACCTGTGGGTGGCAGGTGCTGAGCACGGGTCTGCAGCAGGGCTCCCATGCAGCCTGCAGGCACCATGGGCTGTTTGCTCTGTGGTGCTTTCCAGTTAGGAGTCAACCTGTTAGATATTTTTTTCCTCTTTTATAAAATGTAGTCAACTCACATACAATTCACATCCTTCACAGGTTGCACAACTAACATGCAAATGCATTTCAAGTTTAATTACTTCTTTTCTTTACAGAGTGAACCTTCTTGATTTTGGGACTCCTGTAAGATTATTTCACTAAAAATAATATGACACTTGGGTCTTGCAGTTTTGTATTGCACCATACAAGATTTTCTTGAGTTCAAGGAAGTTTACATATCTCAAACTTCTAGATTATGACCTGCCCCAACTAAGTCTAGACAAGAACAGCAAGAAGTTTACTCTGACCCAAAACTAGCATCTCCTACACATTTCCTACTCTATGTAAATGGAATCCGCATACTTCCAGTTGCTCTTACCAAAATCTCGGAATCATATTTGACTCTATCTTTTTCTAACATTCATCAGAAAATACTGTCAGTTCTGCCTTCAAAATATTTCCAATATTATTGTTAAGCGGACTAATTTTCTTATCCTTAGAGGCTGCATGATAAAGCATTTAGGAATGACATCACGATTTTTCTATTAGTTTTTCTGTAAACTACTAAATAAGTTGGGCCACCTTAAATTTGTGTGTAAATGTACATACTTACATGCATACACAAATACTCAGAGGAACATAAAGAAAGGACAGTGAAATCATAATTGGTTAATCTAAGTGAAATGTATATGGTTGTTTATTTTATGATTATTTCCATTTTCTGTAGGTTAAAAATGCTAGAATATAAAGTTTGGGCAAAATGCTGATTCTAAAACATATGCAGAATTTTTCCGGAATCTAACCACTTCTTACCACCCCTAACCAACCCTACCTTCTTGTTCTTAGCCACTCTTCTCTTGCCAGGCTACTGAAGAAGCCTCAGAACTCTTCTCCCTGCTTCTGCTCATATGCCTCTATAATCTATTCTCCCTAGCAGATTCATCTTCTTCAAAATTACAATATACCACACTTAAAATGGTGTAATATATGCTGTAAAATAGTCCTATGGCTTTTTAGCTCACTCAGAATAAAAGCCAAATTTCTGACCACCGCTAATTAGGCTCTCGGATCTGTCCAAGTCACCCCTGATCTCTCCTCTGACTCCTTTTTGCCACTACACACCTGCCACCCTGACTTTCTTCCTACTGCTCCAAAAGAACACTCCCACTGCTTGCTCATATTTCTTCAGTGAGAGAGCCACATAGTTTACTCCATCATTTCCTGCAAGTCTCAGCTCAAATGTTAACCCCTCAGCCAAACATTTCCTGATAGGATGTAGCAAAGAAAGTGAGCTCTCCACCACAGATGGTTTTCCTCTTCCATGATGTTGCTGGTAAGTGGCTGCCCAGACATGGACTACATTTCCTAACTCCCCTTGCATATAGCTGGACCACTTAGCTGTATAACATGCAATGGAATGGAGGAAGAGGAAAGTAAGATCCACCACTCTATGCCTACCCCATAAAATCTCCCATCAGAACTCTACACTCTCTTCCCTTATTTGCCATCTAGATATCGACGTCCAAGGGGACACTGGAAGCCACACATTGAAGGTGGTAGAGTCTCCATTAATCTAGGTCTCTGAATGACTTCAAAGAGCTGAGCACCCAACTGTCACCAACATATTCATTTGCATATGAATGACAAATTTCTATTTGGTTAAGCCATTGAGATTTCAAGTTTTATCTGTTACAAGGGCCATTGTATACTTTAAATGATACACCACCCTACATACAATAGAAAGCCCCTGATATCAAGCTAATATGCCACGCATTAATTAGTTTGTTGTCTATTTTCCCCAGAAGATCACAAATTGAATGATGTTAGAGACTTATATTGCTTTTGTTCCTCATGTATCATGATTACTTGGAACACCTACTTCTAGGCAGTAGAATCTCAATAAATACGCTTTAAATAACATGCTGATTCTAACCAATTGAATGTGACTACCTGGAGCAATAGTTTGAGAAAGATTATGACAGTGTATCTGTACTAATATTAAAAGTTCTATGGTGGATTAATAATTTCTATCATGGATTTGATAAGAGAGCTGTGTGTGGTGGCCTTCTGGCTAAATAATTAATGCCCCAGTTCTAGAAATATACTAATTCAAAGATATTCACAGACCTAGAGTTTAAAAAAATAATGTAACAGAATAGCTATTCTTGCTACTGGTTCTGTAGAAGCCTTACTCATTTATTTATTCAACCTTCTTTGGCCTTTTATTTTGTATTCATTCTTTCAGCAAATAATTATTGATGAGCAATTCTAGTCATGGAAGATAGAGTGGTAAACAAAATACAGAGTTAAGCAAAATGCAGAGATAAACAAAAATATAAAGACCCTGGGGTTAGTCTAGTGGACTAAACAGACTATTTAGATGATTTAATGAATAAATGAATTAGTATCAAGTAGTGATATAAAATAATAGCAGGATGTAACAGAAGTAAGGACTCTGGGTTTTGTTCCTACCATGCTACTGAAATTTATCATCTCAAGCCCACAAACAACTTTGCTTTTGTTAAATTCAATGGAAATTTCTCAGTCTTCATCTTACCTGAACCATGAGCAGCATTTGATACAATTTATTAGTCCCTTCTCTTTGGAACACTCTTTTCTTTGGCTTCCATGACACCAAAATCTGCTACCTTACTGCTTGCTCCAAGTTTCTTTAGCTGATTCCTTCTTTCCTTTTTAACCTCTTAGCAGAGCATTGTTCAGAACTGGGACTTTAGACATTCTTTTTCTCTCTATCTATTATTCCCTTAGTGAGCTCATCCTGTCATGCCATAAAAATGATGTATTTCCTGATGACTCCAAAATCTATATCTGTAGTCTTGTCTCTCGAAATTCAGATGCATCCATCTTGACATCTTCACTCATATATCTAATAGCATCAGAAAGAACAATTCCAAAATTTAGCTTCTGCTGTGCTCTCCCAGTATTAATCAAGATAAACGAGAGGATGATGCAATAGTAAGTAGCCCCAAAATCTTAGTGGTTTTGTGTAACAAAAGGTTATTTCTGGCTTTAGCTATATCTCCAACATAGATTAGCAGGGAAGTAGAATAATCATAGTTATTTATGTACACAGATGAAGCTCTGTTGCAACTCATGTACCCAGGGGCTCTATCTTACTGTATACTTCCATGATCACTTCTGAAAAAAACTGTACATGTGTATAGCACCATGCACAGGCCCTTAAAAACTTCAAATGGAAAATGACCTCCATCAGTTCTGCTCATATTTTATTAGGTAAAACAAATCACATATACATGTCTAAGTTCCAAATTCGTAAGTGCAATCCTTTTATTCTCCCAGAAGGAGGAGATTTGAAATATTTGAGAATACCTCAAATGTTATCCAACCACCCCAATCTGCATAATCTGTTTTTGTCACAGTCCAATCCATCCCCATAAAGGGAAGTTCCTTTCTTTTGGGTACTTGGACTCATCCTCTATTTCTGATATTTTTCTCAAGCCCTGTTACTTATCCATCAGCATGTCTCTTAGTTCTACCTTCACAATATATCCAGAATATCATGACTTCTTACCATTTTCCCTGTTAACACCATCACCGCCTCCTGAATTACTACAAGATCCCCCTAACAGGTCTTTATGCTATTGCCATGCCCTTCTTCATTCTGTTCTTAACAAAGTAACTTAAGAGATCCGCTTCAAACTTCAGTTCAGTCATATTCCCTCTCTGTTCAAAACCCTACCATCTCAGAATAACATAATTTATATTTTTAGGTTTTTGAATTTTGTTTCCTTTAGACCTCCTCTGTGATCAACACAATTCATTCTTACTATGATCTCCAAATTATTATATCATCTAAACCTTTTTCTCCCTTACTTTATCTATTAATACACTTCCCCTCAATCATTACTTTAGCTATAGTGGACTTTTCTATGATTCTGAATGAAGCATGCTGGAATCTCAACTCAGAGCTTTTTCATTTGCTGTTGCCTCCTCTTGGGGAGCGCTTCTGTCACATGACTGCATAGTGTGCTCCTTTATATTCTACATGCCTTAACTAAGCATCATTTTGTTTTTCATCTGAGGCTTACCTGGACATTCAACATTTCCTATTCCCCTTTACTATTTATTTTTCCACGCTCACTAACATAAACATTATATATTTTATTTTTCTCCTTTGGTATTATGTATCTCCATGCTAGAATTTAATCTCCATGAGAACAGAGATTTTTGCATGTTTTTGTATGCTGTACCCCAGTGCCTAGATAAGTATTTGGTACATAGTATGAACTCAAAACACATATACTGAATAAAGTTAAAAATTTTATAAAGAAATACAAACACAGACAGTGACAAGTAGGGCTATTTCAGATTGGATGCTAGGGAAGTCCTCTTTAAATAGGTGATAGATCAGCAGAGACTTGAATCGAGTGATGAAGTAAGCCATGCAGCTATCTAGGGGATGAGACTTCCAGCCAAAGGAAACAGAAACGCAACAGCAATGAGACAGGGGTGTGTTTTCTAGGAATAGCAAGCAGGCAAGCATGATTATAGTTTCAGAGACGAAAAGGAAGTATTAAGAGATACGATTATAGCTTTAGCCAGAGTAAAATTATATTAGCATTATAGGCCATGATAAGAAATTCAGATTTTAGTTCTAAAGTAGATTTGACAACTAAGTTTCAGGAGCTGTGGTAGAAGATAGGAATACAATAGTGATCAGAAATTTCCAGTTACTACCCTTTCAACCATCTAATGATAGAAACACATGTTAATGAGCCAAATCAGTAGAATAAATGTAAATTGCAACTGTGTTATCATCAACGCATACCCCATTTTCTATGATGACTACCACCACCAAAAGGGTTGTTCAGAAGTGGTAGAGATGTAAAATTCTATTCTAGGTCTTCTAATTAACTGACCCCTAGACACTGAAAGAATTGGTTAACCTCTTGATGTCCCTGTCTCTGTCTAAACATTTCAGAACAATATGTTCACACTGCGAGAATGTAAAATAAATCATTTAAATTATATCTATTAATTAAACATAAAACCAGTACAACAGGGGCTATTATCGTCCTGTGCCATGTAAGTGAAAAAATAATTTTGCTTATTTTTTACCCATTTAAACTCCAGTTTCCTTCCACTCTCCCCCTCCTGATGACTCCATTCCTCCTCTCCCTATTTTTTATTTTTATTTTTCATTTTTAAGTTTTTAATTTTTTTAATTTCTTTTTTTTGAGATGGAGTCTTGCTCTGTCACCAGGCTGGAGTGCAGTGGCGTGCTCATGGCTCACTGCAACCTCCGCCTCCTGGGTTCAAGCAATTCCCCTGCCTCAGCCTCCCAAGTAGCTGGGACTATAGGCGCCCACAACCATGCCCCGCTATTTTTTGTATTTTCAGTAGAGATGGGGTTTCGTCATGTTGGCCAGGATGGTCTCGATCTCCTGACCTCGAGATCCGCCCACCTCAGCCCCCCAAGGTGCTGGGATTACAGGCCTTAGCCACCGCGCCTGCTCTTATTTTTTATTTTGAGACAAGGTTTCGCACTGTTGCCCAGGCTGGAGTGCAATGGAACAAGGATGGCACTGCAGCCTCGACCTCCTAGCCTCATGACTAGCTGGGACCACAGGTGTGCACCACCACACCTTGCTTTTTTATCTGTTTTCTGTAGAGAAGAGATCTTGCTTTGCTGCACAGGCTGGTCTCAATCTCCTGAACTCAAGCCATCCTCCTGCTTTGGCCTCCCAAAGTGCTGAGATTACGGGGGTGAGCCACTGTGCCTAGCCTCTCCTCTTTTTTTTAATCCTCATGGCTCTATGTAATTCAAATGTCTCCTGGAATCAATCCCTTCCCACTGTCAAAGGGCAGTATGCTTAGGCTAGTTATTTCCCAACTTTTGTCTGCAAAAAGTTGAGAAATAATGATCCATGGTTTACATAAAGAAGACATTATAATGACAGTTATAGTTTATTCTCATATAAAAAGAACAATATGTAAGTTTATAATATCGAATGAATACAGTAAGTATAAGTAGAAAATAAATACACATATATTAGCAGTGCTTGCCTTTAAAAAGGAAGCAACCAACAAACAAAAACTGATGGTTATATGTGTGTCCAAAGAAAGACTATTTTCACACCTATAGGCGTAAAAAGACAAGGTTCAGGCCTGGTGTCTTTTCTTCCATGTGGAACACTCTCTCAAAATTATTAATCTTAATTTCTGCTTCCATCTTCAATCTGATTACTCTTAATTATCACTGGGAATACCTTTAAATCATGGTAATAACTACATCTGCTATTATCACATTGTTTTTCAGACAAGCTCAAAATCTACTTACCATTACCATTATTTTATAAATGAAGAAACTAGATCTCAGAGGGTTAAATAAATACAGAGTAGCCATAAAAGGAAATGACAGTGTCTGCTTGGTTAACTATCTTCAGCCTTTAGCAAAGTTCCAGATACACAATAGGTCACCAGTTGTAATGGTTAATACTGAGTGTCAACTTGATTGGATTGAAGGATGCAAAATATTATACCTGGGTGTGTCTGTGAGGATGTTGCCAAAGGAGATTAACATTTGAGTCAGTGGACTGGGAGAGGCAGACCCACCCTCAATCTGGGTGGGCACCATCTAATCAGCTGCCAGCATGGCTAGAATAATGCAGGCAGAGGAATGTGGAAGGACTAGACTGGCTGTCTTCTAGACTTCATCTTTCTCCCGTGCTGGATGCTTCCTGCCCTCAGACATCAGACTCCAAGTTCTTCAGCTTTTGGACTCCTGGACTCACATAGTGGTTTGCCAGGGGCTCTTGGGGCTTTGGCCACAGACAGAAGGCTGCACTGTCAGCTTCCCAACTTTTGAGTTTGGGGACTCGGACTGGCTTCTTTGCTCCTCGACTTGCAGATGGCATGTTGTAGGACTTCATCTTGGAATCATGTAAGTCAATACTCTTAATAAACTCCCTTTTATATATACATCTATCCTATTAGTCCTGTCCCTCTAGAGAACCCTAATATACCAATAAGCTTTTTTTTAAATGAATGGCCATGCTGAGATCAAAATCGAACCTTCTAGACACAAAAAGTCCACTGTATCTTGCAGTACATGCTAAGACACTTACGTTTCAATCATTAAAAATGGGGCAAGGATATCTTAGATAAATTTGAAGTGAAGGGTGGGAGTAGTCTTTATTCATTATATGTCTACATGAGGTATCTGAATAACAAATTATAGCACAGAGTGAGGGACAGCCAAAAAACACAATAATTATGCTAATAATAAATGTATTAAACACTTATTATAAGTATATCTACCTATCTTTATATCCATATGTATAATGTCATTTTGTTCCTTCCCACATTCCTTAGAGAAAAGCATTGTTTAGTAAATTGTTCAGGATGAAACAGACATTAAATGGCTCTGCCAGATTTATGACCTGGCCTGCCTGACTTCAAAGCCATTATGTAAGTACTTAAGAGAATATTTTCTTATTCCACCTGAGACAAGGTAACAAAAAGGTGTGTGGGAAAGAGAGGGTGAATTAAAAATGTAAATTAGTAATATAAATGGGAAAATTGGAAGAATGACTAGACATGGAAGTAAAAGGTAAGTTAACGTTAAAGATGACCTTAATGTTTTTAACCAAGTATTTATAACATTACTGGGAGAGATCATAAGAGCAGAAGAATTAAGACAATGGAGGTAGAGTGGATAATGATATTTAAAATGTTTCTCAAAATATTAATTCATGAAGTTGAATATAAATTACTGTAGGGCAGTTGCAGAGAAAAGGTGGCATTGAAGAAATAGAAGAGGAGAACTCAAGATAGATTACTAGGCTATATAAAGATGAAAGACATAAAATATTAAATGGCTATTGCTCAGATAATGTACTTGTGCTTATGTGAAGAGGAAAACAATAAATCTTTTCTCTGAAAGATTGTTTATAAGATGTACTACCATACGAGCAGCATGAATAGAGTCAATGATCAATATAGTATTTGTGGATGATGATGATGATACGTTTTTTGGAAGAAATAGCTATATCAAATATTTTCTTCAAGAAACATTTTGGGAACAAAGCTTTACATTTTCCTATCTCCAAACAAGCTCTCAATTCTAGCCTTAATTTCCTAGGTAACAGATCTGCAGTGATTAAGCTTAAATGTTTTAGGCTACAAAGTTAATTCATTGCTCAGCAAGTGTGGTAGGTCATGTCCCCTCAGCCATAGGGAGAGAGATTGTACACCAAGTGCTGTTTCCACACACACTGGAGTCAATGTGCCCTTCTTAGTCAAAAACGACATACATTCTGGCTCTTGAACTAGCTTGCCCCTGGTCCATCTGCCATGATGGCAATGTGCCCATTGAGAAAATACTCTGCCAGGTTTAGCTGGACAAAGGTACCAGTCAAAAAGGGATTAGAAAGGGGGTTTGTTTCACATGCAAATGAATACACTAAGGTAAAAAAAAATATGTCTTCATCCTTGAAGACACATCTGAACTGTGAACACTGAAAACACTTTACACCATTTAATCAGAATAAGCAATGGCCTTCAAAAGGCTTGTAGATCCAGGTTGTATCCCATTGAATTAGTTATAGGTCTATTTCACTAAAACTAACAGGAACGAACTGTTAACTCTTCAGCACATCACTATAGACTTTTAGAGTAGTAAGCCCTTATAGAAAGTAAATAAGTAATAGTAAAGGCAAAATTAATCTTTACTATCAATTGCAGTGCCAAAGAAGAATAACAGAGAACAGAGAATAATCAGTCTTCTTGACAGGGGCTAAATCACAGCGTTCAAACACTTGGACATTCTATATTCTTTAGTTTTCTCATTTTGCTATTTGTAATTGTAAAGTTCCTCATCTTATATTTCTAGCATATGTAATCATAGGAATTCCACCAACAAAGATATGTCACACAATTTCCAATAAAAGTATGGCATTGACTCAAGTAATGTGTTTCTAGAGAAGTTAGTTGGCTGAGAGATGATAACTATTGGCTTTAAGAAGAAAAATGGCTTTTTATAGTATCTGGCAACAATAATTATGTAGGTACTCAGCTATCAGAAATAAACCATTTTTGCTGCGTGTGCAAGGGATCTAAATTGTGTACTCCTTATGAGAATCTAATGCCTGATGATCTGTCACTGTCTCCCAACACCTCCAGATTAAGTTGCAGGAAAACAAGCTCAGGGCTTCCACTGATTCTACATCATGGTGAGTTGTATAATTACTTCATTACATACTACAATGTAATAGTAATAGAAATAAATTGCACAATAAGTGTAACGTGCTTGAATCATCCCAAAACCATCCCCTCCACACCCCTCCCCACTGAGTATGTGGAAAAATTGTCTCCCATAAAACCTGTTCCCAGTGCCAAGAAGTTTGGGGACTGCTGCTCCAGAGGCATCATCTCAATTGAATCTCACCACAGTCCTCTAAATCAGGCAATAGTAGTAACTGTTCTTTGCAAATGTGGAAGCAAGTCTCGCCAAATACCACAAAACTATTCTGTCTTAGCCTTCGAATTTAAACCAATCTATTTGACTCTAGAACTGAATGCCTAAAAATTAACCTGTATTCTTTTACTATTATTACCACAAATATTTAGCAATCACTTCCATATTATGGAAATAAAAAGAAATTATAGAGACAAAGTGAAGTCTGAGGACCATAATATCTTTTAAAAATTCCCTTATGTTAGAGCTCTTTTCCCAACCTCTTAGTTATCCTTTATTTTAGGATTAAAATTTTAAAACACCCATTATTGCCCATTTGTAAATCCCTAAGTAGTCCCACATGATTCCAGAAAATGAGCTGTCAGTGTTAGTTTGTCTTGTGGGAAACCGTCCAAAAGTATCCTGTTGGTCTACTTACACGCAGTCATGCATAATTTACTGGATAATCACTAGTGTGCTAATCAATAACTCTATCTACCTACTCACTAATCCAGTTGAAGAGCTATGTGATTTAACATGCAATAGACTTACGACTAGCCCTAGGCAACACTGAATTCTGTGTTTGGTTTCTGCTTCTCTCCTTATCAACTATTCTTCCCAAACTCAGACCATTGTTCTCACACAATTTCAAGCAAGAAGGACTTATGAAAGCAATGTGTTCACTTCCTCTCTCTCAGTATGGGAAAATTGAGACTCATAAAGGATAAGTATTTATTTAATCTTATGTGACCTAAGGCCATTAAATTAACCAATTAATGATGAGGTCAAATATAACAACCTGTCTCGGGTATGCTGATTCCACATTCCAAAAAACTGACCATGGTTTTTCTCTAAAATGTTTCTAAGACAAGCCAGGCCCAAAGGCTCACACCTATATCCTAGCACTTTGGGAGGCCGAGGTGGCTGGATCACTTGAGCTCAGGAGTTCAAGACCTGTCGGGGCAACATGGTGAAAACCCATCTCTACAAAAAAAAATACAAAAAAAATTAGCCAGGTGCAGTTGTGTGCACCTGTGGTCCCAGCTACTGGCGGGGGGCTGAGGTGGGAGGATCGCTTGAGTACAGAAGCAAAGGCTGCAGTGAGCAGAGATTGGGCCACTGCAGTCCAGGCTGGTTGATAGGCACGGAACCTTGTCTCAGATGCAGAAAAAAAAAAAAAAAATCCTTGCTAGTGTGTAATGGGAGAATAAGGTACTATGCATTCCATTTGGTTTCAGCTAAAGAAATTCACCTTTGCTTTAAAGCAGCCTTTAGCATTAAAAACTCACTGGATGCAATGAACTGAATGTTTGTGTCCCCCCAAAATTCACATGTTGAAATACTAACCCCCAGTGTTATGGTATTAGGAAGTGGGTCTTTGAAAGGCAATTAGGTCATAAAAATGGATCCCTCATGAATGGGATTTGTGCTCTTATAAAACTGACCCCAGAGAGCTACTCAAGCTATTTCCACCATGTAAGGATTCAATAAGTCAGCGGTCTGCAACCCCAAGTGGGGTCCTCACCAGAATCCAACCATGCTGGCACTGTGTTCTCAGACTTCTAGCCTCCAGACCCTAAGGAAATAAGTTTATATTGTACATAAGCCACCCAATCTGTGGTACTTTGTTAAAGCAGCCCAAGCTGACTAAGACCCTGAGTTTCTAGTCCAGCTCTGGTACTAATCAGTGCTTACCTTAGGCAAGTAACTTCATCTCTCTGGGTCATTAAAATATTTATAAAATGAGAACCAAAAATTGATGGCCTTTAAATTCCCTTTTCAGCTTAAGACCTTCATGAAGCCATAGTACTTCTGCTGTCCAGTAAATGAGGTATCTCAGGTGAATAATGACAAATTTATAACATTTTATGAAAGACAAACATATGTCCCAGTTTGACTAGTCTTGGTTTACACTTGTTGTCTTCATGTAATTAACCACTTTCACTCTCAAAATTATTCTGGTTTGGAAAATAAATTGTAAAAAATTAAAAATAAAAACTGTGCTTGTAGGAGAGATCAATATTGGGACAGGTTAACATATTTATATGTCATGTAAAATACTGATAATGATAATAATTTCTACACTTAAAAGAGCAAGTACTATGTACCTAAATACTTCTACATCATGTCATTCCAAGAGGGCAGTGCCATTGCTAAGAGGATGATATCTAGTGTCAGATTTCTGGATTCAAACTTTACTCTGCCATTTACTCATTAACCATGTAAGTTGCCAAAAATGTGTTTCCTCATCTAAAGAAAAAGGAGATGGTTGTAAGATTAACTTATAAGATCTAAATGAGTAAATTCAGAACAAGTGCTTCAAACCGTACCTGGTAAATAGTAATTGCTCAATAAACATTAGATGCCATTATTCACAAAACAAGTATATGAGGCACCTCATATTAGCTCTGTTTTATAGATCCTCATTTGAAGCTTTGGGGAAGTTGAAACACTTTGCCTAAAAGGTGACATATTTTATTTCTTTCAATTTTTGAACATGCTTTTCTCTTTCTTATCATGGGGCCTACAGATATCACTCTCACTGCCTCAATCACTCTTCCTCCCACTTTCCAAATGGCTGCCCCCATTACCTTTCAGGCCCCAATTTAAATGCCTCTTCTTCAGAAAAGTGCTGTCTAATCCACCAGTACAAAATGCGTTACAAAACCCAGATCTTGTTACTTTCTGTCACATTATTCTTTTTCAAAGCATGTGCCTCGGTGTTTGATTATATTTGCTTGGTTTGTTGCAGCTTATTTCTGTTTTCTCCACAAGGCCCCATATTTGGGGAGGTCAGGACACGTATCAGTGTTTTTCATTATGGAGTATCTGGCACATAGTAAGCACTTTAATAATGTGCACTTTAGCTTCTTTTTTAAAGGAGCTTGTTATGCATTTATTCAAGGAATAGACAACTAACACATGCCTAATTTGGGATGTACCCATATTAGGCAAAATGCTTTGTTGGTGCACTCATTACACTGCACCTCCATGTCAGATGATCTGCTAAAAAATCACATATTTTTAAATAAACCAAATTTATTTAAAATGAACTTGAAACTAGGTGTTTTGAAACGGAATCTGTAATCATTCTTAGAGTTTGCATTTTCTCCTGCACAGGATAAAAAATACTTGCATTAGGTTTGCCCACATGAAGATGCCGTTTTTATGGGTCAGTATCAGTTAAATAATTTCTAGACCAGGAACATTGGTCATCAATTCATAAGGATGGTTCTTGGGTTTCAATTCCCTACTATGTATAGCTAATCTGGCAACAAAAACAAAATGATTTTGAGGCAAATAATTGACTAATAAAAACAAAAGGAAATTGTGCACAAGTTGGCCTTTATCACAAGTGCCCATGAATAAACTAAAGATATAGAATTAAAAAATATATATTTCTTGAGAATTTGTCATCTGTAAAAAAAAATTGTCATGTATTGTAACTTGTCTTTGTTTTATTCAAATTTATTTGATCTGGGTTAAGGGCAGAAAGTCCACATAAATATGAAATTCATGTAATTCAAGAGTCATTGCTAAAGGACAGAATAAAATGAATTAAGGCAATTCTATTGGAGAAAAATAATATTAAATGAATAAAAGTAAGTAATATGTGATATAAACATGATTCTATGTGTTGTCAGCAACAGCTACTTCAATCCTTTACTTTTTAGTAGGCAGTTTGCAACCTAGTTTCATGGTCTCCCGGGGACTTGGACTCTTTAAATAAAGATTAAATTAGATACCACAGTTGAATCCGGTGTTTAAGAACATTTATTTCTATATTTTCCCTAATTCTCCACATCATATTCAGTTTAGATGTTAGCATCTCAAATGCTGTATGTTTTATATTTTAAACAGGTAATTGAATAAAATTTCAACTAAGAATTAATTATATCTCTGAAATGATCTCTCTCCTTCCTGTTCGTGCGTGAATCATGCACTGGAAGAAACATCATCTTCAGGATGAGAAGATTAGCAGGAGAGACTGTTTAGTCAGTTTTCACATTAACAGGGAGGCCAGTTGAAATTACTCCTCAGATTTGATTTGGCCTGCAGCCAGATGGTTGATACTGTTAATAGAGAAAACATCTGTTTACCCTAATGTGTTAGTTTACTGAGTTTGGAGGCCATCCACATGAGCCGCTGTGCACAGGTATGATAAAAGGAGTGAAAACTCTTTTTTTCCTTTGGAAGTCAAAAGTAGATAGAAGCATCTAGTTTCATCATCCCCACGTTAGGCTGTCCTCAGACCTTGATGATAAACAATTACAGATAGACCAGAGACCACACAGTGTTCTTATTGTTTATGAATCATTATTTCTCTTTCTTCAGATTTGAGTGAAATCAGATTTTATATTTCTAATGAAATTGGCTGACATGAAGCAATTAATAAGAAAAATGTATATACTGCATGTAGTTAATCAGCAAATTCAACAAACTCAACCATTATTCAATTCTGTGACTTCTGAAACAGCCTCAGAACAACAGCCTGGAGTTTATTTTTATTTTTATTTTTTGCATCTAAAAGAGATACTCAGTTTACATGATTTACAGAGACTAGGTTAAATTTACTGATGGTACGAAATAGCCATCTCTGCAATAGATAAAACCCTAAAAATTGTACAAATGTGTGAGAAAAAGACATCTGAAAATTACGGGAGGATGTAACATCTTCAAAAACTTAGAAATTGCATGTTCAGAGAAGTTCTGATGAAGGCTGTAAGGTGATCAAACTTCTGCACTATCTTGGGTCATTATGCAAACCTTCATAAATAATTATTGGTTATTGAAGTACGAGGAAAACAAGTTTTCGTTTATATGGAGAAGGTCATTACTTAAATGTAGACGGTCTCATTGCTTTGTGGGATGGGCTGATGAAAAATGTACTTGCTCACCACAGCAAGAACCAGGGCATGAACTAAAGCTGTAAAACTTTTATGGTGCTTCTCCGCAGACACCACATCGCTTTCTTTGCCTTTACTCTTCGCAGTGCACTTGATAGGAAAAAAGCTAAGTGCAGGACCAACATTCAAAGGGATGGCTCAAACTCAAATTATTGTACTTTGGAGCTGAAGCAGAGTCCTTCTGACAGCTTTACTGGCTGCAGGTTTGGTGGGAGGTAAAAGCCACGCTCCATGTAGTGTTGCAAGTATGAAGTATAAATCAGGTTTCATAAATATGCCCATTTGGTGTACTTAATTGACTGTAAAATAATTATGCTCTGCTGTGTCATTGTTGTGCTGTGGAAGAAAACAGGACTTCTAAACATTTAACGGAAAGTGATTATGCGACCTGAATTAAGACCGTATTTTCTCCCACCATCTTCCGTAGTGCAACAAAAGCATTTTATAACAATTTCATCTTAAATCCATAGGGTGTCAGGCTGCCTAGGCATTAGGGTTATTTTTTCTTTCTTTCCTTTCTTTCCACACTTGCTTCTGACTGTCTATTTGTCCTCCTTCTTCACTATTTTAGATCAATCATAAAAATAACACATTTCATTGAAAGTGTCAGGAGTTTCTTATACTCTAGCAGCATTTTACTGACCAAGGAAAAGGTGAGATGTGAGGTTTGAGGAGAAAATATCCATTAGCTATAAAATTTTGTTTGGTCTCTTTGTTCCGCTTTTTTATTTTAAGCTTTTTCTGGAAATTTGGTAGTGTATGTTTCAAAGACTAATTATCGGGTAATCTTCAGATATATTAATAATGTAAACATTTCAGATACACCTTGAAATGTATGTCCAAAGGTAAAGTGGCATCTGTTTCTGTATCATGGTAGAACTTCACAGAAATGCTCAAGATCTGTGCCCTTTGTTATTTTTTCCAGATATTTCTATTGAGCTAAACAGAGAAAAAAATTCAGCAGAAAATGGATAAGGATTTTCATTGTAATATTTCCAGTTCTGTGATCTTCTCTGTTTGTAAAATCAATAAGTGCTCATTGTATGAAATTTGGAAGACACATATAATACAGGCTACCCATAATCCTATTGTTGACATTTTAATTTATGAAACGTACACTTAAATATACAAATATTTTTCTCATGTCAAGTTATCAGGGCTCTGAACATTTGCCAGTGGATATGTTTCTCAGTTCATCAAGTCTGAATGTGAACCACAGTGTGGCAGCCCCAGTGTATCAATGCTACTGTATGCATGCATTCAAGTCTCTCCATGGGCATTATTTTATTCCCTATGCTTTCACACTTAAAATTGTCATTTGTGTTGATATTTTTTCATGAAACTAGGAAAGAAAATTAGGAAAATAGTTACTGTGAGCTCTTCAGTACATCTTTGTTAGCTTCCTAAAAATAGTATTCTCTCCAGCTTGTGTCGATAAACTGTAACAACTTGCCTCCAGTCATGGCCAATCTAATCTACAAGTATCAAGGCCTTGGCATTTCACTGACCCACATATGAAAACTTACCTCACTCTCTTTTTCTTAATTTTGCAATAGCTAGAGAACTTCAGAATGTCTAGGGTGAAGCCATTACTCTATGCGAGGCTTCTTCAAAGACCATCACAATCTATGGAGCTGGTGCTTTGAAGTTTATCTTTTTTCTTACTTGTCTTTGGAATCTCCAGGTGGCAGGCATTTACGTCTATATTTCTTTCATCTAGAGCCAAAATGACTTCCTGCACTGTTGCTGCCCTCATTTATGGTACTAGAAAATTATCTTCTCTTAATTAAGGGAATCAAACTACTACGTTGGAGTGCCAACCATCAAACTTCAAGGATAGAAGCGACCATCTTAAGGTGAATATAACATATTTTGTTTTAATATTTGTTCTGGCCAGATTTTTTTGAACAAAGATCATTTTTGTGTGCTTAACGTATAAATAATGTATGTAAATATATTTAAAAGGTCTAATTATAAAGACAGGCCAGAGAGTCAAAAGAGGATAGTCAACAAACTGATTTTAATAGCAAAACTTAAAATTATTGAGTTGAATTTCCTGTTTTTCTGGAAAAAGGAAATGCACCCTAGATGTGCATTCGAGAAAGTCATTAGATTAATTTGGTGATACTGCAAAATTCTTCTTCATTTAGATATCATTTATTAATTTATAGAGGGTTTACAATCTGTAAAACACCTAGTACTAAATGGTTGACCAATTTTCTCCATATATTCCCCATCTATTTCATTCATATATATATATATATTTCATTCATAGATATATATTTCATATATATCATAGATATATATATTTCATATATATCATAGATATATATATTTCGTAGATATATATATCATAGATATATATTTCATTGATATATATATCATAGATATATATATCTATTTCATTCATATATATATATATATATACACATACACACATCTTTGAAGGCATTTTATTCTTACAAATTCACATTCCAAATCTTCAGCAAAGTTTTAAGTATAATCATGTTTGGTGTTTCTGTAAGAGCCCTGTCCAGCAGAACTTTCCACAATGATAGTCACATTTCAAGTGCTCAACAGCCACACGTGGCTAGTGGTTTACATGTGGCTGTTGTGAGCATTTGAAATGTGACTAGTGTAACTGAGGAACTGATAAGTTAGTTTTGTTTAATTTTAATTAATTTTAAGTTTAAATGGTCACATATTATTAATGGCTACTAGACCGGACAGTGCAGAGTTAACAGACTACCACCCAAGTCCTTGACAACTCATTCAGGCTTCATTCTTTAAGAAAATTAATTAGTCTTTTTTATGCTTAATGATTATGTTTTTCTTCACATATATGCAAGTAGATATCCAGCAGCATTTCTATTTATTTCTCTGTTTCATAGTGTACTATCCTAAATACAAAAATTAATGACATCTGCCATCAGTGGGTACAGGCCAAAAAAAGAATTAATGACAGTTTAAAATCTCATCTATGCTTTATCATAGTGATGCACTCTTGGGAATTAAGCAGCTTTGCATAATTAGCAGGTCACACACCTATGAATAACATTTTGGATCAGAAATTCAGATGCCTCATTAAGCTTGGGTAGATTTTAATAGCAGAAAGACAGATGTATATATACGCCAAAATGTAAAATAAACATGGTTTAAATAAAGTATGCCAGAGAGTGTTGACCTAGTTTATGAACATACAAAATTAATTCTTATTTTGTCTTCTCAATCTTCCTTGAATACAAGGTCTCACCTCAGGGCCTTTGCACTGATTATCTGCCTGCTACACACTTGCTGCAAAGAGCCACAGGTCTTGTTACCTTATCTTTCTCCAGTCTGCACTAGTAGCATCTTCTCAGTAAAGTCAACTCTAACTACCCTATTCAAGAACAAGGACTACCTGCCCCTCCTCACTCCCAAATTTCCATACCCTGCTCTATTTTACCCTACAGAATTCATTACTTTCTAATATACTACATCATTTATTCAGTTATTTTATTTTTGAGTCCTCTAAGTAGATATGAGATTATGAAAGCAGATATTTGGGTCATTTTTGCTCACTGATATATCACCAGCTTCAGTACATGTCCAGGTGCTTTTGATAGCCCTCAATATATATTAGCTGCTGCTCAAATGACTTAATGAGTTGTCTAATATATGGGTTGGCAATGGCAAACTTTTTCTATAAAAAGCCATATAGTATATATTTTATACTTTAGAGCCCACATACATTTTCTGTCACAAAATTTTTAAAAAATATAACACTTTCTTGGCTGGCAAGTAGTATAAAAGTAGACTGTGGGCCAGATTCATCCACAAGCCATAGTTTGTCAACCCCAGGTCCAATTTAACAGAGAATGCAACAGTAGAACAATACTCAGAAGAAAATTAACCCTAGAATGATTTGTATTTAACACGGCAGTTTGTGATTATGTTTGTTATGTCCAACTTCCTAAAACTAGAGAAAACACCATTGTGGTTAATTCAGTCAGAATGACTAGAAACTGGTCTAACTTGGCAAACTACATCCTTTTTTAACCCCCAGGCTACCAAAATTGTTATTCTCAGTCTCTTACAAAACATTAATACTAAACTGATGTTTGCTCCTTAGTTTTTTTTGATAGATCACAAAATGGTTTGATGGACTCTTTTCTCCCCCAAAATGTGCAAGTAACCATGATTTTGCACACAGATTTTAAGGGCTAATAAACTCACTGGAGCCTGATATTAAGAATCTCTTCTCTCTTCTTTAGATTTGCTTATCTCTCTGGCTCACATTTGTTTTGTGTATCTAATAGAATGAAAAGATTTGCTTTAAATGGCCTTTCCTTTCAACTTATTGTTACCTGACACAGTGGAAAATGTCAAGAACTTTAATCAAACACAGCACCTAGTAATGTCAGCAAATACTTAAAAGCATGTTTTGCCTAAGATAAAATTCCAGGCAGATCATTTCTCCAGCAATCAGAATTTTTTCATAATGGGAAACAATGTTTCTGTTGCTTTCGTTTGTTTGGTTCTAGTAATCAGTACCATAGTATCCTTAGAGTCCTCCAAATTGATAAGCTCCACATTCATTTTGGGCATTTGAAAGTCTTAGTATAATCAATCAAAAACAAAAGCATAATAGTCAGTATTCTTTCCTTTCCACACTGCTGTCATCAAGAAGTATAAGATCTAGACATTTCTTTTCTGTATCTTCCTTACATGAACCATTACCAGTTTTATAAGGGTATATTCTATTTGTTTTTTAAAAAGGTATTCAAGCCATTTTTAGCAATCCTGAAGTTCCCAGCATCAAATTCAGGTCAATAACCTCAGATCTCATCTAGAGCTGCAATTCTCAACCAAGGAGTTGTGACAGTCCTATGTCATGCTGACAAGAGAGGTGTGTCACCTGGTTTGTTACTGAAAGTATTTGAAGTATTGCTATTCCCAATTATTTTACTTTGCAAAACATTTTCAAATGAAGTTGTTTGTAGTTACTCCTACAAGAGTATTATGTATACCAGCATTTAGTTGGGACTTCACTAAAGAGTGAGCTCCTATGGAGGATTGAATATCTTCCTACATAAGTTCATGTGAGCATGTTCGTCACGGGAGCATCATCTGTCAAATGTGTCTCATCAGAACATAATAAATTGTGAGAATCACTGAACTAGAAACATTATCCTTCCCTGTGGAAAATATACATTCAATGTGCTAATTAAGGTAAAATACTGCACATACCCACTAATATTGATGGGCACCCTGTTTAAAAATTCCCAGGGACTTAAGTAAATCAACTGCTTAGGCTCAAGAAAATGTAAGCTGAAAACTGTTCCTTTGCCTGGTTAATCACAGTATACTTGCTCAAGTTTCTTGGAAGGAAGCGAAGATAAAATTGTGGCAAACAGCCAGGATTAATTAACGATGTCAAGGTCAAATTCACACATATTGCCTGGAAATGCTGGAAGTTACAATAAGAAGAAAAGCTATGACAGAACTAGGATAATGATAATTTTTAAAATAGATATGGATTGTTACCAAAAAAGAAGAAAACTGATTTACCTGTGTGATGATTCACAAATCCCACTGCCCTTCAGTAAGACATCTCTTAGTCTTGTTTTGTCACATTTTTAGATTAAAAAAAGCCAAAATATATCCCATTAGCCAAACACTAGATAACAAGAACAGATCAGAGTTTGAGATGCATAGCAGTTATAGGAGGTCCAATAAATTACTGGTAGAGAGGATTTTGAACAAGCTATCTTCTCTCATCCAAATATAATAAATTTTTTAAGATCAGAGTGCATATCACATGAAGTTAATATAGTAGAAAATGACACTATTTACCTTCATCAAATAATATGTCAAGAAATTTATAGCTCAGCTCCTTGGAAATCTGTCTTATTTAGCCTGCTGTTTTGTGTAACATTTTAATAGCCAGAAGCAAATGGGGAACATAAAGCATGCTAGACCAAGAAAAATTTAAACACACACACACACACACACTTTTGCTTTATTTAGTAGTACTTTGTCTTATATCATTCTTATTATTTTCTGTAACTAGTACATATTAATATCACAAAAATTAATGTGTGACATTGGGTAGTTGGAAAAGGCACAGAATTACATGATAAATAATGAGCTAACCAACCAAAGGAAGAGATGATTGGTAAGACAACCTCTTAAATAAGAGTTGTCATTACCCATGGTTTATCTACAGATTACTGCATGTCCCTAGGAACACCAGGCTAAAGATTATATTTCAAAGAAAGCCAGTTTTTCTGATCTTAGAAAGGATTCTCCATTCCAAGTCCTATTAATAATCCACTTATTCTAATATCCTTCATAAAGAAGTGATTAGTTTGAGTTTTAAAAAGAGATTGAGGAAGGGGAGATGAATTCTTCTAACTTGTTTTGTTTTTTACCATTGTCATGAAGGAGCAGATTTTATCTAAATTCTGAAAGGGACAGGTGAATTCATTATTCTTGCCTTGTATCAAGAGCTATTTATTGTTTTATCTGCATTACTACTGACAGCAAAAACAGTAAAAAACCACAAAAGCAAACAAATGCAATCCCTCTTAGTATTATATGAAATCATATTATATAATGTTGAACAAATAAAAAGAAACTCCTATAGTTGACAATGATATAGTTTTATATAATTCTATATAAAATTTATATAATTAAAATGTAGGTAGAGTTATTCTTTCTAGTTAATCTTCATTACCCACCCATTTGGCAAATGCTTTTTAATACTAGTTTTATAAATGTAGATATTGAGACTCAAAAAGTCTCAGGAAAATCTCTGCGTGTATATACTGTAACATTCTAGCAAGTTAATTTGTACCATATCAAAAAATTTCAGGATTCTCTTAATAGTCATATGATGACTAAAGGTCCCCTAAGTTTATGCACTGTGTGGCTGAAAATCTCTGGAGGTAATATACTCCACTGTGGGCATTTATTGACTGTTTTCAGAGCACTGAATTGTGAAATTTATTTTCCTTTATTTTGAAGTGGATCTAACCCATCATTTTAATGCTGCATCTTAGTATTATATAAAAATGTAAATTTGTTTTTAAATAATATGTTTTTGAATATTTGAGCTGCCTATTTTTGGTGACATAATCAGAAATTTTGTCAACAGTTATTTTAATGTGCGCTGTTTTTGTTTGTTTGTTTATTTATTTATTTATTTTTGAGACAGAGTCTTGCTCTATCGCCAGGCTGGAGTGCAGTGGCGCCATCTCGGCTCACTGCAACCTCTGCCTCCCGGGTTCAAGTGATTCTCCTGCCTCAGCCTCCCGAGTAGCTGTGACTACAGCCGCGTGCCATCATGCCTGGCTAACTTTTTATTTTTAGTAGAGACGTGGTGTCACCATGTTGGTCAGAATGGTCTCAATCTCCTGACTTCATGATGTGCTCGCCACGGCCTCCCGAAGTGCTGGGATTATAGACGTGAGCCACCGCACCCGGCGGTGCTGTTTTTATATAATGAAACATTTCATCTGAAATACAAAATGATTGCAAGATGCGGATAGATAAATAAATAACCTAGGTAATTCACATCTACCATAGAAACAGAGTATTCAATTATATTAGAATGGAGGTGCGGTGGCTCATGTCTGTAATCCCAACACTTTCGGAGGCCGAGGCAGGCGTCTCACATGAGGTCAGAAGTTTGAGACCAGCCTGGTCAACATGGTGAAATACCATCTCTACTAAAAAATGCAAAAATTTGCCAGGAATGGTCGTGCATGCCTTATTCCCAGCTACTTGGGAGTCTGAGGCAGGAGAAGCGCTTGAACCCAGGAGGGGGAGGTTGCGGTGAGCCAAGATCGTGCCACTGCACTCCAGCCTGGGCGACGGAGGAGATATTGTCTCAAAAAATAAATAAATAAAAATAAAATAATAATAATAATAATAATTATAGAATTGAAAGTCTTTACATATTTCTGCTGAATTTTCTCTTCTCTTCCCAAAAGTATGTACTCTCCTGAATTTCATATTTATCACTGGATGCATTCTGTCATAATTTTAATTTATACATATTTATCTCTCAATAATACTATGTTATTTTGGCTATTTTTTAAATCTATGTAAATGATATCACATTTTATAATTAATGCTCATACCTGAAAGGAGCTTATCTAACACAATTTTTCTGTAAGGCGTATCACAACCTTCTTGAACTTAGAAACAATAGACACGAATTCAGAACTGTACTTGGGAATAATTTCAAACAACAAAATCACCAACACAAAGTATAAAAGTGGGGGGGAAAATGTGGCACTAAATGGTCAATAAAGAACACGTTTTTACAGTAAGAGAACTGAAACAAAAAAAACAGAATGTTGCCGTGCTCGACTTTGGTTGGGAATGTTTACACGGGGCTGTTCAGATTTTCTTTTGAGTTGCATGTGCAAAAGTCCACGAATGACTGTTTAAGCACCATGAGTATCGATTTTGGGATTACAAAAAATTTTAGCAAGTAGGAAAATTTATAAATATGGTATCAATAAGTGAAGATCAACCGTATCTTTTTATAAAACCAACTTCACAAAGGGAAGATAGTTTTTGTGCATATAGAAATTAAGGCACTCAAAACTCTATAAATACTATTCCATGTCTTCTAAAGTTTTATTGCCATATCAAATATCTAAAGCCAGTCTGGCTTTCAGACTTTTTAATATATGTTTCTTGATTATTTGTTTATTCATTGCATGGGGCTTTAAGAGGAATTTTTTCTTAGTTTATTCAAAATTCCTATTTCATCTGAAAATAAAGAGATGCCTTTGTAAATATCTAGTATAGTTATGTTTCTTGTTAATTCTACTCAACAACTGAACAGCAAATGATCTTTTTGTTTGTTTCTATTTGTTTGATTATTGGTGGTCTTCCTGTTCATTCTTTGATTTATGCTTTCTTCCTGAAAAATATGTAAATAACAAATCACCGTGCTCTAAATTCCATCCTTTATTTTCTTTCAAAATGTATTTCTCTTTTGTTTTTCTTTGAGTGGGATTCCACTATTTCTTCCTCTGTTTAATTTCTTCACTTTTTAGAAGTATTTATTTTATTATTCTGTTATGTTGTTTTTAAATTCACGACATGTTTTTATATATATTTTAAGGTAACCTTTACCATATTTTCTGAAATTTGATTACTTTCCTCATATGCAATGCATAAGTAAAATAACACTAAGAATAAAAACTATGACTCTTTTTAATATGTTTTCTTATTTTGTTTCAATGGAAGTCTGTCTCGAGTTGTTTTTCCTTTTTTACAGCTATTTTTCCTAATCTGTTTACTTTCATAAATTAAGGTCTAGGTTATTTGATTTTGGTGGATGGCATGGCTCCATCAGCAATTGTGTAAGTCACTTTTTAATGTCAACTACCTACCTCAGATCAGCATTCAGGTTTTCCACAGGAACCTCCAACTCAGTGTATCTCCTCCAAACTCACCTCTCCTTTCCTTCTAATATTACCCAAGACAGGAATTTTGAAGTTCCTGGGCATCTCTCTCTTCCACAACAAACCTATTTGATCCGTAACCCAATGGCCGGATATATATTTTTAATTTCAGGTGTTCCTCTTCGTGTAAATTTCCACCACGTGCCCTAGCTTTCATCGTCTGTCTCCTAAATTCTTGCAAATATCTCTTAATTTCTTTACCTTTTTCCCAGGAAATTTCTCCTTACTGTTTCTGAAGCTTCAGATGTTCAGACTCAGATGCAGCTCAATAGCTAGTGAAGCCACACAAATGTCATACTAAGACCCTGGGACTCTCTTGCTTGGAAATAAAATTGGCCAGTATCCCTCTTGTGTTTGTGTCTCAGGGATCCTCCCCCGTCAACTCTCATCACCTTATTTTAGATTCCTTAGATTCCAGTATAATTAAATATGGAAGTTATTTTTCCCTTTTCAATTTGTTCATTGAGAATACAGTAGTTCTATTAGGTAGTCTATGTATTCCAGAGCTGGTTTATCACTATCATTTCTTCCATTATACCATGTGCCACAGTGTATATTAAATTTGTCTTTTTTTTAACCTGTTAGTCTTCATCTTGACGGTATGGTTTTCTTGAACACAGGTATATTCATTTTTATTTCTATAGCCTAATTGTCACCTCTCTATATACATGCATATATATGTATATATATGGAGAAAGGATATATAGAGAGATGATAATCTATATTTATATAGAGAGAAATCTATATATTACATTTATATATGTATATATGTGTGCATACATAGATGAATATATATATACATATATATGAATTAACACTGAAAAAAAATGAGATTGGCAATTTTGTGAGTACCATTTCTTTTCTTGCCCACTGCCTCAGACTGAAATATAAGCCAAAAGTCAACTTCCAAGGATATCTCTTATACAGGTTTTCCTTTGCATAAAACCCCTGAGGCTTTCATGTTCATGTAATTGTAGATGACCAGTGTAATCACATATTAAAACAAAGAGTTAAAACTTAACAATTTAAGAGAAGGAGAGTTTTATTAATTTGGTTGCCAATGTACTAATTATTTCTGATAATCTTTATACAAAGTAATAAACCTCTGATCATTTAAGAATTTGCTTTAATCAATTAAGGCTAAATTTCTATTTATTTGCTTTTCCTATTGTTTTAAGTTGTTGTAATCCCTTGGTGTCTCTGTTTTTAAATTAAAAATCTTATAATGGAGCGCTAAGTTTAAACTCTTTCTAGTTAGTATTTTCTTAGCTCTAGAAGTTAATTTAAATTAATAAAAATCAGTGATTTTCCCAGACATGGTAAATTATTAGAGATAATAGCCAGTTATTTTCTCAAATAGTATAAGAATAAAACTCCAGGGGGAGAGAGTTAAGTAAAATATTTGGAGGAACTATCACTGAGGGTTGTAGGACAAAGTAGATATTATAAGCAATTGATGTTATAGACTGGTATCAAACTTCTGGAGATATTTAGGACATTGAGAGATTGATAGTTTTTTGGAATTATGAAAGCATGATTTAAAAACAGGCTCAAGTTGTGTTTATCCTGAAAATTCCTTCTCTGGAGACTTCTATCTCTTCAAAGTTTCAAATGATTTTTGTTGACTCCATTTCTCAGTTCCCTCCAACTAAATTTTCAACTGTTTTTCACTCTGACTTTGATTCTTATATATTAAAATTAATCTGATAAAGTGTCCACTGATTTCTTTCTAGTCTCGTATTACTTAAAGTCTCAGCTACATCTGGCATTTTTATTATTTCCCTCTTTATGAATTCTCCTTTCCTGGCTGCCTATGACACTAAATTCTGCCCTTTTAATTCTTTTTTTTTTTTGAGACCGAGTCTCACTCTGTCGCCAGGCTGAAGTGCAGTGGCATGATCTCGGCTCACTGCAACCTCCGCCTCCTGGGTTCAAATGATTCTTCTGCCTCAGCCTTCTGAGTAGCTGGGATTACAGTTGCCAATCACCACGCCTGCCTAATTTTTTTATTTTTATTTTTCAGTAGAGACGGGGTTTCAACATGTTGCCCAGGCTGGTCTCGAACTCCTGACCTCAGGTGATCTGCCCTCCTTGACATCCTAAAGTGCTGGGATTCCAGGTGTGAGCCCCCACACCTGGCCCTGCCCTTTTAATTCTTTTTGAATTTTTTTTATTTTTTTATTCTTAAATAAATTTTTTTATTCTTGGTGTTGCTGACACATCATATATACCGATATGGTTTCTTGCCGTATCCACTAATATGCCTTCTAGATTCTCTTTTTGTGAAAATTTTTTTTTTTTTGGCTTCTGCAGCTTCAACTATTACGGTTGTGCTTGAGTCCCTCCTTTCACAACGCACACAGCTATTTTTAAAGCGTTTACAAATTCTCAGCGGAGTGATTGCAGATATCTCCAATTCATTATACCGCCCAAATGAATTTTCCATCTTTTTTCTTTTCTTGGGAGGCATTACAGTGTGGCGCTCAAGAACCTGGTTCTCGGACTAGAATCTGTGCATGGGGCTCCCCATCTACTAGCTTATTACCACCTTGAGCAACTTTCTAACTTCTTTACACCTCAGTAACTACAATTACGAAGGGTAGAAAGAATAGTACTAACTTCACAAAGTGGGTGTGAGGCTTCAACAGGTTAATATATATAAATGGCTTAACAGAATACATGGTGACTGCCATTTCTATCTGTTATTGTTCTTATTGTCAACTTCCCTTTCTCAGGGAACACTATCAGTATCTGCCCATTTGCCCAAGCTAGAGACCGTGAAGTAATTCTGTCAAGTTCTTACCCAGATATTCAATCCCTTACCAAATTCTTTTTCATGTACTTCTAAGATTTCTTGCAGCTTCTTCTTCTCTCTATTCCATTGTTAATGCCATAATCCCACCAGTTACTGCCAGAACGTTGCTTTAAAACTTCCTAATCATGTTCTCTGTCTCCATTCTCTCTTTGTCCATGAATGTGATGATTCTCAAAACAGAGTTAACTCTGCTACTTCTTTAGAAACTGGTATGTACTGATTGCTTTTAGAATAATCTAAGCTTCATAGAATGGTATAAAGGCCACAACTTGATGCACCCCTAGCCATTAGCCCCTGCTTCTGTGTTCCCAGTCCTGTTTGCTTAAACCATGGCCCTGTAAGTAGCCCGTGCTTCAACACTGTGTCTAAACTACCTTGTCTACTAGGCAAAGTTCCTTTCATGTTCTAGGTTAACATTCCAAACATACCTCCTCTCTATAGCTCTTGACTCTCTTGACCATGCTCCTTCCCCTCCTAAGAAATGTTTCTTGCTTATCTACATTTTTGCACTATTAAAGGGCTCTCCCCATTATACTGTGATTATTTATTTGTCTATTCTTAGACTTTGGTCTTCTTAAAAGACAGAAACAATGCCTTCTTCCATCTATTTTAGTAACGAGTACATTGCCATTGGTAGATATTACCACATCTAACTGTAAAGGAGGCTGAAAAATGCAATCTATCTGCTCAAGAAGAGAATAGTGTAATCAGGCTTCATATCTGTTTCAGCTTTAATCTTGTGTTCCTCAATCACTTCAGGGCTGGCTAATTGGTTTATCACCTGTAATCACTTTAGCCTTTCATTACTCAATATGAAAATATTTATTCACAAGTGGCAATAATTAGTAAAGTCGTAAGAATAGAATAGTGTACTTGCCTATTCCATGTTCACATAGTTATATGGCCTTCTGACAGTTAACTGGAATACACATCAAATCTGGAAGGGCAAGAACACACAAAAATGTAATAGTCTTAGAATTTAGCATAAATAATAACTAATTTAGCATAAGTTTATGTGTGCTATTCAAATAATTTTGGTCACTATACTAAAACACTATAGTATGACATTTCTTTGCCATAGTGAAAGTTAGGTATTCATATTTTCAATAGACTTATGTTTTGATATTATAAGCTTATTTCAAAGCTTTCAACAGTATTTCTTGACATGGGAAGTTTTTGCTCAGAACTATACTCCTATTGAATTGGTCCCAAACTTACAGAAAGTTAGCGTAGGTCAGGTCCTTTGGCGTGGAAATACTAATATATACTTGTTTTATAGAAATATAGTATTGATTTGTCATTCAAACTTGAAGGGTTACATGGCCATGGAGTTCTACTTTTTGTCTAGATGTGGCTACAGAGGCACGTTTTTTACAAAAGGATACATGTTAACAATAATGAAAAGGCTAAACAGGGAATTGTAAAAAGATTAATAGAGAAAAAGAGTCACATTTATTGTACACTTATGTACAAGGCTTTAAGATAATGTTTTGTTTTGTTTAAAAACTCTTACTATTACAATAAAATGAAACAAAAATAATTTCTAAAGAGGTCAAATAACACTCTGTTGAAACATAAGGATGTAGAGGGCCTTTGGTCAGTTTCTTCATTTAAGGATCTAGTCTCAGCATTGCAGTTCCATACATTTGATTGTTGGACCAAAGATTTGAGCAAATTCACAGAAATTGCTCATGAATAACAAGTGCCAATGACAGCTAATAATAGAACCAAACTATTTTTCAAGTGACTACAGGGACAGAAATACTTTAACAAGATAATTAAGGGATTAACAAACTATTATCCAGAATATTATATGCTATGTATATATACAATATTCTTTCATTATTCTTGGTGCAACCACTTATAATAGACACTGTCAGTGTCTATTAAAGCTGATCATACATATACTCAGTCACCAGAAATTCTACCTTTAGCTATGTACGCAACATAAATGCATGTATAAGATAAAAAAAAAAACTATATATAAGATTATTCAGAGCAGTACTATATGCAAAAGTCAGAAACTGAAAACAACCCAAATGTCCAATACCAGAATACATAAAGTGTGGTATATTGAAACAATGAAATATTAAGCAGCAATCAGATCAACAAACTATTTACTATATGAAACACTATAAAGAAATTTATAAAGATATGGGGTAGAAAATAATTGAGACGAGAGTGGACATAATGCATGATTCCATTGTGTAAGTTTAACCACAGGCAAAACTTATGTATGGAATTGGAAATAAGGGTAGGAATTCCTTTTGGAATGTAAGGGGGCTTCTGCAGTGCTGGTAATATTTAAATTCTTGATTAGGATGCTGAATATACAAACGTTTCACTTTGTGAAAAATTATGGAGCTACACACTTATGATTTGTATGCTTCTCTGTAGATGTGTTATACTTCAATAAAATGCTTAAAACATCTTAATAACTTGATGGGCATGTAGAAGTAGGGGGAAACATAGATGGAATTAGATCAGCCATGAATTGATAAACTGTTGAAAGGGGTAATGAATGTGTGGCACTTCATTATACCATATCCTCTTCTTTTGCGTATGTTTGGAATTTTTACAATTAAAAAGAAAACCATCCAATTTCTAGAAAACAATTCCAAAGAAAACATATGAGTAAATTCTTGTAAACTTATGTTAGGCAATTACCTTAGCCATATACAACATTGAAAGCATGAGCTATAAAAAAAAATATAGATTGGACTTCATAAACTGAAGAACCGCTCTTTTAAAGATAATTTTAAGAGAATGAAAAGACAAGCCACCACTACGAGAAATTCTTTGTTAACTGCATATTTGATAAAGGACTTTTACTCAGAATGTACAAATAACTCTTCAAACTCAATAAGACAATTAACAATCCAACTTAAGAAGTGAGCAATATATGTGAACAGGAATTTCATCAAAGAAGACATAGGGATAACAAATAATCTCATGAGAAGATGCCCAACACCATTAGATATTAGAGAAGTGCAAATTAAGCAAATTAAAACCACAATGAGATGCCCCTAAACTATTTGAAGAGTTAAAATTAAAAATATTGACCATTTCAAGTATGGGTGAGGATGTAGACAACTGGAATTCTATTTGTTTGTGAAGTGTAAAATGTTACAACCACTTGGATAATATTTTGCAAGTATGTTAAAACTTAAATATACTTACCTAACTTTTTACTATTTCCACTCCTAAACATGTAATCAGGAAAAATGAAAGCACATTAGTACAAAAAAACTTGTACAAAAATCTTCATAATGGTCTCATTTGTAATAAACAAAAACTGGAAGCAAAACAAATATAAATAAATGGGCAAATAAGCAAAAACTGGTGTAAATCTGTGCAAGGCATACTATTGAACTGTAAAAAAAAATTAATGATCTACCTATCCACACAAGATAGATAATCTCAAAATAATTATTATAAGTTTAACAAAACAGACAAAATTAGTAAGTTCTGTATTACTTTATTTACGTAAAATTACAGGAATGCAAGCTCACTGGTAGTAACAGAAAGCAGATGAATGCTTGGGTTAGAAGGAGGAAAGGAGAGAGGGTTTATCAATGATTATGGGGTGATGAATATGTTTATTATCTTGACTGTAGTGATTGTTTATAAGTGTATATATATGTCAAAACTTATCAAATTGTGTACTTTAAATATATATAGTCTGCAGTATGTCAATTATACCCCATTAAGCTGTTAATAAAGAGAATTGCATAGTGCATTACCTACCTTTGTAATGTGAAGTTACTCAATATTTATTACTGTACTTGAAATAAAATGAAATAAAATGACCAAGAAAAACTTACTTGTTGGCCTCATAAGCATCGTGCTGATACCAAAACCTGGCAGCAACACAACAAAAAGAGAAAATTTCATGTGAGTATCCCTGATGAACATAAATGCGAAAATCCTCAATAAAATGCTGGCAACCCAAATCCAGCAGCACATCAAGAAGCTTATCCACCAGGATCAAGTCAGCTTCATCCCTAGGATGCAAGGCTGGTTCAACATACACAAATCAATAAATGTAATCCATCACATAAACAGAACCAATCACAAAAACCACATGATTATCTCAACAGATGCAGAAAAGGCCTTTAACAAAATCCAACACCTCTTCATGCTAAAAACTCTCAATAAACGAGGTATTGATGGAACATATCTCAAAATGATAAGGGTTATTTATGACAAACCCACAGCCAATATCATACCGAATGGGCAAAAGCTGGAAGCATTCCCTTTGAAAACCAGCACAAGACAAGGGTGCCCTCTCTCACCACTCTTATTCAACATAATATTGGAAGTTCTGGCCAGGGCAATCAGGCAAGAGAAAGATACAAAATAGGAAGAGAGGAAATCAAATTATCCCTGTTTGCAGGTAACATGATTGTATATTTGGAAAACCCCATCGTCTCAGCCTCAAATCTCCTTAAGCTGATAAGCAACTTCAGCAAAGTCTTAAGATACAAAATCAATATGCAAAAATCACAAGCATTCCTATACACCAATATTAGACAAACAGAGATACAAATCATGAGTGAACTCCAATTCACAATTGCTACAAAGAGATTAAAATACTTAGGAATACAACTTACAAGGGATGTGAAGGACCTCTTCAAGGAGAACTACAAACCACTGCTCAAGGAAATAAGAGAGGACACAAACAAATGGAAAAACATTCCATGCTCAAAAATAGGAAGACTGAATATCGTAAAAATAATCACAATGCCCAAAGTAATTTATAGGTTCAATGCTATCACCATCAAGTTTCCATTGACTTTCTTCACAGAATTAGAAAAAGACTACTTTAAATTTCATATGGAACCCAAAAAAGAGCCTGTATAGCCAAGGCAATCCTAAGCAAAAGCAACAAAGCTGGAGACATCACACTACCCGACTACAAACTATACTATAGGGCTACAGTAACCAAAACAGTACTGGTACTGGTACCAAAACAGATACATAGACCAATGAAACAGAACAGAGCCCTCAGAAATAATGCCACACATTTACTACTATCTGATCTTTGACAAACCTGATGAAAACAAGCAATGGGGAAAGAATTCCCTATTTAGTAAATGGTGTTGGGTAAACTGGCTAGCCATATGCAGAAAACTGAAACTGGACCCCTTTATTGCACCTTATACAAAAATTAACTCAAGATGGATTAAAGACTTAAACATAAAACATAAAACCACAAAATCCCTAGAAGGAAACCTAGGCAACACCATTCAGGCATAAGTACCTGCAAAGACTTTGAGACTAAAATACCAAAAGCAATGGCAACAAAAGCCAAAAGTGACAAATGGGATCTAATTAAACTAAAGAGCTTTTGCACAGCAAAAGAAACTATCATCAGAGTGAACAGGCAACCTACAGAATGGAGAAAATGTTTGCAATCTATCCATCTGACAAAGGGCTAATATCCAGAACCTACAAGGATCTTAAACAAATTTACAAGAAAAAAACAAACAAACCCATCAAAAAGTGGGCAAAGGATATGAACAGACACTTCTCAAAAGAAGACACTTATGCAGCTGACAAACATATGAAAAAAAGCTCATCATCACTGGTCATTAGAGAAATGCAAATCAAAACCACAATGAGATACCACCTCACACCAGTTAGCATGGCGATCATTAAAAAGTCAAGAAACAACAGATGCTGGAGAGGATGTGGAGAAATAGGAATGCTTTTACACTGTTTGTGGGGGTGTAAATTAGTTTAACCATTGTGGAAGACAGTGTGGTGATTCCTCAAGGATCTAGAACCAGAAATACCATTTGACCCAGCAATCCCATTACTGAGTATATACCCAAAGGATTATAAATCATTCTACTATAAAGACATACGCACACATGTTTATTGCAGTACTGTTCACAGTAGCAAAGAATTGGAACCAACCCAAATGCCCATCAATAACAGACTGGATAAAGAAAATGTGGCACATATACACCATGGATTACTATGCAGCCATAAAAAAGGATGAGTTCATGTTCTTTGCAGGGACATGGATGAAGCTGGAAACTATCATTCTCAGCAAACTAACACAGGAACAGAAAACCAAACACCACGTATTGTCACTCATAAGTGGGAGTTTAACAATGAGAACACATGGACACAGGGTGGGGAACATCACACACTGGGGCTGGTCAGGGGATAGGGGGCTAGGGGAGGGGTAGCATTAGGAGAAATACCTAATGTAAATTACGGGCTGATAGGTGCAGCAAACCATCATGGCACATATATACTTACGTAACAAACCTGCACATTCTACACAAGTATCCTAGAACTTAAAGTATAATAAAAAAAATTGTAGAATAAAGCAATGTGAAATAGTAAAAAAAATTATTTATTTTATTCATGGTAAAATAAATAAAATAGCCTGCTTATGTATCTCTACTTTTCAAAAATATGCATATTCTCAATACATAGAATATTCAAGTACATTTTTATAGACTATCTTGAAAAAAATGAGGCCAAATTCTTAGTTTAAATATTCGAATAATTCTGTGGATGATTTCGCTCTGTCAACTTTTTATATTTTAAACAAACGCTACAAGGAAGAATGTCTGCAACTTGATTGGAATTTGAATCTCCCAATATGCTGAACCCACAGTCAATTATTAATACATTTTTGTTTCCTCTGATAAAAAAAAATCTGATCTTACTTACATGTGGATTTTTCATTATTTTATTCTTGCAACATAACCTTATCTTTGGGTTTTAAAGAATAGCACAATATGCCCCCATAAACTGTCAAAATATGTGTAATTTAAACTCCACAAACTCTGAAGTAGTTATAAAAGTAGTATAACAAATTTTTGCTGATGATCAAAGAGTTAATTTGCTTAAGATTACACATATTAAGTTGTTGAGCAAAGACACAAATCCAGACATGACTGTTTGTCATATTTCACCATTTTTTGACAGATAAATGTTACGGCACTTCTAAGATGCTACACATTTTAAATGCATTTCCTTCTTTACATCATTATCTCTCAGGATGAAAATTATTTTAATTTTTCTCAAAATGAAAATTATTTTTAGTTTAATCAAGTATATGGGCACTTACATACTAACACATAGTCTTTTGCTATGGGAAATTCAGTCACTGACAAAGATGGTATTTTATAAGAGGAAAAAGTTCAGGTAAGTTCAAACCTAGACTCAGTCACCAAAATATTAGTGAGCCTATAGCAAAGGTACTTCAACTTCCTAGATTTATATTTCCTCAACTTGCAAAATTGCCAGATAATACTTACCTTGCTGAGTACTGTCAAGTTTCAAGGTAATATATACAGGATGTGTAGCATGGAGGCACTGCTCAATAAATGGCTGCTCTTAAGCAGGATTGGTGAAAAAAGATATTATTTCAACGGACAATAATATTTCTACCACTTCACAATGTTCATTAACATAAAGACATATTTCTGAAAATACATTACAGAAACACTTATTGATGTGTGTATGTGTATGTGTGTGTATATGTAACAAAAAATATTCTTTACAGTTAATCAAAAGAATGTTTTTCAAATAAATATATGGAGATTTAGAGGACTTAAAGATGTGAATAACTGTACTTTATTTATCCCACATATTTACTGAGGAGCAGGTTAAAAAAGGACATATGAAGATAATATTTCCATGATTTCCCTACCAGCTATAGCTGCCTTATATGCCTTTGAACAACTTACAGCCACATTTCCACCAATGAGACAATAGAATTAGATGTCCTTTAAGTTACATAACAACCCCAAAATTCTGTTCTGACTATATTACTCTTCCCAATTAAATAATATAAAATTATCACAACTATGACAACTAATTTCTTCCCTCAAAATTACCAGTCTATAGTATAACGATAAATTAATCTATGCCAGCCACATTCATAATGCATATTATTGTAGAACGTGAATCACATTGGCTGAGCTTTTCAGGTTCATTTTTACAGTACTAATACTCTGATGGCAATTCTAAGTTTTGTTCTCAATTTTGCAGTGTACAAACTCAAAATGATCAATTTCAACAAATTCCTGAGATTAGATGTACCCTACAAAATTTATACAAACCTCTGCAATGACTTCCTGCAACAGAAATTTATCTCTATGGAAGCACTGCCAGTGGCATGCAGACACTCTTGAATAAAATAAACCCTCCCAGGACCCCATGTTCTCCTATAATCATTATCTCATTTCCCTTGCCATTGTTCCTAGGATCACTTCCCTGTTTTTATAACATTTGACTATTTAGCAATATTTGACACTGTTGGAAATTTATTCTTCCTTGGAATTTTGTTTTTAAGTTTTTCTCCATTCATTCAAAATACCTCTTTTCTAGGTCCCCTTCCTAACTGGTTACTCCTCTAACTCCTTTGCCAGCTTCTCCATTCCACTAGATTTCTCACTGTTCATGGATATGCTCCAAGACCCATTCTTTTCTCCATCTTTTCCTTGACAACCTCAATTAGCTCATAGCTTTAAACACACTGACATGCCTTTGACTTCCAAATGTACACATTCAGCCCTGGGGTCTTCTTTGAATTGCAGACTCAAACCCCCAACTGTCCATTTGATATGTCCACTTGGGTTTCTGATAGGCATCTCATAATTAACATATCTAAAGCAGAACTGTTTTTGCTCTCCTCCCACTCCACTCTCCAGCAATTCTGATGAATTTAACCTCTTATCTTTGCTGTTCTCACCCAAACCATCATCTCTCATCTTGCTTATTACAAGTGACTTCTATCTGATCTCTCTGCTTTCCTCTTGCCCTCTTCCAATCTAGTCTCACCAGAGCAACCAGAGGGATCTTTTCAAAATATAAATCAAATTGTAATGTTCCTTTGCTTAAAACCAACCCAAAGCTTCACATTACACTTAGAATAAATGTACATACAATAAACCTCAATATCTATCCCCTGCCACCTTCTGACCACATCTACTGATGCTCTACCCCTTGCTCAGCACCTTCTAGTTAGGCTAATCTTTTGTTCTTAAAATATATCAATGTCACTCAAATATTAGGGACTTATCTTAAGATCTTTGAAGGGCTGACAACTCAAAATTCAAGAATCAGCTTCAATGTTATCTCCTTAGAGAGACGTTTCCTATCCAATTAATCTCTAGCACTTTATCCTGTTTTGTATTCAACATATAGTATTGGTTATTTTGTATTCATCTATTTGTTTATTTTTCTCTCTTTCCCCTTATATGTAACTTTAGACAGGCCCTTGTCTATCTTATTCACTTTTTTATACCCAATGCATAAAACATTGTTTGCCTCTTGGCAAACTCTCAATGCACATTGAAAAAGCAAAGTGCAAATGTATGTAGATGTATCTATTCATAATAGGCAAGAAAATAGTATCAGATATTTAAACAGGCCTTGGATATTATCTTCAAAAGATTAATAAAATGGCAACTTGGCTTAGTCTGAAAAGAGATTTTTGTATTTTGCCAATAAGCAGAAATCAATTTAAGTATCTGTGAATAGCACAGACATAATGGATGTTGTGTCTTTGGAACTTATATATATGTTTTCTGACCAGTATATCTTTCCCACACCAAAGCGACTCTAGCAGGTAGGCAGCCACTAAAAGCAATAGACATTAGGAAAAGCAGGGTCTGGCAGTCGTAAAGTGCTGGCCTGCTTATGTGGGCACATAAATGCAACTTCTAGGCAGTTAAGTCTACGGCTCTAACTTAATTTGAACAGGAAGAACTGAGTAAGACATCTCAGTACGCCCGTTTCTGCAGAGATTACACTGATAAGCTCAGTCCTAGAGAGCTCCAGGCACAAGGCCTGACAGTTCCATTATTTCAGAGGTCATTATATGTGGCACTCAACACAAATCCTAGGGTTTGAGGTTAGGTCATGTTTCCTGGTCAATCATCAATTCTCTTACAGTTTTTTAAAAAATCTAGAAATGCCTCCAATAATTTGTACCATGGTAGAAATATTGTTAGGGATTACTGAACACTCTTTCCTCAGGAATATTCAAGAGAGTTGCCACAGTAAACCTTAAGTATTGCAAACCATATGTGATTCAAGGCTGAGTATCTTTAATAGCCACAGACACACACCTCTCCTGCTGGGTAATTCATAGCCACTCTTCGTAAAGAAAAACACAGGCGGGAAAAGGTTAGTCTTATAGTGACCTAAATCTTCCAAGTACTTGCTTGAATGGCAGGCATGAGACAGAGGCTGCCTCCCTGAAGGTTCAGGGACATTTGCCTATTTGTAGATTCTAATCCCTGTGAATGGGTCACTGTTAGACCAGCATTTCATTAAATGTAATAAGGTATGAAAACCTATCTTTTATTTTTACAGAGAAATTCTCTTTCTGTCCATGTTCTTTTCCTCACCAGCAAAAAGAATCTGCTAATAGCACAGTTCTTTAATAAGTCTAAGCTCATTTATCACTATATGTGCTCTCATTTGGTTTCTTTAATTATTCTCCATTTTGCTAATTGTGATTATCCAGAGTACCACAATTTATCATATTTCTCTACCTCTTAAAAGACTCATTTACAGTTCTTGTTCTTTCATGAATTCTTATTAACATTTTTAATTGCAGCTGCTTTAAAGGATCTTCCATACTTCCCTCTTCTTTTCAAAGTGTAGCCATATTTATCTTTAATGTCCCTAATCATTTTTGTTCTAATTTATTCTACTCTCTGTTACTGTTGGAGGTGTATTTTTTTAAAAATCTAAACCTTTCTACATAGGAAATTAAACTCTCTAATTGATTTTCTGTTTAGATAGTAATGGCATGAATGTCACCTTGTAGGAAGGTAAAAGCAGATAACTTGAATGTTTTATTTAATAAGTAATAAAATGCATTGGACACAATTCAGTGAGTCAAATTAAAAATAAGCCCCAAATAAATAAATAAACAACAGGTAAGTTCTGCAACAGATTTCGCAGAACTTGGCATTCAAAGTTTCCAACTTCATTCATCTATATTCAAGAAACATAAACTGTTCACCCAACAGATTCAGAATATTAAGTAAAGATAAAAACCAAAACTGAGTTCTCATATTAAATATGTAGCATTGTATAGATGTGATAAGATATATAGAGTAATACAAAAAGATCAATGTATTCCAAAAGATCAGAGGGAAAAAAGGCGCCTTTTAACAAGGAAAATCATGGACTACTTTGAGGAAGAGGTGACATTTGAGATAGAACTTAGGATTTGAAATATTTGACATAGTTACTAAAGCTAGTACCCCAATAAAGCACAAAAGTAGTAAAATATGAGATGTATTTTGCAATGATAATACAGTAGGGATAGAGAAAAAGATACATAAGGGGATGGTATAAGATCAAGCTTAACTGTTAAGTTGGCTTGTTCACATGGAAACTGACATGAAATTTTAGCCCTAATATGCAATAGATAAGCATTCAACAGTTTAAGAGTAATATGATTGCTTGTATAATAGGAAAACAAATCTTATAATGAAGGGTACATCAGCTGTAAGACTATTACAATAGACTAACTCAAGCTTGAAGTAAGGTAGCAGGAAAAGAAATGGAAATGAACTTGATTTAATGCTAAATTTTGGAAATAGAATAAATATATTCATACTAATTAAATGAGAATAAAGCTTAAGCTAAAGCAAATCCGAGACTTTGCACTATGGTAACTAACAATAAAAAAAAAGATATCAAACAGTGAGAGGTTGTTAAGTTTTAAGTAGCCGAAATATATTGGTTATTTTTTAATTCTCACACCATTCTTATGAAGCTAGGAATCAGTTTGCCATTAAAAAAAAATTAGAAAATGTGATGGGAGAATAGATTTGGAGTGAAGGATAATAAATTTGGTTTTAATTTTAGATACAGCTTTAGTCAAGATTGGGTAAGCTATGCTGCCGAAAGTTATCTCCCATACCTTAGAAATCAAACATAAGAGAGTTTATTTTTCACTCTCATTACATGTTCCACACAGATTGTCTGGGGACCCTTCCTATACAGTCACAGACTGATAGAGGTTCTGCCCTCTTTAGCTAACATTTGAACCAGAAGGCCTCTGACTGTTCCACAGAAAGAGAATACTGGGATGCAATAGGCATGAGTTTTTTACTGCATCTGCCCAGACGTGATCCATATTATTTCCACTCCCAGTCCGTTGTACAGAGCTAATTACACGGTCTTAACATAATTATAAGGGATTCTATGAAATGTAGAAGAGCACGTGGACTGCTTAGTGAGCAGAACTCTCTCTCCTACAGGCACCATCTGTTTCTTTACAAGACATAGAAGTATAATAGAAATGGTGTCCAGAACCAAGTGTAAAGCTCCCAATTCATTTTGCCAATGATATGCTAAAGTAGAGGTCCTAGATCGCACCATTCTCTTACTTGGAATTTTGTCTTCCACCATGTGATTCTATTTGCTGAAAAATTTCTTCCCTTTTCTTATCCTAAAAAATCTCTATTTATCCTTCAAAATGCAGTTCAATATGTTGAAGAAATAGTACTGAGGCACTTGGCTATCTACAGCAAAGCATAAAGACTCATCTCAAATAAAAATGTATTGTGGGGAAAATAAAAAATAAATATCAATTTAAAAAAAATTAAATACTTGAAGAAGATATAGGTTAACATTTTGAGTATAGTTATAGGAAAAATTACAAACATTAATTGATCTGATTACATAAATATAAAATTTCTAGACATAAAATACATTGAAAAATATAAACAAGAAAAACATTTGTAAAATGTAATTATTTTTAAAAATCATATCTCTAAAAGGAATATTGCAAAGAACAAGTAAATTCACAAAATCAATGCAAATAACCACAAGAAACCTTTAAAAATAAGAATATACTAATTATTAAAGAAATTCTTAATATAAATAGCAGTAAGTTTACTTTTATACCTGTGAAATGGGCAACTCAGAATTCTAAACACAGGAATAAAAACTGAGACACTATTTGTGAGTATCATTACTAGAGAATGTTTCTTAAAAGTATTTAGTAAGTTTATTAATTCATTTCACAGATATTTGCACTTCTACTCTGTTCATGACATTATTGTAGCCATTTAAGGCACATCATTTGAAAGTAGTAAGTAATTTCTAAAAGTAAAAGATCTCTACCTTCATAAAACTTACACTTTATTCGATACCTCAGTTTGGGTTACCTTAGAAACAGATCCTGAATCAAGGATTTCACTGCAAATAATGTACTTAGGAGTGGACCATTTGGAAAGCACGGTAGTGGTTAATTGAATTGGGGATATAAAGGTAGCCAGTCTGCCAGGCGCGGTGGCTCACACCTGTAATCCCAACACTTTAGGAGGCCGACGTGGGTGGATCACGAGGTCAAGAGATCGAGACTATCCTGGCCAACATGGTGAAACCCAGTCTATACTAAAAATACAAAAATTAGCTGGGTATTGTGGGGTACACCTGTAGTACCAGCTACTTGGGAAGCTGAGGCAGAAGAATTACTTCAACCCGGGAGGCGGAGGTTGCAGTAAGCTGAGATTATGCCACTGCACTCCAGCCTGGTGACAGAGTGAGATATCACCTAAAAAAAAAAAAAAGTAGCCAGTCAATGATGAATTAATAAATCAGTTATCATGGTGAGAAACTGCTAATTCATCTTGTATGGAAACTATGAAAAAACAATGCAAAACACAGGCTTGAAAAGTGTAGCTCGGGTATATATGGACTAATTCGTGTGAGTCATTAGTTGAGAACTGCTTTGGGGTGCTAATTTCTCCTACATTCAGGCTTCCACACAAGACAGACTTCAATGGTTCCCTGAGGAAAGCCCTAAAGCCCAGAGATGCATAAAATGGTACTCGGGTAAGAGCAGCAGTATATAAAGGGTATCCAGAATTTGAGTAGGGCAGGGACAGGGATGCTAGACTAATAAAGACAATACAGAACAGAGTAGAAGAGAAAGTTACAACTATGTTACAAGGTGACAAAAGATGTTATTGGCAAAAAATAAAAGAATTAGAATAAGGTAAGAGTGATTGTTATTTCAAGGTAGTGGGAAGGCTAGTTTCCAGTGTCAAGTAGAGTGATTAGGACAGACCCCACTGAGAGGATAAGATTTATACAAAGATGAAGGAGGATGAAGACTCAACCAAGCAGTTTTCTGAGTAAAATTATTACAGACAGAATATTTGAGCAAATGACACATCGGATTTTACCTGAAAATTTTGAGGAACAGCAATGAAGTTGTTGTGACTAGAATGCTGGCAGCCATGGAAGGAGATGGAATGAATGAATTGACTGAGGGAGGGACAGAATATAAATCGTGTAGGACCGTCTGAGGACTTGAAAGTCTTTTTGCTATAACTGAAACAGAGATTCACAGTAGGTTTTGGACAGAGGGTAACATGAAACATTTTCTCTTACAAAAGGATTGCTCTAGCATTTTTACTTCTAGCCATGAGGAGGTAACTGGTTGAGACATACTCTTCTGCAATAAACATATAAAGCAATAGACAAACTATATGAGATAACAGTTTTCTGACATTGGACTGTGATTCCTGAGAAAAAGAAAAGAAAACTTAAAGGCTCACATAAACCACTTAAGAAGAGTTAATGAATAAATGCTGGGCACAACCTCTACACTGAAAAAGACAAAACACTGATAAGAGTATTAAAAGTAGGCATAAATAAATTGAGAAATATACCATATTCATCTATTGTAAGACTCAATGTTACTGACGTGTCAGTCTTCCCACATTGGTCTATATGTTTTAATGAAGCATCAAGCTCAATAAAAATTTGGTAGCAATTCATAAGCAGATTTAAAATTTATATAGAAATACAGAGATCTAGCATAAACAAAACTACTTTTAAAAAGAATATGTTGTGGCAACTTTTGCTGTGTGAGTGTAAGAATTTCTAAAAAGCTATTGTAATTATACGGTAGAGTGTTAGTGTAAGGGAAAGAACATGATAAACCCAAATAGAGAGTTTAGAAATAGAACTTGCAGAAACCTGATTTTCATCAAAGATGCAATTTTTTGGGGAAAGGGAAATCAACAAATGCCACCCTAACAACTGAATAAACATAAATTGCAAGCCCTACCTAATACTATATACAAAAATTAATCTGAAATTAATCATAGGCCAACCATGAAAGATAAAAATATGAACTCCTTGGAGATCACATATGAGAATATCTTCAAGACACTAGAGTAGGCAAAGACTTCCTTAAGAAGACACTGAGAGTTAAAACCCTTAAAAAAATGACAAATTGGACATCATCAAAATTAAACACTTTATTTTTTGAATAATAAAATGATAACATGGTACTACTTTGGAAAACTAGTTAGTCATCCACTCTAGGCCCCAAATATTCCACTTCTTCCCTAAGAGGTGAGTTTGATTGAGGGATTTACTCAAGATAAATGAAGATATATGCGCATGAAAAGAGTTGTGCAAAAATGTTTATAGAAGCTTTATGCGAAACAGCCGCAAACCAGAAACAATCCAAATGCCCAAAAAGTGAATGACAATATATTGTTGAATATTTATCCATTATAATGTTACTCAGCAATTTACAAAATCAACTATTGATTCAGTCAACAATATGAAGGAATCTCTAAAATATTATTTCAAGCAGAATAAGGAATGAGCTATCATTGTGATGGTACAACATATGGAATAAGAAGTCAGAATTATCTTTGGCCAAAATTCCCCATAATTACAACTCTACAGAAGAGAAGCAGAAGATGGCTATGGGGTGTTTTATAACGCTCTTTCAGATTAGATTATTCTTAGTGCAATGCTTTTCATATCTGTGCTTACGATGTTATAGAAAGTCCTGAAATTGACTAAGAGAAGGGCAGAAGTTACATGTATGTTCAGTTGTGTTCTCTCAACATGACAATGTTTCTGCTGATTCTAAAATATACCCTGCCTTCTGAATGTCTCTGAAGGGTTGACTCAAGGGTCGTCTGTGTTGCTTTGCAATTCTGGAAGCAAACATGGAGGAAAATGTAGGGAACGGCAAGTTGAAGGGACACTGAGAAAGTATCAACAGCTAAATAGTGAGTCTGAAAGTTTCGGGCTTCCTTGCTAAAGTATATACTGCTGTTCACTCATTTTGCCACAATTCATGTTTGGGTTGGAGCTTTATAGAAGGCAAAGGAAGATGTAATCTGCTTTGACTCAGAAGCCTGTGATTCTTTGGCATAGTTGTTATCAGAAAACTAAATTCCAGATGACAATGTGACATTTTTATTAGAAGGAATGGCTGCCAAAATTGGAAATAAGAGTCTCCACCAAAGTTCTTTTTATTGTGCTCAGACATTTCATAACCATATATCCTTGCTTGAAAGGGACAATGTTGTTAGAAATTAAAACTTCCTTCACACCTATTGCCTTCCACTCATTCAACCAATGACCTGAATTTAGGATGTAAAAAATCCTAAACTCCAAACTCCCTCTGGGTCTAAAGTGAACCTATTTCTCATTAAAATAAAGAATTTTCCTATTCTCCCTGGTTTTAGCAACTATGGTTAGGGGTTAGAAGGTAAAGGCTATGCGTAGGGTTTAGAAGGCACTTCCCTCTGAGCCCAGAAGTCTTCAACTGACAATTTCAATTACTTTTCATAATAGTAACTTTGGTCTGTCCAGTCCACTATTCCCTGTACCGTCCAGTTAAAAACCTTTATTATGCAAACCTTCAGAGGAGCCCATATAATCATGAAAACTCAGGGAGATATGACTCAGCTCTTTAAAACTTAAAATTCTTAAACAACAACAAAAAAAAACTCACATGAAAAGAAATAAAAACCCAATGCTGCAGCTGCCCATACAATCTGGGAAAGTATGTTAAGTGGGTGTCCTTACAAGGAGTTATATGGAAACACAAACTGAACACAACAGAGTTTGCTTTTGATTTCCATATACTTTTGGTTCTTGCTATTTTTAGGCCCACAGGTACATCCACAGGTGCCGCATGAAGAAGCAGCTGAACCAGAAGGGTTCCAGGGTTTACTGAAATATATCAGTAATGATCATACCTCTATAAACAGAACTTGGAAATTTCAAGGGCTTATGACTGTCAGCAGCCATGTTGTCATTGCTGGAGAACCCAGAGGCAAGCTGTTCATCTTCTGATGCTTCTCTCTCCTGTGTTCAATGTTCATTATGCTTTGGAAGTGCAAGGCCACTGTCAAAATAAACAGCATTCAAAGTGATTTATTGTTTTCTGCTGATATTTAGACTTTGGCTGCTACGTATTATTGCCAAAAGCACAGACTTTTATATGTTCTGATGTATTCTGATGTTCAAAATGACCTGAAACAGAAAGGCAGAAAAGGTGGGCAAGACAGTCTAGTAAGCTGTTAAAGGCAATTTTAATTCTGTGGTAAGAGGCTAGAGAAATTAATCAAAATCCTCTTATTCTCTAGAAGCAGAACTTAATCTTCTAAGTACTTCATTTCTCACCTAAAATAAAAGATTCTAAAGACTTTTAGTAATCAGAAATGCTATGTACCCTCCCTTGTCAATCTCAAATCTACCACCTCCAGCAAACATTAACTAAATTTCTGCCTGTCATGTCCCTCCTTCTTGTCCTTTCCCTGGTGACAGTGTGTTATGAATGTTAGTCATTCTCATTCTCTGTCTCTGCCTCTCTGTCTCTCTTTCTGCCTCTCTTTCTTTCTATCTCTCTTACACACACATTATCCTGCTCAGAAAGCTCATAATATTTTTTGTTGAATATTGCTACAACAACACCAGTAGCTCCAACAGCAACAGCATTGTTCTAAAAAAAGAAACTGTTAGGAAGATATATGTGAGTATACCTCAAAAATGTCCTTTAACTGTAAAAATACATATTCTTCCCCGGCTTCTAATGTGCAACATAACATTCCCAATGGCATTGTTCTGGTTTTCTTCAAAAGGTGGCAGCAAACACACTACTGTCATCTCTTCAATGAACTGCCTGACATCTTGCTAAGTTAAGGCATCCTACGCTTGAGGATGGGGATGGGGACTGGTGCCTAGCCTTAGCCAATGTGGATCCCATTACAGAGGATTAGGATGACACTAATGGGGTTGATTCTGCAGCCTGTTCATTCTCTGTCTGCCAATAGTCAGAGTGAACAGCCAGAGAACAGAATATCTATGTGTTGATGCCAAGACAACTGTCATAACAGAGGCTTGCTGCTATCACTGCCTCTTCAGAATGGAGGCAGAAGGTAACACAAAAAGAGGACACCAGCAGCAGGGTCTTCAGATTCACCTGGAGTGAAGGGGCCAAAGCCATCAGGTGCCCTGCTCTGCTGTCAATGCCTCTTGTTTAAGAAGGCTTGGTTCACACCTCGTGCTATAAAGGTTGATTTGGGGAAAGGCCTAGGATTATCACAAGTTCAATAAATAATATTCTTTGCTATGCTTAGGAGGAATTTTTTCCTATATTTGGTGTTCTATAGATAAGGATTGAATTCATAGCTTTTTTTTCTGGCACAAAATCTGGCAAAGAGGTAGAATTTGTATCCAAAATGGAAAGTTTCTATACATTTTCACATGCGCCTTCTTTGGCATCAGACGGTACAGCCACAGCTGACAGCCACTGCAGACACAAAGAACTGATTCTCAGAAGCAGGAAGAAGATAAAATCATGTCCAAAAGCAGCCTCTAAAAGCTTAGTCACCCCAAATTCTCAGGATGTCACACAAGCGTTAGACAGTTTATAGTCCTTGATTTACTAAGAGGAAAAAGAAAGAGGCTTCTTTTGGAAATTCAGAGAACCAAGTTAATGGTGCCTTGATTGGACAATAGGCATTTTTGCTTCAGGACCTTACATATCACCGTATTGTTAACCCACCTCCAACCTGGACAGGAGAGTAGAAACAAACATGCTGTCATGACGCCATTTCTTCAAATAAGAACAAAAGTTAAGAATATTAGAAAGTAACATTTTAATGTTTCACAAACCAGCTCTTTCTGTGCCAGTCACCTAAGAAAGCACATCAAGTTCATTATTTTTCTCTTTTAATTTTGGATCTAAATATTTACACATGGTTTCAGTCATCTCCTCAAAACTGCTACGCAAATTCTTGAGCTCTCACTCCATTTCTGATGTTAGTAACATCATGGCCTTGACAAAACACTTGCTTTTCTATGATGTCGGGAGTATTGTTCAAGGGTGATTAAATACAAAAGTGAGGCAAAGCCCCTGACTCCCAGAGAATAACATTTCAAATAGGGAATCATGCTACATTAACAGTTCAAAATATTGTCTATATTCATATAAATAGCAAAATATGCTAAATAAGACCATATATGTAATTCTTGCATTGGATGTGTTAAGGAATAAACAAAGTCAACGAAAAGGTAATGTACCTGGATCCTTTCTGATACAATTTAAATTCTTTTTTTTAAAACAATTCATATTTAACTAAATAATTTTACTTTTGTAACAATTCCTATTTCTCAAAATAATTTTTAGTTAGATGACTCCCTATTTCTGTCAATAAGCACATTATGTAAGTAGGGCAAGGATAACTATTTTAGTGTTTTAGATTCAGAAGAAACAGTGAAACAGAAATTAAACATACTTTTATAAGTACAGCAGCAGCCTCCACTACTGATCCCTTGACTAAGCCTATAATCTCTTCATCAAGTTTCTTTCTACACTGTTTCTTTATAATATACACCGCTCACTACTTTGCCTCTTCTGCAAAGAAGAGCCTGACCACACAACTCAAGACTACGTGAGTATGTGGCAAGCATGAGATCACTATATAGAGATATTTTTACAAAACAGTCAAAATTTATGCGGTTGGAAACAACATCAAGAGGCCATTTACCATTTTCCTTCCTTAATTCTCAGGTCTCTTTTAGAAGGTGAAATACAGTCTTGTCTTTTCTTTAGATATTTTAATTAGCCAATAATTCAGTCCTACTTTATTAATCAAAATCCAGTCAGGAGATAGAAACCACACAAGTAACGTTAACAGAGAAAATTTGCTATGAATAATTGTTAGCCAGGTATTAGAAAATGGAAAATGAAATAGAACACGCTGAGGTATTGTGAACAAGTAACTGCAGGAAGCAGATGCTGATCCAGTGGCGGGGAGGAGCAAAAGGACACGGTTGGAATTATTGAAGTTTGGAATCTCGGAGAAGTGGCCTGGTGGAATTGGAACTCAGATCTCTGCAAAGGAGGTATTGCTTGGATATTGCTGGAGCCTCAAGAACTCAGAGGGAAGACTCTAAGGAGTCGGAATTCAGAACTCTGAAGAGTCTGTCTCTAATGGGACTAGTTCTAGGAATACTGGGAATAAAATTGCAACCTGGAATCTGCTGCTTCTAATGTAGTGTACTGCTGCCAGTGAAGAAGTTTTGCACAGGAGACACTGATAGGAACAGAAAATCCCCTCTTTAACCTCCAACCCTCTAGTCTCTGTGGCACCCTCTATGCCTACAGAATCTAACAGGAACCAGCTCACAAAGGAGAAAACATGGTTTGCAGTGTCTCAGCCCCAGCATCATGAGCTGAATATGAACGTAGTTTAATAATTGCCATACATATGAGAGTAATGACAATTATCTAATTATGAATATGTTTATGTATTTTTTTCTGCCTAAGATGATATAGTGAACATGCTCTTAATGCTGTAATGAAAACCAATTCAAATAACAGGTGCAGAAGGAAGTTACTTTAAATACGATAGTCAGGGATGGTCTCTGAGGAGCTGATATTTGAGTCAAATCCAATAAAATTTGTTATATAGTGGAAAAATAGGAAGAAGTTCAATGTGGTCAAATTCAGCAAACGGCAAGAGAGGTAAGAGAGAAAATCAGAGAGTTATTCAGCCAGTTCATGTAGAACCTCAAAGGCCACCATAAAGAATTTGAACTTTACTAAGTCTAATGATAAGTCATTTGGAGAGTTTTAACAGGAAAACGACATAATCTACTTTCAGTTTCAAAGTATCACTTTGAATGCTATGGCAGGAAGAATGGGGATGACAAGTATGAAATTAGAGTAAGTAGTAAAGGTGATATTGGAGTTCTCCTGGTGAGAGATCAGAGTGATTCAAGCTAAAGTAGTAGTTGCAGAAGTAGAAATAAGTGGATACATATGGAACATATATCTGACGTAAAAGATTCAATAATACATGAGGTAAAAGGAAAAATACCTATGGTTTAAGTAATTAGGTAGATGGTGTTACTGTTTACTTAGTGGGGATACTGAGGTACACACATTTTTAGAAGAAAACTGAAGAAATGCTGACTGTAGATTTTGTGCTTTAGAGCATTGGACAATATGATGGCTGGATGAAAGAGCTAGTCAATGGAGAAAGCAAAGATAAAAGCATATATTTAAACTTCCTTAGCCAACAAAGGTTATTGGAGATGTGACAAGTGTTTTTACAAGGATATTCATTGCCATATATTTTTGTAATGGAAAGCTTTGAAATTATACGATAAAAATTAGCATAAGAATATAGTATAGACAGAAAGAGAATCAAGCTGACATCTACCCTACAGCTATAATCACATTTTCTCTAATTAGACAAGGTTACAGTGCAGTGACAATACCATTGTGTGGCTCTAGAGTCACATTTATGTTTGTGACTGAGAACACATCTATGGGCTTATAAATGGTTAATTGATTTTCAAATAAAGACTATTTAATCACTAAAATTAGAGGTGACCAGCATTCACAGGAAAAGTTTGGTGTAAATACAAATCTGTATCCCATGCATTAATGCATCAGAATTAGGAAGATTTCAATCTTTCTGCCACATCTTGGTCAAGCTTATGATCCAATTAGCAGTTAATGTCAGACAAAGTATGGGTTCTTCTACTTGTTCATAGTTAGGCCTAATTATTTTATTACATCTTCATTTATTATCTTGTGTGCCTTTATTTGGGATTATTCCTAAACAAGTTTCAAATGAGAGGGATTAACTATATAACAGGCAATGTAGATTATCTGATACAGAACATAAGAAAATTGAGTTCTTACAGAATATTTTTAAATTCAACATTTTTGACTTTAAGTTTTGCGTGACTTCAAAAGTACTTACCAATTTAAAATAAATCTAATTGAACAGTTGAACTAAATTCAAAGACTTCCTAAATAAGTATTTTTGTATTTTTAGCAGATTTCAGCAGATGGATAAGATTTACCCACATGACAATATTTATATATTTTTATTTGTATTAAATCATATGAAATTATGATTATTTAACTATTTTTAGTATGGATGTCACAATATAATAATAAATACATTTAAATTTTTAATATAGACTTCTCTTTATCAGTGATGTGTTTTACACACACAAGTCAGTTAGCTGGTGTTTTGTATATGACTAGAGAAATTTCTGCTATCCCACCCACAATTATGTTTAGTAATTGTGGAGGCTGAAATAAGTTTTCATACCATTTCAGCATGAGCCAGAAACCATTTGTTGTAAAATGCTTTGTATTAGCCTTTTTGCAGGCCAAGTGGCTGCTACTTATTCCTTGATTAAAATATTGATGTAGACTTCCAGACTCCCAGACCAAAATTCCTTTCTGTAAGCAGTAAAACTTCCAAAGAATATAAATGAAAGATATTTCTCCTGCATATCGGAAGTTTTCAAAAATTAATAATGGATTAATAACAAGATAGTAATAAAATAATCAGTAAAAGAAATAAACATGAAATTGGAATAAATTTAGGGTTTAAAGACAGTTTCTTTTTTCTGATTGTCTTTCAACCTACTCTCCTCCAACTGCCCAAATTAAATCAATCTTATCCTCAGAGAAGACAAGGGAAAAAAGAGAGAGAGAGAAAGTAAAGAGATTAAATAGAAGACAAAGGTTCTTATTTATTTGCGATACTTTAGATACCACAGAAGCAAGAAAGATAAGACAAAATTGTCTTTTTATAATTATTCCCCCTATTTCTTCCATGTGATTTTATAAACACTACTAACAATCATTTTATTAATTAATATAAGGGTTTATGATAAGGTTTTTACTTTTTCTAATTTGAAAACTTAGTAATAAAGGCACATACTACAACATATAGTAAAAAAGTTTTAATATTCAGTGGCCCTCTCGCAGTATAAATAAAACTATCCAATCCTTAAAATTAGCCCTGCATCTCTATTACATATTATTTATATATAATAGATTTTCTAAACATACACCATAGATGTTCTTACACGTATTAAAGAAAGGGGAATGAAAATTTTAGATAAGGGAACTTGAACAGAGAATATAATATTCTCTCCATTATATCAAAAATATTGGGCCTGGCACGGTAGCTCATGCCTGTAATCCCAGCACTTTGGGAGGCCAAGGCAGGTGGATCACGAGGTCAGCTCGAGACCACCCTGGCTAACACGGTGAAACCCCATCTTTACTAAAAATACAAAAAATTAGCCAGGCGTGGTGGCAGGCGCCTGAAGTCCCAGCTACCCGGGAGGCTGAGGCAGGAGAATGGCGTGAACCTGGGAGGTGGAGCTTGCAGTGAGCAGAGATCGCACCACCGCACTCCAGCCTGGGTGACAGAGCGAGACTCCGTCTCAAAAAAAAAAAAAAAAAAAAAAAAAAAAAAAAAAAAAAAAAAAAAAAAAAAACTGGATCCCTTCCTTACACCTTATACAAAAATTAATTCAAGATGGATTAAAGACTTACATGTTAGACCTAAAACCATAAAAACCCTAGAAGAAAACCTAGGCAATACCATTCAGGACATAGGCGTGGGCAAGGACTTCATGTCTAAAACACCAAAAGCAATGGCAACAAAAGCCAAAATTGACAAATGGTATCTAATTAAACTAAAGAGCTTCTGCACAGCAAAAGAAACTACCATCAGAATGAACAGGCAACCTACAAAATGGGAGAAAATTTTCGCAACCTACTCATGTGACAAAGGGCTAATATCCAGAATCTACAATGCACTCAAACAAATTTACAAGAAAAAAACAAACAACCCCATCAAAAAGTGGGTGAAGGACATGAACAGACACTTCTCAAAAGAAGACATTATTGCAGCCAAAAAACACATGCAAAAATGCTCATCATCACTGGCCATCAGAGAAATGCAAATCAAAACCACAGTGAGATACCATCTCACACCAGTTAGAATGGCCACGATTAAAAAGTCAGGAAACAATAGGTGCTGGAGAGGATGTGGAGAAATAGGAACACTTTTACACTGTTGGTGGGACTGTAAACTAGTTCAACCATTGTGGAAGTCACTGTGGCGATTCCTCAGGGATCTAGAACTAGAAATACCATTTGACCCAGCCATCCCAATACTGGGTATATTCCCAAAGGACTATAAATCATGCTGCTATAAAGACACATGCACACGTATGTTTATTGCAGCACTATTCACAATAGCAAAGACTTGGAACCAACCCAAATGTCCAACAACAATAGACTGGATTAAGAAAATGTGGCACATATACACCATGGAATACTATGCAGCCATAAAAATGATGAGTTCATGTCCTTTGTAGGGACATGGATGAAACTGGAAAACATCATTCTCAGTAAACTATCGCAAGGACAAAAAACCAAACACCACATGTTCTCACTCATAGGTGGGAATTGAACAATGAGAGCACATGGACACAGGAAGGGGAACATCACACTCCGGGGACTGTTGTGGGGTGGGGGGAGGGGGGAGATATAGGAGATATACCTAATGCTAAATGACGAGTTAATGGGTGCAGCAAACCAACATGGCACATGGATACATATGTAACAAACCTGCACATTGTGCACATGTACCCTAAAACCTAAAGTATAATAATAAATAAAATTATAGATTATCCTTCATATATGTGCAGATAGTCTACACAATAGTCCCTGAACATTAGCCCAGTCCCACAATTCTGTGATAATCATTCTCATAAATTATTACATTGATCCCTAAAAGTTCTGTATTATCTCAGGGTCACAGAAACACTTTAGCAGTTCTTGTAATGCAGTGTTTAAAAATGTTTGACGTCTAAAAATTTCGTAGAATGCAACAAAAATCACGGATAGGATTTCAGAGCCAATTTCACCAACCCACAAATAGAATAAAACAAACTGGAGAAAAAAAAAACTGAAAAAATAATTCTCCTTTAAGTTGTCCTCAAATCCGTGAAATATACTTTTTCAAAGAAAACAACTTAAGTAGAACTTTGAATGGAAGTTAAACATAAATTTTAATAATTCATTTGTCGAATGAATTAAGAATGACTACTGAGCTTGTTTTCTGTGCACGATGTTATGGAAAACACAGAGAACTAAGAAATAGTATCCTTTTCTTAAAGACCTTAAAATCTGACTGAAGAATTAAAGTCTTGAAATATAAGTGGATAACTGGGAAACGAAAAGAAGTAATTGACACAATAAAAAATACACATGTGCATATGAAATATCAGACAAAGGGTGATTATTGCAGATTGAAATCAAGATAAAATAATTTCTGGCCTTGGTTCTTCTAAGATTCATTCCTTCATATAACCCACCACATTAAGTACAATTTTCATTCATTTTGGATTTGTTCCTAGTCCCAGATAATAGTGAGATAAATAGAAAGCAATCTCTACCCTATTCTCTACCCCTAAACTAATTCTTAAAGCCATTTTGTTGTGTGCTGTATAAAAGTATGAACCAGTGGCTATGAAAGTTCAGGAAAAGAACTACTAGTTATGTCAGATGATCTCAGAGAAGATATCACATAAAAAATTACATTTGAGCCGCTTTAAATGATGAATAGGATGGTATCGTAAGCAGAAGTTTGTCCCCTTGGGGAAATGTGCAGAAGTATTGCAAATGCTGGAAAGATAAGCAAGAATTGGACCATGAGTCCCTTGTATTCCATATGAAGAATTTCCAAATTTATCAATGAGCTTTGTAGAATCACTGAAGGACTTCAGACTGGATTGCTAGGATTTGCAATTTAAAAGATTAGGCATTAGGCATTGCAGAAAATAGACTAAATGAAGTAAAGGGAGAAGAGTTAGAAATGTATTAGACACCTCTTATAAAACACTCCAAATCCTCTCAGGCTTAGTTGTTCCTGCATGGGCCAGACATATTCAACCTAATAGCAGTTCCTCATGCTTCTTTGTCTTGTGACTCTAGTCCCGAGGCTTCCCTATTAACCTCTGTGATCCCACTTGGTACCCACATACATGTGGCCAAATGTGTGAGGCGTAAAAGCCCTGTAACAAATATTTGAGTAATAGGAGATGACAACAAGTTCACAAATTATTCCACCATTTTCTTAAAATCTCCCCTTCCCAGTCCTTGAATGTATGTTATAGGACCTCTTGGGGCAGGGAATTTAGCATCCAGTAGTCTTATTTTGTGGGAGCCAGCTAGATATTGTATCCAAGTATTTGTTCTCTCTCCTTTCCTGCTTTGCTCCTTCTCCTCACTGTACTCCGTGTACTCTATAAAAATGTTTACCAGGAAAGTGATCTTTAACCATAAGAGTGAAGGAGAAAAGAGAATGGGTTTGAGAGACAGTCAGATAGATTCAACATGGACTGGTGACTACTTAGATGCTGGAAATGAGTAGTAGACATTAGGCTAGAAGGGCTTCTAAGACTGTGGTCTGGGTGATTTGTCAGAGAGTGGTGCCATTACACAGAACAATAAATACCAGAAGATAAGCTAGCTTTAGAATGTAGAAACATACTCCATTTCAGATATAAGGCACCATTTATCATTGAGGAACAGCTACTAAAGAGGCTATTGGAAATATTAATAGGGGGCTCGGAAAAGACTACTAGTCTTAAAACTACAATTTTGGGGTCATCAGCTTTATATTGGCTGGGCGAACTTGCAGTTGAAAAGAAGTGGATGCAGGATGGAAACTTGGAGGAATCTATTGTTAAGGGACATGGAAGAAGAAAGAAAATCTGACATGTAGTTTCCAATAATGAGGGCAGAGAAGAAGAAATGATACAGGCTTAGAAGCCAGGGAAGCCATGAATTTCAAGAGAAGGATCAACTGTGTTAAGTGTGATAAACAGATTAAATAAGTAAATTGGAAAGTGCGAACCTGATTAAACAATAATGCCGTTGTTTACTTAAGAGCATTTTTAGAAGCAGAAAAGAGTGGAAGAAAGATTTTTATTCTTATTTTTATTCTCTATTTTTGTAAAAATAGTGGCTGGAAAAATAAAATGAACCACAGAAGCTACGAAAATATGAAGGTAAATATGTAGATGACAGGTATTTTCCCATCTCTTCTCCTTGTTCCATCAGGATTTTACCCACCAATAACTTCCAAACATGTTACTTAAAAGAGGCCCTGCTGGCAAACTCCCACTGAAAACATAACATGGACTTAGGCCTTCCATCGTTCTTCGCCTAACTGTGCACTACTGCTGTTGTTGGCAACTCTTTTTTACCTTCTATTTTGAACTGACAAGATTCTTGTTTTAATCCCTTTTCTGAAATAGTAGCATCAGGATGATTTCTCCATTGTCCCACATTGAATGAGTACACCTTCAAAGATATTCTTCTGCAGCATTTAATTATTCATTTATCCATGGGACATATTTAGTCCCTAGAGCAGGTCTGCATTAAGACAGGCAGAACCATTTCTCACAACTGCAGTGGGAACATGCACCAAGATATGCCTGATCCTACAGGAAACAAATCTCTGCCACCAACTCCTCTCACCACCCCCTCAAAAGGTAAACCAGCATATTTATCTTCTTTCTCTTCTTTTCTGTTCAGGGCACACTCTGCCTTATGGTTCGACTCAAGCATTCCAGTCTCATTTTTGGGCTCAGTATACAAGAAAGTAAGAAGGGTATAAGATAATGAGAATCTTATATTAACATAATTGAACTAGGCTTGTTCTTTCTAAGCAAAGACTACATTCTTTACTGAATCGGAAGGACTTCTAGTGTTTTAAAATGATTCAGAATAATTAGAGAATATATTTATGCAAAGTAATACGCTCTATGATGACTAAATTTTTTTAAAAAAAACAGAAACCACACGCGATTTTCTAAATAGGTGCAGAATAAAAGCATTTTTTAAAAATCAACACACTTTCACAATAAAAACACTAAACAAACTAAAAATAAAAGGGAAATTTCTGAACCTGACTGATTGAAGAGCATTTAGTAAAAACTCACAATAACATCATACTTTATGGAGAAAGACTGAAAACTTTCTCCCTACAGTTAGGAACAAGACAAGGATATTTGTTCTCATCACTTCTGTTCAACATTGTACTGAAGGTTCTAGTCTGGGCAATTAGGCAAATGAAAGAAATAAAGAGTATCCATATTGGAAAGGAAAAACTAGCATTTCTATTCACAGTTGACCTGATCTTGTATAGAGAAAATCCCAAAGAATTCACACAAAATCTCTTAGAACTAACAATTGAGTTTTGCAACATTGCTGGATACTAGATCAATATAAAAACGTCAATTTTATTTCTATCTACTAGTAATAAATGATATGAAAGTGAAATTAAGATTCTGTTTACAATGACAAGTAGAATTAAAAATTGGAAATAAATTTAACAAAAAATATAAGATATATGTATATCTTTAATTTCTTTTAATGATGTTTTGTAGTTGTCATTACATATCATTAATATCATAAATGAGATTTTCATTAAAAGAAATTAAAGATATATGATGATTTAAAAACATAATTAAAATAAATTACTTTTTAGACATAATTGAAAGAAATTGTTTCATATATATGAAAATTATATATATGAAAACATTCATATATATATGAAAACTAAAAGAGAAAGCTCATAGGTATATATATGAAAACTAAAAATCATCATTAAAAGAAATTATAGAACACCTAAATAAATAGAAAATATTCTGTGTACAAAGATGAGAAGATTAAATATTGTTAAACTGGTGTTATGGGATACCTCCCAAATACTTATGTTGAAGTCCTAATGCCTAGTCCCTGCGAATGCGATCTTTTATGGAAATAGAATCATTGAGGATGTAAATAGACAAGTTAATATGAGATCATATTGGAGCAGGGTGAGCCCCTAATCCAATATTCTGGTGTCCTTTTATTTGTATTTATTTATTTATTTATTTAGACAGAGTGTCACTTTGTTGCCCAGGCTGGAGTGCAGTGGCGCAATTTTGGCTCACTGCAACCTCTGCCTCCCAGGATCAAGCGATTCTCCTGCCTCAGCCTCCCCAGCAGCTGGAACCACAGGTGTGCACCACCATGCCTGGCTAATTTTTTTCTGTTTTTAATGGTGGGGGGGTTTCACCATGTTGGCCAGGCTGGTCTTGAACTCCTGACCTCAGGTGATCCACCCACCTCACCCTCCCAAAGTGCTGGGATTACAGGTATGAGCCACAGAGCCCATCCCTGGTGTCTTTTTGAAAGGAATTTGGTTTAATTTGATCCCATTTGTCAATTTTTGCTTTGTTGCAATTGCTTTTGATGTCATCATGAAATCTTTGCCCATGCCTGTGTCCTGAATGGTATTGCCTAGGTTGTCCTCCAGGGTTTTTATAGTTTTGGGTTTTACATTTAAGTATTTAATCCATCTTGAGTTAATTTTTATATAACGTGTAAGGAAGGGGTCCAGTTTCAATCTTCTGCATATGGCTAGCCAGTTATCCCAGCACCATTTATTAAATAGGAAATCCTTTCTCATTGCTTTTTTTTTTTTTGGTCAGGTTTGTCGAAGATCAGGTGGTTGTAGGTATGTGATCTTATTTCTGGGTTCTCTGATCTGTCCATTGGTCTATGTGTCCTTTTGTAGCAGTGCCATGTTGTTTTTTGTTGCTGTAGCCCTACAGTATGGTTTGAAGTTGCGTAGCGTGATGCCTCCAGCTTTATTCTTTGTGCTTGGGTTTTCCTTGGATATTCAGGCTCCTTTTTGGTTCCATATAAATTTTAAAATAGTTTTTTTCTAGCTCTGTGAAGAATTATTGAATCTGTAAATTGCTAAATTAAAGGGCTTCTGCACAGCAAAGGAAAATATCAACAGAGTGAGCAGACAACCTAGACAATGGGAGAAAATTTTTACAAACTGTGGATCCAACAAAGGTCTACTATCCAGCATCTATAAGAAACTCAAATTTACCAGAAAAAAAAACCCATTAAAAAGTGGGCAAAGGACATAAACAGATATTTCTCAAAAGAAGACATTTATGTAGCCAACAAGCATATGTAAAAAAGCTCAGCATCACTAATCATCAGAGAAATGCAAATCAAAACCACAATGAGATACCATCTCACACCAGACAGAGTGGCTATTATTAAAAATTTAAAAAAAAATAACAGATGCTGGCGAAGTAGTAGAGAAAAGAACGCTTATACATGGTTGTTGGGAGTGTAAATTAGTTCAGGTATTGTGGAAGACAGTGTAGCGATTCCTCAAAAACCTAAAAATAGAAATACTGTTTGACCCAGCAATCCCATTACTGCATATATACTCAAAGGAATATAAATTTTTCTATTATAAAGAAATACGTATGTATGTCCATTGCAGCACTATGCACAATAGCAAGGACTTAGAATCACCCTAAATGCCCCTCAGTGATAGACTGGATAAAGAAAATGTGGTGCATATATACCATGGAATACTATGCAGCCATACAGAGAATAAGACCATGTCCTTTACAAAGACATAGATAGAGCTGGAGGCCCTTATCCTCAGCAAACTAACATGGGAACAAAAAACCAAATACCACGTTCTTATAAGTGGGAGCTAAATGATGAGAACCCATGGACACATAGAGGAGAAAAACAGACTCCGGGGCCTGTCAGAGGGAGGAGGGTGGGTAGAGGGAAAGGATCAAGAAAAATAACTAATGGGTACTAGGCAATATCTGGGTGATTAAATGATCTGTACAACAACCCACATGACACAAGTTTACATGTATAACAAACCTGTACATGTACCCCTGAACTTAAAATAAAATTTAAATAAATAAATAAGAAGAACTTAGTGTGAAGAGAAAGAGAGACATACATAGGGAAGACTATATGAAGACATAGGGAGAATGCCACCTGAAGGAGTGCCAAAGATTGCCAGCAAACACCAGAGACTGAAATACATAGAACAGATTCTCCCCTACAGTCATCAGAAAAAAAAAAGAAAAAAAAAACTTGCCAACATCTTGATCTCACAGTCCTAGATTCCAAAACTGTGAGAAAACAAATTTCTGTTGTTTAGGCCACTCAGGTTATGGTACTTTGTACAGCAGACCCAGGACACTATTACAGTCAGCAATACTCCCAAAATTGATTGGCTGAGTCAATTCAATTCCAATAAATATACCAAATGAATGTTTGTAGACATCGACAAACTAATCCAAAACTGCAAACAATAGTTCAAAGGACTCAGTACATCCAAAACAATCTTGAAAAAGAAGAATTAATTTGGAGGACTCCTACTTCCCATTTTTGAAACATACTGCAAAGGCTTCAGATCAAGACAGTGTGATACTGGCATAAGGATACACATGTAGAACAATGGGAAGATTGAGCATCCAGAAACAAATACTTAAATTTTTGGACCTCCTATTTTAACAAGGGTTCCAAAATAATTAAAAGGGGAAATACCAGTCTTGGCAATAAATGGTGCTATGACAACTAGATATCCATCTTCAAAGGAATTGAGTCTCTTCCTCATAACTTATACAAAATAACTCAAAATGAATCCTGGAAGTAAATATAAGAGCTAAAGCCACAAAACTATTTGGTTAAAAATAGGTATAAAGCTTTGTGATCTTGGATTAGGTCATTGTTTCTAGATATGACACCAAAAGCAAAAGCAACAAAAGAAAAAAATAGATAAACAGAACTACACAAAAGTTAAAAACTTTGGTGCTTCCTTTTTATATTCAGTCCTCTCACAAAGACGCATCTCTCAGATTTCTTTAACCATGGGTAGGGGGAATGTTATAAACACACAAATAAATGTATAGTTACTAATCATCTCACCATTATGACATCATTATTTTTATTTTAATATTTTCTTCCAACATTTATACCTATTCATAAGTACATTATGCAATGCACAGATTTCTATATGTTTATTATAAAAATGGATTGCAATAGGTAAAAAAAAAAAAAAAAGAAATTGAACTGACAACCTAGTGAACGGGAGACCATGTTTGCAATCATATATCTGATGAGGGACTTGTGTCCACCATGTGAAGAACTACCGCAACTCAGTAATAAAAAAGACAATACAATTGTAAAATTGACATTGAATTAGACATTTCACCAAACGAGGTGTATGAATGGCCAAGAAGCATATAAAAGATGCTCAGTATAATTAGTGAGTAGGTACATTCAAATCTAAACTTCAATATTAGGCTGTTGCAAAAGTAATTTTGGTTTTTGCCATTGCTTTTATTGGCAAAACCGCATTTACTTTTGAAACAGCCTAATAGGTAGCAGCACTTCATATCCACTACGATGACTATAATGAAAAATACATTTAGTAGCAAGTGTTGGCAAGGATGCAAATAAGTTGGAATCCTCACACATACCTGATGAGAATATAAAGTGCTATAGGTGCTTTGGAAAACAGTTTGCCAGCTTATCCAAAAGATAAACACAGAGTTGCCATATGACTCAGCAATTTATCTCCTGGGTACATACCCAAGAGAATTGAAAGTATATGCACACACAACTTGGACATGAACGTTCACAGCTGCATTATTCATAATACCCAAAAAGTGAAAATAACCCACAGTTTCATCAGTCGATGAACAAATAAATGAAATGTGGTATATCCATACAATGGAATATTATTCAGCCCCCAAAAGGAATTAAGTTTTCAGTGTTATTTCAGTGGATGAATGTGGTAACCACTCTGTACGGCATGTAATGAAGTCTTTAAGGACACATGCATAAAATGGTCATTTTAACATTGCTACTTGAAAACTATGTGGAGAACAGTGTTATTGCAGTGAAGGGTCCACACACTGTAATGCACATAGCAAATTGTCTAAAACACATATATAAAAGACAATTCTAAGAATGCCAAAAAAAAAAAAGAAAGGGAGAAATGAAGTTCTGATACTTGGTGCAACATGGATGGACTTTGAAGACACTATGCTAAATGAAAGACGCCAGACACAAAGACCATGTATTATATGGTTCCACTTATATGAAATGCCATGGGCAAATCCATCGAGACACAAGATTAGCAGTTGCCAGGGGCTGGAAATAGGACAGAATGGAGAATGACTAGAGACTTGGCTCTAGTATTTGCATGACACACAATTCTGCCTTCCAGAAAGGGTGATATTAATATACATGTCATTGTCATTTATGTAAATATTTTGCCACCCTTCTCAAGAGGCAAACACAATGTTTTTAACTAGTTTAAAGTTGTTATAACGTTGTTTAAAGGTCAATGTCCTATTATTTGTTTTATTGTGTTTATTTACACAGGAGTGAAGTTAGGCCCCCCTGCACGGTTGCTCATCTGGTGCCAGATGATAATATGTAACCACAATAGTAGGTTAATTAAACTAGCAGTACTCCAGAATGATTTTTAATACCATCTGTTTTGGGAATCGTCACAGCTGAACCTTCCAACCTACATACTACGTTCACAAAATCTTCATTAACGGACCATATGAAGTTTATCTGATAGCCACCCTGTGGTTCTGAGTAAAGTTATGGAAACTATAAGAATCTCCTTCCCCATAAAAGATCCCTTCTTACTTAATAGCCCTCCTTTCCTTCACCATTCTTTATTACATTCTTATTACAAACTAAGACACATTTATTATAACAAGTAAAACAATACAAAAATGTATAAATAAAAAAATACTAGTCCATTCTTCCCCGTCATCATGCCAGTCACATTTCAACTCCATGATACTAACATTTACAGCTTAGTGCGTATTCTTTTTTCTTGATGTTCATGCAAGCATACAAAGCTATGTTTAACATCTTTATTTTTCTAAGACTGCTAAGAGTCCCAGATCATTTCACAATCCTCCCACTAAAGAAAGTTCTCCATTTTTTTCTTTCACATGAATGACTAACCACTTAAGATATTAATCTGTAATAATAATTTATCATTAACAGGCCCAAAAGGCATAAACTAGAAATTAAATTCTGACAGCAGAATTGCAAGCATTGATCAGTGGATAAAAGAGGATGGTCGGTAATTGAGTTGGGAAAGGGCAGGCTACAACCTTCCAGAACCTCAGAAATATTTTTAAGTTTTTATATTTTCTTATAAGTAAGGCAGATTTTAATCCATTCTAATGCATTAAATGTACCTGATTTGGAAGGCTTCAGTTTACAAGAAGATGTTGGCATAACTTCACAGTCACATACAGACATAAATATGCACCCAGTTACTCTTTTATCCACCTGAAGTACACACTAGTCCTTGCATGTTACTGTAGAACTATACATGTTCATGATGAAAAGTGTCTTTGTTGTTTATGCATTGACTTCTTATATGAGGACAAACCAGGTTGGAAATAACATGCAATGTATTAACCAATAATGATGATTATGAAATAATGAAAAATAATGAGGAAAGAATGAGGCAACACAACAGCAATGTTTAGGCCACTCCCCTCAGCCCATCTGCCCCAGGTAATATGTGGGAGAATGGATACAAGGAATATCTAAACTTTGCTTTTGTCTGTATCTTTGAAGTTCATACATTTTTTTACACCACTATACTTTCAACTGTATTGCTTAGTTGAAGCAATAACTTACTGGGACTAGAGCAAATATAAACTTTGACTATATTATATAAAGAACATTAACAGTTTTCCCTGTAATAAAATCAAAATTCCAGAATACCATGGGAAAACACTGTGATTTTGGAAATTGTAATGAAGACAACTTAAGCATTAAAATGAAATCTTACCAAATGTCATGGGAATGTTGTCCAGAAGACTCTCAAGATAGATCATATTAGAAGAGAGATTACTTGCATTTCATACATTCCTCTATGAGTATTTTTACTTACATTCTTCATAAGAAGGCACTGAAACCATTTCGTTAAATAACCAATTTATTTCACCACGATAAAATCAATATAAACTTTTGACATTTAAGGCAAGTCAGTCCACTGTGGTCATATTTGTTTAGATTCTAAGGACCAAAGAAGTATTTCAACATTAGAAGTCTATAGTTTAATTTTGTGTATTATTTCTATCAAAATATTGTTGTGTGTTGATCATGGATCCATTTTCCCATCTTTCTTGCTTAACACAAACCTGCTTTGTTTCAAAGGAACTAGTACAAATCATAGTCAAAGAGGAAACGCAAAGATGAAGACAAGAGAAACAGCACTAAAATCCAGGTTTGAAGGATAAAGTAAATCCAAGACATTGAAAGTGTTCATGACATTAGCAGGTGAGGATTTTGGAAACAGGTTGGGATTCACACCATAAGGCAGAATAAGGTAATAATTAAGATTGGTGACCAAGTGTATTTACAAAGAGGCAGAGAATGAATTGTATTGGATGGCAGCAAACAGCGCTCAAGATGAACATAGGTATAAAATACAATTTCTGTGTTAAATATCACTTTATGAAAGTCCACTATTAAACTTACTTGACCTACTATTTTGTAGTCATTATCATATTAAAAACTTATTTTGCATATAATCTTTGGAAATGGGAGATAAAACATGTGGTAGAGATAAAAAAGGTTCAGGCCAAAAGATAAATCATACACAAGGTGAGGCATCTAAAATATGGTACCTAGAAAGCCCTGAAACAGCATAAGCATAAGGTAACTGATATCTTAAGAATAATTCAGGTAATTGATATCTTGAAGAGGAAAACATAAGCATAATTACAGTCATCTTTCCTTGCTCACATATTTTTTACCCAATTTGTACATCATAATAAATTTTCTTGAATATTTTTAGAAGCATAAATGGGCTTAATAAAAATGTCATTAGCTGACAAAAATAACTTTGGTAAATAAAATGTTAAGAAAACATTAACAAATTTTTAAAAATGGTTTGTCAAAAAGATCAAATGTCAGACTAAAATAAGTGTTTCAATACAAAATATTGCAAAGATTTTAAATGCTATTGCAAATTGTTCTAAAAGCAAAACTAATAAAACTATGCACAGAAGAAAAAAAAACTATTATTTCCTGATGAAATAGATGTAATTATCTAAATTTCAATTTACTCTGATCCATAGGAGGGAAATGAACACCCAGGGGCGAATAAGGAATTACAACTTGAGAAATGTTAAAATCTCTGACAAGGTTATTAGATTTTAGACATTAATAAATAAACCACTATAATAACAAATATAATTTGTTTAATTTCTGAAATGAAATAAATATTAATTGTACAGATCAACTTTTACAACACTAAAACATTTCTAGCTTTGATTAGCTAAAGAAGTTAGTCTGCATATTTGAATTTAAAATGTCTTAAGTTTAAGATGTTGTTTTAAGAAATTCAGTTGTATTACTTTTAAGAAAAAAAAACTTTTAAAAAGTTAACAAAAATGGTCATTAATAAAGTTCAAAAAATCTATTTGTATCATCCCAAAGAACCAGCCTATCAAGCTTAGGGACTGACCACACTGAAGGGCCCTAAAGTGCTTAAAACTACTGTGTTCTTTCATGAGGGTAAACACTTTCCTTGGCATTGCCTTTAATCTCTTTGCTTAAAACTCCCGCTTTTCACAGTTGGTGTGAAGTGTGTAAACCTAATCCGTAATCTTACACTTGTCTCATTATTACAAACAGAAAGACTTGATTTAACAGTTTGTACTGAGTAATCATAATCTAACTCTTCTTCCCATTATTATAATTAGAAAAGCTTGATGTAGTGAAAGGCACTAAAAGGAAAGTTGGGAGAAGCAGGTGACAGCTTGTTACTAGTTTGCTTTAATGCTTTGGTCTCGTCACCTAATCTTTGATTCCAACTGTTTTTGTCTCTGCAGCAAGTGATTTGGATAAAGGATCCATTAGAATTCTTCCAGGTGAAATAATAAAGTACCAATTAATGAAAATTTACTATAATAGACTACTACTTGATATAATGCTCTGTCATACACTGACACTTCTTAATAAATCAATCAAGACGTTCTGCAATAGACATAATGCAATGTAACACTATGCTTAAACTTTGGTAGTTGTTTAGTATATTTTAATTATATATTTAACTGTCAGCTCTTGTTAGTGCCACAAAAATGTAAGCTTTATAAAAATACCTAAGCCACTATGGCACATGTTTACCTATGTAACAAACCTGCATATCAAAATAAGTAAAAATATCTAAGAGAGTTTTTAAAAGCCCATGAGTTAAATCTATCAGTAGCTGATGTTTAGCCCTTACAGTGTTTAAAAAAAAATAGTTAAACTTTCTAAATTAGAAAACATGATTTTTAAGTGGATTTTAAAAATAAATGTTTAAACTTTTTAAATTATAAAACATGATTTTTTCAAGTGGACTTTAAATTTCTCCAAAAAGGAAAGAGAGATTTGGAAATACTGGTTCAATCACTGTTGGCAGAGAAACAGTTGGCTGGGACCCTTTAGATTGGAGTTATAGAAACCTCACCCAGCTTCATTTTCTCATTGACTTTTTGTTTGAAAACTTAAACTCTCTATTTTAGGAACTCATCAAAGGATTAATGTGACTTGAAAAATTAAAAGACATGAAATTTTGGTCCTAGAGCATTGTGGGCGTAGGGAGCTGTCTCATTCAGGAGACTTACTAGACAACGAAGTCAGCAACCTTTCCCCTTAGCTTTTCTGTTTGCCACTAAGGGACATATCATTTCAGGAATATATTATAAGGATGTCTTCCTACAAAGATATTCAAACGAAAGGGCACTAGCTCGTTTTTCATATTTTCTCCGTTGAATATACACTGCCTGAGCTGTATATAGTTCTGAACTGTAGCAATAAAAAATAAGCTGTGCGAACATGAACCAGGAGACAGACTGTGCACTGTATTTCCTGCTCATATGTTGTCTCAGCTGTTTTGCACTTTACAGTTTCAGCTGAAGAATGTCCATTTATCACGTAATGCTAATCAGTTATCATTCTACTCCACATTTTGTACAAAACATTGCTGGGAAGTCTGTTCAGGATTTGATGGATAGCCAGAACAGGACAGCACATAACCAAAAAAGGCATAAATACTCACAGATGTCTGGTCATACAGATGAGTTAAAATCAAAGAAAATTAGAGCTGGGTAAGACAGACGTGATCATGGAGCACATCAGGGGAGTCTAAACTTGGTATTTCTTCACCTTTTTTTATCCAAGTAGGCTTTCTTCTCATTAAGATAAATGTTCAAACCAGAATGTCTTCATTTGTTTCCTTAAACTACAAGCCTTTTTTTCTTCAAATGTAAACCCCCACATCAAGAAGACAAAAAGCAGAAATCCTGTTTATTACCAAAGACATCCAAAAAGCTGTCCAAATCCAAATTAGAGCATATGATGCAAACTCCTCCACTCTTATAGCCTCCAACATCCCCCATCCCACTCCCTCATCCCGCTATTGTTCTGGCTTGGGTAATCTGTTTATATTTCCCTATTCAAGAACCACCAGGCAAAAATCATTTTTTCTGCACCAAGATAATTGGCTAGCAGAAAATAAGGCAGTAATTTTACCGTTTCCTTTTCCCATCAGTATTTTTGTATTTTTTGTCAAGTGATGTCTGATTGCTGTAAATATATCTCACATGTTAAATATTAATCTTTTCATATGTAGTTATCTATGTATCAGCCTTTTCTTTGTCCATTTCAAAGCTATTATTTTCACATTGATGATCAGTCATTTTGCTAAGTCACCTGAGAAAATTGCTCCATATTAACTACACTCAGCCAGAGCTTATTCTTATAGTTTTAGTATTTTTGTCTATAAATATAAACAACTAGTTGTTGCTGTTTTCTTTCATATCCCTTTAATTTATGAAGATTTTGAACAAAAAACATGGTAATATTTTTTCCTGGTAATTTTCCTTTCACATTGTGATACTTCAAAATGAAAAGTAAAGCTATTTTATTTGGATATTCTGTCATATGATTAATTTCAACTCACCCATAAATATAAATGAAGCCCCCTTAAAGTTGTATTTGTTTCATATTTTTATGGCTTTATACCATAATGATATTTAATTATAAAAAATAAATTTAAAGTATTGGATATTTGCTTAACAAATGTCAGAAGTCAAGTCGTGATAACGATCCAAGAATGAGGGTTGAAGGTTAGGAAAGCTTTGCAGATTTGAACTCCTCACACTCGATTTTTTCTTTTTTTGGAGGTGGAGTCTCATTCTGTCGCCAGGCTGGAGTGCAATGGCATGAGCTCGGCTCACTGCAACCTCCGCCTCCCAGGTTCAAGCAATTCTCCTATCTCAGCCTCCCGAGAGCTGGGACTATAGACACCCGCCACCACACCTGGCTAATTTTTGTATTTTTAGTAGAGATGAGGTTTCAACGTATTAATCACTCTGGTCTCAAACTCCTGACCTCAGGTAATCCACTCACCTCGGCCTCCCAAAGTGCTTGGATTACAAGTGTGAGCCACCAGACCCAGCCTCCTCAAACTTGATTTTTAAAGGGCAGTCTGGTCGCTTCACCAGATTTATAAAGACCAAGATATGGGTTATGGCAGAAAAGGCCCAAAATAATCATCTACTTCCAAATGATATCTTTTGATATTATTTTCCCCATAGATTTTAGAATATAAATTTCTCTATATTTTATTTTGATTTCGAATTGGTAGCAGGAAACAGACTTTAATACGTATATGGAATGCATTTCTTCCAAGCCAGAACATTGCCATTACATTACTAAGCAGAAAAAGTTTCATTTATCAAATAAAAGCCCATTTCTCACATATTTGCCTACTAATTCTATTTTCATTCTTGAACAGAATTATACAATTCTTGCCAATACTTTCAAATGATTTAGCATGTACAGACCATTTCCTACTTTTCAAGTTCAAATGTCTCAAAAAATATGAAGTTTGGAATTGGACATATTGATGGAATATTCTACTCAGTGGATAGCAAATGAGATACATAGAAAATCAAAAGAATAATATAAAAATCTAAAACAAGCAATAAAATCATGAATTTGAGACTAATCTTTTCAAAATTTAAAATAGTCATTTAATATTTTATCTAGCAACCTAAGAGAGAGGTTGCTTAGTTCATTTATCCATTTTTAACTTAATTTATTCAGTATATAATTTTTTATTAACTCACATGTACGGCCTCCACTGCCATGTGAAAACATGTTTTCAGAACCTCAGGGTTCTAGAGTCAAAGCAAATTAATTTCTTTTTATTATTATTATTATTATTATACTTTAAGTTCTAGGGTACATGTGTACAACCTGCAGGTTTGTTACATATGTATACATGTGCCATGTTGGTGTGCTGCACCCATTAACTTGTCATTTGCATTAGGTATATATCTCCTAATGCTGTCCCTTCCCCCCTACCCCCACCCCACAACAGGCCCCGGTGTGTGATGTTCCCCACCCTGTGTCCAAGTGTTCTCATTGTTCAATTCTCACCTATGAGTGAGAACATGCAGTGTTTCTTTTTCTGTCCTTGTGATAGTTTGCTCAGAATGATGGTTTCCAGCTAGACTGGATTAAGAAAATGTGGCACATATACACCATGGAATACTGTGCAGCCATAAAAAAGGATGAGTTCATGTCCTTTGTAGCAAATTAATTTCAACTTGATTGGGGGCACAGAGGACATGCTCTGTTGCTTCACACTTGATAAAAGATTGGTTTGGAACAATCTATAAATTCAGGATCAATATTAATTCACTAATCCTGGACATGTCACCAGTAAGAACTAGAATATCAATTCCTATGCAAAGAGTAGTGCAATTAAATTCATTTATCACAATATTGAAGGAAAACCAAATAACTCCACTGCTCCATGGTAACTGTTTTAACAAACATATGTATTAACTCATCATTCATTTATTTCATATATGTTTATTAAACCACTACATGGTGACAGGTTTCCATGATAGCTGTGGTTAATATACATAAAGATCCAACAAACTAGATAGGAAGACAAATAAAAGAAAAACAAGGCAATTTTAATATGAAGTGGTAAGAGACAAAGTGTCAAGATATGGTGTCATGGGACCATACAGGAAGGGGAAGTGAACCAGTCATGATGAATCAAGGAAGGTATCTCAGAGAATATGGAGAGACGTCCCAGAGGAGATGGATATCCTATGCTTAGGAGTTTCAGATTTTATCCTGAAGACAATGACAATCAGAAAGCAATGGGGATATGTAAGCTGAGAAATAATGTGTTCTGTATTTTATAAGATCACTCTGATTGAAACTTCGAAAAATGTATTAGAAAAATATAAGACTATTAGCAGAAAAACCAGTTGGAAGATTCTTTCAGGAAACAAAATGGAAAACAACAGTCACCTGAATTTAGGCTATGATCATAAGGATGGAATGAAGTAAATTGATTTGAGATAAATCAAAAGAGATAGAAAAGATATGCCAAAGTGATGGAATCAATGTTGAGGTTGGTGAAGAGAATAACAGAGTTGACACAGAGGAATCTGCCTGATGATTCAAATTCGCCATTCAGGTAAGTCTCATTCATTCACATGAACACTCATCACATATGTTTATCATTTCTATACCTAAAATAATCTTTCTAACTGGATATATATGTTCTTCCCCCCAATCAGATATTGATCCATTCATCATTCATGTATTCGTTCTTTTCTTAATTTGTCAAATATGTCTTGAGAATCTTTTGAGTGTTCCACACTGTATTTGAATAAACAAGATAAAAACAGTTGAAAAGGGACAGAAGAATGAACAAAGGAAAAATGCACAAATGTGATTAGAGAGATCCAGTATGTGCAGTAGACTGAAAGACAATAGCAAGATAGGAACTGAAAAGCAAAGAAGTATGATACAAGAAGGAACTGCTGGGGAAGCCATGCTAAGTCTTATGTTTACTATATTAATAATTACAAATCTAAGAATAACTGTCACACTTCAAAGAAATTTCAACAGGGAAGGAAAAGTGATGACATTATTATATTTGTGTTTTGAAAAGTTATCTTGCTGCAACGTGAAAAAATGGATAAAGAGAGTTGTTAAGGATATAAATAAGATAGTACTTAAAGGTAATGGTAATTAGCAGTAGTATAGTAAAGTCAAGGATATAGAGAGAAATAGATAGGGATGATTAGATGATAAAAGCTGCAAAGCTTAGGAAAGGGATGTATAAAATAAAGAGGGTGAGAGAAAAGAAAGTGTCAAGATGTCTGGCTTGTATTACTACATGGATAGAAGTACCACTCAGTGAGACAGGCAACATTGGAAGGGGAGCTATTTCATTTGGGGGATGGTGGGGAAAGATATTTCAAGGTGCCTTTGAAATGTACAAGAGATATCTCACAAGCAGTAAGATATACAGTGTGTTCTAAATAGATTGTTATGTTTAACCTGAAAAGGATGGGGGCTTCTATTGTCTCTGTGAGGTAGAAGACCCATCAAGGATGGGTCAGGAAAGAAAGGAAGTTAGAGTTAGTGACAAGTTTAAAAATAAATTAATTGGCCAGAGAAATACACTTAGGTTGTCAAGAAACGTAAGACTGCCAAACAATGTGGAGGTATATATCATATGTTTACAGTGGAACTTGTTTTCACTGGACTTTCTTTTTCCATGCTTGGATAAGGACAAAGTATAATTGGACTCATCCATGGCTGGAACATCATAAGGGTATAGTAAAAAAATGAAAAACAAGGATGTTAGGTATATTAGTAAGAGTAAAATTGAAATTACTAACCACAGAATTTAATTTGGATAAAGAGAAAAATGAAGAAAGAACAAGTCTGAAATATTGGTAGAAATTAGATTATAAATGTTTTCTCATGGCACTAAGGAAGATTTAAATGGCAGTAGTCAAACAAGATGGAAGAAGGCAGAGGACATATTTTCATTCAGAAGTTTTGGGTGATAATAAAGTTCAAAGGATGATTTTTGGAAGAAAAAAACTGAAGAAATCAAAGAACTGCATAAAACAGATTATTGGAGGGGCGGGACATTGGCATAGCTTTGAATTATTCAAGATGTGGGTAAGGCTTATAAATTAGGTACTTAATTTTTTTGCTAAATAAGGAAGAATAATCAGGTCGGAGGTTATCAAAAACCAAAAGGGCAGTAGAAGGTTGATTTTCAAAGGTGCAAGAATGAGTAGGATGGTGTTATGGGCTGAATTGCTTTCCTCCAAATTCATGGGATAAAGGCCTGATTCTCAGTGCCTCAGAATGTGACTGTTTGGATATAGAGTCTTTAAAGAAGTAATTAAAGTTAAATGAGGTGAGTAGAGTGGACCCTAATCCAAGATGACTAGTGTCCTTACAAGAAGAAGAGTTTAGGTCACAGACCTCAACAGACAGAAAACCACGTGAAGATACAAGGAAAGATGGCGTTTTAATGTCAAGGAAAGAAGCCTCAAAGAATGACTCTGCCAACACCTCATCTCAGACTTCTAGCCTCCAAAATTGTGAGAAAATTGATTATGTTGTTTAAGGCAGCTAATCTTGTTATGGCAGCCCTAGCAAACTAATACAGAGACATTAGAGGAATAACGGCTTGGAAGCAGCAATAGAAAGCTACCAATCCCTATTCTTGGCCTTGACATTCATGGGCTATAGTAAAAGACATGAAATCCACTTAAAATCACTACAGGGGAAATGAAGCCTCAGCTTTTCAACTATGGCAGGAGGTGGAGTAGCACTCATTAAATTGTTTGAGAACAGAGAGGGTAATATGGGCACTCTTTATTTCTAATAATTCGAACTCAATTCCAAGAAAGATCAAAAGACATCAACCTCTCCTAGCATCCGAGGTCAGGATATAAGCCAGTGAACATCAACACTTCTAATGGGCATTCCTAAGTACAAACTAAATAGTTTAATTAAGTGTACTATTTAGATCAATCCAGATTTAGATAGCCAATTTAGATAGCAGCTGGTCTGGCATAAAACAGAGAGAAACCAAAGATCTCTGCCTTTCACATTTCCTCTATTTTTATACTGACTAAAATATGTAATATTTAATAGGATACTGTTTTGAAAAAAAAAGATTTATTTTGCGTTCTCAATAAGAGTAATGGGAAAAAGAAAGAAAAATGAGGTCAGGTATACTAATTGACCTGTGGGCAGACAAAAATTTCCTTAGGAGAATGACAGGGAGCTTAAAGGCCAAACTAGACAAATATGAAAAAGAAATAATGATATACTCAAATACAAATGTTTTTAAAGATGGGTTTAGAAAAGTTAAAATACTCTAATTGTTTCTTAGAAAGTATGTCAAAGGCTCAGTTTGATTTAATAGAATGGGAAGATTTTACAAAAAAAAAAAAAAAAAAAATTGAACTGGCTTCCAAAGAGGGAAACAAGATGAAAAAATGTTTGAGGCTCTCTGAAAACACAGTCAATCATTGGACCAATTGTGGAATTTATTTCTGATAAATGGAGTAACTTATTTAAATGTGAATCTATTTGAAAACGGAAACACCAGAAAGATCAGAACAGAATACATCTGAAACCATTTAGCAGTTTGAAGAGGATAGAGTTATCACGGAAAATCAGTTCTGCCTTGTGTAAAAGTTCAGGGAAGGTGAAAAGAAGCTATAGGGAAGACCAAATCCACTAAAAAGAAGGCAGTTGAAACTATTTTCAAAGCCTATTATAAAAGTCTATCTCCCGTGTAAAAAATACCACAATCAGGAAGATGATAATGAGAAGGTTTCCTGTTTTGTTTTATTAGGTTTGTGCAAAAGCCATTGTGGGTTTTGCCGTTACTTTTAAAGATATTTGGGGGAGATCCACTAGTTACTTTTGATGAAGAAACCAAAAAGGCAGAATATAGAAGGATATAGTCAGGAAATAAATGTCTAAACCTAAAACAAAAATAAAGGAACAATTTTTAAAATTCTAAAGCAACAGTGTGCTATTCTTCCTATCAAAAACAGAAAGGAAACATGTGCAATTAAAAGTAAATTGGACCTTATAGAGCTTACCTGGAATTTGTAGAACTGGAGTTAATTGGGAAAATTAAACCATTGAGAATTGGAACTTTTGCTTTAGAAGTAAAGAAATACAAAGTTCTTTCCTCATGTTTCTGAAACAGCGAATAGATGATACTTATGGTTTAGAAAATTAAAGCTCTGAAGAGAAGCGCACAACTTTGCGAAGTAGCAAAAAACAAAAACAAAACAAAATAAAAATCATCCGCTGAGTTTCTGAGTCTCTGAAAGCACAGGTTAAGAAATGTAAGTAGCAGCACCTTAAATTCAGGAATCTGTTAAGAATGGCCCTCTAGTTAGTTGAGTGATGATACCAGAAGAAACCTCCTTATAAGGTAGTAGCAAGAGTCACTACAGCACAAGACAAAAAATTGGTGATCCCATTTGAGTTGAAAAAATACACAGACAAGAGCATGAATTTGGTCATGTGTTGAATCAAGACAATTATGTCATTTAAAAGGCCGACTTAGAGTGAAAATAGAAGCTCTGATACCAGAAAGAGTTCACAATAAATTTGGCATTAGAATGTAAAGCTGATGCAGAGCTCTTTTGGTTTTTTATTTATGTATGGTAATTTTGGAGCAGTGAAAAATATGAAAAGTTTGGGGTTAGAATAGAGCGAAAAGAGGCTCAGGCTACAGCTACTAATATTAAGCATATAATCAACATCTCTATTTCTGAAAGAATTATCAGCAATTCAGAGTTTAAATGAATTTGGAGTTTAGCATCTTTGAAATGCAATTTCTACAATCAGGAAGGGAATTTATTTTTTGTATTTTGATTTCTCTTTGGAAATATAATAGTGAGATATGATTCATGTTGTTAATGACCCCTTTTATGTGGTATAATTCGATTCATTTCTGGGCTTTCAAATCTTCTGGTGAAGCAAGATAGATGGCAAAACTCTTCAAAAGTTGAAATATTTAATGATACAGAAGTTAAATTTTCAGCCTAATATACAAAAATTGTAGAGACCAATGGAACTACCCATTTTAGCGATTTCAAGAATAAAAACAGAGATATAGGTATAGATATAAATATAGATATAGAGATACATCAGAAGGTTAACCCAAGGTGAATCCAGGACTTTCTTTAAAGACTGCTGGGCTCCTTCCCGTCATAAAGAAGCACTACATTCTGGTTGACCATAGTTTCTCCGAGTAATTGCAATGAGCTAAGAAGGAAGCAAGTATTGGGGAGTATTAGGGGAAAATACTCTACATATCATAGCCTAGCAGAGCAACCTAGCACAGTGAATAAAAATGTAGTTATAATTTCTAATTTCAAAAATTATTTACCTTGGTCAGTTTGCTTAGTCTCCCTCTGCTTAGACTGTCCATTTTTCAAAATAGGGTCAATAAGTATGTACCTCAAATGATTGCTGTGAAGATTAAATGAAGAAAGGAGAAAGCCAAGTAGAGTGACTGATTAAGAAATCAATCAATTTTGGATAAGATTCAGATTATTATCTTATGTCAGAATAAATACCCTTCTGTCTACCTATACCAGTTTTTCTTCTTTGTCTGTCCCCCAGGATCACATCCTCCATTAGAGAAAAAAAAGTATAGCAAAATGGTAAAGAACATTGGTTTTGGAGCCAGATTTTCTAGGCCAAATTCCAGTTCATGATATTATTTCAGGGAAGATATCTTCATTGGACTTCAACTTTCTTCTCCGTACTGATTTTGCAGGGTTGTTATGAGAACTAAATGAGTTGATATATGTGAAGTCTTAGAACATTGCATATGTACACTATGCATGTATTAAAGTACATGATGTACACTATATAAGTATTACTTTTATCAGTATGATTGATGTGATGGCTAATATTAGCTATCAACTTGATTGGATTGAAGGATACTGAGATAGCTGGTATTGTTTCTGTGTGTGTTTGTGAGAGTGTCGCCAGAGATTAACATTTGAGTCTGTGGACTGGGAGAAGAAGACCCACTCTCTGTGTGGGTGGGCACCATCCGAAAGGCTGCCAGTGCAACTGGAACAAAGCAGGCGGAAGAGGGTGGGGTAAGCTGGCTTTCAGAGTCTTCTGGTTTTCATTTTTCTCTCATGCTGGATGCTTCTGTCCATTCCTCCTGCCCTTGGAAATTGGACTCCAGGTTCTTCAGTCTTCTGACTCTTGGACTTGCACCAGTCGTTTGCCGGAGGCTCTCAGGCCTTTGGCCACAGACTGAAGGTTTCACTATTAGTGTCTCTACTTTTGAGGCTTTTGGACTCAAACTACTACAAGTTTCTTTCTTCCTCATCTTGCAGACGGCCTATCATGGGACTTCGCCCTATGAGCTTATAAGCCAATTATCCTTAATAAACTCCCTTTCATGTACACATATACCATATTAGTTCTGTCCCTCTGGAGAACCCTTACTAATACAATTTATGAGAGCCTAGGCATTCTGTGGGTCTCATTTTACCACTTTACCTTAATGACCAGATTCCCTGCTTGACCCTTCCTCTTGAATTTTTTGCTCAGTATGAACTGGCTGTGGTGAAAACATACCTGTCTCCTAGGCAGACAATACAATGTCTCTCTGTGCCTGCTGTGCCCTGTGACATTTCAGTGGCAGTGGGAGTGGGGCAGAGTAGGAGATCCCACTTAAGCCTCCACTATACCAAACTCTGACACATCATTTTCCCCCGTAATCCTCATTAGAGGATTAGGAAATTATAAAGCTATTCGATAATCTATTCTCAAACTAATTAATTAAATAGCCTCTCTAGGAACCTCATGAGAATGGACAGAGAAGTATTTGACAGGATTCGGGGTTCAGGCATTTCTGAATTCCTAAGGATAACAACACAACATCCCTATAACTTTATTCTTTAACTAATGTGACATGTCTGATTTTAAGCTCATTTTAAAGTATTTATAAAATTATGAAATAGCATAGAGAGACATAGTATAAAACTAAATACAAAGTTTAAGACCATTACTAAAATGAATTTCCAGTCCTCATTACCTATAAAAAGAAATTGAATATTTCAACTACCCAATATTACAAGATTTTGTTAATTTGCTTCCTTACAGTAAGGGATATAACATTCTCATCATAAAATTTTCTCTTTTTCCTTTTAAAAAAATTAAATTCACAATATTCAGTATTAGTATATTCCTAGGTAATATACTCCTGTCAGAATGTAAACAGTGGACCATTATTTACCAATGCAAAACATCAAAACATTACATATTTTGGACATTCTGAATTTCAGTTCTTGGTATAAATATCATGTACTCTGGTATCAAGATTTCCAACCCCCTCCAATGCTGCCATCTTTCACTTTACATATTTTACGAAGTAAAATTCATTCAGTAGTAAAAACAACAACAACAAAACGCACACACATTAAACATTTGCTCTCCTGACAAGTCCTATGCTTGACTTTCTCTGCTGAGTTTCATCTTTAAACTCATGGACTTTTTAATAGTTGGCAATGTGTAAGACCATCAGTTAACCTCTCAAAGCTGAATTTCCAAAATAGATCCAACATTGTCTTACCAAGTTTCTTGTCTAGAGTAGACTATTTTTGACATGAAAAATCTCTCTGCATAGACGTTAAATAGGCCTGAAAAGTTGAAAAGGCACAACCAACAGTATGTTCCTTATTTTTTTGTTTACTTTTGTAAACTGTTTTTACTACTTGGTCTCAAATATCCAACAGGGTTATAAAAAGGACTTCTTCCAAAATACCATTGAAAAACTATTTTACACCCAGATGTGTGAATAGGGAGATACTTTCTGGAGGGAAACTAAGTAACAAAATAAGAATTTTGTATTTCCTTGACATAGTAACTCAAATTGTAGGGAATTTAAATGTTTAGACACATGTATAAAGACATATATGGTAAAATTATAGTAGTTTTGTTGTTTTTCTTGTTTCTGTTCATTGACAAAGTAAAAATAATCTAAATATCTATTAATACATTAGTTAATTATAATGACTTTATACAAGAGAATGTTACTTAAAAAGAATCTGAAAGACTTATGTGTATTAAAATGGTTCAAAATAGATTCATTGAAAAGAGATTTAAGTGAACAAATATATAATTTCATTTTTATATGTGCACACGCACACATACACACACATGCACACATTTTAACAGAGAAAAAAGAATGAGAAAATAAATAGGCCTCTTTGGAGATGTGCTTCTCCTCTACATTCTCATCTAACTTTCACAAGCATTCCAATATGGATTATGTAAAATTAAATACTCAATATATTTAAAGTACTTTTATAATCTCTGAAAGATGAAGTAATGTATGTAGAGCAAGTTAATTTATAAAAAGACAGAGAAACTGAATATTGGATTGTTCTTGTTGAAGAAGACAAAAAAAGCAATGTAATGGTGTTAAGAGAAGCTTTGATAGTAATTTGCTTAAGTCCCAATTTTTGCCAATGGATTTAAACTTGGGGGTGTCTTACAACATTTGAAGTAACCTCTGATGAGACAGAATTAAGAGGACAGACTCCTCACGTCAAAAGAATTAGCTGATATAGCTCCCATTTGTTTATTCCCTACCAGTGTGAAAATTATGTAAATTGATATTTTGCTCTTGTACTTGTTAATAGAATAGAGCATCCAATTCCTGAAATTTTCTCTGATACCCAGAGTTAACAACATGCCATTTCTGCAGGGAGTTTGAAGAATAAAACAACATCAAGCTATGTAATCACTGTGTAAAAAAGCCAAAAGGTACAATTAAGAAAAGAATCTCACACATAAAAGCAAATGAAAGGAAAAAACCCTCTCACTGAAACATTAGCCTCTTCTCACAATTCATTTATATTTCCCTTCCCTGTTATTATCCTACCATCAAAATCCCATATGAAACTCAAAGCAACCTTAAACTAAACACTTGCAACTGTTAGCCTTTCCCTTCTCATGACTTCCACATTTTATGCTTCATCCTTTTTTAACAAGTGCTTTCATTTGTTCATTTGACTATCATTGAGCTCCCTTTATTAATTACTTGAGGGGTGTGCGTGTGTGTGTGCTTGTGTGCGCCCACGTGCATGCATATGTGTGTTTTCAATTTATTGCATAGGGTAACACTGGATATGCAAGGAAACATGTTCTGGTAATAATAGGGTCTTCAAGAGCCACTGGCTGAGGAGCAAATGGTTAACACTTTCACCTGTATGTTGAATAGACCTTGACAGTATGAACAGGCTTTGCATACACCTACCTGTCAACTAGTCTTTAAATCTGCTTTCCCATTCTAAACTGCACAGATATGCAAAAGGTTTCTTATTTGGGAAAAATGTAGTACATTATTGGGTAACTATTAAGCTGTCTATAATATAGCCAAAAAATACAAATAGTTATTTGTATTACGGAGGCCTCCCCTGAGAATTTTAAAGACCACAATTTGATGCTTTCTAATTCTGGATTTCTGGCACAAAAATAAAACATATTTGGAATGGGGGCAGTGCATAATATCCATAAGGCTATTTCCAGAAAATAAAACATATTTAATTTCATTTAATATCCAGAGTGGTATTGCTTTATGAGAAATGTAGTCTCACTGAAATTTTATGGCAATATTTTGTTGAGTTTGAATCCTGTAGGAAGAGCTCATTCCACTGTCCATTCATCTACTTGAATATTTTCCACTGACAGTCAAACAAAGATTGTATTATTTGGCTAACATCCAAAGGTAAACTTTTGAAGTATTATAACTGTCATGTTCAGAACACTCCATGATTGCAGTATTTATGAAACCAAGTGATCTCCAGTAATTTCTACTCTATTCTCGAGATTTGAGCTACGTGACTCCAGACAGAGAGCTGTTCACTATATGAGATGATTATCATTAGAGGTACATTCCAATAATTAAAGGACATTCTGAATTTTTCCCCCAGAAGTATATTCCTGAACCACAAAAATGTATTCATCATCCACACACACAGCAATACCCAAAACCCATACTCCTGATTGATGGAGTTTTACATGTGGTGTTGTCCAAAGATGCCAAATATGTATACGTAAGATATACATCTTATAAATATGTGTATGAGGTATAGACATATATCTAGCATTGTTTCCCATAGCTTTAATTTAGACATTACATATATACTCAAGTACATATATAAGCCTATATATGCATCAACAAATCTGGAAAGATATACAAGAAATAATTATATAGAAAATACTCTAGGACATGTGACTAGGGAGTAGGGGATTTACAAGGGAAATGTTTATTTGTCATCACATGCCTTTCCAAATTGTTCATTTTTTAAGCCATATGTACAATTTTATAATTTTAAACTAGTTTATAAATATGTATGTATAGAATTAAAGAAAATATGTTATCAATCATATAAGCAGGTATACAATTAATTTTCTATTAAAATCAAGAAAAAATAATTCAAAAGAAAAATGTTAGTGATATTTACAGATCTACCACTGCTGAACAAAAAATTCAGAGTCTGATTTTCTTATGTCATATATATATATACACCCTTAATCAAAATTTAAGTTTTTAATATATTTACCAATATTGGATATTTTACCCAGAGAGAACAAAGACTCACACAAATAAATATTGACGCTTACTGATGACCATGTTCTCTTACTAACTTAGGTATCTTTTCTAACAAGGCAGTGGTTACTCTTGATGAACATCAGAAACTTCATCATCTTGCTTAGAGCTCACATCTAAATTAAAAAGAACAAGTAATATCTCCAAGATAAAATAATTTTAAGCAATCTGGAAGCTGTTACCATAGAAGTTGGCACAAGAAAGGGGTAAATATCTTTAGAGTTGAGCTACAGTGGAAAATTTAAAGTATCTCCTATACTTTAATAAAACACTCTCAAGTCTAGAGCGGAGGCTGAAGTCAAAGGGGTGTGCCTAAATTTCAAGGAATATGCCCTTTGCTTTAAGAGATAAATGAGGAACATAAAAATGATTTTCCTCCAGATAATCTGTGAAGACACTGTCCAAAGCAGGGAACAAAAAATTGAAGAAGTGTAATATGAAGACAAGAAAGCAGGCTCCACTGCGATCCTTTGCAATAAGATTGTATTACATCACAACTCAACCTGGAAACTGGCTCTGTTCATCTCTGTGTCAGTCCAATGGCCAACTCTGGATTAGGAAATTGTTTTCAACGAGCAACACTCTAGATCTATACAATTTCTTTTTCAGAGAATTCTCGTGTGTCCTTTTTCTTCCTCCTCACAGTTTCCCCTATTAACATCTAGGGTTACTATAATACATTTGTTACAATTGATAATCAGTATTCATACATCATTGTTAACTAAAGCCCGCAGTTTACACTAGGCCTTACTCTTTGTGTTGTACATTTTATGATTCAACAAATGATGTTACGTATCCACCATCACAGTGTCATGTAGAATAGTTTCACTGCCCTAAAAATCAGCTGTCCTCTACATAGCCGTTCCTCCCAACCTCCTTCAAACCTCTGGAAATCACTGATCTTTTTACTATCTCTACAGTTTTGTCTTCTTCAGGAAGTCATACAGCTGGAATCATAACAGTATGTAGCCTTTTCAGACAGGTTTCTTTAACTACCCAAATGTGCATTTAAGGGTCCTCTATGTCTTTTCACAGCCAGATAGTGCATTTCATTTTATTACTGAATAATATTGCATTGTATGGCTAACCACATTTTGCTTTGCTTATCCATTCGGTTTTGAAGGACACCTTGGTTGTTTCCAGATCCATCACTTTTGAGTAAAGTTACCTCTCTTCAAGCCCTTCTCTGAGCTTACCTGCTGTTTCATGTGGGTGATTGGCAGTTGCATTATTCTTCTTTCTTACCCTTTGTTGGGACACTGAATTATAAATTATGTATCTTTAGTTTCTCAGATGCAATATTGGCTGTCTTTTCCTTAACCTTTTTGCTTTTCTGGCCACTCGTGAATGAAATGACACCTGTTGGATTCACTGGACTTCCGCTTACTACAAAGACCAATTCCCTGCATCTTGATAGTTTACAACCTATACTTAAAACAGGAATACATCTGCTCTTAAAAATATTCATGGGAAGAAATATTAGAGCCCCTGATATATTACCTTTGCTCTTGTAGATTTAGATCCATTCCTCTGTGATCACTGAAATCGTAAAGTTAAATCTTAACACTGGTAATCTTAAATCAGAAGTGCAGAATGTGGGGGAAAATAAATGGTGGGAGGGGGATACAGAAAAACACCTGGAAAGCTTCAAGTCTCTCATACAGATTTTAACAGGAATTTAAGCTCACCATCCTTCAGAAAGAGTGGGCCTGATAATATTATTGATCATCATTTAGATAGCATATATGAAAAAATCACGTATTTAGCATAAGCCAATTCTTTAATAGATGAAATTCCTATTCAAGGAATAGACCATTTTTAAAACTATTCCTAATGACTACTACATAAATTAATGTAGTGGGATGTCTCTGTTTTCAATATCCTAAAATTAACACATTATTGTAACTTATGTTTTTGTATACATGAAACCTTTACTTTGAAATTCATGTTAGAGATGTCATTCAATAAATATTGGCCACTTACTCATCTTTAGATCTTGTGTTAAAATCTGCTGAGCAAGTAACAGTGGCTTATGTTTGGGGATTAAAAATTTCCAAATACCAGAAAATCAGAGACATATTAATTGGTTCATATCTTACTTTTTTTTTCAATAAGACATGACTCAATCACAGGCAAATATGGAAAAATAAACTACAAAATTGGGGAAAAGGATGTGGTAGGCCGACTAATACATCCCCCTAAAGATGTTGCAGAGTCCTAGTCCCTTGAATATGTGAATATGTTACTTTATTTGGCAAGAAGGCCATTGCAGAAGTGATTAAGTTCAGGATCTTGAGAAGTGGAGAGTATCCCAAATTATCCAGATGAGTCCAGGTAATCACAAGGGTCCTTATAGGAGTGAGGCAGGGAGTTAAGGTTAGACAAAGAGATATGAAGATGGAATGAGAGGTCCAAGTGATGTGGTCACATGCCAAGTAATGCACATGGCTTCTAGTAGCTGGAAAGCAAGTTTCATGGTCCGTAAAATAAGTGTCTTAGTCTATTTGGGCTACTATACCAGAATATCAAAACTGGGTCATCTATAACACAGAAATTTACTTCTCACAGTTCTAGAGGCCAAGAAGTTGATCAAGGCACCAGCATATTCAATGTTTGATGAGGGTTTGCTCTCTGATTCATAAATGGCAGCTTTTATGTCATCCTCATATGACAATGTTCAAGGCAGCTCTCTGGGGCCTCTTTTATAATGGCCCTAAGCAACTGTCAAAAAGCTCTACCTTTCAATATCATCACTTTGTGGGTTAAGACTTAACATATGAATTTGGGAGGTATGCATTTAGGCCAAAGCAGCAAGAAACAGATTTACCCCTAGCATCTCCAGAAGAACTCAGTTCTGCTGACACCTTGCTTTTAGTCCTAGAAGATGCATTTCACATTCTGAGTTCCAAAACTGTACAATAATAAATCTATGTGCTTGTAAGCCACTAAACTTATGGTATTAATAATTGGTTACAGCAGCAATAAGAAATGAATACAAAGAATAACTGTTTCCCAGCCATTTGCTCCTTGCTCTCATAGGCATTTTGTTATTGTTATTGTTGTTATTTTTATTTTTATGCTTTATCTTCAGCTCCTTGTCCTATAGCTTCTATGAAATTGTAACCAACCGATGGGTGGGTAGGTAACTGGAGAGTGAGAGGAAGGAAGCATCCAAGGCATTCTCCTCTTATTCAGGGGAGTTCCCTCTGGACTGTGTCTCCCTTAAGATGCCAGCTTCTAGTGGATAGAACTGCCCTGTTTACTGAAAAGTAGAAGTAATAATTTATATACCTCAAAGAGGTTAACATTTTTAGAGCAGATATTTTGTGACATTTATTTATTTATTTTTAGTTCCAGTATATTGGTTATCCTACAAATGTATGCTGGGAGAAAAAAAGTGATTTGTTAAAACCTGCACATTTTGTTCAGAATGTTCTCCCAAATTTATCTCAAGCTTGCAATATGCCACCCACACCAGATCTCCCATTATCCCAAACTCAGATTCTTGTACTACCTAATTTTGGATTTTTATAACTTATAATATTTCTCAGCTTGTGGTTTATTTTGAAATTTGCAACAATTGCCCAGCTTGGATCTACAGTACATGCTATTTCCTTTCCTCTTTTTAAAAAGTTTATTGTGTATATTTAAGGTGTACGACATGCTGTTTTGTATACATATAGATAGTAAAATTGTTACCATAGTCAATCTAATTAATATGTACATCACCTCACGTAGTTACCCATATTTTTGCATGTGTGACAAGAACACCTAAAATCTGAATATGATATAATGTTATGAGCTGTAGTCCTCATGTCATATATGTCTAGACTTGTTCATCCTATATATCTACCACTTTGTATCCTTTGACCTACATCTCCTTGTTTCCTCCCCACCTCCGCCTCAGGTAACCACTGTTTTATTCCATCTGTGTCTTCAACTTTTTAAGCTCTCCTTTCCTCTTTAATTCCACATTTTTTTTTGAGACAGAGTCTCGCTCCGTTGTCCAGGCTGGAGTGCAATGGCAAGATCTCAGCTCACTGCAACCTCCGCCTCCTGGGTTCAAGCAATTATCCTGCCTCAGCCTCCCAAGTAGCTGGGATTACAGGCACCTGCCACCATGCCCAACTAATTTGTGTGTGTGTCTGTGTGTGTGTGTGTGTGTGTGTGTATATTTTCAGTAGAGATGAGGTTTTTTCCATGTTGGCCAGCCTGGTCTCGAACCCTTGACCTCGGGTGATCCACCCGCCTTGGCCTCTCAAAGGGCTGGGATGACAGGTGTGAGCCACAGTGCCTAGCCTAACTCCACATTTTAACTGCCTCAATATTCTTCTCAAATTTGACCAGGAAATACTTTCCACTTTCCAGTTCACTGAACATTATCTCCATCTTTTTTCTGGAGCACTCCATCAAGGCCATAGATCTTAAAAGCTATAGCACATGCAGTTTTATTAAAAAGATACAAAGATAGTTTTCATATTGACAAGCTGTTAATGTAAGTCTAGAGCAAAACACCTATTGCTTTCATAAAATTATGACAAAATGGTGTGAATGTACCACTAAGTATTTTTTAATAGAGAGCTATTAAATAGATACAGTCATGCACCACATACCAACATTTCAGTCAATGTCAGACCACATAGACAATGGTAGTCCCATAAGATTATAATAGACCTGAAAAATTCCTATCAGCCATAGCTTCCATAACGTCATAGCTCAATACATTACTCACGTGTTTATGGTGATGCTAAGGTAAACAAAATTACTGCACTGCCAGCTGTATAAAAGCCTAGCATATACAATTATGTACATCCATAATATTTGAAAAGGATAATAAACAACTATGTTACTGGTTTATGTATTTACTATAGTACACCTTTTATCATTTTTTTTTATTTCTGGAGACAAAAATCTCGCTCTGTCCTTTAGACTGGAAGGCAGTGTCATGGTCATAGCTCACTGCAGCCTCAAACTCCTGGGCTTAAGTGGACTTACTCCTCCCACTTCAGCCCCTGAGTGTCTTGGACTACAGGCACATGGCACTATACCTGGCTAATTTTTTTGCTGGGGGGACAGGGTCTAGTTATGTTGCCCAGTCTGGCTTTAAACTCCTGGCCTCAAGCAGTCCTCCTGCCTTGGCTTCCAAAAGTGTTGGGATTACAGGCATGAGCCACCATGCCTAGCTTATTATCATTTCAGAGAGTACTCCTTCTACATAAGAAAATTACTTTAAAACATTCTCAAGTAGATCCTTCAGAAGGTATTCCAGAAAAAAAAGGCATCATTATCACAGGAGATAGCTCCATGCATTATTGCCCCTGAAGACTGTCCAGTGGGACAAAACATGGAGGTGGGAGACAGTGATTTTGATGATCTTGACCCTGTGTAGGCCTAAACTGATGTGCATGCTTTTTCGTAGCTTTCTTTAAAAATGTTTTAATTTTTTTTTTAATTAAAAATTTTTTAAATGGGCCTGTAGAATAACGATAGAAAGAAAATATTTTTGTACAGCTCTACAGTATTTGTGCCTTAAGCTAAGTGCTATTATAAAACAGTGAAAAAAGTTTAAAAAAAGTCTATAAAGTGAAAAATGTTACAATAAGCTAAGTTTATTTTTGAAGAAAGAAAATAATTGTATGAATGTAATGTAGCTTCAGTGTACAGTGTTTCTAAAGTCTAGAACAGTGTACGGCAATGTTCTAGGCCTTCATACTCACTCATCACTCATTCACTGATTCACCCAGAGCAACTTCCAGTCCTGCATACTTTATTCATGGTAAATGCCCTATACAGGTGTGCCATTTTTTATCTTTTAAACCATATTTTTACCGTACCTTTTTTGTGTTTAGATATACAAATACCATTGTGTTACAATTGCCTACAGTTTTCAGCACAGTAATATGCTGTACAGGTTTGTAGCCTAGAAGCAATAGGGTGTACCACATAGCCTACGCACGTAATGAGCTACATCATCTAGGCTTGTTTACGTACACTCTAAGATGTTCATGCAGTAACGAAATCACCTAACAAGTATGTCTCAGAACATATTCTCTTAATTAAGTCATGTGGGACTGTATTTTAATAAAAAATAACCACAACAAAAATAAGAGCACAGTAAGCATGCACAATGTATTGTTCAAGTCCTACATTTTTCAAGGCAGTTTGATTGCTCTGTTTTTGTTAAATACAAAAAAACCTCTTAGAGATGTCAATAATTTTTGAACAAATTTTTATTTTAAATTATTTTCAGAATTTTTTTAAATGAGATATTTTACCAATAATTTAAATGAAACGTTTTTGCCCGTTTTTTCTACTATAGGAAAAACGCATAAAAATATAGGTACATTAACTTACTTTTCTACTCACAAATGACTATTACTCTTCCCAGACATGAATTAAAAATCTTAATATCTTCACATTGTGAAATAATGTGTTACTCATAGACTAAATACTTGATCAACACCCTCTTAACTTCCTCTCAAAGCAAACTGGGATTTCACGGTGATAAACTCACAATTTTTTTTCTATATATGCCTATATGAACGTATTACTTGCAGGCAAAAAGAAAAACAACATTAAGCTGTATTCAATTTGGGTCCAATTTGAAAAAAAAAAAAAAAAAAACACCCAAACAAATAACATTACCCAATTTGCATAGTGCTCTTGGAAAAGCAGCAGGGTGTCCAAGTATGATTAAGATTGGCCCTTAAATCACAAAATTACATCAACTCCAGGAGTTATGGTTACTTTCATCAGAAAGGTGAAAGTTGCCTGCTCAGTCAGATTACTTTCAGCAATATGCCAGCGCTTGTTGGCCATATGTTTCAAGTTGTAAGATGTCCTGTTAGAGTTATGGATGCAGTTTTGCAGTCAAGAAAATGACAGATTTCTCTCCCTTGAAGACATTAACTTTATTCCACTTTGTTCTAACACTGTGTGCAGACAATGAGAATGATATACTAGTCCCCTGTTTTCTCAATGAATATAATTCAAGATGCGCCTACTGCTACATTCTCACACGGCTTCCTTCTGACCTTATGAATTCCAACTTATTCTCAGCCTTGTTTTCTACCAGTGTAGTCTCACTCATTCCATTCTCTTATTCATTTCTCATTTATTCAATAATAATTATTATGCATTAAACGAAAAGTATTATTTATTATTATTGCATGGTAGTCAAACCAGTTAGCTCACAAGCAAATATTAAGTATCAAATGGATAACCAAAAAATGCAATTAGTGAGCATTCCCATAAAGAACACTTTACTCTCATAATAAAACTTCAAAAGATGCAAACATTTTAACACCATCACTTGCGTCTATATATTAATTCATAGGAAAATGCTTTATTTCTATCCCAAATGCTGTAAATGTTTGTTTCATCCAAATGTACATGAGTTTTTACATTTTAGGCTTTTCTATTATTCATACTCAAGTGAAAAAAGTACCATTTCTTTCTAGGATTTCTTGATCACAGAATCATGCCAGCACCCCAATCTTTCTATTCTGCTTTAACATTTTTTTCTTGCATTCTACTGTAAAGTTTGCTTCTTTACTGCATGTTGATCAACACAAATATTTTTGTTCATTTTTACTAGACAAAGACAATAGAGATTGGAGAAAATTTTGAGGGGTGCAAATTATAATTTATTGCAATACTTTTTCAAATTCTTTAAGTCCTCAGCCCTAGACCATATCATTCTCTATCCAGGAAGAGTTTCATTGGCTAACATACCACTGACTCTTCCAAATCTCAAATGAACTCATTTTGGTTGGTTTATGCATTCAGTGTTGAGGTTTGTTTTTCTGTAAAATGAAGGGTGAAATACTTGTGTCATATTAATTGTGTTTTAAAACTGCAATATTCTAATTTCCTTCAATGCAAGTGTTTTTCCTCTCTATCGTGATATGGAATCAGCTAAATGGCAGCAAACTATACATAAAGCAGAATTGAAATGATGACATCCTACTTGCCTCCGTCTTCCAGGGTTAACTGCTGCCCCATATTTTCACATTTCACAGCTACTGTTGAAGACCTGATTTTGTCTATTTTTTATATCTTTTGTATTTTATAGAAAAACTGTCAAAATTATGACTCTGCTTATTAAGTTTCTGTGGTTATAATTTAATGATCTTTTGTAAAGACGCCTAGATTCTTAGGCATTTGAGTTCTTGGAAAGAGGAATAAGTCTGGAAGCAAGATGGGGAGAACAATTTTGTTGATTTGTTTGTTTGTTTGTTTTGTGGTACTCAGGCTGAAATCATGATATTGGCTTAATATGGTGACTTCGTTAATCCTCAAAACACAGGATCACCAATTCATGGTTTTGAGAAAAGGGAACGTGGTTGTTCTCATATAAACACCACCCATATACCTAAGAGTTATTTTTCCCTCTGGTAATAATTTAATTTTCTTCTGAGGTTAAATATCATCATTTAATTTATGTCTTAAGGTAGATTGATTAATCATGTATCTGATCCTGAAACTAGTCTGAAGTTTCCAAATTTTATTTGAATCTTCCAATCTCATTTCGAAAGATGGAGGAAGGAGGTAAGCCTTGCATCATGTGGGAAACCAAGACCCTCACGGACATTTTCAATGATGGCTAAAGCAAGCAGAGTCAATTTCACATTCCTGTTAGGGAAGCGAAGCTGCCTACAATGGTATATTTGGGGATTATGGCCAAATTAAGAGGAAGGGCCTTTGTAGTAAAGGAAAATCTGACTAGATTTAGTTACAAAACTATAATGAGGGCCAGGAGTCTAGAGGGAGGTCAGTTCCAAGGGGAAGTAGTAAGTTACATTGCAAGATTTCCATAGCCTCCTCCCTACTGTGTTAATACAGAATCCATTGCAGCTGGAACTAGAATAAAGTTTAAGCATATTTGGCCTACTCTAAGACTCATAATCACCCTACTTTGCCTGGCATTGATAGACTGGAAGAGCCATTTCCCATTCTGAAGTTTAACAATTACATACATATCTGGATTAAAAAGGACAGCAGTGACTACACAGAATGGCTTTCCAACGTAGCCAGCACATCAGGTTAAGAGCTGTCATCTGTCTTTGGCTCTGTCCTGCGAATTTTAATAAATGAATAATGAACTAAGGGGTTTGTTCATTCACTGGGTTAATACTGTAAGCTAACAATTTTGCTTGAATATGCGAAGAAAGAAGAAAAGTTACAGGCATAGGGTAGTTTTATTAATATGCATCCTTTAGAAGGAATTCTTGAATATATCTGTAAATTTACTCTGCTTTTAATTCGTTCCTGAGGTAAAGTAGAAACCAATGTCTCAACAATTTTTATTTTTCTCTAATTGATGCTGGTAGGAAATAAACCTTGTAAACTTCTACTGCAAATTAGTTGCTGACACAGTGGTGACTAAAGTTGGTCTTGATTTTTAGCAAATACAAGTTTGCTTGTATTTGCTATAAAAATGTTTATAAAAGTATAAAGCCAATAATTGTTCATGGTGATATAGTCAAACAGTACAGAAGTATATACAATGTTAATAAACATTCCATTTCTTTCCTATTGTCTTCACATGACTCCTACTCACACAACCCAAAAGTGGCCATTTTTAGCAGTTCCTGATGTGTTCTTCCAGATATTTGTTATGCATGTGCAACATTTATGGGGATATTCTTTTTATTTAAAAAATAAAATTAAAAGCAATACTTTGAACTTTCTTTCTCAATAATATTCAGAATTATAGATACCCACATGCTTCCATTAAACAGATTTATCAACTCAAAGGCTTTCATTTATTTATGGCTACATCAGAAAGCAATATAAGAAACTCACAAATTTAGTTAAAATATGGGTATTTTCCATTTTTAAGATTATCTATTTTTTTTAGGAAAATGATAAATAAGTTGAAGGGTAAATAAAAGAAGGAAACAGGAACTTCTGGCCCACAAAATCAAAGAATAAAACATAAAAACCCACCTTTTCTCCCAAAATACAAGTATATATAATAGCAAATGTGGAAATACATATCAACGTGGAATAATAAATTTTAAAAAGAGATACTATTTTTTACTGTAGTTGAAAAATTGTTAAATAGAGATCTTGGTAAAAATTAAGTGAAGAAACCTAATGACTCCGTTGGTCTGATTCTCTTAGCACACAAGTTACTCTCCAGAATTTAAGTGTCATGACAGGAGCACAAACTCAGTATCCTACAGCTGGAACATAGTCTCAGGAGTGAAATTTACACACAGAATTTCTGGCTCATGATCAAGAAAACTTTTATCCCAATAAATCAACAAAACTGTAGTGCTAGAAGGGACAATGGATTTCCCAAAAGAGATGTAGTCCATTTCTCTATATCCATAGATTCCATACCTTCCAGGGGCAGTTACCTTCCTTGCTTTTAAAAATTGTTGCAATATAATTAAAAATCATTCTTCAATATTTTTGTGGGATGTAGCCTGTGGCCTCACACTCTTATGGTTAGAGACACAATGGTTTTCCACAGGTCTAATTGCAAATTATTTCAGCTATAATTCGGTCAATCCGACCTCTGTTGTTAATGAGAAAATATTGAACACAATCTCGCACTTCATTTAGTCTCAGAAGAATATTCACATGTGTCAGTCTGGAATATTCCCTAGAGAAATATTATTTCCAGTTTACCATAATGCTTCTAAAATCTCAGCAACAGCTTTGTGAAAAAAATCAGCATTATTTGCATGAGCTGCATGCAGCTTGGTGAAATCACAGTTTTGATCATTGTTCTAGAATCTCTTACACAGCAGGAAGCAGGAGAGAGTATATAAAATGAGAGATCTCATCCCCGCTGGAGATCTGTTTACTCTGTGGTGGATAAGAGGTAAAAGTCATTTTGAAATGTTTGCTGTGGCCACAGAAGAAATCGGTTTCAAATAAAATGATACATCTGAAGGGCCTTCATCCTGATTAGTCTAGATCAGTTTGTCCTAAAACAAAAATGCTACACAAGATCCTTAAAGAAAGTAGCCAAAAGAGCCCCAGGAGAAACAGGGTACAGTATGATAAATGTGTGTTCCACTAAAGGAAATACATTGCAAAAACAGAGTTATAAGTGGGCTAGAGCCTAGAGGGGGACAAACACACACACACACACACACACACACACACACACACACACACACGGTGTGAAGTATTCATGGGTTGATTTCAGGGAATTCAAATAAATAAACTTCTATATGAAGTTGTAAATGATCCATATGAAGGGCAAGAGAAAGGGAAAGAATGATCAAAGACCAAAAAATAAGAAAGAAAAAAGAAAAAGTACATAGAATATTAACCTTGCAGAAAAAGCCTGTTTGATTCAAGAACACATGAAAACAATCTAGAAAGTAAAGGAAAAAAATGAAACGGGAAATACAAAAGGCATTGAGATAGAGGATAAAAGGTTTTACAGATAAATAGAGCAGCAACAAGCTCATGAGAGCCATTGTACTTCTTGGGAAACCAAAGGCAACTGGTTAATGGAAGAGGAGGATAGGGGAAGAATTACCCCCTTTGCTCCATTAGGAAAAGAGAAGAAAACAGCCAGAAAACAAACTCATTTTTTTCCAAAGGTAATTAGGTACTGAAAAAAAAAAAAAGAATTATAGGTAGCTCACAAATATGGTAGAAAAATCATTCTTAAGTCAACGAAAGTAGAAATCTAAAGGGACTATCAGTGATAAAAGAAGAAATAAACATTTGCATCTATTTATTAGTACAGAAAAATAAAATGTATGGGAAAAGTATATTTTATATGGGTGAGTAGTTGTTTTCTTGCTATCAGATATAATATTTTCAAGTACAGCATGAGAAAGCTGTAACCAAATAAACTAGAATTTCCCTTCTATTTAAAATAAATGAAAATAAAGAAAAGACTGATGAAAACATGTTATTGATAGAAGTAATATGAAAAAACACATAAAATTATCAACATAACTCCTATGGCGATATCATGGAACCATGCTTACCAAATATCTTTGTTAACTGCTGGCTAAACTTTATTTCTATAATACTGAATTATTTAGAAAATTTCTATAAAATATCCAAGTAGGTTTTGTTCCTTAATGTTCCAATTTAAGCGCATTACAAATGAATGTAAAGGAAGTCAATATTGTATGTCAATATGATGAGTTATATAAAATGTATGCACTTTTATTCATCACATTTCATATCTGTCATTTGCATTCAGATGACCAGAAAGCATTTATGCAGTTAATCCCAAATAGCAATTGCAAGATTCAGAATATGCAGTTTATATGCATGCTTTCTTAGTCTACATTTTCATATTCCATAATAATTTTCAGTATTGAATGACATTTTTTCCCCATTTTAGAGGAATTGTCAACATGGAATCCAGCATTATGCATGACCCTATACTTGATCCAAGGCATTGAACCCAGACATGTAAGGTTGTCTCTATAACTTTCTTTATTCATCAGAAGCAAGAAAGGGAAAGAAGTTTAAGTTTTCAAGTTTTTGCAGCTTTTTCTAATCAAAAGTAATGTATTTCCTCATTATCACACCATTTAAGTCCAAAAAGGATTTATTATATAGTATTCTGATATTTTAAAAGTATAACTTCAATGATAGCATGAAAATACTGCAGACATATACCAGAGTTAACAGAAAATTTGGGGAAATAATCTTAATATATTCTTCAGAGAGTTAGTGCAAATATCTGTAGAACATTATTCAAAACAATGGTTAATGATAAGTTCTACATGCTATGCAGAAAATGCTTTCAATTGTGGCATGATGGTAATAGAAACACAGATATCAGGACACCAACCCTTTCATCTCTTGGCCGTGACTCATTTCACTAATGCTCTGAAGTGCTGTATTCAAAGAGAGGACCTCTGTTTACCATTCAGTCTTAAATTATTTCCCATCAGTAAGTGCCATATTAAGGTAATACAATTTATACAATCTACACTGTAGCACAGTGTTGATTTTAATCTGATTCAACTGCATAATGCATGTATTACCATCAAAGCAAATATTCCAGAATGGATAGACTAACACAATGCAATGTTATGTTGATATAATTAACAATGTAAACAATTTACTCTGCAGTGTCTTGCCATGCAGATAGTAGATTGTGAAGACATAAACTGATCATCTTCTGTGATGGTCAAGCAGCATCTGACTTCTGCCAAACATAGTATTAATTACCATGCCAAAGTGTCGCATAGTGTCAATTCTTTAGTAATCTATTTGTCAATTAACTTACTATGAGGAATGGAAATTGCTGAGAAAGCTGCCTCTCTTTCAGTGAATGGTGTCATTCAGATTCCCCTGATTTCGCTTTGCTTTTTAATCGACAAGCTTAACTGTAGCTTGTAAATCAAATATCAAAGATGAATGGAGTTGTGGGGTATTTTGTTCTCATGTGTTGCTAGCCTCAGTCAATTTAAAAAGATGTTATATAAGGCTGCCTTTATTAAATTACTTGAGGAAAATAATAAAAGCAGCAGGGGGTTCTACTAAAACTAAACTTTTTTCTATAAGAAAAAATATTTTAAAATCATGTTGAAGTGGAAAACACAATCACGTATCTCATTATGTCACTGAAAACTAAACACATCAGAAATAATACTGTTAGCCAGGAAAAAAGGTCATAGAAATGATCTTCTTATTGCAATAAATTTTATGCAAAAGATACTTATTATAATAAGATATTTATATCATTATAAGTATTATAAGTATTACATTATAATAAAAGTATCATTAATAAGTTTTAGTACTTTTCACTAGTATCTATATTATATTTAGTTTCTAAAGACAAGTATTTAACTGAACATACTATTAATTTTATATCACTGCTACCTTTGGACTGATTCAACCCCAAGTAAGCAAAACAAAGACATCACCATAGTCATTTTTTGAAACCCAGGCATGTTTACAGTGTGAAACAAATACAGGATCCAAAACGTTACAGAATGTGCCCAAGCCATGGTCTCCATGTAGCATAAGTCACGTTCACTGGGTACTCTGTGAAGAGGCCACAAAGTTGTGGACAGAAGCATATATTTCAATTCTATGAAAGAAATTCTAAAGAATTTCTGTACTATTTCTGAAATTAAAATAAACTTTTTCTCAAATGGGAAAATCTTTTATTGCCTTTGACATCCAAAGGCTAAGTTTAATATTTTGCACACTATGCTTAGCATATAAAACAGCTGAGTGTGGTGACTGACGCCTATAATCCCAGCACTCTGGGAGACTGAGGCAGGAGGATAGCGTGAGGCCAGGAGTTAGGGACCAGCCTGAAGAACACAGCAAGACTCCGTCACTACAAAAAAATTAAATAATGAGCTGGGTGTGGTGGTACATGCCTGAAATCCTAGCTACTTGGGAGGCTGAGGTGGGAAGATCACTTGAACCTGGAAGGTCGTGGTTGCAGTGAGCTATGATTGTGCCACTGCATGCCAGCCTGGGCGACAGAGCAAGAAACTGCCTCAAAAACAAATGAATAAAAAAATAAATTGATGAGTAGAAAAGACAAGATCTGCTCTTAATACGGGGGAGGACAAGAATTATATGGGAAACTCTGGTCAGATGAATAATAAAGATAAAGGTAAACAAAGACAAAGACATCACCATAGTCACATCAAGGAAGTTCAGAAAATAAATATTGCATAAACAGCATACACTATTCGTTTTAAGCTAAATCCATAGAAAGTGCGTGGCGGCTCTAATGCTTTTCTCAAAGTTTTGTGGTTAAAAATATTCATTTAACATAATTCCAACTTTCAATGCCAAACACAGTGAGTGACATTGTTTCCAGATGTAGCTTTTAGCAGATCATGTCTTGAGTAATTAAGTGCAGTCGGATCTGAAAAGACTAGCAACTGAAGCAGCACGGAATACAATTTATTGCCAAACAATTCCAGACACTAGGAAAAAAGTACAATTAAAGTGCTTCAAACATCAGACTCTGTGTTTTTGAAAGCTGCAATTATTCCCTGAAGCAATAGCATCCATTTGTTTTAACACACAAACGTGCACACATACACACACACACACACAATAAATAATAAAGTTACTTAACTTGAAGAGATGAGGGAAGTTTATGAAAATATATCATCCCCTCTGAAATACCCATTGTTTTATTGTTACTTTGTTTGGTTGTGCATGTATATATGATATTATTTAGGGCAGTAATTACACATGTAATGGAAACTCTTTAGATGTACACTTTACTCCATCCCAGTTAGTCCTAAGGACAGACAGTTTGACTCCAAACCTGGACATCAGCTCTTAGCTCTCAACTCTGAAGTGCTCAAAATAGTTTATGTCCATGTATAAACTGAACCATCAGAAATAGGACCTCAAATCCATTAAAATGTCAGAAGATCAAGTTCACGGTAAGGCAATGGCTAAATTTCCAAGCCCACAGCCTGCATCATTGTCAGAGTCCCAAGATTATTTAGGTAAGTTGATTTATTAACATGGCAGCCAACAAGATTTGTGTTCTTGAAGGCTGATTTATAGACTGAATTCATTGTGTTTCACAAACTGTAAATAATATCTACTTAGAAACAAAATTTCAAACAGGCTGCTTGTAAATATCAGATAACCATACAGAAGTCCCAAATGTTTTATTCTGTTGCAGGATGGATGTTAGAGCCCTAGGCAAGATCTCCTTTAACACAATCTCAACTGAAAGGCCTAAAATGATGAATTTTTTTAGTGTTTTATAATTGTCATTTCTCACTTTGATTTTTTTAACACAACTGACCACAATAGAAAAAATAATCATATGAAAGTTTTCTTATGCTTTATTATGATCTTACTACATCTTATTTTTAAATTAAAGACTGAAATCAATAAACTTTGGGGAAATCTAGTTTATCAAAGCTCAAGGTAATCATTGCTAGTTATAAATGAAATGCTTTTGTTCCAACTAGACTGACATTTCTTTTCAATATTTATTTCCTCTTCAAAAGTTCTTGAAAAGGGTTACCTTTTCATTTTTTCCTGGTAATCTCAGATAGGAGGATATTCCATGAGTTTTATGGACCAATCATAAACTATTGTTTTAAATAATGCTTGTATTTGAACACGTTAATATTTGTCTCCTGTATATAAAATGCAGGCTTATTCTTCCTTGTCATTTGAGTAGTCATTGCCTATATATTATGACTTCAACAACAGGCAAAATATGAGAGTAGGATGACAAAAGTTATCTATTAGACTGCATTTATCGAAGCTGTTAAGAAATTATTTATTTAGCAAAGCTTTAATTTAAAGTAAAACTAACACTACTTTTGACGAAAAGTTGGTAGAAGAAATACGATTTGCCCTTTTTCTCTAGAATGTTTTTACTTGTCATCTAATAGCATCCTGGCTATTCTTGGGTCAGCCCTGCACTAATGGGCATAAAACCTGAGACCCAGGAAGCGAGAGTATCCCTTGGAAAGTTATTGGTTCAAAATAAGCAGCACATCAAAAAGCTTATCCACTGGGCTGCAAGGCTGGTTCAACAAACGCAAATCAATAAACGTAATCCAGCATATAAACAGAACCAATGACAAAAACCACATGATTATCTCAATAGATGCAGAAAAGGCCTTTGACAAAATTCAACAGCCCTTCATGCTAAAAACTCTCAATAAATTAGGTATTGATGAGACGTATCTCAAAATAATAAGAGCTATCTATGACAAACCCACAGCCAATATCATACTGAATGGGCAAAACCTGGAAGCATTCCCTTTGAAAACTGGCACAAGACAGGGATGCCCTCTCTCACCACTCCTATTCACCATAGTGCTGGAAGTTCTGGCCAGGGCAATCAGGCAGGAGAAGGAAATAAAGAGTATTCAATTAGGAAAAGAGGAAGTCAAATTGTCCCTGTTTGCAGATGACATGATTGTATATCTAGAAAACCCCATCGTCTCAGCCCAAAATCTCCTTAAGCTGACAAGCAACTTCAGCAAAGTCTCAGGATACAAAATCAATGTGCAAAAATCACAAGCATTCCTATACACCAATATTAGACAAACAGAGAGCCAAATCATGAGTGAACTCCCATTCACAATTGCTTCAAAGAGAATAAAATACCTGGGAATCCAACTTACAAGGGATGTGAAGGACCTCTTCAAGGAGAAATACAAACCGCTGCTCAATGAAATAAAAGAGGATACAAACAAATGGAAGAACATTCCATGCTCATGTATGTTTCTTTTACCTGTAAGATCCATATGAATAAGAAGATAGTCGTAACTAGTCTAAGAGTTTTAAGTAAATGTGTGAGCAATCAAGAATAAAACAAAAATTCTGAAAACTGACTCTAAAGTATACTCTAATGGGATCTAATTGTTTAGATCCCATGTATTGTGTATGTTTGAATGCCTCGTCTTGCCTCCATTCAAAGGACAAACAGATAATAAAACTTCAGTTAATGGAATTGAGGTTCACTAAGCTTTGTGAGATACTGTTGGTTTCTCTGGATATTTGCAAGGAAATTATTCTGAATCATAGACTTAAAATTTGCCAGAGGCTTAATGGCTGAGTTTCTGAATGTACAATGATCATTAGTGTACTTTTTTGAATTTGAGGTATTTCTTACTGAGTAGTGAATCACCATATATATTTATTGTCACTATTGCTTTACATTTTACTTACAAAATTTGTTCCTTCACTTCTAACCAAGGAAACTATGACATAGAAACTTTGTAAATAGGTTTGGTCATGAGGTCATATATATGGAAAGAATTATATTTAATTTTATAAGGTGTCACTATTTAAAATATTTTTCATTCTGACTACTAACAAGTGTGAACATGAGGCATTCTACATATAAAACTCCTACTATCTATGAAGCTATTGGCCGGGCACGGTGGCTCACGCTTGTAATCCCAGCACTTTGGGAGGCCGAGGCGGGCGGATCACGAGGTCAGGAGATCGAGACCACAGTGAAACCCCGTCTCTACTAAAAAAGACAAAAAATTAGCCGGGCGTGGTGGCGGGCGCCTGTAGTCCCAGCTACTCGGAGAGGCTGAGGCAGGAGAATGGCGTGAACCTGGGAGGCGGAGCTTGCAGTGAGCCGAGATTGCGCCACTGCACTCCAGCCTGGGCGACAGAGCGAGACTCTGTCTCAAAAAAAAAAAAAAAAAAAAAAACAAACTCCTATCTATGAAGCTATTTAGGACATATGAATACCACTAAGGATGTATGTTTTAAACGACAAAACTTTCTTCTTCCTAGATATTTCTTAATTTAGAAAGCCCATACCAGAATTATCTTTAGAATAAACAAGAAGCAATAAATTCGGACTAAATTACATCATTTTTCTTTACTATAGAATTATGCCACAAAACTTTGATAATAACTTTTAAATTGAATCACATATTATAATTAATTAGTTGCTTGTCATAGATAAATCCATAAAACTAAAGCTGAATTAAATTACATTTTCAGAGAATGTAGAGTAACGCTCTGTTGGCTTCTATTTTGTTGAGTGAAGCTATACAATATGCTAGTCCTTATTTTTTAAAGTACAGGAAAAGATATTCGGAATGAAAATCTTAAGGATTTCTTACCTACCTTTCCCTTAAAATGAAACTGACAAATGGTAGGCAGTACTTGGCTATTGACTGGTGTACAAAAATAGAAAAATCTCAAAACATAAATGAATAAATATACGATTTTTACTCTTTAGAAAGACATATAGAGCTATATTTCACTTAGAAAAATATTAGATGTCACCACTAATTCACTTTTATTGTATCCCAAATTATCAGAAAGTCAAATGATATATTTCAGTCAAATACGTGGCAAAGACTGTATTTCACACAACCATGTTTATATCTTGAATTTGGTGAGTGAAATTCATGATGGTTTAGCTCCTATTACACATCATCCAAAATCTTCATCACAGTTCAGATCTGATGAAATATGATAATTGAGGATGCTAAGTTAGAAGTTAGATACAATGTCTATTCCTGAGTCTGATTCTGATCAAAGTGTGGTAGCAAAGCTTCTTTGATCTGCATGCTGAGTACAAAACAATGTCAAAATAAGTTTCTAAGGCAGATTAGATGTTGCTATGAATACCAATATAAAATCCATAATGCTTTAAAACATTTTAACAGTACACTGTATATTGTTTTTCATTTCATGCTGCTTAAACACCGGACTCATTTTCTGAGTCAATCTTCTTTACTCTTTTATATGTCTTTGGCAGATACTATTTTTCTCCATGCTATTTACAAGCTGAATTCCTTGCTTGTCTTTGAGAGTCTTTAATTTTTTCTTTGTTTTTCCTCAGATTTGTTTATTAAGAAAAATTATATCGAATAGATACATTTGAGCTTATGTGATAAAATGTCTTATGTATCTCGGTTATAAATAAGTCAACATATAGAATAATATATCTATATATATTAATCTATGCCTAAAGTAATAGGGTACATAATTAGGCATTTATTCTATATAGCAATGGTCCCCCAACCTTTTTGACACCAGGGAACTGTAGATACTCAATAAGCATACTTTATTTTTATTACTGCACTCATATTAGGTTTTTTAATACTGTGATATTTACAATGTATATTTCCAAAAATAATTTTATGTGTTTTATTTCATATACTTCTCAGAATTTCTCTGAAATATAGAGGCAGATATTATTAGGTTGGTGCAAAGGTAATTGCGGCTTTTGCTTTTAAAGGTAATGGCAAAGATTACATTTACTTTTGCACCAACCTAATACATATTCTTCTTAGATTTTCTTAGTCCCTTATTCATCCTCCTTTAGTATAGAGCCAAATCATAGCCATAGACATATCCTTATCACTTAATCACACGATCAGTTAGATTGTAATGAAAACCTCAAGTAAATGAATGTAATTGAGTACACTAACTCATAGAAATGTTTTGATTAAGGTCACACTATTTTTTAAGAACTGAAAAAGCCAGAAGTTGATTCTAGAAGTATAGACACCAGCTTTCTCTCTCCCTTAGAATACATTTCTGAGAAAAGTTATTTATCTACCTGAAAAGAAAAAAAAAAGATTCAGTGCCTGGCATCTAGATAAAAATAAATATCTCATGTCAAAATTCAAGCAAAGTAAAATAATGTGTTGTCAGCCTAAAAAGTCCAAAATAGAATGCTTTTGGTGCTGTTGTATTAACTCTTGCTGAATTAAGAGTACCTTACCAAAGCAATATCTACTTGTTCAGGGATTTCTTTTCAGTTGATCAATCACCCCCAAACTGGTGGATCACACATTTGTCTTTAACTGTAAAACATCATAGGGCAGGGTTTCACTCTTTAGTAATTGAATCTCTGCAGCTATATTTATGTATCAATTATGGTCAGTCCTGCTGCTTCTCAGTACCCACCCTGTGGTTGTTAAATTGATTAGAAAGTTAAGACACTAAAGAAACACTCTTTACAGTGCTTCTTAAAGACAAAGCTGTCACTGTGACATTAGGAGGATGTACTATCCTATAACTTGTCTATTTTCTTCTCAATCTTATTGTGACTTATTCACAGAAAATAAAGTTATTTATCCTTTTCTTGGTCGAATTCCACCCTTAACTATATTGGTTGAAACATGAAATTACATTGTTCTGGGTAAAAAGGATGGTTCAATCTAATATACTTGCCTAGTGCTTGTTGATGCCATACTACGAACTATTTCATATGCATTATTCTGTAACAGTTACTAGTAGAGATTCCAATATTAGACTGCCTGGGTTCAAATTCCCCTGCTTACCCAATGTGTGACTGAACAAATTGCTATATAGATGTCTGTGTATCTGTTCCTTCAATTTTAAAATGAGAAAAATAATGGCTCTTACTTCATTTGATTATTTTAGAAATCAAATGAGTTAACATTTTGTAAAGTGCTTGGAACAGTGTCTGGACTAAAAGTATTTGTTAAATTTAAAATATATTTTTTGTGTGTCTATTACATATAAATATATACATATATACTTACATATACTTGTATATTGTATATACTATATATAATATATAATTATACCATATTATGTAATTACCTATAAAATTACAGTATAACATAACATACATATACTTTACTTCTGGAAGTATTACAGTATATATTTCAAAAAACTATCATGCAATTCATTATATACACTTTAAAAAATTTCTCTGACATATAGAGGCAAATATTTTATAGATATAAAAATATATCATTTGACTACGAATTATTAATCTCCTCACTCATCAAATTTATATTATAGCTTTACATTCCGGATATTATGTTTCCTGAAAGGTTTTCACAGACTGGTGGAATAGTTAAGACACAGTTTTTAAAAAAAAATTACAATAGTTTGATGAAGAATATGAGGAAGAAAGCACTAAAAAAAAAGTGTTCAGGGTGGCAATTCAGAAAAGAAGTGGGTGTTTTGTTTGTTTTTACAATAACAAGCACTGAAATTCACAAACTTCAAATTATCACACAATTGCGAGAATATCTATATTTAGCACAATCTAAATGGTTGTCAAAGTAATGTGAAAATTTAAGAAAAATTGGACTTCCTAGTAAAGGCTATCTTTGTAAAGCATATCTCTATATGAGAGTTGGGTCAAATATTTGGAGAAATATCTGGTGACATTCAAATTGTACTACTACAGTCCTGGTTTTCTATTCTGCTTTCTGAAAAGAAAGTAATAAATTTATAATCTACTGGGAAAAAAAAAAAGAAGGAAGAGAGCTCCGCAGCAGCAGCTTATGACATTGTTTAAAAGCAGGGTTTCTGGAGCTTGACTCCCAGGGTTCAAGACCTAGTTTTGCCACTCTCAAGCTGTGTGACTTTAAGCAAGGAACTTTATTTCTCTGTGTACGCGTTTGTCCAACTGTTGAATGATAATAATAATAATGGGGTTCTTTTTATTTCTTTGTAAAACATTTAGTTCAGTGCTAGATATAAAAGAGGCACTCAATAAATAAGTAAACCACATAGTTTAGTGACTGAGAGCATAGCTTCTGGAAAAAGACTGTCTGGATTTGAATCTGCCTTCCAGAATTACAAGATGTGAAACTTTACAAAAGTTACTCAAATACCCATAACTATAAATCAAAAGGAGATTTTTAAAAATCTACAAACATTGTGGGAAGGATAAAATAAAATTTTGTTTTTAATTTTCCTGAAAAGGATAAATAGCTCATTCACTAATAACATCAGAATAACTCCATACTTTGTAGCTTAAAACAATAATAGGAAAGCTTCTGGAAGGTTATGTGGGCCTGGAAATAGTTCTGAAACCATTTTTTGAAAACTACAATCTAGTCTCTGGTCATAGCAATTCATTTTCTCCTCATATGCAAAATAGAATCACGTGTTCTCCTAAAGACTTGCCTCATTATGCATCAGTTTCAGGATTGAGGTTTATGATCTCATTGCCTAAATTAAATCCAACTACAGAGGAAGTTTCTATCCTGTATTTCTCTAGTACTGTCTCTAGAGAATAGTTCCTATTGATCTGATGACCTATAAGCTAAATAGACAAGTTATCTTCCCCTCACAACCTCAATATATTATGGTTAGACATGCAATATAGATCATTGCATTTAAAAGGGAGAGAAATCTTAGACACCCAGAAATCAGTCTTCACAGAATTTCTAAAGTGCAGCTGGGCACATGTTAGAAGGAGTGAGTCTCCATAGCTACTGGAGATTCAGTGGCAGCTCTTGGCTTTGTCTCGTGAGATTTTGCTTAGAGCCTCTTTTAAGTCATTATTCCTTTGCCATACAACGTTGTCGGTATTTGTAGCCAAACAGTTCTCTTTTTAGCTGGTTTCCTACCCACAAAAGTTTAAAGCTACAAAGGCCTCTTTTCATTGTATCTTTTCCTCCAAGCTGGCAAGGTTTCAACCAATATCATTCTCCTCAAAAAATCTATGAATTTCTTATAAATGTTATTGTAGTTTGCCCCATTAGATAAAATCCACACTCACGAGTCTCCTTGAAATAAGTCTTCCTGTATCTTAGGTTTTCTAAAAGAGTACTTCAAGGTAATGTTCTTAATAGTCTTAGAAGCCTAATTTTTTTTTAAAAGAAAATATATACGAGATACTTGAAGGAATTTTTGTTTAATCTGGGTACCTCAAATCTCTGGACTCTTAACCAAGTGTCGTGCAGTTGCACCCTTGTCTTCATCTATACATCACGTTTTCATGGCAATGCCCCGATGCCGTCTTTGCCCAGAAGTCATTTATTAAATTTAGTATTGTTTCCATCTGAAGAGGATGGGAATTGGGAGCAAGTTCATTTTCAAACCCAACAAGTACTTGTTGCTTTGTATTTACTAGTTCTTTCTTCAGTATATCATTCTCCTCAGGCATTTTATGATAGGTAGTGAGAACCCAGGAAGCAACTTCATCCTTCTGCCCGGAAGTCTCCTTAGCTAGGTCATCAGTTTATCAGTTATAATTTCTATATTCCACATTACTACAGGCAACTCTTCTAAAACTTTCTGCCACTACAAAACAAGTTTTCCCTATCCTCCAGCTTCCAATAACCTCTTTTTCACTTCCCATTAAGCTATCAACAGCCAACTTAAGTGAATCAGACCTTCTACTTTTGGTACTTTCGGCTTCTTCTTGCCCCGCAGTCCTAGATCCACAGGACTAAATTTGAAGTTTCCTTAAATTAATACCTCATCTTACTTCTGATTAAAAGACCTGTAGATATATAGATAGATATGTATATATACATATATCTATCTATAGTTTACCTACTGCTACTCTGTTAACCATCACTTTTTTATTTCCTACATCATGGTGCTTTGGTACCTAGGGCCTTGCTGACTCTGGAGGGTCTGCCCTCCCCAGGGGCAATTCCTAGAGATAGCAAACAGTTCATGCTCAAGCATGCCTTTCAAATGCAAATCAGAACCCACATCCCCAACTAAGTCCTCTGTCAGGCTCCCCCATTCAGGGCCACTATTCCTGTGCCCTAATCACTCCAGAGCCAGGTCCTAGACAACTTGGAATAGCCCTTCTGCCCCAGAAGCAGCTGAAATTATTCAAACTAGGCAATCCTAAACCTAGTTATCCTGTCTGCCTTACCCACTTCTCCCAACAGACCCCACAATAAGGGATCTTGTCCATGTTTTCTCCACTCTCTGACTGACCCTAGTGCTTCCCATGTAGCCTCTTGTGGCCTCTCCTCTTAGGATCTGTGAGTATAAAGAACCTTGTTTTCAATGGCAGTTGCCTCTTGATCTGTTAGCCTAGCCATACCTAAATAGTAATAAAACATATATTTTAAAACAGTATATAACAAACCACACCAAAAGGAATAGCTTAAAGCAACCTATTAACATGTTTCACAAAACTGAGTTTGGTAGGGCTCAATGGAACAGATAATTTCTGCTTCATTCATTACCATCTGGGGTGGCTGGAAGGATGAGAGTTGGAATCTTTTAAAGTCTCATTCACTGAAGTCAGCTGCGGTTGATGCTGGCTGTCAGCTGGGACCTTAGGTAGGAGCTTTTGAGTGAAACACTACATATGCCCTCTCTTTGTAGACTGGACTTTCTCCATAATGTGGTAGCTGGATTTCATCATCAAACATCCCAAGAGAAAAAGTAGGTACAAGCCACATGTCATGTATGACCTAGACTCAGAATTCACAGTACATCATTTCTGCCACATTACATTCATTATAGCAATTACAATGTCCTATTCATTTTCTTGGGAAGGAAAAGTAGCCACCACATTTTGATGGGGAAGTGGTAAGATTGTGGAAGAGCAGTATGGCGTCAGCAATAGTGAGGAAGACATTTTTGAGAAATACAGTCACCCACATGAGCCATAATTGAAGGAAAAAAAACAACAACTAAGGCATATTTTAAGGCATAATTCTACAAAATAAACCAAGCAGAATGTTTGATATTCATTGTCAAAAGTATTAATATTCCTAAAAATCAGTTATCTGGAATTTTGTTAAAATTTGAGTTAAAGCAAATTATTCTTGTTCATGAGGCATTCCTCTCATAATCATCTCATATACTTATGTGTTTCAATTCCGGATGTTGTAACCCACAACTTTTTTCCTGTCCAAATATGTAGGCCAGGTGTGGTGGCTCATACCTGTACTCCCAGCACTTTGGGAGGCTAAGGCAGGAGGATTGCTTGAGTCTAGGACTTTAAAATGAGCCTAGGAAGCATAGCAAGACCTCGTCTCAACCAGAAATAATGATAATAAAAAAAAATAGCGGGACGTGGTGGCATGCATCTTTATTCTCAGCTACTTTGGTGACTGAGGCTGGAGGATCACCTGAGCCTGGGAGGTCGAGGCTGCAGTGAGCCATGATTGTGCTACCGGACTCCAGGCTGGGAAGAGAGCAAGCAAGACTCCATTTCAAAAAAAAAAAAAAGTTATCCTATTAAAAAAAGAAAAAATTCCTGATAAAGTTTTTACCTCAAATGCCATCCATTTAATTCAACATTTAAGAGTAAACATTAGGCTTCTTTTCTTATAATTTGGTACCTAGGATTACACAGCCAATAACAGATTTTTCTCAATTTGCATTTATTTTTCCAAAGGTTGAGATTTACAGAAGTGTGATTTCAATAGTGGTTTGATATTATATATTTAAAATTGAATTTAAATTAATTTTTCATTGTGAACTTAGAAATTGTATTTTCTCTTGAAATAATCAGAGATCCTCTGGGGGTGTTGCAACAGCCATCAATTAACCATTCATGGTATTGTATAATAATAAAATTTTCTTTAGTATCTATCTCTTCCTATCTTAAGTGGTTGCTGGTGGTATCATCAGAATTATCTAGATTGTGAGATTTTTATTTTTTCATATATTCAACAAGAAATATCAGAGGGAAAGCAGTGATCTGATTACACAAAAGATACTTTTTCTTTGAGTTCTATGTTTAAATTGCTTTTGATAAAGCAATTAGAAATATCTATTTAATTCAAACTTTATAAGTAGATAAATTTCTTTTTAAAATTATTATTTCTCTACTCAAGTTTAAAAAGATAGTGATGCAATACATAAATACTGAATTCTTCTTTTAATGGAATAAAAACATTTTAAAATTGTTAAATTATTATAAGAACTCCGATTTAAGACTACAAACAATTTCTTTAATAGGTTGAAATTGGTCATTGTTGACTTGTTATTGGAATTTCCTAATGGTATACAAGGAGTTAAATTGCTGTCATTTTTAGGTACACACTGAGGAAGAAAAATGCTTTTTAAAACACAGAAATTGGCTGGGCATGGTGACTCACACCTGTAATTCTAACACTTTGGGAGGCCAATGCAATGAGGATCACTTGAGCCCAGGAGTTTGAAACCAGCCTGGGCAACATGGGGAAAGCCTATAACTACAAAAATTAGCCAGGTATGGTAGTGCCTGCCTGTGGTCCCAGCTACTCTGGAGGCTATGGTGGGAGAATCAGCTGAGCCTGGGGAGGTTGAAGTGGCAGTGAGCTATGATGACACCACTGCACTCCAGCCTGGGCGACAGAGTGAGACCCTGTCTAAAAAAACAAAACAAACAAACAAACAAAAAACACCCAAACAAACAAAAACACTTATTTAATTTGTTACAGAATGATAATATAGCTGAATACTGAATACTGCACTTTCACCTGTGAAGAGTAAACTGAAGCAGAGCCAATGGTATAGTACAAGTAACATTCAAGAACTTAATGAATGTGAGCTGCATAGAAAATGATGAGTGCAAATCATGATAGCTGTACAGGATTGTTAATGTACCATGTCAATAGGAGGACATTTGTTCCTTTTATGCAGAATCAGCTTTGTTTTGAGCAATTTGGGGAAGAGCAACTGATAAATCACCATGTATTCAGTCAGGGCTTTGAGCCAAAAATTTACATTTTTCAGCTATGATCAAATGTAGCCAATGCATTTAAAAGAAAAAAATCTCATTTTGGATAACTGATGAATGGTTTACTTATCATTTCTGAGATTCTGGAATGACAATTTATCTATATTTTGAAACGCCAAGTATTGAAACATTATTCAGTATAATAATTTCAAAATATTACCTTACCATTTTCTTGAAACCCTCCCTTTTCTTGGGTTTGTTGAAAGTGCACTTCACCATTACTGGATCTGTGCTAGCAAAGACCTTCCTCATTCTTGATGTCCTTGCTATTTTACACTGACTCTCTCTTAGCTCACTTATTTTTCAGATCCTTGTTTTATGTTGTCATAAATGAGAGAGCATTTAGGTAGGTACAAACAAACAACACGTCATCAGATATTGCCTTTCAGGTAAACGACAGAGAAAATTCAAAGGTGTTAAATGTAGCAAAAGACTCACACTAAATCCAACTGGCCTAAGTGTCATGATTATGCCAAACCAAATACTCTTTTTTATTTTTTTTAGAGATGGGGTCTGACTCTGTCGCTCAGGCTGACATGTAATGGTACGATCATATCTTACTACAGCCTTAAACTCCTGGGCTCAAGCGGACCTCCTGCCTCAGCTTCCTGAGTAGTTGAGACCACAGACATGTGCCATCATGCCCTGCTAATTCTGTGATTATATATATATTTTTGGAGAGATGGTCTTGCTTTGTTGCCCAGTCTGGTCTCAAACCCCTGGTTTCAAGTGATCGTGCCACCTCTGCTTCCCAAAGTCCAAAAATTACAAGCATGAGCCACTGCACCCAGCCCCAAATACCCTTCAGATCCCTAGTTAACATCAATATAGAAGTTAAACTGCTTCATGTTATAGACTCACAGAATAACTAATTTTCGATATAAACAAGAAATTGTTTGCTAAGTTCTTTATAAAGAGTCTACAAAGAACTAAAAGCACAAATATAAAACTGAAAACGTTCAACTCAAATGTAATCATATTACTAACCTTCAGCTGTGAGAACTGGAAAGGAATCAAAATCTGAGCAAGAGACTGAAAGGCTTTGAAAACAAGTGCAATGGAAGATACTCTACTGGAATGAAACCAATTGTATTCCAACAGATAAACTAAAGAAATAACCATTGAGAACTATGTCTCTACCAGAACTAGCAACAAGCACAAACTTATTTAAGCCAACTATTCCAGATGTCCACCCACAGGCACAGAGCCGCAGAATCAGATGGTATGACCTGTGTGCCAAAGAAAAACCTTACAAAGCACCATGAACAGAAAAAAAAGGGCAGTTGATCTTAATGCCACATAACAGATGGCAATAGAATGTAGAAACAATTTTTTTTAACACATTGTGCCAAGGTTGGAGAGAAAAGGAGGCAATAAGCATTCTCATTTGTGGTAAAAAAGTATATTGTTGCCATGTCAAAACTAGGATGTTCTATAGTCCTTTTCAAAATGGTGTAAAACACTGAAAAGTTTATCTTTATTTCACATCAGAGCATACATTTTAGTTGAGTGATATTATACATATGGAGACCACTTCTCTTTGCCTATAACCAATGCATGTAGAGAGCTCGATACTGCTCACAAAACATTTCTTAAATGTAACAAGCAACAGAATGAGAGAAAAATATGTATGAATTTTACTCTAGTCAAAGGATAGATGGTGGGATTTTTGCTTCAACACTTTGCTTCTCTACTTTATAATTTTTGTCATTTTCTTAGCACCCATTGTATACAGAGTGAAGTTTTGAGATTTATCGTATACTGCAGGTGGACAATGCCTTAATACAGGTGCAAATGGTATAAGACTACATGGATCAGTTTAACACTATGACAACATCTCAGTGTCATTTGGTAATATGGATTGACAGGAACATACAGTTTATTCTTAGTAATCCATATGTGAAGTGTCTGTGGAAACATTTCACAATGCCCATTAGTATTTTTGGCTCTCTGGACACTACCTCCCTATCATTGGTTTGCATGTATTCGGGGAAGACAAATTAATGATGATATTACTCGAAGTAAAATGTAAGTAGAAAAATATGAACAGATCAACTAAATAAGCAAGTGATACATACCAAAACAAAAGAGCAAAGTTTTTTGATTTATGGGTTGCTTTATGTGCCATTGTCTTCTGATGAGTTTTCCAATTAGTATGGAATATGACATACTAATTAGAAAATAGTACATAGTACTATTTTAGATGCTTCTTATGTTTCATACACATTGCACAAATTATTTTTAAAGCTCATAACTATTTCTACTTAAAAGAGTAAACTGATGAATACAGAGGCTACATAAATCGACCAAAACAGCACAACCAATAAGCCACATTACTGAAATTTAATATTATCCATCTATCTTATTAATCTAAGGAAAACTCAGGAAAAAGTAAGGAATCCTTCAGGTACTTAAGTCTGAAATAATGAATAGGAGTTGTTGTATTAATTTTATCAGTGGCAGCATGTTGTTGGAAATCATTAAGACATCCAGTGGGGATCACTAAAAATTCTCCCCAAATATTTTACTAGGCATCAATAACAATGAAATAACAATGATATACATGGCTTTAAGTTTTGTCCTTGAAGACCTAATTAGGCTAGTTGGTAGATTCCAATAGACTGCATTTCTAAGCTAAAAGGCCACCAATACTTTTATTATCAAACATATCTCTTAGGCAAAACAAACTAATAGTGGTGTTCAAGCAATTATGCTATAGAAACACTCTTTGTGTAAAGAAATGGCTTATGAAGGACATCATGCTATAATATTTGGTTTTCAAATATGTCTTTATTTCGTATTTTACCACCTTAAGTAGGTTTGCAAATTCAAATGCCCTCAGTAACCAGACAAATAGTACAAATATGTGGAGGGACTGCCATTTTATAGTATGAAGTGGTGGTTACCTAAATAATACAGCCTAAATAATACAACTCAAGGTATTTTTAAATTATTATTATCAATACTGAGTATTAATTATAATATGATACATCTATGATACAGATTACACATTCCATAGATATTAACCTCATTTTATTGATACAATAATTGATAACTTGACCATGAATTTATCCACTCATTCATCAAATTTATATTGAAGCTTTACCTCCTCGATACCATGGTTCCTAAAACCCATCCTGAAAGCTGATTATTCTTTACATGAAACCACAACACATAATTTAAAAATCTGGATATTTTATGGAAACTTCATTAATTACCATGAGATTTAAGATGTTTTCTTCTTACTATTATACGTACCCCCATATTTGATATGATGCTATGAACATCGTAAGAGTCCTGATATGCTTAGTAATTATTTTAAACATTTAATTGATCATCTACTACAATGTCATGCTGAGGATTAATATCAAGCTTGAATCGATTCCTGCAATTTACTTAAAATAAGATGAAAATGGTACACTGTATTCTCTAAAATGAAATTTGTTAAAATAATTCAATGTCAATAACTCCCTTACGGAATCAAGCAGGGTACATCATTAGCAAATAGTAGACCATCTTTAAATGCTGAGAAAAGAGAAAATATAATAACTGTTCTCATCCCACCAGGTGCTATTTCACTAAATGCCATAACTTATAAAAAATTCTGTTCAGAATAGGCAATATAAGGTGAGGAGGATGTGATCTCCCTGTTGATAGTTCTAACCAGTAATTTAAGCCTGCTTCATTCTGTACCACCTGTAGACTCCACGTGGGCCTAGAGCATAGAAAGCAGAATCGGACCCTTAAGCCTGGATGAGTCAATGCTACCCCATGCTCTAATTCACTGTAGTTACAAACGTTATAAAGAAAACTGGTATGAAAATTCATCTTTTAAACAAAATCCAAAGCACACTTTAGAAGTATTCATGCAATTTCCATCTTGTTAATGTCTAATTTCTATGTTTTTAAATATTTTCCTGTTATTTTTATATTTTTTATTAACTAATATTTGTTTTTCTTTCCTTCTCCATTCCTTTGTTTTCCCCGTAGAGAACCATCCCCCAGTTGGATGTCAGTCAAGTGTAATCAACTTTGTTCATTTTATTATTTCTTTTTCCAATTGCTAGTATCCAAATCAGCTATTTAATAAAGGAAAATAAGGCATCTGGGAAGTTTGGTTGCCCCCTACTTTGGTGTCCCTCACCCTAATAGTTTTCAAGAAGTACCAGGTTTAAAAAAAAATGGAATGCTGTCATCTGCTCCTTCATTGTTTCTTTTGTTTTTTTTTTTTTTTTTTTTGGAGACAGTCTCACTCTTGTCGCCCAGGCTGGAGTGCCGTGGCGCGATCTCGGCTCACTGCAACCTCTGCTTCCTGTGTTCAAACGATTCTCTTGCCACACCCTTCCGAGTAGCTGGGACTACAGGCACCCGCCACCACGCCCGGCTAATTTTTTTTTTGTATTTTTAGTAGAGATGGGGTTTCACCATATTGGACAGACTGGTCTCAAACTCCTGATATTGTGATCCACCGGCCTTGGCCTCCCAAAGTGCATTGTTTTTTATAAGAATAATAGATTCTATGCTAAAACCCTGCACTTGTGATTCCTCATCTGTACCGTAATGGAACAGCTCACAACTACAGAATTTTGCTTGGGAATTTGTGGGAAACAACTGCTCCCACTTGAGCTATTCAAAGCTGATTGCAACGATCAGTCAGCTTACGGGACTTCAGAAGTTGCAGTAACGAAACTTCATTCCACAACAACTTGGAAAGTCAAAACATTATGGAGATGGCTTTGCTCCCCCGCTTTTGAGTCCCTTGTGAATTTTTGGTCAAACACCCATTCCTGTCTAAAACATTCCTCCTACAGACCAATCACCTGGATAATTGCATTTCCACTAAGAAAGATGCAAGGGAGAAAACAACCAAAAATAACACACAGTGACTCACAGTCATTTGAAAAAATGTTTCTGATTAGGTTTCATATTCAGCACACATATTTCTAAAGGCCCTGGTGAGTTAAATTACATTGAGCAAGCATGTTGTTTCTTCATTGTCTTTAGTAGTTATTTTGTGTGTGTGGTGTGTGTGTGGTGTGTGTGTGTGTGTGTGTGGTGGGGTTGTGTTTGTGTGTTACCAAGGCATTGAGTATGATAAATTCCAGCAGATAGACTGAAAAAGACAAAAAATGCAACTTTTTTACCCTTTAAGCCTCAGCTAGATAGCTAGGAGAATTTCTCTCTCCTGCCCTGAGGAGGCATAAATAACGACAGGACTGATATGGGGAAAGCAGACAAGCCACTCCCCTCATACGAGGAATTCCTTTCCAACAAGGTCTTCTTGGTGCATTTTTTTTTGTAGTCCAGGTGCAAGCTATTACCTTGTTTGTGACAACAAAACATGTGATCTCAGCCTGCCTATTTGCAAATGAGTACAGGTGGCATTACAAAATAGACTTTGGAATAGATATTAGAAAGCAGAAAAACAGCAGTGTGTCAAAGAGAGTTTTTTCAAAATTGTTTTACTACAGTTACAATCTTTTCTCATTCAAAGACCAAACTTTCTGGCTAAAACCATTATTACTATTATTATTATTGTCAACATTATTGCTACATATTATTGTTACTTATCTCATCATCACAAAAGGGCTCACCAAAGCCACCATCAATTATTTACATTAAATTTGCACATACCTAAAAAGAGTTGCAAGAAATAAAATCTGAAGCTTAGGGAGCAGTGATTAGCCCTTTTTCAAGGTTATTAATTGTGAATAATGCTTTGTTTCCATGGAAATGATTTAGTGATATTAATACAAAGAGAAATAAAAATGAGAAAAATGATTTGAAACGAAGATGAATTAGTGATTCCAATCTCTGTATGTGTCTTTTTACCTCTTATTCTTTATGTGAACCACATATAAATGTCACACACAACATAAATGTTAGTCATAACATAATATCAAATAAAACAAATAGCCTAGCACTATCCATGGCATTTAATTGTTGCACCATGGACTATTAGTTTCTGTGAATTCGTTTCTTTTTACCCTGAAAGAGCATTATTCACAAATATTCAACTTTATTTTTTCCAAAAATGTGTGTGTGTGTGTGTGTACATATATATATATTTTTTTTTTCTTTTTGAGATGGAATCTCACTCTTGTCACCCAGGCTGGAGTGCAGTGGCGCGATCTTGGCTCACTGCAACCTCCACCTTCCAGGTTCAAGCAATTCTCCTGCCTCACCCTCCCAAGTAGCTGGGATTACAGACACCAACCACCACGCCTGGCTAATTTTTGTATTTTTAGTAGAGACTGGGTTTCACCATGTTGGCCAGGCTGATCTTGAACTCCTGACCTCTGGTAATCCACCCTCTTTGGCCTCCCAAAGTGCTGGGATTACAGGCATGAGCCACCGCGCCCGGCCAAATGTTCTCTTTTTTTAAAAGAATGAGAATGGTGAGTAAAAAAAGAGATGAGAATATGCCTTTATGATTCAGAGCATTGAATGAAGAGCAGAATGTAATTATGTAACTTTAACCTTTAAATTCTCTTAAATCTCCTTAGTGTATTTTATAAAATGGTTGTCTTTTTTAAAGTACAATTTACTAATTGGAATAGTTTTGGACAATATAGAAAGTGAAACTATATTTTTCAGAATTAAATACTATATTTACTATTCTATGCTAGAACACTTTTTTCTTGAATGTCTAAATCAGCAGACACTAGTAAAGATTGTCACTTGTAATAGTTTATAAAACTGTTTAAAGAGTAAGTAACAAGATAAATCAGCCCTGGACTTTAAAACTTTGTTCGAATTGTGTTTAACTTCCAGTTAAGAGAATTTCAATTATTTGTGAAGATACTCTATTGCTCCAAGACTATAATGTAATATCTCTTTCCAAGATACCTTCTTTTTTTTTTTTTGAGACGGAGTCTCGCTCTTTCGCCCAGGCTGGAGTGCAGTGGCATGATCTCGGCTCACTGCAAGCTCTGCCTCCCGGGTTCACGCCATTCTCCTGCCTCAGCCTCTGGAGTAGCTGGGACTACAGGCGCCCGCCACCACGCCTGGCTAATTTTTTGTATTTTTAGTGGAGACGGGGTTTCACAGTGTTAACCAGGATGGTCTCGATGTCCTGACCTCGTGATCCGCCCACCTCGGCCTCCCAAAGTGCTGGGATTACAGGTGTGAGCCACCGTGCCCGGCCCAAGATACCTTATCTTAAAAAGTTTGTGCAATATTTACAAAAATTGCATTTTGCTTCAAACATAAAAGTTGATGCCACAGAACTCTTGCCAACAATATCTTAAATAAGAAATAATGCTTAGTGCCTTGTACCAAAACTCATTAAACATAAATTTCCAAATACTGTTATATCAAGTAATGGCTTTGTCTGCGTTTGACCTACTCTATAATACAGCTAAGGAAAAAAGTGATGATTGTCTTTTAGATGCTCAGGATGTTTTTAATTGGAATGAAAGGAAATCTCTCAAAACTCAAACCCATTCAAACTTTTGAATATCTGCTATATAACTCGAAAGAGGTAATGATATGCATTTACATATCTTTCTTAAATTTTTTAAATATAACTAAGAGGTATATGACTCACAACATCCATAAAAGTTAAACCCAAATCGGAAGGTAAGTTGTCTTAGCAAACTTGGTAATTAGAATGATATTTTTTTCCTTGATGCTACTTTTACTTGAATACATGGAACAGATGTGACATTATAAATTATCTATCCCAAATAGATCTGATGACTAAGACATTGCGTAAAAAGCTAAAATTAGAGACTATTTCAGATATATTTAAAATTTAGAAAAATCTCAATTCATTAAACTATAATTACATAGCTCATCTATCAATAAATGCAATAAATCTCATTTATATCTTCTATAAAGGAAAAGGTTATGCCTCCTACTTAGATTTGTTCTGTTTCTACATCACATAAATGCATGTGCACATTCACATACACACACAGAACTGCTGCCACATTTCACTATCCTCAATTTGCTTCCACCACCATCATTTTGAAAGATATTTTAAAGGAATATTACTTTAATAAAATTTCAACAGGAAAACTATAGGCCAAATATGACCATATTGTCTGTCACTAGTCAAGGATACTGCAAACAAAAGCCAACAGTAGAATTACATAAATTTTAGAAAAGTTTAGCAAAATAATAGCAAAAATTTTTTAAAGGATAAAATAATATTAACTTTAGCATGTCTCACAAGGAAGTAACTTTGTTTTATTAACTGAATAGTCATGGTAATATTATTATCATTGAAGAAATGATTCATAAGATATATTGGTTATAATAAAAAGAAATCAAATCCTTACTTATAATTTAGCTTGTTTGGAATAAGTATTTGCTATGAAAACTATATCTTTCAAATATTTAGGAAGTTAAAACACCTTTTACCTGAAAATTTTCTATCTTCTGCTGTAGACTATTGTTGTAATAATATTAATAAAATTAAAACAGTTCCAGTTAAAATCACTGGCTGGTTATGAGAATTTATTAGGTGGCCTTATTTTGACATATCACAGTTCATCTCCTCTTTTAGTATCTTTCCTTATTAATTCAAATTTCACTTCCTCAGAAATAGAAAGCTTTTTCCTATTATGCCGTATGTGAAATGGAATTAGTAGTTTTAAAGAAGACTACAGTAGAGAATTTTTAGTATCTCACTGAATAAAGTAAATAAACCACAGTAATAGTCTGACATATGTTTGCATTGTTAAAAAAAGAAACAGTTGACATAGAATGTTTAATTCTTCTTAATTAATGAATAAAAGTAGGAGAGTACATTTAAAAATAAATATTCTTTGATCTCAGAAACTAGAAATATAAAACAATGGCTGTGGATTTTTTTCCAGAACTGTTTAATAGCACATGCTGTGCTCTCAGTTTCAATGTGGGTTAGTGTACTTTGTCTCTGTGATGTAAGAAGAACCCCTTCCTGAAGTGAGAAAATGGTGACAGACTCTGGAGGAAAGCAAAGCTTTGGCTGTATTAAATTCAGTCCAAAGAAGAAAATGAACTAAAAATCTATTTGCCACATTCTACATTTATCCATCTAGCTGTGCAAAGAAAACATATTTCAATGTAGAAATCCTATCTAAATTCATATAATAATCTACATAGATACCATGTTGTAAATGAGTAGATTAGCTCTACCAGTTAGCTTCTGCTGCAAAAAAAACCCACCCAACTCAGTGATTTAAAACAACAACCTTTAGCCCACAATTCTGTGGGTTAGCTGAGCTGAGCTGAGCTCAGCTAGGCTGTTCTCTTGATCCCAATTGGACTTACTCACATGTCTGCAGGCAATAATGCAGCTGTGCTTGTATTGGCTCACTGTTGGCTGGAGAGACAAGATAAACTGGGCCATGCGTATCTCACCTTCCAGCAGGTTAGCTCAACCTTGTTCATGTGCTAGCTGGACGGGTTTCCCTGGAGGCTCTTGTATGTAAGATCTTTTGAGGCCTATGCTTGGAACTGGCACAATATTGCTTCTGCCACATTCTGTCTTCCAAAGACAGTTACAAGGCCAGCTCAGATTCAAAGAGTAGAGAAACAGACTCCATCATATGATGAGAGGAGCTGCAATGTCACATCGCATTGGTTATGGATACAAGCATAAAATATTATGTGACCATTTTTTTGTAGACTACTGTGGTGGATTACATATATTAACCATTTTATAAAGATTTGTTAAGTAAATGGATGAGTTAATAACCACATGAATAAGTGAATAATTGGATGATGAAGAGGAGAAGTAATATAACTGTCCTCAGTATAGTAATATCTTCATTAACTGGTCATGGTCCAGGTCAAAAATGTTGATAATATTTTGTGACTACTGTTTATTCATACCAATAGGCTGTTTTGGCTAAATTGAGTATTTGTTTCAGTTTTCTAATCTTTTTATTTATATGCCACTTTTTGAGTTTTCATTTCCCGAATTGTTAATATAGTTCAGTTATTACTAAAGAATATTTTTTAAACTCATTTTTGAATAAAAGTTTCAAATTTCTTTATTTTATAGTTATTTATCTCATTAAATTATTTATGTCTATTATATAGTCATTTATTACCCTCATTTTTTCAAACTGGAAAACTAAAATTTATAAGGAAATAATAAAGTATTACTTATATGTATATAATATAAATAAAACTGATATCAAGGGTAAGTTTAAATTTAAAACCTTAACTTGTAGGCAAGTTTTCACTATATTTTTAATGTCTAATTTTCCTTCTACCTCAAAGTAAGAATAATTATTTGAATAGGTCTTTTTCATCCAAATTGCATCTTCATTTCTACTGGTGTTCTCTTATAAAATGAAGAGCACTCTGATAATGAGCTTTAAAAAAACTTGGAAACCATCCAGAACTAAATGTCTGCTCACATGCAATACATCTCAAAGTAAGGGCACAGCTCTGTAAGAGCAGCAACAATGCAAAGATAATTCAATGTCTAAGTAATTATGCGAGCTTCTGAAATTTTAGGATATATATGACGACATTTACTATAGATGGTAAAAAGTTGCTCAAATGCTTATGTGAAATGCATTAGCTTAGAATGCACACAGTATATAAATTTGATCTGGGCTGGCATTCTACCTTGGTAGGTCCATATGTTAGATTAAGTTCAACCTCATAATTGTCCCTGCAGTTAGGATATCAGTACAAAGAAAGATCAATGCTAGGTTACTGTTTGAGCACAGACAAGGTGCAGGGTTTCATGGTCCCTTAGCTTGCTTCACTATGTGACACTATTAAAATTTTCACAGAGCATAGCATTATACAGAGCTCAATTTGAAAAAGGGTAATGCCCCTTTGAGAGAGTTAGCTCATTTTGTTTTTATTGGTTGTAACGTGTGTGGTGCCAAGCCTCTAGTTTTATCTTCATTGCTTTAAAGAGAAAAACTTGTCGAAGAAGACAAATAAATTAAAATGCAACTACATCTGCTAATTTCCTTTGTTCTTTGTTTATGAAAAAAATCAGTTTTGTGGGAAAATAATTTTTTTGTTTTATTTCATTGTAAGGTGCACCCCAGCTGTCTCCTGTGTCCTGGAGTTGAAAGGAAAACAAAATTTGGGATTAGAAGTTCTCTTAAAACATCTCTGAAAGATGAAATAGTCTATCTGAATGTAACTCAAATTAGGAATAAGAAGATTATTTATAATAGCTCTCAAGAGATACTATATATTATCTGTATACTACATCATCTATAATATATAGTATCATCTGTAACACACACTATATACTACTACTGTAGATTATAGTCTACTAATATCCAGAGGCCTTCTCTGGCTATACATTGGCAATACTGTATGTGAGTGTATGGATATTGCCATCTGTACATACAAATCATAGTTTATATACAGCATGTGCTTATTTCTCTGCTCCTCTTCTATGGTTAAAGACCCAAGACTTCTTTATTAAAAATGGATCTTGGGCAGATTCAGTGGCTCATGCCGGTAATCCCAGGACTTTGGGAGGCCAAGGCGGGTGGATCACCTGGGGTCAGAAGCGATACCAGCCTGACCAATATGGTGAAACTGTGTCTCTACTAAAAATACAAAAATTAGCCAGGCACAGTGGTGCGCACCTGTCATCCCAGCTACTTGGGAGGCTGAGACAGGAGAATTGCTTGAACCCGGGAGGCGGAGGTAGCAGTGAGCCGAGATCGTGCCACAGCACTTCAGCCTGGGTGACAGAGTGAGACTCCATCTCAAAAAAAAAGTGTATGTGTGGGTCTTTTCACTCTAATTTAAGTTGTAATATATTTCATTTACAAAATACACACAATTACACAATTATATGTCTTACATATTGTACTCCTTGATGATCTCATTACAGAAGTTGGTGATTTTACATAAGAAAATGGTTCTTTTAATTAAACAGGACTACCTGAAAATACCTATATGGGAAAGTTAGCCTGTGAGTAATCAATGTATACATGATCTTTATTTTTTCAAAGAACTTGGAAAAATGGTAATAGTCTTTTTACAGAAGAGATTTCTTATACTCAGAAATGTGATTTCCTAAATCATCCAGGGATACATAGAGAAAAATCAAAATTTCTTCTATCTTCATCAAACCAACTCTTCAGACTCACTGCAGCAATTTGAAAGATTGCCTTATCAATGTCATCCAAGCTATACTTTTGGACCAGGCTCAGACTGACTTCACAGCAACATTACTTCACATATTACACCAACTTTACAAATTTGTAATGACAAAAGAGAGAGGACATAGGCATGGGCAAGGACTTCATGTCTAAAACACCAAAAGCAATGGCAACAAAAGCCAAAATTGACAAATGGGATCTAATTAAACTCAAGAGCTTCTGCACAGCAAAAGAAACTATCATCAGAGTGAACAGGCAATCTACAAAATGGGAGAAAATTTTCGCAATCTACTCATCTGACAAACGGCTAATATCCAGAATCTACAATGAACTCAAACAAATTTACAAGAAAAAAACAAACAGCCCCATCAAAAAGTGGGCAAAGGACATGAACAGACACTTCTCAAAGGAAGACATTTATGCAGCCAAAAAACACATGCAAAAATGCTTATCATCACTGGCCATCAGAGAAATGCAAATCAAAACCACAGTGAGATACCATCTCACACCAGTTAGAATGGTAATTATTAAAAAGTCAGGAAACAACAGGTGCTGGAGAGGATGTGGAGAAATAGGAACACTTTTACACTGTTGGTGGGACAGTAAACTAGTTCAACCGTTGTGGAAGTCAGTGTGGCAATTCCTCAGGGATCTAGAATGAGAAATACCATTTGACCTAGCCATCCCATTACTGGGTATATACCCAAATAACTATAAATCATGCTGCTATAAAGACATATGCATACGTATGTTTATTGCGGCACTATTTACAATAGCAAAGACTTGGAACCAATCCAAATGTCCAATAACAATAGACTGCATTAAGAAAATGTGGCACATATACACCATGGAATACCATGCAGCCATGAAAAATGATGAGTTCATGTCCTTTGTAGGGACATGGATGAAGCTGGAAACCATCATTCTCAGCAAACTATCACAATGACAAAAAACCAAACACCGCATGTTCTCACTCATAGGTGGGAATTGAACAATGAGAACTCATGGACACAGGAAGGGGAACATCACACACTGGGGACTGTTGTGGGGTGGGGGGAGAGGGGAGGGATAGCATTAGGAGGTACACCTAATGCTAAATGATGAGTTAACGGGTGCAGCACACCAACATGGCACATGGATACATATGTAACAAACCTGCACATTATACACATGTACCCTAAAACTTAAAGTACAATAATAAAAAAAAAAAAAAGAATTGGAGTGTCTTCACAATCCCTTGAATTATCCTGTGTATAAACTGCTACTTTTCAGAATCAGACAAAGTAGGTTGGATGTGGCATAACTCAGGAAAATTTATGAGGGTTGATTTTCCACTTCATCTAAAGACCATAGCAGTGTAAATGTAGTTTAAGCTAGCAGAAGGTTGGGGTAGTCAGGTCATATGGTTGACTCTAATGGAGGAGAAGATCAGTGCAAAGACTCAAGACTCGTTCACAAGAACTATTGCCAGTCAGATCTCCTTAAATCTCCACTTTGTAGTTATACTGTTGAATGACACAAAGCTATAAATTTATATTCAGTAAATTTTTTTTTTTTTTGAGACGGAGTCTCACTCTGTCGCCCAGGCTGGAGTGCAGTGGCGCAATCTCGGCTCACTGCAAGCTCCACCTCCCGGGTTCACGCCATTCTCCTGCCTCAGCCTCTCCGAGTAGCTGGGACTACAGGCGCCCGCCACCACGCCTGGCTAATTTTTTGTATTTTTAGTAGAGACGGGGTTTCACCGTGGTCTCAATTTTGTCCCATACAATTTAACTTGTCAAAAGTCTTTGAACTCTGTACTTTCATCCAGAATATTAGCTGTCTTTTTAGCATTGTATAGTTTATCCTATTATAGTTATCAAACAATTTCTGTTCATTTATTTTTCATTCTTGAACTAAAACAATGTTTTCGGTCCAATGGTCAGCCTAAGGTTACTCTAATATCTTATATTTATCCTCACAAAGGCAGTCAGGCAAAACTTATCAAAACTTAAAACAGTTTTGAAAACTCATTTTGTTCTCAAACATTCACTCTCCATTAATGTCGCAAAGGAATTGCTTACTTGGTAAGGCTTCACTTCCTTTTCAACTTATTTACCTATTCTCTTCCAATTTATGACATTCTTAGACTAAGACAGCAGACAACTCCTTGCAGAAAACAAGAAAAATTTCACCTAAAAGTAGGAAACCCTATTCTCATATGTACTCTAAGAAGAACCAATAAAGAGAATAAGGCCACTGTGACAGGAGAGATTTTACTTGTGTTTTCTGCAAACTCCCTGCATAATTCTCATTGGCATAGTCATTTATCTTAAGTCACTTGGAACTTCGATTGTTTCTATGGCCCCCTTCTGGGATTATTTTTAAATGCTTATGAGAAACTAAAAAAAGTAATGAAAAAACAATTAAACTAATCGGTCTCTTTATTTAGTTAGCATTCTGTTTCCAAACTCTTCCTACAATACTTTCAGAAAACACATTCATCTTGTTCTCAGAGATAATTCTTGGTAATCAACAATTAGAGAAAGAGAAAAAATCAGATACACTACAGGAAAATATAGACTCATGCAGGAGGATCGGGCTCTTACTTGAAGTGAGACTGGTACACAGTAATTTCTCACCTGATATAGAGGTCTGAAAGATAAGTGAAAATAAAAGTTTTAAATTAATGTATACCAAGAATAAAAATCTACTCTTTGGTAGAAACTCAGCTTGTGTAAACTCTTTAATAATATGCTTAAGAATTCAACAACGCCTCTGTATGTAATTCACAGTTACAAATGTCTACAGCTCTGATTCTGACCTTTCAAAACCCCATTAAGCTATGTAAATACAGTACAAAGAAATGTCTACTGTGAATAAACAGTATTCTAATGTCAACTAAACAAGGACACGTTGCCTCACTCTTGTCTCCAGTGCTTACAAGGGCAATGCTGATGTCGTAACACATCCTTACTATTGATTTATATGACAGATCTACCATGAGACTCATGTCACGGCCTTCCTGTTCAATGTGTGGTTGGAGAGTAAAACCTACTTATATTATTCTCATATTTGACAAATATCACAAACATGGTTAGTGGTCCAATGAACATAATAATAATGAAAATTTTTGAAAAGGGAAAGAAAAGTAAAGGTCCAGTACCTCACATTAAAAATCATAAAATTCTGGTAGGACAGCCCTTGATTAGCTTGTTATGGATGTATTAATATTTTTAATTATACAATTAATATTCACTATGGAAAATATAAATCACCACAATCCCGCCAACCACTGGACATTTTTCTTAACATTTCAACACTTGCGTTGCAAAGTATCATCTGTGTATGTAGTGTGTGTATGCATATATGCTCACAATCATATAAACACATATAAAAATGAAATCAAATACCAAATATAGTTAAAATACATTTTTCAATTAACAATATATTTGGATCATATTTTTATGTCAAGTAATATACTTCTAAAATACCATTTTGATGAATAATTAATATTCTATTTTGTCCTTAACCCAAAGGACAAAATTGTTTGCCCTTGCTTCAAGACTGCCCGTGTTAAATGATGAATTCAGAATAAACAACAGTAGAATTTCTTAAAGACTTGACAAGAAAAGCAATGAAGATATCACTTACTCAACTGTATTAGTTTTCTATCTTTGTGTATCTTAGTTCATTTCAGCCAGTATAACAAAAATATCATAGACTGAGTGGCTTCAACAACAAACATTTATTTGTCACAGTTCTGAAGTCTGGGAAGTTTAAGATCAAGTTGCTGGCACATTTGATGTCTAGTGAGGATTTACTTCCTGGTTCATATATAGATATCTTCTCACTGTGTCCTCGTATTGAGGAAGAGGTGGGCAAGATGTCTGGGGTCTCTTCCAAAATGGTAATCTCACTCATGAAGACTCCACCTTCAAGACTTAATTACCTCACAGAGGCCCCACCTCCTAATACCATCGCATTGGGAGTTAAGATCTCAACATACGGATTTGAGGACACGAACACTCAGACCGCAGCATGCCTGGCTTCCCAAAAGTTATGTCCTTCACACACGAAAAATGCATTCATTTCATTCCAACAACCCCCAAAGTCTTAGCTTATTCCAGCAATGAAATCTAAAGCCTAAAGTTCAAAGTCTTATTTAAATATCAGCTAAATCAGATATTGGTGAGATTTAAAGTATAATTTATCCTGAGGCAAAATTCTTCTTCATCTGTAAGCCTGTGAAATCAAATAATTTATGTGCTTCCAAAATACAATGCTAGGATGGGCTTAGGATAGACAATTCCATTCCAAAAGGGACAATAGGAAAGAAGAAGTGGCAGGTCCCAAGTAAATAAAATACAATAAGACAAATTCCTTTATACCTCAAGACTCAAGAATAATCCCCTTTGTCTTGATGCTCTGCCATCTAGACCCACTGGGGTGATAACATCGTGACTCAGCATCGTGCTACGCACGCTGAGGCTCTCTGTGATGACCCCACTCCCACAATGACTTTGTGGGGCCATACAGCTCTTCCAGACTGGAGTTACAGCTCCATGCTTGTGACTGTCCCAGGCTGGGGTTATGGCTTCATGGCTCTGGATGACCTCCTCTTCTTAAACCTAAGTGTAAACAGCCTGGTATCCCAGGCCCATGCACTCTGGACTTGTGATATGAGTGGCGGCCCTGATGATCTTTAAATAGTCTTTGGGGTCGTTTCTCCATTATCTTGAAGAATAGTGCTTGGCTTCTTTTGGATGGTTGATCTATACTAATCTACTTATAAAACAGTCACTTGTCCACACACTGTTCTCATTTTTGCAAAATGCATAGGCTAAGAATTTTCCAAATATTTAAGTTCTGCCTTTTTGCTTAGTAATTTCATCTTTAAATCACTTCTCTCATCTTGCATTTTACTATAGGTGGTCAAGAGGAACCAAGTCACACTTCAACACCTTGCTTAGAAATTTCCTCAGCTAAATATCCAATTGTATTGCTTCCAAGTTCTAGCTTCCATAAAACACTAGACTACAAACACAATTTAGCCAAGTTTTTTGTCAGTTTATGACAAGAATTGCCCTTCTTCTGTTGTTCAATGACATGTTCTTCATTTCTATCTAACCTCTCATCAGAATGGCCTTTACCATCAATATTTCTACTAAAATTCTGTTCATTAGTTAGATATTCTCTATGAAGATTAAGGCTTTCTCTCCCACACTCCTCTTTTCTTTCCGACCCCTTATCAGAATCACCTTTAGTGTCCATATTTTTAACAAGCACATTGAAACCCTTCTAGCCTCTACAAAGTACCCAGTTCTATGGCCACTTCCACATTTTTAGGTATTTGATATGGTAGCACCCCACTTCTGATACCAATTTTTATCTAATCTGTTCAGGCTAGCATAACAAAAATATCATAGACTGGATGGCTTAAACAAAAACCATTTCATTGATCTTGGACTTTCAGTCTCCAGAACTGAGAGAAATAAATGTTTGTTGTTTAAGCCACCCAGTCCATAGCCACTAACAGAAATAAGTGTGTGGTGAGGGCCCACTTGCTGGCTTATAGATAGCCATTTTCTGTGTTCTCACATGGTGGAAGGGTTGAGAGAGATCTCTGAGGTACTAATATAAGGGCACTAATCCACGTAAAAGGATTCCACCCTTGTGACCTAATTAACTCCCAAACGCCCCTCCTTTTATTTTTTTCTTTTTTTGGAGACAGTGTCTCACTCCATCACCCAGTTTGGAGTGCAGCAGCACAGTCACAGCTCACAGCGCCCTTGACCTCCTTGGCCTGAGTGATCATCCCACCTCAGCCTCTTGAGTAGCTCGGACCACAGGCATGTGCCACCATGCCTGGATTAGTTTTAAGTATTTTGTAGACTCAGGGTCTCACCACGTTGCCCAGGTTGGTCTTGAAATCCTGGCCTCAGTGATCCTCCCACCTTGACCTCCCAAAGTGCTGAGATTACAGATGTGAGCCACCACAACCAGCCACCATCTTTTAATATCATCACACTGGGGTTAGTATCTTAACAATAAGAATTTGGGAAGTAAACAAACAGTCACAGCACTGTGTAACAAATTACTATCAATGTAACAATTACAAAGAACATTAATTTACTATCTCATAGTTTCTGTGACTCAGAACTGTGAGTTAGCTGGGTCCTCTGCTCAGGCTCTCTAAAGGCTGAAATCAAAGTGTTGGCCAAGCTGCATTCTCATCTGGAATCTTGACTCAAAAATAATTTGTTTTTTGTCCTTGCTATAGTTTGCTGAGAATGATGGTTTCCAGCTTCATCCACGTCCCTACAAAGGACATGAACTCATCATTTTTTATGGCTGCATAGTATTCCATGATGTATATGTGCCACATTTTCTTAATCCAGTCTATCATTATTGGACATTTGGGTTGGTTCCAAGTCTTTGCTATTGTGAATAGTGCTGCAATAAACATACGTGTGCATGTGTCTTTATAGCAGCATGTTCTCACTCATAGGTGGGAATTGAACAATGAGAACACGTGGACATAGGAAGGGGAACATCACACTCCAGGGACTATTGTGGGGTGGGAGGAGGGGGGAGGGATAGCATTAGGAGATATACCTAATGTTAAATGACGAGTTAATGGGTGCAGCACACCAACATGGCACATGTATACATATGTAACTAACCTGCACGTTGTGCACATGTACCCTAACACTGAAAGTATAATAATAACAAAAAATAATTTGTTTTCAATCTCACTAGAGTTTTGGTAGAATTTATCTCTTTGCAGCCACAGGGCCCAGGCTCCTGCTTTTTTGTTGTGTGTCAGCTGTGAGTCACTCTGAGGTTCTACAGGCTGCACATTGCTCCTTGACACATGGCCCTTATAGGCAATTCCAAACATATCAACTCATGTCTTTATCCTCAAAGCTAGGAGAAGTGTATCTCTCTAAATTTTTTGTCAGCTACCTACCAAAGAAAATGTTCTACTTTTACAGAAATTACCTAATTAGGTCAGGCTCAATCTAAAAACTCTTTTTGCTCTACAGTATGAAATAATCAGGAGTGTAGTACATCATGGTATTCACAAGTTTCATACACATTCATGAGGAAGAGATTATACAAGGGAAAGGGTTTTTGGGGGTAACCTTAGAATTCTGCCTCCTACATCTGCATACATGGGAAAAGTTAATTCATTCAAATATATTTAACATTTTATCTAAAACAAAAAATACATATTTATTCATCACAAATTGGATATAGAATTATATTGTTTTTCTTAATAAATAATGCACACATCTAGTTTAGAACACTGTAAAATAAAGAAAAGCATTTTGGCCGGCAATTAATAGTATAATTTGTATTTTCCTTTTCACCCAAGATAGATTTGTTATGTTTTATTTGTCTTTCACCAAAACTAACTTCTAGACCTATATAATATAAAATATGACCTTCACAATCTTAAGTTTTTTATAGTTTACTGAGACTTATTTTTGTGGCCTGGGTAAAAACAAGTTTCATAAATATTATATAAATGTTTGGAGGAAAAATGGAATTTAGGTTTTACAATAAAAATTTGAGTTAATCTAGTGCAATAAAATTTTGTCAGTGTTTTGTTATCATAACTTAAGTTTGTTGCATTCTTACAGTGCATAATATAGCACTATAACTACTGTGGACAATTAAATGTCTCTTCTACTGGGACAAGTCTCCATTTTATTTGCATGTTCCCTGTTCTTGGTTCCCTACTTTCTATTTAACTCAATCCCCTGTACTCGGCAACAACAACTGTGTAATTTTAGATGTGCAATCTCTGTCTCTTTGTGGTTGGATCATTTGTAAAAATTCTCTTTCTTCTATAAGGTTTCTCCCATGAGTACACTCTCCTCTTGGGAAACCACCTTTAATGTGACCCAACTGCAAATATTTGAGCTTAGTCAATATCAAATGACTAATTGATTGCCTTTTGCCAAAGACCTATCTCCCTAGCCATATACTATGTGCAAAAATTCTCAAAAGGAAAAAAAATATTATTTTTTATAGCTTTCTCAGTTACCTGTCTAGCTGTTATTAATGCTAACAGCTTTAACAGTTCAGGAATTTTGAAGATGACCATGAAGTCTGAAGGAATTTAACAATCTCACATAGAATGCAATGAAAACAAGTGACTGTGTCTCTAGTACACACTGGAGAATGCTTAGTAACTTCCAATCCTCTCAAGTCCAGTTTATTATATCTCTCTTGATAACATGGGACTTTGAAATGCTATGGCTTTATATCATCTGCATACTAGGATTATTACCTAATAAATTATGAATGAAATGCAAAGCATAAACTGGTATTAGTATTCATATTGTAAAAATGAAGCCTCAAAAGCAATAATTAGGGAGTCTAAAGCATAAACTCCTTAAAAATAAAAATGAAGTTAAAGATCATTTTTACCTGCAATTTTAAGGTTAAATATCTTTATGCTTAGTACTCTGAAGAACACCTTGATGCAAGCATCCATGCATAAGTGATTTATAAGGAAGTGTTACTGAGGAAACCAAAAAACTGATGGCAGCAACAAGAGAAGGAAGAGGAAAAGATCAAGTGGAAAAGCCCTTTGAGGCTAAGAGCCAGAGCAGTAACTGCAACCTGACACTTTCAACCTGACCCTGCAGAGATACTCTGGAGTACACATTATGCCCAGGAGTTGTACTAAGCTAAGTAAAGGAATGATGCTGCTATTTGTAAACTCCAGCACTCAATAATCATTAGTTCAGGGGTGTCATCTAGGTGAGCAAAGAGGCCTCCAGAATCTAAGGCAATCTTCCAAGAAAGCCTCAAACTATTGAAAGCAAAAGCAAACCAAATGGTACCCTCCATGCACACAAACAGGGGTAAAAGGAATGCTGGGAGATCTGAATGAAAAATCAAAATTACACACTATAATTATTATTTTAAACCAAGATATAAATTTGCAAATTATAACATTTTATATGTACAAAACTATGCAGATAGAATATAAAAAAGTGCTAATGAATAAATAACTTTCCACTAGCTATCTGCCATGGTGGTAAAATACACATATATAGATATTTTTATTCTCTCTATATATATTTTGACAAAGTAACAAAGCTTATATATCTATCAGCAAATCCAAAATGAAAGATACAATCAAAGTGTGAGTAAGCTGCCTCAGAAACATGAGCCAGTAATGCTGTCATGGAAAAAACTATTACATCATGGAATTGTTTATTGTGGTCTAGGGTTGAGGCATTTCAATAATTTTCAACTTGCAACTGAGGATGCCAACTGAAGCATATAGCATCACAGCAGCAGAAAAATTAGACTCAATATCAGGCAGAACATAGTATGTTTCATTTGCTTGCTTATGTTTAAGTTTTAAAATTTGCATGAAACATGTTATTGGTACCAACAGAAGACTTACATCATGCCACCCCTAACAGCTCCCTGGTATTTTGTGTTATACTCTCATCCTTACACAGACCAAATAAATACAGGTAAACTGGTTTATTTTGTTATCCAAAGCAAATTTGAAAAGGATGTGAGTTTAGAAAGACATATTCTGAAATCAGAAGGAATAGGTTGTGTGTAGGAATGACCAATTTATCTTAGCTGAAGGAGAAGTTCTATCAAATTTAGTAACTAAAAAAAAATAGTTTGGGATTTTTTGTCCTTATTTTCTCTTTCCCTTTGCTTACCCAGACTCTCTATCCAGTCAGCCAGAAAATTCAGTATACTTTGCTTCAGGGAATACCTATAATTTCACAGAGCAGAGAATAAGTACTTTTTTCCCCCTCTTTTAAGTTTCCATTGTGTAGGGTTTAAGGAACCAGAAAGAATACTTGCCTGAAAAAAGAAAAATGATCATTGAGAAAAATATCATGAATAAAATGTTAAACAAATGTGTAGAGGTCAGACACTCAATTGTTTTTAAATAAAAAATTGGATTAGAAAAGTGCAGTACATATTTAAGAAGAAGCCCAGGAACCTATTATTGTCATTTTCAATTGTTGGTTTGAATTCCTAAAGTTCTAATCACAGTGAATTTTAAATGAAAATGACACGAGTTTTCTATTTGCTAAAATGACTACCTGGTTCAGTCATATGTTTATACACGCACACACGCACACACACACACTTTGTACCCAACAGTTAGAGAATACATACTATTCTCAAGCCCACATGAATTATGATCACAAGTTGACCATAAATATGTTCTTGACAAGTTTCAAAGACTTGTCGTAATATCAAATTCTATAATCATTATGAAATACAATGTGATGGTTAATTTTATGTGACAATTTGACTGGACCATGAGGTGCCCAGACATTTGGTCAAACATAATTCTAGGTGTGCCTATGTGGGTGTTTCTGAATGAGATGAACATTTGAATCAGTAGACTAAGTAAAGAAGATCACTCTCCCTAATGTGGGTAGACCTCATTAAATCAATAAAAAGCCTGACCCTCTCAAAAGTAAGGAAAGATACCTCATGCCTGTGGCATCAGATTCTTCAAGCTGCAGAATCAGCTTTTTCCTCCCTTCCAATGCGACCTGAAACATCAGCTCTTCTTGGATTTGGAGCCTGCTGGCCTTTGGACTGGAACTCATCAATAGGCTCTTCTGGGTCCTCTACTCGCTGACTCATCTTGCAGATTCTGGGACTTGCTTCCATAATTGCATTATACACACATAAACACACACACACACATACACACACACACACATTTATCATGTTGGTTCTCCTTATATGAGGAACCCTGACTTATATAGATATTAATAAAATATATAATTTTTAAAAAATTTTCATACATTTGCAAAATAACAAACACATGTTTAAATAATTCTTGAGTCAGAGAAGAAATCATAGTGATAACTACAATACCTGGAACTAAATGATGCAGACGATATTACATATCAAAACTTGTGAAATAACTGTGAGGAATTCCCCTCTTCCCCTCACCACCAAAATTCATAATGATGCATAAGTATCAATTTGGTTTTCATTGTAATGATGACATTTGAGCCACTAAAAATATCTCCTCAATAACTGAATGCCTGTTTTCAATTTCTACTGCTTTCTTTGGAAAGGACTTTATTTTTGAACTATGCGCTCATGCTACCTTTTACCTTCGTGCTGCAGCACCTATTCCCCCAGACTGTAAATTATCTGCTTTATATATTCATCACTCACTGTGGAATATAAAGTTGATGGACTTGACAATTAGTGTTATGAGTTATTCAACTTCTTTATCAGAGTACATAGTAGGAACTAAAAAAATTTTTTAACTATTTTGAATATCTAAATATAAAACTTTTCTTAAAATTTCTGCTATAAGATATATCATGAAATCAGTGCCAACTTAATTTCTTAAATGGTTATATTTCAAAATAAAAAGATGAAAAATTAAGTATCCACATTAAGAAGTTAGCAACAGAACAACAGAATAAATTCAAAGAAAATATAAAATAGGAAAAATATAGAAAAGATGAGAGTAAATTCTATTAAACTTTCAAGGATAACATCCCATTCTTATAAAAAGTATTCTAGAAAATAAAATGCAACCATTCTTTTAGCTCACTTTATGAAAGCAAAATTAGACAAGGATAGTGACTAAAGAAAAACAACAGTCCATTCTGATTCATAAACATAGCTAGAAAAAGACTTTCTTAAACTAAGAAAGGTTTGCCACCAAAACATTACAACAAATACTTTTTTTATTTTTTATGTTTTGGTGAGATAAGGCCTTGCTCTGTCACCCAGGCTGGAGTGCAGTTATGCAATTACAGTTCACTGCAGACACCAACTCCTGAGCCCATGTGATCCCCCCATATCAACCTCCTGAGTAGCTGGGACTACAGGCTTGAGCAATCATACCCCATGCCCATTCTTTTATTTTTCTTCTTTGTTTGTTTGTCTTTGGTAGGGATTGGGTCTCTGTTTTCCAGACTGGTCTGGAACTCCTGGCCTCAAGAAACCCTCCCACCTTGGCCTCCCAAAGTGCTGGGATTACACATGTGAGCCACTGCCACTGGCCTAAATATTGCCCTTCTTCTTCTTTAAAAAATAATTTCAACTTTTATTTTAGATTCATGCAGTACATGTGCAGGTTTGTTACTTGGGTTTATTGTGTGATGCTAAGGTTTCAGGTATCAATTATCCTGTCACCTGTGTACTGAGCATAGTACCCAAAAGTTAGTTCTTCACCCCTTGCATCACTCCCTCCCTCTCCTCTCTAGTAGTCACCAGTGTCTATTGTTGCCATCTTTATGTTCATGAATAGCCAATACTTAGTTCCCACTTATAAGTGAGAATACATGGCATTTGGTTTTCTGTTCCTGCATTAATTCATTAGGATAATGACCTCCAGCTGCATCCATGTTGCTGCAAAGGACATGATTTTCATCTTTTTTATGCTACATAGTCTTTACTGGCACATAAGCACCACATTTTCTTTATCCAGTCCACCAGTGATGGACAGCTAGGCTAATTCCATGTCTTTGCTGTTGTGAATAGTGCTGTAATGAACATACAAGTTCATGTGCCATTTGGCAAAATGATTTATTTTCTTTTGTAGTAATGGGATTCCTGGGTCAAATAGTTTTGTTTTTAAGTTATTTCAGAAATCTCCAAACTGCTTTCCACAGTAACTGAACTAATTTACATTTCCACCAACAGTGTATATGCATTCTTTTTTCTCTCCAGCCTCACCAGCATCTGTTGTTTTTTGACTTTTTAATGATAGCCATTCTGACTGATACGAGACGATGCCTCATCATGGTTTTGGATTCGCATCTCTCTGATGATTTGTGATGTTGGGTATTTTTCCATGTTTGTTGGCTGCTTTATTTCTTCTTTTGAGAAGTGTCTGTTCATGTCCTTTGCCCACTTTTTAATGAAGTTATTTGATTTTTGATTGTTGAACTCTTTAAATTCCTTATAGACTCTGGATATTAGACCTTTGTCAGATGCTGTATTACTCTGTTCTCACTCTGTTAATAAAGACATACCTGAAACTGGGTAATTATAAAGGAAAGAGGTTTAATTGACTCACAGTTCCACATGGCTGGGGAATCATGGCAGAAGACGAGGAGTAAGTCACACCTAACATGGCAGCAGGGAAGAGAGAAGTTGTGCAGGGGAACTCCTCTTTATAAAACCATCAGATCTTGTGAGACTTACTCACTATCACAAGAACAGCATGGGAAAGACCCACCCCAAGATTCAGTTACCTCCCACTGGGTACCTCCCAGGACACGTGGGAATTGTGTGAGCTACAATTCAAGATGAGATTTGGGTGGGGACGCAGCCAAACCATATCAGATGCATAGTTCGCGAATATCTTCTCCCATTCTATAGGTTGTCTGGGTAATCTGTTGACAGGTTTTTTGTTTGTTTGTTATTTGGCTGTGCAGGAGCTCTGTAGTTTAATTAGTTCCCATTTGTCAATTTTTGTTTCCATTGCAATTGTTTTTGAGGACTTCGTCACACCAAATTTTATTCTAAGTGAAGAAACATTCCAACGGTTTAATTCGAGATCAGGAACAAAACAAGATGTTCATCTATTCTATTTTATTCTTTCATTTACTGAAAACATATTGATTAAGCCTATACCAGGAACCCTCTTAGGCATCTATGATACATAAGTGAGTAAATGGACAAAGATCCCTGCTTTCAAAGCACTTACATTTATTAGGGGATAATAGAAAACAATCAATAAATACAGTGAATAATTACATAGAATGCTAGAATCTAAAAAGTGATATGGTAAAAAAAAATTAAGTTGAACAGATTAGATTAGATCAGGAGTGCAAGAGGGTGGAGGGGTGTGGAGGGGTGCAGGTGGTAGCATTAAATAAGTAGTCATCTTCAGCCTTACAGAGAAAAGCTTGTTTAGCAAACACATGAAAGGCATGAAGGAGTTGACACAGCAGGTATACGAAGAAAAATAATTCCTCTCAGTGAAATTTTGTTAAGGCATTAACGTGCCTTTTTGTTTGAAAAATAGCAAAGAAGTGTGGCCAATGCAGTATTCTCGATTGTGTTTCCCTGGAAATAATCTCATTATCAAGGAATTGAATGAATGTAGTTTGCTTAACAGGTGATCCTGAGAAGCAGGCAGGGCAAGAAGGCAGAGAAAGAAGAATGGCTTATAAAAGGTGAGTGGATGAGAGTTTACCAGAATGGGCAAATGTTGCCCCATCTTGCAGAGGACTTGCTGAGGACTAGCTGGGGATGCATTCACACAGCATCTCAGAATTTTCTACCACGACAGAAGAAAGCAGTATTTATCCACAGATTCTCACGTCTTACGGGTTAACAGTTGTCCTTGGAGCATTATATCCCAAACACTTCTGGGCTGTCCTGCAGTGGGCTCAGCAAATTTCCATGCTGCCAGAGTCAGCCCTTGGGCAGAGAAGCAAGAGTCCAGATACACAGCTTTTGAAGTGCGATGGTGCTAGTGGGCATAGAAAATACCCATCACCATAGCTGTAAGTGAATTCAGAGGTAGGTCAATGTGATATGAGATGGGGCATCAACAGTGTCTGCTGCAAGCAGTGAGAACAAGAGGAATGGAGAAAAACAGGAGGAGGCTTCAGGAAAGGGAAGCCTTATAAAAGCATTGTACATCTGGTAATGACTTTCAGTTAAATGTGGAACCATTAGAGGGTTCTGGAATCTTACGGCTGTGGTATAGAGGATAGACTGTGGTTGACGGAGTAGAAGCAAAAGTAGGGACAGGAAGGACTGTAGAAAGCTGTTAAAGTAATGCTGGCAAGAGATAAAGATGACTTAGATCAGGGCTGTGCTGGGCAAGTGGTGATAAGTGGATCAGATTCTGCATATATTGCTTAAGGTGAAGACTTTTCCATTTCAAACTGTACTAGAAGTACTTAACATTCATTAAGAGGAGAAAAATAAACAAATACCTAAGGATTAGAAAGAATAGAACGCTATTTTCCGATACGGATGACTTGATTGTCTACCTGGAAAATTCCAAATACACTGCAGCCTAATTATGAGAAATAACCAGAGCGTTTGGCAAGGTGGGTTGCTCTGAAATTAATATTTAAAAAATCAATTGCATTTTATACATCCACAACACATAGAATATATAATTCTTTGAAAATGCAGTATGTACACTAGGAATATATCCAGTAGATGTGTAAGACCTGTACCAAAAAATGCATAGCATGTTTTGACATACATTAAAAACATAGACAAATATTTTGCATTCGTGGACAAGAACACTTAATTAGCGAAAAATGTAAATTCATGCTGAATGAATCCAAAAAGTCAATTCAATTGAATTTTAACAAGAATTTGAAATGCAGATCCTAAAATTTTTGTGGAAGTAAAAAACAAATGCAAAATAGAAGCATAAAGTGAGGATATTTTTCTTTACAGATATCAAAACCCATTATAAAGCTATGTTGTTTGGACATGCGGCATTTGTGACAGGACATAAAAAGTAAGCAATGTAACAGGTAAGAGAGCCCAGAAACTGACCCAGATATAAACAGGACTGAGACGTATGGTGGATACAGTATAGTAGATCAGGAGGGAGCAGGGAGAAAGGAGATACTAATAAATGTTGTTGATAGAAATTTTGAATCCATTTTGGACCAAAAAATTAAGAATTTCTATCTCATACATTTATAGAAACCATTTCAAATGGATTAAAGAATTAAGTGTTGCGGGGGAAAACACAGGATCTTTATGAATAAAACTATAGAACAATATTTTCTCTGATTTGGAATGAGAGAATAATTTCTTAAATGTACCCACCCCCAAAAAAGCAATAAACTTGATTATTTCAATTCAGTTCCTCAAAAATATGTCAAAGATGGTGAAAAAACTAAGCCACAGAGTGTGAAAAGATACTTGTAACACATGTAACTGACAAAGACTCAGTATCCAGAATATATGAAGAATGCTTATATATCATAAGAAAATGACAAATGGATTACATTTTGCATCTATTTGCTTGGCAAAATGTAAGAAGTCCACAGTAAGAAAGGACATGGATCAACAGAAACTCTTATGCATTGCTCATAAAATGCAATGTGGCATTATCTGGAAAAATCACACATTCACATACCTTACTACCCAGAAATTTGATTTCAAAGTACATTTCAAGAAACTCATTCACATGTATACTAAGAGACTTGTACAAGAAAGATCATGGAAGTATGCAAAGTATTAAGTGTGATATAAAATATACATCAATTAGAGAATAAATTTTAAATTCCAGTATGTTCACATCCATATGATAGAGCAGTGAAAGTAAATAAGCTACAGCTACATTCAACAGCATGGATGAATCATTAAAGCATAATTTTAAATTCCAAAAGAAGTCTCAGAAAACTAAACCTACATACAAATATGATACATTTCTATAAAGTTTAAACAGACAGAACAAAATAATAAATTGTTCTAGCATACATACATATGTGATAAAATCATAAATGACAAAAATGAAATAATAAATCTAAAATTCAGAATAATGATTACCTCACAAAGGAGGCAGAAGGTGGTATATGAAATTTGGGGATTATTGGTTTGGATACACATTTGTTATATCATTATGCTTTATAATTTATATAAATATAGTAGTCAAGGTTCACCAGAGAAGCAGAACCAACACCAATAGGATGGAGGTATTTATATGCATATATCATCTATGGGTATTTATAGACACATACACAGAGAGAGAGAGTTTAATGATAAGAAATTGAGTTATGTAGTTGTGGATGCTGGTAACTCCAAAATCTGCAGAGTAAGCAGGCAGGCTGGAGAGCCAGGGAAGAGTGGCAGTTGCTGTCTGAAGACAGTCTGCTAGCAGAATTCCCCCTTCTTCCTATTGGGATTTCAGTCTTTTTCTTTACCTCCCACTGATTGGATAAGGTCCACCCACATTATGGAGAGTAACCTTTACTCAAAGTGTATTGATTTTAATGATTAATTTCATCTAAAAAATACATTCACAGCAACATCTAGACATATTTGACCAAACATGTGGTTATTGAAGTCTAACCAAGTTGACGTGTATTATTAACCATCGCAAGGCCAAGCATGGTGGCTCATGCCTGTAATGTCAGCACTTTGAGAGGCTGAGGCAAGAGGATTGCTTGAGGCCAGGAGTTCAAGACCAACCTGGGCAATATAGTGAGACCTTATCTCTATTAAAAAAAAAAAAAGTAGCTGGGTATGGTGGTGCATGCCTGTAGTCCTAACTACTCAGGAGGCTGAGGCAGGAAGATCACTTGAGCCTGGGAGTTTGAGGCTGCAGTGAGCTATGATCATGCCACTGCACTCTACTCTGGGTGACAGAACAAGACCCTGCCTCTTTTATATACATATATATGTGTGTGTGTGTGTGTGTGTATGTGTATATATACAAGATATTATATATATACAATATATATACAGTATACAATATAATAGAATATACTGTATAATAATATATATTATATATTATGTATAACATATATATTACCATAACAAAAAAGTAGTACCAGTATTGTTTTGTATATATCGACATATTGCATATTATATGAAAAAAGCAAATAATAAAAAAAGTAAGTTGGAGACTGAGGTAAGAGAATGAGCCACGGTTGAAAATAAAATGAGAAGAAATAAGAGGGGTTCTGCAACCAGAAGGAACACTTTTAATAAGATGTGTCTCTCTCTTTGGGCTACAAAACAGGATGATAATTTGTAGATATGAGTTTAATTCATGAATTTTAAAAGCCCAATATTTTTAACCAGTCATTTAACCTGGATTACTGTGGACAAGTTACTTAAGCTTTCAGTACCTCCATTTCCCATGAATAAAATGAGAATAGTAATGGTATCTATCTACTAAGACTATATTCACAACTAAATAAGGTCATTTATATAAAGCCTTAACAATGGTATCTGGAATAGAGCAAATGTAAAGTCTTACTATTATCATTAGTAAGATTAGAATTTATATGATGGAGCCAGTGGTGCAATGGACAGCGCGTCTGACTATGGAACAGAAGATTATAAAATTTATATTTCTACCCATATTCATATTATTAGTAATACTGTTATATATTGAGCTATGTAAATGGTACAGTTTCCTCATGAATGGTAGTTTAATAAGAGAAAGAGACAAAGCTTCTTTTGACTTCCTTCTCAATCTGGCAGAACCCCACCTATACAGAAATTATTGCTGACATCTATAGGCCCAATGGTACTAAAGGGCAAGGAGAAGGCTATACTAAAATGTGTCATCTATGTCTACTGTATCTAGTCATCTTGCTCCTGTTCATTCTTAGAACACTGGCTAAATAGATCAAATAGTAATAGCTGGTCAGTGGGTTGCCCCTTCTCACCATTCCATACTCCACCAGATACATATACTTTCAACCATATCATTTTAAAGATATGTGGTTTATTTCCTTAGTTTGTAAAAGAAAAACATTTAAGACATTGCATGGTAGCATAACTAACCAAATATGTCTGTATTACCTAAAATCCAGGTTTCACTAGGTATAGATCATTTCTAAGATTTTATTTGCAAGTAGGGCTATACATAAAATTAGACAGATAAAAAAACTCACCTCTTGTGATCTTTCAAGTCCTTAAAAGAATATTGATTATTTACAGTAAAATAATCTTTAAAAAGTGTATTATGTTTTGCCAAATTACAATTTCTCCAGAGAAACCACCAGCTTCAGATACAGTAGCCCTTATCCATTATAAAAATGGTTCCCTCTTTCCTCAGGACATTGGTATAAAAATAGTAACTCTGGTGAATTGTAAATAATGCAGTCAAATTATCTATATTAATAAATGGTGCTACCTGTGTGATTCTCCTTTGCTTTCAGAAATTGTTTGAAAACCCAGTGTCACTTCAGTGGCCCGCTTGAAATTTTTCCCCTACAATGACACTGGGAATAATTAAGTTGTTAAAAGAAGATTCCTAAAGAAGCAAAAAACACCAAACAATTAGACAAATATTTTATGCTTATTTTATTTCCCTTCCTTAGTATTTAAAGATCAGAAAACATAATTTAGAGAAAAAAAGGCCGGGCGCGGGGTGGCTCACGCTTGTAATCCCAGCACTTTGGGAGGCCGAGGCGGGCGGATCACGAGGTCAGGAGATCGAGACCGCGGTGAAACCCCGTCTCTACTAAAAAAAAATACAAAAAATTAGCCGGGCGTGGTGGCGGGCGCCTGTAGTCCCAGCTACTCGGAGAGGCTGAGGCAGGAGAATGGCGTGAACCCGGGAGGCAGAGCTTGCAGTGAGCCGAGATTGCGCCACTGCACTCCAGCCTGGGCGACAGAGCGAGACTCCGTCTCAAAAAAAAAGAAAAAAAAAAAAAAAAGGATAAAACATAAATACTAATTTCCCTTTGCCTTAACTTGGAAAAAATATTAACATTGCTTTGGAATGTAAACCCTAAAGCAATTAAAATCAAATAATAATCTATAAGATTAATGTATGATGTATAATTCATTTGCAATTTTCAAAATCTCAGAATTGATGGTAGACCTAATGCTGTATTATGATAATGGTAGGTTTTAATCTTTATTCTTAATCAACCAAATAACTTCCCCCCTCAGTATTATTCAGAAATGCTGTGCAGCCCCTTTTACGTGGCTGATAGGATTTACATTCTCTGTGCTAACCCTTTCTGACCTTACTCAGATAAAGGCCATGCAATCTGGGATTATCTACTTAATCATAGGACTTGAAAAGCTCTCCTCAAGATTAAGGTTCTTGGTTAGGTCAGGAAACCAATAAATTTATTACTGGTGTTGAACTACATTCCCTGATATTGTTAGTTTATTATCCCATGAGAATTGAAATCTGCATTTTATTTCACTTGGGGGAAATATATTAAAGATCCATTTCAATTAGTATTGTGGGATATTAAATGGGACCAGTCTTAAAGGGCCTATTCCCAAAAGCAAATACTTTCATTCCTAAATTAAAACACATTCTTATATATAAGACCAAAATTCTAAACAAATTTCCAAAAAGCATGCGTACTTATTTCTTTTTTTGCTAAATTATCAACTATCAATGATATTCCTGCTACTACATTTGATATAAAAAAATGACAACAAATCAACCGCAGAATTCTATGGTAAAAAAGAAATATACATTTCAAAGATTAACACAAGCATAATAAGTTTAATTAACTCAAAATCCCTTGGAATTTTCAATACTTTAGAAGAGATTTCAGTTGAAGTTTACCATGTTTTATCTATCCTATCCATTCTTTTACAGATTCTATAAATGTGTGGAGCAGGGGAATCCTTAAATGATCCCCCCCTCTCTGTGCCTCACCTCCCACCCTTGTGATCTCCCATACTAACTCCCAGAGCTGGGACTGTGAATTGGATGGGATATTATGCCTGTGATTATAGTAGACCACAGGCCAAAAGAGATTTTGCAGGTTAAATAATGCTATGAATCAATTGACTTTTCGTTCATGGAAAGACAGACTTTTTTTGAGTAAATTGGCCAATTCTAATCACATGAGTCTTCAAAAGCACAGGATTTTCTTTAACTGGTAGCAGAAGAGAAAAATCAGAGCGATTCAAAGAATGAAAAATATTTGACTTGCCATTGTTGGTTTGAAGGTGGAGAGGACCACGTGAGAAAGAATGCAGGTGGCTTCCAGGAACAGAGCATAGGGCACAGATGACACCCAGCAAGAAACAAGCAGGGACCTCAGATCTACAATGCACAGCAAAGAACTGGACTGCCCATGATCTGAACGAGGATGGAAGTGGACTCTTCCAGAGAGCATCCAGATAAAAGCCCAACACTCCTGACAACTTCATTTCAGCCTTGTGAGACTAAGCAAAGAATCTAGCTGAGCCTTCCCAGGCTTCTAATTTACAGAACTATGAACTAATAACTTTGAGAAAATGTATAAATCCTCTATGTTTATGTGACATTGCTAACCTCATTTAGGTCTTATAACCACAGCACAATATTACCCTTAGTATAGGACAAGCTTCTTAATAATTGGGACCTCCATGTTAAAATAAGGCAAGTTTATTAGTGTATCGGGTTTCTATTTCTTGAAACAAATTTAGTAGCTTAAAAGAACACAAAGGTACACATAGAAAAAAAAATAGCTCTTTTATTCTCTAAACCTGGTCTAATTTTCTTCTGGAGCCTACCCCACACAAAAGAAAACTTACTCTTGCCAAATAACGATATTTCAGTCTCTTCAGGTTTTTATACTTAGTCTCTTCAAACTCTGTATCCTTCACAGACATGTTTTAAAGAATCTTTTTTGGATCATTCAGTCTTTTAAGATGGATGCTCCATCTTGACAATCTTTCCCCTTCACCTTCTTCTTCTTCCTCAGAGGAGGATGTGAGTATATTAGGAGACTTACGTTGTTCTCATGACAGCGAGTGAGGGGTGCAGTTATACCTGGTGTCCTTGGGCTCCTCCAGTCTCTTTGACAAGTTTCTCATCTGTCTGACTTCTGCTTCCCCTGCTGGAACTCACTGTCAGGGTTCTCAGGGCTTCATCAAGGTCTAATGATGAGCTCTAATTCCCAAGGCAGTACCTCAGCCCTTGCTGGTATTGTGAACTTTCCTGAACCTCTGCTGTATCTTCCATCCACGCCAGGAATAAGCAACCCATCCCTATCCTCTAATCACCACAGTTGGATCATATCACCTCAAATAGTTTCACTTGGAGCAGGGTCACGCAGGAACACTGGATTCCATTTACACCTCATAGGTATAGCAAGCAACTCAAGAATAATTACATCTCTTCTTCAGCCTAACCAAGTTGAGTCCCAAAATTTAGGTTTTTGTAACCTCAGAGACAAAATCTCCTGCCAGATTTCCATAACCTAGAGACTCTAAAGTGCTCCCAGCCTTGGTAATTGCTTCGACTTAGACAAGATGCCTCCTCCTATCCAAAACAAAGTCTGAAAGTAGGAGACTGGGTGTACCAGATTTTTCAGCCCTTCACTCATCTGCCTTTCTCTCCCTTTATCTCTCAAAATTCCTCGTGACCAAAGGACAGGTTCTGCGCTATCTATCTACTGCTTTTACATCAATGCATTACATGGAATGTAAAGATAGGAATGATTCTCCCTATCATTGGTACCAACCTGTGAGGAATATCACTGAAGCTGAAAGGTGAGTCTTCTCTATGTTTAGGAAAGAATTTTCAAAATGTGAGCCATTGATGTTTTGGCATTGGTATGTTAAGTAAATTTAGAAAATATCCACTCCAAAGTTTTCCTTCCAAACCAGTTTTCTTATGGAAATACTGTCTTTTGGTCTTTAGAAATTCAACATTAATTCTATCTTAATCTTTGAAAACTGCTATAAAATTACTAATGCTACCTACTCATCTTCTAAAGCTAAGAGAAACTTCAGTTTATCTAAAGACCTTATAAACAGAAAGTCAAAGAGAAAACCATAATAATATAATCAAAATACCACCTAAGTATTTGAAAACATCATAAGGTTGAGCAAAGAAGTCTCAACATGGGCAAATTTTATTATTTTCTCATCTTTAGTTTAACCAGTTTAAACATTTGCAAAAATAGATTTTCCATGAATCTCACTGTGTCACTGGACGAAAACAAAGGTTATTTTTCTTACTACATTGAATGCTGTAATCATAACCTTGATGACTTAAAAAATAGTAGGATTTAGGTCAGGCACGGTGGCTCACGCCTGTAATCCCAGCCCTTTGGGAGGCCAAGGCGGGCAGATCACGAGGTCAGGAGATCGAGACCATGCTGGCTAACACGGTGAAACTCCGTCTCTACTAAAAATACAAAAAATTAGCCGGGCGCGGTGGCGGGCGCCTGTAGTCCCAGCTACTTGGGAGGCTGAGGCAGGAGAATGGCGTGAACCTGGGAGGCGGAGCTTGCAGTGAGCCGAGATTCGCCACTGCACTCCAGCCTGGGTGACAGAGCCAGACTCCAAATCAAAAAAAAAAAAAAAAGTAGGATTTAAAGAAAGCTTTTGTAATGATGACACATGACTGATTTAGAATATATCACCAAATGGCCATTATGGGAAAAGGCTTCCCTCTCTAACTGAAAGCAAAGGTAATCTTTCCACATGCCTGGCAGCTTTTAAAACAGCCAAGATCACAATGGTGGACAGAAACATATGTAGCCCCGTGTAGGACACTTCTCTGCTGATATTATATAATCTTAGATTGTAACTAATTTCCAGCAATGGGTAAATTTTCAATACTTAAAAATTAAAATACGTTTTGTGAAGACTTGTCTCATATGCAGTGTTCATCCTGTTTTCTTATAGAGACGTGACTGAAAATAACGTTAAGAAACAACCTTTCTTCTACAATTCCAAGGCTCTAAGTATAAGGATAAAATGGAAATACAGCATTGTCCTAATTTATTTTTAATCTTTTCCTATGATTTATTATGTAGGACACTGGACAAACCCTAGAGAGCTAGAATTCTGTGCTACAGCATATTCAACATTGCCATTTATTCATTTAAGTCTATATTTCTTTTTTTTTTAAGTCTGTATTTCTGAAGTTGCAGTATCTAATATTTCCAGGAAGTTCTCATAGTTTTAGTGTTTGTTGAGTGGAAGCTCCACTGTGTGGTCTATCAGTTGCAAAAAATTCCAGTTATATAGAGAAATATCAGTAACAATTTAATTTCCTTCTGTTTTGTGAGCATCTTTTCTGTGAATATCTTTTATTAACAAAATGTTTCCAATAATCACGTCACATTTTTGAATGCTGCTTTTGATTTATGAAGACTGAAGGCAGATGACGAGTTAATTGAAAGAAAGAGCAAAGGGTATGGGGGAAAAATTATATAATAGAGATCTCAGTGACTACTAGCTGTGTAAGAAAATGAAAAATGTGCAGATTAACTCATCTATTTCTATTAGGCTCATTTATTAAAGCTGTAGCAAACTGTTTACCCTGCTGGTTAGCTCTGGCAAGAGTAACTCTGATCTCATGAATGTCAGCACTTGCCCTCCAGGTTTCCTCAGCTTTCAGCACAGATACCTTTCTTGTCCAGCTCTTCAAAGCAAAGAAAAGAAGAAAGGAAAAGGAAAAAAGCATCCAGTGGGAGATTACAACATCCTCCACAGGGAATCCCTCCTGCGATCTGCCGACTGTAAGAACATGTTGAGACGGTGCTCAGTATGCCATAATCCATTCTGAGTGTGACTGGAACCTTCTGTGCAAAGTGAGCCAAAGTTCAGTCTGATGTCAACACAGAAGGGAAACAGAATCCATATTTTGCGTCTCTGTCAAACAATTAGTTGTCACCTATAATTTCTTATTGTCAAAGGGCGAATTCATTCTTTCTGAAGAATTTTCTTGTTTTGTCAGCTGAGTAACAGCAAGGCAAAATATTCACCTAAAGATACTTCAGCAATTTTAATTTGTTATTTCAGTCCTTGTAAAATAACAAGTTTCAGCCTTAAGAACATGAGACTGTTTTTGGAGTAGTGTTCCAGACGATCTTATCTCTAGAGAAATCTCAAGGAAACTTAAGCAGTTTCATAGTCACCTTAAGGCATAATCAAATGGAACTATATTCTTATGCCATTCATGGTTTTTCTAGGTCCACTTCATCTAAGCCCATTTACAGAGGGTCTATTTTATTACCAAAGCTTTGTGAGTCTATTAAGAGAACCAATTAATTTATAGAGAAATGTGTATGTGTGAGACAAATGTAATTGACTGATACATTGATCATAGGATGTTTATCCAACAGATTGAAACATTACTTTTTCTATGTTTCATATCACCTCCATGTGTTAATTTCCCTTGTAGTCCATGTAGAATTCCTTAACCCAAACTACATAATTTCTCACATTAAGTATTTAAATAGCCTGCCATTGAGTCTACCTTCTTCATCTCCTCTCTTGTATTAATGTCCCACACCTTCCTTCTGATGCTACGTTTTGCTTTCTAAAACGAAGTGGTGATCATGTCACTTTCCTGCTGAATTTTCTCTGGATTTTCATTTCATACAAAATGAAGTTCAAACAACTCACCATTCAAATATATTTGGAGTCTCTTTCAACCATATTTTCAGGTTCATCTACTCCTTCAGTGTCATGCCCACTTACAAACTCTACTCCTTATAATGTACCATACACTCTAGCTGCTGCCAGTTACCTAACACAATCCAGTAAAAGAAGATAATTTCTACCTCTGTGTTGCTGCACATATTCTACATACCTAAAATATCAACTACAATCTCACACTGAATGTTGCTTCCCTTACAAATATTATCACATCCCTTCCTGATGACTCCAAGTGGAATTTATTTCTCCCACTACTATGCCTACTTACAAGACAATTCTTTATTTAGAGACAATTAATTCCCATAGATTCTGATCTCCTCAATCAAGGGTTTCATTTTATTCAAGCTTTTTAAAATAGGAATTATATAAATTTTGAACTGTCCATTGAATAAAACCATAACGTAATCTAGTAAAATAATATCTGATATTCTTCCCTATGGATTTATTCTTCCCAAAGTAGCAATACTATTGGCTCCTTCATTGTAAGGCAATGTCATTTTCCATTAACACTTTAAACATAATTGCTGAATACATTGCTATAACTCCATTGATATAAGTAAATTACGATCATACCAGCTGCGGTAAACAGACACAGGAGCTTTGCTAAAATCTTATTATTTGATTGTAAATGAATTAGGTTGAAATGAAACAGTATAGTAGTTCAGGTTAACTGCATTTTAGACTTATTTGTGACAGCATCACATGGTTTTACCTGAATAACACAGTTTTCACCTATCACAGGGCACTATTAAGAACATCTACATGAAACAGTGAGCATATGTATTATGGTTTTGTATCCAATTTTTTACGTATGTAAACCTGATCCCCTTGAAAAGGAGCTTTCACAATAACTAGTACATTAAAAAGTTTTCTTTATTCTTAGAATTGTACATTTATATTGTCTACTTTTATTTAAAAACAGAGTTCATTCTATTAATATACAACAAAAGCATGCCAGATAGCAGTAATTGTTTCACTAAATAATAGTATGCTGTTTAAAAAAGAATTAATTTCCTGAATTCTAAATTATTTATATTATTTCAGTTATAACTAAGGATGAGGTATGCAATACAATCTTTCTCTGCCACTTTCTCTTAACTACCAAATGGATATCATTTGTTATAAGTTTAAGGATACTTGAACAGCTGAAAACTGTTGCAAAGGCTTTTATGAAGGTGCTTTAGAAAGCAAAGTTGTTGACACAAAAAAAGGCAAATCTTTGAAATGCCTACATAATGAAAAAGAATTTAAATTATAGGAAAGACAATCAATATTAAAACAATTAAACATGGATTTTTTAAAGGCATTATACAATCTGCCTGTTTCAACCAACAACTAAAATCAGTGACAGTGAAAAGTAGCAAACAAAATTACAGTTCTATTTGCTATTTGATTTCATTAACATATTTCAATCGATTTTGCAAATCAAACTTCCTCATGTCATAGCTTAAGTGGAACATATTTTAATGATTATTCGTTTCTAACCAGCCCATAGATTCTTGTAGGCTCAAAATCTTTTAGTTTCATTCACCTTTGAATGCATTTCATTTGCATAAGTTAAGGAAAAATATTTAAAGGTAAGACTTTAAAATAAATGTGTATATTACTTAGTTATTTAAGTGAAAGAACTCTAAAATCAGCATAAAGAATTGAAGGAATTTATTATTTATCATTATAAGTTATCTTCAAGAACTGTACAAGCAAGAGAGTTTGAGATGAAAATCAAGATTCTCTTTCAAATGTACCTTGAATTAATGCTGCAAGTTGGACTTAAAGTACAAAAAGGTTCTCATCACCATCAAGTAACATTTAATAAGCATTTAAGAGAACATGAAGCTTCTCTTTTGATTATATTGAAATTCTTCATAAAAAGCAATCTACTTTCAGGGTCCTATACTAAAAGAGCCTATTACGCAATCTACTTTCAGGGTCCTGTACTAAAAGAGACTATTATTATAGCAAATGTGAGTAAGTTAAATAATAATCAATAAGCAAATAAACAAAAAGTAAGGAAGATATAGCTGCATTAGGTTAAAGCAAGAAATACCGTAGAAGAGTTATCAGTAATAAATAAGAGTTTCAAGCTTGAACAAAATAAGTATTAAACATTTCAAAATGTATTAGGCATTATCTGTGCATTTGAGACCCTGGATATGAGGTCCACATGTGTTTAAGCAGGAAATACACCTTTCATTCATTCAAAAAACAGACAAAATCAAATTACGTTATAATTTGCCAAACCAGGACATTTCTCACTCCTAGTAATTTTAATAGTTCCAGCAGGTCAACAAGAACTTTTGCAAAGTTGGTCAGGTTATCAGAGTTGAACGCTTCCGAAAGTACAATCTGTCTTTTTACCAGTTTCATGTATTATTTAGTTCTGCATTGTAAACTGGAAATATTCTGATTGCCTTCTGGTACAGTAATATTTCTTCATCATTTCCCTTACACTTGATTAAATGGCATGTTCATCAACATTTTTTAAAGCTTATTTGTTATTATAGTTCAGTTAACAACCCATTTTAGGGATGGATAAAATGAGGAATAAGAATGCAGACTCAATCAGATAAATTCAGTCAACTTGGTCAAAACTTGGAATCAGAACTTAAGTTTAAAAAACAGAAGAAAATTGTTAGGCCCAAGATCAGCCCAGCCTAACAAGTAGAAGGAGTAGGCAGCCATGAACACAATATGATATATTAATCATTTATATTTGTGAGAATAATTAAATCCAATTCATGGCTAAGAAATACTTTTTTTTATGACAGAGTGAAGCTGGGAGGGGAGGTTTGGAGAGAATTGAGATACTGAGCTCCTTCACTGGCTTGATATAAATAAAGGTAGAAGAGTAGCTGAGGCTTCTTCACAATTGTCTCAAGTTTTGTGTTTCAGAGCCATAGTGTAGTTGGTTCTCAAATACTTTGTAATTCCTTTTCTGTATACGCATCTGTACAGGTCATTTTTTAATGTGAACCTTTCCAGTGTCTTTCTACTTCACACCTGCATCCATCACTGGCAGCATATATCTGATTTTCTTTCTGGATTACTTTACTACAGTGTTAACGATTTGTTTTATTGCATATGATTCAGGGTGACCTTCTTTGACACTCCTTTTGTTTTTTTTTTGTTTTTTTTTCCTGCAGCTGAGACTATTTTTAAATCAACAATAAGCCAGGCTAGGACCATCCTCACCTTCACTTTCATAGGATTTAAGTGTCTCTCGTTGCACAATCATAGGATTCAGCCACCCTTGCTTTTAAACAAGTTCTTGAGCTCTAGTTCTGACTTATTTGTGAAATCATCTTTTAAAATACCAACAAGTGGCTATCTATATAGACACTATGTCTAAATTTTTCATATAATTATGTTTAGGTCTTATACTTTAAAATTATATAATAACTTATGTGTCGTTTTCACATAATAAAATATATATTTTTAAATTATATTATCAATTTTAAAGACAGATTATATTTCATCATAATAATATACAAACATTACCCTAAGTCAAATGATTTAAACAATATTGCTGTAAATGCTTAGAAGGATGCTGTAAAATTTATCCAACTTCTATTTGAACACATTCATTATTCCCTTCCCATCACATATGCTCATAATTTTTTGAATAACTATAGAGTCTAGCTTTGTGTCTAAAGTTTTTAATCTCAAATTCTCAAATTATTTTCAATGTAAAAATGATAATAATGACAACAATGTCAGACACAATAGTAAATCTTCAATATCAAATTCCTCATAACTGGAAAAAGGGATTATATCTACTTTGTTACCCAAATTTTCCTCTATTTTGTTGATATCCTAATCTAAAGGATGTTATAACATTAATCTCAAATTGTAAAAGTGGAGAATAATGAAAAATAGTGTTATATCTCATCCTATGAAGTTCTTATAAATGTTTATTAAAACAGCAAAATGAAATCAGCTTTAAATGTAACTATAATCAAAAGTTACACATTTCAACTTTTTTCTCACAAGTCTAATAAGAGCAAACTTCTGCATCTGAAACAATATGAAATAGAGATTAATGTTGCCGAGCTGTTGTTAATAAATTTGTAGATTCCAATTTAACAAAAAATTTTTAAATGGAGAGGTAGGGAATTATATTCAAACATTTTCAACATTTAATATCCAATACAGCTGAAAGCGCCTGGATACCTGGAGCAAATGTGAGTATATAAACATACTGATAGTGTTTCTAACTCAGCCTGTCCCTGGAGACTTTGATAAAAGTCAGACAACACACTTTAGGACAAATAAGCTAAAGAATGGGAAATTAACTTCTTATGATTCTCATTATTAAAAATCCTTTTGCTTGAAGTATACCTTTCAAAAACCAAAAGCATTATGTCACATAGAGTATGTACTTTATTCACAGGATGCCTTCATCCATAATTTTGGATGAAATCCACCTAAGTTTTATCTTATTTTATGAAAAAGACTTTTGATCATTGCCTATTGTCAGATTCTTAGATGGGAATATCTCAAAGTTTTAGAAGTAAAAATGAGTCTGAAATGGAAGTTATTCTTAATCCAACTGAAGAAAAATTATAGTAATATTATTAAGAAATTGAGCTTTCATGTACGTACTACTTTCTGTAAGGCAGTCATTGTTCTGAGTGCATTACAAATATACTCAATTTAATTTTATCATAACTATGTGAGGAAAACTATTATTATTATTCACAATTTACAGATGAAGAAATTCACAGGCAGCAGAGAACTAGTAAATGACTACAGATCTGACCTAGGGAGTTTGGCTCTAGAGGCCATGAGCCTGCTTACTACACAGCTCAGTTTCTCATTAAGAAAAACTACAGACAGCTAGGAAAAATAAAAATCGCTGCCTGCGTGTGAGTAAAACACCAAGCCACATATATTTTATTACATATCATAGACTCCACAAAGCACTTTATCTCTTTCTCTTTTAAGACACTTGTTTCACTCTATCTAGTATTATAAATATTTTATATATATATTCTCTCATATAAGTTTATATCAAGACTCTAAATTCCCTGGCATAAAAACTGTGCCTGATTTTTTTAATCTTTCAAAATTCTAGTACGGTCTTCCATATTCTTTAAACATTCATTAAGCTATTTGCATAATAGAACAAAAATGTCTCCTACATCAGGAAATTGGGTACAACAAAAATTTACTTAACAAAAATGAACTACTGATCTGGATTAAATTTTGACTCTCCATATAACAAATGATTCTTCATATAACTCCCTCCTCTTGCCAAAAATAAAAATAAAAATAGATATCAATCCTTTGAAATATCAACCCCCACTGAGAGAATTCAACCCATGAGAACCGAGAAAAATTAAATATAAAATTTTAGCCTGTAGTATTATTTTCAATTCTTTCTAATTTTAATAACTTACAACCTATTTTATTTAAAATTCAGCATGCTTTCACTTAGCCACTAATTTCTAGTCTTTCTAATTTAACTGGTTTAAAAATTTTTAGCAGCCATGGAATTTATGCAACAATTGTAGTTTTAGCGTTTTGGCATGAAAAGAAAGGGAAATGGCTGAAACCAAAATCAGAGAATGACCCAGATCATAAAGGTGAGAAACATCAGACATGTTCATGTTACATTTGCCAATTTCAAAGCTATCTAAGGGAGTAATAGGAAATAATAATTGAGAAATGGTAGAAATCAGGGATAGATATAGAATTCTAATTGACCCTCATTTGAACGATTGTTGAAGCCATAGAAAAGAATTTAATGAAAAGAGGAATGGAAAAGAGAGAAAAGTGAAAAAAGATGAGGACAGAATATTGAGTAGTGACTATGCATCACGGCTTAGGATAGGGGTGTGAAATGCAAAGGAAAGGGAGAAATGAGAAAAGAACTCATTGACATAACTAGCATAGATAATTTTAAAGAAAGCAAAAGAACAAGAATTTCAGGAAATAGAGAATAATCAAACTTTCAAGTACTGTGGATGGTTCAATGAGAATAAAAAAATGAAAGAAGTCTTCAATTTTGGTGATGAAAACAGTTCTTAGTGACAATAGAACTTTTTTTTTTTTTAATTATACTTGAAGTTCTAGGGTACAAGTGTACAACGTGCAGGTTTGTTGCATATGTATACATGTGCCATGTTGGTGTGCTGCACCCATTAACTCGTCATTTACATTAGGTATATCTCCTAATGCTATCCTTCCCCCCTCCCCCAACCCCACAACAGGCCCTGGTGTGTGATGTTCCCCTTCCTGTGTCCAAGTGTTCTCATTGTTCAATTCTCACCTGTGAGTGAGAACATGCGATGTTTGGTTTTTTGTCATTGCGATAGTTTGCTGAGAATGATGGTTTCCAGCTTCATCCATGTCCCTACAAAGGACATGAACTCATCATTTTTCATGGCTGCATAGTATTCGATGGTGTATATGTGCCACATTTTCTTAATCCAGTCTATCAATGATAGACATTTGAGTTAGTTCCAAGACTTTGCTATTCTGAACAGTGCTGCAATAAACATACATGTGCATGTGTCTTTATAGCAGCATGATTTATAATCCTTTGGGTATATACCCAGTAACGGGATTGCTGGGTCAAATGATATTTCTGGTTCTAGATCCCTGAGGAATTGCCACACTGTCTTCCACAATGGTTGAATTAGTTTACAGTCTCACCAACCGTGTAAAAGTGTTCCTATTTCTCCATATCCTCTCCAGCACCTGTTGTTTCCTGACTTTCTAATGATCGCCATTCTAACTGGTGTGAGATGATATCTCATTGTGGTTTTGATCTGCATTTCTCTGATGGCCAGTGATGATGAGCATTTTTTCATGTGTCTGTTGGCTACATAAATGTCTTCTTTTGAGAAGTGTCTGTTCATATACTTCGCCCACTTGTTGATGGGGTTTTTTTTTCTTGTAAATTTGTTTGAGTTCTTTGTAGATTCTGATATTAGCCCTTTGTCAGATGAGTAGATTGGAAAAATTTTCTCCCATTTTATAGGTTGCCTGTTCACTCTGATGGTAGTTTCTTTTGCTTTGCAGAAGCTGTTTAGTTTAATTAGATCCCATTTGTCAAGTTTTGCTTTTGTTGCCATTGCTTTTGGTGTTTTAGACATGAAGTCCTTGCCCATACCTATGTCCTGAATGGTATTGCCTACATTTTCTTCTAGGGTTTTTATGGTTTCAGGTCTAATATTTAAGTCTTTAATCCATCTTGAATTAATTTTTGTATAAGGTGTAAGGAAGGGATCCAGGTTCAGCTTTCTACATATGGCTAGCCAGTTTTCCCAGCACCATTTATTAAATAGGGAATCCTTTTCCCATTGCTTGTTTTTGTCAGGTTTGTCAAAGATCAGATAGTTGTAGATGTGTGGTATTATTTCTGAGGGCTCTGTTCTGTTCCATTGGTCTATATCTCTGTTTTGGTACCAGTACCATGCTATTTTGATTACTGTAGCCTTATGGTATAGTTTGAAGTCAGGTAGCATGATGCCTTCAGTTCTGTTCTTTTGGCTTAGGATTGTCTTGGCAATGTGGGCTCTTATTTGGTTCCATATGATCTTTAAAGTAGTTTTTTCCAATTCTGTGAAGAAAGTCATTGGTAGCTTGATGGGGATGGCATTGAATCTATAAATTACCTTGGACAGTTTGGCCATTTTCATGATATTTATTCTTCCTATCCATGAGCATAGAATGTTCTTCCATTTGTTTGTGTCCTCTTTTATTTCATTGAGAAGTGGTTTGTAGCTCTCCTTGAATAGGTCCTTCACATCCCTTGTAAGATAGATTCCTAGGTATTTTATACTCTTTGAACCAATTGTGAATGGGAGTTCACTCATGATTTAGCTCTCTGCTTGTCTGTTATTGGTGTGTAAGAATGCTTGTGATTTTTGCACATTGATTTTGTATCCTGAGACTTTGCTGAAGTTGCTTATCAGCTTAAGGAGATTTTGGGCTGACACAATGGGATTTTCTAAATATACAATCATGTCATCTGCAAACAGGGACAATTTGACTTCCTCTTTTCCTAATTGAATACCATTTATTTCTTTGTGCTGCCTTATTGCCCTGGCCAGAACTTCCAACACTTTTGAAAAGCAGTGGTGAGAGAGGGCATCCCTGTCTTGCACCAGTTTTCAAAGGGAATGCTTCCAGTTTTTGTCCATTCAGTATGATATTGGCTGTGGGCCTCTCATAAATAGCTCTTATTATTTTGAGATATGTCCCATCAATACCGAATTTATTGAGAGTTTTTAGCATGAAGGGTTGTTGAATTTTGTCAAAGGCCTTTTCTGCATCTATTGAGATAATCATGTGGTTTTTGTCTTTGGTTCTGTTTATATGATGGATTACGTTTATTGATTTGCATGTGTTGAACTAGCCTTGCATCCCAGGGATGAAGCCCACTTGATCATGGTGGATAAGCTTTTTGATGTGCTGCTAGATTTGGTTTGCCAGTATTTTATTGAGGATTTTTGCATTGATGTTCATCAGGGATATTGGTCTAAAATTCTCTTTTTTTGTTGTGTCTCTGCCAGACTTTGGTATCAGGATGATGCTGGCCTCATAAAATGAGTTAGGGAGGATTCCCTCTTTTTCTATTGATTGGAACAGTTTTAGAAGGAATGGTACCAGCTCCTCCTTGTACCTCTGGTAGAATTTGGCTGTGAATCTGTCTGGTCCTGGACTTTTTTTGGTTGGTAAGCTATTAATTATTGCCTGAATTTCAGAGTCTGTTATTGGTCTATTCAGAGATTCAACTTCTTCCTGGTTTAGTCTTGGGAAGGTATATGTGTCCATGAATTTATCCATTTCTTCTAAATTTTCTAGTTTATTTTCGTAGAGGTATTTATAGTATTCTCTGATGGTAGTTTGTATTTCTGTGGGATTGGTGGTGATATCCCCTTTATCATTTTTTATTGTGTCTATTTGATTCTTCTCTCTTTTCTTCTTTATTAGTATTGCTAGCGGTTTATCAATTTTGTTGATCTTTTCCAAAAACCAGCTCCTGGATTCACTGATTTTTTGAAGGGTTTTTTTGTGCCTCTATCTCCTTGAGTTCTGCTCTGATCTTATTTATTTCTTGCCTTCTGCTAGCTTTTGAATGTGTTTGCTCTTGCTTTTCTAGTTCTTTTAATTGTGATGTTAGTGTGTCAACTTTAGATCTTTCCTGCTTTCTCTTGTGGGCATTTAGCACTATAAATTTCCCTCTATACACTGCTTTAAATGTGTCCCAGAGATTCTGGTATGTTGTGTATTTGTTCTTGCTGGTTTCAAAGAACATCTTTATTTCTGCCTTCATTTCGTTTTGTACCTAGTAGTCATTCAGGAGCAGGTTGTTCAGTTTCCATGTAATTGAGTGGTTTTGAGTGAGTTTCTTAATCCTGAGATCTAGTTTGATTGTACTGTGGTCTGAGAGACAGTTTGTTATAATTTCTGTTCTTTTACATTTGTGAGGAGTGATTTACTTCCAACTATGTGGTCAATTTTGGAATAAGTGCAGTGTGGTGCTGAGAAGAATGTATATTCTGTTGATTTGGGGTGAAGAGTTCTGTAGATGTCTATTAGGTCCACTTGGAGCAGAGCTAAGTTCAATTCCTGGATATCCTTGTTTACTTTCTGTCTCACTGATCTGTCTAATGTTGACAGTGGGGTGTTAAAGTCTCCTATTATTATTGTGTGGGAGTCTAAGTCTCTTTGTAGGTCTCTATGGACTTTATGAATCTGGGTGCTCTGTACTGGGTGCGTATATATTTAGGATAGTTAGCTCTTCTTGTTGAATTGATCCCTTTACTATTATATAATGGCCTTCTTTGTCTCTTTTGATGTTTGTTGCTTTAAAGTCTGTTTTATCAGAGACTAGGATTGCAACTGCTGACTTTTTTTGTTTTCCATTTGCTTGGTAGATCTTCTTCCATCCCTTTATTTTGAACCTATGTGTGTTTCTGCACATGAGATGGGTCTCCTGAATACAGCACTCTGATGAGTCTTGACTCTTTATCGAATTTGCCAGTCTGTGTCTTTTAATTGGAGCATTTAGCCCAGTTACATTAAGGACATCCACACCAAAACCCCATCTGTACGTCACCATCATCAAAGACCAAAGGTAGATAAAACCACAAAGATGGGGAAAAAACGGAGCAGAAAAGCTGAAAATTCTAAAAATCAGAGCGCCTCTCCCTCTCCAAGGGAATGCAGCCCCTCACCAGCAACGGAAAAAAGCTAGACAGAGAATGACTTTGATGAGTTGTGAGAAGAAGGCTTCAGACAATCAAACTTCTCTGAGCTAAAGGAGGAAGTTCAAACCTATCGCCAAGAAGCTAAAAACCTTGAAAAAAGATTAGACGAATGGCTAACTAGAATAACTAGTGTAGAGAAGTCCTTAAATGACCTGATGCAGCTGAAATGGCACAACAACTACGTGACAAATGCACAAACTTCAGTAGCTGTTTCAATCAACTGGAAGAAAGCATATCAGTGATAGAAGATCAAATGAATGAAATGAAGTGAGAAGTTTAGAGAAAAAACAGTAAAAAGAAATGAACAAAGCCTCCAAGAAATATGGGACTATGTGAAAAGACCAAATCTATGTCTGATTGGTGTATCTGGAAGTGAGGGGGAGAATGGAACCAAGTTGGAAAACGCTCTGCTGGATATTATCCAGGAGAACTTCCCCAACCTAGCAAGGCAGGCCAACATTCAAATTCAGGAAATACAGAGAACATCACAAAGATACTCCTCGAGAAGAGCAACTCCAGACACATAATTGTCAGATTCACCAAAGTTGAAATGAAGGAAAAAATGTTAAGGGCAGCCAGAGAGGAAGGTCGGGTTACCCACAAAGGGAAGCCCATCAGGCTAATAGCGGATCTCTTGGCAGAAACTCTACAAGCCAGAAGAGAGTGGGGTCCAATATTCAATATTCTTAAAGAAAAGAATTTTCAACCCAGAATTTCATACCCAGCCAAACTAAGCTTCGTAAATGAAGGAGAAATAAAATCTTTTACAGACAAGCAAATGCTGAATAAAACGGTTTTATTTGAATTGAGGAAGCTAAACTATGGCTGGTAAAGAATAAAAATTGTATAAATACAAGAAAGCAAAATCATATGGCAATGTTTTTAAAGAAATTTGGAAATAAAAGAAAGGATAGTGGCTGAGTGGTTGGTTAACTTAGAAGTTTGCAAGATCATGGTCTGATCATTGATAACTATTGTTAAAACTTTTAGCAGAAGGAAAATTATTTCAACTCAAAAAATTAAAGCTATGAACATTCTTAAATTTAAAGTCATCATAGTTTTCTAAATATCCCCAACAATTTACCTGTTGTACATTTTGATTCTGAAATACTTATAGAAATATTTTACATCTATATTACACTTTGAATTTTACAGCAACTTTCCCGGCTTTCAAAGCACTGTGATTCTTACAATAATCATATGAGTAAAAACGATGTGTAATATTTTGTTTCCAAGTAGGGAAATATGTTTTCTGAGAAACCACTCGACTTTGCAGGATTAGAGGCATTGTTCAGGCCAAACTCAGTACTAATCCTAGCACTAATTATCTCTCCACTACAACCAGTAGATTCCCAAGCAGTTGCCTTCAAAATTTATGACCAATAAGTGACTTCGAAGATCCTAATAACCTAGATATGTGTAAATGTACAAAGGTAGGTGTCCCATCACTACAGTTCCTGAGACAATAAACAATTTCAATAGCAATCATTAGTCACTAGTTTCACACCCCTTTTCATTCGTTATTCTTTCTCATAAAACCGTTACTTGAGTCAATATGGCAGTCTCTATTTTAGAACAGAAATAAATAAACTGAGCCACTTGTGTTAAGTTCACAAAATAGGTCAGTGACGGAGCCAGCACTAAAATTTAAAAATACCAAATCCTTATCCAGCTGCTTTAACTGAGTAACTCTATTTTTATAAAACTCATTCTACTTATTATAACAGCTTTATGGTGCTACAGACCTTATATAAGTACATATTACACATGTATATACATACACATTTATAAAATATTTGATTTTATATACTTGAATTATGAAATATTATATTTTCAGTCAACTTGTAAGATAGAAAATTCCCTTTTCCTCAACTTGTAGGATAGAAAATTCCCTTTTACTTCTTACCTACAAAAAAAAAACCAAGAACTGAAATAGATTCTCATTTTTTTTTATTAAAAAAATACACCCTGTTGTAGACATGCCTTTGGTGTCCATGGAGCCATGCAAGCTCTTAGGTAATATATCTCAAAGTAAGAGGAGAAGTTTATAAATGTGAAGATCTAACGAAATAAAAGAGAATTATAGCTTAGATATCAAGCATCATTTCAGAATATAAACAATGTGAGTTCAGGTTGTCTGGCTTCTTATCACTACCTGGGGGGAAAGTAATGACCCCTGTAAACATCTAGCACCCATGAAACTGTAAAAAAATGTTGTTTAGAGATGTCTACTGATTGTGAAATTAACTTCATGGAAAATAACTTAATGTATATCGCACCAAAGACAGAGGAAGCATAAAATATATAATATTGCAGTTACAGGTTACATAAAATCTTATTGGATCAGTGATAAATACTTGCACTCCAGCAATTTTACTTTTTTACTGACAACCTTCTTTGGGAATGTTTACAGAATACATGGACAACTTACTAATCATTTTAAAATACAGTAATTTTAAATCTAGTAGGATGAAATTGTGTGCAAAGCAGTCACTCTGAAAAGTTTTTAATTAATGGGATAATTTTCCAGTCAAAAACTATCTTGCCTAAATAAAGTTCCCTGTATACAGAGAAAACATATACAAGGCACATGAAGACTAGAGGGCTCTTGTCCAGAAATTGTTATACAAATAAAAAGTGTTTTTGCGTGTGACGCTAATCACATTTTAAAATACATTGGTGTTTATATTAAATATTGAATAGCAAGCTTTTATTATTTATGACAGGTATCTGCATTTACTTCTTCTGGTTCCTGAATTTTTAAATATTTTTCGTGATTTTTAGTTCTTATTTCTGCCAATCAGTTTCTACCGTTGTGTTACTGGTTCACAAGGATGTCAACGAGCTATTTAATTTTCCATTTAATACTCATGTGGTTAATTTGGGATGATGAGGATGTGCTTGTTATTTTATAAATGAATTATTCATGCCAAAGACAGTATTGCCCATGAATACAAGCAAGTAATGTTAAGCAAGGAAGGGTTATGACCATAAAGCCATCATACTTAAAATCTAAAGACAGAAAAGAGGAAAAAGAAAATCTCAAAAATGCAATTAGCTGAACAATGAAAATATATAGATTTACATATATATAATTTCCCCTCAAGTAGTATCATACGTATGTATATATACATGTATACATATGCATATCTATGTATGCATAGATATCTACGCATATACATGTATATACATAAATATACTACTTGAGGGGAAATTATATATATATGCACACATATATATGTATATACATACATATATATACATATATATGATAGGATATGTATGTGTGTGTATATATATGTAATTTCCCCTTAAGTATCATAAATAAGTTGTGACACCTCACAAATGTCATTTCTCAAACTCCTGGGCTCAAGTGATCCTCCTGACTCAGCCTTCCCATAGTGCTGGGATTACAGGAATGATATAACTATTGTGAAAACTCTTATTAAACAATAGATTTGTAGTTTAATACACTCTAATTAAACCAAAAATCTCATTTTTTTTTCTTTTTGAGACAGAGTCTCGCTCTGTCTCCTAGGCTGGAATGCAGTGGCATGATCTTGGGTCACTGAAAACTCCACCACCTAGGTTCAAGCAATTCTTCTGCCTCAGCCTCCCAAGTAGCTGGGACTATAGGCACGCCACCATGCTCGGATAAATTTTGTATTTTTAGTAGAGACGGGGTTTCACTATGTTGGCCAAGCTGGTCTCAAACTCCTGACCTCAGGTGATCCTTCCATCTCAGCCTCCCAAAGTGCTGAGATTACAGGTGTGAACCAATGTGTGCAGCCCACAAATCTCATTTCTAAGGATTTAAATACTTATTATACCACCGCGATTTTATGGTCCCTCTATTCACTATCACCTCATCCCACTCAATCTTCAAAATTGAATTCAGCCTTCTCATCTATATTTCAGATGTAATCGACTCCAAAATTGTGATTCGTGTTCTCTTCAAAGCAAATTCTTTCTGATTGGAAAGGTAGAACAATAGCTTGAAATTTTAAGAAAATTTCAAACACTGACCCAAGACACTTCGGACCATATTGCTTTTATTTCGAGCCTGGATGATGATGATGCTGATGAATACAGCCACAAAGAAGAAAGCCAGAAAATCACTGTCTCTGTCTTTTCTCATTTATGAAATAGGTATTATAACGTATGTTTCCCCATTGAGGAAAGAATGCTTCAGAGAAAATATGTAACCTATTATGCTATCATCAGTGTGACACAGACTCAGTACTTGAACTAAGTTTCCTTAGCCCAAAGTTGTTTTATTTTTACCGTGTTGACTTATTTCTGAGGAATTACACATTAAGATCAAACATGCTGGATTGAGTAAGTGTATTTCTGTTTGCTGCCTCCAAAGTCCCACCGAGATTATAGTAAAGGGAAGTATTATCAAAATCAGAAACTCAAGAAGACAGAGGAAAGGAAGAGACAATACATAACAGAAGTAAATGTATGGAAAATTAAGAGGAGATGTAGGGTAACTAATATGGCAGAAAGGAAAGTTCAAACTCCTGCTGGAATTCCCAGAATAGATTAATGCCAAAGTGTGGGTCAGGGTTTAAAAAGTAGTTATGACTGAAAACTCGAAAAAGATTTAAAACTTTAAAAATTCCCCATAAATTCCTTTCCCTAATTTTCCCATTTAGGCAATTACTCTATTTCGGCCTAGCAGAAGACCCCAGTTTCAGGGAAAAAAATGAAGCTGAAAAAATGTAGTGTAGGGAGAATGAGCACAGTTTAGGGTAGGAGAGAGGTGCTATCCTGAAAAGTGGACATGGAGAATTCACATGTGAATGTGAATTCCCTGGCCCACCTAAGCCCCTAAACTCTCAGAATGCTGTCTAGGAAGTTCATACCACATCAACACCACCAAAGCTATACCTACTCTGCCCCAGTCATGAAACTGGAGGATTCCTCTTTGGAATAACTGATCAGCCCAGAAAAAAAAACCCTATAGAATTTTCAATTCAGTCCCTCATGGAAACAGCAGTCTCTGCCCAATCATTCTGTGGCCTTTCATATATTCATTGGCTTGTTTTATCTTTTTTTTTTTTTTAGTTTTATTGCAGTATAATTGGCAAATAAAAATTGAATATATTTAGGATGTACAAGGTGATCATTTGATACATGCAGACATTGTGAAATGATTACCAGAATCGAGTTAACTTGGCAATAATAGTATAGCCACTTTAGCTCTCTTATGATTGCTGTTTGCGTGGTGTATTTTTTCCATCCTTTCACTTTCACCCTCTTTGTTTTTGTTTTGTTTTGAAACAGGGTCTCACTCTGTCACCCAGGCTGGAGTGCAGTGGCACCATCACAGCTCACTGAAGCCTTAACTTCCCAGGCTCAAGCAATCCTCCCACCTCAGCCTCACGAGTAGCTGGACCACAGGTACATGCCCCTACACCCAGTACTCTTTATTTTTTGTAGAGACAGGCTCTCATCATTTTCCCAGGCTGGTCTTGAACTCCTGGGCTCAAGCAATCTGCCCACCTCGGCCTCCCAAAGTGCTTGGACTACAGGCATGAGCCACTGTACCCAACTGACTTCCAACCCACTTGTATCTTTGAATCTAGAGTGTGTGTTACGAAGACACCATGTAGTTAAATCCTGTTCTTTTTCTAAATTTAATCTAATAATACCTGACTTTTGATTTGATTTTTTATTCATTTAAATTTAATGTTGTTATGACTATAGTCAGATATAAATGCCCTTTTACATTTGGTTTACTAGAAGGCTCATGCCATTTTTGCTCCACTTTTACTGTCTTTTTTTTAATCACGTGGATACTTCCTAGTAACATTTTAATTCCTTTAATAATTGTCAAATATATTTTTTAAATGTTCTTAATGATTATGCCAAGACTTAAAATATATACATGTTAATTTATCAAAGTCTACCACAAATTTTTATTAGCTTGATTCCAGTGGAATATGAAACTTTTACTCCTGTATAGCTATATTCCCCACGTTTTTGTGCTATTATATTTATACATATTATATTTATGTATGTTACAAACCCGGAAATACAATGGTATAAGTATTTTATTTTGGAATCTTATATCTTTTTTTTAAGATGAAAGAAGACATAAGAACAAATGCATATTTACAGTTTGTTATATTAATCTTCCTATTTATAACAGCTGATTTAAATTTTTTTTTCCTGTGGATACTAGTTACCATATGTTGTCATATACTTATACCAATAGCACTTTGCTCCTACCCACCCACTGTTTCTGTCAAATATTACATTTCTATGTGTTAAAAGCTCAACAATTTAATTATATACATATTATTTTATCTAATTACTTTTAAATCAGCTTTTTAAAAAAGAATAAATATGCAGTTATAATGACTTGTATTATTACCAATATAGTTGCTTTTACTGGCACACTTTTGCTTGTGTGTTGATTCGAATTACTGTCTGATGTAACTTGCTTGCAGCCTGGAGAACATTCTTTACTTTTTAATAATTTTCTAAAGCGGAACTCCTACAAACAAATTTGTGTTTTTGCCTATCTAGGAAATTCTTTCAATCATGTGTCATTTAAAAAAGGATATACATTCTGAGAAATGTGTACTTAGGGAATTTCATTGTTATGGGAACAAATTTCATTGTTGTGGGAATCTATACCTAGCCTAATGGTATAGCCTTTTGCTCCTAACCTGTACAGCATGTTACAGTACTGAATATTGTAAACAATTGTAATACAATGGTAAGTATTTATGTATCCAATTGTATCTAAATATAGAAAAGATACAGTAAAACTATAGTAATATATTTTTCATGAGACCACCTTAAGATGTGGTTCATCATTGACTGAAAATTCATTACGTGGCACTTGACTGTATTTTACCTTCATTTTAAAAAGATATTTTTGCTGGATATAAGATTGTTGGTTGAAAGCTTTATTGTAGTTTGTTTTGTTTTACATTTTCAGTGCTTTGAATATATTGTCCCACTGCTTTCTGGCCTTCATAGTTTCAAAAGAGAAGTTAGTTGTTAATTTTATTGGGATTGCATTCTTTGTAATGCCTCATCTTTTTCTTATGGCTTTCAAATTTTGGCTTTTAATATGTTGACTATAATGTGTCTGGGTGTGATTATCTTTGTATTTATTCTACTTGGAGTTAATTGGTCTTCTTGGATGTGTAGATTATTGTTTTTCATCAAATTTGGGAAATGCAAGGTAATATAGTCTTAGGAGTACTATTTTTAAAAGATGGTAAAGAAAGACCAATCTTTGGCTGTGAAATTTGGCCACAGGCATGAATTACGTGCTCATGTACTTAAATAGCTCATGTACTCAGAGCTTTCAATCTGCTCTGTGGTGTTTCTCCCTTAAATAGCAGAAGGTGTAGCATGATCACCAGATGTATTAGTGTTCTACTGTTGTGTAAGAAATTATCATATTATAAACTTAGAAGCTTAAAATGATATCCATTTATTGGCAGTTGATCCATGTTTCGTTTTCCGGCCTACAGAACTATGAGCTAATAAATGTGTCTTAAAAACTAAAATCAAAATGCCAGTCAAGCTGTATGATTGAAGTCTGATTAGAGAATAATCTGTTTGCAAGATCATTCAAGTAGTTGGTCACAATCAATCTCTTACAATATGGTTTTAGAACTGAGGTTCAAGGTTTCCTGCTGATTTTTTGGTTGGAGGAACTCTCAGCTATTTGAGACTAACCTCAGATCCTGGCCACAGACCAGTTTGCTTCTTCAGGACCAACAGAAGTATCCCTCTCTAGTCTGCCAAGATGGAGCACCATACAATGTAATTTAATTAACATAGCCAATCAAGGGAAAAATGATCCCATCATATTCATACACAAGGAGAGAGGTTTATATAAGGCAGGTATACCAGAGGCAGGAATCTTAATTCTGCATAACCGCTGGATATTTCTACATATTTGAAAAATCCTTTGATAATAAATTCATAGAAAATAGAAAATGAGTAAGAAAGGAAAAGGAATCAGAGGAAATAGCAAACAAAATATTTTTTTTAAAAACCTATAATTAATATCTCCAGAAGGATAAGAAAATACCTTTTTTTTCAAGAAACAAGAACAGGAAAGGATAAATAACATAATCAGAAGAGGATAAAGAGATATTTGAAACTAAAACTATGATGTTGAATATTAAAATCAATATCATATTTGGAAAGTAAAGAAAATATTCCAAAAAGTATGACAAATAAAAAATAGATATTAAATGAGAAAAAACATAAGACAATTAGAGGCACAATACAGTAACTCTAATATCTAAATGTTACCATTTCTAAGAAGAAAAAAATTAGAAAAGTAATTTAGTTAGGAAATAATACAAGAACATTTTCCTGAATGAATAAAAATATTTCCAGATTAAAAAGACCCATCCAAAACCTTGTAAAATAAGTGAAAATACATTTACAACAAATCATATAATTACATAAATTCTGGTAATACAGAGAAAATCCTAAAAGTTTTCAGTAATTAAAGTAAAAAAAATCACAGGAAATATCTGGTATCAGAATGGCATAGAACATCTCAACAGCAGCACAAGAGATAGAGGAAAATGGATTAGTATCTCCAAAATTATTGAAATGGGAGAGTTCCCTGAACCCCACCCCTCACCCCTCCCTCAGGATGTGTGACAAGATGTGGCTTATCTTTTCTGCCACAATGTGCTCAAACCCCTTACGGGAGGGGACACACACAGATGGGCAGGTGCAGGAGCTGTGGTGAGCACTTTTGGGCTCTGGCCCCAAGGTAGCATCTAGGGTGGCTGCCTGCAACTCCTGAAGCCCCAGTGGGAGTGTTACAGTGCTCTTTTACCTCTACCATCTGCAGATGGCTTAAGCGTTAACCAGCTCAGTGCCCTCTTGGTACCCAGGTCTGACATTCAGGAAGAATCACGTGACATGGAGAAATTGAAGGATGGTAAATATGTGGGATTTTATTGCCGGATGGAGGTAGCTCTCAGAGGAATGGATGGGGAGCTAGAAAGGGGCTAGAGTGGAAGATGATCTTCCGCTGGAGTTCAGCTGTCCCACAGCTGATCTTCTCTCTGATCACCACCAGCCGAACTCCTCTGAACGTTCAGATGCTCCTTCTCTTCTCTCCTTCTCTGTCATGCTGTTCTTCTGTTCCCCTGCTCTTCCACTCATCTGCTTATGGAGCCTGGGATTTGGGGTTAATATGGGTATAGGATCGGGGGGCGGGGTGGGCCAAAAGGCAACATTTGGACATGAAAACAGAAATTCCTGTTCCCATTTAGGGCGGTGGGTTTTCAGGCTTGAGGATGGGGCCTTTGCTGGGGAACTGCCCTCTTCTACCCAGTATCTCCTTTCCTCCTGTCCATATCATTATGAGGAAAGAATATTTGCAGTATAAACTCTTAGATCCATCCCAAATATCAATCAGGGAAAGAGTAGAATAAAAACATTTAGACATGCAATATCTAAAAAAAGTATAACTCTCATGCCACGTTTCTTAAGAATCTACCAAGCATGTGCTCCATTGAAATGTGGGAGTAAACCAACAAAGAGGAGAAGATGATATCTTGAAACTAAGAGATTCAACACTACAGAAGAGAAAGGAAATATCCAAAATTAAGGCAAAGGGAGATCTCAAAACAATGTCTATTCCAACATTGAGAGCAATCTGTAATTTATAGGTAAAAACCTCCAGGAAAGATGACTTCAAGAATAAAAGTTAGTTAGATGACCTAATGTGGACAAATGCATTGATAGGAGCATTACAGATTTGCCATAAATTTTGGAATGTATTAATGACAGATACATAGATGACTTTGTATTGCCCCTCTGAAAAAACAATAAATAAATACCTACAATGGAAATGTAGAGAGTGGCCACAGGACACTTTATAAAAAGATAATATCGTAATAATAAAAATAGATAATAATCATAGTTAACTATGTGGCCCAACTTCGACACTATTCACAGGGTCATAAGTAAATATTGAATGTTAATTTAAACCAGAAGTGTGGATATATAAATAATCAGAAGGTGGGAGATAAAATTATTTATGTTTGAGGAAGGATGGTGTAAGAGAACTATGTTGGAAGTCATAGGTAAAATTTAAATTAGAAAAACCGAAGCATATCACTAGTAGTGTATTATTTCAAAATATACAGTTTATCAGCAGAAGAACCAGGAAAAAAAAAGAAATCGGTGTTTGCCACCATGGAATAGAACTAAGGGGAAGTCAGCATGTGTCCTTTGTTACTATAAACAAAATTAATCCATTTGGACTCATATTACAAAGTACTATAAACTGGAGAGCGTATAAACAACAGAAATGCATTTCTCCCACTTCTCAAGACTTGTAAGTCCAAGATCAAGGTGCAGGCTTATTTAATGTAGGGTGAGGGCCTGCTCTGTGGTTCATAGGTGGTGCCTTCTAGCTGTGTCCTTAAATGGTGGAAGAGAGATATCTCTCTTGGGCTTCTTTTAGAAGGGCACTAATTCCATTCATGCAGGTTCCGCCCTTGTGATCTAATCACTGCATAAGGCCTCACTTCCTAAACTGTCACTTTAGAAGTTAAGATTTCAACATATAATTTTTGGAGAAACACAAACATTCTGACCATAGTGAATACTAATCTGAGGTGCATTTCTTAAAGAGAAACTTCCCTGTGTCCTAAAAATGAAGCTTCACCTCTCATGCTTAGAGTTGCAGCAATTCATCATTGAGTTTTTGGAAACCCACTGTCATTCATCCTCCATGCTGAAGCAAGATAATTAATATAAAGCCTGCCACATTAAATGCATTCATGAAATGATGGTTCCCTTCCCGTCTTCCTTCATTCTATGTTAGATCATGTCATCCCTCTGCTTAAATTCCTGAATGGCTCTCTTTAGTTTTCACATAAAATTTTCAAAGTGTACTTAGCACTCAAATGCCTTTGATATTTGACCTATATCCACTTTTTAAGGCTCACCCTACCCGCTGCCCTCTGCCCCATACAGTCCCATCACCAGTCATACAATGAACCATTCATGGTATTTAATTCTCCTGCACCTTTGCACTTGCCATTCACTCTGCTTGGAAGCATCTCCTTGACCAACTCCATGTTTCCATCTATATAACTCCCATCTTTTCTTCAAGTCTCCACACCAAATTCACTCTGTATAGATATTTTCCTGAATATTCATTCCCAAACAGCTCCTCTTCCTCTTTTTAGTATGTTTTCTAGCACAATAAACAATATTAAAATCCAGTTTCCCAAATTCTGAGCCTCAATGCTATTCAAGATTCCTCCTTCTCACCTATCTCCTATGTGAAATCAAAGACTAAATTCAGTGAATTCTATTGACAATATCTCTCCAAGCACATCTCTTTTCTCCTGTCAACTGCCTGTCTCAATGTCAATTTAGAACCCTATCATTTCTCTAGAATATTATAGCATTCTGCGTCTTTATTTTCTGTCTTGCCTCCTGTTCTAATCCATTACCCATACAGTAGCTATAGTGTGAAAGGAGTTGCATGTTTACTGCTTCCCTAGTTCACAGAGAAATTTCACACTGATTACATCTAGCTCCATCCTGTGCATGAAGCAAGGTTTTCCCTTCATTTTGCCGTGACCCACCAAGTTGCCTAAATCTCTACTTTCCATTCTAGTAGAGAGCTCAGTTAAAATTCTAAGGACCATCTGTTTCTGAGTTTTTTTATAATCAATAGGATGACAGGGTTGGGGGAAAGCAAAAGCTGAGGAAATGTCACTGTGTTGTTTTTTGTTTTTGTTTTTGTTTTGTTTTGAGACCAAGTCTCACTCTGTAGTCCAGGCTGGAGTGCAGTGGTGCGATCTTAGCTCACTGCAGCCTCCAACTCCTGGGTCCCAGTAATTCTCGTGCCTCAGCCTCCCAAGTAGCTGGGATTACAGCTGGGATTAGCCCACCCAGCTAATTTCTGTATTTTTAGTAGAGATGCGTTTTCATCATATTGGCCAGAACAGTCTCGAATACCTGATCTCAAGTGATCTGCCTGCCTAGGCCTGCCAACGTGCTGGGATTACAGGCATGAGCCACCATGCCTGGCCAGAAGTGTCACTTTGAATTGATGGTCCATAAGCTGACCACTGATGTATTTTAATTCTCTCTGCACAAGAAAGAGAGTCAGTTTCCAAGTAGCACCCTAGTACTTTACAGCCTTGCTACTCAAACCAGGGTCCATGGACCAGTAGCGGTGGCATCTTCTGGGATCTTGGAAGAAATAATGCAGATTTTCAAGGTTCATCCCAATCCTACTAAATTTAAAATATGCATTTTCACCATATATCAGGTGACACGCATGTACATTAAAATTTGAGAAACTACTCTCTAAATGAAGTTTCCTCTTCATCCACCCTCCCATCCTCACCCAGGCCCTGCTTCCTCCGAGATTAAATTCTTTCTTTTTCAATTGCCATAGCGTCTTTCTTCATTCTCACTTTGAACTTTATCTAGATTCTGAAAGCAGAAAAACATACTCTGCTATCACGCATGTAAATATTTGTTTGGAACCTTGGTCAGAAGCTTCTTTTGAGTCCTCGTCTCTGTTCGTAATTCCAGAATCTGTGAGTCACATTCATCAGATTGATCTGAAAAGGGAAATGGCCCTCAGGGTACAGGTGAGAGGATTCTTTGAGTGCTAAGGGGCAGAGAACCTCACAGGAAACACCAGTTTAAATGTGTGAAATTAATCCTAACCCTTGAATATATTAAAATGCAAATATATAAGCATGCCAGGTTATATCATAAATAGCCTTCAGTGGTAATCTCAAGCTCTCAGGAGAACGTTCTCTTCAAAATGGCTTTCAAGGCTGTGTTGAACATTTATTATTTTCATGGGCCATTTATTTTTCTTCTGATTTTTTTCTCGAAGCAACTATTATTCTCCCATTTTAGACCACCTGCTTCAGATAAAGCTGCTTCTATCTTTAGTTTCAGGGGTAGGCATGAAACCTAAGGCCAGCCAATCTGCACATGGCCAGTGTGGCTAGACAGCTATAGTCCCACGACCCAAGCCAAATCAGTCAGACTCAAAAATAATCACAGGACTTTCACCTTAAAAAGGGAGTTGGCAAACTTTATTATTATTATTATACTTTAAGTTTTAGGGTACACGTGCACAATGTGGCAAACTTTTTTGTAGCAGGCCAGATGGTAAATGGTCTAAGCTTTGAAGACCCAGCCACAAACTGTCTCAATCACATATTTATATTTCTTTTGTTTGTTGGCTTACAAGTCTTGAAAATACTTTTTAAAATCTTAGCTTGCTAGTCTCATAGGAAAAAGCTGTAGAACTGATTTGACCCTCAGGTCACAGTTCACCAACCTCTGCTAAATGATCAGGACAAAGGAATTGTCTTTTCTCCTGTATTAGAAACTGTGAGAAGGTAAGTCTTCCCACCATGAGAGGATAAATGGTTGGAGAAGTCAGAGCAGAAGGATAGAGAAAGATAAGATCCTGAGAATTTTGTTTGAACTCTATCAGTTCTACTCCTGGACTTCTGAGCTGCAGGAACTTGGAAATGTTGTTTTTACTTCAGTTATTGTAGATAAGATTTTCTTTCACTTGTGACTAGCAAGAGCCCAAATATACAGATCCTTCTTGTTCTTGTCCCCACTTAGTTCACCAGTATCAGTGCTTGTAATAACCCAGCCTCACACTCTGTGCTTTGGTCATGATTTCTCTTGAGTTTATAAATGAAGCATCACAGATTAATAAAGACATGATGCTGAGAAACAGATAATGTTGAAAACGCTGGCTAGCAATTAGGGAAAATTTCCAAATAGATTCTCACCTCACCTCATATAACAAAATGAATCTCAGATAGATTAACTTGTTAAATGTAAAACTGTATATAAAACCAGAGGTTTACCTTCAATAGAATTAAATAAATGTCATTTTTGTCAGTCAAGTTGGTAAATATTTAGAGGAATTATAATTTTTAATTCTGGAATAGGTTCCGGAGAAAGATATAATCATGCACTCAGGTGCAAGTATAATTATTTACAACTTTATAGAAAATATATTTTTAATATGAATAAAGATATTTTTTAAAGTTCATACTGTGTAACCAGCCACAGGAAACTAGTCATAGAGATATGTAAAACTATGCACAAATAAAAATGTCCGCTGCTTTGTAATTTAATATAGATTATAAAATTCAAAAATTCCAGAAGTTTAAAGACGGAAGACTATTTTAGAAGGCGAATATACTTTTATTAGCATAAAAGTTATTAACAATCTTAGACCTTTTAAATACTTAAAGATCTGAAAATTTGATATATAACATATTCACAATTAAAATACCATCTTGTCAAATAATTATAATTCCTTGCAATTTATAATAATTACAAAACATTAATAAATTGAGCTTTTAGCTACACCATTTACTAAATTAAATAATAGACTGAGCTTTTATCTACATCATTTGGTAATTTGGGACATTATACAAGGTATTCCTGCTTTCTAACCTTTATTTCTAGTAAACAACAGGGACAATGGAAAGCCTAATACTACAGTTGTTTTAAAGATTATGTAAGATTATTATAGTAGATGTTCCATAAATGTGAGCTTTTTCTACACACATCCCCACCTCCTGAGTTTTTTTTATGGAGTTGTATCTTATAAAAATGTATGTGGGCATGTTTGCCAGTTGAATTATAATACATATACAGAGCATCATATGAATACTGATCCCCAGTTTTAGTGATGAGACAATTGAAACTTAGAAACATGGTGATTGTCCAAGGTCACATTGGCAATAAGCTGCAGATCTGAGATAAGGATCCATGTCCCCTCGTTCTCAGTTTCTTGCTGCAAAGTACACATGAAATATCAATGCTAAAATATAGGCAGCCTGTAAAAACTGGAATGCCTAAAGGACATCTTCCCACTCTCACATTTTAACAATCACCTTCTTGTTTCAGAGGTGGTATCTGTGAAGCGCCCTGATTTGGCTGTGCCCCAACTTATTGTCTTGGTTTTGTTTTGTTTTTAATGGGGATTCAAATTCTGGCAATAATAAGGCTTGCTGGCATGTGAAATGCAAGAGTAGACTTTTCTTGACCGTCTAGATTGGATACCTTTATAAGGAGGAGACTGATGATAATGAAGAAGAATTTATGCCAAAAAACCCATCATTCTTTTAAAAAATGGGTTAGTTGATCTCACCCACCTCTTTTTAAGTATATTCAGCCACTCCCACACATTGCCTAACAAGCTTCTTCTGGTCAGTGTGTCTGAGATCCTCACCTCAGAAATTCTCACGTTAGCAAATCTACTCCAAGGATGCCAGAATGAACCTGAACGGTATGGTCACATTACAGATCCAGAACACAAAACGTCTTCCGCTTTTACAGTTGGAGAAAAACTTGAGGGGCTGACCTCAACAACCAAAAGAGCAGTGCATGCAGCAGTCTTCAACACTTCATTTTAAAGACTGAATAATACTAGGAACGCATTTTTTGAATATTTTTCAAGATCCTCTATGACCACAGAGATTATTACAACATCATCACCTCTGTATCTGCCTACTCACCTTTGGAAAACAAGAATATGAAACTAGAATAGATTATGCTTCATTCTGCATGATTGTTCCGAGCTGTGTGGGAGAGCTGTGTGTGTTCTTTCTTGCATATCTTTGTGGAAATATATGATAGTGATCCTGCTGGCCTGAGGACGGGTGGGTGTTGTACCATGTGGAGTTAGTTGTATGTTTGTGGGAAGAAAGCTGTGGGAGGCTGGTGTGATGTGTCTGGAACTCACATCAGTGTATGAGTTAAGGATGAGTCAAATGTGTACCTAACAGGCAGCAACATCTTTATATGTGCATAAGTGGAGCAAAATTTATTCTCAGTATACCTGGAATTAGATTTGAGCTTACCCATTGAAAAACCCAAGGAATCACTTCCATTATTACCTTCACAGTTAAATATAAACCAAAGGTAGTCATGGTAGCACAAGAGGTACCAATTTTCAAAACTATGGAAACTGTATTTCCATCACTACCAAGGAATGAAAACAAACTTTCTAATTTACTTCCAGTTTAGAATCAGCGGTGCATTTCAACATGCTGTGCACAAAAGAATGTCAGAGAAAAATTAAAATATATACGACAAACTCAGAATTTAGCATAGAATTATGTTTATCTTAAATGTTTAAAATTTGTTCTTAATAATATGATATGCAGTGTGGAGTTTAAATCAATTGAAAATATACTTTTAATTACTCATTACTACTACTAATATTGCTCTGAGAGTTTATTAATCAATGTATTGCACATTAGTTGAAGCCTATTAATTTCTCCTAGGTGTATGAAGTGAATAACATCTTCTTCTGGCCCTGCAATTTATTCTAAATTAAATGCATTTGGTTTAGTTTCGTTTTCTTTTTTTTCCACTGTAGGCAATATATATCTCTATGCCTATATTTCCTGCAAAATATTACAATTCTAGTATTACTATTTCCACAACTACGCTGCACATTTTTTAAAGGAAGTTGGACATATTTTATTTGCATGTCAGTCTTAATATAGCAGGCATTCAATAAATATTGATAAATTGAATTCATACAATATAAAGATATATTAATTGAAGCATTTATAAAATGTTGTGGAAATAGAAGGGAAAGTGAAGGCGGGAAACTGAAGGCAGGAAAGTGTCCAAATCACATAGGATCCTGGGTCTTGATGGGTAAATAACAGTTTCAATTATAGGTGTTAGTGTTTATCTTCCTGAAAGGCTACAGCATTAATCCCCACTCCTAATTCCAACACATCTCACTCCTAACTATAGAAAGAAGGTATTTGGTAGTAGCCTTACTAGCCCCCTCATGAAAATGGTTTCCTATAGAAAGAAGGTATCTGGTAGTAGTAGCCTTACTAGCCCCCTCATGAAGACGGTGTCCTATACAAAGCAGGTATCTGGTAGTAGCAGCCTTACTAGTTCCCTCATGAAGATCATTTCCTGGAAGGTAGTGTATAGCACTGAGTCAACATTTAAGGCTAACATAAAATGAAATCAAACTCATTTTTCAGCCAGCAGCCACACCAGAAAGGTGTTTTATAACAAACAAAATAAATAAAAGACATTCTGTAAACAATGACACCCTAAATCTTACTTCATTCATTCATTCATTTGGCAAATATGTATCGTGTACCTACTGTGTACCAGGCACTCTTCAAGATTTGTGGGGAAGAACTGTTTTCAAATTCCTTTTATTACTTCCCTAATGGCAGAGACTGTGGGCCTAGCATGGCATACCTCATTCAGAATGAGGTATTTCTCCCAGCTTTTAGTTGACACATTCTAAAGTTAGCAAAAAATTACTTCAAAACAATGAGAAGCTTGTAAGATAAAGTTTGCAGATGACACATATGTTTTTCTCTTGTTGAAGTTGCTTAGCCTGGCTTTGGCAGGAGAAAGCTACAGATTCTGTTTAACATATTAAGCTCAGTAGTTAGTCCACTAAGCTTTCTCTAAAAGAAAATCAGTAATTTGGAGATGTCAGAGGCACTCTGCACCCATATGCAGTATCTTCCCAAGGTTTTCCCATAACTAGCCCTTCTTGACCTGGACTCTTCAAAGTGGTAATTCAATGAGCAGACCCTTTAAAAAATCAGATGACATGAAAAGAAATTGCCTCTCTCTATACTGGTATCATCTCAAACTGTAGGGGGAAACGTTAGAATGAAGTCATCTTGAAATTTACATGTAATCGGCCGGGCGCGGTGGCTCACGCCTGTAATCCCAGCACTTTGGGAGGCTGAGGCGGGTGGATCACAAGGTCAGGAGATCGAGACCATCCTGGCTAACACGGTGAAACCCCGTCTCCACTAAAAAAAATACAAAAAATTAGCCGGGCGTGGTGGCGGGCGCCTGTAGTCCGAGCTACTCGGGAGGCTGAGGCAGGAGAATGGCATGAACCCGGGAGGCAGAGCCTGCAGTGAGCTGAGATTGCGCCACTGCACTCCAGCCTGGGTGAAAGAGCGAGACTCTGTCTCAAAAAAAAAAAAAAAAAAAAAGAAATTTACATGTAATCAATCCTTGTATAGAGTCTATGGTCTGGACCAGTCATACTGAGTGGTGCTTGATAACACAGTATTGATAAAGCGATTTCCAGTTAATTTTTATCAGTTGTCCCTAGAAAGCTGTGTTAGATTACCTTTTGGCAACTCAGTAAGAATATCTTCTCATTTCTATGCTATGACTTTCACAAGGGCTACAAGTCTAGGAACTACATTTCCTGGAATCTCTGGGTTAATTTCCACCAATGAGAGGCACTCAAAGATTTGAAAGTGAGAAGCAAAGCAGGATGGTCTTCAACAAAAGTAAGATTTTGCAGAAGCTTCCTGTGAATCACCCACCTCAGTTCTAGAGCTGTGACCATCACCACATAGTTTACTGCACATTTTTAAACTTCCAGAACAATTCAAAAGCAATGGGACAATTTCCTTTTTTATTTTGATCCATTGATTAGGAAAGATTTATTGAGTGCTTTCTATGACTCTGGTACCGGCAAGGCTCTGTTTATAGAAAATCAAATAAACATTTCCCTGCCCCAGAGGAACTTATTGCAATTTTTATAAATATCTGATGACAACAAAAAACACAAAAGTACTCAAACCTACAGAGATTGGTGAGAGATTTCTCTCATTTACGGATAAAGAGAAGAGGCAGTACTGGTTTTTCTTTCACTGAATATTGCACTCAGCAATTTGATCCTGTAAAGTTGCCAAGGCAATGCCAACTGACTATGACAGCATATGGGAGCAGACAGACATTCACATACACAGACACAGTGATTTTGTAAGTCTCCTTTATTAGATGCCACATTAAAAATAAAAGTTTCCATCAAGATTATGTTTTATCACATCAAAATAGCCTAATTTGCCAGGCTGTGGAAAATAGGTGGTAAACCACTTCTGGCAGTTTGAAATTGATCTAAATGTATTAGAAAATGACATTTCTTTTGCCACATGCACTTCAGAGGCTTCTGGCTAAATAGTAATATAAGTAGCACAAACAACAGAGTGAGAATGTTTATCACACTCTTTATTCTTATGTGCCCTAGTTGACACCCACCTCCTTATATCAGACTGAAAAGACTATAATGAAGAAATGATGAATAAATCATTTAGGTCAAGTATCTTTCTATATATAGTTGAAGCCATGATTTTAAAACTAAAGCACTTATAACCTTAAAATACTTTGGGCTACATGCAGGACGTCAATTTTACATTTAACTTAAGTAAGAGACAGAGAGTTGTTTTTATAAGAGATGAACTGAGCATGAAACTTTTGATGTTATCTTTTCAGTGAAATCATTGACAAAGCCAAAAAGAAACAGAATAATTTGTTTTTCATTTTGTATTTCAGTCTGGACATTTCTCTAACAAAAGAAAAAAATTTCCTTTTACCCTTATGACTCTACTTAGTTAAGCATGAATATTATATATGAAATAACTCATTAGATTAACCAAGAGATTAACAATAATGTATTCAGGAGCATTTGATGATAAAGAAAACAAGAGCTCAAAATAACCTTAGCCAACAGAAGTCACGGACCTTTTCAGAACATAAATTTTTCTCTATTAATGGCTCTGTGGGTTCTCCACAGCCTTGTTCTATTTTTTTTTTAAATGTGTATTTTCCTTCCTTAACTTATTGTGAAGGGCCAAAATAATCACCTTCTTAATTAAGAAGCAAAGCCATAAATAATGGAAATCTCAATTATGTTAAGGTGAAAATAAGCCATTAATAACAACATGGTGAATATATCCAGAGAAAATTAGACAGTTCAACTAAATTATCTTCAAAGAAAATCTGATATTTTTGTAGAAGAAAATTACTAGTATAAGATTACAGTGAAACAGAAACACCAAAGGCAGGATCAGGTAAACAAATGAAGTTCACTTTAGGACCATGATCCCATGAAGACGCTTGAGTAACACCATCAGTGCCACCAGGTAGGTGCTCGGGATAGTAGACAAGGCAATGTCATGATGTTGCCAAGCAGGACATCTGTCTTTAGTTGGTCCCCAAACTAACAGTGACATTGCTTATTACTATGCTTGAAATAGTGAATGGATGAATGAGCGAATGAATAAATGAATAAATGTAATACTCTTGATCAATCCAAGAGCACAGAAGATAAAGAAAATAACAACAAACACCAGAATAACCTACTTCAGTTAGAGAAAGGCCATTCTCAAACTAAGTAATTGTAGACAGTTTTCAGGAAATAGTGCAGGGAATAAATGTCCAAAGAAAACTTTTGATAAAAACCTGATGCTTGAAACAAAAATAAATATTTTATATTCAGTGTCTCCTGCTGAATTTTATCATTCACACTTTACCCTAATATTAGATCCTTACTGGAATTTTTTTACATATAAACATGATATTCCTAGCAATTTCTAGAGAATAGTATGCAAGTCATAGTCATTATGCAAAAACTAATGATATGAATAAATACTTATCTCAGAACATATTAGTGTCAGAAATACACATACACAATGTATCAGAATTATAAAAAAATCATTTTATGAAGGATTCAGAGTTAAAACCACATTGAGCTCTATTTAAATGTTATTAGCATAATAACTAAAACAACAAAATAACTTTCTAGTCAGGGGAGTAACAGGACATCATGGATGAGTAACAATATCTCATTCAACCTACAGTATCTATGAATATTTTACATAGTTTTTAATTCCTAAATTTGGCTATTTTTTCAATACTGTTTTTACTTACACAAACATTATAGTAAGAAATAGTCTATATATTCACAATAAGATTCTGGACTGCAAGTTAGTGAAATAGCCATACTGGACTCAGGATAAACAGGAAAATAGTGTTATGTGTATATATATACACCCTCCTATAATATTTATAGAAGTGGGGTTTCAACCAAGACTCTACATTGGAGTCATCTAAGGAGCTTTTCAAGATTACCTAATGCATAGGACCCATCCTAGAACAAAGGAATCAGAATTTTTAAAGTTGGGACGAAAATTTACCAGGTTGTACTAATGGTGCAGCCAAGATTAAGAACTGCCAGATTTAACAGAAAATATATATATATAGTTAAAGTAACATCATCTCTCATTAAAATTACCTAGTGAAAGCATAAAGATGGTTTTCTGTAACATAGGAAAATATTAAGGATGGAAAATTAGCCTGCAAAATATTCTATGTAAAGGTAAAACATTGAATAAAATGGTGCAATAATAGTTGCTTAAATTGCAGATCTTAAATTTTGTAATAATTTTCTCTATCTGTTATCATTTAGATCAAATTATAAATATCTAACCAGCCTAAAGGCCTCTCAACATATAAGAGGATCTGTATCATCAAACTAGATGAGATAGCAGTACTTAATAAGCAATGTTGAGAAGAAATGAGGTAAATTCATTTACAACATACTCTTTCTTCTCTTCTTTCTCTCAAGAATATTCAAAGTTTTGCTCAAGCCTTCTAAAAATGAAACATCAAAGTTATAGATTAAAATCTTAATCAACACTTATCTTTTAGATTTTTATTCTTTGAAAACCAATTATTATATTTTTACATACCAAAGCCATATATACTCATTGTCTTTTGTTTTTAAAAGATATTATAATGTATATCCATATAACTCAACTAAAATACAGGAGTCTTTTATATATTTTGCCTTTAACTATGACTCCCTATCCTATATATAGAAATCAAATTATTTTAGAACTGAAATGGGCCTTCAGGTTCACACTTTTTTTAAATTCCTCACCTCAAGCATATACCATTTCTTTGTGCTACAAGCATTCCAATTATACTCTTTTAGTTATTTTAAAATGTACAATGAAATATTGTTGATTGTAATCATCCTGCTGTGCAGAGTAAGATCAAGTATTAGGTCTTATTCATTTTTTCTAACTATATTTTTGTACCCATTAACCATCCCCACCTTACCCCCTACCTCTCACTTCCTTTCTCAGCCTCTAGTAACCATCCTTCTACTCTCTGTCTCCATCAGATATACTAATTTCCTTTCTTTTGGTTAGATACTTAGAAGTGGGGTTGCTGGATCACATGGTAGCTCTATGTTTACTTGAAGAACCTTCAAACTGCTCTCTGTACTGGTTATACTAATGTACATTCCCACCAACAGTATATGAGGCCCCCTTTTCTCCATATTCCCTCCAGCATTTGTTCTTGTCTGCCTTTTGGATATAAGCCATTTTAACTGGGGTAAGATGATATCTCATTATAGCTTTGATTTGCATTTCTCTGATGATCAATGATGTTGGGTACCTTTTCATATGCCTTTTTGCATATGTTTGTATGTGTTTGCATAATTTGTATGTGCCCTTTGGAGAAATGTCTATTTGGGCCCTTTGCCCATTTTTTAACAGGATTATTAGATTTCTTTTTCCTATTGAGTTATTTGAGTTCCTTCTATATTCCGGTTATTAATCCCTTGTCAGATCAGTAGTTTGCAAATATTTTCTCCCATTCTGTGGGTTGTCTCTTCACTTTGTTGATGGTTTCCCTTGATGTACAGAAGTTTTTTAACTTGATATGATCCCATTTGAAAATTTTTGCTTTGGTTACCTGTGATGTGAAGTATTACTCAAGAAATTTTTGCCCAGATTAATTTCCTGGAGAGTTTCCCCGATGTTTTCTTGTAGGAATTTCATAGTTTGAGGTCTTAGATTTAAGCTTTTAATGCATTTTGATTTGGTTTTTGATAGTGGTGGTCTAGGTTTCTTCTTCTACATACAGATATCCAGTTTCCTCAGCACCATTTATTAAGGAAAATGTCCTTTCCCCAGTGTATGTTCTTGGCACTTGTTTCAAAAGTTTACCTTAGATGTTTGGATTTATTTCTGAATTTTCTATTCTGTTCCATTGATCTATGTATCTTTCTTTATGCCAGTACCATGTTATTTTTGGTTACTATAGATCTGTAGTATAATTTGAAGTCAGTTTATATGATTCCTCCAGTTTTCTTCTTTTTGTTCAGGATGGCTTTGGCTACTCTGGGTCTTTTGTTGTTCCATATAGGTTACTGATTCAGTAATAATACAGAGACCAATTCACTTTGTGAGAAATCCAGAAGCCAGTTAAGAGACTTGTACACCCAGGCAAGTGTGAAACCAGTCACATTGAATCCAGTAGGAAACTCTGTGGCACTCACTTAACATAGTCCCTCATCTTGACTCAGCATGGCACAATGAGGAAAAACTTAAGCTCCCAGCTTAAGTTTTCCCTCCCTCCAAATTTCACAGAGAGGGGAAAAATGAAGATTGAAACATACATCCAACATTCAGACTTTTGAGGGAGGCTGCCCAAACAACTATTTTCTTTTTTTTTTTTTTTTTTTAATTATACTTTAGGGTTTTAGGGTACAAGTGCACAATGTGCAGGTTTGTTACATATGTATCCATGTGCCATGTTGATTTCCTGCACCCATTAACTCGTCATTTAGCATTAGGTGTATCTCCTAATGCTGTCCCTCCCCCCTCCCCCCACCCCACAACAGTCCCCGGAGCGTGATGTTCCCCTTCCTGTGTCCATGAGTTCTCATTGTTCAATTCCCACCTATGAGTGAGAACATGCGGTGTTTGGTTTTTTGTCCTTGCGATAGTTTACTGAGAATGATGTTTTCCAGTTTCATCCATGTCCCTACAAAGGACACGAACTCATCATTTTTTATGGCTGCATAGTATTCCATGGTGTATATGTGCCACATTTTCTTAATCCAGTCTATCGTTGTTGGACATTTGGGTTGGTTCCAAGTCTTTGCTATTGTGAATAGTGCCGCAATAAACATACGTGTGCATGTGTCTTTATAGTAGCATGATTTATAGTCCTTTGGGTATATACCCAGTAATGGGATGGCTGGGTCAAATGGTATTTCTAGTTCTAGATCCCTGAGGAGTCGCCACACTGACTTCCACAATGGTTGAACTAGTTTACAGTCCCACCAACAGTGTAAAAGTGTTCCTATTTCTCCACATCCTCTCCAGCACCTGTTGTTTCCTGATTTTTTAATGATGGCCATTCTAACTGGTGTGAGATGGTATCTCACTGTGGTTTTGATTTGCATTTCTCTGATGGCCAGTGATGAGGAGCATTTCTTCATGTGTTTTTTGGCTGCATAAATGTCTTCTTTTGAGAAGTGTCTGTTCATGTCCTCTGCCCACTTTTTGATGGGGTTGTTTGTTTTTTTCTTGTAAATTTGTTTGAGTTCATTGTAGATTCTGGATATTAGCCCTTTGTCAGATGAGTAGGTTGCAAAAATTTTCTCCCATTGTGTAGGTTGCCTGTTCACTCTGATGATAGTTTCTTTTGCTGTGCAGAAGCTCTTTAGTTTAATGAGATCCCATTTGTCGATTTTTTTTTTTTTTTTTTATTATACTTTAGGGTTTTAGGGTACAAGTGCACAATGTGCAGGTTTGTTACATATGTATCCATGTGCCATGTTGATTTCCTGCACCCATTAACTCGTCATTTAGCATTAGGTGTATCTCCTAATGCTGTCCCTCCCCCCTCCCCCCACCCCACAACAGTCCCCGGAGCGTGATGTTCCCCTTCCTGTGTCCATGAGTTCTCATTGTTCAATTCCTTTGACAAGGCCTTTGACAAAATTCAACAACCCTTCATGCTAAAAACTCTCAATAAATTAGGTATTGATGGGACATATCTCAAAATAATAAGAGCTATCTACGACAAACCCACAGCCAATATCATACTGAATGGCCAAAAACTGGAAGCATTCCCTCTGAAAACTGGCACAAGACAGGGATGCCCTCTCTCACCGCTCCTATTCAACATAGTGCTGGAAGTTCTGGCCAGAGCAATCAGGCAGGAGAAGGAAATAAAGGGTATTCAATTAGGAAAAGAGGAAGTCAAATTGTCCTTGTTTGCAGATGACATGATTGTATATCTAGAAAACCCCATTGTCTCAGCCCAAAATCTCCTTAAGCTGATTAGCAACTTCAGCAAAGTCTCAGGATACAAAATTAATGTACAAAAATCACAAGCATTCTTGTACACCAATAACAGACAAACAGAGAGCCAAATCATGAGTGAACTCCCATTCACAATTGCTTCAAAGAGAATCAAATACCTAGGAATCCAACTTACAAGGGATGTGAAGGACCTCTTCAAGGAGAACTACAAACCACTGCTCAATGAAATAAAAGAGGATACAAACAAATGGAAGAACATTCCATGCTCATGGGTTGGAAGAATCAATATCGTGAAAATGGCCATACTGCCCAAGGTAATTTATAGATTCAATGCCATCCCCATCAAGCTACCAATGACTTTCTTCACAGAATTGGAAAAAACTACTTTAAAGTTCATATGGAACCAAAAAAGAGCCCGCATCGCCAAGTCAATCCTAAGCCAAAAGAACAAAGCTGGAGGCATCACGCTACCTGACTTTAAACTATACTACAAGGCTACAGTAACCAAAACAGCATGGTACTGGTACCACAACAGAGACATAGATCAATGGAACAGAACAGAGCCCTCAGAAATGATGCCACATAGCTACAACTATCTGATCTTTGACAAACCTGACAAAAACAAGAAATGGGGAAAGGATTCCCTATTTAATAAATGGTGCTGGGAAAACTGGCTAGCCATATGTAGAAAGATGCAACTGGATCCCTTCCTTACACCTTATACAAAAATTAATTCAAGATGGATTAAAGACTTATATGTTAGACCTAAAACCATTAAAATCCTACAAGAAAACCTAGGCAATACCATTCAGGACATAGGCGTGGGCAAGGACTTCATGTCTAAAACACCAAAAGCAATGGCAACAAAAGCCAAACAACTATTTTCTATTTTGCCTGAATCTACATGTTGATAGGAAAAGTCACTAGGCTGAGAAGTCTGAGAACAAAGGCAATGGTTTTAAGTATTCATTTATTGTAGTACCATTTTCTAGTTCAGCATGGAATGAGTAGGAGAAAATCTCCAACTCCCAACTTTTTTCTGGGAATGGAAAGAGTTGGAGTGTAAGGCCAGTTTTCCAGCTTTTTGAAGGGCTGTCCATGGACTGGTTTTTGTCTCATCCTACTAGGTGTGCTGATGAGACCTGGAATACTGCAGATGGCTGAAGGCTGCTGAGGACGAAAACAGCTTGGTTGCATGTTTTTGTTCCAGAGAATGTGCAATGAGGCTGACAGAAGCCAATGTAGCTGGACAGCCTCTCCCTCAAGGGGTAAAAAGAAGAGTGGAGCATGCACCCAACATTCTAGCATTTTAGTGGGCTAGCCAAAGGACTCATATCTGCCTCGCTTGAGTCATAGCACTGACAGGATTTGGCATACTCTGGAACCTGTAGTCACTGAAAACAGAAAAGAGCTGAGTAGTCTGCAGCAGCTTCAGAGAACCTACAGGGCCACGGGTTTATTAGAGACAGCAAGCGATTACAAGCTTCTAAAAGGAAAAGAAAGGCAAATCCTTCAAATGGGGAATCTGCATGTGTGAGTACAGATACGATACACTGACAGGAAAGGCTCTAGACACCTCCAAAACCTCTAGCCAAACTGGTTAATGAAGTTCTTTTCCTTCACAAAGGCAGTCCATAGAGACTGGAAGAGGTGGCCGCATTTTCAAATACGAGATCACAACACAAAATTACAAGACACACAAAGAAACAGGGAAACGCGGCCCAATCAGAGGAAGAAAATGAATTTCCAGAAACCAACCATAAAGAATCAGAGAAATATGAATTACCTGACAAATAATACAAAATACAGATCATAAAAATGTGCAGTAAGCATTCAATATGCATGAACAAAGTGAGACTGTTAGTAAAGAGATTGAAAGTATAATCCAGAACCAAACAGAAATTTTTGAGCAAACGAATACAACAACTAAATTGAAAAGTCCACGGGGAGAATTCAACAGCAGATTTGATCAAGCAAAAGAATCAGTTAGCTCAAAGATTGGTCCTTTGAAATTATCTAGTCTGAAAGCAAAAAGAAAAAAATAATGAAAAGAGGGAAGAAAGCCTAAAGGACATATGCTACACCATCAAACAGACCAATATACACAGGAAAGTTCCAGAAGAAGAGAGAGGAAGGGAGTGGAAAGCTTTATTGAAGAAATAATGGCCAAAACCTTTTGAAATCTGAGGAAGGAAATGAATATGCAAATTCAAGAAGTCCAATGAGGTTGGGTGTGATGGGTCACTCCTGTAATCCCAGCACTTTGGGAGGCCAAGGCAGTGGATCACTTGAAGCCAGGAGTTTGAGACCAGCCTCGCCAATATGGTGAAATCTCAAAATACAAAAATTATAAAATATAATACCATTATAAAATATAATAAAAATTATAAATATAACCCCAAAATACAAAAATTATAATATAATACCAAAAATACAAAAATTAGCTGGGCATGGTGAAGCATGCCTGTAATCCCAGGTACTCAGTAGGCTAAGGCAGGAGAATCACTTGAACCCAGGAGACAGAGATTGCAGTGAATTGAGATCACACCACTGCACTCCAGCCTGGGCGACATAGCAATACCCCATCTCAAAAACAAACAAGCAAACAAACAAAAGGAAGCCCAGTGAATTTCAACTAGGAGGAACGAAAAGAGGCCCACAACAAGACACTTTATAATCAAATTGTCGAAGTCAAAAACACAGGGAAAAACTTGAAAGCAGAATGAGAAAATCAACTTGACACAAACAGGGGAGCCTTCATAAGACTATCAACAGATTTCTGGCAAAAACTTTATGCTGAGAGGAAAAATGCCAAACAACGCTACATCCAGAAAAACTGTTATTTAAAAATGAAGGAGAAATAGACTTTCTCAAATAAACAAAGGCTAAGGAAAAGCATCACTACTAGATTTACCTTAGAAGAAATGCTGACATTGGTCAAGTTGAAATTAAAGGATGCTGGAAAGCAACACAATAGCATATGAAGGTATAAAGTTTACTGGTCAAGATAAATATGTAGTCAAATACAAAATATTACATTACTGTAATGGTTGCATATAAATCACATTCACTTTGGTATGGAAGTTAAAAAACAACAGTATAAAAATGAACTATAACTATAAAAAATATGTGAATGGATCCACAATATATAAAGATGTCATTTGTGGCATTGATAATGTAAAGTGTGTGGGAGAAGTAAAAGAACAGACTTTTCACACGCCATTTGGTATTACTTTAAAACAGATTGTTATAACTACAATATGTTTTACGTAAGCCTCATGGTAATTAAAAAGAACATACCTATAAAACATAAACAAGAGAAAATGAGAATGGAATCAAAGCATGTCACTATAAAAAATTAAAGAAACACAATGGAGGAGACCAAGAGAGAAAAATAGGAACAAAAAAGCTACAACACAGAAAACAACAAAATGGCAATAGTATGATTCTTCTTATCAATAATTACTATAAAAATGCATGGATTCAATTCCTCCATTAAAGACATACAGTGGCTGAATGAATTAAAAAAAAAAAGACAAAACTATATGCTGTCTACAAGTGACTCACCTTAAATGGAGCACACATATGCTGAAAGTGAAAAGATAGGAAAAGGTATTACAGCACTATTCACAAGAGCAAAGACTTGGAACCAACCCAAATGTCCAACAACGATAGACTGGATTAAGAAAATGTGGCACATATACACCATGGAATACTATGCAGCCATAAAAAATGATGAGTTCATGTCCTTTGTAGGGACATGGATAAAGCTGGAAACCATCATTCTCAGCAAACTATCACAAGGACAAAAAACCAGACACTGCATGTTCTCACTCATAGGTGGGAATTGAACAATGAGAACACATGGACAGAGGAAGGGGAACATCACACTCCACTCCGGGGACTGTTGTGGGGTTGGGGGAGGGGTGAGGGATAGCATTAGGAGATATACCTAATGCTAAATGATGAGTTAATGGGTGCAGCACACCAACATGGCACATGGATACATATGTAACAAGCCTGCACATTGTGCACATGTACCCTAAAACTTAAAGTATAATAATAATAAAATAAAAAAAGCAAGTTTCAAGAGCTAAAAAAAAAAAGAATTTCAGTCATGCTAGATGAAAAAGCTCTAGAGATCTGCTGTACAGTACTGTGCATGTAGTTAACTGCATACTTAAAAATTTAAGTGTAAATTTCATGTTAAATGTTCCTGCAACAACCAACCAGTCAGTTATCTTGCCTAACTATCCTATTTAAATATTTTAAAATAGAATAAATATATCTATGTCACAAATCTATTATGAGGATTAATTTGCTAATATATGTAGAATTCATAGAACTGTGCCAGGAATGTTGTTAAGTGTTAATTCTATATAAATATATATAAATAAAATTTATTGTTCATTTTTGTTGCTATATAAATTACTGATGCTTAATAAATTTTGATGATTGATTGATAATAAAGTGTTCAAAGATGTCAATAAAGTAATTGAACCAAGCACTAACAGGGCTATCAATTAAACCAATGGCAAAATTCTCTAGCAGGGTAAATTTTTAAAAGATCATTGAATAAGTGTATATGGTAACCTATTATACTTTCATCATTTTTGTTGTTGTTGTTGGCTTTTTTTTTTTTTGAGATGAGGTTCTGACTCTTCCACCCAGGCTGGAGTGCAGTGGTGTGACCATGGTTCACTGTAGCCTCAACCTGCTGGACTTAAGTGATCCTCCAACCTCAGCCTCTTGAGTAGCTAGGACCACTGGTGTGCAGCACCACATCCACCTAATTTATTTTGTTTTTTGTAGAGATGAGGTCTTCCCATATTGCCCAGGCTAGTCTCAAACTCCTGGACTCAAGGGTTCCTCCCACCTTAGCCTTATAAAGTGCTGGCATCACAGCTGTGAGCCACTACACCTAGTATCATTGTTTTTTGGGGTTTGGTTTTTTTATTTATTTTTCTAAGTTATATTTTTAATTTAACAGCTTTTGGGGTGCAAGTAGTTTTTGGTTACATGAACGAATTGTATAGTAGTGAAGTCTGAGACTTGCCATTGTTAATCTTTGTTCAAAGCAACTGGTAACAAATCTATTACTATTATTCATTATTTCCTCCTATATTAACATTCAATCCATTTTTTATCTTACCTAACTTCAATTTAATGACACTCAGTAATAAATTGAGTATATTAACACTATGCAACTGTGTAGCATTAACTGAGATTATATGTAGATTTTGAAGCAGGAGCAAGAACCTTGGAACTGGTGCTAGATTTTCCCTATTAGCTGTGTGACTTCAGGCAAATTACTTAACCTTATCTGGCTCACTTCTCTCATCTGAGAGGATAAGGATGGAAAACTAAGGTGCCTTCCAGACAAGTGTTTTCTCCTGAGTAACCTCAGTATCCAGGCCTTGCTGCTTCTGCCTTGAGGCACATTTCCACATACCATCACATTCAACTAATAAAAGTTCCACATTCCAAATGCACTGAAATGTATTTTTACTCAAGTTTCTGAAGGCAAAGGGAGGTACATTGCATGACACAGAGTAAATGCTCTAGAATTTCTCTTTGCTACATTCTGTCCTCCAAATATTCCCTCTCTCTGACCCCGTATTTTGCTTCCAAAACTCTTTCCCCTCAAACCTACCTTTAATGATTCAGCATTGGCTTTTGTTGTAACATGCTCTCTCACTGCACCCTTCCACATTCAGCTGTATGTTATGTAGATCAATTTAGTCTCTTTAGATTTCAATCAATTATTTTTATGAATTATTCCAATTGGCCCCACAGAACAAAGTAAGAAAACATTTATAACTTAATTCTTTTCCTTTTATCTGTATGAAATTTTAAAGTTTGCCAACAATTCTGTGTCCCAATTCTGATACAATCATGTATAACATTGAACATAATCCTAAGGAATATCTTTGAAAAGAGACTCATAGCTTTGGCAGTACCAAGAGCAGCATTACTGCCAGACACAAAATGTGTAATTAAAATAGAATGACACAATGCTTTTTTCTTTTAATAAAAAATGTGGTTGTTTGAAGAATGCATTGCAGAGCTCAAATCTTGGCTAAGAAATAGAAAATAATAAATGAGTTAGAGCTATCCTTTCTTCCATTTGCAGGAGATTCTTCCATTATGTTTGCGCTCAAAATAAGATACAATATTCTTAATGAAATTGCTTTTTGAAATAAGTTGCAAAGTTTGTTACCAAATACCACAATAAATGAATTACAAATACTTTCAGAAATAATCTTCCCATCATTTTTGGCTACTTTTATTTTTATCTATTTATGTTTATTAGATAAGAACTATTTAATTGTCGCTACATGTACTCAGAGATACGGTCTTAAAATAAGGAACTCCAATGATATGGAAAAACTCAATTGACTAAAAGTCATTCATTTATTATTTCAGAGAATAAGACACTGAAATGATAAAGCAAAGGTTGAAATGCTAGTATTTCACATTTTACCCTTGCTGGCCAACTTTGTTAAAAAAACAACAGTAGGTGTATTACAAGTTTCAGAGACCTTTTCAAGACTCTTGACATTTCTAGACATTATAGTTGAATTTACAAACTTACCAAAATTACTTCTCAATCATCATGTGCCCAAATAGCTACCATATTATCTTTATCAACTCAGGCATACAGTGGTTTGTCCTTTAGTAAATTAAGAAGGCATTTATAGACTTTTCTAAATCATTTTTCTAAATCATTTTTGCTCTATGTCCACAATTTCAGGCTTTCAAAACAAGACGTTTTGGTCCAATATAAACCCATTAAAAAAAAAAGAAGACATGCCTTTCTCCCACATAATTATGGCTTACTAACTAGAAAAATACATACACACACACGTATATGCACACACAAGATACAAGTGCCTAACTATGAGTTTTTTGACCCTTGTTCTCTGGTAGTATGTTGCTTTTTTCTCACGGTTCTTTTTATATATTTCAGTAGAAATAACCAGCCATAAGAAAAGTGTCACATAGCTTTACCAGCATGCCAATTCTGATATCTGGTACTTTCATGGCTCCAGTTAAGTGAAACCATTTTACTCACAGCTCCTCACAAGGAGATAGCTTTAGAAGGCTGGGACTTGTGCAACGTGACTTAGCTCTCTGTTGGCCAAACCAGAAACAGGCACTTAATTCAAGTTCAACAATAATCTATAGATTGTTGTCCAGCAACACATGATGTTGCCTGCTAAAACAAGGTAAGCTTAATTAAGCTGATTTTATCTGGAATGTATGCTTGGAAAGAACTGAGTAATTAATAGACGGAGCTAAAGCTGAACAGATGCATACACATGATCAAGAAGGTATAATCTGGGCTTAGATGCAGAAATCAAATCTGAGAATGCAGAATTACAGAAAGCCAAATTCATGGGCACACAGAGGTTATGAGATACAGAAAAGTTGAATAAAGGAAGGAGAGTAAATACCAAGTCAGAAGCAAAGGAAATACTGAAAAAAGGAGAGTGACAGAGTTAATGATTTGACACTAGATGGAAAGTATATGCCTGCTCCTATGTGGAGTACTGCAAAAGCATCCTAATTGTTGCCCTGTCAGGCTAGCTCGCTAGGATCCACTTATTCTCCTACAATAGCCAGTGTAGGCTTTTAAATTAAGCATCATTTCACTTGGCAACCTTGCTTGAAATCCTCCAAGATCTTCCCATTTTACTGAGAATACAATCTAAGGTCTTTTATGAGCTACCCAGTTCCTCCTGCTCCAGCCCATCTTGTACCATGCTCTCTTCCTGCTCACTTAGCATCTGTATTTTAAACATTTTGTCTCCAAATCTTCTCTGTATTCAGAGCTCTGATCAAATGTCAGCCCTTCTCAGAGGACTTCCCAAACCACTCATTCTAAAGTACTGTCAGGTACCACCGCTATGCCCCTAAGCCAAGCCCTCTACCACTCACTTATACATAGCCTAGTTGTATTCTCTTTTTAGCACTTGCCACTAGCTGCGGTTCTCTTATATGTTTACCAGTTAAGGTTTTCAGCCTTTCACCTCCTAGGAAATGTAGACAAAGACCTTGCCTATATTCCCAGTGCTTAGAACATAGTAGTAACTAAGTAAAATGCTTAAGAAAGGAATGATGAAAAGATAAAAGGAGAAGAGGATGAAAAGAGGGAGGTAGGAAGAAATGAAGGGAGAATGGGAGGAAGGAGGAAATATAATTCCTCTTAAAGAAATCTAGAGTGCTGCTTTGGAGTCTTTCTTATTGTAGATACTGCTTTTCCTCCATGAGACCTTGAATTTTCTATAATTCTGCAGTTCTGCTTTGTCTGTGTCCTGATAGTCTATGTTTTCCTGGTCATCTGATGAACCTAGAGCTTAATAAATTCGTACTTATATGAAGTAGCTTGCATATATTTCAATTCCTCCTTATAACAGAAGGAAGAAAATCTTATAAGAGTAGCAGTAATGGCAGAGAAAAACTGACCATTTAAGGATACGGCAGTTCTACTTATTTCTTCACTGATAAAAAAGCAGAAAAAGTTTAAATAATTTTATTTGGTTCTAGTTTCTATTATATCCTACAAATTATTTTATCAAAAGTTTCTAAGAACAAGCAAAAATGTATTATAATCTTATCACCCATGGAATATTACTGATAATGCTTTTTGCATGCATTTTAAATAAACATTCAGTCACAATGGCTGAAATTATTTGTAACTTGATTTTTACTTATTAACATATCAGTAATATTCCCATATATTTATTCTTCTGTATGCTTCTTTTTATGCCTATAGTTTATTTTATACAATGTGAATGATGTCATGTGGCTTACCATTATGTTTTTCCTTTAGATTACATTGAAATTTTCACAAGTATAAATAATACTGAGATGAACTTTTACAAAATTAGATTTTTATATGCATTCATAATTTTTCCTTGGGATAAATTCAATGAATTATACTTTGCCATGTATTTTAATGTCATCTGAGTCACAAGCATATAACTTTAAAATAACAAAAATTCAACAATCAAAATTCAATTGAATTACGTTCCTTGTTAAAAAATGGGTAAGAAAGAATATTTGTAGGCATCATGAAATAGCTGACTCTTTTCTTTACACTATTGTAGCACAATGCAGATATAATGACCAGTTTAGATAGCAGAGGAGAAAGATACTGCCTCAAAATATGCACACAGGGAACATTAATAGGTCTTTAATGAGCCTTTCTTAATTGTCTGGTTTTTAAAAGAACAAAATCTATAGTGAGAAAAGAAATATAAAGTAAAGTTGCCAATCAAATGACAGATTTGCAGAATTCTTACTTACAATCATAGATGACATTAAGGTTTGCCTATTAACATCCATTAAACACAATTTTCTAAAAGACTCCGAACGTTCCCAGTGACTTGAGATCAGTGTCTATGTTCCTTCAGTTACAACCAGACAAACCAGGGGAAAGGAAGGGGAGAATAGATGCAGAAAGAATATGTCCTTTCCATCAATTTTTTAAATTAGCCCTCAGTTTGAAATCCACTGAAGAACTGCCTCACAGGACGAAGGGACGAGGATAGGCCTTTCTTAATCAGGGATGACACGAAATCAAGACATTTCAGAACAATACTTGCAGGAAAGGATAAGTATTCTGACAACGTCAATGTCTGCAAACATCCCCTAATGCCACCAGGTAAAAAATAATCACCATCAGCAGTATCCAATGCTTATTCAGCAAGCCATGGACCTAAATGACCCTCACTCAGATTTCTGCTGTAAGATTTACAGAGATAAAGAAGCTGAAATTCAGCTTAAAAAGAAAAGTCACTAAAAAAGAAGACTCAAAATCAGATATATGATCACTAATAATCAATGGTGTCCAAACTGCCAAACAGCAGGCGGTCGGTATGCATCCTTTATTTATCATTTCAGAACTTGCCACAGTGTTGTGAAAAGCATTTTGAAGGACATAGAGAAACTGTATGTATATAATTAATTCTAATGGTGTGGTAAAGCCAGTGCCACGGCACATATTGACGGTCTCTTCCTAACTCTATTTCTTTAGTGAAACCACAATGGTAGCTGGAAATTGGTCATGATGGAAGTATTTACATGAAAATTTCCAAACACTACATATTAGGACTCTTTTTCCCATAATGCCAATTGTTAATGTATTTGTACTACCTTGGAATCCTAACTATATTTTTGTGGATTATATATTCACATATACAAACTCTCCTGATGGAAAAAGTTTACAATAAAAGAATTAGTCATGGGCTATGTTGGTTAGTGATGTTAATATTAGGTACAGAAAACACATTTTTGGCTGGGTGCGGTAGCTCACACCTGGAATCCCAGCACTTTGGGAGGACAAGGAGGGCGGATCATTTGAGGTCTGGAGTTGGAGACCAGTCCGACCAACATGGTGAAACCCCATCTCTACTAAAAATACAAAAAAATTAGCTGGGCATGGTAGTGCACGCCTGTAATACCAGCTACTCGAGAGGCTGAGGCAGAAGAATCACTTGAACCCGGGAGGTGGAGGTTGCAGTTAGCCAAGATCACATCACTGCACTCCAGCCTGGGCAACAGAGCAAGACTCTGTCTGAAAAAACAACAACAACAAAAAACACATTTTTAATACAGACTCCAGTGTCAGCCAAAGAAGCAACTTGATTTTTGCTTAAGCACGTTGTCTACTGGGATAATTTGCAAATACACTTTTTATGATTATATAATTTTATTGAGGTGTATTTTACATAGCGTGAAATGCACAGATCCTAATACAGCTCCATGAATTTTAACAGATGTATAATTCATGTAACTTACAATAAAATCAAGGCATAGATAATTCCTATCACCTCTGAATGTTGTTTCGTTTCTTTTCCAGTCAAGAACCAAACTCATCCTACTCTTTGCTCAGGCAACTGTAGTCTGATTTCTAACATTATAGATTTAGCTTTATTTATTCTAGGACACCATCTAAAAGGGATATTATAATGAGTACATCTTTGTGTCTGACTTCTTTCACTCAGAATAATACTTTGAAACTCATTCTTGCTTGTTAACTGAAATAAGACTTATTCTTGTTTTTTAAAAAATTAATCTTTTTATTTGCAAGTAATTTTAAATTTACAGAAAAGTAACAAGAATTAGAGTAATACCACAAACAACTTTATGCCTATTAGCCAGATTTATGTATCTGTTTTACCACTTGCATGTGCTCCCTCTCTGTTTTATACGTGCATATATACACACACATACATACACACACATACATAGTTATGCATATATGTAAATATCTCCATATATACATTTTTATATAATAAATAGAACTTTTTGAAACATTTGAAGAGTTACATGCATCATGGCACTTACCAATATATATTTGGCATGCTATTTAAAAACAGATTTTCCCTTAGAAAATCTCATTACATTTTTCAACTTAAGCAAATTTGTTTTCAGCAAGATTTTTTAATAAACTACACCATATTCTCATTTTTTCAATAGACCCAGTAATGCGCTCTAAGCTATCCTTTTCTCCTATACACAGTCCATTCTAGAATCAGATTTTTTTCATTCCAGAGGAGTATTTTTTTCTTTGATTTAAATTGTTTATTTATGCATTCTTTGAGAGATATTTGGGTTGTGTCAAGTCTAAGGCTATTATAAATAAAGCTGTTGTAAACATTCTTGGCCACATTCTTTTGAGGACATGAGATATCATTCCCCTAGAAAAATAACTAGCAATAAAATTGTTGAGTCATAGGATAGATGTTTTAACTTTTTAAGAATTACTACACAGTTTTCTAAAGTACTTGTGCAATTTTACAGACTCCAAAAATAAATGAGCATTCCAGTTACTCCATACTGTCTCAAACATTTATCATTGTCAGTCTTTAAATTCAACAATCTAGAAAAATGTGAACTGGAATATCTCATTGTGGTTTATTTAACACATAATGCCCTGATTACAAATAATGTTAAGCAACTTTTCATGGCTTATTGGCCATTTTTTATATTTTCTTTTGTAATAATCTGCTCAAGCCTTTTTTCCCATTCTTTTGTTGATTTTGTTTTTATTAGTGACTTGTAGATGTTCTTCATACATCATTCATGAAACTCCTTTGTTAGTTATACGTATTGTGAATATTTCTCTATTATTTGGCTTGCTTTTCTGGCAAAGATGACTTTTTATAAAGAAAATTGAAAATTTCGGAGCCAAGATGGCTGAATAGGAACAGCTCCAGTCTACAACTCCCAGCATGAGCGACACAGAAGACGGGTGATTTCTGCATTTCCAACTGAGGTACCGGGTTCGTCTCACTGGGCAGTGTCAGAAGGTGGGTGCAGGACAGCGGGTGCAGTGCACCAAGCATGAATCAAAGCTGGGTGAGGCATTGCCTCACCCAGGAAGCACAAGGGGTCAGGGAATTCCCTTTCCTAGTCAAAGAAAGGGGTGACAGATGGCACCTGGAAAATCAGGTCACTCCCACTGCGCTTTTCCAACAGTCTTAGCAAACGGCACACCAGGAGATTATATCCCACTCCTGGCTCAGAGGGTCCTATGCCCATGGAGCCTCACTCATTGCTAGCACAACAGTCTGAGATCAAACTGCAAGGCGGCAGGGAGGCTGGGGGAAGGGCGCACACCATTGCTGAGGCTTGAGTAGGTAAACAAACCGGCCAGGAAATTCAACCTGGGTGGAGACCACTGCAGCTCAAGGAGGCCTGCCTGCCTGTGTAGACTCCACTTCTGGGGGCAGGGCATAGCCAAGCAAAAGACAGCAGAAAACTCTGCAGACTTAAATGTCCCTGTCTGACAACTTTGAAGAGAGTAGTTGTTCTCCCAGCACGCAGTTTCACATCTGAGAACTGCCAGAATGCCTCCTCAAGTGGGTCCCTGACCCCTGAGTAGCCTAACTGGGAGGCACACCCAGTAGAGGCAGACTGACACCTCACACAGCTGGGTACTCCTCTGAGACAAAACTTCCAGAGGAACGATCAGGCAGCAGCATTTGTGGTTCACCAATATCCGCTGTTCTGCAGTCTCTGCTGCTGATACCCAGGCAAACAGGGTCTGGAGTGGACCACCAGCAAACTCCAAAAGACCTGCAGCTGAGGGTCCTGACTGTTAGAAGGAAAACTAACAAACAGAAAGGACATCCACACCAAAACCCCATCTGTACATCCCCATCATCAAAGACCAAAGGTAGATAAAACCACAAAGATGGGGAAAAAACAGAGCAGAAAAACTGGAAACTCTAAAAATCAGAGCACTGCTCCTCCTCCAGAGGAACACAGCTGCTCACCAGCAATGGAACAAAGCTGGACAGAGAATGACTTTGACGAGTTGAGAGAAGAAGGCTTCAGACGATCAAACTACTCCAAGCTAATGGAGGAAGTTCAAACCCACAACAAAGAAGTTAAAGACCTTGAAAAAAAATTAGACTAATGGCTAACTAGAATAACCAATGCAGAGAACTCCTTAAAGGACCTGATGGAGCTGAAAACCACGGTATGAGAAGTACGTGATTAATACACAAGCCTCAGTAGCCAATGCGATTAACTGGAAGAAAGGGTATCAGTGATAGAAGATCAAATGAATGAAATGAAGCGAGAAGAGAAGTTTAGAGAAAAAAGAATAAAAAGAAATGAACAAAGCCTCCAAGAAATATGAGACTATGTGAAAAGACCAAATCTATGTCTGATTGGTGTACCTGAAAGTGACGGGGAGAATGGAACCAAGTTGGAAAACACTCTGTAGGATATTATCCAGGAGAACTTCTCCAATCTAGCAAGGCAGGCCAACATTCAAACTCAGGAAATACAGAGAATGCCACAAAGATACTCCTCAAGAAAAGCAACTCCAAGACACATAATTGTCAGATTCACCAAAGTTGAAATAAAGGAAAAAATGCTAAGGTCAGCCAGAGAGAAAGGTCAGGTTACCCACAAAGGGAAGCCCATCAGACTAACAGCTGATCTCTCAGCAGAAACTCTACAAGCCAGAAGAGAGTGGGGGCCAATATTAAACATTCTTAAAGAAAAGAATTTTCAACCCAGAATTTCATATCCAGCCAAACAAAGCTTCATAAGTGAAGGAGAAATAAAATTCTTTACAGACAAGCAAATGCTGAGAGATTTTGTCACCACCAGGCCTGCCCTGTAAGAGCTCCTGAAGGAAGCACTAAAGATGGAAAGAAACAACCGGTACCAGCCACTGCAAAAACATGCCAAATTGTAAAGACCATCGAGGCTAGGAAGAAACTGCATCAACTAGGGCTGGGCGCGGTGGCTCACGCTTGTAATCCCAGCACTTTGGAAGGCCGAGGCAGGCGGATCACGAGGTCAGGAGATCGAGACCACGGTGAAACCCCATCTCTACTAAAAATACAAAAAAAAATTAGCCGGGCGTGGTGGCGGGCACCTGTAGTCCCAGCTACTCAGAGAGGCTGAGGCAGGAGAATGGCGTGAACCCAGGAGGCGGAGCTTGCAGTGAGCCGAGATCGCGCCACTGCACTCCAGCCTGGGCGACAGAGAGAGACTCCGTCTCAAAAAAAAAAAAAAAAAAAAAAAAAAAAAAAAAAAAAAAAAAGAAACTGCATCAACTAATGGGCAAAATAACCAGCTAACATCATAATGACAGGATCAAATTCACACATAACAATATTAACCTTAAATGTAAATAGGCTAAAAGCTCCAATTAAATGACACAGACTGGCAAATTGGATAAAGAGTCAAGACCCATCAGTGTGCTGTATTCAGGAAACCCATCTCACGTGCAGAGACACACATAGGCTCAAAATAAAGGGATGGAGGAAGATCTACCAAGCAAATGGAGAACAAAAAAAGGCAGGCGCTGCAATCCTAGTCTCGGATAAAACAGACTTTAAACCAACAAAGATCAAAAGAGACAAAGAAGGCCATTACATAATGGTAAAGCGATCAATTCAACAAGAAGAGCTAACTATCCTAAATATATATGCACCCAATACAGGAGCACCCAGATTCATAAAGCAAGTCCTTAGAGACCTACAAAGAGACTTAGACTCCCACACAATAATAATGGGAGACTTTAACACCCCACTGTCAACATTAGACAGATCAACGAGACAGAAAGTTAACAAGGATATCCAGGAATTGAACTCAGCTCTGAGAACAGACACTTCTCAAAAGAAGACATTCATACAGCCAACAGACGCATGAAAAAATGCTCATCATCACTGGCCATCAGAGAAATGCAAATCAAAACCACAATGAGATACCATCTCACATCAGTTAGAATGGCGATCATTAAAAAGTCAGGAAACAACAGGTGCTGGAGAGGATGTGGAGAAATAGGAACACTTTTACACTGTTGGTGGGACTGCAAACTAGTTCAATCATCGTGGAAGACAGTGTGGCGATTCCTCAGAGATCTAGAACTAGAAATACCATTTGACCCAGCCTTTGTATTACTGGGTATACACCCAAAGAATTATAAATCATGCTGCTATAAAGACACATGCACACGTATGTTTATTGTGGCACTATTCACAATAGCAAAGACTTGGAACCAACCCAAATGTCCAACAATGATAGACTGGATTAAGACAATGTGGCACATATACACCATGAAATACTATGCAGCCATAAAAAATGCTGAGTTCATGTCCTTTGTAGGGACATTCATGAAGCTGGAAACCATCATTCTCAGCAAACTACAGCAAGGACAAAAAACCAAACACTGTATGTTCTCACTCACAGGTGGGAATTGAGCAATGAGAACACATGGACACAGGAAGGGGAACATCACACACCAGGGCCTGTTGTGGGGTGGGGGGAGCAGGGAGGGATAGCATTAGGAGACACACCTAATGTCAAATGATGAGTCAATGGGTGTAGCACACCACCATGTCACATGTATACATATGTAACAAACCTGCACGTTGTGCACGTGTACCCTAAAAGTATGATTTAAAAAAAAAGAAAATTTTTCATTAAGTACTTGTTTTATTTTTCTAAGAAATATTGTACTAATATAAAGTTTAGAACCTATTCTTTTTGCTTATATAATTAGTTCCATAATCTATCTTAATTTTGGAAAATGTTATTCAAAACAGTCAGCATTCTTCTTTTCCCCCATAGTCATCTAGTTGTTTCAGAAACATTTGTTCAAAGGGTTTCCTTTTCCCATGGTATGGTATTGGCACATTTAAAAAGCATACTTCATCATATATTGTGGATCTATTTCTGTACCTGTATTATCTTTCATTGAACTATTTGTCTGTGCTAATGCTAACACCGCACTGTCCAGATCACTGGTAAGCTTAAAGCAAGCCTTGGACTTAGATAATATATATCATCTTTGTTCTTTTTCAAGATTATTTTGTTTTTTCTTGGGCCACTTTGTTTTCCTATACATTGAAGTATCAGCTTATTCTTTAAATAAAATTTTATTTTCTGGAAATGTGATAGGATTTTTATTGCATCTATAGCTAAATGTGAAGTGAATTTACATCTTAAGCACTGAGACTTCCAACTGAGTACTCTGCATATTTCTCCATTTATTTAGTGATTTTTAAATTTATCTCAACAATGTACTGTAGTATTATATAGTACTATGCAATGTAACAATGCATTGTTGCTAGTATACACAAATTTAATTATCTTTTATAAATTGATTTTATGTCATAGGAAGATGCTAAATTCAATCTTTATGCTTTTTATTTCTTTATTTTGACTGATAAGACCTCCAGAACAATGTTGGGGGCAGGGCATAGCTGAACAAAAGGCAGCAGAAACTTCTGCAGACTTAAACGTCCCTGTCTGACAGCTTTGAAGAGAGTAGTGGTTCTCCCAGCATGCAGCTTCAGATCTGAGAACTGACAGACTGCCTCTTCAAGTGGGTCCCTGACCCCTGAGTAGCCCAACTGGAAGGCACCTCCCAGAAGGGGCCGACTGACACCTCATACGGCCAGGTGCTCCTCTGAGACAAAGCTTACAGAGGAATGATCAGACAGCAACATTTGTTGTTCTGCAATATTTGCTGTTCTGCAGCCTCTGCTGGTGATACTCAGGCAAACAGGGTCTGGAGTGGACCTCCAGCAAACTCCAACAGAACTGCAGCTGAGGGTCCTGACTGTTAGAAGGAAAACTAACAAACAGAAAGGACATCCACAACAAAACCCCATCTGTACGTCACCATCATCAAAGAACAAAGGTAGATAAAACCACAAAGATAGGGAGAAACCAGAACAGAAAAGCTGAAAATTCTAAAAATCAGAGGGCCTTTTCTCCTCCAAAGGAATGCCGCTCCTTGCCAGCAACAGAACAAAGCTGGACAGAGAATGACTTTGATGAGTTGAGAGAAGGCTTCAGATGATCAGTAATAACAAGCTTCTCTGAGGCAAAGGAGGATGTTCGAACCCATCGCAAAGAAGCTAAAAACCTTGAAACAAGATTAGACGAATGGCTAACTGGAATAAACATCATAGAGAAGACGGTAAATGACCTGATGGACCTGAAAACCATGGCAGGAGAACTATGTGACGCATGCACAAGCTGCATTAGCTGATTCGATCAAGTGGAAGAAAGGGTATCAGTGATTGAAGATCAAATGAATGAAAAGAAGTGAGAAGAGAAGTTTAGAGAAAAAAGGGTAAAAAGAAATGAACAAAGCCTCCAAGAAATACGGAACTATGTGAAAAGACCAAATTGACATCTGATTGGTGTACTTGAAAATGATGGGGAGAATGGAACCAAGTTGGAAAACACTCTTCGGGATATTACCCAGGAGAACTTCCCCAATCTAGCAAGGCAGGAAATACACATTCAAATTCAGGAAATACAGAGAACGCCACAAAGATACTCCTCGAGAAGAGCAACTCCAAGACACATAATTGTCAGATTTGCCAAAGTTGAAATGAAGGACAAAATGCTAAGGCAGCCAGAGAGAAAGGTCAGGTTACCCACAAAGGGAAGCCCATCAGACTAACAGCGGATTTCTTGGCAGAAACTCTACAAGCCAGAAGTGAGTGGGGGCCAATATTCAACATTCTTAAAGAAAAGAATTTTCAACCCAGAATTTCATATCCTGACAAACTAAGCTTCATAAGTGAAGGAGAAATAAAATCCTTTACAGACAAGCAAATGCTGAGAGATTTTTGTCACCACCAGGCCTGCCTTACTGAAGGAAGCACTAAACATGGAAAGGAAAAACCCATACCAGCCACTGCAAAAACATGCCAAATTGTAAAGACCTTTGATTTTAGGAAGAAACTCCGTCAACTAATGAGCAAAATAACCACCTAACATCATAATGACAGGATCAAATTCACACATAGCAATATTAACCTTAAATGTAAATGGGCTAAATGCTCCAATTAAAAGACACAGACTGGCAAATTGGATAGAGTCAAGATCCATCAGTGTGCTGTATTCAGGAAACCCATTTCACCTGCAGAGACACACATAGGCTCAAAATAAAGGGAAGGAGGAAGATCTACCAAGCAAATGGAAAACAAATAAAAAGGAGGGGTTACAATCGTAATCTCTGGTAAAACAGACTTTAAACCAACAAAGATCAGAAGAGAGAAAGAAGGCCATTACATAATGGTAAAGGGATCAATTCAACTCTTCAATAGAAGAGCTAACTTTCCTAAATATATATACACCCAATACAGGAGCACCCAGATTCTTAAAGCAAGTCCCTAGAGACCTACAAAGAGACTTAGACTCCCACACAATAATAATGGGGGACTTTAACACCCCACTGTCAACATTAGACAGAACAACGAGACAGAAAGTTAACAAGGATATCCAGGAATTGAACTCAGCTCTGCACCAAGTGGACCTAATAGACATCTACAGAACTCTCCACCCCAAATCAACAGAATATACATTCTGCTCAGCACCACATTGTACTTATTGCAAAATTGACCACATAGTTGGAAGTAAAGCACTCCTCAGCAAATGTAAAAGAACAGAAATTATAACGAACTGTCTCTCAGACCACAATGCAATCAAACTGGAACTCACGATTAAGAAACTCACTCAAAACCACTCAACTACATGGATATTGAACAACCTGCTCCTGAATGACTACTGGGTACATAACAAAATGAAGGCAGAAATAAAGATGTTCTTTGAAACCAATGAGAACAAAGACACAACATACTAGAGTCTCTGGAACACATTTAAAGCAGCGTGTAGTGGGAAATTTATAGCACTAAATGCCCACAAGGGAAAGCAGGAAAGATCTAAAATTGACACCCTAACATCACAATTAAAAGAACTAGAGAAGCGAGAGCAAACACATTCAAGAGCTAGCAGAAGGCCAGAAATAACTAAGATCAGAGCAGAATTGAAGGAGATAGAGACACAAAAAAACCCTTCAAAAAAATCAATGAATCCAGGAGCTAAAAGATCAACAAAATTGATAGACTGCTAGCAAGACTAACAAAGAAGAAAAGAGAGAAGAATCAAATAGACACAATAAAAAATGATAAAGGGGATATCACCACCAATCCCACAGAAATACAAACTACCATCAGAGAATAATATAAACAACTCTATGCAAATAAACTAGAAAATCTAGAAGAAATGGATAAATTCCTCGACACGTACATCATCCCAAGACTAAACCAGGAAGAAGCTGAATCTCTGAATAGACCAATAACAGGCTATGAAAAGGAGACAACAATTAACAGCCTACCACCCAAAAAAATTCAGGACCAGACGGACTCACAGCCAAATTCTACCAGAGGTAAAAAGAGGACCTGGTACCATTCCTTCTGAAATTCCAATCAATAGATAAAGAGGGAATCCTCCCTAACTCATGAGTCCAGCATCATCCTGATGCCAATGCCTGGCAGAGACACAACAAAAAAAGAGAATTTTAGACCAATATCCCTGATGAACACTGACGCAAAAATCCTCAATAAAATACTGGCAAACTTAAACCAGGAGCACATCAAAAAGCTTATCCACCATGATCAAGTGGGCTTCATCCCTGGGATGCAAGGCTGGTTCAATATACACAAATCAATAAATGTAATACATCATATAAACAGAACCAAAGACAAAAACCACATGATTTCTCAACAGATGCAGAAAACGCCTTCAACAAAACTCAACAGCCCTTCATGCTAAAAACTCTCAATGAATTAGGTATTGATGGGACCTATCTCAAAATAATAAGAGTTTGACAAACCCACAGTCAATATCATACTGAATGGGCAAAAACTGGAAGCATTCTATTTGAAAACTGGCACAAGACAGGGATGCCCTGTCTCACCACTCCTATTCAATATAGTGTTGGAAGTTCTGGCCAGGGCAATCAGGCAGGAGAAAGAAATAAAAGTATTCAATTAGGAAAAGAGGAAGTCAAATTGTCCCTGTTTGCAGATGACGTGATTGCATATTTAGGAAACCCCATCATCTCAGCCCAAAATCTCCTTAAGCTGATAAGCAACTTCAGCAAAGTCTTAGGATACAAAATCAATGGGCAAAAATCACAAGCATTCCTCCACACCAATAACAGACAAACAGAGAGCCAAATCATGAGTGAACACCCATTCACAATTGCTTCAAAGAGAATAAAATACATAGGAATCCAACTTACAAGGGATGAGGAGGACCTCTTCAAGGAGAACTACAGACCACTGCTCAATGCAATAAAAGAGGACACAAACAAATGGAAGAACATTCCATGCTCATGGATAGGAAGAATCAATATCATGAAAATGGCCAAACTGTCCAAGGTAATTTATAGATTCAATGCCATCCCCATCAAGCTACAAATGACTTTCTTCACAGAACTGGAAAAAACTACTTTAAAGTTCATATGGAACCAAAAAAGAGCCCACATTGCCAAGACAATCCTAAGCCAAAAGGACAAAGCTGGAGGCATCATGCTACCTGACTTCAAACTATAGTACAAGGCTACAGTAACCAAAATAGCATGGTACTGGTACCAAAACAGAGATATAGATCAATGGAACAGAACAGAGCCCTCAGAAATAGTACCACACATCTACAACCATGTGATCTTTGACAAACCTGACAAAAACAAGAAATGGGAAAAGGATTCCCTATTTAATAAATGGTGCCGGGAAAACTGGTAGCCATATGTAGAAAGCTGAAACTGGATCTCTTCCTTACATGTTATGCAAAAATTAATTCAAGATGGATTAAAGACTTTAAATGTTAGACCTAAAACCATAAAAACCCTAGAAGAAAACCTAGGCAATACCATTCAGGAGATAGGCATGGGCAAGGATTTCACGTCTAAAACACCAAAAGCAATGGCAACAAAAGCCAAAATTAACAAATGGGATCTAATTAAACTAAAGAGCTTCTGCACAGCAAAAGAAACTACCATCAGAATGAACAGGCAACCTATAGAATGGGAGAAAATTTTTGCAATCTACCCATCTGACAAAGGGCTAATACCTAGAATTTACAAAGAACTTAAACAAATTTACAAGAAAAAATCAAACAACCCCATCAAAAAGTGGGCAAGGATATGAACAGACACTTCTCAAAAGAAGACATTTATGCAGCCAAAAGACACATGAAAAAATGCTCATCATCACTGGCCATCAGAGAAATGCAAATCAAAACAACAATGAGATACCATCTCACACCAGTTAGAATGGCGATCATTAAAAAGTCAGGAAACAACTGGTGCTGGAGAGGATGTGGAGAAATAGGAACACTTTTACACTGTTGGTGGGACTGCAAACTATTTCAACCATTGAAGACAGTGTGGCGATTCCTCAGGGATCTAGAACTGGAAATACCATTTGACTCAGCTATTCCATTACTGGGTATATACCCAAAGGATTATAAATCATGCTGCTATAAAGACACATGCACAGGTATGTTTATTGTGGCACTATTCACAATAGCAAAATCTTGGAACCAACCCAAATGTCTATCATTGATAGACTGGATTAAGAAAATGTGGCACATATATACCATGGAATACTACGCAGCCATAAAATGGATCAGTTCATGTCTTTGTAGGGGCATGGATGAAGCTGGGAACCATCATTCTGAGCAAACTATCACAAGGATAGAAAAGCAAACACCCCATGTTCTCACTCATAGGTGGGAATTGAACAATGAGAACACTTGGACACAGGACTGGGAACATCACACACTGGGGCCTGTCCTGGGATTGGGGGAGGGGGGAGGGACAGCATTAGGAGATATACCTAAAGTTAATGACGAGTCAAAGGGTGCAGCACACCAACATGGCACATGTATACAATGTAACAAACCTGCACGTTGTGCACATGTACCCTAGAACTTAAAGTATAATTTAAAAAATACAATGTGAAATCATCCTTGCCTTTTTTCTGATCTTAAGAAAAATGCATTCAAAACTTCACTATTAAAACTGAGATCAACTATAGGTTATTGTAGATGCCTTTTTATCAGAATGAGGACATTCTGCTCTATTCCTAGATTGCTGGTAGTTTTTACTATCAATGGGTAGTAAATTTTATCAAATCTGTTATTTTTTTTTCTGTTTGCATCTACTGCAACATCCACAGTTTTTCTTCCTTATTCTGTCAATGTGGCAAATTACATTATATGATTACAAATTTAATGAGTTATAAATTACTTTTTTCTTTTTTTGAGACAGACTCTCCCTCTTTGGCCAAGGCTGGAATACAGAATGAGATGTAAATTACTTTTAACAATCCACAATATAAGTGTACAATTTGGTATGCACAAAAACAAAGAGAAGGTGCAAGTTTTATTAGAAAGAAATGTTATATGTTGTTTTAAAGGAAACTATGTTGACACCAGTAAAGTTTTGAGGAGGAGGCAAGCTCTGAATGGTGAGTGATGGCAATGGGTAAAGCTAGTCTTAAAGTCTCAGCAGCTTGTTTTAGTAGCTATTATATAAAACTGGTTTCAGGTTATTACAAGCAATTTCAGAAGCTGGGCTTGCAGAGAGAATTACATGCTTGGAGTGATGTTGTATACCTTGAGTGCTTTTTCCTCCTGGCCTCTTGATTCTGCTTTAGTTGGATATAACCAGAATGACCCAAGTCGTATGATGGACTTTCACAATGGAAATGTTCTATTTTATGATTGTGGTGGCTGTTACATGACTATATATATTTGAACTGTAATTTTTAAATTTAGAGATAAATCTTCATATTTTGACTTTGACACCACAAACTCAAAAAGTTATTTTGTGTCTAAAGTCTTTCATTTAGCATAATGCTTTTAAGAAAATACGATCCTTCCTTATTAAATTTAATTGGCATATTTTTCAAAAATCAATTAACCATGCATGTATGGGTCTATCCTATTCCATTTATCTGTACTACCCTTAAACCAATGCCACACAGTCTAGATGCTAATCACTTTAGAATTAATCCTCAAATTATACAGCCTAAGTTCTTCAATTTTATTCTTCTTTAAAAAGTTATTTGGAAGGTCTAGATTTTTTACATTTTCATATTAATTTTAGCATTTGCTTGCTGATTTCTACAAAAAGTTCTGCTTGCATTTTGAATAGGATTGCTTTGAATCCATAGATAAATTTTCAGATAATTGACATGTCTGAAATAATATTGTGTTCCATTCCATAAAACTAGGAAGCTAGTTTAGTTTCTTTGTTTAGTTTTGTTTAGTTTCTTTAATTTTGTTTAGTTTCTTTAATTTCTCTCAACTTTTCTTTGTATTTTTAGTGTTACATGCACTCCTCATAATTTGTAAAATATTTCAAAAAATCCATATTTTATTCATACATAGTGTTATTATGTTTTCTTGATGAATTGACTTATCACAATGAAACTTACCTTTTAATCTCTGCTAATGTTCTTTTTTCTGAAATTTACTTTCTCCAGTAAGCACTCCAGGTTCATTTTGTGTATCCTTTCCTATCCTTTACTTTCATTCAAACTGTGACTTTATATATAAAGTGAGTTTCTTGTAGGCAGCAGTTGGATTTTGCATTTTTTTATCCAATCTAACAATTTCTGCATCTTAATTGGATTTATAGACTTTTTTACAAGTAATGTAATTATTGATATGATTATATTTCAATTTGTTCTCTTGATATTTATTTTCTACCCATCCCATTGGATCTTCATTATTCTTTGTTTTCTGCCTTCTTTTGGATAAATTGAGGACTTAATTTTAACTCCACTGTTCACTTACTAGTAATATACCTTTTTTTTCTGTTTTCAGGGATGTTTCTAGTGCTTACATGATAGATAGATAGATAGATAGATAGATAGACAGACAGACAGATAGAACTTTTATTCTACCTTTAACAAACTCTATACCTTTTGAGATATATAGTGTAAGAACCATATAACATTATACTTCTATTGTCCCTGCCATCTTTTGGATCTTATTTTCATACATTTTACTTCTACATATATTATAATCCCCATAATACTTTGTTATTTTTGCTTTAAATAGTCAATTACACTTAAAGAGACTAAAATCACATGATGATAATTTTTACATTCATCTAAATATTTACCATTTCAAACACTATTTATTTCTTCCTCTAGATCCAGTCTTCTTTTCTGACATTTTTCTTTTCATGTTAACTTTCTGTAACATTTTTTGAAATGCATTTGTAATTCTTAAATTTCATCTATCTAAAAATGTTCCCATGGCCTTCATTTTTGAAAGGTAATTTCACCAAAATTTTAGGTAGACAGTTTTATTTTTTATTTTAGCAGTTTAAAGATATAATTCAATTTTTTTCTGGCTTCCATTTTTTGTATGACAAGTTAAACATAATTCTTTGTACTGTTCCCCATAGGTGATATGTTCTTTTCACCTCTTGCTACTTCCAAGTGTTTTGCTATAGTTTTGATCTTCAGCTATTTTAATATGACATTCTTATATTCTCTCTGTATTCAATCTATTTGAGTTTCACTGAGCTTGTTGAATCTATTTGTCATATTTTCCAAGTTTGAAAAAGTTTTTTCTCCATTTTCTATTTCCTATCTTTCTGAAATTCCAGCTTCATACATTTGACCACTTGTTATAGTTACAAAGGGCACAAAGCTACAAATTGTTTGTGAATATATTATCTCTGTGTGCTTGAATTTATATAATTTTATAAAATTTATATATTTATATGTACATTTTTATGAGTAAACATGTATGGGTAAAATTTACCTATAGAGTATTATATTACATAATTAATTTATGCAATATAGTTGCATTAGTCAATATTCAAGTTTACTGATTCTTTCTTTTGTGTGTCTAATCTGCCCTAAATTTTGTTGAATAAACTTACTGCTGATACTGTAAATTTTTCAGTTTTAAAATTTCTAATTTTTTTGCTTGTTCGTATATCTCTAGTAATGTCCTGCAGTTGTTTACCCATTCAATGTTTTATATTATTTGAAGTATTTATAATAGCTAAATTGGTAGGTCTTGACCTACCAAGACCCTCTAAATTGGTAGGTCTTGAACTTCAAACTCTTCTCACCAACATCTCAGCAACAGCTGTCTAGAGTCTCACCTCACCCCATTGGGCAGTATCCTAGAGTCTTGCTAACACCCCAATGGGAAGCTCCCCAGGCAGTTTTACCACCAACTTAGTAGGCTGTTTCCTAGCACATTTTACTAGAGCTGGAAGGGAAAGATACCTAGAAAATTTCCCTGGAACTCCAGTGAGTGTTTTCCTCCTCACAAGTCTTGGTCTGTGACATCCTAGCAAACTTCTCCACCATTCAGGGTTCCACAGCCATTGCTTTTCTCTGAATACTCAATCTCAGCCATATTGTTAGGTACCTCTTTGAAATTCGTTCCTTCCTTGAGTACATTCCCTTAATCCTGCATACGGTATTCCAGTATTCTCTCAGATTCCCTTTACTCTGTCTTAGTAGTTAGTCTGATTATACTATTTAATAATTATTTTCGAATTACTTGTATGGTTTTTGTCTCCTTGATGAAAACTATACGTTTAGCTTCAATGTATGTGGTTGAAGTTAACTCAACTTAAGAGTTCTGCAAGCTAAGTTCGATGCCCTAATGGAACAAATGGAATAATAGCAAGAAATCGATTTAAAGTGATTAAAATAGGGAGATAGGGGAAGCATCGTTCAACATGAAGTCTGTGCACATTCTTCAAAAGTAGGGTCTAAGAAATATAGTGGAGGTTTCAATGTACGATGCTCCTATGATCGTGAGCACTTATGTTTTGTGATGAAGTTGAAAGAAAACAAACAAAATAATCTCCTTATGACAATCATCACAATCTTGAAACAGATGTTTTATCTGTAAACATAACTGCAAATAATCTAAGGTCATTTCAACAACAGCTAATACAAAACTTTAAATTTGTACCCTGTGATAAGTGGGGCTTCTACCTGATTATATTTCTTAACTTGTGAACATGGGTTCAAGTACTTCTTTCAAAGCCTATTACTCAGAGTACCTGTGTTTTCCGCACATTCTCTCTCCCAAAACATTTCATGTATTTCCCTCCCTTCAGTCTCACTGCTGCTTTTTTTTTTTTTTAATTATACTTTAAGTTCTAGGGTACATGTGCACAGCATGCAGGTTTGTTACATATGTATACATGTGCCATGTTGGTGTGCTACACCCATTAACTCGTCATTTACATTAGGTATATCTCCTAATGCTATCCCTCCCCCCTCCCCCCACCCCATGACAGGCCCCGGTGTGTGATGTTCCCCATCCTGTGTCCAAGTGTTCTCATTGTCCAGTTCCCACCTATGAGTAAGAACATGTGGTGTTTGGTTTAACACTTGCTTTTGGTGGTGTTTATTCTTTGTTGTCATAGGTAGAGACTATGAGCCTAGAAAACTGGTAAGTACTGGGTTTTGTTTTACCCCTAGGTACTTGAAGCAACTAATTTCTTTTCTGCTGCCAATAGGAGCTGAATTTTAGGAGATGCACTGCTGTTTGCTATTCTTGAAGCCTATTGACGCTAAGTGTCTAGAAACCACTCGCTGTGGCTAAGGAATGTGATCTGGCTTTTGCAGTTTCCAGTGAAAAAGTGTTTGTTTTTAGTGATAAATCGTTTCCCTCTAAAATGTTGTTGAAAGTTCATTGCCACTAGCTACTGCTCTTTTCAGGAAAGAGAACTTTCATTTTGGCAGCATATTGACAGATATAGAGAAATAAAAGGACCATATCATTAAAGGACCCCATAGGGCTTGCAAACTTGTTTATTCAGAATAATGGTAATTGTCAAATTAATGAGTATTCTGATTAATAATCATATGAAGTCATTCTGTTCAACTCAAAAGTATTTATGAAGCATCTGGCATATGTTCAGCATCATATTAAAGAGGAAGTATTTGTAATTTTAAAAATGTTAAGGCCCTAGAGTCAAACTTCCTATATCTGAAATTTAGCACTTGCATTTAATACATGTGTAAATATAGACAAGTCTTTCTAAGCCCCAAATTCCTCATCTATAAATAGAAATAACATTTTCTACCTCGAAGGGAGAATACATATTTCCCTAGAATTATGAATAATTATTTCAACAATTTTTTTTAAATATTGTGGTATTATATGAAATTTTTCCTTCCCTCAATAAGCTTGCATAAAACAGAAAATAAACTTAAAAAAATAATAAATTGTCAGGTCCCATAAACCAACAATATAAGTTCTACTAATGTAACTTATACATTATATGTTATATATATTATATATATATACCCTATATGATATATATATCCCACAAGATATTAAGTGGTTGCTAGCCCAAAAACAAAATAAGAATTATTTCATTCCCCAGTGGATTTGGCTAAAATATTGGTAATAAAATCAGGCACAACTCCAGCAGAAGACATCGTGAAAAGCCAAGCTGGGTCTACAAGGAATCACACATTTTGAGACATATTTATGCTGTTATTATCATCGCTAGCATCTTACTGTATCACGTAAAAAGATAATCACATTCTGGAGAGTTGGGCATGTTTTGCAAGGGAAATGATGTTTTTCTTTATTTCTATGCTTCTGTACTAATAGGTTGGTTCAGTAGTGTGGTAGATCATTGGTTTGAATGAGAAAAGGGAACAGGTTGAACCTGCTCCAAGGAAAAGACCGACATAAGTTACTGATGTTGGAAGTTCCCCAACTTTCTCTCTTCCCCAAGGCCTGATTGTTCAGATTTTTCTGTCAATTTTGTGAGCATCTCTATTTTCCATAAACTTCTCTTTTACTTAAATCAGATGAGTCAATCCCACTTATTAGCCGTCAAAGGTCCTTAACTGTTGCAAATCTGTTCAAAAAGTGTTTCCCCAAGTGTTGATAGAAAATAAAAGGTACTCAGAACCTCTTTCAAGTTTTTTAATCCATGTTCAATAAAATGCATATATGACAGAAAAAATGATTACATCATTTAATACTTTCATGATCTCATTTTCTCTAAATCTGTAGCCACTGTTCTCAGGCTAGTCATTTATTAATAATTTGTATTGATGTACACACCATAAAATTTACCCCTTCCAGTGTTTTTTTTTTTTTTTTTACTATAGTCACAAAGTTTCACAACCATCACCACTATCTAATTACAGAATATTTTCATGATGCTCCCCCAAAACTCCTTCCCTTTATCTGCCACTTCCCATTCCCTTTTTCCCCTAGTCCCTGGCAAACAGTAATCTACTTTTTCTCCCTGGATCTGCCAACTGTCAATATTTCATATGATAGAATCATATAGTAGGTATCTGTCTGATTTTTCTTACATAACATGTTTTCCAGATTCATCTATGTTATGGCATGCATTGGTACTTTATTCTTTTTTATGGCTAAATAAATAATATCCTACTGTGTAGATATACATTTGTATCCATTAATTCATTGATAAAAATATAGGTTGTTTCTACTTTTTCACAGTTTTGAATAATGTTGCTATGAATATTTATGTTCATGTTTTTGTATGCACTTTTTTTTCAATTCTCTTGAATATATATAGTCATCTCTTGGTATCCATGAGGACTTGGTTAAACCCAGGACCCCACCAGATACCAAAATCCATGGATGCTGAAGTCTCTTATATAAAATGAAGTACTATTTGTATATAACCTATGCATGTCCTCTCATATATTTTAAATCATCTCTGGATTACTTATAATATCTAACACAATGTAAGTCATATGTAAATAGTTGTTACACTGCATTATTTAGGGAATAATGACCAGAAAAACAAAGTCTATACCTGTTCAGTCTAGAAACAATCATTCTTTTTTAAAACAATATTTTTTGATCTGAGGTTGGTTGAATCTATGGATGCAGAACCCACAGATATGAGGGGCAACTGTCCCTAGGAATAGAATGGATATGTCTTATGGTAACTCTGTATTTAACTTTTTGAGGAATTGCCAAATTGTTTTCCAGAGCAGCTCTCACGTCAACTCGAATACACAAATCAGTCTCTGAATATGATGCTTGCAAATAAGTAATTAGTATGCCAAACTCTGCATGATATATCTGAACCTAAAGGATTCCTAGATGACTGCCATATTGCTGTTAGAGTATTGTGATGGCTAATTTTATGTGCCAAATTCACTGGGCCATGGGATGCCCAGGTAACTGGTTAAATATTATTTCTGTATGGGTCTGTGAGGGTATTTCTGGAAGAGATTAACATTTGAATTGGTACGTGAGTAAAGCAAATGGCCCTCCTCAGTGTGAGCAGGCTTCATCCAATCTGTTGAGAAAAGAGGAACATCAAATGAAGTCTTCAACTGAGACATTGATCCCCTTCTTCCCTCAGCACTGCAGACTTCCAGGCCTTCAGGTATGGGTGAAAATCTATACCATGGGCTCTACATCTCTTAGGCCTTCAAACTAAGCCATCAGCTTTCTTGAGTCTCCTGCTTGTAGACAGCCGGTTATGGGATTTCCCAGCCTCCATAACTGTGCAAGCCAATGCATTAAAATATATCACTTCCTTGATATATCTTTATATATGCCTTTTTGTTCTATTCAGCTCCTCAATAGATTGGATGATGCACACCTACATTGGTAAGGGTAGATCTTCTTTACACAGTCTACTAATTCAAATGATCATCGCTTCTAGAAATACCCTCATAATACAGAAAATATAGAGAGGAATATATGTAGATATGTCTCCCGTTGGTTCTGTTTCTCTGGAGACTCCTCACTAATAGAAGTATCATGGTGGTTCCTTTTTCTGGACCTGTTAAGAGAGGGCTTGACAATGAGAGACTGTTAAACTCTGTGATTGATCAAGTCCTTAAAGAAATTACCTGATTTGACTATGTTTATTTACTTGCCAAGAAGAATCCAAAATTTTTTGATATTTGAAAAAAAAAAAGTAGGATTTAGTATGATAGCATGAAAGTTTTTTCCCAGGTGACTAGTATAAATGGTTCATGAAAAGCGCATGAAACCACGTCAGGGGATTTCAGTTCCCGTTCCTGATTCCCCTACCTGTGCCACCTTGGTCCAGGCTCTTACATTCTTGGAAATGAGTTTTACCATCTCCAAACAAGAAGTATAACATTCATTCTGCTACACCTAATTCACAAGAGTCCTTTAGCTAAAATAAGACGATTGTATTAGTCAGGATTCTCCAGAAAAACACAGCCAATGTGATATAAATAGATACATGAAAGGAGATTTATTATGGGAATTGGCTCAGGCATTTATGGAGGTTTAAAAGTCCCAGAAGTCTCATGATGAGTTGTCTGTAAGATGGAGAACCAGGAAACCTGGTAGTGTAATTCACTTTGAGCCCAAAGTCCCCCAAAAAAGGAGCTCCAATGTCTAAGGGCAGGAGAAGACAGATGTCCCAGCCAAAGAGAGAATTCAATTCACCCTTCCTCTGCTGCCTTTTTGTTCTGTTCAAGCCCACAACAGATTGGATGACCACCCTACATTGGTAAGCGTGGATCTTCTTCACTCAATCCACTCATTCATATAATAATCTCCTCCAGAAATATCCTCACAGATAATCCCAGAAATAATGTTTAACCAACTATCTGGTCACCACTTAACCCAGTAATGTTGACAATTAATATCATATGATATAAAGATAATTTTTTAAATAAATTATCAGTTTCTTTAATAATGTTATGACCTATTATAACATTTATTTCCTGTCTTAAAAAAGATAGTAGACGGTGTGATTATACCTTATTATGTTTTTATGGGTTTTAACACAGTCTACATTTAATTCAAGTAACCAGAAAGTATATTATAAATTATATTTTACAGTCTGTCTAAACTTTTAAGATGAAGATTTTACTCAATGGTATTCAATATTCAAACTAACTTTAAGAAACTTAAGAAACTAAATTCTGCTCATTTCTGGTATAACTTCAAGTACAAGAAGATAATTCCTCTAAATCTTTTGTTGCTAGAGTTTTTTGGCATTTATGCTATATTTGTATAAACTATTAAGTCCTTGGTTTTGGAGGCTGCAAAGCAGATGTTATACAATGGAGAGAGGACAGAGTTGGGTACAAAGATCTAAATCCAGAGTCTGTTTCTCACCGCCTGAATGACTTGGGCATAGACTAATGCTCTCCGGCCCATAAATTGTTCAATGGTATAAGGTATGCAATGATACTTCTCTCAAAAGAATGTTGAGGGAATTAAATAATATGCCATGTGCAAAAGTCACCTAGGAAAAAACTAAAAAAAAAAAAGTATATTCTTCCCTTCTTTTTGTAAACCTTAGGCCTTAGGGAAGCTCCTTATATGGTAAACACTCAATACAAATTGTATTGAGGATGATGTAGTATACAGTTATAAAATTTGATCTTGCAAGTGTGTCAGCTAATTTTTTAATAATTATTTTTAATATATTCTCAAAGAGGTGACAAATAGTTGCTATTTTAATATATATATTTATTCTGAAACTATTAATTAGCATCAATGATCTATTGTTGAAAATACATTATTTTTTTGAGAAATAAAAGGTATTCATTTTCCCACCAAAACATACAATACTACTGTGATAATAATTAGTACTGGCCCCCTGACATTGCTTTATTCTCCCCATAACAGGATGGAAAGATTGTACTTCTCTAACTTCTGGAAATTAAGTATGACCACGTTTTGACCAACCAAATATGAGAAGTGGTATGAATCACTTCCTGACAGAGTCTGAAGCATCAACATGCGGTTCTGCACTTGCCTTTTCCCTTTGACTGGACAACTGGCAATGTTTTGAAGAATACTGGTTCTCAGTGTGGGCAATTTTGCCCCCTCAGGGGATGATTGCAATCTCTGGAGACATTTCTTGGTTGGATTGAGATGAGGAGGATGCTACCTGCATCTAGAGAGTAGAGGTCACATCCGCAGTGAATATCCCACAATGTGCAGAATAGCCTCCTCAACCTTTCTCTGACCCTGGGGCGATAAAAAATCATCCAGCCCAAACTGACAGTAGTGCCACTGTTGAGAAACCCAGCTTGGAGTAAAGATTTGGATCTTAGCCCCTAGTTGTTCAGAAACAGAGAGGAAGTATAATCAAGAAAGAAACCTTAGCTTTTCTAGATCATTAAGAGTCTCAGGTTGTGGGTTATCACAGCATAGCCTAGCTTTTCTTAAGCGACACATTTATTTTGCAATTTGAGTGAAATTAGAACACAATGCACTTCCTCAAGTCATGTTTAAATAATGTGGTTCCAATATTTTTGGATTTAATATCCTTTTGATACATGACTGCTGGGCTGACAATTGAGGCAGGATTTACATAAAATGGAAACATTGATCATTTCAAATTTCAAGATAGTTTAGCTTGCCTTTAGAGGAAAATGATTGTTCATAAGAAGCATCTGGCTTTAATGCTTAATGTAATTTCTCTTAGATACCCCAAAATTCAGGCAAATATTTGAAAAAAAGATTATAAAATCTGATTTTGAACACAAGACTGCAGCTTACATGCCTATTGAAAAAAAAAACATATCATTTACAAATAGTTTAGCAATTTCTACTATTTGCCTGTGAAATAATTTAATCTACAAGTTGAAACAATCATAAAAAGGCTACTTTGATGAATACCTTTATGAAAGAAAGAAATTAAGAAAAAGAATAAATTTATAATGACAAGAGTTTATATAAGTATTTCTTTTAATGAAAAATACTAGTTGTGATATCAGGCAGATGTAAACAGGCAATTTTAATTTCTGCTCTCAAAGTCACATACTTTCTCTCCTCCAGACATTTATTATGATTCCATTTACTTTTTCATTTATTACTTTAAATAGTCAATATATTCACATAATTCAAATAATTAAAAAGTATATAAATAGTAAAATGTTTTCCTCTCAATCAAGCCAGCCACCTATGACCATGTGGATGGTTCATGGCTGCTCACGAAGGGCATCATCTAGAACTGGGCACACACTCACAACACGTGCAGCCTCCCCTCACTAACCTCATTCACAGTAATCTTGTTATTAGATTCATATGGATATGCATATATTCATTTACTTATGCATCTATATGCATATAGATGCATAGTCATATGCAATATATGCATGCAAATATAGATACATCTATATGCATATGGAAATTAATGTAATTTAAATTGTTATCCCCTTTTTACTGTTTTTCTTACACAAAACACATGGCAGGGGAGAAAGTTATCTCCATGTCCATTCACAATAAAGGGCTCTCAAAGAGAATACCAGACTGTTCTACATGCCTTAGGAAAATAAACTCCAATAAAAGTCAAAGCAATTATTTAGGCAGACTGAAGTACATGTAGTTTATGCTTGGCAATTTCCAGCAGCTCATTGCAGAATCTGTTGTCTCTCTCTTTATGTATACTTCTTCAGATAATATATGTTTCCCGCCACTCAAAGCCTCTCATTTTCAACTATTATTTTTGGCAATACTAAGTAATGAAGCTTTGCCTCAACAAATATCCTGTTGACCTTGTTAGCACATATATTTCCTATTTCCTCAATGTTATACGTCTGATCATCTGATGCATAATAATGTCAGTTATTGATAAATGCTACAAGTGCTACCTTTGAGGATAAATATATACTGTGATTTATTATTACTAAAATATTATATAAGGTAGCATTTCCAAATGTTTTATCATTGTTTTAGTAGTTTGAAGGGAACAGATGGTATATGATTACATGAATAAGTTCTTTAGTGGTGATTTCTGAGATTTTGGTGCACTCATAATGCGAGCAGTGTACACTGTACCATATGTGTAGTCTTTTATCCCTCATCCCCTTCCCACCCTCCCCCCTAAGTCCCCAGAGTCCATTATATTGTTCTAATGCCTTTGTGGCCTCATAACTTGGCTCCCATATGTAAGTCAGGACATATAATATTTGGCTTTCCATTCCCGAGTTACTCCACTTACGATGATGGCCTCCAACTCCATCCAGGTTGCTGTGAAGGCCATATTTCTTTCCTATTTATGGCCGATTAGCATTCTGTGGTATACATATACCACATTTTCTGTATCCACTCATTGATTGATGGGCATTTAGGCTGGTTCCATATTTTTGCAAATGCAAATTGTGCTGCTATAAAGAAATAACTTCTTTTCCTCTGAGGAGATACCCAGTAGTGGGGTTGCTGGATCAAATGGTAGATCAACTTGTAGTTCATTAAGGAGTCTCCATACTGTTTCCCATAGTTGTATAGTTTACATTCCCACCAGCAATGTAAAAGTGTTCCTTTTCACCACATCCACGACAACAACTATTAATTTTTATTTTTTAATTGTGGCCATTCTTGCAGGAGTAAGGTGGTATCGCATTGTGGTTTTGATTTGCATTTCCATGATAATTAGTGATGTTAAGCATTTTTTCATGTTTGTTGGCCATTTGTATATCTTGTTTTGAGAATTGTCTATATCCTTAGCTTACTTTTTGATGGGATTATTTGTTTTATATTTATTTATTGAGACAGAGGCTCACTCTGTCATTCAGGGTGAAGTGCAGTGGCATGATCTCAGCTCCCTGCAACTTCCACCTCCCAGGTTCAAGCAACTCTCTTGCCTCAGACTCCCAAGTAGCTGGGATTACAGGCACGTGCCACCACGCCTGGCTAATTTTTGTATTTTTAGTAGAGACAGGCTTTCACCATGTTGGCCATGCTGTTCTCCAATTCCTGACCTTGTCATGATCCACCCATCTCAGCCTCCCAAAGTGCTGAGATTGCAGGTGTGAGCCACTGTGCCTGGCCTATTTGTTTTTACTTGCTGATTTGAGTACTTTGTAGATTCTGGATATTAGTCCTTTGTTGGATACATAGTTTGCAAGTATTTTCTCCCACTCTGTGGGTTGTTGGTTTACTCTGCTGATTATTTCTTTTGCTGTGCAGAAGACTTTTATTTTATTTAAGTCCCATCTAATTATTTGTTTTTGTTGCATTTGCGTTTGGGTTCTTGGTCATGAAGTCTTCACCTAAGCCAATGTCTAGCTTTCCAACATTATCTTCTAGAATTTTTATGGTTCTAGATCTTAGATTTAAGTCTTTGATCCATGTTGAGTTGATTTTCATATAAGGTGAGAGATGAGGATTCAGTTTCATTCTTCTACATGTGACTTACCAATTATCCCAACACTATTTGTTGAATAGGGTGTCCTTTCCCCCCTTTATGTTTTTGTTTGCTTTGTTGAAGATCAGTTGACTATAAGTACTTCACTTTACTTTTGGATCCTCTATTCTGTTCCTTGGTCTACATGCCTATTTTTACACCTGTACCATGCTGTTTTGGTAACTATAGCCTCATAGTATAGTTTGAAGTTGGGTAATGTAATGCCTCCAGATTTGTTCTTTGTACATAATCTTGTTTTGGCTATGGAGGCTCCTTTTTTGGTTTCATATAAATTTTAAGATTTCTTTTTAGTTCTGTGAAGAATAATGATGGTGTTTTGATGGGAACTGCATTGAGTTTATGTATTGCTTTTGGCAGTATGGTCATTTTCACAATACTGCTTTAAATACTGCATGTTATGTTTGAAAACTTCATTTTTAAAAAATTTGGAAAATTTTGTTTTGATTGATATTGAAATCACAGTATTTAAATCCTACCTTCTAGATATTAGTAGAAGCCTTAAAATATAGAAAAATAAACATTAGCCTTAGAAATGAGGAAGGTGTTATCCATATACTAAGATAGTCAAGGTGTTTCTAAATTATATAACGCAGATTGTCCCAGAGTAGGAGCCAACTGATCATCCTCACTCATATGAAAGAACAATATGCTCAGAAAATAAATAAAGAAGGACTTGACAATAGTAAACTCTAACTAAGATAGGTGAGGGCTTTGACTCATGATCAAAACAATAAGCTACTACAGTGGCTTAGTGGCTTACTACACAGGAAACCACTGAAGCAATGGAATGATACCATAAGAAAGGAGAAAGAATCCATCCTAAAGAATAAAAACAAACTATTTTTCTTTATGTAGTATATTTACAATAAGAAATTCTGTCATCAGAAAAATATTTATTCTTGATCCTAAGTTTAAAAATATGCTGTAGCAGAGTATGATTGAGAAAATAGCCTATGTTCCACCTTAATAAAGATTACTTTTGTCTTTTCAACTGGACATACACACTTCATCGAAAATGACACAGCACAGAAGAAATGTGACCTAATGATGATCAATGAGACTTTATCTCCAAGTAACTAAATTTTGAGCAGAATCATGCAGAGAATGACTATAGTTTAAGCTGAGACATTTGATGGCAGTCTCTGATGACAAAGTTCTTGAATTTTTCAATGCTTATTTATTAAACGTGCCCTTCAATTTTCTAAATTAGCTCATATTTCCAATGAATCCCTTTAAGTGTTTCACTTCCTAAAACAACAAAATAATTTAATTGAATTTTTATATCCACAAAATCAAACCACATCTTTGGCATTAGAGCAAATAATCATGGAAAAAGAAAAACAATATGAGATCTTGAAAAACTTGTAACAAGATGAGAAACATGAGATCAAGTTTTAAAATATGACAGAAGCTTGAAAAACCAAATTAATAACTGAAGAAGATCTATTTAGTAAAAATGGAAGACTACTGTAAGAAATTCAGCCAGTATTCTGACAAGAATAATAAGCAATAAAAAGTAAATGATTGTTAAGGACCAAATGTTTCTACCCTTCCAAAATTCATATGTTGAAGCCCTAACCTCAGTTGAGGCTACATTTGGAGATGGGGCCTGTAAGGAAGTACTTAAGATTAAATGAGGTCATAAAATTGGGACTTTGATCTGATAGCTTTGGTGTCCTTATAAAAAGAGATACCAAAAATTCTCTTTCTCTTGCTCTCTCCTGTCCCTCTCTTTTTCTCATGCACTGACAAAAGGCTGTATGAGAACTAGCAAGGAGGTAGCCATCTGCAAGCTAGTAAGAGAACCCTCACCAGAAACTAAATCCAACAAACCTTTTATCTTTCATGTCTAGACTCCACAAATGGGAGAAAAAAAAATTATCTGTTGAAGCCATCCAACCTGTTGTATGTCGTTATGGCCACCCATGCTGACTAATAAAATGATGAAAGAAAAAGGGAACAGATCCAGGAAATTCGATCTATAAGAAAAAGGAGAGCTTAATGAATTCATGAAAATATAAGGCCAACAGACTCAAAATAATGATCAAAGAAATAATAGAAACATTCCTGAGCTGAAAATGAACATTAACTTGAATATCTAAGGTTTTTGCCAAGTACGAAAAAGAATAAGTTTAAAATAAATAGAAATATTTCTATGAAGACCATTTCTACAGATATCAAAAAAGTTATCCACAAAGAAATAAAAAAAGAAACTGTATTCATGTGACTATAATAATTAAAAAATTAAGAATGGATTAATTAATCTCTACAGTGTTTTAAGGAAATATTATTGATACTTCAGAATGCTATATCATAAATCCTAACATTTTCACAGGGCAAGGTACTAGTTAAGTTGTGCTAAATGTTGTAATTAAATACCTCAACATATCAGTTAATTAACACAATCAAGATTTATTTCTCATTCAAATCTCAGTTCATCTTAGCTTGAGAGGGCACCTATGATCTGTTCTACACATTCAGGGACTCAAGTTTCTTCTATGATTAGCCAAAAGAGACATATTATTTCCTTAGAGTCCATGGATGAGAACTGACAACAAGGTCAGACCTCAATGGAAGGGGATTCAAAAATATATTTAGCTGCAAGCCCAGGTAAAAGAAACAAGTTTGACAAACATTTAGGCAGCACTGTCCAAGAAAGCTTCTTATGAAAATAAAAATGTTCTACTGTGCTGTCTAATATGGCCAGCACTAGCCATATGAGGCTGTCTTACTCTCTTCAGTGTTGTTATAAAGGAATACTGGGGCTGATTAATTTAGAAAGAACAGAGGTTTATTTGGCTCACCGTTCTGCAGGCTGTACAAAAAGGATGGTGCCAGCATCTGCTTCTGGTGAGAGACTCAGGCTGTTTCCATTCACGATGGAATGCAAAGAGGAGCCAACATGCGCAGACCCCATTGTGAGAGAGGAAGTGAGAGAGAGCAAACAGGTACCAGGCTCTTTTTAACAACCAGCTCTAGGAGGAACTCTCATGGGAACTAGCAGAGTGAGAACCCACTCATTACCATAAAGGATGACCCTAAGCCACTCCTGAAGGAAAGACTCACCCCTATGACCCAAACATCTCCTAGCAGGCCCCACTTCCACTGCTGGAGGTCAAATTTCAATGTGAGACTTAGACGGCCAAACAAACCATATCCAAACCATAGCAGAGGCTATTTAGCATTTGAAAAGTTGCTAAAGTGACAGAGAAACTGACTATTTAATTTTTCTCAATTTTAACACATTTAACTTAAAATAGCCACATGTGATTAGCAGATTTCCTATTGGAGAGGGCAGACCACCCATCTCTGCTACAAATTAATAGAATGTGTGGTCAAGGATGTTATTGAGAATTATTGGTAATAATAAATATGTGGATGCCAGGCACAGTGGCTCACACCTGTAATCCCAGCACTTTGGGAGGCCAAGGAAGGCAGATCATTTGAGGCCAGGAGTTCAAGACCAGCCTGGTTATCATGTTGAAACTACATCTCTATTAAAAGTAATAATAGGGGTGGAGCCAAGATGGCCAAATAGGAAGGAACAGCTTCGGTCTACCGCACCCAGTGTGAGTGATGCAGAAGACAGGTGATTTCTGCATTTCCATCTGAGGTACCGGGTTCATCTCACTAGGGAGTGCCAAAGAGTGGGTGCAGGACAGTCATTGCAGCGCACCTTGTACGGGCCGAAGCAGGGCGAGGCATTGCCTCACTCAGGAAGCACAAGGGGTCAGGGAGTTCCCTTTCCTAGTCAAAGAAAGGAGTGACAGACGGCACCTGGAAAATCAGGTCACTCCCACCCTAATACTGTGCTTTTCCAGAGGACCTGGAAAATGGCACACCAGGAGATTGTGTCCCGCACCTGGCTCAGAGGGTCCTACACCCACGGAGTCTCACTGATTCCTAGCACAGCAGTCTGAGACCAAACTGCAAGGGGGCAGCGAGGCTGGGGGAGGGGCGCCCGCGATTGCCCAGGCTTGCTTAGGTAAACAAAGCAGCCAGGAAGCTCGAACTGGGTAGAGCCCACCACAGCTCAAGGAGGCCTGCCTGCCTCTGTAGGCTCCACCTCTGGGGGCAGGGCACAGACAAACAAAAAGTCAGCAGGAACCTCTGCAGACTTAAATGTCCCTGTCTGACACCTTTGAAGAGAGTAGTGGTTCTCCCAGCACGCAGCTGGAGATCTGAGAATGGACAGACTGCCTCCTAAAGTGGGTCCCTGACCCCCAAGAAGCCTAACTGGGAGGCACCCCCGAGTAGGGACGGACTGACACCTCACTCGGTTGGGTACTCCTCTGAGACAAAACTTCCAGAGGAACGATCAGACAGCTGAATTTGCGTTTCACAGAAATCCACTGTTCTGCAGCCACCGCTGCTGACACCCAGCCAAACAGGGTCTGGAGTGGACCTCTAGCAAACTCCAACAGACCTGCAGCTGAGGATTCTGTCTGTTAGAGGAAAACTAACAAACAGAAAGGACACCCACACCAAAAACCCATCTGTACATCACCATCATCAAAGACCAACAGTAGAAAAAAACTACAAAGATGGGGAGAAAACAGAGCAGAAAAACTGGAAATTCTAAAAAACAGAGCACCTCTCCTCCTCCAAAGGAACGCAGTTCCTCACCAGCAACGGAACAAAGCTGGACAGAGAATGACTTTGACGAGATGAGAGAAGAAAGCTTCAGATGATCAAACTACTCCGAGCTACAAGAGGAAATTCAAACCAATGGCAAAGAAGTTAAAAACTTTGAAAAAAAATTAGATGAATGTTTAACTAAAATAATCAATGCAGAGAAGTGCTTAAAGGAGCTGATGGAGCTGAAAGCCAAGTTTTGAGAACTACGTGAAGAATACAGAAGCCTCAGTAGCAGATGCGATCAACTGGAAGAAAGGGTATCAGTGATGGAAGATGAAATGAATGAAATGAAGTGAGAAGGGAAGTTTAGAGAAAAAAGAATAAAAAGAAACGAACAAAGCCTCCAAGAAATATGGGACTGTGTGAAAAGACCAAACCTACGTCTGATTGGTGTACCTGAAAGTGATGGGGAGAATGGAACCAAGTTGGAAAACGTTCTGGAAGATATTATCCAGGAGAACTTCCCCAATCTACCAAGGCAGGCCAGCATTCAGATTCAGGAAATACAGAGAATGCCACAAAGATACTCCTTGAGAAGAGCAACCCCAAGACACATAATTGTCAGATTCACCAAAGTTGAAATGAAGGAAAAAATGTTAAGGGCAGCCAGAGAGAAAGGTCGGGTTACCCACAAAGGGAAGCCCATCAGACTAACAGCTGATCTCTCAGCAGAAACTCTACAAGCCAGAAGAGAGTGTGGGCCAACATTCAACATTCTTAAAGAAAATAATTTTCAACCCAGAATTTCATATCCAGCCAAACTAGGCTTCATAAGTGAAGGATAAATAAAATACTTTACAGACAAACAAATGCTGAGTGATTTTGTCACCACCAGGCCTGCCCTAAAAGAGCTCCTGAAGGAAGCACTAAACATGGAAAGGAACAACCGGTATCAGCCACTGCAAAAACATGCCAAATTGTAAAGACCATTGAGGCTAGGAAGAAACTGCATCAACTAACGAGCAAAATAACCAGCTAACATCAAAATGACAGGATCAAATTCACACATAATAATATTAACTTTAAATGTAAATGGGCTAAATGCTCCAATTAAAAGACACATACTGGCAAATTGGATAAGGAGTCAAGACCCATCAGTGTGCTGTATTCAGGAAACACATCTCAGCTGCAGAGACACACACAGGCTCAAAATAAAGGGATGGAGGAAGATCTACCAAGCAAATGGAAAACAAAAAAAGGCAGGGGTTGCAATCCTAGTCTCTGATAAAATAGACTTTAAACCAACAAAGATCAAAAGAGACAAAGAAGGCCATTAAATAATGGTAAAGGGATCAATTCAACAAGAAGAACTATCTTAAATATATATGCAACCAATACAGGAGCACCCAGATTCATAAAGCAAGTCGTGAGTGACCTACAAAGAGACTTAGACACCCACACAATAATAATGGGAGATTTTAACACCCCACTGTCAACATTAGACAGATCAACGAGACAGAAAGTTAACAAGGATACCCAGGAATTGAACTCACCTCTGCACCAAGCGGACCTAATAGACATCTACAGAACTCTCTACCCCAAATCAACAGAATATACATTTTTTTCAGCACCACACAACACCTATTACAAAATTGACCACATAGTTGGAAGTAAAGCTCTCCTCAGCAAATGTCAAAGAACAGAAATTATAACAAACTGTCTCTCAGACCACAGTGCAATCAAACTAGAACTCAGGATTAAGAAACTCACTCAAAACCACTCAACTACATGGAAACTGAACAACCTGCTCCTGAATGACTACTGGGTTCATTACGAAATGAAGGCAGAAATAAAGATGTTCTTTGAAACCAACGAGAACAAAGACACAACATACCAGAATCTCTGGGACACATTCAAAGCAGTGTGTAGAGGGAAATTTATAGCACTAAATGCCCACAAGACCAAGCAGGAAAGATCCAAAATTGACACCCTAACATCACAATTAAAAGAACTAGAAAAGCAAGAGCAAACACATTCAAAAGCTAGCAGAAGGCAAGAAATAACTAAAATCAGAGCAGAACTGAAGGAAATAGAGACACAAAAAACCCTTCAACAAATTAATGAATCCAGGAGCTGGTTTTTTGAAAAGATCAACAAAATTGATAGACTGCTAGCAAGACTAATAAAGAAGAAAAGAGAGAAGAATCAAATAGGCGCAACAAAAAATGATAAAGGGGATATCACCACCGATCCCACAGAAATACAATCTACCATGAGAGAATACTACAAACACCTCTATGCAAATAAACTAGAAAATCTAGAAGAAATGGATAAATTCCTCAACAAATACATCCTCCCAAGACTAAACCAGGAAGAAGTTGAATCTCTGAATAGACCAATAACAGGATCTGAAAATTGTGGCAATAATCAATAGCTTACCAACCAAAAAGAGTCCAGGACCTGATGGATTCACAGCTGAATTCTACCAGAGGTACAAGGAGGAACTGGTACCATTCCTTCTGAAACTATTCCGATCAACAGAAAAAGAGGGAATCCTCCCTAACACATTTTATGAGGCCAGCATCGTCCTGATACCAAAGCCTGGCAGAGACACAACCAAAAAAGAGAATTTCAGACAAATACCCTTGATGAACATTGATGCAAAAATCCTCAATAAAATACTGGCAAACCAAATCCAGCAGCACATCAAAAAGCTTATCCACCATGATCAAGTGGGCTTCATCCCTGGGATGCAAGGCTGGTTCAACATATGCAGATCAATAAATGTAATCCCATATAAACAGAACCAAAGACAAAAACCACATGATTACTGCAATAGATGCAGAAAAGGCCTTTGACAAAAATTCAACAACCTTTCATGCTAAAAACTCTCAATAAATTAGGTATTGATGGGATGTATCTCAAAATAATAAGAGCTATCTATGACAAACCCACAGCCAATATCATACTGAATGGGCAAAAACTGGAAGCATTCCCTTTGAAAACTGGCACAAGACAGGGATGCCCTCTCTCACCACTCCTATTCAACATAGTGTTGGAAGTTCTGGCCAGGGCAATCAGGCAGGAGAAGGAAATAAAGGGTATTCAATTAGGAAAAGAGGAAGTCAAACTGTCCCTGTTTGCAGATGACATAATTGTATATCTAGAAAACCCCACTGTATCAGCCCAAAATCTCCTCAAGCTCATAAGCAACTTCAGCAAAGTCTCAGGATACAAAATCAATGTACAAAAATCACAAGCATTCTTGTACACCAATAACAGACAGAGAGCCAAATCATGAGTGAACTCCCATTCACAATTGCTTCAAAGAGAATAAAATACCTAGGAATCCAACTTACAAGGGACATGACGGACCTCTTCAAGGAGAACTACAAACCACTGCTCAATGAAATAAAAGAGGATACAAACAAATGGAAGAACATTCCATGCTCATGGGTTGGAAGAATCAATATCACGAAAATGGCCATACTGCCCAAGGTAATTTATAGATTCAATGCCATCCCCATCAAGCTACCAATGACTTTCTTCACAGAATTGGAAAAAACTACTTTAAAGTTCATATGGAACCAAAAAAGAGCCCAATTGCCAAGTCAATCCTAAGCTAAAAGAACAAAGCTGGAGGCATCACGCTACCTGACTTCAAACTATACTACAAGGCTACAGTAACCAAAACAGCATGGTACTGGTACCAAAACAGAGACATAGATCAACGGAACAGAACAGAGCCCTCAGAAATAATGCCACATAGCTACAACTATCTGATCTTTGACAAACCTGACAAAAACAAGAAATGGGGAAAGGATTCCCTATTTAATAAATGGTGCTGGGAAAACTGGTTAGCCATATGTACAGAGCTGAAACTGGATCCCTTCCTTACACCTTATACAAAAATTAATTCAAGATGGATTAAAGACTTACATGTTAGACCTAAAACCATAAAAACCCTAGAAGAAAACCTAGGCAATACCATTCAGGACATAGGCATGGGCAAGGACTTCATGTCTAAAACATCAAAAGCAATGGCAACAAAAGCCAAAATTCACAAATAGGAGCTCATTAAACTAAAGAGCTTCTGCACAGCAAAAGAAAATATCGTCACAGGGAACAGGCAACCTATAAAATGGGAGAAAATTTTCACAACCTACTCATCTGACAAAGGGCTAATATCCAGAATCTACAATGAACTCAAACAAATTTACAAGAAAAAAACAAACAACCCCATCAAAAAGTGGGCGAAGGACATGAACAGACACTTCTCAAAAGAAGACATTTATGCAGCCAAAAAACACATGAAAAAATGCTCATCATCACTGGCCATCAGAGAAATGCAAATCAAAACCACAACGAGATACCATCTCACACCAGTTAGAATGGCCATCATTAAAAAGTCCGGAAACAACAGGTGCTGGAGAGGATGTGGAGAAATAGGAACACTTTTACACTGTCGGTGGGACTGCAAACTAGTTCAACCATTGTGGAAGTCACTGTGGCGATTCCTCAGGGATCTAGAACTAGAAATACCATTTGACCCAGCCATCCCATTACTGGGTATATACCCAAAGGACTATAAATCATGCTGCAATAAAGACACATGCACACGTATGTTTATTGCGGCACTATTCACAATAGCAAACACTTGGAACCAACCCAAATGTCCAACAACGATAGACTGGATTAAGAAAATGTGGCACATATACACCATGGAATACTATGCGGCCATAAAAAATGATGAGTTCATGTCCTTTGTAGGGACATGGATGAAACTGGAAACCATCATTCTCAGTAAACTATCGCAAGGACAAAAAACCAAACACCACATGTTCTCACTCATAGGTGGGAATTGAACAATGAGAACACATGGACACAGGAAGGGGAACATCACACTCCAGGGACTGTTGTGGGGTGGGGGAGGGGGGAGGGATAGCATTAGGAGATATACCTAGTGCTAAATGACGAGTTAATGGGTGCAGCACACCAACATGGCACATGGATACATATTTAACAAACCTGCACATTGTGCACATGTACCCTAAAACTTAAAGTATAATAATAATAATAAATAAACAACAAATAAATAAAAAAATAAATAAATAAAAAGTAAAAGTAATAATAATAACACACCAAAAAAGGTAGCCAGTCGTGGTGGCATGCACCTGTAATCCCAGTTACTCGGGAGGCCAAGGCACAAGAATCACTTGAACCCTGTAGGTAGAGGTTGCCGTGAGCCAAGATTGTGCCACTACACTCCAGCCTGGGCAACAGAGCAAGACTTTGTCTCAAAGACAAAACAAAAAATAAGTATGCAGAGACAAAACAAGTATCTACCAAGTTGGGGATGTGTGATATTACCTCCTCAGCAAATGGTTAAAGTATTACCTGTTGAATCTTGGTGCATAGTTCTTATGCCTGTGCAGGCTAAAAATTTAGGAGACTTTGGGGAAAATATCAGAATATCAGCTTGAGTTGGATCCTCCTAAAACCTCCACAGGGTTCTGCAAATAGTCCCATGCTGTGGTTTGAGGCAGTAGTCCTCAAAGTATGGCCTGGAACCAGCAGGACCAGCATCACCTGGGAACTTATTAGAAAATGAAATTTTCCAACCCCATCCCAGACCTACTAAATCAGAAATTCTAGGGGTGGGGTCAAGCAATCCATGTCTAATAAGCCCTCCTGGTAATACTGACACTTGCTAAAGTTGGAGAGCCACTGATATAAGGCAATAGTTCTCACTCTAGCTGCTCATTAGAATTACCAAGGGAACTACAAAAAATAGCGTTGCCATGGTGCCATCCTCAGAGATTTTTATGTAATTGTTATGTGGTAGGGCCAAGTATTTTTAAAGCCTCCCCGGGTGATTCAAATGTACAAACAGAATTGAGAACCAAAACTGAGGAGACCCAAACTAAAAGCAGAAAAGGAAACAGAATACAACTCAACTTTAATACAAAAGACTTTTTCTGCCTGTTTCCCGTAGTGCAAAACTACTGAAAGTCAGTCTTGGATTTTGGATAATTATAATAGCTCAATTCTCTGAAACATTTTAAATTTCACATGAGCAAAGACAAGGGCAATAATAGTCCAAATAGAAGAGAGAGCCTGGGCCTTTTGTGGTGTCAGGAAATTGAGAAAAGTCTGAAGAAAAGTCCGAACCCCCTAGCCTAGCCTGCTACACAATCCCCCTGACAAAGCCTCTCTAAGATGAATCCTGGGATATTATTCCCTTAGACTCCTCTTTTACCCTAGCACTGCTCTCTGCTCTAAGAAGCCAAGGCCAATTCTGGAAGAAGAGTGATCAGTGTGGTCACATGAACAGACTTAGGAACCAAACTGCCTTGGTAGCACCCTGGTTCTACCTCTTATTAGGTGTGTAACTTGGAAACATAAGCGAAGTTCTTTATGCCTCACTTTTCTCTTCTAAAATAAAAATATATGATTTTACCTACATTATTGGGTTGCTTAAAATGATGGACAAATGAATGCAGTGCTAAAACACTTAAAACAGTGCCTTACACTTATTATTAGGGTCAGAAATAAGATTAAAATACAGAGTCTATACTAGCTTGTTGCTAAGAAACAAAAATCAGAAAGGCAGGTGAATGTTAAATGACAGTGAGTTAGACATTGGTTATTAGCTATAACAATGATAAAAAGTGCATTATATATTATATGAATAATTACGTGTGGAGAAGCATAGTGCATTAATCCATTCTCAGACTATGAAGAAATACCTGAGACTGGGTAATTTATAAAGAAAAGAGGTTTGATTGGCTCATGGTTCCACAGGCTGTACAGGAAGCATGACAGCTTCTGGGGAGGCCTCAGGAAACTTTCAATCATGGTGGAAGGTGAAGGGGCCACAGGCACATCTCACAAGGCCGGAGCAGGAGGAAGCAGGTGGGGTGTGTTGTGTTGGGGGGGGTCAGGTGCTACACACCTTTAAACAACCAGATCTTGTGAGAACTCTATCACCAAAGCCACACTAGAGGGATGGTGCTAAACCATTAGAAACCTCCCCCATTTTCAATCACCTCCCACCAGGCCCCATCACCAACATCGGGGATCAAAATTGAACATGAGATATGGGTGGGGACACAGATCCAAACCATAACTGATAGATAGAAAAAACTAGATGATAGATGATGATGGAGAGCTGGATAGACACCTAAATAGATATACAGGTAAAAATATTGCATGTACCATTCTAGAAAACAGCAATGAACAAAATGGAAAATGCCTTATAGTGAGATTATATTCTAGTGTTTCAGAGAGGTGACAAAAATAAATATACAAATAATAGATGTATCAGGTAAATATATGCATTATGAAGAAAAATAGAAAAATAGAAGTAAAAGGAGGTGACACTTAAGGAGTAACTTGAAAACAACAAGGAAAGCTTTGCTTATATCTGGGGACAGAAAGATAAAGGCAGAGGGAATTGCAATACAAAAGCCCTAGGGCATTACAAGTTTGAAGTGTGCAATGAACAGCAAGCCAGTGATTAGAATGGACTGCATGAGGTGAAACCCATTAGAAAACCAATAGCCCAGACATACAGAGCTTTGCAGGGTATGTACAGTCAGGAGTTCAAATTCCATTTTATAATAATGAAAAGACAATTATTTGAGCAAGAAAGTTTGCTTTATCAGGCATATAACTTTAAAATCTACTCTCGCTGTATGTAATGAATTTGTATTACTGGATGAGGAGTAGAGAGGGGAGGCTAGTTATGAAGTTTTTGCTTATGAAGCTTTTAGACCACACAAGAGATTACACTGGCTTGAACCAAGGTGATGGCAGTGGAAACGGCGACAAGTGGTCAGATTCACAGTAAAATTGGATTTCTGAATATAATGAATGAGAACGATTGGCCTGAGAAAAAGAGTGAATCATTAAATCCACATACTAAGAAATGAGGAGACCCAAGGGTTTGGCCTTGTTAAATTTGAACTGCCCACATAACGATTCCAAGGAGGAGTTGGGAATGCAAGTCTGACGCTCAGGGGAAATATGGGGGCTAAAGATATTAACTAGATTTCACAAATTTATTTACATTTTTAAGAATACATAAGATCACCTAGGAAGTATGTGCACGTGGAAGAAAATATCTAACTGCTTGGCAGTCCCACCAGCTACTTATAAGTGATATATTTGCCAGGCAGGCCTATGACTACTTAATTCCTAAAGCAATTCCAAGATTCCCTAAACTTACATAAATAGGAAAAGTATTTCTAGTGTAGTACTGTCCATGGATGAGCAATCCCCCCAATCTGCTTTTGAAAAGTGATTACGGAGGACTTTGGGCAAGGGAGGCACTGCATTAGTCTGTCTCATGATGCTAATAAAGACACGTCCGAGACTGGGTAATTTATAAAGGAAAGAGGTTTAACTGACTCACAGTTCCACATGGCTGGGGAGGCCTCACAATCGTGGCAGAAGGTGAATGAGGGGCAAAGTCACGGCTTACACGGCAGCAGGCAAAAGAGAGCTTGTATAGGGGAACTCCCATTTATAAAACCACCAGATCTCGTGAGACTTACTCACTACAATGAGAACAGTGTGGGGGAAACTGCCCTGGTGATTCAATTATCTCCAGCTGGAGATAATAAGCCCTCCATCTTTGACAGGTGAGGATTATTACAATTCAAGGTGAGATTTGAGTGGGAACACAGCCAAACCATATCAGGAACCAACCACTTTCAGCTGTAGGAAATATGGGTGCTGCTTTGTGGAAGTCACTCTTCAGCCATGGGGGCAGAAATTACTAACCATTCTCTACCACAATAAAATCTGCATTCTAGAGCTCTGATTGTTGTACGTTGCTTTCCATTTTTCTTGTTTCCAAAGGGAGTTCTTATTGTGCGTATACTGTCTCTCCACTTTTATTTTTAAATGGTTTTATTTATCATTTAGCCCATAAACGGCCAGATCACAAAGTGGTACATCCAGACCTTGCTGAGAAAACTGAACAGAACTCAGAGACTGTAAATTCAGTAACTGAACAAGATTTCAGGCTGTGTTCTGATGGAAGAGATGAAATGTGTTTCCAGTTACCCAGAAACTAATTGCCTCGTCTAAGGTATGAACACTGTTGCAAACTTATGTATTGGTAAAGGATATAACTTATTTATAAAGAGTAAAATACAGTGAATATTTTAATTTTTGCATATTTAAGAACTCCTTCCCTTTTCTCTCCCCACTTTTCCTTTGGGGAACTACTCCTTCAATTCAACAGTATTCAATAACCCACCTTCTAGGTTTAAAAGGAAGGTATATGGTCCAGGTGTAGACAGTCAATTTGTCAATTCACCTGGCCATGCTGATTGGTCCACCCTTCTTGTATGATCGAATGCAATCCAAACAGATCCCTACCCTGAGATTTTTGTTTAAAGCAAGAGGAGAGAGGTCATTTGGAGTCATGGAGTTTGAAGAATGTGAATTGGTTGCTACTGAAAGCCGTTATCTCTCACTCCACATTGAAAAAAAGCTGTCTGATGTAAGGAAAAATGAAGTCAAGGAGAGGTAATTGCAGATGAGAAGAAGCTGAAGGGAATCCCAATTGTGTCAGGTCCCTAGTTGTGGAGTCTGACATCTCAAGATCTGTTCTTAATCCTGAAGCTCTTTGACTGTGTGACCTCCCAATTTCACCAATTGATAAATACCCTTGTATAAGCAGGCTTCAGTTGGATTTCTGGAACTGGTAACTTTTAATTAATACAGGTTAATTAATCATAATTGTATACATTAATCTATACAACTAACCTTAATTCTATATCATTAATGCTGAATATATATTTACATTACAATATTTAAATTATGGGTAAAAAAAATAGTAAAGGAAATCACAGTGATTACATTCACATTAGAAGTCCTCAGGAGAGAATGCTGTGTGAGACATATGCCCATGAGTCACGGGGACTGAAGATACATTTCAGATGCAGGATGTGACCTTGATTTGGGATATAAATGCCCTGATTTATACTACGCCAGTATTTCCCAGCTAGTGACCCCACATTGGTGGCTTGCATGAGGTTAAATGTGCTACCAAAAATTATTTGCTGCTTATATAAATGTGAACAGTTAAAGTTTAAAAAAAGAAACCAGTTTATTTTCTGCAACATTTCTCAAATCTTCTAATTACATTGTAATTCTTTACTGTGGTATAAAGTAACCAGAGTACCATCTATTCAAAAAAACACCATATCATCTTTTAGCATCTCTGCAGAATACAGTTTGAGAAATACCAGACTAGTCTTACGTTGTAGATAGGGAAAATTGTCCTTAGGAATCTTAATCTTATTTGCTCTGATTTAAAAATCTTAGAAAGTAAGAAGAATGGGGCCAGAAGGAAAATACCACTTTTCCCCTGTGCAAAAATAGTTTCAGATAAGGATGCCAAGCCAATTCAGCCTCGCTGCCCAACATCTAGGTTGTTAAATCAAATCACAGAGAAGCAAAGCCCTAAGCCAAATAAACAAATCTCTAGTGATGGAGACATAGTGACTTTGACAGGCAAATCTGAGAGTATTTATGAATAAGAGGAAATTTCTTAGTTCCAAAAATGACTGTTATGCCTGTAGTCAGCTGTCTATGAATCCTGATAGACATCAACCCTCTGATAAATAGTAGTCTAATCGAGCTGTTTTAAGTGTTAAGAATCTTCTGATAGCTATATAGTTATGAAACGATAGCGATTTTTTGAGGGAATGATGGTATCTTTAGTTTCTATATTAATCCTAAAATATAAAGGAATCATCTTTAGTGTAAAGATAAACTAAAAAGAGATTAAATCATTTGCTCTCGACTGTTAAGTTTAGTCCTGGCCTGAAAGCATGAAGATAGTCTAACAGCCTTGAAAATCCCTGTGACTCATCTTCTTTTAAGGTAAAATGCAGTGATATTTTGCTAACCAATGATATTAAAACTGTTTTACTTTGGCTCCTTCCAGTTTTTGAAAGTGAAGAGTAGCATTTAAGAAGGGAAAAAAATTGACATATACAGTGAGAATTTGTAATTTAAAGAATTAAATTGGCTCCAAGATTCCAATTTGAACAATCCATATGAACCCAATGTTAGTAGCATTGACAGAAATAAACCTAGAAATTGTCTGTCTGTATGTGACTGATGTGTATAGGAACATAGAAAAACTAAGTGAAGTTGATTTAAGTGATATCTCAGGAAAGTTGGATTGTAATTTCCAAGTTCAAATTTGGAAACAAAATCATTTAGAAAATGATTTGATGAAGACAAAGGTAGTAGCGGAAAATAAGAAAATGATGCCAAGTCAGCCTCAAGTTTACAGTGTTTTAAAAGTACTATACGGGTCCTGGAGTGGTGGCTTACGCCTGTAGTCCCAACACTTTGCGAGGCTGAGGAGGGAGGATCACTTGAGGCCAGGAGTTCAACACCAGCCTGGCCAACATGGTGAAACCCCGCCTGTACTAAAAAAACAAAAATTAAACAAGTTTGGTGATGCACACATGTAATCTCAGCTACTTGGGAGGCTGAGGCACAAGAATCACTTGAACCCGGGAGGCAGAGGTTGCAGTGAGCCCAAATTGTACCAGTGCACTCCAGCCTGTGTGACAGAGTGACACTCTGTCTCAAAAAAAAAAAAAAAAAAAAAAAAAAAGGCCTTCCCGCCTTTCAGCAGAGATGGACCCTATTCATATCTGGAGGCTGACCAAACAAATAGCAGGAAAATGGTGATGTTATATGTACTGAATAGAATTGTTTATGAGCACATACAAGACAGCTGTTGGGGCCGTGCCAATATAACTGAAAAAGATTCTGTTAAGAATTGGAGAGACTGCATTTCAGAATAAGAGTAAATAGAATGTACTGCTAATACATCTTCATTTAAAATCCTGGACTAGAGTGGCCTGGTAAACATGGGTTACATTGTCATAGGCAGCAGGCATTTCCAGTCATTGGATTCTTTCATCTTCTATTCAGAGTACTGCACCTCTTGTCATATATGGGAAGTCATTGTGGTAATCTGCAAATGGCTTATTCTGCATGGACTGAGAGCTACTAGAATATGTGATTTTGAGGTATATTTCTTCTGGGCCATAGTGAACCCTGATGGGTGATATCTCCACTCATATGTGAGTACCCATTCTAGCAGGACCCTGATCATGGGTTACTGCTCATCTTCTGTTGCATATTGAGAGCAAGGAGAGGACAATTCTACGGCTAAGGGGTCATATCTGAGTTAGAATTGGAGAACATTTACAGCAACTGAGGCATGAGTATAGTACCAGTCAACAGGATCTGAGAGAGGCACCAACAGCATCTACTATGATTATTGCCTCCAGCATCTAGATATAAATAAACTGATTTCTACTGGTTTACCCACTTCTTCCTGGTACAAACTCTTCTACTAGGCAGTATAACCACTTTCAATGCACACTGCCACCATGCCTTTTCTGGGCAATAATAATGCTACCTCTGATGTGTCAACACTTCCAAAGGGCACTGATTCATCTGTGACCAGGTCCACCTCTTCCACTGGATACTATACTATCACCTCACCCAAGCACAGCTGCTTCCTCACTGTATACTATCACCTTTTGAGAAACAGCTGACCCTTCTAACATGTACTGCTGCTGCCACCTGTCAACACCGTTGATTCATGGGAGACATTGCGACGTCAAAGCTCTCTTATGGTCTTTGGCTACATCAGAGAAAATGTCTCTTCCTTCTTTGCATCACATTCTCTTAAAGAAGAATTTAAACAACATTGCCATGACCCTAACATTTTGAAGTGTTTACTCAAATCTCTCTTGACTTAGGATTTGAACATGAGTTCATAAAAAATAGGCTCAGAATTAACTTATGTGAAAGAAATCATGATCTTCTCAGAACCATTCCTTCTATCTGATAAGTGAGTCTGAGCTCCTTTATCCCTTAGGATGTGTTCTTTTTTTCCTAGAAGCCATCTCTAATTCTCATACGATAGTTTCCTGGAAGCCCTGCCTGGCCAGTCTGTCTCTCTGACACTTTCAGATGTATCTAAGTCCCAAGAATGAATATTGCTTAGGCTTAAGGCAAAACAAAATATAGAATAACTTGGCCAATATTATATGTACTCCAGTGTCTTCTAAATCTAACTGTCTTACCTGTCTCCCCAAGTCTTTTCAAAGACCTATTGAAGATTAAGTTTACGCCCTGAACCTTCATTAATTCAATAAGGCAACACTATCCCATAAGACCTTACTGGAGACCGCAATCAAGATTTCTACTTAAGGTACCCCAATCTTGCCATTGTTTCATTTCCTTCCTTAAACAAATAAATTTATTATTCTGTTTGTATTTTTTATTCTGTTCATAAGAATGACATTTGTATCACTTTTTGTTTGATTTTTACAGCAGATACAGATTATAAACAGCAGCAATGATTCAGAAGCTCCTGAAAACAAAATGCAAAGGTTGTAAAACACATGCTGCATATGCTTGGTAAACATTTTCAATTCATAATTGTCTCTATGAAGAACTGAGATGTTTGAATTGTGGTTGAAGCGGATGGGATTCAGCAGGTTCAAAATTGATTTTTTGCTCTGCTTTTCAAATGTTAGATTGCCATTACCTCATGTGTTTTATATGGACATGCTCTTTAATAATGATTAAAGCAATAAAGTATATCAGGTAATAAATATAAATTCTCCCTGGAAAAGAGACTTAATTCATTTTTAGGTGACTCCAGGTACAAGATTTCCTGTAATTTGTTTTCAAATGTAGATTGTATACTTTGGTAAGCAACATATGAAGCATGTTTTCTCCTATTAAATCTATGGTTTTTAACTTCATGACAAATAGTATTCTGTGACTAAAAAATTATGAAGTCTATGAAAAGGAAATAAAATAAGGTTACATAATTTGGACTCGCATTTCATCTCTCAATAGTTGTTTTTTTTTTTTTTTTTTTTTTTTTTTTTTTGAGACGGAGTCTTGCTCTTTCGCCCAGGCTGGAGTGCAGTGGCGCAATCTCGGCTCACTGCAAGCTCCGCGTCCCGGGTTCACGCCATTCTCCTGCCTCAGCCTCTCCGAGTAGCTGGGACTACAGGCGCCCGCCACCACGCCCGGCTAATTTTTTGTATTTTTTAGTAGAGACGGGGTTTCACCGTGGTCTTGATCTCCTGACCTTGTGATCCGCCCGCCTCGGCCTCCCAAAGTGCTGGGATTACAAGCGTGAGCCACCGCGCCCGGCCTCAATAGTTTATTTGAAAAGAACAGAATGTGTTTTCTATGGAAGAATGCCATGAATATTGCTGTTTGCAAATCGATGAAAGGGTTCATGCTATTTTAGCACTTGTTTGAAGTCAGGAAACCTGAATTCTATTTACAAATATGATGGACATTATCAGCTAAAACCCAACATTTCACTTAATCTTCCTGGAGTTTCTATATCTGTACCATCAAATGATTATTACTGTGTTTAATTATAATAGTAACAGAATGTTCTTGAAGTACATTTGGTACTTAGGAAGTGAAGCATGTATTTTGAGAGATCCCAGAGTATAGTGGTATCTAGCATATATTCTGCAGTCAGAATGTATGAGTTCAAATAATGACACTACCTCTTAATATCTTACAACTTCAAGTAATTTATCATTTCTCCACCAATTTTCTTCATCTATAAAATAGGGATAACACTTGCACCTATCATTTGGGGTGGTTATGAGGAGTCAAGCTGCGAATATCTATGAAGCTTTTAGAACGATAGTTTACACACAGTAAATGATGTATTTGTTAAACAAATACTTTTCAGGTAACTATCATAAAATGTAACATTCTTTATGTTATATACATGGGAGGGGGAGTCTCAGATAATTTTTAAAAAACATACTTCAAAATAATACATAAAATGACATTCAGCGGTAGCAAAAAAAAAACAGTTAAGTCGTCTTAGTAAAAAAGCAATTAAGTTGTCATAGTATTATGTTTCTTTTTTTTATTTTCTTGAAATGGACTATAGCTCTGTTGCCCAGGCTGGAGTACAATGGCACGATCTCTGCTCACTGCAACCTCTGCCTCCCAGGTTCAAGCAATTCTCCTGCCTCAGCCTCCCGAGTAGCTAGGATTATAGGTGTGTGTTACCACGTCCCAGCTAATTTTTGTATTTTTAGTAGAGAGGGGATTTCGCTATGTTGGCCAGGCTGATCTGGAATTCTTGACTTCAGGTGATCTTCCCACCTTGGCCTCCCAAAGTGCTGGGATTACAGGTGTGAGCCACCGAGCCCAGCCTAATGTTTTTGTCTGTATAGTGGAAATATGGTATATTTAGGACTTGTCTTATATTTAAAAAATAAAATTTATACAATTGGTTACTCAATTTAGTATCAGTTTAACTTTTAAAACACTATAGAATTCTCAAGGCTTCTTAAATAATTTTAAAGCAGGCAATTAAAAAATTTAGAATTTCAGAGATGCAAGAGCCTGAAGTTTTCACTGGCAATAGCACATAGAGTCTAAGGATTAATGGTCTTGCTTTGCTGGTAGGTAGGTGTATCTACATAACTAAGTTCTGACAATTAAAATCTAAGCATGAATGCTATGTGAGAGTTTTAAGAAACCTGCTTAAAAGGGCTCTGTTTTGCCCTGTCCTACCCTTGTAATAAAAATGTGATGGCAGGAGCTCCAATAGCAATTTTTGTCTAGGAGGCAACCCTAGGAATGGAGGTGGTGCTAAGGGTGGTGGAGTAGAAAGTTAGTCCGAGACTGGGTCTCTGGTAACTCCACCAAATCAACCCGAGTCACCTACCTTGTATCTTTAAGTGTGAGAGAGAGAAATAAATTTTTACACTATTTAAACCAATTTTATTTTTATGCTTTTTAAAAAACATGCAGCCAAATGTAGTCTGAAATGAAGCCTGCTCCCACAGAAAGGACATAACCTGTATTTGCCTCTTCCCTCTACTCAGTAAAATGTGAACATCTGAGAATTGTGTTTGTATGGAAAGAGTGGGTGCTGAGGAGATATGTAATCAAGCAAGCGTTATCCCACTTAATTTGGTCTGAAACATATAGCCTAGTAAAAAGGAATGTTCTGGTTATCCAGCTCAACTTACTCAAATTTTCTGCATTGGGATTTATGGAAAATCAAATTTAAAAACTTGTTTTTTTATTAGCAGTCTTCCTGTGGATGGGCAGCAGGATTTGATATTTCTCGGTTTCTTTTCGACAAATTCATTTAACATTGTAGATGCTTCCTGTCCTCTCCATAGACCCAGAGCGTCCCACCTGATCTCCTTACCCGAAGCTGCTTAGAGCTCTAGCATCTAGTGAGCAAGGAGAGCCTCTGGCAGTGTGCACATGCTAAAGACATTGCAGCCTCCCCTTGAGTAATGATAATTGCTCAAAAATATTCGTTACAGATGCCCATCTGTTATCAGAGAAGGAGCTATTTTAAAAATGTATATTTAGAGTAAAGCTGTAAGCAGTGCAGAATTGAGCAGGAAGGTTGAGGGCATGTGTCTGATTTTATTTTGCCTTTACATAATGCAAAATAGTTTGCCGCCTAATGTACTAATAATGTGCAAATCCCAAAGAGACAGTGATTATAACATGGAGTAGTTGTTTATTCAATAACTAGAACTTTGCTAATTTTCTCCACTACACAAGATTCACTAGATAAATACATTTTCCAGTTAAACAATTTCTAATACTAGTATGAGAATTATAGATCTAATCAAAAAGAATAACGTTATTAGGTGAGAATATCTTTAACGTAAATAGCTTGGCTAATCTCTAAAAACATTTATTTTAAATATTTCCAAATATGGACAATGCATTTGTAATACAGTTGGTCAATTCTTTATCAAAAACCACATTTCCTATTATTCGTTTGGCAATAACTAAACTTAAAGGATTCAGAAAATCCAACAACATATGGACCTTCTGTCACACAAAAGAGTGTTTGGGGTTTGGGGGGTTATTTTTGTTTTTTCTTAAAGAAAGAAAGGGAAGAAGCTGGAAATAGAATGTTATTCCAAAGACACAAAAAAACCGATGCCTAATAGAGACTCCTTTATTCATAGACAGGATGAAACTGAATTAATCACTCCATGTTCATAATCCACTTGGTAATATAAGCACTTCCTGGGGTTAATGGGATGTAGGAGTAACACATCCTGAAAAATAATCTGTAAAAGAGTGTGTCACACACTGGGGGAAACTCAACGTCTAATACAAATGACCAAGATGTAGTGTCAAGAGAATACAGTGAATAACGAAACTCATTTCCATGTCTAAAGCGGATAGAAGAATGTTTTAACTCTAGGTGGTGGTCTGCATGAAGTTAGAAGAAAGAAAGAAAAGTTTAGCCCAAAGAAGGAAAAGTTGGCCTATTTATGCATTATTGCCCAGGAAAATGGAAACTAGATCTGACTAGAGAATGAACTTACTCTAATCAATAAAATGCACACTTAAAAAAAAATTTTACCCTGCTTTATTTAAAAGGTAGTGCCTAAAAAACTGGCAAGCTATTATGATTAAACCAAAGAAGTAGGTGGAGAAATGCAGCCTTCAGTTTAATTTTATCAAAAGGCACACCACTTCTTTGAACCTCCATGACTGAAAGAGTCACCCACATTAAAAGAAACATAAGAGAAAAACAATGGCTAGAAACCAAAAAGATGTATGTCAGGGAGTGGGGCAGTGAGAAGTGTCTTACTATTAAAAGCAGCAGCTGAAAGTAGAGTACTATTTTTTTTTTTTTTTTTGAGATGGACTTTTGTTCTTTTTGCCTAGACTGGAGTGCAATGGCACAATCTCAGCTCACTGCCACCTCCCCTTCCCAGATTCAAGTGATTCTCCTGCCTCAGCCTCCTGAGTAGCTGGGATTACAGGCACATGCCACCACACCCGGCTAATTTTGTATTTTTAGTAGAGACAGGGTTTTAACATGTCGGTCAGGCTGGTCTCGAACTCCTGACCTCAGGTGATCTGCCCACCTCAGTCTCCCAAAGTGCTGGGATTACAGCCCTGAGTCACCGTGCCTGGCCAACATTTTCAATACAATTTTATCAGTACCTGCTTTCACCCAATCTCATTTCTATATCTGGTCTGGATGGAGGAGAGAGATATAATTCAAAAGATTACAAATGGAGTGTCTTGTATATAAGAACTACTTCTCACTCTCAAACATATTTGGTTCAAGTTCATGTATTAGACTATAAGAATCTGTGTGTGTGTGTGTGTGTGTGTGTGTGTTTGTGTGTTTGTGTCCATTTCCAAATAAGCACTGGGGAATGGATTGAGGACACAGGATTCTCTTTCCCTCAAGAATACCCATTCATGCCTATTATGGATATCTATCATTGCTACATGAGCAATTTCTCAAGTATTCTGACAGTAAGGAGGTGTGTGAGTATTGCAGTTTTTGAATCTTATCACAAATTTATTAAATACACTAATCAATTTTTTTAATGTTTACTTGTGAGTTTAAGTAGCACGGAACCCAGATTAACTGAAAGTTACTGAAGGGCAGAGTCTGTATCTCATTCAATGTTGCACTGCTGGCTGAGTGTGGTGGCTTGTGCCTATAATCCCAATACTTTGTGAGGCCGAGGTGGACAGATCACCTGAGGCCAGGAGTTTGAGACCAGCCTGGCCCACATGGTGAAATCCCATCTCTACTAAAAACACAAAATTTAGCCAGGCCTGGTGGTGCACACCTGTAGTCCCAGCTACTCAGGAAGCTGAGGTGGGAGGATCACTTGAACCTGGAAAGCAGAGGTTGCAGTGAGCTGAAATTGCTCCACTGCTCTACAGCCTGGGCAACAGAGTTAGACTCATCTAAAAAAATATCTATATATTGTTTTACTAGCTCTGTTAGGCAGAATAATGGCCCCTGGAACTTGTGAATATGTTATTTTACCTGTTATACATTACCCAGGATTAAGCAGGTGGGCCCAATCTAATCACATGAGTCCTTTAAAATGGAAAGTGTTTTTTTTGACTCGGAGAGGTGAGATAGAAGAAGAAGATATTGGAAGACAGGGCTTTCTGGCTTTGAAGACGGAGAAAGGGATCTACCAGCCAAGGAATGAAAGGACTCTAGAAACTGCGAATGGCCCTCAGCTGACAGATACCCAGAAAACAGGGATCTTAGTGCTACTGCGAGGAACTGAATTCCGCCAACAATGAAATGAGCATGGAAACAGATTCTCCCTGGTAGCCTCCAGTATGGAATGTAATCTTGCCAACACCGTAATTTTAGCTTAGTGAGACCTGTGTCAGACTTCTGAACTACAGAACTGTATGATAATAATTTTCTGTTTCTTGAAGCCAGTAAGTTTGTTGTAATTTGTGATGAGCATAAAATGTTGATTACTAAACGTGTGGCATTGAGAACACCAGAGCCCGCAGGTATTTTGTGGCAGTAGAGAGAGGGTAGTAACATGCATTGAGAGGGCAGGAAAGAGACCAGGGATCCTCATTTGATTCATAGTTCATGCTAATACAGTAAAGCCTCCAAGAAATCATGAAACAATAAACTTTATACACTGTATTAGATTTAGTGTTTCTTCAACTTATTTCACTTCAGAATCCCTCTCTTTTCGTATCAAGTACTTTAATATCCTCTGGAATAAGATAGGGAACTACCATCTTAAGCAAAACCCTGCCATTTGCCTAACTTGGATTTTTTTTCTTTATCTTATAGAAGAATCAGTAAATCTGAACGAAGAAGAATGAAAGGATCAACGTATTTGGCAATTATAAAAGCCATATGCTTACTAATAATGCCAAAAGGATAATGTTTTGAAAGACCAGGTTGTAACCTTACAGGTCCATTTGTTCTTTATGGAAAATCACACTTATAAACCATTTATCTTTAACCATTTTTTGTGGCAACTTTGGTTCTTTATACATGTATGGAATTATTGTTATAATGTTAATAAGTTAAACACTTCTAGAAATCCATGTCTTTGACCTCATGACAATATTTTGTCATTAAAATGTCTAATTTTAAAAGGTTGAACCTTTTATAAAATCTCAAAGATGGTGATACATAACCAAAAGCAACAGAAAATATTTTTATATTTTTTCTATTTTCATCTCTTCCAAGATGCCTGAGGATTTCTATTGGGGAACAAATGTTCAATGACATAGACTAAAAATCTTATACTATCCTTCACAATTAAAACTTCAGTTCATTTTTACATAGACATTCATTCAATAAGTGAGGTTTAATGTAAACTAAATAAAATAATAAATCATCCTGGTTAGCAATTAGACTATTAAATGTTATTTCAAATCTACTAAATAATTTGAAGCCTAATTAATCAAACTGGAAACCCTAAAAATTAAATATTGTCTATTCTATGATGTGTTTCTTTACAGAAGCCTTGCCTTCTTCTTTTTATTCATTTTTTATTTTATTTATTTTATTTATTTATTTTTTTTTTGAGACAGAGTCTCCCTCTGTTGCCCCAGGCTGGAGTATAGTGGCATGATCTCAGCTCACTGCAACCTCTGCCCCCCGGGGTTCAAGCAATTCTCCTGCTTCAGCTTCCCAAGTAGCTGGGACCACAGGTGCATGTCACCAGGCCCAGCTAATTTTTGTATTTTTAGTAGAGATAGGGTTTCACCACGTTGGCCAGGCTGGTCTCCAACTCCTGATCTCAAGTGATCCTCCTGTCTCAGCCTCTTAAAGTACTGGCATTAGAGGTGTAACCACTGCTCCTGGCCACCTCTCCTTCTTCTAAAGGAGATTACTAATAATGGGAAGACAAGACTTCCAACCATAATTTCTTTGTATTATTGGTCTCATTAGAATTGATTTTACAATTCTAGATCACAAGGCAAAAAACTTTTATTGTCCCAAAATTCAAAAGTCTACTTTGACAACGTTTATTGTAAATATTCTATCTGATATTAAGGACAGCAAAGCATTATTAAAATCATTGTTACCAAAATTCCAGCATTCCAGCATTGTAATATTATGATAATAGCATTAGAAATAGCAATAAAAGCATAATTTTAGATCAAAGAGTATATGTTTAAAATTTCAACTGAATGTTAGGATGGAAAAAGTTTTAATTTGTAAGTTGAAATTTTTCATCATGACTGCTTCAATTTCACTTTAGCCTGGAATTTTGGTCCCTCTTCTCATCACATTATTTAAAGTCTTGTCATTACATATGAAATATATGAAATGTGGCACAGTCAATCCATTATTTCAGCAGGCATAACAGCTGATATCAACCACTATTAGGCTGATGTAACTTACATCTATCATGAACATCACTAAAATAGACGGTTTTTTTCAGGGCCTGGTGTCATGATGATCAACAACTAAAAGCAGTGCCTGACCGTGGAGATCTCCATGTATGAGGCAAAAACAATTAAATTGTAGCTGGAGGTAGAAATGGGCACGCCTGAAGGAACAGTTATTTTAAACACCTCAAAACATATTCCCTACGAGATTGGAGTAAATTTCTATGTAAATAATCATTCTTACAGATAAGAGAATTATTAGCCTAACAGTTGCCTTTATTTCTTGTCTGTTAGAATCCTGATCAAGATGATTTAGGAATATGAAAAGGTCATCAGGATGAGTTTTTGAAAAGAAAAATTCCTTTCTCTCTCAGAAAGTTCTTATTCCAAACACACCATAAGCTGAGTCACATACTTGACTGAGTCGTTATAAATTGGAGATAACAATTAGACTTGTCCTTCCATTTCCAGACTTTGTGCTCTATCTATACAAGTCTGTACTTCAATGAGACCCAGCTTAGTAACCTTACACACTATTTTCTTCTTTTCTTTCTTGTATGAGTTGTGAGGATTAAACTGCCTGTTCAACTGCAAGCAGGCCTCCCAGAGCCCATAGAAACTGGCTACAGCTGAGTGTTTAAGCCAACCAATCCAAGTAAAGGATGGAGGTGGTCCACCAGGCCATGGTCCACTCATCCAGAAAAGCCATAACAGAAGTCCCAGAACCCAGCCTCCCTAATGATAGCAGGGGAAAGTCTGGTGCTCCCCCACTTTGGAGGTAGGTAGAACAGCATGGAAACCAGGTTTGTCATTGAGTGATTCCGCTTTTACCTCCCAACTTTTTTTTTTTTTGAGATGGAGTCTTGCTCTGTAGCCCAGGCTGGAGTGCAGTGGCACAATCTCGGCTCACTGAAAGCTCTGCCTCCCGGTTTCAGGCCATTCTCCTGCCTCAGCCTCCCGAGTAGATGGGACTACAGGCACCCGCCACCACGCCCGGCTAATTTTTTGTATTTTTAGTAGAGACAGGGTTTCACCGTGTTAGCCAGGATGGTCTGGATCTCCTGACCTCATGATCCACCCGCCTCAGCCTCCCAAAGTGCTAGGATTACAGGCGTGAGCCACTGTGCCCGGCCCCAACTTCTGATCATATATGCCATGGGAGGGACTGATATTTCTCAATCATGATGCTTAAAAGACCCAAACCCACAAGTGAGTAGCAGTGACAGATACTGTTCACTGTCCTTGAATACCATGATCAATAGTGGACCACTATGGCTTTGGTTTCCATGGGTGTCCCCCCACCAAATATTTTCCAAAAGGCCTGCTCTGTGTCTGCTCTGTCTTGCCATTTACTGTTTGTCTGACTTGCCCCATCATCTGAAGTACCATGAGCCTGTCTTTCTTTCTTACAAGCTGAAAGTGCACAACTTTAATACCATTTTACTTAGTTCAAATAGAACCAAATTTCCAGACATTTTTTAATGAAAATACAGATCTTGCCAAGAAAACAAATATTGGCAACAGCGAAGAAAGAGCTTAAGATGTTACTGGCAAATTTTAATGTTAAGAACCTGAAATTTCTCTGGAGAGATATTTCATGTTTAGGGTTTCTTACCACAGAACAGTATGTATCCTCTTTTACAAACTAGGGGGCAAAATGATGTCACCAAAAGAGCTTTGGATTAGAAGTCAATAGACATACATTGTAGACCTGTCTACGAAAACAAATCAACAGCGTAACTTTGAGCAGGTCACTCAATGTTTCTAGAACTGTTGAAAAGAGACTTTTTAAGAGAAAGAGCAAGAACTGGCATGGCAAATGAGAAAACCTAAGTTGTTTGTATCTTGTGGCTTGAAACTTTGAACTAGCAGACAGCATGTATTAACATAGTCCTGTGTGGTCAAAGAGGGGCACTCAGATATTTGCATTTTGAAAGGCCCACCAGCCAGGTGTGAGGGCTCATGCCTATAAATGCAACACTTTGGTAAGCTGAGGTGGAAAGATCACTTGATCCCAGGAGTTACAGACCAGCCTGGGCAACACAGGAAGACTCCCATCTCTACAAAATATTAGGGAAAAAAAAAAACAGGCACGGTGCACACACTCGTGGTCCCAGCTACTTGAGAGGGGACGCTGAGGTAGAAGGATCTCGTGAGCCCAGAAGATCGAGGCTGCAGTGAGCCATGATTGCATCACTGCACTCCAGCCTGGGTGACAGAGTGAAGAAGGAAAAGAAAGAAAAGAAAGAAAGAAAGAAAGAAAGAAAGAAAGAAAGAAAGAAAGAAAGAAAGAAAGAAAGAAAGAAAGAAAGCGAGCGAGAGAAAGAGAGGAAGGAAGGAAGGAAGGAAGGAAGGAAGGAAGGAAGGAAGGAAGGAAGAAAGAGAAAGAAAGGAAGAAAGAAAGAAAAGAAAGAAAGGAGAGAGGGAGGGAAGGTAGGAAGGAAGGAAGGAAAGAGAGAGAGAGAGAAGGGAGGGAAGGAGAGAGGGAAGGAAGGAAGGAAGGAAGGAAAGAAAGAAGGAAGGAAGGAAGGGAGGGAGGGAGGGAGGGAGGGAGGGAGGGAGGGAGGGAGGGAGGGAGAGACCGAGGGAAGGAAGGAAGGAAGGAAGTTTTTCAAATGAGTTTTTGAAGAGAAAAATTCCTTTCTCTCTCTTAGAGTTCATATTCCAAACACACAATAAGCTGAGTCACATACTTGACTGAGTCGCTACAAACTGGAGATAACAATTAGACTTGCCCTTCCATTTCCAGACTTTGTGCTCTATCTGTACAAGTCTGCACTTCAATGAGACCCAGCTTAGTAAACTTAAACACTATTTTCTCCTTTTCTTTCTTGTATGAGTTGTGAGGATTAAACCGCCTGTTCAGCTGCAAGAAGGCGTCCCAGAGCCCATGGAAACTGGCTCAATTTTTCTTTCTCCATTTTTCTTCCTCTGAATCTCATCTCTCTACCCATCCTGGCAAGGTCACAGATGTTTCACAGGCTGAGAATTGTTGGGAAATGATGGTTTATATAAACACTAGTGTGGAGGAAAACAAAAACACACCCTAAGGAAGAGGACTACCGTCTTGTCTTGACAAGATAATGGCAGCACAAATTGGTTCTATGTCTCTTCAAAGAACACTTTTAACAGTGTTACAGAGTCATGCTACATCTCTGCATCATATTAGCATATTCTTTCCTGACAATATCCCTGTTGGTGTTTCTGTGCTGGAAGGAAGGAAGGAGAGAAAAAGGTGAAGGAAGAAAGAAAGGAAGGGAGGGAGGGAGGAAAAGAAAATAAAAAGAAATAAAGAAAGGCCCACTAATTACATATATATATATTTTTGTTTGTTTGTTTGTTTGTTTTTGAGACCTAGACTCTCTCTGTTGCCCAGACTGGAGTGCAAGTGGCAGGATCTTGGCTCACTGCAACCTCCACCTCCCAGGTTCAAGCAATTCTCCTGACTCAGCCTCCCAAGTAGCTGGGATTGCAGGGGCCCGCCACCACACCCAGCTAATTTTTGTATTTTTAATAGAGACAGGGTTTCACCATGTTGGCCAGGTTGGTCTCAAACTCCTGACCTCAGGTGATCTGCCCACCTCGGCCTCCCAAAGTGCTGTAATTACAGGCGTGAGCCACTGCGTCCGGCCTCATAAGTATAATGAAATTTTTTTTATTATCAATAGTTTAATGTCAGTACATCCAGTACTGGACAAGAAAGTAAAAGAGGACTGTATTATTACCTTTTCCTAACTAGAGATTATCTAGCAACTTCATACAATGAAATTACTTTAGAATAAATCTAACTAGTACATTGTGAAAAGCATAAACATAAAAACAAGTAGCTACCACCTCTTCAATTATTACCCAACACGCTTTGAGAAAATACTTAGATCCAAAAAAAACTTTCGAAATGTATTCAGTCAAAACGTAATAACACATTAATCTCACATATCATTTTGTTTTCCAAAGAACTCAAAAAGTATTTTTAAGATTCATCCTTTTGAAAGCTTTTATTTCTAGTAAAGAAAGGAAGATGTCCATATATAAAATAGCTATGCTAATTAACAGTATTAATGAGTATTACTCAAAGGAAGCATTTCAGGAAGAAAACTTTCTGGAATACCTGTCTCTGAGAATTTTTGTTTTTTCTTTTTATTTCCCCACCTGTTCTTTGTGGGAATTTTGTTTTTCGTCGAGGAGAAGCTTTTCCGTGTTATTTATTTTCCAAAATCGTTACTTATAGTTCTTATGTAATTAATGTTTTTAAGGTTTCATAATTCATTATAGTAAGCACGGAGATGGTTTTGTTTTGTTTTAAGTTAGGATATTCTTTAGTGATTTTTTAAAAAATTATTTGAGTGACTAGTATTGTCACAGAGCACTGTCCCCCAAGTATACATGGAAGTCATGTTTTATTGACACCCTGGACTTCCTCACTGCTTTTTGTCTTTTTCGTTTTAATTAGGAAGGTACAGGGTAGAATGCAGACAACGGAAGTGGTGATAACCACCACAGTGAGGGGGAAAGATGTCAGATCTATGTGAATATATATGTGTGTGTTCCTACAAACCTTTGCAGCCACTAATTGCCAACTCCTTTCTTTCTCCATTTTTCTTCCTCCAGATCTCATCTCTCTACCCATCCTGGCAAGGTCACGGATGTTTCACAGACTGAGAATTGTTGGGAAATGATGGTTTATATAAACACTAGTGTGGAGGAAAACAAAAACACACCCTAAGCAAGAGGACTACCGTCTTCTCTTGACAACATAGTGGGAGCACAAATTGGTTCTGTGTCTCTTCAAAGAACAATTTTAACAGTGTTACAGAGTCATGCTCTATCTCTGCATCGTATTAGCATGCTCTTTCCTGACAATATCCCTGTTGGTGTTTCTGTGCTGTAATTAAATGTTAGACATTCTAGATCTGTTTACCACATTACACAGTATTCTGAAAATGTATAAAACAGTATGAAATCTATTTTCATGTGGGTTAAACTGAACAGCACCTCTCCAGTGCCTTCCTTTAGATAAATTTTTGTCCCAATATAAGAGTGATAGTTTTACATTGTTTTATCTTTAATAGAAAGGATATTTTATCCTAGGTAGACAGCAAAGAAATGAATCACACAGCCTTCTATTTTGGAAGATATGACAATCATCCTAAATTCCTGATTCTATACAAATAAATAGTAGAGTCCTCAGAAACTTATTTATCTCTTTATAAACCTGAATTTCTAGGTGATAGATAAACAAATTACAATTTTTTACAGAAATCCAGAGTGGGTTCAGACACAATAATCTATTTATACTGTAAGCCTCTTCTCCTGATTCTTTCATTGGTCAATTCATGGCTTCATTATAAGAAATATTGAGCACATTGGCTTGTACAAATAACAGTGTTAGAAGTTAAAAGAAAGAAACAGGCTCTGACTTTCAAAAACGTACACTCTGCTAAGCAGAAAAACAATAATATTGATAATTATAGCATAAGATAGAATTTGGAAGTAGGTACTGAAAATATTTTAATAATATGGAAATGATTAAAAGAAACATACAGTCACTCAGGTGGAATCATGAAAAACCAACTGAGATGGGTCTGACGATGTTGATATCATTATGGTATCTACGGGTAAGTGGAAGAAGGCATTTCAAACACAGAAAATTGAATGGGCAAAAGCTCAGGCGATGAAAGGGTCAGGCTTACTTATTCTACTGTGGGCCAGACACTAGGCTTAGCAGCAGCAATACAATGATGAATATTAAGTTTCTCCATTATGGAGTTCACAGTTGGGGAACAATATGGGAATAATAAGTAGATAAGTATTGCTTGTAATACCAGTACCAGCCAATGGAATCATAAAGTAAAGAATATTGAAAGCCAGGCTAAGGAGTTTATTCAGTGAAATGCTGGTGTGTTTGTGCGCACGTGTGTGTGTGTGCATGTGCACTTTTAGCAAGAGAGAGACAATCATAGTTGTGATTTAGGAAGATCAATTTGGCAGAAATAAATGATACAGGGTGGGGAGAATGGAAGTAAAGAGGCTAGGGAAGAGTTTACTTTTGCCTATCAAGTTCACTCTTTTTTAAAGCAAGGTTTTACATTTCATCTCTCTCCCCTTTAATCTTTTTTTTTTTTTAATGGGAGATGGATGACAGTAAGCAAGGTCACCTGCTTTTCCTCAAGCTGCCACCTGCTTGGATTTCTCTTATCATATATATTACATGCACTTTCTCCACTTCTCACTGTGTTTATTCTTGCATCTGTTGTCTTTTCTCTAATCTTCTTTGTCCCTGATGCCAATCCCAAATACTCAAAGGCTGCCCACTTTCAAACTCTGATCTTTAAGTTCTTATATGGATGTATGTTCCATTCGGGTTGGCAGTTCAACTTATTATAAGCAGAGCTTATACTGACAGAATCATATATTCAGGTCTTTTCATTTTAAAAAATACAAAAGAAGGGAAACTGGTGCCTCAGATGAAAGGGCTGCCCAATTACAAAATGGGACAGGACCAGATGTATGAGTGTGGAGAAAAGGGATCAGGAATCATGGTAGATAAGATGAGAGTGAGTCACCAGTGTGGGACTATAGTTAAGAAAGGGAACATGATAGTGGGATACATGAGAGGATCATAAAATGTAAGAACCATAAGGTACTCAGCATTAATCAGTCCCAACAGATCTGGGCTTAACACCAAAAGGAGTGTGATGACAGGGTCTGCCAAAGACGCAACCACAAGGTAAGTGAATTAGACTTTAGCAGCAGCTGCACACCAGTCTTTTCCATATCCTGCTTATCCTCACTGATGCCCACACCTCCAGAGAGTTAACACTCAGTACTGTCACATGGGGCCACCACCCAGGCACCCTCCCATATTCAAATACCATCCGCCTCTCTTTCTACAATGCTGGAAATTTGAGATCTGGATCCCAGAATTCTGACAAAATACTGCAGAAAATGAAAGTAGTTGTAGTTCAAAGGAGAGGTTGGAATAGTAAGACTTAAACTCAATGTAATGACTCTGCAATGGTGCAATTTCTGGCAGTATGGCATGCCATAGAGTGATATATTGGGATGGGGAGATGTAGTAAGGAAGGCTTTCAGTTTTCTCCAATAAGGAATATTTAAACCAAAACCACATTATGCATGCAGCTAGTTAACATAACACATAAATCTGGCATAAAATATTTTAGAATGACTTTAGGTAACTAAATGAGTAACACACACACACACACACACACACACACACACACATCAATTCATTTAATCCCAAAGCATATTGCTCTGCATTTTTTCCTGCTGAATTTCAATCTGTTTCTCACCAATTCTGCAAGTTAATAAATATGATTTAAATTCAGATTGTACTCTGTAAGTACTATAATCATCTAACAATCATATATAAGGTGTCATGAGCAAACTACATATATGTATATATTTACATATTCTCCAGTATGAAATTCAGTCACTCACTAAACTTATTCAAAAACACTAAGCCAATTAGAGTGCATTTAATTTAATGTATCCTCTTTTTCTGGACTGGTAAATAACACTGTATATATTGATACAGTCGAATCTCTCAACACACTTACATATATCTCATACTACATAAAAGTCTTCAGGACTGTATTTTGGAAGACATGATCAATAGGATATTTGCCACACATCAATATGAAATAACTGAGGAGTAAGTCCTTTTAAACCTATGATCTTTACAGGGGCTTCTATTTAAAGAAGATAATCACAGTGTTCCATTACTCTATTTTTGTACCAGTTAGGTCAAAATCTGCTCTCTAAATGTGTACATTCACTCATTCATTCATTCAACAATTTTTTAATGTTTTCTATGTGCTAATGTAAATAAGATCAACAAAGTCTTTGTTTTCATGGAATTTAAATTCTAGTTGAATGGGAAAGAAAATGAACACATAGAATAAATATCAGATGAGGATAGGTGCAGTGAAGAAAATAAAACACGGTGCTTGGAGAGTGATCAGATGATGCAATGAAACTTCAGATAGGAGGGCAGCAAAAGGCCACCTTCAGGAGGTAAACTGTGAGCTGAGACCTGAATTTTGCCAAGGATTAGCCATTCAAAGATCTGATGGAGGAGCATTTCAGACACAAGGAAGAGAAAATTCCAAGGTCCTAAGATAGAGAACAAGCTTAGAAAATTTGAGGAATAGAAAGAAGGCTGGTGCATAGGCACAGTGGCACATTCTAGAGTTCCGGCTACTCAGGAGGCTGAGAAAGGAGGATGCCTTGAACCAAGGAGTTTGAGGCCAGCCTGGGCAACACAGCAAGACCCACATACCTTTAAAAAAACAAAACTGATATGACTACAGTATAGTGACCAAGAATGTAAGAAGAAAGGTGGCCAGGGAGAAACCAATAGGGAACAAATGAGGTAGTGCTTTGTCGGCCTTGGTAAAGAACTCAGATTTGATATTGAGTTACAGCAAAGTCTATTTAAGAGTGTTATGCGGAAGAGTAAAGATGCCTTATTTTTGTTGTTAAAAGGTGAATCTAGCTTCTGTATGGAGCTTAGATTGCAGGGACAGGAGTGTAGAAACATACAGTGGGGAAACTGTTGCAGTTCCCAGGCAGAATATCCAGGGTGGTAGTAGTTTAGAAAAGGAACAATGAAAAATTCAGGCTACATTTTAGTGGCAGAGCCAACAGAGCTTATTTTCTATTGAAGGTAGGGGGAACGGGATAAAGAACGAGGACTCAAGTTTAACTCTAATCCCAGTCAAGCAGGAAAATATAAAAACTTGTGAAAAAAAGAAAATATCATTTAAAAAATAAATGCTACATGCATATTAAAGTCACTTGTTAAACTAACCCTACTGAAATCCAGAAAAAAACTCTTTTAATTTTAACACAACAATATTCAATTCAAAAACATTTCTTAAGTGCCTACTATGTACAGAGCACTTTGATAAAACTTACAGATAATACAAAAGATGCAGTTCCTGCTCTCAGTAACTACTAAAAATAGAAGACATATAATTAACCAGAGAATTAATTTTTGGATAACGCTTTCAAATCAAGAAAAACATTTATTGAATGCCTACCATGAGCACAGCACTGCTAAGAATAAAAAGTGGTTATATAAAGATGAACAAAATGTGCCATTGGCAGCAAGTAATTTAAAATCAAAATGAAATACATAATTTCTCCTGGAATTAGTGAACAGAAATGATAAAATATACATCTATCCATTCCATCTTCAGTAAGTTGGGAATCATCATTACTTCACTTTTGAAATCCATCTCTATACTTGCCCAGTGGCATCTGGTAGTCATTTTCCCTTCCTCTTTTATATTATGGCTCAGCAAACATGCTGAAGGGACTAGAGCAGTCAGCACATTGTGTTTTTCTTATAGTCATACTTTGCTTGGCTCATGCTGTTTTAGGTAGAGAAGCCGCCCTGCTAAATTAAAAGGCTATGTACTCACAGCAAGTGGGTTCTGATGACCTAAATGATTGGAAGGAGAGTAATTTGCTATGCCATCTGAACTCTGAGTGCACAAAGCTGAGTCGTGCATGGGGCACAGCTCTGCTTTCCTGTGCATTCATGCACTAGGATTTCCCATTTCACATAATTAGTCACTTTATATTAAAATAATTAATAAGAAAGGCGTTTAGTATCTTGCATGTTGCTAATGGTCTGTTGCCAGGAGCATAAAAATGTTTCAAACGTATCTTTGGAATATAAAAATGTTTCAAGCAAGCATTGGGCATTTTCAGAGCTGGGTGGGAGAATAGTGACAGAGTGCTCGTGTTTTTCAGAATGACTGAAACTACGTCATCTGCTACTTATAATTGTAGGTGTTAAATGCCAATTGTCTGTTTTCATTTGGAAGGGAAATTTTGCATTATGTCAAAGCCAATGGTATGTTTATATTCATGAGATTTGTGGCAAAGGTTGGTAAAAATGCTTAAGGCATGGAATTTTTCCATATGGGAGCAATTGAAGGGCAAAATGCACAATCTTATAGAACAAGTCGACTTTCAGGGTATTCTGAGTACAGCTGACTTCTCTATGAGTTCAGATGAGTACCTAGAGGCTGGATCTGGCCCTCATAGTGATAAAAATACCGTGTTCCCACACTTATGGTGATAGACACCTGTTATTTAGACAATTTCTACCAACAGCAAAAAAAAAAAAAAGTGAAAATCTTCATTGCCAGCGCTTCCCTACACACAGCTGCTTTCATCCCATACTAATCACAGCAAAGCAGACACCCATCTTAAAATTGACCAGAGAATGCAAATGGAAATTAAAATCACTAAAGCATCTGAATATGATAACTGTCTGGTGACAGTACTAAGGCAATTAAAAAAAATAAAGCAAACAGAAATAGAAACAGACAGAGATAAAAAGTTATAACATTGCAAATTGTTAAGTCATCAGATTTAAATGTCCTATACGTGTATACATATAAGGCAAAATATATCTGAGCATAAATGTCTATTTATCTTTTTGAAAATGACACTACATTATTCATTTAACATTTAGACAGTATCTATCATGAGAAAAAAGAAAGAGTTCAGAATGGACTTCACCGAAAATGAGAGTATTTGTCCTGTGTCTTAAAGAAAAACCAAACTCTTTGTGCAGGACAAAGACGGAAGATGATAGTACTGAACTAACAGTTCTTTTCATCCTGTGGACACGTAATATTCATCCTACTGCCGTGAATGTCTCACCTATGCCTCACGAAGCTGCCTTCTAGACTCAAGGTTAGTTCTTTCTGCCAGCATAGCTGGTCCAGTCCTTACCTTGATTGCCAATTTTCCAGCTGCAATTGCTCCTGAGTTATCTAGAGCTGTGCTTGTGGTTTAGGATTGTGCAACTCAGAATTCCATCAGCATTTTCTCCTGCCTTTCCCATAATTGTCCCAGTGGAACTTAGAACAAAGCAGGTGCTCAGATATCCTTCCATCTTCCACTTTTTACATAGGCCTCATCCAGCATGTGAGAATTATGAACATTGTGGTTTCAATGCTCAGAAAGTGGCTGTGTTCTAGGGATGAGCTATTGTTTGTATTGATCTTGTCCTGTCACTTGATATTCACAAAAGTGTGGAGACTCTAGTGTCATGAGGACATAGATGATGAGAGAAAATGACTGCTTTGTGGATGTTTCATTTCCTGTGAGGTTTACTGAGAGTTTGTAAAGATAACTTGCAAACTAGAAAAGTCCACACAAATGTGTGAGGGCAGTTACAATGGCATTATCATGCCGTTGGCCTTCCAAAGGACACGCTGACCTTAAGTCAATTTTCTCTCTTTTTCAGGGATAGCACCATTAGACAATATACATATTTCTACATGCTTTTATATAACTTATACCTAAACCCTATCAGCCACAAGTGGAGTTTGGTTATTGCAACTTCGAAGCACATTTGGCTCACTGAGAAACTTAACATACTAAGGCTCTAGTTGATACTGTCAGCACAGACACTATCTAACTTGGACCACTCTCTAAGAGTGAAGGGAAAAAGAGCTGGTGTTAGTTTCAGTCAAAAGCTCATGCTGCAAGCAGTAAGCAATTGACACAAATTTGTTGAAAGGAGAGGGGACATGTTTTGAGACACTGGTGTATTTATTCTTTCTTGTCTTTCTCTGGTTCATTTGCCATTTTCCCAGGTGATTATTTCATCACTTCTCCCTCTTCAAAGCTAGACTTCTCCAAAATTGATGGTGTCTCATTTGCCCACACCCCTGAGATCTACATTCTCCCCTTCTCTGCTCCTCTGTCCTCTGGGAATTGACCTATAAATGCCAAAGGAACCTTGGAGACCATGTGTTTGACAGATCCCAACCTGGAACCTATGCTGTTTCACATATTTTCTAAAAATGATAAGAGAAATAGGATTTTTTTCATATAATGATGTCACACACGGAAACAAAAATATGTTTACTTGATTTTAATTGGAATTATGTGAACATGTGATAGAGGAATGAATAAAAAAAGGACTCTTTGGTGAACTATTAATCAATTAAATAGTTAATCAATTATTAACTATTTTCATAACAATTGATTTTGAAACAAATCAAGTTATTAATTTGAAAGAAAATCCCCCAGTTATCTCCTGTTTTGTCCTCTTTTTAACACATGCTCCAAGCCACTACATTGTGACATTTCTTACAAAATTAAACCTGATCAAGAGCTCCCTTATTTGTATAATCCTTTAAAGATTCTCATTTGCCTAGGGAACAAAACCAAACTCTTTATCAGCACACAGAAGACATTCAGTGTCCCAGCCCCAGCCTACCTTTAGAGCCTCATTTCTCACTTAGCTTCTCATTTCCTTCTACCCACTAACACGCCCACTCTTCCCAACCTCAAACCATACAAAACTGCATGACTTGCAGTTCCTCAAAAATGCCAGGATATTTCAAGCTGCCTTGCCTTTGCATACACTGCTTCTTCTGCCAAGAGTGTTCTTCCCATCTTTGTATGCCTAGCAAACAAACACCTACTCATCTTTCAAAATTCAGCTCAAGTATCACCTTTCCTAGGAAGAGTTTCCAGATTCCTCCCTCCTAGATGTCCGCCCCAGTAGAATTTTCATTCCCTCATTTAAAGTGTAGATATCGTAGTACATTTAGCATTGGGCACATATTCTCACTTACATGCCTGCTCTGGTGCCCCTACTCCATTCAATCTCCTTCCTGCCATTGTTTTGATTGTTCTAATGGCCAGGAAATTTACCTTATCCTAGCATCCCCAGTACTAGCGTCCCACCATTTAGTGTTTGTGAAAGGAACAGAGAAGGAAGAGATGAAGGAAGGGAAGGAAGCAAAGCCAGAAAGTCCTAGCACCTGTACTTAAAATTATCTTTCAAATCTAATAACTCAGCTGTCCAGGGGCATCTCAGCTGCTACTCCTCTCATCCAAGCTGCTCTCATCTGGACTTCTGTAACAGTCTCTCTCTGGTCTCTTTCCTTCCCTTTTGGCCGTATGATGGTCTATCCTTCACACATCTGCCAGAGTAATCTTTCCAAAAAGGAACTTGGATCATATTGTTTCTCTGCTAAAACCTTCCATGGTTTTACAATTTTTTTTTAAAAAAAGCACCTAAGTGTTTCATGCCAATTTACCTCTGCAATCTTATCTGGCATGGTGCTTCTCCTAGTTCAGTACCATACAGCCACACTGTGTTTGTTGCTTTCTCACCAAGACAGCAAAGCTTTCCTGCCCCAGGTCCTTTGCACTTAATATGTCAGGAATATTCTTCCTAGATCTCCATGTGGCTGCTTCCTTGAGATAATTAAAGATAAGTTCAAATAAAATCTTCAAAAAGAAGTCCTCTCTACCACATTGGTTAATGTAGCCCCAAACCTATCCCAAACACTATAACTGCATATATAGAATGTATCATTATCTGGGGTTATCGTTTATCTATTTGTTTACTGTTTTCTGCCTGTTTTTGCCACTGGTAAAATGAAGAATAGCTTTGTCTTGTTCATCACTCTATTTCCAGGGCTTAGAACAAGTCTAGGTACATGCTGCAAGCAGTAAGCACTTAACACATATTTGTTGAAAGGAGAGGAGACATGTTTTGAGTCACTGGTGTAATCTTTTTTGTATTTCTCTGGTTCATTTACTCTGCCATTTTTCTAGGTGATTATTTCACCACTCCTGTCTCTTCAAGGTTAGACTTCTCCAAAATTTCCAGTGTCTCCATTCACCCCCACCCCTAAGATCCACACTCTCCCCTTCTCTGCGCCTCTGTCCTCTGGGAATTGACCTATAAATTCGTCATCTAGGGTGCCCTACTGCCTGGCTTCCCAGAGTTTGTCAATGGGAATCTTTGGAGGGACATCAAAGGGCAGAAGAAAGAGATCATGATAGTTCCTTCCTGCTGCCTGCCTGCTGTGGACTGTGGTTCTGGCAGTTGCTGCATCCTTAGAAATACACAGCTTCCGAAGGGCAGTTCCTCCCCTTAACTTCCTCCTGTAAGCATAAAAGTGAACTCATTTCCTGCTCTTGTTAGTCTCCTCTGAGTTTTCCTAACCTTTCCAATACATTAAAAAGCTTTTTGAACCATCTGAGTTAGATTCTATTTTCCGGTGTGGGCTGGACTAAGGCATTCATCCCAAGCCAATGATACTGCTTTCTACTTTACTAAGAAACTTGTGACACTCAAAAGAGAATTCCAAAGACCTATCCCACTACATAACCAGCATCTGTTTCAATTTCCTCTGCCATCTTGCTTGAGAGTCTAGAGCCGCCTGTCCAATGTTGTAGCCACTAACCACAAAGTGGTCATTGACCAGTTGAATGTGGCTAGTATGACTGAGAAACTAAATGTTTGATGTTATTTAACTTTAATTAATATAAATTTTAAATTAAAAAACATAATTCAGTTATTGACAAATTTTAACCATGTTTCAAACACATGGATAGATAAATCATGTTCTGGAACAATACACTTTTCAAAATCCAAATACCAATCATGTATTAATGATGAAAATTTAGTAACTACATTGAGATGAGGTGTAAATATAAAATAAAAAAGAATGTTGAAGATTTAGTACAAAATAAAGAATGTAAAATAACTCAGTGATTGTGATGTTATTGTGTGTTGAAATAATAAAATATTTATTATGCAGAATAAATAAGTTATAAAATTAATTTACCTGTTTATTTCTTTTTTTGTTGCTTTTCTAGACACAGGGTCTCACTCTGTTGCCCAGGCTGGAATGCAGTAGTGCAATCATATCTCATAGTAACCTCAAATTCCAGGCTAACATGATCCTCTCATGTCACCCTCCCAAGTGGCTAGAAATACAGGTGTATGCCACCATGTCTAGCTAATCCCTATTATTATTATTATTATTTGTAGAGACAGCATCTTGCTATGTTTTCCAGGCTGGTCTTGAACTCCTGGCCTCAAGCAATCCTCCGACCTTAGCCTCCCTATGTAGCTAGGACTACAGGTGTGCTTCATCATGCCCACCTAATTAAAAAAAAAAAAAAATTGCAGAGGTGGGATCTCTCTACGGAGCCCAGGCTTATCTTGTACTCCTGTCCTCAAGTGATCACAAAGCTCAGGGATTACAGGTGTGAGCCACCGTGCCTGGCCCTACTTTTTCTTGTTTTAAATGTGGCTACTGGGAAAATGTAAGTTATATGTATGGCTTCTATTCTTTTTCTATTGCTCAGCACTGCTCCAGATCTATTCTCTGTTCCCCTAATTTTAGAAAATTGGTCCCTTGTGTACTAGCTTACACACCTCTTACCTACTCAAACATACCCTCCAGCAATTCCCTCTCTCTCCAAAATTATCAAGGTCTCCACTCAGTTCAATTTTTCGCCTCTGCACATAGACATGTAATATTTTTCCGTTCAAGAAAAATCTTCAACCCATTTCAACCAATTTCACTTACATCCCTTGGTGTCAAAGTTCCTTGAAAGTACTGTCAATTCAGTCTCCAGTTCCATTTCTCTTATTCTTCTTTTTAAATCCTCCACTGAAACTGCTCTTATCAAAGTTACCAAATGCTTTTACACTGCTCACTCATTGGTCTATTCTAAGTCCTAACGTTAGCTGATCTACCAAATGAACTTGAAAATATTGCCAACTCCATCCTCTTTGTTTTGTTTTCTTTCCAGTAGTTTTCTTTTCCTTTTTCCTTTCTTTCCAGTAGTTTTTAGAGCATCACATTCTCTTGGCTTTCCTTTTATATCACTGGTTACTCCTTTTCGAGCCTTCTTAAATTAATCTTTCCTCATTTTCCAACCTCTTAACATTAGACTGCTCCAGAATTTCGTCCTTGGACTCCTTTCTCTTTGGTCATTTATTTGGTGATTTATATTGTCTTGTTGCTTTATGTGTCTTTCATATGTCAATAATTCCAAAATGTACTTCTCAAACTTTTGACTAATAGTTCTCACTACCTACTTGACATCTCAAAATTGAACTCTAGTGTTCCCAATCTCCATTATTAGCAATTCTATCCTTTGAGTTGCTTGGGTCAAAAACTTCAGAGTCATCTTGGATTTCTCTCTTTCTCTATTCCCTATAGCACTTCTGTCTTGAAATCCTATTGGCTATAATTTCAAAATGTGTCAAGAATCTGACCACTTTTCATCAGCTCCACTATTACCATGCTGGTACAAGCCCCTGCCATCTCTCACAGAGGTTATTGCAACAGCTTCCTAACTGTTCTCTCTGCTTCTTCTTCCTTTAATCCCAACCCAATAGTCTTTTTTTTTTTTTTTTTTTTTTTTTTTTTTTTTGACAGAGTGTCGCTCTGTCGCCCAGGTTAGAGTGCAGTGGCACGGTCTCGGCTCATTGCAAGCTCCACCCCCCGAATTCATGCCATTCCCCTGCCTCAGCCTCCCGAGTAGCTGGGGCTACAGGCACCTGCCACCACGCCCAGCTAATTTTTTGTATTTTTAGTAGAGACAGGATTTCACCGTGTTAGCCAGGATGGTCTCCATCTCCTGACCTCGTGATCCACCTGCCTCGGCCTCCCAAAGTGCTGGGATTACAGGCGTGAGCCACCGCTCCCGGACCAATAGTCCATTTTTAAACAGCAACCAAAGTAAGTATGATAGTAAGAAAATCATATCTTGTATTTTAACAGCTCAGGAAAATCCAAAGATTCCACATTTATTTGGAATAAAAACCAAACCCTTCACAATGACCAGCAAACTCTTATGTGATATGGCCAAGGCAATGTGATAATCACATCCATTTTTCTCCTCTTTTCTCACTCTACTTCAGATATGCCAGGCTCTGAGTTCTTTTTAAAGCACACAAGGCATGCTCCTATTATAGGCCCATGCTCTGGATTTTCCTCTGCCTGGAACAATTTGCCTCAAGATATCCACATGCTACTTCCTTCACATACTTCAAGTCTTTGCTAAGAATTCACCTGTGCTTGAAAGCCTGAGCTGACTCCCTATTTTAAACTGCAACACTCACCTAAATCATATCTCTCTTAGCCTGCCGTGTTGTGTGGTTGTCTCCTAGTACTTACCACCTTTTTATGTATTATATGTTCTACTTCTTTTTATCTTTATTTTTTTAAATTTCCCACTTCATTAGCATGTAAATTCCACAAGGGCAGAGGGTGTATCTATTTAATGTCTACCTAAAACAGTGCCTGGCACATAAGAGAGATGTTCATGCAGTATTTATTGAATAACATCATCCTGCAACTCATTCATTTAGTCTTAATTATATAATTCTTAATAGATGCATTTTCCAATGCATTAACGACCCCAGTTACAGTTTAAGTAAAAATGCATTTCAGACTCATCCTGCTTAACCAAGATTTAGATAAGCCTTAGATGTACTTGTAAGTCCTAGTACACAGAAATCATAGTATGAAAATAATAATATTAAGAAGATAAAAGAGGTTGGGCACAGTGACTCATGCCTGCAATCCCAGCATTTTGGGAAGCTGAGGCAGGTAAATCACTTGAGGCCAAGAGTTTGGGACCAGCCTGGGCTACATAGTAAAACACTGGATCTACAAAAAACACAAAAAAAATAGCTGGGCATGGTGGCACACACCTGTAGTCCCAGCTACTCAGGTGGCTGAAGTGGGAGGATCACTTGAGCCTAAAAGGCAGAGATTGCGCTGAGCTGAAATCATGCCACTGCATTCCAGCTGGGTCAACAGAGCAAGACCCTGTCAAAAAAAAAAAAGATAGAAGATAGGTGAGGTTTTTTTTTGTTTTATAGTTTTGGTTTTTTTTTTTTTTTTTTTTTTTTCCTGAGATGGTGAATTATAGGCTTTTAACATGCCTCATCCACTTGGAGATAGCAAAATAGGCAACACTGTGTAAAGATCAACACCGTGAGATTTTATTCAAGAAGGAATATGGGAATTCACCCAAAGAGCAAAGAACACTCCAGATTCTGGAGAGTATAAGGTTTACAAACACCCTATGTGACAGCATTTGGCTGAAAAAAAAAAAAAAAACTTGGTGCAGCCATGCCCTCTCTGCTTTATAGATGAAGGAAAAATAAAGTATTTCTCAGACAATCAAACACTAAGAGAATTCATCTCCACTATACCATCCTTACAAGACATGCTCAAAGGAGCTCTAAAGAGGTAAACAAAAAAGCCATACTCATCATCATCAAAACATATGAAAGTATAAAACTCACAGGTCTTATAAAACAATTACACAATTGAAACTTCAAAGAAATGAGGTAATAATAAGTAGTATGACAGGAACAGATCTTCACATATCAATACTAACATTAAACATAAATATGTTAAATGCTACACTTAAAAGATATAGGCTGGTGGAATGAAAAACAAAACCAACCAAACAAACAAACAAAAAAGCACTATAAAACAAGTTCTAGCTGTATACTGCATACCAGAAACCCACCTAACTGATAAAGACATTTCAAGACTCAAAGGAGTGGAAAAACTTATTACATGCATACAGAAACCAAAAGCAGGCAGGAGTACCTAGACTTATGTCAGATAAAACAGACTTTAAATCAACGATAGTTTTTTTTTTTTTAAGGGCAAAGATCAGAAACAGAAAATCTAAAACCACACATTCTTACTTATAAGTGGGAGCTAAACAATGTGTACATACATGGAATAACACACATTGAAAACTCCAAATGCTGGTAGAGTGGCATGAGGGTGAGGGGTGAAATATTGGATGCAATGTATACTCTTTCATGACAGTTATGTTTAAAGCCCAGATTGCACCACAATGCAATATATCCATATACTGCAACAGCACTAGTACCCCTAAATCCATAAAAATGAAAAAAGTCAAAATATTTTAATTACAAAAATAAAAAATTTAATGTCAAAATATTTTAATTACAAAAATAAAAAAATAAGTAAAAATAAGCTTTTTTGAAATAGATAGGTGTGCTATTGAGAAGTTTCACCCTAACAATTATCTTGAAGACTGACCAGTTTGCAGCAGTAGGTCTCACGAAACCTAAGAAATTCACTGCAGAAAGGAGTTAAAAGCTGTATCTGATTTCTGCTTCTAAAGAGATGAAATAGAAGTCTAGACTCCATCTAGAAGACCTTGGGGATCATCTTGTCCAATTTGCTTCTACAGCTATTCACTGGTAGTGCTTGAACTCAGGGAACTTGTCTTCCAGTCAAGGGCTACTCCCATTATCATACATTGCATTTTATTACATGCGTGTATATATTTACATGAACAATCAAAGATTGTAAATGCCAGCTGCTGTTAACTGACAAGAAACTTTGTGTTTGTTTGTAATGTAGTTGTGAATAAACTGTAGCCCAATTTCTCCTAAAAAATAGTATTATGTCCTTAGGCAAGCAAGGCCACATAAAGGGATTTTACCTAGAACTTAGTTGAAGTATAATATGAATCGTATTTTAGCACCTAATCACCATTTGTGTAACCACCGCTATGGGAAACAGTACACAAGGCTGCAATTCATTGTACTGAATACACCTCAGTGCCAGTTCCATAAACAAGAAAGGGAAGCCCTCTAGGTACTCCTGCCTGCTTTTGGTTTCTGTATGCATGTAATAACTTTTTCCACTCCTTTGAGTCTTGAATCCAAAAATATTTCTGCTGTTTCTCCAAGGTGAAGGTTCATGACAAACAATAACACAGTTGCTAGTGAAGAAAGTGTACCATTTCCTGATAGCTGGGAAAACAGACTTTAACGGGTTTGCTACCAAAGTATCATTACCGACAGAGTAATAGTTACTGTTTTCATACTTGAGGTCTTGAGCATATTATTAAATTAAATGCTAAAAGTCTGCTTAAATTAATAAATAATACTGAGTACATAGTACACTCATTCTCCATTATTTCAGCTTTTGTATATATGGTAGGCTCCCTTCAGTATGTCCTCATCCTAATCTGGAAGCTGTGAATATATTAACTTAGATGGCAAAAGAGACTTTGAAGATGTGAGTAAGGTTAAAAATTTTGAAAAAGAAGATCATGAATCCTTAAAAGCTAAGAATTTTTCCCAGCTATAGTTAGAGAGGGAGACACAACTATGGGAAAAGGTCAGAGAGTTGAAGTTTAGAGGGTTGAGAGGTGAAAATGACACTACCGACTATAGCTGGCTTTGAAGATGCTAGAAAGGGGCCACAGGTCAATGGATATGGGCAACCTCTAGAACCTGGAAATGTCAAAGAAACATTTTCCCCAGGAGCTGCCAGCAAGAGACATATCCCTGCCAATTCATTGCTTTTAGTCCAGTGAGACCCGGCTCAGACTTCTGACCTATAGAACTTTAAGATAATACACGTGTATTGTTTTAAGCCAGTACATATGTGGTAATTTGTTAGGCCATGGAAATAAAATCCTTAATGCATTCATTGAGAAGGATTTTTTCACAAACTATAACCGGGTAACAACCGGGATCCTCCTGCCTCTTAAAATCAAGACAACACATGTACATTCCCAGTCCATTGATTGAGAAAGTCAACACTTCCCCAAGATTTGAATTGACTGTAAGGCAAGGGGTGGATTTCATGGCCATCTTCATCTCTCTGATTATTTAAATAATTCAGCACAGAAACCATTTCATCATTTCTCTCAAAGAGTTTCCTTTTACACAACATACACCAAGTAGACATTAGTTGTTTTCCTATATTTCCATCAATTTTTTTGGTGCAAAATATCTTATACAAAATATTTTACTAAAGACAGAAAATTTATGCCATAGAAACATAAACCACATAAAATCAAATGTTTTTCAAAAAAAAAAATCCTTATCTTTTTTTTCCTAGATTGAGAATCTAGTCATATTGTCCCTCTTTCAAATCCTACTGCAAAGTACTTTGTGCTATTTTCTCTGTTGAATGTTATACACTTCAGGTTTTTGCTCTCTTCTCCCCACACTGTGGCTTATGAAGAGTTTTCTTTAAATAAAATATTTATTTCTCTAACGGCAGCTACTAATATAATTCATTTGTCACCTTTCTATATAAACTTTTACTATTGAATACATCCCCTCCTATAATCTATGTAAGAAAATAGTCTCCCTTCCCCATTCTTCCCAATTTCTTAATATGAAATTCTTCCCAATTTCTTAATAAGAAATTCAGATAAATACTTTATAGCCATACATCAAACTAGAAAATTATTAAATTCTAATAGCCCTATGAGTACAATTCTCATGAAACAGTGAATAAAAAAAAGGGATGTTCAACTCTAAGCTTTGTATTAAATTTATTTCCTATTGTTTTAGCTTCACATACAAAAAAACCACCCATATTAATCCACATTATAAAATTACACGGCATTCAATTTATAAAGAAATTCATAACTAATTCACGGGAAAAAGAGGAAATTTTGTTGACTACTAATAGGTGCCAAGTACTTTACAGGCATTATCTAATTCAATCAACCTAATGAATAAAAATTACCAACTAGTTTTTTATATAAATGGCCCTACAGTACTTGTATTTTCTCATTTACTTTTTGATAAACCCATAAGGTAAGTAGTATTTCCATCATATGGATAAAAATGCAAGCCATGGAAAGGTTAAATAATTTTCCTAGTGGCAAACAAGTGATGAAGCTAAGATTCAGATCCAAGGATGCATGACCCATAGATAAGTCTTCTATCTCGTAGGCTATAATACTATAAGATTAAGTTGCAGATAAGCAAACTGAAATTCTAAGAATTCAAACAACTTTCTTAGAGTCCCACAACTAACAGGCCAGAGGCTAGCTTTCCAAGCTCAGTTCATACAGCATACCAAAGTTTATGCACTTTCAACTACCTCTAAGATTTGCAGGACTAAGCAACTTGAAATACCAGACAGACAAAAATTTTACTGAAAGATAATCATATGAAGCCATTTTTCTCCACAATATTTTACTCTAAGATATCCAAAATAAACATAATATATAAAATACTATTTCAGGGAAGCATAATTTTATAGGAAGAGTGAGAACTTTGCAGTGAAAAAGACTTGAATAATGGAGTATTTCTGGAAGAATGCACAAGAAAATGGAGAAATTTTGACTCCAAGAAAATGAAAGTGTGGCTGAGAGTCTATAGTGAAAGAAGACTTATTTTTTTACTAAATATACTGTATAGCTTTAGAATTTTCTATAACAGATTTAATCCATTAACTACTGAAAAAAATAATTATTTTTAAAAGATATATTTAATATAAAGTACCTAACATTGTAGATGGTACAGAGTAAGCCCTTAACAAGTGGTATTTTCTCTTTTTATTCAAAGATGAGGAATACCTTTAATATCAACAGGATACAAAATTTCTGAGAAATAATTGCTTTAGAACAAAGTAGTAGCCTCATCTCTCAGATGCTGCCGGTCAGGAAAAGTATGACTTTCAGTGGCTTTCTTCCCATAGTTTAAAAAACAGGAAGTTTCTTAGGAATAGAGTTAAGAGTATAAAAGATGCACTGGATTTTTATTTAAGATATCACATTAAACTTGACTTGGCTTAACAGAACTAGCTTACAAAATTCATAGCACAAGAAAGGTTTTAATTGCAGGCAAATTAAATTTGTAACTTCAAGTTTTAAGATGTATATTTAGTCTATAAAATTTGCAGCTTCTATAAAAACACTAAAAACTCAAATAAAACACAATTCTAGAATACAAATAAAGATGCAGGTTTAGTATATCCAATTATCACTAGACTTTTCACACACACAAAATGAAAAATTGCTGTAATTGTCAGGATATTTATATGAGACATTTGCTGGGTTGTTTGGTTCTTAGAAAAGATCTGCTCCAATCTGGTAGGGAAGAATGGTGAAGGTAGAAAAGAAAGGGAAGTGCAACAGAGTATAGGATATAATTTGGTTCATTAAGAAGAAAAATTACTGCTTCTACTACACTAAGTTGGCTTAAAGGTATTTTCAGAAAGAAAACAGAAAAGATAAAGATTATAGTACTTTAAAAAAATATTCAAGGAAACTACATGTCAATAAAGTCCTTGACAGAAAAAGAAAGAACAATGAAGAGTTTAATATAACTTATTAGCTATATAGCACGCTGCAGCTCTAATTATGAAATAACCAATCCATGTTAATTCCTAAAGCAGCAATCTTTACACAGACCTGGCAGTATCTAGTGTTTTTGTTTATTCAACAAATATTTATTGAATATTTTCTAAGTACAAGGTATTATGCTGAAGTGCTGTGAGGAATACAACATACCATATCCAGTACCTAACACCAATCACAAACAAGACAATAGGACACCATTTTTCACTGAACTGCAGCTTAAAACCTAAGGAGACAGATAAGATAAAGAAGGCAATATTTTAAAAACATCTTATAAATACAACAAATAACTCTCAATAGATGCTCAAAAGAAGGTTGTGGCTAGAGGAACAGAATAAGCTTAATGAAGAACAGGCTATAAGGCGTGGTATCAATCCGATGATGGCCTTCATCAACTCTCCCTTCTTGTGACATGATGGAAAAACCTTGGTTTTCAGAGTAGGATCTGGTTTTGGCCACCACTGGCTGTGCAAATTAGAATAAATTTCTTATCCTCTGTGAACCAGTTTTCTAATATGTAAAGTGGGCTTTAGGGATATAACCTTCCTCTGATCTTGACCATTCCTTAATCCTTAGCAGTCTCGTTTCATCCCACTCTTGGTCACTGGAATTAGCACTGCAGCAATCACCTCCTAATTGTCACTTTTTGATTATTAAATTAAACGAAGACATTTTACCTATTATTTTATCATTCTGCTGCCTTTGACCCCCTTGATTAATCATACCTGAAAACTCCTTCCTCCCAAATCTTACTGGCACTACACTATTACTTTCCTTTGTAGAAGTATTTTTTGCACTATAGGTCAGTACTCACTAGTGAACTCAATTAGTAGATCACCACCAAGAATTTGGGAGGTTTTGTTTGCTTTACTTTGTTTCCAGTTTTAAAACTTCATTTTTTAGAAAAGTTTTAGTTTCACCGCAAAAAAAAAAGCAGAAGATATACAGATTTCCAAAATTCCTCCACGCCCACACATGTATAGAGCCCTCTATTAGAAATTTGTTTTTTAATAAAATAAAATAGAACAAACTTTAAAAAAATCAAATACATCACACTAGTTATAGTAAGCATTTTTTGGTGACATATTTGTTTCAGGTGTGTGTATGTGTGTGTGTGTGTGTGTGTGTGTGAGTGTGTATGGGTTACTCTGCATGGTATGTGTGCCTGATCAATGAGAAATATAAAATGTAAAAATAAAATGTATTTCTCATTGCAAGTCATGATGAAAATTTTGCAAGTCATGGTAATTAAGCTTCCCAGTTTAATTTGTTAATTCCTGCTCTTACATTTACCTCGTTGATACTGATCCTCTCCTTTTTTGACTACCTATAAGCCTCAATTATCTCTGCCAGCTCTCCCTGCAAAACTTCACATCAACTTTTCAGTGTTGCCCCCTGGATTTTTATATATACCTAAACTCATTATAAATTATTGATCACTTCAGTAGAGTAACATGAAGAAAGTGATATATTATCAAGTTTAAGCTGACAACAGTATGGAAAGATAGGTTTGAATAAGAGAGACCAAAAGCAGGGAAATCAGTTAGAAAGCTATTACTATGATCCAGGACAAAGCACTTAGAGAGTAAATCAAAGCTAGAGGTAGTAAGGATAGTGAAAGAAATTAATTTAATAGCAATATTAGAAAGAAATATGTATTAAGGTCAAGGTGATGGGTGCAAAGTTGATACCAAGTTTCAATAAAAGGAAGATTAGATTATTTCTCCAACATTTTTATTCTGAAAAAAGCTATTTTAATAATTACCAATGTTAATAATATCATGCTTATTTTATGTTTAACTTGAACCACTGTATTAGTCCATTTTCACACTGCTATAGAGAATTCCTGACACTGGGTAATTTATAAAGAAAATAAGTTTAGTTGGCTCAGTTTCAAATGGCTGAGGAGGCCTCAGGAAGGTTACACTCATGGCAGAAGGAGAAGCAGGCACGTGTTACACGGTGGCAGGAGGGAAGTGAGAGAGTGAAGAAGGAACTTGCCAAATACTTATAAAACCATCAGATCTCATGAGAACTTGCTCACTATCACTAGAATAGCATGGGGGAAACTGCTCCATGATCTAATCGCCTCCTACCAGATTCCTCCCTCAACACTGGGGATCACAATTCAAGACGATATATGGGTGGGGACACAAAGCCAAACCATATCAACCATTAAACCTAAGCAGTTAAAGGACTCTAACCTATCCAGAACTAAGTCCACACCATAACTTAGCTTAATAGATATTTTGGTTTAATAAACATTATATATGTATATTTAGGTTCAACTTTCTACAGAGTTAATTTAAAAATACATATTTAACAAAACCAACTCCTCTGAAATCTCAGTGCTGGCTGAACCCTTAGATATATACTTGCATCAAATCAAATATGTAAATATATAGCCATAAGTATGTAGTTTTTCCAATAGTTCTTCCCTCTGTAAAAATTAGAGCAAATAAAGAGAAATTTAAAGATTAAACTATCATTTGAAATTTTAAGTTTCAGACTTATGTGCAAATATATATTTTCCCTAGTGGGATCCCCTTTACTTCACACTAAAATGTCTTTTGCTCTTTTCTCTAAATGGCTTGACTTTAAAATTATGTGTCAACAAATAAATTTGATACTGTCCTGTCAGATATTTAATTCCTCATTTTCTCCTCCTCTTTAAACTTTGTAAAATGCCCTCTAACCATACTTTAACAGAGTGATGACAGTTTAATTAGATCAAGACCTCAGCAAAGAATAATCATGATGGTAGTGAAGACATTTATGGATTACAGTTTGAGCTTTTGCTACTATCCTTCAGTGAGTCCAGCAGCTGTATAAAAAAGACTACCTAAAACGACAATGAGTGCTAATAAATTCATGCTCTTACTTTCCCACCAACAAATCAGCTGATGAGAGAATAGTCATCTATTAATGAACAGTATAACTGAAAGAGAATTGGACTTGAAATCAGAAGACCACTTTTTGGATCTGATTTTATAATTTGCTAATGATTTGGTCTTGGGAAAGTCACTTTAAACTCTATGAAGCTCATATTTTTTTCCTTTGTAAAACAAAATTAATGTACAGTCTAAAAAGTACTGACACATAAAGAATCTAAATAATATTTCCTCGAGGTTTTTCTGGTGAAATGTTAATTCTCTATGAAACACATGTAAAGTAAAGGAGACAGATAGACCAACAGGTAAACTGTGAGTTACACAAAGGAAGGTAAGGGAAAGAAGGTCTAGATTCAGAGAAGTTTGTCTGGAAATACCTTCTTGTGTTAAAGGTTAGGAGAATGGAGTCTATCTAACGGCTCAAGGTATGAAAGGTCAATAAATAAGACACGTTTCATTTTTGTTTTTGTTTTGTTTTGAGATGGAGTCTCACACTGTCACCCAAACTGGAGTGCAGTGGTGCGATCTTGGCTCAGTGCAACCTCTGCCTCCCAGGTTCACACAATTCTCCTGCCTCAGCCTCCCAAGTAGCTGGGATTACAGGTGCACATCACCACACCCGGCTAATTTTTTGTATTTTTCGTAGAGATGGGTTTTCACTATGTTGGCCAGACTGGTCTGGAACTCCTGACCTCGTGATCTGCCTGCCTCAGCCTCCCAAAGTGCTGGTATTACAGGCGTAGGCCACCGTCCCCATCCAATAAGACAAGTTTTTTAATGAAAGAAGGAAAAAGAGGAATGGAGTTTATACACATTCTTCCATTGTAATAATGAGAAGCACCATGCAAAAGTGCAAAGCAATGCACGTAATAATAATAATTAGTTTCACAAATAAGCAGTGCTATCAGTGGCGTTGTTTCAATCTGAATATGTAAGACTATGAAAGCTTATTGGGCATCATCTAGCAAAAGCATGAGATTGTCAGTCAGAGAGTAGGTAGACAAACTAGGAATGCTGTTGCTATGTTTGTATCTGAGAAGAATGGAACTACAACAATGCTAATGGAATATAATAAAAGATTTGTACATATTGTATTCATGGCTTGTTTTCTTCTATTCCAGGTATGTATTGAGAAATGCAGAGTGAGAATGAGCTGAAGCATAAAGCATCCTGTGCTCAAAAGATCTTGCAAAGCACAAAACAGCAAAAAACTGCTCAGGAAAGGGGTAAATACAGGTTTGCATCAGTCTCTGAAAACTAATGGCATGAAGCTCATAATTCTTCTGAAGCACTAGATCTGGTCCAGAGGGAAAGATGCTTTCTGGTGGTGAGGTTCCCCAAGAGAATTTTTTTTCTTTTCCTGTATTTATGTAGTTAAATCAATTTTATTGCACAAATGATTGGAGGTTACCAAGCTCTGGGGAATTCTTAAAGGAGATAATTTTACCAGTCTGTCTATGATTCAAAAACATAACTCTTCCTGTAGAACAAGACTGCTTTTATTGGGCACAGTATTCTAGGAAATATAACTCAAAATTTCTTCAAATGACATTAAATATTGAATAAGTTTCATCTAGAAACAAGCATAATGACCAAGTAACATGACCAGTGGGCAAGAGGATAGAACTAGTACCAGAAAGAGAGATAAGTCAACACAGCGGACACTCCCTTAGTGCGGAGATCTGAAGTGGGCCCATTGTGTAGACAATAGTACCCAAAAAGGCCATGGTTTGTTTCAGCAGTCACCAAGGTCTGAGAAACTCTAAACAGTCAAGTGGGGACACAGACCAAAGGTTCAAGAAAGCAGGCAAGACTTGAATTCAAGTCTATTGTAGGGTTCTCATATCAGGCTATAAGGCTACGCAGAAGGTATTAAATGAGTAATAACTGTACAAGAACAAGATGTATATTGCTCTTATGACAGAGCAATTTCAAAAGTTAATCAAAGTGTTATGGTCCATTTTAGCAGGCGTTCAGGACAAGGCTTAACCCCTGGAAGAAATTAGTACTTAGCAATACGTGAAGGTAGAGTTGCACCAGCTCAGGAGCCCTATATTGAAGGTACAGACTAAGCAGACAAGTAGGTCCAAGAAATTCATTTTAGGCATATCAGATCCTGAGTGAGTAGCATCAAAACCATTTCTAGATCATACCACATTTGTATGGATCAAAATTCTAAATGTGTTCTTCGTGTTAATCAACATGAATTTAGGAACAAAGCAAGCCTGCATCTTCACATAAAGATCAGGCACAACCATAGCTGAGCAGAAATGGAAGATGCAGAAATTGCCAGCAGCCCACATATATAACAAACCTTTGTTTCTCCTGGGCCCACAAGAACTTTTACATCACATACACCTACATTCAGAGGCCCAGAAAGAGTGATAGTGTAAAAAATAGAAAGTTCAAAATGACAAAATATAGAAAGTTCTTTCTATATTTTCCCCCTAGAAATATTTTTAAAAGAACTAGATTTAGCCATTTAGTTTATGTACCAGGATATATGAAGATTATTCCTTATTTGGACATCTTCAAGTTCTACTGTTTATGTCTCTCTTGTTAACAAACAAGTTTTTATTCGGAAATACTTATTATCAATAATTGGGACTTTCAGTAATAAATTCAAGACATTTGCATTAAACCAAGTAAAACAGTTCTATCTTCAAAATGAAAATGAATTACATTAAATATTTATATTTCATAATTTAAAAAAGAGAAATCATGGAAAAACATGATTTAACAGACTTGGGATCATCTCTGACCCTTGAAGACTTCAACACCAAAATTTTAAGTTAGATGGATTCCTTTGTACTATGTAATTGTTAGCCCCTAAAGGGAAGTATCCGTTGCTCATTGTGGTCATCTTTCTGGATTCTTCTTACTTTAATCTCATTCTTCCCAGTTTTTTATACCTGCTCTGTTCTACATCTATTGCATCATTTCTACCACTTAAACTTGGCTTTGGCATTTGGTATCTACATTTTGATTCTTGGCTAACCATCAACAATTGTGACTAAGTTTCTCACTCCACTACTCCTCCCAATAGCTCTCTCAGATATTATCAATCATCCTAGATCTGAAATCTCAAATTAGACTCCTCACTGTCTCATCACCATTTCCCCAATATGTCCCTTTCCAGCAAAAGATGAGGGAGGGAGAAATCTACAGACAAAACATAACTCATAATACCAGAGATCATCAAATTTCACATATTTTCTTTATTATTAAAGAATGACAGATTTGGAGAAAAGAACAATTCAAAGATCTGTACTTGAAAAGTAAGAGACTGCCCTACTTCCACATTACAGTCCCAAGTTAACACTGTAAATAGATAGATGTTTATCTTTCTAGACATATTTTTGAAAATCAAGAATGAAAAAGTGAAGTAGGATTTAAATTTTTTTAAAGTTTTGCATTTAAAGATTCATCTAAGATTCTATTTTACAGTATAGATATAGATTTTTGTGATTCACCTTCAGAAATTCTGATTCAGTAGATTTCGAGTATGACCTTATGTCTTTGTCCATTTTGTGTTGCTATAACAGCCAGGAAAGAAAATTTGTTTCTCACAGTTCTGGAGGCTGGAAAGTCCAATATCAAGGTGACTACATCTTGCAAAGGCCTTCATGCTGCACCATTCCATGGTGTAAAGCAGAAGGACATACCCAGGCAACAGAGACAGAGAAAGCTAAACTCATTTCTTAACAATGCACTCTTGAGGTAATAAACCCACTCCAATGACAATGACATTTATCCATTCATGAAGGCAGAGCCTTCATTGCCTAATCATCTCTTAACAGTCTTAGCTCTTAACATGGTCACAAAGGCAATTAAATCTCAACATGAGTTTTGGAGTGGACATTCAAACCAGAGTACCTAGGGATCTGCATTTCAAGCATTACAAGTGATTCTGATGATGTCCTCTCTGTGACCACATTTTATCAAGCATTAATTTAAAACTTCTATTGATTTTATGTTTTGATTAATATTTCTACATATTTTCATGCAGTTCAGTTACACCTATTTCTACCACTTCTCAAAACTGTATCCATTTTATGATTCTTTCATAATATATTATTTGTATAACAATCTCTAAACATTTATGTTTCCCTTTAGAAAAACAGAAAATCACATTTTAATTGAGCTGTGAATTTGGATAGAATTCTACTAGAACTCATAGAAAAAGGTATTTCTCTGTTTTATTTTCCTTTTAATTAGTTTACAGTCACCAATTTCTCATTTATTCCTACATTTTATGGTTGAACTAATTTGATCTTATAATCTCAAGGCATTCATAAAGACAGAAAGATTAGGCAATGTAGAGACAACCAAATGTGCTTTTTCCCCTCTGATGAAATTTAAACTGGAGCTACTGAAGTTATTTGTAAACTACCAGTGATAAAAACAAAACTAAAAATGTATTTTATTGATGAGGAATAGACAAATAAGAAACACTCTGCTCTACTCCCTTGTAGGCCCCATTAACATTTTAAAGCAATTAAAAAATAGTTCATTAAAGACTACAGGTGATTTGTAATGTTAGTTGGACATTGTTGTCATTGGGGTCAGTCAAGATAGATTTTCATTCAATTACCTACACATCTGGCCTCCCCAAGGATACTTGAAAGAGTCATCTGCACCAACCTCCTCAGTGATTTTTAACTTGAAGTTCATTAGCTCAATGGCAGAGTGATGCATTGCACTTAAAATATGCTCAAATGTCATCTTTTTAAAAATCGACTAACACAGCCTTCCACTACGGAGTTAAATTCAATCATTCAGTTTAGCTTTTGGTTCTTTAGAGGAATTACTTTCCTTTATCAAATTCAAGCTGCAAAGCTGCCGTGAAAGGTGTTAATCATGTCATTTGCTACCATTAATGTAAGCTTTGTTTTTATCCTGTTCTCTGCTCAACTTCTTCCTGCATCAATTCTTTTCTATCCAGATTGTTCCACTGTATAATTACTTCCTAAGAGTAACTTATGTGCATTAGGAAGCATATTAAGCAATCAATCAATAAATATTCATTGAATGTCTACCGTATGCCTGAAAGAAGAAGACCTATGCCGTTTACTCAAAGAACTTATCATCTTATTGGCATAACATGATTTACACACACGAAATGATTAAATAGTCATAAAATAAAACAAACTGCTAAACTCTAATTCAAAGAACTATATGCTACAGAAATTCAATGATAGGAAAGAGGTCAGAGGATTTAAGCCGGACTCTGAGGAATGAAGACGGTTTTGATAGAAAAGGAAAAAAATGAAAACCATTAGAAAAAGACTGAAAATGGTGTGAACACAGAAGGTGGGCTCAGAAGCCAGAAGGAGGGTGGCCAATGAAGTCAAGGGAGCAGCCAACCTGCCTGGACTGGAAGCTTCATGTTGGGAAACAGTAGGAGATAAGATAGAATGGATAAAACAAGAATAATGTTTATTAGACTGTCCTGCTGTAAAACAAAACAAAAGATCAAAGGCTGTCTCTGATCTCTAAAAATTTACATTCCTTAGAGAAAGATAACATTCTAAGAAGAATATTTATCCTGTCTCTTCAAGGTTTTCACCTGCAGACTTTTTCTATACCTAAATTTGATCCATTTTCTATAATCATTTGATTTGCAGGCTAGACAAGAACCTAAATTCAACTTTGATTGCGAAAGTCTATCTTCCTTTACTTAATAGGTTCAGAAGTGATAAAGGATATGACCCAATATAATCGAACATTGACTGGGCATTATTATAATATCTACACTGGTGTGAGGGCCCAGATTATACGTTGTTTTTAAATATAGAACACTTTCCTGAAATAATTATGAATTTGGATTGTAAGAGGGAGGAATTTAATTGAGAATATTTAATAGCATCTTAAATGAATTTACCTTGCAAATCGTATAATTTTTTTTAAGTTTGGATTTGACCATCAATTCCTTCTTACCCAGAAAGTTGAAAATCTCTTCCCTCACTTTTTCACCAACCAATTCTGAAAGTGAGACTCGATTTATTGTTCACTGCTATTCTGCTCTTCTATTTTTTCCTTGATGCTATGGAGTGAGAGGTGGGAGGGTGTTGCAGAGACCCTTGGCAATGATGCATAGTTTAGTTAATCTAGGCATTTCGGCTTTGTGACCTCCCTCAGAATCCCAGTCACCCCATTTTCACTCTCCTTCACACTTTCTCTGGTATTTGTCTCATTATGTATATGTAAGTGTTTGGAAAAAGTGTTGGTTGCCAATTTAAACTATTTATTGTCTTCACTGCTTCAGCTGCTGCTGGATTTCTGAATTCAATCTACCAGTAACTTCCATGCAGCACATGCTCACTGCAGTTTTAATTGCTCTTGCCAGTTGCCGAACTCTTTGTACACATTCGCAATTCATTGTGTTACGCCCTTAGTGCTGTTTCTGGCATCTGCCCTAACTGCTGGATTTTCATGTATGAAGAGGTTCAGCAATTCTCTTTACAAACTTTCTTCCCAATGGGAGGTGCTATTATTGTACTTGATTTGGAGAAATTGGCGATTCCCCCAGGAAATCAAACAAAATCCCTATCTTTTATATTTCCTCATTTTCTCACTCTTACTAAAACCAGAAGGTACTTCACCTAGAGGCTATAAGAGTAGCAGGAAAATTTTTGTTTATTTTAAACCCAAGTCTTTCCACTAAATGTGAGTGTAGAACCCAACCTCACAGAATGAAGAACTAGCTAATAGCCAATGTTGACTGAGCACCTAAATGTCAAATCGTGTGCTAAATATTTTACATTATTTATTTCAATTAATTATCACAACAAGCCTATAAAATAAATACTATTGTTCTCTTTATTCAGATAATGAAATTGAAGTTTAAAAAGTTAAAGAAATCTTCCTAAGTTAACAAAACCAGGGATTTAAATATAGGTAGATATTGATAGCAAAGAAACTCCTATATGCCAGTTTCTTTACTTTTACGTTATATTGCCACTCAGACCATCAATGAAACAAAGAAAATCATCAATTTAGGGTGAGACCAAAACCTCTTGTTTATGATCATTATTTTTTAGGTGATATGAAGCATTGTGAGAGCCCAGAAGGAGAAGAAAATGATGCACTTTACATTATGCATATGGATTATTAAAATTGGCACAACTATCATTACAAATAGAACCAAGTTTAGCTCAAATATAAGAGAAGTTCATCACTTATTCACATAATAGTCTAATGGGAAAAATTTAGGTCAGCAGGATGGTTCTCCCTCAATGCTATTATTCAGGAACCCAGACTAACAAGGCTTGGCCATTCTAATATATGGCTTCCAATGTCTCTCTGGTCATCTTATATTATCACCATTCCAGCCCAAAGAAAAGTGAGAAAGAGCATGGAGGGGCATGTCTAGAAGTTTGTACAGCCAGCCTTGGAAGTGGCACACATTACTTGTACTCACATACCATGAAAAGAGCACTGTCTCATGACTACACCTAAATGTGATGCAGGTTGGGAAACAGTATAGCTGGCCAGCTGTAGGTCCAGCACTTCAATTACGGTGGATGAAAAAGACAATAGGTTGTGAGGGTCAGGTTGTCCTCTCCACCACAGTTTATCTCTCTGATGCAGATAAAACAGAGCCCCCAGCTAAACTGGAGTTCCAGTGCTACAGCAGCTGCTAGTGACCCTGTTCTAACAGGAAATACAGGAGAGCTGGACACAGGTGTTTACAGTGTGCCTTGCGCAAGATTCTTCTTTTGCCTGTCAGACGGCCTAATGCCTACTTGCCCAACCCACAACTAGGGGTCCCTCACACAAGAAACTTGTTTAGACTGGAAGGTGCTCTTGTGGCTCATGTGTGACCCATGTCCACTTTATGCCTGCCTGACCATTGCTCTGGCCCTGAAAGCCCAACCCTACGTTGCCCTCCGTGTCCTGGGGAAAACCCTGCCTGGGGCAGCCCCTCATTCTTCAGATGGAAGGCATAAATTCAATATACCACCACAATAGGAAGCAAGTTCAAAGATTTTTACTTACAGATCCTGGGCAGAGCGAGTGTGATGAGTCAGGAGGGCAGTCTTCTTTCATCCCCAGGTCACATGAGGCTGGAAGGAAAAGTCAGACACACATACACAGAGAGAAAGAACATGTCAATCCACAGTCTATGTAAGTGAATAGGGCTTGAGGCATTTAAATTTCACAGGCAAATGCCTGGATAGTCCATGTAATGGAAGCACGGAGGAAGCAGGGAGCTCAATCTGCTAGGTTAGAGCAATGCCTCTAAGTTCTCATCCCTGGCCACCTGCTTGAGCCATTTGGGTGTGGAATTCTTCTTCTAATGTCTAGGCAGCAACCTTTGCTCTGTCCTTTCCTTCACAGACTTACTCTCTCCCCAGGACACAATTCAGTCTTATCCAGCTGTGCTATCTAGTCCCAAGCCCAAGATCTCCACCAGGAGAAGTTTTTCTAGAGAGTTGGATATTTTTCTTCATGGAACAGAGACCTTTAACTAAAATTATTGACTCAAAGCCCCTGTCAATATACATTAATAGAGTAGGATAGCCACAATAAAAATGTCTGTTGAAAAGGGAGAGAATACACAGAGCCACAGAAACTCTCATTCATTGCTGGTGGGAATGCAAAATGGTACAGCCACTTTGGAAAACAGTTGGTAGTCTTTTAGAAAAGTAAATATATACTTACTGCATGTTCCAGCAATCATGTTTTGTTATACTGTATGCTCACAAATGAGTATTGCCCAAAGTGCATAGATCTGAAATCAATCAGATGCCCTTCAAAAGCTGAATGCATAAACACACTGTGGTATATCCATACAATGCGACATTATGCAGTGATAAAAATAAATGAGCTATCAGGCCTCAAAAAGACATGGAAAAAACTTTAAGTGCAGACTGCTAAGTGAAATAAGTCCACTTGAAAAGTCTACATACTCTGTAATTACAACTACGTGACATTCTAGAAGTCAAAAGATCAGTGGTTGCCAGCAGAAAGGAGGAAGAGTGAGAGGAATGAATTGAAGGAGCATAGGGTATATTTAGGGCAGTGAAATTATCCTATATGATACTGTAATGGTGAGGACACATCATTATACGTTTGTCAAAACTCACAGAACATATGATAAAAAAATTGGAACCTAATGGAAACTGGAGTTTAGTCAATAGTAATGGATCAATATTGGCTCATCAATTGTAACAAATGCACCACACTAGAAGACGATATTAATAATAGGTGAAACTGGTGAACAGGAGTTGACATGAGACAGTATATTGGAACTCTCTGTACTTTCTGCTCAGTTTTTCTGTAAACCTAAATTTGCTGCCCTCCGCCCCCAAACACACACAAAAAGTCCATTTAATAAAGGGGAGTGGGACTATAGGAAACACACAACACACAGCAATCATAGTCCACTGAAATGGCACACTCCTGCTGGGCTTACGTCGTGTAAGACCCTGCCCCAGTATCAAACAAAGTCCCCACATTAGGTGTGATTCTGCTCCCTGGGAGAAGCTTTCTGGTCCACAATCCTCAAAGGCACCAGGATTTGCCTTCTGAGATGTTTCTCCTTTTCTGTAGTCTTTTGCAGCACTCTGTAATGATCATCAGAGTGTATGTCCCGCTTCAGGGTTGCAGGGTCCACAAACTCACTTCTTGTTTGTGACGGTTCGATGGTTTAAGGATTGTTTTACAGGTCAGAGTCAAATCTTTCTCAGGTGAGGATTATGGTTTTCTTGGCAGTGCAATTCCCTCAAAAACTAAGTAGATTTATTTTCTATTTCTTGTCCTTTCCAGGTGCCAGTAGCCACACCCAAAATAGTTTTTTAGACATAGTTTTTCAATTTGCTCTTTTTATTTAAACTTTGCTGGAGAGAGAGAGAGAGAGAGTCAACGTAATAAGAGCTACCTTGAGATCATATGAAACAGTTGAGTGGGAACATATCACCCTTCATCTGATTTTTGCTGCAAGTTTAATTGCCTTAATTTTAGACATCTTATTGAGGCTTTGTATTTGAAGCTATGTTACATCTTATTTCCTGTTTGGGTTCCAGAAGCAGTTAGCTTTTCCAGCCCTGTGAAGCCTTTCATCTCTGATTCTGTCCCTTCAATCTTTGTGCACAAACCAGTCAATGTGTAATACTTCAGTTGAAGCAACGGATAGCAGCTAACACCTATAAACATGGAGCACTTTCCAACCACTTTACCTAAAATTATATGAACATGTGGTCTGCATTCCAGGTTATAGTTGGAATTAATTTTAATAAATTGCAATGTTTTACCACAATATAATGTATTTCTTCAGCTTTTCAGCCTGTAGCACCACCGCCCAAACATTAATTTCTGGGTTTCTTACAGAAGGTAAATTTCTTGAAGAAAATACCAAAAATTCAGTGGTCTAAAAAATATGTCTTTCTCATATAGAAGTCCAGGGCAGGGGTTCCAACCCAATGCTGGCTTTTCTCCATGCAGCCATTCAGGAATTAGTCTGACAGCCACTTTACCATATTCAATGCATGAGTTCCAAGATCTCTCTGCTTATTGCCGTGCTAATTAGGCAGGAAAAAGAGCATGGTAAAATACTCCAAAGGCTTGAGAGCCAGGCCTGGCAGTGGAATTCAACACTTATACTCACATTCCATTAGAAAGAACTCAGTCATATGGCATTATCTAACTACAGAGAAAGCTGGAGAATGTAGTATAGCTAATCAACAATTTACCCCAAATTCCCATTCCAATGGAAAAAGAGACAATAAATGTACATGAACAGCATTATTGCCCAAATCCCAATAGGCCTTAGCCCTAGCCTAATTTCATGGAATAGTGGCTGACTTAGCTCCACCAATACAGGAAGATGCCAACCCACCTCAAGTCCAGACACCAATCATTTAGCCAGAACAACAACAACAGAAATTCCCTTCCATCTCATTTAAAAGCTCTCCTTCTAATTTTCTGTCCCGCAATCTTCCCCTACTCAAGATATTTGTGAGGGGGGAAATTAGTATAAGAAAAACTCTCTTTCAGAAACAGCCAATCACCTCACAGCCTTACTATATCCATCTGCGTTAATCATGTGCAAGAAATCAACAGCTTTTTTGCATTGCACTTTCATCCCTGTACTTTAAACATGGTCTTTCTGCAAGAAGCCAGGATCTCACTTGGAGTTGATTCCCCAGCCTTCTGTGCAACCAAATACCTACATCACTGGGAAGAATAAAATTCAGTTTTCTGGCACAGTGCAGTCACAATCCAGACAGAAAAATAAAATATGTCTTTTGAAGAGTAGTGGCATTCTCAGAAACATCATTACTAATATTGAACCACTTAATAAATGTGAGACACCATTCTAAGAGGTTGACCTGTATGACCTTATTTAATATCTTCATAACATTGTCCCCATCTTATTGAAGAGAAACTGACGCTAGCAGACACTGACGAACTTGCACAAGCTTGGGCAAAATCATACATTAGCAAACAGAACGCTTAGCCTCACAGTTCAAAATGTTTTCATTCACGTTAACAATTACATCACATTTTTCCGAAGAATAATTCATAATTCATAAGGGATTTTTGCTTTACATTTGTGCAACTAAAGCCCCAGTCAGGTTTTCCCAGAGTGAAGGAACAATCAGCTCCAAAGGAGTGCTCATCTTTACCGCTTCAGAGACACAAGCTGCCTGCATCTTTTATATGACAGTTTTTACAGCTTCTACCTATCAAAATTTCAGAACACACTGTTAGGAAACCTCTCAGGTATAAAGAGTTGCTCAGAAGCAATCTTTGCCTCAGCCCATTAAACTTTTGAGTCATCTAAAGCTACTTGTTCTGATTCCACACTTACCAAGCAACCTTCTGATTATGACTTGGCTTCTCATGTGGTTCTGCAGGCAAGAAAGAATGTGCTGATCAAAAGCATTCTGATGTTTTTATAGTTTCTGTTTACAATTTCTTATAGAAAATTAATAAATGGCTTATATTATTCTGTGACTTCCTATCCAAATTGCCAAGAGAAGAAACCACAACAATCAAGCAAATTCAGTGTGCAATAATTAAGTTTATCACTGAAAATTAAGTTGATATTCTGGAATTTAGCAAATAAAATTGAACACAGAAACCCGAAGGCCTTATTGGCCATGTTGTTTGGATCGAAGATACTAGGGTATTAGTAAAAGATGAAAAGATAAAGGGAAACAAAAGAGCAACAAGAACACAGGAAATTAAATTGTGCAAAATTTAAATTTGATTCAGCACTGATAAAGAAGAATTATAGGATTTTAAGATGGGAATTTAGTCAAATCAAGGGAATATATTTTACAGTTTTATGGTAGAAAAAAGAAATCTTTAGAAGATAATCCATAAGGGCCGAGTGCAGTGGGTCATACCTGTAATCCCAGCACTTTGGGAGGCCGAGGTGGGCGAATCACGAGGTCAGGAGTTTGAGACCAGCCTGGCCGACATGGTGAAACCCTGTCTCTACTAAAAATACAAAAAATTAGCCGGGCGTGGTGGTGCACACCTGTAGTCCCAGTTACTCAGAAGGCTGAGGCAGAAGAATCGCTTGAACCTGGGAGGTGGAGGTTGCAGTGAGCTGAGATTGTGCCACTGCACTCTAGCCTGGGTGACAGAGTGAGACTCTGTCTCAAAAAAAAGAAGATAATCCACAAAATATTAATTTGAACTTTCCCACCTGATATTGTTCCAGCTCAGGTACTAAGAAGAATGAAGAAATTGAATTAAACTGAAATCAATGTAGGGGGAAAAACTGAAGAAACAAAGGCTGATAGAATATTTCATGTTTGAGAGCAATGGGGAACGGGTGAGCTTCCAACAGTGATGAAAAGATCAAGGGGAAAATGTTTTTGTTTTCTGAAAAGTTGTGTCTCTCTGTTCTGATATTGATGTAATTCCTTCTGACAGATGTCTGTTGAACATCCCATAAGCCCAATGCTATACTTGATGATAGATAAAATATAAGAGAAAAATTAAAATGGTTCCAGCCTATGTGAATCTTGAAATAGTGTTGAAAAACAGTAAGGCAAATACACATAAAACAGTTTAACAACAAAAAGACTATAAAAGCTAATGCCAAAGATGGCAAGCTCAGTAGGTATTGAGAGACAGGAGACAAGGCAGACTAGAGTTGGGAGAAAAATTACTGAAGGAGAGAATATTGAATATAAATTTTCTGAAAGCTTTTAGGCTTCAGCACACAAGACACAAGTTCACAACATCAGGTAGTGTTACCGAAGAAAGTTTCAGAACCAGTATTGGCTGCTCCTCTTCCTATTAAAAATTGTATGCATATATACACAATTATATACATATGCAATTTTATATGTGCATGTGTAATAATTCTATATATTCTCAAAATTACCATTAATTAAAAACTTCTATGTCTAAGAGGTAGAGATTAGTATTAGAGACTGTTAGATATGCTTGGGTGGCACACAAAGATTAAAAGTTTGAGGGCTGAGCACAGTGGCTCATGCCTGTATGAGGCTGAGGTGGTAGGATTGCTTGAATCCAGGAGTTCCAGACAAGCCTGGGAAACATAGTGAGACCCTGTCTCTGCAAAAAATTATTTTACAAAATAAGCCAGGCATGGTGAGCCATGATCACCCCACTGTACTCCAGCCTCGGTTCCAGAGTGAGACCCTGTCCTGTCTCTGAAAAAAAAAAAAAATTTGAGGATGAGTGACAAATTTGCTAACACACACAAACACACATGCACACAAAACACCCTAGAGCCCAAATGGTGAACTAGCAGTCCTCCCTGGTATTGATTTTGCCCACCAAATGGGAATCATGGGATCCTTAAACATTTTTAGATGGTTTCCAATACCGAAAAATCACAATGTGTCAGCTAAAAATTCAGTTTCCTATCTCACATATTTGAAAAAGAAATCTTAAGATCGGATGACACTATGTCCGAATTCCCACATGTAACCCAGTCTTTCATTCACCAAATATTCACTGAGCTCTGATAGGGACTAGGCTCTGTTCTAGTTACTGGGAATATATCTATCAGAGAACAACAGCAAAAATAGAAAGAGAAAGGAAAGAAGGGAGGAAGGGAGGAAGGGAAAATAAGGAGAAAGATAGAGAAAGGCAGGAAGGTAGGCAGGGAAAGAAGGGAAGAGAACAGAGGGAAAAATGGGAAAAGAAAGGAAAGAAAACAAAAAAATAAAAAATAAAAATCCTGAGTTTATAGACATTATTTCAGTTGAATCTACTAGTGCTAAGCAGCAGCTGCCCATTTAAAACAGAATCCAGCCTCTCCAGGACCATACAATACCCATGGCTTCTAATTGTCTTGGAAATGAGTATTTGGAGAAATGTTTTTAAAACATTAACTCATGTCTCTAACAATGAAATGCTGAAATCCTGTGTTTCTTCTAAACTGCTTAACTCATTTATATTATTTGTCTTATTCATAAGACTACCTAGCTGTGGGATTTGTGGGTTTTGTTGATTTAAGTCAAGATCTCTTACCTCTCAGAGATCCAGCCAAATTTGTAGCTGAACCCCAATCTTTTAGCCTGTGACAGTTTAAGTCCTTCCCAACAGATTCCACCAGTTCCTGCAACTTTTTTGGGTCATGATTTTCTCTGTCTCCACCATGAAAGTTCAATCTCTTGCCCTGAGACACCCTGGAAACAATTTAGTCTCTTCATCAGTTTCCACATAATATCCCCTCACATCAAGCATATCATGATTTCAGTAGCCTGCACTCAAGATCTAAATGGAGAGAAGAGGCAGTTGTTGGAGGACTCTGTACATTCTCTGGCATCAAAAAGCTTGCTCTGCTGCCCATAGGCACAATCCTGAAGAACAGGGGTTGAGTAGGACAGAGGCACAGGCAACTCTAAACCAATGGAAAATGGGTTTTAGGAGATGCCCCAGCCTCCTTATCAACCCTGGCCTCCAGTGGAGCACTGTGAAACTCATTACTGTTTCTAATAATGTGCAATTCCACAGCAGTAACAGATTTAGGGCATCTTTTGTTGCCTTTTCCCCTTCCTTGTCTCACATCCCCACTTCTTCACATTTGTCTACTAAAATCTCTTCCCAATAGCTACCTTTACCTAAGACTTTGTCTCAGGGCGTTGTGTTCATTTTGTTGTTGTTGTTTTTCTTCTCTTTGTTTGTTTTTCAATTCGTTGTTGGAGGAGGAGGTGCCAAAACTAAGGCTGCATCACAAGTAGAGGTTACATGCCTTTGTGGTAGTTCACTGATTCTTCTTTCCCTCTTTCTGTCTCCCTCATGTCTTCTTTGAGGCAACAAACAAATCCTTTATTCCTCAATTTGCATAATGGTTCGATTCATATAATAGATATTCAGAATCCTCTTCCACCAGCAATATTCAGTTGGCTCTTCTCAAATAAATGTCAAGTTCTTCACTAAGAGGGCTTTGAAAATTGTTACAAACTCACTGAAGCTTGTAACAATTGTTAATTGTTAATTAATTTTTTTCCATTTTATTACAAATAGTAATTACATAAAGATGGAAAGAAGCAGAAAAGAACATATGGCCTGAAGCTGGAGCTAAAGACTTGATTTTCAGAAAAGACAGATTTTCAATTAGAATGCCTTGTGGGTGACGCAAAGGAAGTCCACCAAGTCAGATTTCAAACAACTTTTTTTTATTGAAATATAGGACCCACGCTTGAAAAGATTTATTTGAACATTGACCAAAAAGTGCAATATAAAAACAAGATGTATTTGAACATTGACCAAAAAGTGCAATAAAAATTAGCTTAGTCTTTCACAAGATAGAAACAAAGCAGAGAAAATTATTGCATAGTTCAAATTACTGGATAAACTAGCCTTTCTAAGAAGACAAAAAAAGGAGGATTTAGAAGAACCTGAAAAATGCTGGACCAAGTTCACTGAATGAAGCCAGACAGTATAATCCTAACTCATCAATTTCATTCTATTCAGCAATTGTGAGTGGACCTTGAGATTCTTCACTTTGAGGTGAAAATAATAGTTGGCTCATTTTCAATAACTTGGTATAAATGTTAAATTGCAGAAGTTAATGAGAGGGAAGGAATTCCCATAGGGAAAAAAAAAGGTAAAGGTAATGATTCCTCCTCTTACAACTTCACATGCATTGCCTGATGCCACATCTATTTCTTTCTGGGTGGCAAGGGAGCAAAAGTGCTTTAAAAAGAGATAGCTAAGGAGTGTTTTTCCTAAGGGTTATGCTGCGGCCTATTTTTTATTGGTGGAAGAGGTGATAGAGGTAGCAAAGAAAAGGAAATACATTTTTCTTTTTTTTTTTTTTTTTTTTTTTTTTTGAGACCGAGTCTCACTCTGCCACCAGGCTGGAGTGCAATGGTGTCATCTCAGCTCACTGCAACCTCTGCCTCCCAGTTTCAAGCAATTCCCCAGCCTCAGCCTCCCAAGTAACTAGGACTGCAGACACGCGCCACCACGACTGGCTAATTTTTTGTATTTTAGTAGAGACGGGGTTTCACCATGTTGGCCAGGATGGTCGCAATCTCCTGAGCTCATGATCTGCCCGCCTGGGCCTCCCAAAGTGCTGGGATTACAGGAGTGAGCCACCGCGCCTGGCCAGGAGATACTTTTATTATTATTATTATTATTATTATTATTATTATACTTTAAGTTTTAGGGTACGTGTGCAAAACGTGCAGCTTTGTTACATATGTATGCATGTGCCATGTTGGTGTGCTGCACCCATCAACTCGTCACTTATCATTAGGTATATCTCCCAGTGCTATCCCTCCCCTCTTTCCCCACCCCACAACAGTCCCTGGTGTGTGATGTTCCCCTTCCTGTGTCCATGTGTTCTCATTGTTCAATTCCCACCTATGAGTGAGAATATGCAGTGTTTGGTTTTTTTGTCCCTGTGATAGTTTGCTGAGAATGATGGTTTCCAGCTTCATCCATGTCCCTACAAAGGAAATGAACTCATCATTTTTTATGGCTGCATAGTATTCCACGGTGTATATGTGCCACATTTTCTTAATCCAGTCTATCATTGTTGGACATTTGGGTTGGTTCCAAGTCTTTGCTATTGTCAATAGTGCCGCAGTAAACATATGTGTGCATGTGTCTTTATAGCAGCATGATTTACAATCCTTTGGGTATATACCCAGTAATGGGATAGCTGGATCAAATGGTATTTCTAGTTCTGGATCCCTGAGGAATTGCCACACCAACTTCCACAATGGTTGAACTAGTTTACAGTCCCACCAACAGTGTAAAAGTGTTCCTATTTCTCCACATCCTCTCCAGCACCTGTTTTTTCCTGACTTCTTAATGATCGCCATTCTAGCTGGTGTGAGATGGTATCTCATTGTGGTTTTGATTTGCATTTCTCTGATGAACAGTGATGATGAACATTTTTTCATGTGTTTTTTGGCTGCATAATTGTCTTCTTTTGAGAAGTGTCTGTTCATATCCTTAGCCCACTTGTTGATAGGGTTGTTTTTTTCTTGTAAATTTGTTTGAGTTCATTGTAGATTCTGGATATTAGCCCTTTGTCAGATGAGTAGGTTGCAAAAATTTTCTACCATTCTGTAGGTTGCCTGTTCACTCTGATGGTGGTTTCTTTTGCTGTGCAGAAGCTCTTTAGTTTAATTAGATCCCATTTGTCAATTTTGGCTTTTGTTGCCATTGTTTTTGGTGTTTTAGACATGAAGTCCTTGCCCATGCCTATGTCCTGAATGGTATTGCCTAGGGTTTCTTCTAGGGTTTTTATGGTTTTAGGTCTAACATATAAGTCTTTAATCCATCTTGAATTAATTTTTGTACAAGGTATAAGGAAGGGATCCAGTTTCAGCTTCCTACATATGGCTAGCCAGTTTTCCCAACACCATTTATTAAATAGGGAATCCTTTCCCCATTTCTTGTTTTTGTCAGGTTTGTCAAAGATCAGATAGTTGTAGATATGTGGCATTATTTCTCAGGGCTCTGTTCTGTTCCATTGGTCTATATCTCTGTTTTGGTACCAGTGCCATGCTGTTTTGGTTACTGTAGCCTTGTAGTATAGTTTGAAGTCAGGTAGCATGATGCCTCCAGCTTTGTTCTTTTGGCTTAGGATTGACTTGGCAATGCGGGCTCTTTTTTGGTTCCATATGAACTTTAAAGTATTTTTTTCCAATTCTGTGAAGAAAGTCATTGGTAGCTTGATGTGGATGGCATTGAATGTATAAATTACCTTGGGCAGTATGGCCATTTTCACGATATTGATTCTTCCTACCCATGAGCATGGAATGTTCTTCCATTTGTTTGTATCCTCTTTTATTTCATTGAGCAGTGGTTTGTAGTTCTCCTTGAAGAGGCCCTTCACGTCCCTTGTAAGTTGGATTCCTAGGTATTTTATTCTCTTTGAAGCAATTGTGAATGGGAGTTCATTCCAAAGGAGACACTTTTAAAGACAGGACCCACCCACCAACGTCAGGATAATTAAAAAGCATACTATTTAAAATGCAGTTTATTTTCTTGCTCTGAGAAAACTTTTAATGATTCCTTGGCAAGCAATAATTATCTAGTGATGTCTACAAATCTTCTGTACTTTATTTTGAGCATTAAAAGAAAGTACAATAACAAGGAATGGATAGGATTTGGTTGCCATTTCTAGAAAGATTACTAAGCCTCAGTGCAGATAAACAGCCAGTTATTCTGATAAAAAGGAAAAAAATCAACATCATTGTCTTCCTGGATTAATTAGTCAATTCGGTTTTAAAAAATAGATCTAGAAATTCCAGAGCAGCCCATGAACTTCTCATATGTTATGGTAGCAATACAGGTGCATTTTGAAAACTTAGCCGAAAGAGAATTAATATTAAAAGCCACTTTATTCTTTTTTGTGTAGCGTTTTCCTGAGTTCTCTCTATGAAAAGCAAATTAAGCCCAGTCTTTGAACTGGGATCTCAACCTATGCTGTTGGCCTGTAACACAAGAGCCACATCTCAACAACTGGCAGGACTAGCAACCCAGCTATATAAAATGAATGCTTTGGAAATAATCATGAGCATCTCTTTCTTCTCTTACACCAAATCCATCTTCAAATTTCCATCAGTTTTAGCTTCTAAGGATCTATGGTCTTATCTCCACACCCACTGCCACCATCCTGGTCCAAACTGTTGTCACCTCCTACCTGAAATACTGTAATGGTTGTCTAATATGTCTCCTTCAATCACCCTCCAGCCTTTAATTGCTTCTCCATACAACTTCAGAGCAAACTTCTTAAAATGTCAATCTCATCATACAGAAGACAAAATTTCTTAGTATAGCCTGTTAAGACTTTGCAAGTTCTGACCAGAAACTATGACTGACCACATATGTTCCTTTTCTCTTTAATCCCAAATACACTCTAGGTAACTTTCAGTTAGAAGAATGCACCATGAAAATTTCAAGGAGATTCGGAAATTGCTCGTTCTAAAGTATCCCTCTTTTATCATCATCTTAATTGTATATTTGCTAATGCAGAAAATATTCAACTTACAGTAGATCCATGTTAGATGATCCTTCTGGAATTAATTAGATCCAAAACATTTGATCAAGAAAGACTTAACTAACATCTCAGAAACATTCCTGTTTTATCTGAGGCTGCATAAATTTTAAAGTAAGTAGTGTTTAAATCAAAATATCTTAGAAATTTTTTCCTTTTTGTTGATAAAAGTTTTATATCTATTATGAATAATGTTTAACAATATGAAACTCATTTTATGGTGATAAGCAATATTAAAAAGTCATAAAATTGGGTAACTTGCAATGCATACGATGCAAGTGAAACACCGGTTTTTTTTCGTTTTTTTTTTTCCGAGACGCGATCTTACTCTGTCACCCAGGCTCGAGTGCAATGGTGTGATCTCAGCTCACTGCAACCTCCATCTCCCATGCTCAAGTGATCCTCCCACCTCGGCCTCCAGAGTAGCTGGGACTACAGGCGTGCACCTTCACATTCAGCTAACTTTTGTACTTTTTGTTGAGATAGGGGTCTGACCATTTCACCCAGGCTGGTTCAAACCCCTGGGCTCAAGAGATCCACCTATCTCGGCCCCCGAAAATGCTGGGATTATAGACATGAGCCAACACATCCGGCCTGAAACCACTTTAAACTTTCATTTTCTTCAATTAAACAAAAATACATTCATATTTCATCATCAATAAGATCATGTCAAGGTAGATAAAAGTTAGAATTATCCAAACATCTTAAAGTCATGCTCTAAAAATGTTAATATTCTGACTAAAAATGAAATCAAGGTTAAAACAAGAAAGAAAATACAACCTGAATATTCTTGGAGAAAAATAAAATTCCTTTTGACATTTGAATTTACACAGTAAGGAAAGCAATCATATACAATATTGGAAAATCAAAGCTATCAAGCAAGAAAAAGCTTCCATTTAGAAATAATACTTCAGAATGTAATAGACTTTAAAAGAACACTTTCAAGTTTGTTAGGCCATTTTTGTGTCCTCTCTAAAGAGTTGTTTTATTATGAGACTCTTTCCCATAGAAATAGATATTTTATTCCCAATTTATCTTTTCTCTAGTAGGAGAACAGAGAGAAAAGAAAAGTCAGATTGCCCTGCAATTTTTTTTCCAGAAACACACCATTACACTTATTCTCTAGTTACTTTTTACAGTGGAAAGATCTGGCAAATAAGTTAATATTCTTTTTAAATATAAAGGTATTCTGCATGTGGATTCTTGCAGCAAAACTAAATTAGATGGTGGAGGTATTGAGTGGTAAGAAGAATTTATGAGTGTACTTGCAAGAGTTAAATTGTATTTGTCAATGTTTGTTGGCATTTTTGGTTTAGTGTAAATAACAAGGCCACATATTTGTATGTATTATTGATAAATTGGATACATCAAATAAAATCCAGTATGTATTAAGAAATGGGACATGAACAATGTAAGTCCAAGAAATAGTGTCTTTACTGAATAAAAACATATCTTCAAGCTTAGTTATCCTGAATCTCTATATAAGCCAAATATAAAAATTGCTTGTATGATAAGAAGAAATAAATAATACCCCTAATAGAGGAGTAAAAGCTCAACTGAGCCAGAAATCGTTCATTCTAACTAGCTGTGGGTCAGCTGCTCACTATTTAAAACCCTTTTACCCTGAATCTCAGATACCTACACCCCTCCCCAAATGAAGGACTATTATAAAATTATGAAATTAAGTAAGTTTTTAAAATTTCTTCAGATGTCGCACCTATTTCTTTACTTATTTATTTAATTAATTTATTTATTTATTTATAACTTTTATTTTAAGTTCGGGGGTACATGTGTAGGTTTGTTACACAGGTTACCTTGTGTCATGGGGGTTTGCCATACAGATTACTTAGATCACCCAGGTATTAAATCTAGAGTGTTATTCCCCAATATTTTAATATAATATTTTGTTAGGACCATTTTTATGGGTGGCAATGGCTCTAAATGTACTAAAAACTAATCAGGAAAATTGAAAATTATAAATATTTATAACTAAAAGAGAACCTATTATGTTGGAAAACTTTAGTAATAAAGGTATGTTTGTTTTGTTTTTTACTCATTTGGAATAAAATGTATACACTTGAGAATAAAAAGAATAAAAAGAAATCATCCCCAAATTTAATGCATGCAAATTTAAGCACAGCAAATAGTTTTATCAGTTTTGTTCTTTGTTTCTACTCTAAAATTATAAAAATGATCAACTAGATAGACAACTAACTAGTTACATCTTTCAGCTGCGAGCATCACAAATAAAAGTACAGCTTTCTGGTATGTAACACTCAGTTCTTTCTGTTGCTTACATTTCCTTTTTTGATTAATACATATTTATTAGAAAATTACATAGTTATTTTTTAAAAATACTGAAGATATGCCAAAGATAGACATCATGTCCTGTAGTTTCAACAATCTTATATATAAAAAATGCCTCAATCGTGAATATTTGGCAATGTTGTTTTTCACAGATGATAAAGAATTATTTTATAATTTGAGGAAATCAGAGCTGTATGCCATTCATTTCAACAGTGCAATATGATCAGTTGTGTAACCTAGCCTGGTTTAGAACTGATTATTTCTTTTTTTTTTTCAGCAAAACAATAAGATCCAATACATCAACTGTTTTGGTTAATACTGTCAACTTGATTGGATTGAACGATGCAAAGTATTGTTCCTGGGTGTGTCTGTGTGGGTGTTGCCAAAGGAGATTAACATTTGAGTCAGTGGGCTGGGGAAGGCAGACCCACCATTAATCTGGTCGCACAATCTAATCAGCTGCCAGTGAATATAAAGCAGGAAGAAGACAGTGAAAAGGTGAGACTGGCCTGGCCTCCCAGCCTACATCTTTCTCCCATGCTGGATGCTTCCTGTCCTCAAACATTGGACTCCAAGTTCTTCAGTTTTGAGAGTCGGACTGGCTCTCCTTGCTCCTCAAGCTTGCAGACAGCCTATTGTGGGACCTTGTGATTGTGTAAATGAATATATAATAAACTCCCCTGTATATATATATAGTTCTGTTAGTTCTGTCCCTCTAGGGAACCCTGACTAATACACCAACACAGAGCATCTTAACTCTAGGCGAAAATAGATAACCTGGCAAGGTGAAAGGCTCTTAAGCCTCTGTTAAAACCTTTATGATCACTATAACATATTGGCTTCCAAGGCGACCCCACAGGAACCCAACTCCTTCGTTGTCATGGCCTACATAGCTCCCACCACATTGGATAGATCTCATTTATGTATTAAATAGAATATTGAGAATATTGAGTGTGACTATCAAGACTAGATGATAAGGGACATTGTGGCATCTTTGTTACTTGGATTCTTGGATTGCTTAGTTTGGGAGAAGCTAGCTGCCATGTTGCGAGGACACTCATGCAGTACTATAAAGAGGTCCATATGGAGAGAAAGCGAAGCCTCCGCCAACAGCCAGTGAAGACAACAGCCAGACAGCTGCTATGTCAAATGAGCTATTTTGGAAGTAAATTCTCCATGCCTTGCCAAGCCTTCAGATGAACATAAGCCCAGCTGACATCTTGATTGCAACCTCCCGACAGACTCACTGCCAGAATCACCAAACTAAACTGCCCCAGATTCCTGACCCTCTCAACTCTGTGAGATAATAAATGTTTCTTGTTTTAATTAGTTAATTGGGGTAATTTGTTATGCAGCAATAAGTAACTAGTACACTTACTAAGGGCCTTTGATCTTTTATTTTTAAAAAAGCATCTTGTCATCACTACTCTACCATAGATGCACGCATGCACAGACACACACCCTCATATGTACTTGTACCTATACCAATGGAAAACATATCCTAAAACTTATTTTTTCTACCCCAAATGCACTCAGTAAGAAAATATTCACATTTTCTCTAAATAACTCCCTCTAAGTTAATTTTACTGCATATTAAAAATCGCTTAACTTTAGAATATCTTAAAATTATTTCATCTAAAAAGTCAAGAATTAATTTTACTTTTTAAGTATTTGTGTATGATAACAAAATGAATTTAATCTAACAGTGCTACTTACTAAAAATAATAAGCCTGAACTCTGTTACACTGCATATCATATAAAAATAAACCACTATAACTCTCTCAGATATTTTGTGTTTCCATGACTAAGAGTTTATATTAACACTACCAGCAGAGATTTTATTTTGACATGGACAAGGGTAGTCTCAGGAACCACAAAAAAACTGTGTACGTAACATGAAATACAAGGTAAGTTTGCCATCAACACACAATGCTTCTTGCCTAAGACCTTTACCATAACGCATAAACAAATGTATAAGTGTTGATTGTTTCACTGCATTAGCTGGTTTGTCTGCCTACCACAAAGAACTCCTAAGTGCAACATCTTAAGCACATTCTTTATATTTAATACCACAGGAGACCACTTTTGCACTTCCTATTTGTTGTGTGTGTGTGTTTTTTATTTTTTGCTTTATTTTGAAGTGGGGACACTAGAGGTTGGAAAGGCATGCAAGGATTGTTTGTTTCCCACAAACCAGTAATCTTGCTGTGAGAAAAGGGAAGCTTCCATCTCAAGCTTCTGCAGAAATGCACTGATTGGCACTCCGCTGATTCGTTAATCTTAAGCACAGCCAGTAGAAGTCTGATTATAATTATCCTTTTTCCTGTTCTCTCTGTATATATCAGGTGCAGCAGGGCTCTCAGGGATGTGCTGTTTAATATCAAAACCCAACAAAGTTGGAGAGTTCCCCTTCCTCATTCAGTGGTAGGCAAGGAAACACATTTAATATGTCTAAGTTGTTTGCAAGCCAAGTCAAACATAGCACAGCTCATGATCGGAGCCTAGCCAAGTGCTCATAGTGGGTGGTCAATGCACATTTGTCTAATTTAATTGAATGATAACAAAGAGCTTTAAACTAAACTGGAGCTTTAAAAAAGTTTCCATTGTAAGCTCCAGCTTTTAACACTATAATATGGTGGCATATTCGTATTCTCAAAATGTGACTATGAGAGTCTTTCTGGAAACTTCCTGGGGTGTAGACTTTAATTACAGTATGGGACCAGCAGAGTGACAATGGAAGCTCCCTGCCATAGTTTTCTAACCCCTTCCTAGAGAGTTAATGAACTATCCAGTATCTTTCTAATGAATTCTTTCTCTCTTTCAATTATCCAGAGTTATTTTCTGTTTCATACAACTAAGAGCCTTGACTGATACAGAGATTATTTAAAGAATAGATTCCAGAATTTGAAGCTTTTAGGCCACTTAGAAGAGAAAATAAAAATACATTAAACTGATGAGCAGCTGAAAATATCATGAAATTAAAATATGCTATTTCAACATAATAGGATTTTGCGATTAAAATCATAACATTAAACAAGAAACACTAAACATCATAACACCAAAAGCAAGAAAAATATAATTTCTGATAAAAAAAAGTCACTTAGTATACCATATTTTGATGCTGGAAAAGATAATTTTTCACAGTGGAACCAGTGATCCATAAGCATTTGGAAACCATTGCTGTAGCTGAGGTATATTCTTGACTATCCCTCACAACCATCTTTGTTTTATGCTCTGCTTCCTCTTGAATGCTTTGCTGCTTAGAAATTTCTTCCCTCGAGTACCCTAAATCATCTCTCTCAAGTTCAAATTTCCACAGATCTCTAGGGCAGGGCAAAATGCTGTCAGTCTGTTTGTTAAAGTATAGCAAGGGTCACCTTTATTCCAGTTACCAACAAGTTCCTCATCTCCATCTGATACCACCTTAGCCTGGACTTTATTGTCCATATCACTATCAACATTTTGGTCAAAGCCATTCAACAAGTCTCTGGGAAGTATCCAACTTTCCCACATGTTCCTGTCTTCTGAACCCACCAAGTTTCTAGGAAGCTCTAAACTTTCTCACATTTTCCTGTCTTCTTTTGAGCCCTCCAACTGTTCCAACCTCTGAATGTTACCCAGTTCCAAAGTTGCTTCCACATTTTTGGATATACTTAAGATAGCATCCCATTCTACCAGTACCATTTACTGTATTATTCTGTTTTCACACTGCTATGAAGAAATAAATACCCAAGACTCAGTAATTTACAAAGGAAAGAAGTTAATTGACTCACAGTTCCACATGGCTGGAGAGGCCTCAGCAAACTTACAACCTTGGCAGAAGGCACCTCTTCACAAAGTGGCAGGAGAGAGAAGGAGCCCTGAGTGAAGGGGAAGCCCCTAATAAAACCATGAGATCTCATGAGAACTTAAGCACTATAATGAGAATAGCATGGGGGAAACTTCCCTCATGATTCAGTTACCTCCAACCAGGTCCCTCCCACCACACATGGGAATTCTAGGAACTATAATTCAGATGATATTTGAACAGGGACACAGCCAAACCATATTACGTGATATTAACGTAAGTATATACATATAGATCAATGGAATAAAATTAACAATTTGGAAATAAGTCTATACATTTATGAGCAACTAATTTTCTATAAAGCAATTCAAAGGAGAAAAAATAGTTTTGTTTTGCTTTTCCAGCAAATGATGCTGGGACAACTAAATAGCTGCATAGAAAATTGTGAAATTGGACACCTTCCTCAAAGCAAATACAAAAATTAACTCAAAATGGATCAAAGACCTCCATGTAAAAGCTAAAATGATTTAACTAGTAGAACAAAAAAAAAATTGTAAATCTTTGTGGCCTTTGATTATGCAATGATATTCTTAGATGCAATGACAAAACCAAAGAAAAAATAAATTACAGTTTATCCAAATTTAAAAACTTTGTTCTTCAAAAGATGCTATTAAGAAAGTAAAGACAGCACCCAAAATGGGAAAAAAAAAACCTTTGCAAATAATATATATTATAATGGTCTATTTTCCAGAATATATTAAAAAATCATTACAATTCAATAATAAAGTCAAATAACCGAATTTAAAAATTGGGCAAAATATTTGAATAGACATTTTCCCTAAAGAAATACACAAATGGCTAATATGCACATAAAAAGAGACACAGCCTCATTAGTCGCTGAGGAAATACAAATCAAAACTAAGATGAGGTACCACTTCACATCTAGTAAGATGACTATAACAAAAATGACAGATGAGTGTTGATAAAGATGTGATAAAGATGTGGATATATTGGAATCCAAATAAATTGCTGATGAGAATGTAAAATGCTGTAATCACTTTGGAAAACGGTGAGTTTCTCAAAATATTATATGTAGAGTTACCATACGACATGCCAATTCCAGTCTTAGACGTATGCTCAAAAAATTGAATACGTATGTCCATAAAAAAGCTTTCATATGAGTGTTCATAGCAGCATTATTTATAATAGCCAAAAAACGGAAACAATCCAAATGCAGAAAAGGTCAACTAGCGAATTGGTAAATAAAATGTGGATTTATACAATGGAACATTATTCAGCCATTAAATAAGATGAAGTACTATAATATGCGTAAACTTTGAAAACATTATACTAAGTGAAAGAAGGCAACACAAAAATGCCAAATATTATATAATTTCATTTCCATGAGTTATCCAGGCTAAATAAATTTATAAAAAATAGATTAGGGTTTATCAGGAAATGGAGGGAGTGGGGAAGGTGGAATAACTACTAATGCATATGGCATTCTTTTAGGGCAGATGAGAATGTTTATAATTAAATAGTGCTCAAGGTTGCACAATGTATTATATACACTAAAAATCATTGTACTGTATACTTTAAATTGATTAATGTAATGGTCTGTGAATTATATCTCAGTTAAAAAGAAATAAGTAGAAACTTTCAGTTTAAGTTCAGAGATGATGAGAGATATAAAGAGCATCACCTCTACAATAAGAAGCAGAAAAAAAAAAAAAAAAACAGGAAAAAGGAAATTAAAATTTTTTCTTGGGCTTATCATAGACTTAAGATTATAAGGCAAACAACAAATCCAAAATGTGGGGAGATCCACAACCTTTTCAATTGCTTACAGGAGCAGATAACACCAGGCACCAAATAAACTGCTATAAAATTTTATGAAAAAAAAAGTTTAACAAATTGCTAAAGGCCGTGTGTGGCTAGCACGAAATTAAGAAACCCTAAGGATCTTAGACATAGTGGAGGTTGAGTTGGGGGAGGGGACTATTTTTGTAGCCTTATTTTTCATTAAACCCACCAGGCCCTCACGAAGAACATTAGGAATAATCCTGAGAAAGACTTCCTTGTGGTTCTGGCTGAGGGTAACAGCAGCTACTGCTGAAACTCCATTCAAAATCATCTCTTCTATCAATCCTATAAAATAAAAGCCTACATCTGCATATTAAAGAGCAAAAAATATTGTCACCTTGAGGCACTCATGGAACTACAATGCAGGTGGAGAAAAAATACCTAAGCCATAAAGCTCTATCTTTAAGGATAGGGTAGGCTATATGCTACACGTGTAGGAGGGGAAGTTGCAGCTTTCAACCACAAATGCAAAAAAGGTCTCCTTCCCCACCACTCACCACCATATCAACATGTCAGGCAATCATTACATTGGAATACAACTGGGAGAGTTCCAAGACAGAGATGCTAACTGGGAAGCACAGCAAAGGGAAATCCCAAAGCCAAGTAGGAAATGCGCATTGAGAACTACCTTCTTAAATACAAGGCCACACCAAAAACACAAGGCATCATTAAAAGAATATGAAGCTGGTGGTACGCTGAGGTAACCCTAGCAAAAACAAATATTAAATCCAGCAACATTAACAAAAACCCCCACACTAAAGCCCTAGCAGAAAAAAGTCATATATATTGACAGACAGAAAAAATATTTACATTACCTACTGTCAATACAACACTTACGAATTTCAAACAAAATTTTAAATCATACAAAATGGGAAGGAAAAACTCAATCTGATAAGACAAACTTTCATTAGAATCAGAGTAACATGTGACACAAATAGTAAAACAATCAGAATTTGAATTTAAAATAATTATAATGAATATGTTAGAGGATCTAATAAAAAGGTAAACATCATGTATGATCAGACAGGTTATTTCAATGTGGAGATAAAGTTTAAAAGAAAAATAAAATAAAAATGAACAATAGAAAAAGACTTGAAACTTTCAAGGAAAATGGGAACTTGAAGACAGGTCAGAACAAATCACCTCAACTGAAAAGGAAAAAGAAATAAATCTGAGGAGGGTAAAGAGAGAAGAAAAAAAAAGAAAGAAGAGCGCATCCATGAATTATAGGATAATATTAAATGCTATAATATATCTGTGTAATTGATAACATGGAAAGAGAGAAGAGAAAGAATGAGTAGAAAAAAATATTTAAAGAAATAATGGCCAATTTTTTTTTTTCAAAATTAATGGCAGATACCAAATGACAGATCCAAGAATTTAGACAACAGGCTGGTTAAATAACAAACCAGAATAACAACAACCAAACCAAACCAAACCAAACAAACAATAACAACAAAAACCTGAGCATGTGTAATATTGAAACCACTAAAACCATAAACAAAGATCTCTAGGAAAGCCAAAGAATAAGATATACATTACCTGTAGAGGGACTAGAATAACAAATAGAGCAGAATTATTTTCAGAAACCCAAAAAATAGGCTGGGTGCAGTGGCTCATGCCTGTAATCCCAATTCTTTGAGAAGCTGAGGCAGGAAGATCACTTGAGGCCAGGACTTTGAGATCAGCCTGGGCAACATAGTGAGACCACGAGTCTAAAAGAAATCTTTAAGAAATTAGCCGGCTGAGGTGGCAAGAGCCTATAGTTTCAGCTACTCAGGAGGCTGAGATGAGAGGATCACTTTAGTCCAGGAGTTAGAGACTGCAGTAACCTACAATCCCGCCCCTGCACTCCAGCCTGGTTGACAGAGCAAGACCCTGTCTCTAAAAAAGGGAAAAGAAAAGAAAAAAAAAGCATGCAATCATAAAAAACAATGCAATGACATATTTAAAGTGCTTAAAGTAAAACAACTTTCCAACCAAAATTTAATATTCAGTAAAACCACCTTCAATAATAAAAAGAAGTTAAAGCTTTTCCAGATCTAGAAAATCTGGGAGGATTTAATGCCACAGTATCTATTCAATGCTTAAGGAAGTTCATTGGGGAAAAAAATATGTCAGAAACCTAACCTAAAATGTCAGTAATGGAATAAATAAAGCCAATTAAATTAAGTTTTTATATTAATTGTTCTAAAATATAACTGTAAAGCAAAAAGAGTATATATTATAGGATATACATATATCATATACAATGTGTGAGATATATATATATATATCCTATACTCTCTCTATATATTTTTATATATACACTATATATGTTATATACATACATATATCTATGTAAATGTTATATATATAGTGTGTGCATATATATAAATATATATATTTCAGAACTCACCAAAAATATTCTAATAAAATATTTGTAAAATCTGTATGCTGCAAATTACAAAACACTGATGAAAGAAATGAATGAAGAGATGTACCACTTTCGCAGAACAGAAGACTGAATATTTTTGAAATATCAATTCTCCCAATTTAATTAGTGGATTCAAAATAATCTCAATCCAAAATCACAGCTAGTATATCCACAATGTATTTCTAAAAATTATATAAAAAGTCCATAAGAACAGCCAAAGTGTTATAAAAATGAAGAACAAAGTTGAAGAACTCGCACTATCTGGTTTAACACTTAGTGTAAAGCTACAGTTAAAAAGGCAGCATGTGTTAACATAAAGTTAGACAGAGACACAGACTGATGGATCAGAATAGAGAGCCCAGAATTATACCTAATCGATGTAGTTTGATTTTTTACAAAGGTGGAACAGATATCCAATAGAGAAAGAATAGTCTTTTCAATAAATGGTGCTAGAACAATTGGATGCCCATATGCAAAATAACAAATCTTGATACATAACTCACATCTTTTGTAAATATTAATTCCAAAAAGATAAATGACCTAAATGTAAAATATAAAACCAAAAAGTCTAGAGGCAAACATAAATGAAAATCCACATAAACCTTTAGTTTGATAATGTTTTTAGAAAAAAACAGCAAAATCACACCAGATAAAAGACTTGTAACCACAATATACCCAAAACTGTTGAAGCTCAACAATTAGTAAATGAACACCTCTGTTAAAAAAAAAAAAATAGACACAAGCCAGACACAGTTGCAAGGGCCTATAGCCACAGCTATTCAGGAGGCTGAGGCAGGTAGATACTTGAGTCCAAGAATTCAGGACTAGAGTGCCTTATAATACCACCTGTGAATAATGATAACACTGCAGCCTGGGCAACATAGTGAGATCTCATCACTAAAATGATAAAATAGGCAAAAAATCTGAACAGACATTTCTCCAAAAAAGATATACGGATAGCAAATAAGCAAATGAAATAACACTCAGCACATTAGTCATTAGAGAAATGGAAAAATAAAGCCACATGTGATACTCTAGAAATCTATTGGAATGGAAGGAAGGAAGGAAGGAAGGAAGGAAGGAAGGAAGGAAGGAAGGAAGGAAGGGGCGGAGGGAGGGAGGGAGAGAAAACCTGACAATATCAAATGCTGGTTAGGATGTAAGAAACAGAGATCCTTGTTCACTGATGGTGGAAATGCAAAATTGGTACAGTCATTTTGGAAAAAGGTAATTTTTCATAAAGTCAAATATATACTTACCATATGACCCAACAATCCCACTTTTATTATTTACACAGATGGACTTCAATGAGTAAATGGTGCCACATCCATACAATGAAATAGTGCTCAGCAATAAAAATAAACGTTATTGATTCACATAACATTGATAACTTTTAATATGTTGCATTAAGCAACAGAAGTTAGAACAAAAGGATACACATTGTTTGATTATGTTGATCAGTGGCACCAGAGGTTGGGAGTAAAAGAAACAGTTGCCTGCAAAGGGGCCTGCAGAAGGGGCTTTTTGGAGTGATGAAACTTTTCTACATAGTACTGGGGTGATAGATACATGACTCTATGCATTTGTCAAAACATAGAATTATATGCAACGAAGATTGAACTTTACTGTTTGTAAATTTAAAAGAATCAACAAGGATGTCAGGGGATCACAGGAAGGAATGTAGACTGACAAATCTTATTAAATTACATGCATATGACAGCTTTACTGAAGGGCATGGAGGGGGAAAGGAGCTGACCTAAATAACTTTAGAACAGCATTGACTGGATATTGTAAGGCTAATGACAAAAAGAACGGTACACAACTATTCTCTTGTTGGTAAATTTGTTCCTCATTAACTTTGAATTGCTAATATGAATTAGCAATTCTAAAACTACTTTACATGTATCTAGAGTTGAACATATAGCTAAATAAATTGTACATAATGGGACCCAGTTTCTCTCTGCCAGAGATAAATGTTACAAATAAGGAAGGAAGACCAGAATGAGCCTTGTGGTGCTGAATATGCTTCAGAGGTATCAGTGAGAACTTACATTTATTCTACAATGTCTGAAGATAGGTTTCATAATATAGATATGCGTACAATACATCAGTTATGACTCTATGACTGGGGCTGAGGAAATGCATGATAAGCCCGAGTATCTTGTAGTAAAAGAAAGTTAGAATGTGCTCAAGAAAAGGAGAAGAGGAGACAGTCTATGTAAAAGGGGCACGGAAGTGAAACATCAAGAGTTCCCAGTGATCAAAGCTGGAACCACTTCTGTAAGTACAACAAATGAAGATCATATTGAATTATACATCCAAAGAATACAATATATATTTATATATCCATTCTGCTGTACATAATTGAATAAATAAATAGGGAAAATGAACAATCTCTTTAGAGAATGATTCCAATTAGTGAATAAAGAAGGAATAAGGGAAATAGAAAATCACCATTAGAACACTACACTAATAACTGTTGCAGGCAAAATCCACTGATGAATACTTAAATTACTGAGCAAACCTTTTAAGAGAAACAGAATATTTGCAAAGACCTGACATATTTCCCAAAAGCGATTATTAGTTATTGTGGTGGTTTTACCATGTGTCCACAAATTATTTGACACTCCTTCCTCTAGATGATAAAGCTTAATTTCCTTCCCCTTGAATGTGGACTGGATTTAGTGATTTGTTTGAAAATAAGGGAAGAGCTTTACAGTAGCTCTTTTAATAAGGGAGTAGCTTTACAGTAGAGAAATTTGGCATACACCACCTTAACAGATATATTAGATTTCTAGGGCTATGGTAAAAAAAAAAAAAAAAGAAAAAAGAAACTGAGTGGCTAAAACAACATTAACATATTCTTTCACAGTTTTAGAGGCTAGAAATCAGAAAAAAAGGTGTAGGCAGGGCCATGGTTCCACTGAGGTCTCTGGAAAATAATTCTTCCTTGCTTCTTCTATGGTTGCCAGCAATATTAGACATTCCTTGGTTTATAAATACATCATTCCAGTCCCTGCCTCTGTCTTCCCATGGCCTTCTCCCTAATGTGTCTGTGTCTATTTCCAAGTTTTCCTCTTCTTAAAAGGAAAACAGTCATATTGGATTTAGAGCTCACAGTCATATAAGATTTAATGCCCTTTGACATATTAGCAGAAGGTTGTGAGTGAAAGAATCAGGATGTCTTCAAGGAGTGGGTTGAAGCAATGAGAATACATCTGCCATGTTTTCATCAGAGGACAACTAAAAAGAGAGGTTTGGGAGGTTTATCAGTAGGGATTCATTATTTTCCACACTCTAATCGTTTAAATGGAAATATCATTTATACATTCATTATTATAAAGCAATGACAAACATCGAAAGCTGTTTTATTAATATTTTACAACAAAGTAACATGGAAGGAATGTTATGTGTGTAAGTGGTACTTTATTGATTCAACATAATATTGTTCACCACATGAGACAGTAAAGTATTAACATTTTATGGTTTGAATCAATAAATAATTGTCTTGTTGAAGGCTGGTTCATTTCATCATCCATAGCAGTGATGAAGGAATATCTAAGAGGAAATCCATACGGAAGTGGGGAATATAGGAGATAATTGTACAATCTTTATGATTATTTTCTACTATTATTTAAACCTATCCTTATAACAATTGTCAAAAACATTACAATTCCTTTCTTTTCTCTCTTTCTTTTCTTTTAAGATTTAAACTACATTTTAGAAACACAAAATATTTTCAGCTAGGTGCAGTGGCTCACGCCTGTAATCCCAGAACTTTGTGGGGCTGAGGTGGGCAGATTGCTTGAGCTCAGGAGTTCAAGATCAGCCTGGGCACTATGGCGAAACCCCATCTTTACAAAAAATACAAAAATTAGCCGGGCCTGGTGGCACACATCTGCAGTCCCAGGTACTTGGAAGGCTGAGGTGGGAGGATGGCTTGAGCCTGTGAGGTGGAGGTTACAGTGAGCCAAGATCGCCCCACTGCACTCCAGCCTGGGTAACAGAGCCAGACCCTGTTTAAAATAAAATAAAATAATAAAATAAAATAAAATAAAATAATCCAAAATATTTTGTGACTATACAACTTGGCCCAACATTATAGAAAGACCTAAGTTTTCGTGAATAGCTTATTTTCCCTTCTACTCAAACATCAGGCTAAGTTGCGGAGGAAACTAATTTTTGTACATTTGAAAATACTGGTGAATATGAACAATTAATTCAGTAACTACTGCAGTGATTGTCTAATTTAAATCTAAATTATTTTATTGGATCCTAATGCATCCAGAATGTTAACAGTTTTACAAGCAGAGAGACTTCAAAAAGTAGTTGTGACAGTTCCACACCATCATGGCCTAAAAACTGTTCTGAAGAAATTTCCAGCAAAGGTGTTTAATCCTGCAGTTATATACCCCTTTCTATAAATAAAGGAGTGAGTCTGTAATATAAACAAAAAGGAAACATGTAATAAAAGTTGAGCAACATATTAAAATTGAAACTGCCCTTTAGAGATAATAGATCTATTCTCTACACCATGCATGAATGCAACTCTCATTAACACTAATGGAAGTTATGCATGAGCATCAAGAAAATATACCTGGTATGCGAATTTCCAAAATGGGTAATAGCATCTAATCTATTCCTAGCATAGCCTTGTCTTTACGCAGCCAAACAAAATTACTCCTGAAATCTGGAGCTAGAGATCAGCATTTGAGTAAAGAATTTTTAAAGTAATAAGAAATACTAAGAACATGGCAGTCCTTTGGGTACTATGCTCAGTACCTGGATGACAGAATCATTCATACCCCAAACCTCAGCATCGGGCAATATACCCAGGTAACAAACCTGCACATGTTCCCCCTGAATATAAAATAAAAGTTGAAAACTGAGAATAACCAATTCCTTGTGGTCACACTGATGTGACTTTCTCCTGCCATTGGCAATGAGGTCACCTAATCAATTTAATAGGATAACCTATAATACACCACCATAATGCCTAATACAAAGTGAGTGCTCAGAAAAGCTTAGCTGTATTCCCAGTCTCATTTAGATTTTCTGCATATAAAATTATCACAATATTAGCTATTAATAAATGGCTCTTATCTCCAAGAATTTTTTTTCTGGAATTCAAAACATTCAAAGGCTCTTAATTATAGGTTACCTGTTGATATTTTTGATAGTTTAGGGTAGCTGCCTGCAGCTTTTTAGTGTTTTTTTGTTGTTGTTTTTGAGACAGGGTTTCACTCTGAAGTATGTGGCACAATCAAAGTTTATTGCAGCCTCAACTTCCCGGGCCCAAGTGATCCTCCTACCTCAGCCTCCCACCACGCCCAGCTATTTTTTTTTCTTTTTGTAGAAGGGGGATCTCACTATGTTGCCCAGGCGGGTCTTGAACTCCCCAGCTCAAGTGATTCTTCCACCTCAGCTTCCCAAACTGCTGAGATTACAGGTGTAAACTGCCATGACCCACACTCATAGCTTTTTGATAGTAGAATTTATTTTAAAGTCAGACGGTCATAACATTCAAGCAAATAGAGTTTTTTAAATTAAGCAAATTTTAAATATAGGCTGGGCACAATGGCTTATGCCTGTTATTCCAACAGTCTGGGAGGCTGAGGTAGGAAGATCAGTTGAGCCCAGGAGTTTGAGACCAGCCTGGGCAACATAGCGAGACACCATCTCTACAAAACAAAAAAAAAATACAGACACTGTCCTGTTGTGGTGGCATGCCCCCATAGTCCTAGCTACTTGGGAGGCTAGGGTGGGAGGATCACATGAACTGAGGAGTTTGAGGCTACAGTGAGCTAAGGTCATACCACTGCACTCAAGCCTAGGTGACAGAGTGAGACCCTAGCTCTTAAAAAGATAGATAGGCCGGGCACGGTGGCTCACGCCTGTAATCCCAGCATTTTGAGAGGCCGAGGCGGGTGGATCACGAGGTCAGGAGATCGAGACCATCCTGGCTAACACGGTGAAACCCCGTCTCTACTAAAAACACAAAAAATTAGCCGGGCATGGTGGCGGGTGCCTGTAGTCCCAGATACTCGGGAGGCTGAGGCAGGAAAATGGCATGAATCCGGGAGGCAGAGCTTGCAGTGAGTGAGATCATGCCACTGCACTCCAGCCTGGGTGACAGAGCAAGACTCTGTCTCAAAAAAAAAAAAAAAAAAAAGATAGAAAGATAGATAGATGATAGATAGATAGATAGATAGATAGATAGATAGATAGATAGATATAAACTTGCCCTATTCATTGAAGAAAGTCATTAGATATTAATACAATATTTCAACAAACATGAAAATATACACGGAAAACTAGGGCAGTTTTGTTAATCCTTCACCTAAATATCTCAATGCTTTCTCTCAGAGATGGAATGTCAGTGTTCCACACAAGTTCTTCTGTTCAAAAGTGCTCCAGTGCAGTCTCTCTGTACAATTGGTCTGTGTTCAACCATATGACAGAGAAGAATTAATTGTTTGAAATAAGCTGTTTCACAGATGATGGTCTTGGTTTTTGTTTCAGTAATTAATTACTCAGTTTATCTAAATGAGGAGTTCTTATCCATACTATGTATTGATATTTTAGGAGTTTTCTGCGCTTTTTCCTCTGCAATTTTTTTTTCTACTGAAATTAAGTCCCAGAAGCTTCCCAGTCACACTTCTTGCTTTTTGTTCAATAATGGGAATTGCTGCTGGTCAGCATGTAGATCTCTTTCTCTCTCCCAATCAGTCTCAACAGCATGTGCTTGCTTGCTCACCCTCTATCTCCCTGCCTCACTCCCTTCCTCCCTCCCTCTTTCCCTCTCCCCTCCTCATTTTACTTTGTTTCTGCTCTGTCAACTCTAAATATGGGATAAGCATTTCTCCTTCCCTCTTCTATTTAATAGGGTGGAACAAGTTAATTCTATTGAAGTTAGCAGGAATAGTGTGCAAGACAGAAACCAAACTGGCTACCTACTGACATAAATGTTTTCATATTTTCCATGATAATCACATATATGAATATATTACTAAAATGTTAAGAAAGATTCATCTGTAACTGGAGAGAGGAGAAAAAATAGAGATCCTTTCTGAGCCTGGAAGCAGCATAGATCAAACAAGTGGTGAAGGGAGCTGGAAAGAATAGAGCTAATATGATTGAACGTTTCCTATATGCCTGACATTTTAAATATGAGCTATTACTTCCATACATTGAGTATCATTCAAAGAACCCGAAGTCTGAGAGATTTAGTAAATTTTCTTAAGTTACACATCTTGTAAATAGTATTTGCACACATATTTGGTTCCAAAGCTCCTGAAATTTCCACAGCTAGCCAAGACTGCTCGCTAAAAAAATATCATTTAACCAACACTCCCTGTTCCCCGAGTAGGTCATTAAAGCCATCAAATTAGCAAGTTTTGGTCTCTGTGCCCAGCAAAACTTCCAAAGATACACACCACAAACCACAGCATCCATGCACTATAAAGTAATACCTCATTTTCAAAAATGTGTCCAAATTATTTAATATTTCTTATGGCATGTACATTGCTCTTAATCCCAAATATAAGATCTTTTAGGGTGCATGTTTTTCCATACTCATTCAAGAGAACATCATTTGAACCCCAATTTCCTAATGACCTGTGACCGCTCAGTTCCAAATGCCTCAGCACATAAACCATTACCTGTTACATTACAATAAAAAGAACCCATTTTAAGTGTCCTAAAACAGTAGACTTTAGATTAACTTTCATTCTCTTTATGATTTTCTTCATTTACATCTGGTAATCTTGCTTTTGAAGAGGCAACATGGAATAATAGAAAAAGTATAGAGAAACTGGGTTCAAATTCCCCAAAATATTTCTTACAATGTTTATAATCTTTACAAAGGTTAAATAACGTTTTTGCTTCAGTCTTTACAGCTGCAACATTGAGCCTTAATATTTCCCTCATTGATTTGTTATTAAGTTGAAAAGGCACTGTACCTGTTACATAGCGTACAAAAAGTAAATTATTATACTCTATTATCATCACCATCAACAGTAGTAAAGTCAATACAATGAGGTTGGAAAGAACTACTTCATAACCTAGCATTTATACGCACAGTTTACTGAAATTTGCTTTTTGTGTTGGGAACAATACCTGCTAATTGATGGGCATTAAGTTAATTAAGATACACAAAGCACTAATTGCAGAGAACAAAAGATTTCCTAACATAAACGCCTTACAAAATACAGAATGACTGTGATATTATCTATCACAGTGTATGAATTTTATTAGCACAACACTACACTTTTCCCTGCAAAATCTAAATTTGTATAGCCAAGCAATAAATTTGTACACTTGAAAGCTTAGCCTAGAACCTAACAACTTTCTCCTTGTTCGTTCTTTCTTGATTTCTTTCTTCTTTTTTCATTTCCGAAAAATTAAAATTCATTCAGTATTTCAAGAAAATAAAATAATTTACTGATTTCCCACCTATCATTTTATTTTTTTCTGCTTTTATTTCTTACTTCAAACTCTATTTTTCAGGTCCATTTCTTCCAAGAAAGTCTCAAAAACTCCTTTACCCTAGAATATAAGATTATAAAGACCAATTCAAAGTTATAATATTATTTGTGGAAAGAAGAAATATGGTATTTTACATTTAGCTTAGACCAAAATGCTGTATCATCTAACAAGCTCTTCCGGGTATGAAAATTCAGAAAAGAGGTCTCCTATGACTCTGTCAGATCTTTGGCAGCTGGTGACCCTCTGTAAGTTCTACAAACTCCCTAAATATTAATTCAACACTCAGAGAAGAAAAAAATACATATAACCATCAGAAGCAAAACAGATGTGCCAAATGCACAGGAAATCAGCTATGCAATTGTAAAGCATACGTTATGAGTTTATCCCCAACATCTTGTTAAGATACAACATTGAATGATAATAATACATAAATATATCCTGAATACTATCTTGTGGAAAAATCTACCACAAACATATCTAAGTTATTTATGCCCCTCTTAAGATCTTTTTGTTGTTCACATTATGCCTATGTCTCCTAAAAATATGAAGAGCACCAGCTATATCTGCTTAGGATTGTTAAAGGAGAATTCTTACCCTTCCAACCTGGTCCACATTTACACCTTGTACGCCCTTTATCAAACAATGGTCCAGTCAACATCTCAGCCAGATGCCCTCCAATCTTTGATTAGCACAATAGTATTCCAAGTATGCCTCACATAATTGCCTCTGGTCTATTCTGAACCCACCTTTTACTATGCTATATTTCTTTTCAGGTCTTAATAGCTAAAATTTAAATTGGACAGATTAAAGTAATGATTTTTATTAGAAACACACACTGAAAAAAATAAATTTAAAAAAGAATATAGGTTGACTCTATAAGTTGGAATACACAAAGCTTAAAACACAAAAGAGTGGAGTTACATTAAAATAAATATAATTTAAAAGTCAAATTTAAATATGTACAGAAAGCATGTGAAATTGTGTGTATTTTAGCCTTTAGGAACAGATAATATTATTTGCCACAAAATTCTTAAGTTCCTTTAATAAAATAATACAATGTTTAAAATATGGGGGAAACCACTGTAAAAACTGAGTAGGGTTACTATGGCAACAGAAAACCATTCAACTAGTCTTAGGCACTAAGAAAAGTGAAAATGAGTTCTTGCTCCATGAGAAATAATAGTACAGATGATATGCAATATACTTGTTACACTTTTGACTTAATAAATATTCCAGTAATATTTAAAAACACAGTTATTATAGAAACATCATGTTCTGAGTCTTTAGAAATGAATTAAAATAAAATTAAAAGCACCATAATGACACTAAAAATCTGAAGACAGTATATGACTTTTTTGGGATAAAGATGGTATATCAAAAATTGATGTTATGTTTTGCTTCATTCAACATACATTTATTAGTTTCTACTGTGTACTAGCACTGTAATAGGTACTGTAGATAAACTAGAATACAAAGAAACACGATGCCTTTTATTTTGGAAAGAAAGTATAAAATAAGACATGAATCCTAAATATGATTATGTATAACCATAAGAATTTTGCATATATTATTCCTGCTGTCAGAGGCAAGTGGTGGGGAGGGACATAGGGGAAGAATTCCTGACATAAGGAGTATATCTGGTGAATTTTACAAATTCTTTTTTTTTTTAAAAAAAAAGGGTGGGGTTGGGCAATATGGCCCCAAACATACAGGATTTATGAAAGAGTTGACTTTGGTCTTTAGTCTTAAGATAATATAAAACTACTGAACTGCTAATCAGGGAAATAAAAATGGTCACATTTTCATTTCAAAGAAAATTAAATTTCAGACTACATTGTTCAGCTTTGTTGTGGAAACAAACATCAAAAGCTTATAAAACAACAAAAGGAATTATATCTCATTGGTTGCTTGTTCAGTTGCAGATCAATTCTGGCTGCCAGGCTACACTTTTGCTGCCCAAGACTTTCATTTTTAGATCATGCTGAAGGAGCAGGTTCTACTTGGGACATACTCTTTTCATGATGTATCAAAAAGACCAAGAGCACTGAGCAACCCACGATATTCTTAAAGCTCCTGGCTAAACGTAAAACTCGATCTCTTTTGCTCAAATTTCACTGGTTCCCACAAGTCATATGGTGAAAACTAAACAAGTAGTCAGAAAGTGTACTCAACGCCGCAAGAAGTATGGCAATCCGCATGGCAAAGTGATGGGTGGGGGGTGAATACATAGCTCATTATCATAGAGGGAAGAGAATAGTTAGGAAAGATAAAACAATCCACCACAGAGAATTTTCTAACTTACCCACCTTTAATTACATTTTGTGACCCTAATAAGTAAAAGTATAACATTATATAGCAAAGACATATCATTCTTAAAATCACCTTGCTTGTTACTTAGATATTAGGAGACAGGTGGTAGACATCATGAATGAGACATTTAGATGAGGTATTTAAGGATGATTACTTCAAGCAATAACAACTTAAAGGTATATCACAATTTCATAAAATATGTACCAGCCAATACAAAAGGAAAACAAAATTAAAAATCATCACAGCGAATAGATTTCAAAGCTTGTATTTGTGACTCATATGTATTATTTTGTTTCACCTACAGCAAATAATTGAATTTGAAAAGATTTCATGATCAGAATATTGACTTATCTCTAATTATTTGTGTTCATCCACCTCACAAATATACACTGCACTGTGTCATGTAAATAAGCCTTAAAACTTAGCCAACCACTTTCTTATAAAATAACTGTAGTTAATTCATGAGCCTAGTGAAAAGAATTGCTTGGCACTTAAATATGAATTACATTTTATTTGAAAATTGATTGCTCAACTTCATCAGAATCAGATAACCAAAAGTTGTATGCTGACTAAGGTAATAATGTCTTCATTTGTAGTGTTTAATGATAAGAGAATTTCTAAACACATAAACGATTACTCCCTACCACTGAAAAACCTGCCTAGTGTTCTGGCCACCTGGGCATTCCACCAGTCTGCCTAGAAACTTGCACACCTCCTGACTGAGTGCCCCCAAGCACAGGAATTTTAATGTTCCTTAAGAATTATCTTATTTATACTAATAAATACTAATTTTCATAAGTATTGTTCCATGAACACTTTTTATGAGCAAGTATGCCCTTTAAAAAATCATCCATTTGTAGCAGATTAGCTTTCTATTGCTGTGTAACAAATTATTACCAATTTAGCAACTTACTATGAGATGAATTTACTATCTTACCCTTTCCTTGGGTTAGGAGTCCAAATACAGATTATCTGGGTCCTCTAAGAGTTTCTAACAGGCCAAAATCAAGGTGGCAGCCAGGACATCAATCTCATTTTAGGTTCAGGCTCTTCCATACTTTCTGGAGTTGGCAGAATGCTGTACTTTGAGCCTGTACAGACTAAAAGTCTCCACCTTCTCGCTGGTTGTAGGTCAGGGGCTGCTCCCATATCCTACAGGCCACCCTCAGAAACTTGCCAATGCCCATGCCATAGGCAGTCCAGGACATGGTAGTTTGCTTCTTCAAGGACAGCAGGAAGAGCTCCCTTTTGATTAATTCAATGTCAACTGATTAGAGACCTTAATTGTATCTGCGGAATCTGTTTTGCCATATAAGATAACATAATCACAAGAATAATCCCATCATAGTCACAGGTTCCACCCATTCAAAGGAAGAGAATAGAATCTTCAGTGTCATCTTAAAAGCCTACCCACCATACATGGCTACACTGTATTTTTTAAAAAACTGGCTGTGCTGACTCAACAATGTAAAAACTGCAGAAATACAAATTAACTCTACAAAGTTAATCAAAAGTACAGTTTGATATGTCTAGAAGACCCTTCAAGAAAAGGAAATAACATTTTATAATATATATCATGTTAAAAAGCCTTCTATAATTAAACATTCTTTTCATACAAACATATACTTAAATTTAAAGTAACTTTACTATAAACAATGGGTGAACCAGAGGTCTAAATGGCAACTGAGATGGCTTCTATAATTGGGAAACTCTCACGAATTCCACTAATTCAATTCTTTCTTTGCACTTATTAGGAAAGAACACTCCCTTTTTTACCGGATAATCTTGCATGAACACCAACCTGGATAATCTCTAATAGCAACCTCAAAAGTCATGGAATGAGTGAAAACCATCATCCTAGGATATTCTACATTCCTGAAATTTGGGAGCTAGATTTTTGGTAAACAATCAAACCAATCAGTTTGAGAGAGAGAGAAAATATTGAATGGCAACCCTAATTTTACCCGAATTAATGTAAACCATGAAATTTGTTTTAGCCTGAGTAAATGCTCAGAAAATTCCAATTCTCTTGTTTTAAAATCTCAGGGCAGACTTTTACCATTCAAAAGAAATATATATATATGGGAACCAATTTTTTTCTTTCATCATGAGTTTGCAACAACCTGAATATCTGCGGGTGAAAATTGGTACATGTTAAATGAGCAAGGAAATCATTAGCTTTTAAAAATAGGCAGAGAAGTTCTAAGGCTAATGAGGGATAAATACAGACATGATCAAAGTTGTCATTTATTACTGAAAATCATATAATTTCAGCATGGCATAAGATACAGTATAAACATTTAATTGTTTATTGAAACTATTCAAGAAAGAGATGGGTTTTTAAATACATTCTGCAGGCAGGCATAAAGAAGTGATAGGTTATCAAATCCAATTAGAACTCAAAAACTGCATATTGAGATCCATAGCCAATTCGAGTGATTGGATATTTACCAAATTATTGTTCTGTGATACTTTTTATTGTTTGTAAGCTTTGTTCCCTTTTATATATATTTTCCTGCTATGAAGTATGTGATTCAGATTTGAAACTTCAAACTATAAATTATTGTTTTACCAAACTGAATAAGATGAACTTGTATACCCAAGTTAAGAGAAATTAACCAAAACATAACTTTAAAAAAATAAGACTGTTCTACTCTCTACACTTGGAAAAATCTGAAAAATGGATGGCAAAACACAATGAAATCTCACTGTAACAGTTTAATACAAAGAATTCAGCAGAAAGAAAGCTTATCTTTCATTTCACCAGAGAAATTTGAATAGTAAATATAATAAAGGAATCCCAGCTCTAAAGTGATCTCTTGCTTTGATCCTTGGAGGGCTGTATTACATAAAGATTTCACAATATCCCTTTAGTCATCAATAAAATGAACAGATTGTTAGTTAGGGATCTCCAGAGAGAGAGAACCAATAAAACACAGATAAATACATAGATAGACAGATGAGAGGGGATTTATTAGCAGAATTGGCTCATTCAGTTACGGAGGCTGAGAACTTCCCTTACCGCCCATATGCAGACTGGAAACCCTGAGATGCTAGTAACATGGCTCAGCCCAAGACGTAAAGCTTCAGAACCAGGGAAGTCAATGGTGTAATTCCCAGTCCATGATTAAAGGCTGGAGAATAAGTGGATGGGGGTGGGAGGTTTCAGGTAAGTCCTAGAGTCCAAAGGCTAGAGAGCATGGAGTTCTAAGGTCCAAGGGCAAGAAAACAATAGAGTTCCAGCTCCAGGGTGGGAGGATCAAGGAGCAGGGCGGGATCGCTTTTCCTCAGCCTTTTTTCTTCTACCTGGGACCCCAGCCGATTGAATGGTGCCCATCTACATTGGGGGCAGACGTTCTGCACAGAGTCCACCAACTCACAGGCCAATCTCCTCTGGAAACACCCACACAGACACACCCAGGACACACCCAGGAGTAATGTTTTACTAGTTCTCCAGGTGTTACTTAATCCAGTCAAGTTGACACCAAAAATTAACTATCACAACAGATATTTAAAGATCCAAAAATTTTTTCATAATTCTGGAAATATTTTTGTCAGCTATTCCTGTAAATCATTTAAATATCTTTCTACCATATAAGAAGAGGACCAAAATTAAGACTTAATACTAAAAAAAAATAAAATCATTTTTCAACTTTTTTTGTACCTTATAAATTTACTTCAGTAAAGTTGACCTTTTTTGGAGATCATTTCAAGAAATTGTAGCACGTGCAGAGATTCGTGTAACCACCACACCAATCAGGCTCCAGAATAGTTCTATTACTTACAAAAAAATCTTCCTGGGGCTACCCTTTATAGTCACAGCAGGCCCCAACACCTAGTAAGAGCCAATTCTCTTCAATATACCTTTGCCTCTTCCAGAATGTCACATAAGTGAAATTATAAAGTACTTAATCTTTTAATGTTGAATTTTCCATGTAAGTGCAAACAGTCATGCACACACATACACACACACACACAAATTCTTAATATAATCATGTGGAACTCATTAGTGTAACTGTGGAAATACAGCTTTGACATCTGCCCATGCATTTGGAACAAAAGACAAAACTAGTTCTATAATACATGAGGTCAGAATGAAAGGATAGCAGTGGTGCCTCTGTCACCAGACAAGGACAGGAAAATGTAACGCTGTCCCTAAATATACCTCTCAGAAGTACTTTTCTTGTTCACTTTTAGGTATGTTCTACAACTTAGGATTTATTTTAAGCTGGCTATACTCATTTCCCCCTTCAGAATATGGGGCTACACTGCATTCGCCAGGTTGGGTCAATTAATTTGTGAAAGAGCTCTTTGAACAAAAGCTCTTTTCTACTTATTAAGACATCAGAGAGCTGCCATATGTTAATTATGAATCCATTTTTTACTCGAATACTTGGACAACAAAAAGGCATATTTACACAGAATATTAAACTACTGTGTTTTTAAAATATAAATAAAATTTTTATAATAATAAGAAATAAGCTTTCCCCTTGACCTCTTCTTATTTGTAAACTTATTTTCTCTAGTCCACTTTTTAGAGGAAAGAAAATCAGAAGAAAGAAGGTCTTTCAAATGGTTTTTGATTCATCTTTATAAATAGATTGAAGATGATGGGTATAATAATTCATAATAAAAAACAACTCCATAAATGTTAGTTTATGACGGTAAATGCGTAACTTCATATCAATTCAGAAATTGTCTTATTAGATGGGCCTCTCAAATAATAAAGTGATGGAGTAGACCACACTAAATAAAATTATGGCAACTTACTGAGGCTATCACATCCAGAAAGTGACAAAGTCTCATGTTTTCATTTGGATTTTTGGTATTTTATTGGTTGATAGATGGTTGATAGATGCTGATATGGTTTGGCTCTGTGTCCTCACCCAAATCTCATGTTGAATTGTGTTTCTGAGTGTCGGAGATGGGGCCTGGTGGGAGGTGACAGGATCATGGTGCTGGTTTCTTTTTTTTTTTTTGAGACAGAGTCTTTCAGTCTCCCAAGCTGGAGTGCAGTGGCGCGATCTCGCCTCACTGCAAGCTCCGCCTCCCGGGTTTACGCCATTCTCCTGCCTCAGCCTCCCAAGTAGCTGGGACTACAGGCACCCGCCACCACGCCCGGCTAATTTTTCTTTTTTTTTTATTTTTAGTGGAGACGGGGTTTCACCATGTTAGCCAGGATGGTCTCGATCTCCTGACCTCGTGATCCACCCGCCTCGGCCTCCCAAAGTGTTGGGATGACAGGCGTGACATGGTGCTGGTTTCTAATGAGGTAGCACCATCCCCTGAGTTCTGTCTGTCTCCTGATAGAGTACTCACCACATCTGGTTGTTTGAAAGTGTGTAGCATTTCCCCTTCTCTCTTTCTTCTTTTGTTCCTTCTTCTAAGATGCTCCAGCTTCCCCTTCACCTTCCACCATGATTGTAGGTTTCCTGAAGCCTGTTCAGCCATGCCTCCTGTACAGATTGCAGAACGGTGAGTCAATTAAATTTCTTTTCTTTATAAATTACCCAGTCTTCAATGGTTCTTTATAGCAGTGTGAGAACAGACTAATACAGATGCTTTGAATTGTCATTTTGAAGCTCTAACCATAAGAAAGATTTAGGAAATTACCAAATGTTTGATGGAGAGAAGGATCCTTATTCATTACATATTAGGTTTAACAAATTGAGGCATTGGAGAAGAAGAATAAATATTTATTTCAATGTATCATTCATATAATTGGTCAGTTTATCTTTCTTAATATAGAGATCTCAAACTTCGAAATTCATTATTTCAACATCATGATATTTATGACTTGATGGGAATATACTGATTTTGCAATGATCTTATTAACAATAGAAATTTCTGTTATAAAAAATAAAATAACAAATCTTTGTGTTGAAATGCTGCGTTTTGATCATTGCAAATTAGAGAGCTGTCCTACAGAATTACACAAGGCTAAAATCTGGCCCACAATCTGCAAGGTCTTGGGAAACAGCTATTTCCAAATAAATCTCAAAATAGTATTTTTATTTTGTTCTTGTGCACCACATATACAGCTGGCTTATTTCTCCACTGCAAACCAGTCAGACAATTTATGCATTTTTCCCTGTTGGATATGTCATTTCATAAACTACTTTTCACCACTGACTTTCCTGGTTCTTCAGCTTGAAGATGACAAGAAGTCACTGGCCTTGATTAACAGAATAAAACTTTATTAAGCTTCAGCAATGTGTCAGATGCTATACTAGTGACACTTTTAAAAGAGGAGAGTCACCCAAAACAAACACCCAGTTAGATTCCCCACTTCTCATCTCTGAGAGGACTGTATCTGTTCAACCACTTGCAGCATCCATTCACACGAAAGAGAATCTGTACCCACTCAGCTGGTAACTATTGTGTTCTTGAAAGATGATATAGAAGAGTCAGTGTTGTATCTAGGCATCAACTGAGGATTAGTAATCTGGGTGGGCAACTCGAGAGAGGTTGAAGTAAGGAGCTAGGAACTTATAGGTCAGGAAGGTAACATTGGAGAGGGAAGAGAATATAACAAAGGATGACTTGATTTGGTCTGGTGAAGAGGAAGGAAGGACCAATCCTATGCAAAAGTATGAAAATAGTGTATCCTCAGCGTCTGCCACTCTACTTTGCATTTTCTTTGGCTCCATGGAAACAGTAATTCCATTTCACTTCCCTTATGTAACTAGTGTTTCTCTATTTACCCACTAAGAAAATTTGTTCTCGAACAGGATACAGCTTTGTTCAATTTAATTTGTAATGTACAACTCTTCGAATGCTACCCTATTGGCTCAGTGCTTGAGAAGAGTCAGCTAAAAAGTAAGAATGGAGGTACTGCGTAAACAGCATCCACTGATCTGCCACCACAGGCCTGCCTTTGCCCTTCCCTTACAGAAACAAAAGTGCTTAACTTGACTCTGCATAGCCCATTCTCCTTTGGGGCAACTGGAATCATGAGAAGATGAAATAAGCAAGAGCCAACTGCTCAAAGGGAAAATAGGAGGGAGCAAAATTTTACATATTTGATTCTATTTTCTTCTCTAGCTATTTCAATTTTATCCCTGACTTTTTGGGGTGCAGGGGGCTCTCTTAAGCTGACTTTGCAACCAGTCACTCTAAGTGTTTAAAAGCAAATGACAAATGACGGCCAACCAATGATTCAGGACCTGCATCTCTCCCCAAGCCCACACTCTGACCTGCTGAAACTCGTTATATGCTCCTGGTTTCAAATTCTTAATTCCACATTTCAACTTCATAGCTTCCTTCAAACTTCACTCACATTGCTCTCCATTTTGCTAAAAGACTCTTAGCATTTTGGATACTGGTGATTCTCCACTGTTTTTGGCCTTAACTACTGTGGATAGCATCTCCTCTGCTTGGAGCATTTTTCTTACTCCCATCTTCTTCTTCCTTTTTTTTTTTTTTTTTTTTTTTGAGACAGAGTCTCACTCTGTGGCCCAGGCTGGAGTGCAATGGCACGATCTCAGCTCACTGCAACCTCCACCTCCCAGGTTCAAGCGATTCTTCCACCTTAGCCTCCCGAGTAGCTGGGACCACAGGCATGCACCACCACGCCTGGCTACTTTTTGTATTTTTAGTAGATATGGGGTTTCACCATGTTGGACAGGCTGGTCTCGAATTCCTGACCTCAGGTGATCCACCTGCCTCGTCCTCCCAAAGTGCTGGGATTACAGGCATGAGCCACTGGGCCGTGCTATCCCCTCTATCTTTTAAAGTCTCAGTTATCCTTCAAGATTCAGTTCAAATACGACTTTTTCATTAACACCTGTTATAATCCACAGCTCCGAATAAATTGTTCCCTTTGTGCTAATGTAGGCATTCAGTTTACATTTCTCATGGTATCAGTCTTAGAGTGAGTTGTATGTATCTGTGTCCATCAGCAGATTAAATAACACACACACACAAAGCCTTTTAATTATTTTTATATCATCTCACTGTGGTGGTGCCCGTAAGTATCTGGCTTTGTAGCCCTCTCCATTTCTTCACTGCTCTCCATTCTAACCCTATCAATTTATAATCTAAATAAAAAGCACAATTGTTACGCAAAAACTGCCAACAAAACTAGTCTTCTCATCTCCTTTTCTCACCAAATTGCAACCAATAAACATAACTCATGAAAATTTTGGAGTCACTTCTAACCTTAGTGCTTTGATTATGATAAATATTAAAACTTTGAATTAAATGTTATTGAAGCAAAAAGCTATTCAATTTTTCTTTCAACTTTCCCTTTGGCCACAACTAATCATCCCACTAGTTAGATGGTAAGTTGTTGAAAAGTAAGACTTTTCAGATAGTAGATTGAGATTATGTGTAAATATAGAATTTCATTTAATTTGGATATATGTTGTAAAATATAGTTATTTTATATGCATATCTAAATAATTGCAGAAAAATTTAATTATTGCTCATGAATAAACAGATTATAGATCATCTGTAGAGGAATTACAAAGGTCACATTTTTAAAAATAGCACATTCATAATCAAGATAATTGGTTCTGTGTCAAGACCCATTGCGGTCTTTCTACAGAACTACTACTATAGGATCATAATCAAATTTGTCAGCTGATTTCCAGCAGCGAGTTCATGTTTCTTATAAATATATGAGAGGGAGAAGGAGCACAACCTCATTTTCAAGCCACTTAGGTCGAGACCACAGTGCTGGCTAGAAAATGATGAACTTTAACTTTTTAGGTGAGTTCATTTTATGTGGAAATCACATAGAAAGAATAAATATAACAGTGATAATATGTTTCTGATACATTTCAGGCATCAACCAAAGCTCCAAAAGGTAGACATAATGTTACAGAAAAATTATTCCTGCCTACCAACAGATAATGTACATAGCTATTTAAAATAATCTCACTAGACCAGTATATATTATAAAGTTACAGATTCTTATAATATAAATATTCAGTATAAAGCCAAAAATTATCATATCAGAATTTTAAATTTAATGATTTAATCATCTATTTTTGATGGTACTGTCATATACACTTTTTCCAAAAGCTGAAATATATCCTATCACAGTAAAAGACAACATTTTCCGGTAAATGTCCACATGGAGGATTATTTTATTTTTTAAATTTTAAGTGTAGCCGTAGAATTGAAGACTGTTATTTATTTGTTCACTTTTTAAACTTCGTGCTTTTAAAAAGGAAACAATAATAATGTTTGATGTTTAGGCATGTAGATGCAAGACATAGCATTTAAGAATATCAGTGTGTGTGCCTACTATGCCTTACTAGCTAAATATTCTGCTGTTGTATAACAGGATGATTTGGTTATGTTGACTTCCTCAGATTCCTGAATGGTCCAATAACAATGTCTTTCCTTTACTGATATCATATATAGTCACCGTACCAAACATCATACATTAAGAAAATCTTCATCCTAGAACGGTTTAGACATGCAAACATTTGGGTGCAAATATGTATCAACCACTTAGTAGTTATATGACCTTGGCATGCTACTCGAACATCCTTGTGCCTCCTTTTCCTCGTGTATGATTTGGTGATAATAATAGTACTTAACTAACGGAAGTGCTATGAGCAGGAAATTAGTTAATGTATGAACAGTGCTAGACAAATTATAAGCACTCCATAATTGTTAATTGTTTTTTGTTTTTTTAGTCTCAGCTTTGTCACCAAATAATGTGGAACATAGTAAGACAAGTCATTTACTCTCTCTGTCAAATGAAGTTTACAGCACCTTCCTTAACTAGGTACTAAGGTTGCTGTAAATGAAAAGTTAAAAATGTTAGTAATTTACATATTAACTTAAAAATATGATTTTTGTGTAATTGATTAACCTTAACAGAAATGGAGTAAATGGGATTAAAGATGTGTTGAATGTAGGTATAATGGTAAATGGGAGATACGAATAAAGGAAAAAATAGAAGAAGGGGCCAGGTAAGGTGGCTCACACTTGGAATCCCAGCACTTTGGGAGGCCAAGGTGGGCGGATCACCTGAGGTCAGAAGTTCCAGACCAGCCTGGCCAACATGGTGAAACCCGTCTCTACTAAAAATACAAAAATTAGCCAGGCATGGTGCCACATGCCTGTAATCCCAGCCACTTGGGAGGCTGAGGCAGGAGAATCACTTGAACCCAGGAGACAGAGGTTGCAGTGAACTGAGATCATGCCACTGCACTCTAGCCTGGGTGACTGAGCAAGACTTTGTTTCATAAAAAATAAACAAATAAAACATAAAAAAAGAGAAGAAGGAAATAAATAAGCCAAAATGCTGTCTATTCCTGAGTTGGGAATTCTATATATACTTAACAGAATGTATTACATGCACAGACCAAAACCAACAATGTTTATAAAGCACAGAAACCTGAAAATTATAGAAAATATAAAGAGCAATGGATTTAGAAAATGCAACATGATAAATGCTCAATAAAAATTAGTTATTATAAATAAACATATCTTTAGAACAAAATTTTAATGTCTGTATTTTTATCTCCAGTTTACTAATTAGAAAATAGAAATTCAAAAAAGTAAATTGCCCAAGGTCCACAACATAACTAGAACAATGTAAAAGCTGGAATTCAAGCCCAAGTTCTCTGCTGATAAAGCCTGTGTTCTTTCTAAGAATAATAACTACCTCTCAATTCAATGAAATCACATTATGTAATATGCCTCAGGCAGTGGCAGAAACCTAGGCTGAAATAACCAACACTACTTGCCAAACACTTTAGGAAGATTATGTTTCTTCTCCATTACAGAAGTGGAACATATGGTTCAGGTGGGCAGACAAATAAGTGGTTAATGGTTTCATCAATATCCTAAAGGAAGAAGTTGAATAATTAATTGACACTAGAAAAACATTAACAATGCAAGACTGAGAAGGACTGACACAATCATCTATAGGTCTCTAAATACTCAGCTATGTGAATTTTATTTTGTATTGTGCTATGTTGTATATACTGAACTGTATAGGGAATTTTAAGGGTAGTTACACCATATGCAATTTTATTCTCTTACATTGGCTTCTTATGACCTCAAATTACACTTCCCAACAACTGATGACAGGCAAATTTCATTTATTCTCCTTAGAGGACACTGCTTCTTATATTTCCTATATAAGTGAAGGTAGGCTAACTGTTACAGTCCATGAATGTGAAAATATCAGTAGCTTACCACAGTAAGCAATTATTCTCATTCAAAAATGCCTAAAATGGGTTTGCCTAGTAGGTGGTTGACTCTTGTTCAAGTTGTGACTCAGGGATCTGTGCCACTTTCATATTGTGAATGTGGTCTACCATCTTCATCTAAGATCTATGAATCATCTGCAATAAGGAGGAAAAGCAGGAAAAAAAAATCCTACGTGAGAAATTGTATAGGCCTGGCGTAGAAGTCTGCAGATCTTATAGCATTTCTACTGCAGATATAGTGTATGTTATATACATTCCAATGTATACACAATATACATTCTTGTGGGTAGAGAACTCAGTCACTTGATTGTACCCTTTTACAAAGGAGGATGAGAAAGGTAGTCTTCCTCTGTGTACAGGAAGACGTGGTGATAAACTAGGCAGTCTAAGACACAGTCTCTCTACTGAAGATGACGTCTCATTCTAGATTTCCACATATTCAAATATTTTAAGAGCCCTTCCAAATGCATCCTTCCCAAGAAGTATTCTAGGATCCTCCAACACAGATGTGATTTCTGCCCTATGTGATGTTTTGTTTTTACATTGTTCTTAAGGAATTCACCCTAAAGGCAAACTACAGAGGTTAAGCATGTGATGCAGGGGCCAAAATCATGAGTTCAAATGCCAACATGTTTACTTACTAACTTCATGACCTCACAAACTTGCTTCAACTTTCTGTAACTTTGTCTCCTTATCTATAAAACAATACATACCTCAATGTCTGGTTAAAAGTTTCAGTTGGCATAATATATATAAAGCTCTTAGAAGACTGCCTGGAACAGGTGAGTACTCAAAAAGTGTTATCCATTATCTTAAATCTGCCATTTATTACACATTTACTTATCCCATTTCTTGTACTAAATCATAACCCTCCTCAGGACCAAGATCATACCTTACTCAATTTCAGATGTTATGTATTTCCTCTGTAGTACTTGAGGAATATTAGGTAATCAAATAATTAGTGGATTGAGACAAGTAATTTCTTTTAGTTCTTTTTAAAGATTTTAAATGCCCTGTCTTCTTTTATACAGTAAGAAAAAATCATAACAAAATTCATAGTGATGCTTCATACCTAGTTGCAAAGTATTAAAATATATGTATTCATAATTTTCCCCATTACTTCACACAGTTTAGTACATAAACGTCCACCTAAATATATAGGGTGGTATTTATGATTGAGTTTTACCCTGTGTGCCCTTTATATTAATGTAAACTCTTGAACAGTGACCAAAAATCATTACAGCTTGATGTCTGTTCAGTGGCTGGAATGAAATGAATTGGTCTCAGTCCAATTCCTAGTGGACAAGTGTCTAAATCAAAAAACACCACCACAATTAACATTACTTTACTTAATAGTTTTAACCACTGAGGTCAAGGATAAAATGAATAATAAAATTTGAAGTAACCTTGCAATACAAGTTGTAACTTCCTCCCAAATCGAGCTTGGATTAAGTTAAAAGGAATGCCTGATAAGTAGTAAATTTACAGAATAAAAGGAAGAAAGGAACTCCAATGAGGATGTAATTTTATACATCGTAATAATCACATAATTTTATAAAACTGGATTTTCTATAATAGTCATTCCTTTTCACAAATGGCCTCAAAATGTTTTCTTCAAGAAAAAATAAATTCCTATCAAATCTTAAAAGAATGTTTAACTTGCTATTAATATTTGCAAATAAAGTTGAGAATTCAATTGTAAGCATATTCATTTCATGCCCAAATCACATGTAGAAGACTCACTGATAAATTTCTAAAAGCAAGAAGAAACACAAATATTCCCTAGAGTCTTCACATAAAGGCAGAAGAAACACATTTGGATACACAGAATTTCATTGAAGGACTTGAAATTTCAAAGCCAAAAGTCTTTTTAGTAGCAGAAAAGTAAAATCTGAGTATTCATTTCTTTTCACAGAATGATAGGATGCTGTATAGTTCATGTTTTAAAGAAGTCCTGACATTTCATTTTTACAAAACATAATTATGATTTTTATAAATTGAATTGATTTACTCAGAGTGACACAGGGATCTCCATTCTTCATGTGGTATTTAGTATCTGTACTGAAACATCATGCATTAATAAAATTTCTTATTTACATATACGTGTGTATTTAACATTGTTCAAAGCACTGAGAAAAATATCAGAGAGCAAAGTAGGCAAAACTCTCTGCTCTCATGAATTTACCTTCTAGTGATGAGAGAAAGATAAAAATGAGAAGAATATTTAATAATGCAATAGTACAAGGTCAGGGAGATCAGTGTAGGCGGTAGTATATTCACCTGCTAGGGATGCCATGACAAAGTACACCAGCCTGAATGGCTTAAAGAAAAGAGATGTATTGTCTCAGCGTTTTGGAGGATAGAAGTCTACAATCAAGGTGTTGGCAGGGTTGGTTTCATCTGATGGTTGTGAGGATATGCTCTAGGCCTTTCTCCCAGGTTTGTAGATAACTGCCTTCATTTTTTTTTTTTTTTTTTTTTTTTTTTGAGACAGAGTCTCGCTCTGTCACCCAGGCTGGAGTGCAGTGGTGTGATCTCAGCTCACTGCAACCTCCATCTCCTGGGTTCAAGCGATTCTTCTGCCTCAGCCTCCCGAATAGCTTTTGTATTTTTAGTAAAGATAGGGTTTTGCCACGTTGGCCAGGCTGGTCTCGAACTTCTCACCTCAAGTGATTCACCAGCCTCAGCCTACCAAAGTACTGGGATTACAGGCGTGAGCCACTGTGCGCAGCCAGATGGCTGTCTTCTTTCTGTATCTTCACAATAGTCTTTTCTTTGCATCCGTCTGTGTCCAAATATCCTCTTCTTAAAAGGACACCAGTTACGTTGGATTAGAGTCCAACCCCAATGACTATATTTTAACTTAATTACTTCATTAAAGATCTAATCTCTAAGCATGGAACATTCTGGAGTACCGGGGGTTACGACATCAACATAAAAACTTGGGGGGATAAGGGACACAATTCAGCTCATAACAGCAGGGGGAGTAAAATTAAAATTTTCAATGGAATGATCAAGTTAGATTTTATTGAAATGGTAATGTTTGGGCAAAGGCACAAAACAGATAATTTGCAAAACAAAACAATTTAAATTGCAATTTTGTTTATAATCAAAGTTTGCAATAAAAGCCAAATTTGCAAATAATAAAAATCAAGTAAAGCTAACTAACATAAGAAGGAAGTATTACCTCAGAGAACTCATGAAAAGACCTGAGGAAAGCCCGAAGATCACCACCCAGAAAGCCTGAAGAAACTTGGCAGTGCTGTCTCCATGTTGATTTTCTCTGCTTCTCTCTGCACATCTGCTTTGTTCTCTTCAAGCAGACCCACTCTCTCCACTAGACAGTCTACATGGTTGATGATGGCTCTCCATGGTCCGCAGTCTATACATATTCCATTTTCAGCAGGTTGTAGAGACTTACTAACAATTTTTCAATGCTAATTCCAAATTCCAAGGAGAAAAATGTCTGATTGGCCCAGTTAACTAATGGACAAAGACCTAGGATCATGCAGAACAAAGTTAGCTGCCCGCAAGCTTTCTCCAAGGAAGAATGCTAAGGATATGACTTGTGGACTAAGCAAATGCCTCCAACATAGTCTATAAAAGACAGTAAAGGCTGGGCAAGGTGGCTCACGCTTGTCAACCCAGCACTTTTGGAGGCTGAGGTGGGTGGATCATGAGGTCAGGAGTTCAAGACTAGCCTGACCAACATAGTGAAACCCCATCTCTACTAAAAATACAAAAATTAGCCAGGCGTGGTGGCACAACATCTGTAAATCCCAGCTACTAAGGAGGCTGAGGAAGGAGAATCGCTTGAACTCTGGAGGCAGAGGTGGCAGTGAGCCGAGATCACACCACTACACTCCAGCCTGGGCAACAGAGCAAGACTCCATTTCAGTAAAAAAAAAAAAAAAAAAATACAGTAATGTTTTCCTCTTCAGATACTGAATATTGCTTTTTATAAAACTTCATTGTTTCAACCATTTTCCTTTATCTACTGTCACTCTTCCTTCATTAAAATTTACCAACTCTATATAAAATTACTCTAATCAGCTCATCCCTGATGTGCAAAAAGAGAAAGAGCACAAGAAAGGAAGTCATGAAAAACCCACGATCTTGGGTGTGCTACTTCGTACCGCTCAGAACCCGTTAAAACTCTTCTCTCACTCTAGGGTAATTTCTTGTTTACTTAAATCCCCAATTACTTATTCAATATTTATTCAAAAATACGTGTATTAATTTCTCACTGTGGGTCAGGGACTCTGATAAGACAGAACCTCTACACGTGGGATGGGGAAGGGTTTTATCTTACCTGCGCTTAAGGGTTATTACTATTTGTAATTTAAAATTCCAATCTGCTTTATAATAACGCATACTTATCTCATTAAAGTTTGCAGCAAGATCCTCCCAGGAAAGTGAAGCAGAGAAAATGGAGGTAGAAACTGCAAGTTTCTGGAGGACAGGAGCTGAATCTTATTTCCTAAATGTGAAGCATTTAACACATTTTTAAAAAACTACATAGTGATGTTTTGTGGACTATATTCCACATTCTCACATCTCACATCTCTAAACAACCTTTAAGGAGAAATTTCATGCTGGATGCACAACATCCAGCTGACAGATTAGTGAGGGTTAAATGAATGTGAATATAAGACTGTGAAATAACTATGAAATAAGAGCATTTTGGTTGGTACACACTATTCCTATGACAAAATCTTTTAAATCTCAAAAGATGTACGATCTCCTTTTACTGGTACAAGGATTACCAAAAATTTCACATGTGACGATGGTTTTATTTTATTTTACCTAGAATTTCAGCCTCTAACTTCAACATTCATATATCCCAAAAGTAAGCAATCCATGAACAGCTCCACAATTTAGGGTTATTAATTAGAATAAAGTTAGCAGTTTGGCTACAGAGTTCAGCCTGTTTTCTTGTGATTCTTTAATGCGGCTGACTGCCTGCAAACATTTAAATGATTCCCCTGCCACTTGTCTATGTATTTAAGCAAATAGACTATTACAAGTACAAAGACCTACTTGGTTTTTCTAATTTGACAGAGGATAAAAGAAGGCTTTCGCAGCTTTGTTTTATTTCTAAACTCATTTAGCACCAAGTGCATATCCACTTTGACTTTTTTTTTGAAACAGATTCATTATGAAAATGGTCTAATAATGAGGAGTTGGACCTAGAGTTTTATCCATCCCCAAATGAGCCCAAGCTTGTTTCTCGGCATTGCTTTTATAATTATGTTCTCTTTCAGCCCATTCTGTGGTCTCCTCCTGAACGTATTCTCTTTTGTACTGTTTCCTTTGACTGTGAATACCTCATTATACGCGGTAATTTTTATTATAAGTCTACCATATAAATTCATCAACTTATATCTAGGTGTCTACCTTTCTTGAATTAATAATTTATAATACAGGTGCTTGCTCAAAATCGCATTACTCATATTAGGGAAATATGCATAAATAAGCCATTCAATTAAAAAGAATATGAAGTATAAATGTTTTATAACTCTTGAGGTTGAGCTATGCCTAAGTCAAATGCTTGCAGGCAGATTAAGACTGTGACTCTGTAAGCAGATATGAGGGATAGGGACAGGGAAACCTGGAATGAGGGAAGATAATGTAAGATTGCAGAACCTGAAAAACCAAAGTTCAGGACATGAGCTCCTTTACTCCTTTGTAAGTGGATCGTATTCTGTAGTGTCCTACAACTGTTCAAAATGAGCCCAAAGTGCTGATTGTTAATTTTTCAGGAATTTTTTCCAATCAATTTTTCAGCCACTGATAGTTTAAAATTAGCCACAGTGCTATATTCATACCACGGAAATAAGCAAACATCACCCATTAGAGCATGCATTTTTCACCTGTGAGACATCACTTATGAGTATTTTTATTTGCTCTACTAAGGGTCTACAGACTAAAGCAACATTTTTTAAATAAAGAACACAACCACACCTATTTGTTTATGTACTACCTATGCCTTCTCACAACAACTCAGACTTGAGTAGTTTAGGCATAGATCATCTGGCCTGCAAACCCTAAAATATTTACTAAATGGCTATTTGCAAAAATATTTGTCCGTTCCTGTTTTGAACTATGCTGGGTGAATTTCCAACCTCGGTAATACAGAACCTTATAGCAAGATTATTCCATTTGTATCTTTGCCTTTGTTTTTCACTATTGTAGGAGAGGCTAGCCTCATCTTCCCTGAAAAGGTTTATACATTTCTTTCCTAATCTTTGTGTTTGGTTTCTCATATAGGAGTACATATCTTGGCTCCCTAAATTTATGTTAGTTTTATTGAGATTTTAAATTGAAGCAGATTTTAAGGCCCCAGACCCTGGTATAAGTACACTCTAGAAAAAGTTTAACAAAATCCTACCATTAGAGGTAGATTTTATCTCTTGTTTAAACTCTGAATCTCTCCAGCACCATATATCAGTTTCTCCTCTGTGTGCCTGCTGACTTCATCTATGTCTCCATCTTGGCCTTCAGTTTTGCAATACCCAAGGTCCTCTTGACTCCAGCCATAGACTTCAGTAAGTCAGTGATGAGTCAATGGTTCTTCCAAAGAGCTATGTTGCAATTTTGAGATTCCTAAGAGTGATCTTAAACCTCTGCTTCTTGTTTTCTAGGTCTTTATTGGATTCTGTTTTTCTTCTTCTATTTCTTCTTTTGTCATAATTCCACCACTAAAATAAAATAAGCATAGCTCATACGGATCTAAAGCAATGTATATAGCTTCCCTTGATTATCCGGCTTTTCCTACTTTTCATTATTATTTAAATTTTTTAATGTTATTTCAATCAATATTTGCATAACTATCTTTATTTCTAAAGCACAGCTGTTCTTTTCCACGTTAGACTGTTTCAGTTATTAACTGCTAATCCCAATACTAATTATAATGACTGATGGGAATTTCATAAAATTCACAATCCCAGGAAAACCATTTAAGAATTATATGCCAAATATAATACAAACTCTAGTTAAAATCTATTATATTTTTCCAAATTTATTTTGAAACTATTTGATCCAAAATATAGCCATAGAGACCAAAACTAAAAATATGCTATTTTAAATTTTCCTTTCCCGAGATGCCAAATATCAGAACAATGCTACCACCTTATAATTATCAGGTAAAGAAAAAACGGTGAGTTAGTTTTGTTTCTATTATCAAAGTAGATATTAGGTGTTGTATCTTTCAAGAATCTTGCAATGAATGAAATTCAGCTTAAACTAAATTAAGCAAAATGGAAATAGGTACAAAGGTGAAATCTCCGCATAGAGTACACGACTAGAGCAGGATTTTCTCTCTCTCTCTCTTTCTCTCTCTCTCAACATATATATATGTGTGTGTGTTGTATGTATACGTGCAGCTCTATCCCTGTTCACATCTCTGTCTCTTGTCTCTGCTTTCACGTATGTTGGCTTTCTTCTCAGGCAGATTGTCTACAGGTAGCAAAATGACAACTACAACAACTTTAAGTTTCATATTAGCTTTTGGGAGCTAAAAAGTAAAATAACCTCTTTACCAATAATAGGTCTAGAGAATGTGCCTTAGGGGGATTTGGGTTGTCCCTGCAAAAATGGGACATTGTCTTTTCCTAAACCAATCAATGAGGCCAAGGAAAATGATACAGTCTGATTGGCCGAGGCTGGATTACATGCTCTCATCTGCAGTACTTGGGGAAAGGTCACATAAAAGTCTCAATTAATAATGGATTCTGTCAATAAATACATAAACAGCAAGAGAAGGGAAAAAAGAGCCATTGTATCTATCCGTGTCTTCTATATGGACTATGAAAAGCTGCTTATTGCTAGTGTGAAAATTTCCACTCTAACGAAAGTATGTGCTAAAATGAAATATAACTAAAAATTTAGCACTGTCCCTCTTCACTAGAACGGCTTGCTCCATTTCAAGTGAAAGAATAATGAATAAGTGGATGAATGCATGAGTGAATGTTTAAGCATGGACTTGTCTTCTATGTCCAGGGCAATGCCTACATTCAAAACTTCAAGGACAAACTGACCATTCGTCAATGCTTAAAACAGGCGTAATCAACCAGGGGTTGATGTAGCCATCTGGCCAGTATATATCCACACCCCTGGAGTAGGCCCAGAGCCAGAAAAACCAAAAGAGACAGCTTAGGTCTGGGGAAATGGCCAGGTTTTTACTCAACAGCAACGTTCTGAAGAATGCGTTCTTTAAAGTCTTTCTCCAAAGAGCCCTCTAAAAATAAGAAAGTCATCATCTCATGGCTTGAGACTTTTGAATCTCTGAATTTTGTGAAGTGTCTCACTTTTCAACTGCCTAAAATCCCTCTATTCTCTATAAGTGTACAGTAAAATTTCTAATTATTTAATTTATTGCATAGATCATTCATTCACTAGTTCATTCATCCAATTTTTTGCAGTGTTGCTTTAAGTCACATTTCTTTTATTAAATATTCTGCATTCTTCCTCTCAATACCCATCACTGATCCCTTTACCTTCGCTTTCCTCTCTCCTTTCTCCCCAAATTTTATACTACCCACTCCAGACTGAATGAATGCCTGCTTGATTAACACAGCACTCAATTTTAGGATGTATTTTTTTAATTTCTAATCATGTGTGTATATGTGTATGTGCTTTAAAAATTAGATGGTAAATAAGATTCACTGATAATTATATCTCTAGTCCTAAGTCCAATGGAAGACTAGCAATTATTCAGTAAAATAATTCAGTTTGTTTCAAATGAAAGTACCTGTGTCTGATTTATGGTATAAAATCATTTGTACTTTAAAGAGAATGGGAAGGCGTTATAAGGAAGTTGAAAGAGATTTCTTGATACTTTTAAAGGTTCTAGAGATTATTTGCTATGATGACTTCAAATTCAAAATGCAAGACTTTTCTTGCTTTCATATGTGTGAGAAACTATTTTTGTCTCTCTTTAAGACAGAAAGAGAAATAGTAAATTCTGTGGATAAAATGCGACAGTGGGATGGTAGTGAAGAGACACAAATGTTTAAATGACCACATGTGCAAATATTTTACATTTGGTAGATGTTTACATACTATATTTTGGAGTCAGTTTGATCCTGTGTGAAATGAGAAAAAAAATAGTGTTATATTAAAAAAATTAGTAACTGGAAAATTTAAAAGTTAAGTGGTTAGGCCAAGTTCATGAATCATGTTAATACATGAGTTCATCCTGTAATATGGGGCAGGATTATAATTACACTGAAGTTTCCCTGTCTCTTTACTTATTGATGAATTACATTTGATCAGAAATATCATCTTTTAAGTATCAATTTTCTTCATTTTGAAACAAGGGTAAAATAGTACCCACTAAGTAAACTCATAGTGAAAAGTAAAGAAAAAAAATGTATGGAAATCCGTGCTCAACAGGAATTGTTTATTTTGCAGCCACGTCAGCAGCACTCTCTGACTTTACCAGGCCAACTTGCCTTGTTTAAGAAAATGTTCGCCTAGAAAAGGCAGAGCAAAAGTGGAAAAGAATCATATATTCTAGCTTGCTGATATGTAAGAAGAGAGGCCCCAGAAAAAACTTTTGACAATTCATTGTGCAGACCAACAAGAAGTGTTACCGGTTAAGAGTAGATCAACTGTCATGGGGGAAAGAGCCTGTGGCTAAAGATGGTGAAGTAGCCTCAGGGTAGGATGGAGAGGAAGGAATGTATGAATACCGAATGCCATTTCCCCAAGAGACATTTGCAGTGGGAGATGATTGCAAACTAGCTAGGACCTATGCTGGCCAACACAAGAAAATACTTGCAGTTTCATAACGTTTCTGTATCGAAATGCTAGTTTTCTGGACTAAAACATTGGATTAAGTATTCGTTTTAAGGAATAAAATGCTATTAATATTGGTGTATTTTTATTTTTCATATACAAGTTGCTTAATATTCACAGACTTTTAAAGTTTGTAACAGAAAAGCTGCTGCAGATGTTTGTATCAGGTACATGGAGAAACTGGAAACTGAGTGTAAGCTAAATGTTTTTAGGTCTGGGCTAGCAATTTAGAGCATCTGTCAGAGTACTTAGATGCCTGTAACTGTTATTATACAACTTTCTTTCATTTAAAATTCAATGAATATTAACTTTAGATTAATTTTAAGGCTCATGAATAAAAAAAATCTTCCATTTAGAGTTTATTCAAAGTTTCTTATAATTTATTTAATTATTGTTGAACTAACTAGGAAAAACTTAATATGGTAAGTATAGCCATAATTCTACCATTTATACTTTGAAAGCAATTAATCAAGTTATTTACCTAAACAACAGTATATAGCTCTGAAATGAGAAATAAGAGTTAGCTGCTCAAAATGTTCACTAAGATCAGAGAGAGGTTTGGAAGAAAATATAACTGAAGAACAGACATTTTTATTATTATAAACATTATTATTAATAACATTAGTATTGAGAGCAATTGTAGACTTCTCTTGCTCTAATTATTGATATTGTTATGAAGCCTAAGATTAATAATATACAAATACTGCTAACACGTTACACATATCAAAATCTCATCCATCAGAAATAATGTTATCTTTGCTTCCTCAGATTCTCCCCATTAAACTACCTGCCCTTTGTAATGTAGCTCTTCTGTGCTGCAGAATTTGATACTACACAAGAAAAGAAATGATGAGAGAATAGGGAGGAAGAGAAGCACTTGCCAAGTAGCAACATATAAGTGGCCAAGGGCCAGGCGCAGTGGCTCACGCCTGTAATCCAAACACTTTGGGAGGCCAAAGTGAGCAGATCACCTGAGGTTGGGAGTTCGAGACCAGCCTAACCAACCTGGAGAAACCCCATCTCTACTAAAAATACAAAATTAGCCAGGCGTGGTGGCGCATGCCTGTAATCCCAGCTACTCAGGAGGCTGAGGCAGGAGAATCACTTGAACCCAGGAGGCGGAGATTGCAGTGAGCCGAGATTGCGCTGTTGCACTCCAGCCTGGGTAACAAGAATGAAACTCCATCTCAAAAAAAAAAAAAAAAAAAAGCCAAGTAGAAACATATAATGAACCTGAGAGAAAAAGAAGAAAGAAAATAGAAGCCATATGGGATAGAGTAGTATGAAGAGAGACATTTGGGTAGTGAAGATAACTGCAATATAGATGGATGGAGTTTTTTATTAGATGGAGCTTTATCATTCAAACACCGGAATTCCCTGGACACATGGGTCCAGAAATCAAATCCTAGCACTTTGGGGACCAAGGTGGTTGGATTGCTTGCATACAGGAGTTCAAGACCAGCCTGGACAATATGAGGACATCCTGTCTTTACAAAAGATTAAAAAATTAGCTGGGCATGGTGGCGTGTGCCTGTAGTCCCAGCTACTCAGAAGCTGAGGTGGGAGAATCACTTGAGCGTGGGAAGCAGAGATTACCGTGGGTCGAGATTGCGCCACTGCACTCCAGCCTGGGTGATAGAGCGATAAAATTTTGAAATAATCCTGGCATAAAAAAAAAAAAAAACAGAACTGGTATGGATTTAGAATGATGATACAAAAGAGCAAAGGTCCATCAGGGTTCTCTGAATTAGAAAGTCAAAGAAGCATTAAGAAGATGACAATGAAATGAAGTCAGGAGGACAAAGTTGAAGAAGATACCTATTTATAAAGTGGATATACCAGCCATAGAACTAAACAAACACAGACCTACAGAGTTTATGACATTAAAGAAGCTAAAATATCCCTTTATTAAGTGTTGAAATAGAAAAGTCTTTACCTGCCCATTGACACACACATTCTCACATCCCCACACTTGATTTCTTAAGAAATCAAAGTCACTGTGAGAAATAAGAAGAGTTCCAAGTTCACCTGTCATGAATAAGTGAGGGCTTCTTCCCATATCTCAGTGGTCAAAATCAAATCCTCACAAGGGAAAGGGGTGCTAACAGGGAACTTAAAATTGGTTACATATTTGCTTTGGTTTGGGCAAAGAACATCTTCTTGTGGTAAACAGCTATTAATATTGTTATAAAGTAAACAGATTAAATTCCTTTCTGAAGCTACTACTCACAGACATGTGGAAAGTAAAGTCCCCCTCCCCAGCCTATAGTTTGAGAGGTGGAACTGTGATGAATCTAATAAGCCTCTGCTTGGCAGGGTTTCTGGAATTTTTCAAGATCAATTATGCAGCACTTGCCAAGCCCTCCTCCTCTCTTGCCCCCAGTAAAAGAACAAAAAGAAAGGGGGTCAGTGTGTAATAGATTGTCAATAAAAGGACCATCTGCAAGTCCTGTTTAAATATTGGATTTGCCTTTGAAGGCATCTATGAATATTGACCAGGTCGTAAATGTGTTAAAAGGGTGAAATTTTTAACTTATAAATTTTCCCAGCCATTTTACCTCATTAAATAAAGAGAAAGAGAATGTCCTTTTTCCTTATTGAGCTCCTTTCCACTACCCATCCTTTTAAAAAATTACTTGTCAGAGTTTCATGAGGCAGAATCATAGAATAGGTAGAGAAAGGAACAAAGAAGCCGAATAGGGAAAGACCTTTTATAAGGCACTAATATTACCTACATAATAAACATAATTAGAGATTGGAAAATAGGGAAAGGAAAATATTTGCATTGATTGGATAGCATTGAAAGGGGATTTATTATTATTTACTTGTTATCTACCCAGATATATTTTTGTGCATTCGTTTTAGAGAAAGGCAGCCTCCAAAGCAGTGTAAGGTAGTACAGAATTGGAGACAAGACAAAAGAGATAATGAGAAAAGTTCCAGGATTTAAATATCAGAAATATTATTACATTTATCTATTTGCATGCCTATTTGAATTTGACTAAAAATAAGATGGAATCAGAAGTTCTAAAATTCACAAACTTTATATGTTTATCATAGACAGGACATATTCAATAGATGACTGCTGTGTTAGATCCTTTATTTATAAAATGGTACATTATTCACAGGAGTGAATCAGATTCAGAACCTTGGTAACTGCCTGGGTTACAGAGTGAGACCTGTCTCAAAAAAAAGTATACGTAACAGATATTTTAATAATGTATTAGAAATGAAATTATGCACATAAACACTTCACTGTGCATTGATTATTTTTACCATCCTTTTAGAGCATAAGAAGCAGATAACCTGTCAAGATGTTCTCTAGAATAGAGAAAATTGAGTTTATTTCCTTCTAGAAAAGTAAATGTCCATTGTGATATCTTAAAAATGAGAAAAAGTTATGACTACATGTTTACAAATTAGAGGGAAACATTATAGAAAAATAATTTAATTTGTTAACACCAATAAGAAAGCAAAAGGATGCTTGACATGGCATGCCAAAAGCAGTTTAACCAAAAATCTTCAGTGTGCAGCAAAATTCTATAGACAGTTTGTTTAAACTTTTTACACAAAAATTTCAAAAAATTTTTCAAAGATTGTTTTAGGCATCTCACTGGAATTATTCCATGAAGCAGAATAAATTTCTGAATGTCTGAGGACATTTACAAACGGTCCCATTTTCCTTGATACTAAGTTGTAGAGTCCCCAGTGCTGACTACTACTTTAATTATAATTCCTAATTTTAATTCCTATGTTGGCATTGATTCATTTAATACATTGTTTTGAGACTGAACACTGATATTTCTGAACTCTTATTAGCTCTAGGAAAAGAAGCTATATATTTTTGGTACCTGAGTGGGTCATCCTTGTTTCTGGAAGCTAACATTTTGAAGAGCCTTTATAGTCATGCAGATGTAAGGTAAATACCAAAAAAAAAAAAAAAAATGACTCCATCTTTCTTTTTTTCTTTTTTCTTTTTTTTCTGAGACAGAGTTTCACTGTTTTTGCCCAGGATGGAGTGCAATGGCAAGATCTTGGCTCAATGCAACCTCTGCCTCCTGGGTTCAAGTGATTCTCCTGCCTCAGCCTTCGAGTAGCTGCAATTACAGGCATGCGCCACCACGCCCAGCTAATTTTGTATTTTTAGTAAAGATGAGGTTTCACCATGTTGGCCAGGCTGGTCTCGAACTCCTGATCTCAAATGATCCACACACCTCGGCCTCCCAAAGTGCTGGGATTACAGTCATGAGCTGCTGCACCCAGCCAACTCCATCTGTCTATAGAGACATCCAAACAGTGAATAATTCAAAAGCAGATGTTTCAGGCTCAGATGCTAAACTATCTGTTTCATAATGTATACTTTTTAGGTAGGGATATCTCTCTACAGATAATTATTATGTTACCTGAGAATTCAGAGACCAGATATTAGGTAAAAGGACTTAGTAAAGAGAAAATATAAAAAAGAGACTATAGTTTAAGTAAGAAGTGATCCCTAGGATCATAGTGATAAGTTTGGTTAAAGGGGAATAACAACTACTAAGAACATGGAATAACGGGGAGGCTCTCAGTCTTGAAGGTCAATTTTTCTTTCTAATGATTATTTTTATGACTTTCTAATGTTATTTTAAGCATTTGGAATGTTTAATTTAAACATTTCAGATGAGTGGTAGTTTAAGGAACAAAGAGAGAGCTTGGTGTGTGTATATGGTAATAGAAGTGACTCAAGGAGTTCCACACTTGTTGGAGTAATTAACGTGCAATGATCAGAGCTGAAGAGAAGTACACATCAGAAGTATTGGTGAAAGAGACTGAACTGACCATACTTATCAAGAGACAGTCTCCAGCTACCAAAAATGTATAGCTTCTGTTCCTAGAGCTAATAAGAGTTCAGAAATATCAGTGTTCAGTCTCAAAACAATGTATTAAAGGAATTAATGCCAACATAGGAATTAAAATCATGGTGTATTAAAGTAGTAGTCAGCACTGGGGACTCTACAACTTAGTATCAAGGAAAACAGGACCAATTATAAATGTCCTCAGACATTCAGAAATTCATTTTGGTTCATGGAATAATTGCAGTGAGATACCGAAAACAATCTTTGAAAACTTTTTTGAAATTTTTGTTTAAAAAGTTTAAACACACTTTTCTGAGTACATAAACCCACCTGTCCAATGTGTGAATGACAAAAAAATTTAAATTTGAGATGAAATGCAGTTTTCCTAAAATATCCATTTGATGAAATCTTCAGTTAAATACTAATTTCTTTGGTTTTTGTCTTAAGAATACATGCACATTCCTTCAGCTAGCTGCTTTTGTATGTAATTGAATCTTCACAGCACTTTAAGGTATATGTTATTTTCTTTTTTTCACAGGTGAGCACAGGTAAGAAAACAGATTTAATGACCTCTACAGGTCATGCTTTTAGGCCACGTAGCAGTTTACTACACTGCTCCAGAGAGAGTGAATATACTAGACAGTTTACTTCCATGGTCCTTTCAATGGTGAAGAATCCCAAGAAGTTAAGAATAACACAAAGCATAGCCTAAAGATTATTACTGCAGTGCAAACACATATTAATTGTGGCTATGAGATTTTTTTATTATTCTTCAAATTTTCCCTTATTTTTGACATTGTGCTTATATATTTTGGCAGGCAAGTGAATAATAAAACATTTTTCTAATCACAGTTTGTCTTCTGAATGATCTCTTGCCTATTCTTTCTTTCTTTTTTTTTTCTTTGAGACAGAGTCTCACTCTGTTGCCCAGGCTGGAGTGCCTTGGTGTGATCTCGACTCACTGTAACCTCCACCTCCTGAGTTCAATCAATTCTCCTGCCTCAGCCTCCCAAGGAGCTAAGATTACAGGAGCCTGCCACCATGCCCGGCTAAGTTTTGTATTTTTAGTAGAGACGGGTTTTCGCCATGTTGGTCAGGGTGGTCTCAAACTCGTGACCCCAGGTGATCCGCCCGCCTCAGCCTCCCAAAGTGCTGGGATTACAGGCATGAGCCACAATGCCGGGCCAATTCTTTCAAGACATATTTACAAATATGTGTGTTTTTACATTTATTAAACACAATATCTATACTTGTTTCTTGAATAAATTTAAAACAAAATCCGTACTCATTAACATTTTTCTCATCATTAAATTCTATCACACTAAAACTACAGATGGCCTCTCATTGATACTGCAGAGATTTTTTTCAAGGGAGTGGATAGGTGAAGACGGATGATGTAATTTGAAGATTTTTATGTTACAAAAGTCATCCACAGAGCAAAGATAAGAACTTCAGTAAAATAAAATCAAAAATAAAATCTTTCTTGAGATCCAAAGCTAAGAAAATATTATTTGCCTAAAATACTTAAGAAAGCAGTACCCACAGGTGGTATTTAATAATATTTTAATATCACAATTTATAATGAATTTAAATGAGAATTGCTGCATGCCTGTGTCCACTTTGTATTGCTATAACAGAATGCCTGAGACTGAGTAATTTATAAACAATGGAAGTCCATTTGGCTCATTGTTCTAAAGGATAGAAAGTCCAGGAGCATGGTGCTGGCATTTGGTGGTGGCCCTCATGCTGTGTCATCCCATGGCAGATGGTGGAAGGGCAAAAGAGCAGGAGAGAATCAGAGAGGATGGGTGATGAAGTCATCTATCTTATCAGAAATGCACTCCTGCAGTAACTAACCCCTTCCCACAATAATGCCGTTAATTCATTCATGAGGGCAGAAACTTTGTAGTCTGGCCACCTCTTAATAGTCTCACCTCTTAATACTCTCATGATGGCAATTAGATGTCAATATGAGTTTCAGAGGGGCATCCAAACCACAGCACCACAGAATATGGGAAATTTCTAACATATACCTGCTATGGCACTTTCACTTAAATATCTTAATATTTACAAAGACATTAAAAAAAAATTCTTACAGTGTCAATGTTGTTTCTATAGTGTGTTTAAGTGATAAAAGAATTGAATCATTAATTTATTGGTTTTTAAATTTTGCCTAGCTGCATGTAGGCATTTGGCATATATTTCTATGAATACTTAAATGCAATACAAAAATTGGATTCTAATATACAATACATCTACTTCAACTGAACTGAAAATGAAATTTAATTTTTCAATTATTCTTTTAAAAATTTCCTCTTAATTATGTATATTTTTGGGTGAAATAGTGTCATCTTAGTTAGAACTAACTACTTTTATTTATTTATTATTTATTTATTTATTTATTTATTTTGAGATGGAGTTTCGCTCTTGTCACCCAGGCTGGAGTGCAATGGTGCTATCTCAGCTCACTGCAACCTCCACTTACCGGGTTCAAGTGATTCCCCTGCCTCAGGTGCCCGCCACCACGCCCAGCTACTTTTTGTATTTTTAGTAGAGATGGGGTTTCACCATGTTGGCCAGGCTGGTCTCAGACTCCTGACCCCGCCTCAGCCTCCCGACCCCTCCTCAGACTCCCAAAGCGCTAGGATTACAGGTGTGAGCCATGGTGCCCAACCAGGACTAACTACTTTCAAACTTAAAAATAAGCCCCCCAAATTCTAAATTTGTAGGCAGTGTATGTTATAGGCTGTAGTAGAAGTTCTAAAACTTCTTCTCACAATCTAGACTAATGGAAGAAAGAATTACTGTTTCCTTAGTGTACTATAATAGCAGAATTTTGCATGTTTCCTAAAAGTAAATTAATTACCTTATTGACTGAGTTTGTTGAGTAAATTTATTTTTCCCATGTGTCTCAGTCTATTTTGTATTGCTATAACGGGATACCTGGAGCTGGGTAATTTATAAATAAAAATATTTATTTGGCTCATGATTCTGGTTGCTGGAATGTTCAAGATTAAGCATCTTCATTTGGTAAGGGCCTCAGGCTATTTCCATTGATGGAGGAGGGTGGAGGGGAGCTGATGTGTGTGGAGATCACATAGTGAGAAAGGCAGCAAGGGAGAGAGAGAAAGGGTAGATTCCAGGCTCTTTTGAACAACCAGCTCTCATGGAAACTAATGGAGTGAGAACTCATTCACCACTGAGGGAGGGCATTAATATATTTATGAAGGATCTGCTCCCTGACCCAAACACCTCCCATTAGGTCCCAGCTCCAACACTGAGTATAAAATTCAACATGAGGTTTGGAGTGAAAACATCCAAACCATAGCACAGTGTATACTCATATTTTAAAAAAAATAGATGTGTGATCTTAAAATATAATTAGAAATATTTCTAATATTGATAGAAGCTTCAATTTTAATTTATTAAAAACTATTTTTTTTGAAATCCCAGAGTCTCAAAATTTCAACATCATTTTATAGAAATGTATTTAGAATTAGAAATAGTCATTTAAAAATATTTAAACTATATGAGTCATATCTAACAAAGCTAACATTCTGATATGATGAGTTTTATAGAGCAAATTACCAAGTCACATAATCAGATGTGTTTGCGTATCACTTTTTCTTTAGAGGACTGTGAGATTATACATGGAATTAAATCACAGTTCACTTTTATCACTATACTCAGAAATTTGTAACTCAAGAATTTTTAAACCTTAATAAAGATGCATTCAAGTGGAATGAAGCAACTTGCAACAGATGAATGCCCCACCTAGAAAAACTAAATAACAAACCGGCGCAGTGGCTCACGCCTGTAATCCCAGCATTTTGGGAGGCCGAGGCGGGCGGATCACTTGGGATCAGGAGTTCAACACCAGCCTGGCCAACATGGCAAAACCCTATCTCTACTAAAAATACAAAAATTAGCCGGGTATAGTGGTGCATGCTTGTAGTCCCAGCTACTTGAGAGGCTGAGGCAGGAGAACGGCTTGAACCTGGGAGGTGGAGGTTGCAGTGAGCCGAGATCAGGCCATTGCACTCCAGCCTGAGCAACAGAGCAAGATTCCATCTCAAAACAACAGCAACAACAAAAACTAGATAACTGAAAGCTCAGAGAGTTGTTTAAACAATGCACATTGGAAGAGCTAAGACTCCAGAGAATGAAGAAGCTTGAAAAGGTAAGTTTAGCTCTATAGCCATGGCATTTGCCAACCATAGTCGGGAGATTCTAAAATGAGCCCCTCTGACCCATGCTGTTGTATAATTTTCTTCCCCTGAGTGTAGAAGTCACTTTGTAGATGATGGATGTCATCCCTATGATTAAGTTACGTTATATGGCACAGGTTTTAAGATTTTAAGAAAGTGAGATTATTCTTGACAAGCCTAATCTAATCAGGCGGGCCCTAAAAAGAAACGAGACTATTCCTAGTGAAGAGATTCCAGGTGTGAGAGGGATTTGACATGAGGCAGGTTCTCTGAGGCTGGGTTTACAGGTGAAGGGGGTCACATGGCAGGGAACAGCAGTACCTTCTAATAGCTGAGAATAACCCCTGGCCAAAATACAACAAAAAGATGAAGACCTCAGGTCTGTGACTGCAAGGAACTAGAACTAAATAAACTGCCAACAAGCTGAATGAGCTTGAAAACAAATTCTTCCTTAGTCAAATCTCCAAATGAGCACAAAGCCCAGCTGATTCTTTGATTTCAGCCTTGTGAAAACATGACCAGAGAACCCAGTCATACACCCAGATATCTGACCTACAGAAATATAACCTAATAAGTGTATGTTAAGATAAGTTTGTGTCAATGTGTTATGCAGCAATTCCAAGCAAAGACAGAAGTCTAAGAATCTGGTATTTATACTGATAAAAGACCAAGACACAGAAAAACCAGAAAAGCTTTTGGACTTCAGGGATTCTCAAGTAGCTGGCCAGTTTCTGTTAGAGTAGGAGACTAAAAACTTAACTGGAAAGCCTCCGGAAAAAAAATCATATTTTTCAGCAAATGAGCAAGATAGGGTTAAATTTCAAGAAAACTCCCTAGACTCTCAAATGAAAATTTTGCAAGGAAAAAATGAACCAAAACCAGACTGAGCCTTACCATGATTACAATCAGCCTCTACTCAGTAAAATCCATGATGGATTAAGAGATCACTCTCTTTGACTAATGGAAAGGGTAAACCATCTCCAGAGAAAGATGGCATTATTTGGAGTTTCTACAGTGTTTTGTATTCACTACCAGCATTTAATCAAACATAACTAGTCATGCCAAAAGTCAGGACCATGTGACTGAAACAACAGAAAAACAACAGACAATAAAAAGAAATCCGCAAGGGATCCAGATGTTAACAAAAAGTTTTAAAAATACTGCCTTTCAAATTCATAAGCATTGTCACAGGTGTCTTACTATGAAATGTCTTTAATCTAATTTTATTTCCTTTAGAAGTGTGAGGGACTGAAAAGAAACTAGCCTGAAGATAAATCTTAATCTCTCATCATAACCTAGTCATAAAGGAACTCAGACAATGTTAACAATAATTTATCAACTCCATGCAAACTATATTCTACTTGATCCAAGGAAACAAAAATATTCATTTACTTATATGGTATCGATTCTACACGTATTGTTTTTGCTTTTGTTCTTAAATATAAAATTGAAGTGCTTTTTAACACATTAGCTTAAACATTTTACATAAGGAATACAAGAACGGGCATTTCCTAAACTGTTTTTGTTCATTTCTACTTCAGAAAATTTTACTCTCCCAAAATGGTATGAACTTGCTTTTGAAAGATAGGCTTTTATGAAGAAACACCTAATTATTGTAGCATTCTTAAGATAGTATATTAATAATGGTTATTAGCTACTAATACTACTGCAGATAGAAAATTATTATATTATTAACACTTAAATACAAAGAAATATATTAATTAAAATTACTCATTGTGGTTAAGGGGAATGTACTGATAATTAGTAATTATAGGACCATAATTTCATTTTTCTTTAGATAAAATATTTTGCATAATCATAATTTGCCATATCCCAAAGGGTTTGAAAACCTATTTTATACAAAATAAAATATTAAAAGATATCACAATAGTTAAGTTGAAATTAAACATAAAATCAGTTTGTAAATAATATCAAATGCTAGTATTATGAGAACTTACAGGATATCATTATGAAATAATTTGAGTCCAGATTTGTTCCTATATATGAATTATATACTTCTACACTTACAATAAGCCAGTATTCTCTCATCTTAAATCCATTGTTGACTATTACAGACTGGCCACCTGAAATGGGAAAAATGAGCTTTTTCTGCCAATGTTTCCTTTTTTAGTACTCATTAAAATGAAACAAATCTGTAAAACATTAAAGATTTGGGCTTTAGACTTCACTATGAATTACCTTTTCTGAATTTTAGAGCCTTTCAATAATTCAACACTTTTATGTATTTCAAGGTTGGTCAGTATAAAATTTCATATTGGCACGTGAATGTTTTTTTATTTCAGGACTAGATCCTGAACTGTACAGTATGGCCGTATGCTGAAAATGACTTAGCAAAGCACTAATATTAAGGTTTCCAGCTTCCCAGGTTATAATTGTTAGATCGAAGAATAGCTAATAAACACTGAACAGATGAGACAATACTGAAGAAATATATTGCCTGTATTTATCATGATTAAATATGGTTTATGGTTTATGTAACTCCTATGTCTAAGATGCCTGGGGCTTGCAGTCTAGTTATGCTGCAGTCGTCAAGGTGAAGAAAGAAACAGCATTTTGGTTGTCCTGTGCCCTTGTTCAACACTTGAGAAGAAAAACATTTCACTGGAGTCAGCTTTGTACAAGAAAATGAACTTTGGAATTGACAGATCTGTGTTGCAATGCCGCTCCTATCCTTCATTAGCTGTTGGACATTAAAAAAGTTATTTAATTTATCTTAACCTGAATTTGTCCCTAAAGTACTTATGGAGAAATAGATGTAATACATTTAAAGCTGTTAGCCATTAGTAGCCATTCAATAGATAGTAGATATTCCTGGATGGCCTGGCAGGCAAGTATTCTATCCAGTGGTTCAAAAGAGTTAAGTAACAGAAAACAACATTGATCAACAGGAAATCTGAAGTCTGTAAGGACTTAAACAAAACCTTATGGTATGCTATGCCTTGTGGAATCAAATCCCACAATGATCATTTCTCAACTTGCTAATACACAAGTGTTGTGATGCATTTCTTAACAGTAGCTTTCATTGTGAGCTGCACCAGGTTTTGTCCTGGTTCTGACTCTTGCTTAGGCACTCAAGATACCTTTGCCTGGAGTACGTTTCAGATGAGTGTCTTAGATTAGGGGAGTCTATTTACTCATAATATTGGTAGATATCTTTGTTCCCTCCTCCTAAAGAACTATTTGCTAATGAAAATTAGAAAATGTGAAGGAGGTATGTAAATATGTTTCACTTCTCTAGTCTCCCCATTGCAAATGCTTGTCTTCATCTTCCCTTTCAAGGAAATTATAACTGTACTCAACGTTTTTCTTGCATACTTTGAGGTATATGTGCCTTTATTTCTCTCTTGGTCTTCATTTCCTATTCAGAGTTCATTTTTAGATGGAGGATCCACACCAAAAAACTAAGGTATTTCTAAAACACATGAATGCACTTATAGAAATTATGTAAGATATGTGCTATTGCTAAATCTGACTCATTCTTTGAGATCCAGTTAAGTCAACTCCAACATTTAAGTTTCCCTAATCAGCTGAGCCCACGTCTGAATTCTAATAGCAATTCATAATACTTTCAGTTCATATCACACTTGGCCTTATATAATAGTTTTGTATGCACATAACTTTATTTTCTTCAAAACAGCTGGCACAGCATAAAGGAGACAAAAGAACATGGACTTTGAGTGTCACACAGGCCCAAGTTGAAATTCCAGCCTCACAATTACTGGCTGGTTTGCCTTGAAATAATTACTTTAATCTTGGACCAGTTGCTGCATCCTGTGTGATACTTAACCTGTCTGTGTCTCAGTCTCCTCATCTATAAAATGGAGATAAGAGTATTTTGCTAATATATAGGTGTTGCAATGAATAAATAAGATATTTCATGTAAAACATTTAGAACAGTTACTGGGACATGGCAAAGATATTAAAAATACTTGCTTTTAAAGTGAATAATTATATTATAAAAGTATCATTATTGTTAAACTCTATTTTTTTTCCTTTTTTCCAAGCTTTTTTGAGGTTAAACTCTAAATTTTAATGTTAACAATAAATGTAAGCAGGCTGTCTTTTCGGGAATATTGCATGAGTTAAGTATGCTATTTTATGCAAAGAATATCTAGAATATTTCCTAATATTTAAACACTAACTTAAATTTTATCTTCTTCAGAAAAGATAGGATGTTTTAAACATCTTTGAAATGCCTGAACCCTTTTGTGCATAATTACATTTCACTAAAAATGTGTTGTGTTAAATTAAATCAAATATAATTGAATTGAATAGCATTCCACCAAATAAATTATTGTTGGAGGAGGTGTTTTTTCTCTCTTCAGTGGTTTATCATTTCTGATTTTGAAAATTAGCAGATTCTGACAAATAGTCCTAACATTTGCTATCCACATTTAAATAATTTGAAGATTTCCCTTCTTTCCCTGGTGAGATATCTCAATAACTTACAGCTATTTGACATTAGGAGAATCTAATTCTCAAATCTAAAGGAATCATCTGTTGAACTTAAAAGAGAATTAAATTAAAAATATGCTATGTACTATACAACAAATCCAGAAATACCGAAAGCAAAAATGAAAAGTCTATTTTGCTATCAAGTAAATAAACTAATCCATTCAGCAAATAATGGTTGAATGCATATTATGTTTACTTCTGGGCTAGACATTGCAGATAACAAGGACATATAAGAAATGATCATTTTCTATATTTAATAGGTAACAGTGCTTTAAGTGAAATAAAGCATGAATATAACAGAAATTGTTTATTTTTATGTTAGAAGTAGAACAACGTAATTTATGAGTTATAAAGACAAGTGCAAAGTATATTTCTACCTGAAAAATGAGAAAAGACTAAAAACAAAGGGATATCTGAGCTAAGTAATAGAGGAGGTATAAATGTATTGATGTTAAGATGGAGACTCAAGTACAGTTGAACTCTACAGATTGAAGACTGTCTCAATAAGATGTATTATGTCCCAAAAATGATATGTGCAAGTCTTAAGCCCTGGTACCCATCAATGTGACCTTATTTGGAAAAAAGGAGCTTTGCAAATGTAACCAAGTTAAGATGAAGTTATACCAGATTAACATGAGCTCTAAATCCAATGACTGGTGTGCTAATAAGGAGACAGAGATTTGGAGATACACAGACATACATACAGAGAAGAAGGCCGGGTTACAACAGAAGTGGAGATTGGAGTAATGCAGCCACAAGCTAACCAACACCAAGGATTGATGGCAACCACCAAGAGCAAAGAAGAGGCAAGGAAAGATTCTTTCATGGAGCCTACAGAGGGAGCATGGCCCTGCTGACACTTTGATTTTGGATTTTTAGCCTTCAGAATTATGAGACAAGGAATTTCTGTTGTTTTAAGCTACTACATTTGTGGCAATTTTTTATGGCAGCCCAAAGAAACTAATATATTGATCACAAAAGATGTTTTCCACAAGTTTCTCTCTTCTGTTGAAATGGGCTTCAGTAAAAACCACCTGAGCTTTGATGCCTTAAGTCCTGACTCTGCCTTTTTTACTAGTTGTGTAGCTTCAGTTAAATTAACTTCTAGCTTCAACTTAACTATAAAAAGGATATGCTAATATCTACATGCTTTTATTTTTTTAATAAATCAATAGAAATAAAGCATACATGTTATCTGATACACAGCAGATGTTTTATCAGCATTAACAGTGATAATGCTATTAGTGATTACTTTTATACAGGGTCCTATTGCTGATTGCAATATCCAAGAACTCTGATGGTGACATAATTAATAAAACAGATAACCCCAGACTTTAAATTACGTCTTCTTAGATTTATTATACTTCAGATTTGGAAGATCTAAGACATACCTGTGATTTTTAAGAATATTAATACATCAGGATTATGTTTGAAAATAAACGAGTTACCAGATACCCCCTTTTTTGCATAATTACAAGTGATAGGCCTGCCTCTGAGCATCATGTTTGATTGATATTGGTAGTCTGATGATACGATTAAATTAAAAATGTTATTTTATAAGAGTGGATTGGTGATATCTTGGCATTATATTCAATAGTATTAGATATCAACAGGTTTCTTGGTTCTTTGTACAGGTGCACTAATTAAGAAGTCACATAGTCCCTGATTTTTTCATTTTTGAGGAATATAAAACAAAAAATACCATGATGCTTGTTCCATGCTTCTTAAAATGTGATTTAGACCTATCTAGATGTGTATAGTAGTGTGCTGGGAATACCAGTTAACTGCACTAGATAAACAGTGCATATATTCCTATAGGCTCAACTTTAGAAAGACTTTTAAAAGGGAATTCAATGTATAATATCAAAACAAGCATAATAATGAACAAATAGCTAACAATACAGTATGTAAAGCCAGAGAGCCTCAGTTCATATGCTTATCTTAGCCAATCGTTAACTTCATGAACTTGGGCAAATTTTTTAACATCTGTGTGCCTCAATTTTCTTCATCTGTAAAGTGGGGATATTCATTAGTATAATAGTATAGCATTTAATATGGTTACTAATTGAGCTAATACAAGTAAACCACTTAGAAGAACACTGCCTCTGCTGAAAGTCATCATAGATATTACAAACAAATGGAAAATATCCTATACTCATGGATTGTAAGAACTAATATCATTAAAATGGCCATATTTCCCTAAGTAATACACAGATTCAATACTATTTTGATCAAACTACAAATGTCATTTCTCATAGAATTAGAAAAAAAATTCTAAATTACTTGTGGAACCAAAAAGAGCCCCAATAACCAAAGCAATCCTAAGCAAAAAGGACAAAGCTGGAGGCATCTCATTACCCAATTTCAAACGATACTATAAGGCTGCAATAACCAAAGCAGCATGGTACTGGTATATAACAGACACATAGACCAATGGAACAGAATAGAGAAACCAGAAATAGAGCTGCACACCTACAGTCGTTTGATCTTTGACAAAGTCAACAAAAATAAGCAATGGGGGAAATAATTCTCTGTTTCATTAATGGTGCTGGGACAGTTGGCTAGCCATATGCAGAAGAATAAAACTGTACTTCTACCTTTCACCATATACAAAAACTAACTCAAGATGGACTTAAGACTTCAATGTAAAACCTAAAACTATAAAAATCCTAGAAGAAAACCTAAGAAACATCATTCTGGACATTGGCCCTGGGAAATAATTTATGACTAAGTCCTCAAAAGCAATTGCAACAAAGACAAAAATTGACAAGCCAGACCTAGTTAAACTAAAGGACTTCTGCACAGCAAAATAAACTACCAACGGAGTAAACAGACAACCCATAGAATGGAAGGAAATATTTACAAATTATGCATCTGACAAAGGTCTAATAGACACAATCTATAGGTAATTTAAACAATTCAACAAGCAAAAACATAACCTCATTGAAAAGTGGGCAATGAACATGAAAAGACATTTGTAAAAAGAAGACATACAAGTGGCCAATAAACATACGACAAATGCTCAACACCGTTATGAATCATGAGAGAAATGAAAATCAAAACCACAATAAGATATCATCTCACACCAGTCAGAATGGCTATTATTTAAAAAAATAAAAAAACAGTAGATGGTAGCAAGGCTACACAGAAAACCTAATACTTTACACATTGATGGTGGTCGTGTAAATTAATTGAGCCACTCTGGAAGCTTTCTTATATAACTTAGAACTATCACTTGACTCAGCTATCCCATTATTGGATGTAAACCAAAAGTAATATAAATTGCTCTACCAAAAAGATGCATGCACTTCTATGTTTATCTCAGCATTATTCACAATAACAAAGACATGGATTCAACCTAGGTGCCAATGGTGGACTTCATAAAGAAAATGTGGTCCATATACACCACGGAATACTACACAGCCATAAAAAGAGCAAAACCATGTCCTTTGCAGCAACATGGATGCAGCTAGAGTATATGATCTTAAGAGAATTAACACAGGAACAGAAACCAAATACCACATGTTCTCTTTTATAAGTGGGAACTACATATTGGGTACTTGTGGATACAAAGATGGCAACAATAAACACTGGGGACTACTAGATGAGGAAAGGAAGGAGGGCAGCAAGGGCTGAAAAACTACCTGTTGGATATTATGCTCACTACCTGGATGATGTGATCAATCAAGTCCCAAACTTCAACATCACCCAATATACCCATGTAACAAACCTTCATATGTACCCCAGAATCTAAAATAAAAGTTGAAAAAAAAAAGAATAGCACCTAAAACTAAAGCTGAATTTAACCATGAATCTATAAACCTTGGCATTAGGAAAGTTCTCTTGCATAGCTCATTCCAAGCCTCGGAAAGTGCCCTTGCAATCTTTGCACAAGCTCTTTTCTTTTTGTAAATATACAAAAATAAGACATTTATTCATAGACATTTAAGGCAGAGACCCATTTCCATTCTTATTCCCTCTTCGTCAGCTTTCTTTCATGTCAGATGGATTGGAATGGGACAAGGCACTTTTCAGATTCAGCTATGGGTAAGTTGAGTTGGAGAGGTGCTTTGATTTTAGCTGAAGAATTTGCATATATAGTTATTACCATTTTGGTGATGAAATGTATTCCAGGATTACAACTCCTGTGCTGATTTTCCCAGTGTCATGACAGGAAGGTGAAAGACAAGAGCTTGTATCACAAGTTACAGGATTAACATGTCCTGTAGCACCTGTCACTGTAAGTATGTGGGTAATAGAGGTTTGAAATGTATACAGCCAGAAGCTACTCTCTAGGAAATTCTTCCAAATCTCGTAGCTTAGACGTGAAATAAAGTTGACAGAGCTCTTCCCCAATTTTAAACTAGATAAAAAATTTACACAGCATTATAAATAATGAGTCGTCACGCAGAAATAAAGTTTTTCTAATATTAATAATAGCAAAAAAATCAATTATGATAGGAAGACTAAATTATTTTTCATAAAAAATGATATTGTATAATTCATGTTATTTGAAGTGGCAATGAGTCTGAAGACAAAAGAAAGTAGTATAGCAGTGTGTTATGCATTTAATTTATAAAGAGTTTTTTAGATTTTGTGATGCTTGCGGTATTGTGATTCCTTTTCTCTTTCTAAATAAATGTTTACTTATATACTTACTTTTATATGCAGTCTTTTGGGTGTTTGTTTGTTTGAGATAGAGTCTCGCTCCGTTGCCAGGCTGGAGTGCAGTGGCTCAATCTCAGCTCACTGCAACCTCCAACTCCCTAGTTCAAGCGATTCTCATGCCTCAGTCTCCCAAGCAGCTGGGATTACAGGCATGCGCCATGTCTCCCAGCTAATTTTTGTATTTTTAGTAGAGACAGGGTTTCACCATGTTGCCCAGGATGGTCTCGATCTCCTGACCTTGTGATCCGCCCGCCTCGGCCTCCCAAAGTGTTGGGATTACAGGCGTGAGCCACCGCTCCTGGCCTATACACGGTTTTATATTCATTTTCTTAATGAGCCAACAATAATTTTATAAGCTTTAGTATCTACAAAATCTAGGATTGCCTCTGCCCCTTCATATTAACTGATAAAATCACAAAACTACTAAAAATTTAGAGTGTGAATACATATAAATATATATATATATATACACATAAATGCCTATGAATGTTAAAAAGGCCTAATTTTTAAATATAACCTGAGAGTCTAAAGAAATTTACAGCTTCTAGAGATAGAGGTCAGACTCACTACCTCTGCCATGTATAGTTTTGAGATTCACTGTTTTATTGAAACCATTCCACAGACATTTATTGAGCTCCCACTAAGTCTTGACTGGAATACAAATTGAACACCTCACTGTCTCCATTTTCAAGTAGCATAATATCTATAGAAACAGAGGGTTGCTGTCAGATAAATGAATGATAATGGTAAGAAGAAAAAAAAATACAAGAAGAGTGGCAATATTTCAATTTTATTATGTTTATTTGAGACCTTTGATTTTTTTACAACACCTCTTTTATTTGCTGAGAGTTACTCATTCTCATGTCTTCCCCAAGAGAAATTAATTAGTAATAATAACTGAGAAACATTATATAGGCCTAAGTAATTAGGCTGCAAATATTTTCAGATATTCCTAAGTCAAAAGAGTGTTTTGACAAGCAAAAGAATGTCTCAGCAGAAAACAATGAAATGAGAAAAATGGGCACAGGTATTTTCCCTTTCATGTAACTGATGTTATCCTGGAAATTCCAAAATCCAATTTTTATAAAAATTACTACTGAAGCAATTCCTCAGCATAATATAGAGAAAATCCCTTTTTAAAGTAAAGATTCATTTTAATTGCCTTTGTGTGTTTACAGATATTGATAACATAAAGTACTATATACCTATAGAAAAAATCATTATTCAGAGTAAAAGGCATAAGATATATTCAGAGAAACAAAGAATGTGTAAAAAAAAGTCACATTTATTAAAGTGGGTTAAGGACTGCAGTTTATCACACTGGAAAGAGAAAGTGAGCTAATAATATTATATAACTGACAATTTATGATGTCCTGCACCAAACAGGCACTCAATAAATATATATGTTTTCTGATAATGAGTTATGTAGAACTAAAAAAAAGAAGAAAGCTATGGAATAAACATGAGATTCACAAAAGATAAATAAAGCAAATAATTAAAATTATAATATTTGAATTTTAAAAAAATATTTAGCACTTAATTACAGGTATTGAAGGGTGGCATTAGTGAATTATTATTGGCAGAATAGATGAAAATTGAATACTGGAATATTTTGGCAGAACTGCATTTTCTAAAGGGCTTTAGAGTTAAGAGAATAAAAGAAAAAATATATATAATAAAGTATGTTTGGAAATTAGGGGAACTAGAGTATACTACTTTTGAAAATTTATTAAGTAAATTTTATTTTATATTTCACATCTTTTTTCCTATAATTCTAAAAAGCACATGTTCAATAAATATAAAACATATATATACATATATACATGCATATACTGTGCATATGTAGCTAGATAGATGATACAAAAATAGCTAAAAAGATAAAGAAGCTATGAAAATCATTAAAACTTTAGCTGTAGGGTCAATCCTGATGAGGTTTCTTCCTTGGTTTATCAATTAATACCTGTACCTACAATGTGAAAGTTATTTTGTGTAATCTGCCTAGATTGTAAAATTCCACTTTTTACCAGAATAATTTTCTGTTCATTATGTTAACTCAGTTATATCCTCTGTTATTTCAGGGGAAACAAAAGACAGAAAACAAAAGTTCTCACTTCTCACAGAGCTAAGTTTCTTTATAATCTTGTTATGCTCCAAGATATGTGTGTGTTGTGGGGTGGGGTAAAAGTACTTTACCAGGTACTTTTTTCCAAGTACTCACAGTTCTATCTTAATCAAGTATCCAAATCTCTTCTGAAAACTTTAAAAAAAAAATTTTACCTTCCCAAAATCAGATTCTAAATATAGAAAAAAAGGCCAGGTGCGGTGGCTCATGCCTGTAATCCCAGCACTTTGGGAGGCAGAGGTGGGAGGATCACCTGAGGTCAGGAGTTAGCCTGTCCAACATGGTGAAACCCCGTCCCTATTAAAAATACAGAAATTAGCCAGGCATGGTGGCAGATGCCTGTAATCCCAGCTAGTCGGGAGGCTGAGGCATGAGAATCGCTTGAACCTGGGAGGCGGAGGTTGCAGTGAGCCAAGATTGTACCACTGCACTCCAGCCTGGGTGACAGAGTGAGACTTTGTCTCAAAAAAAAAAAAAAAAAGATTAAACTTGCAGGATATTTTTATACCTAAAACTGTCAATGCTTTTCCAGAGGGTCTCTAGAAAATCACAACAATTTGCTCTTTTACCTTTTAAAAAGAGATGACAGAAGTATCTAATTAGGTTTGTTTGAAGAGTTGCATGATAAGAACTGCCAAATCAGAAGAGATACTTAGCATTCTTTAGGTTAAATTACTATTTGTTAAATGTTATTAATGTAAATATTTCAGAAACGATATGCTTTATGGGAAGTCTTTGGGTACTTTTTAAAACCCTTGCTTTCAATAATATGTATCAACCTCAGGAAAACACTGAAAAAACTCTTATGAAATAGTTTTTTTTTTGTTTTCCTATACTTGTCAGAGTTTAAGTAGTGCTTTATCTAATATTAGTCAACAAAAGTAAAATGTTATGAGTCATAGTTTCAGTTTACTTAAAGTGTTCTTAGGCCACAGCCTTAATTTTTTAAGTTGAATCTAGCATCTTCTAAGTCAGTGGTTCTCAAACAGTGATGAACGTTAGACTTACCTACGGAGTTTATAAAAATACAAATGTGCAGATTCTATTCCAGACTTTACTTGTTATTCTTGGTATACTCTTGATATGTATAGTTCAAGAATCATTATATGTAATATTTCAAGATTTCTTTGTCTTATAAAAATCCATCCTTAAAAAAAATAGATACAGCATTCACTGTCTTCAAAACACACAAAAATGATCAGTCTCTTTCCGTAAAGGTCAGTCTCCAAAACTTGTGGGTAAAACCTACACTAGGTACTTCCAACTACTGATCCGTTAAAAATTAGGATGTTGGGTATACACTTTGACCCAACATTGCTTAGACCACCGTTAGACTGTAGCAGTGGACTAAGTCAAGATCTCCCCAACTCTTTTTACTGAAGAAGCAGATGTCTTCATGAAAATACTAACCCGAGATCCAACAGAATAAGAATTAATACAGAAGACCAAATGAACTAATGAGGGAACATCTAAACTATTTAAAACCCAGAACAAATGAGTTAACTCTGCTTTTGTAATTGAAATGAAATATTTAAAAGATCCCTGATTCTTACTGATCACCTAGTTCAGAAACTCTATGCTTCTTCTGGCTTTTTATGGCAATATAGTTATCTGCATAAGCTCAATAAGAATGCTTTCCTTTTTACCAGGATATAATAGAATAAAATAATTGTACAATTATTGTATAATTGTACAATTGACTCTCATATTTGAGAACAATGATCACGTAATCAGATATAACAAGCTGCTTTTGAGAAACAAAGTTTGATTTTCTTATGGAGCCAATGAATACTAGACTCTCCCAGGAAAACTGCCTAATATGTGGTTTACAGCGTCCCAGCCTTATAGCTGTTGATTATAGCTCTGGGGATATTGACCCATTTTGCCAGTGTTCACATGAGCCTATGTACGTGCCTGTTCTTTGGATTCTCCTGAAAACCGATTGTAACATCTTACTGGTTTCCTCATTATTTAATGAACTTGATAAGTTTCTGCCATATATTCATTAAAAAAATAAGAAGCAGGCTATGGTAAGTAGAAATTACAGTTGAATAAGTAAGAGAAAGGTAAATGTACCTCCACAGGTTTAACGTAAAGTATCTTAAATAAATTTAAAGCATATAATTAAAACCTCATTTTGATACAACAAAATCTATGAAATGAGTTAGAGAAGCCATTAAATAAAAAGCTTATGGGTTACAGTTTTATGTTGGCACCTTTTTATGTATCTTTATTTCTCATAACACTGGTTGGTATATCTCTAAGACACTATTTTTACAAGCACTGTTCAGTCAGAGAGTTTTATTAATTTAAGTTGGTTAAAAGGCACAACAGTTGCATTTCTAAAGCAGTGCAAAAGTTCTGTCACCTAAAAGAAATAATATCTCTGAAATGAGAAATACCAAACCTTATACATTGACTAGTGTGCTCTTGAAGATAGATTTTAAAAATCTGACAGGTTTTATCATCCCATAAAATTTCATATCCTCGCCCTTGCTTATCAGTGTCATGACAATAAGGCATTCAATGATATCGAGGATCATATTTATAAGGTAACTTATGCTAACACACCATTTTGCAAAGCAATATAAGGAAAACTAGTTTTTAAAAAAAATCAATAAATATTTCATGTGGAAATGGTTCAGTGGTCAATTAAAATTGAGAAAGAAGAGTCGCAATGAAAATTAGCATATTCGAAGTTCTGACGATTTCTACCATTAAACATCATAACTGTGAAATGAATTTAAAAAAACATTTTTGAAATCTATGTGAACATTTCCCCCCACGTATACCCATTAATAGCCCATTAAATGGTATCTTTCAGAACAATAACTGCTGAAGGGGGATGCTATACTATGTCATGAATCATATTTTAGATCTTCAGTTAACTCTCAATAAATCCTCTAAAAGGAAGGTACTTTTAATTACAGCAATTAGAAATGTTTATAATAGGAAGAAACAGAAATACAGACAAGGACTAGCAGAAATATAACTCATTTGTTGCTGCATATAGTATTTGTGTCCCTGCAAAATATGTTAAAATCCTAACTCTCAAGTTAAGAATAGTATTAGGAGATCAGACCTTTGGGAGGTGATTAAGTTATGAGGGCAAAGCCCTTATGAATGGGATTGGTGTCCTTATAAAAGAGGTCTGGGAAAGGTACCTTGCCCCTTCCTTTATGGAAGGTTATAGGGAATAGACAGTCTTCTATGAACCAGGAGGCAGGCCATCCTCACTAGATACTGAATCTACCTATAACTTACCTTGGACTTCCCAGCCTCCAGAATGATGAAAAATGAAATTTTATAGTTTATTAGCCACCCAGTAGATGGTACTTTTTTATAGCAGTCCAAAACTAAGACATATGTAATCCCATTATGTCATTTTTCTATGTACATAATAAGTGCTTTCATTTTCATAAAAATAAATGGAATTATACAACAAGTTTATTTCTATAACCTCCATTTTCTTAGACATATGACAAACATATTTCAAGCTATTTAATTTCCTTATGAAACATAATTTCTTATGGCTGCATGATATTCTAATTACAGATGAACCGTCATGTCATTTACTGAACAAATCTTATCAATAGGCATTTAAGTTGTTTCCAGTTTTTTACTATTGTAAATTCTATCACGGTGTCATCCAAAAGACCACCAGGATGGCTAAATAGTAGAGAGGAGAGTTTTAGTGGCGATATCAGTTTGCAAACTGGGAAGAGACAGTCTCCAGCTTGTACCAAAGGTGCTCTCTCCTCAAAGAGGAAAAGAGAAGAGTTGGGTTTTATGCCTCACAGGGCCTGTATTACATAATAGAGTTATGCATATTCAGCAAGTTTGGGGGAAAGGCTATACATATTTATGAGGGGCATTGACTGCATGCATAATGGGCAAACATATATGTCATATGCATCCCATATTTACTTTGGGGTGGGGTTTTGGCATTAAAATTATGGAATTTGGCTGTTTACATCAATAAGTGAACCATAGGACACAGTTTGTGTGCAGTCTCTATAAGCTGATTGAAATATGCTTAAGGTCTGCAGTTGCTTATCAGGAAAGGATGTAAGACCAGTCCTCTGTCCAATCAGAGTTGTAATGGTCTGTGTTGTAAAATAAAATTAGGAAGAATCTGATAATTTGCCTCATAGCTCCTATTGTTAGGGTGTCAGCAAGTGTGGTTTTTGTTGTAGACAGAGGTATTTAGGAACTTGCCATGCCAGCCAATCACTGAATCCTTTACCTGTAAGTAACTTTTGTTTCCTTAACCTTAGGATCCATCTTAGTCTATAGAGGAGCATTTACTTTGCTCTGTCTGATCACAGTGGACATCCTTATGGCTCTATCTTGGATATATTCATGATTATTTCTTTATGATAAATTTCTAATCCAAACATAGTAGATCAAAGACTATGAAAAATTATAGTGCTTTTGATCTGTAAAGTGTTGTGGCTGCCTTGTGTTTGCATTTTACTATCAGCTCTCTTTCCAGATTTGAAGATGCTTAAAATCATAACCACTCCTTTCAAACTCTTAACTGTTTTTAATCTAACTCTACATCCTTCTTGAAAAAGAAAATAGAACATACCAGAGAATTGTGTTGCCTTCCTTACCTAAAATTATTCTACATAATTACTTTCATCACCACCTATTCATTTGATTTTTCCCTCAGGTTGAAATGTAAATCCTCCTCCTGCAAATTAGATTGCATCCTTCTAGATTTCTCAGAAGACCAATGTGTTTGCTCATATATCTATTCTCTATTCTGCCTTACCTACCTTTCCTTTTCTACTTATTCCTTCACAACCTGTTATCCAAACAGAAAAATTCAGTCCCACAGTCCACTCCAGCTACCACCTTATTTTTCTTCTCTCTCCACAGCCAAACTTATTTAAAATGATATCTCTACTCACTGTCTTCATTTCCTCATTTCCATTAATTGCACTGCAAATCTGACTCACCTCCGTCTCTTAAATGGCTCTTCTCAAGGTCACATTTTTACTCATAATTCTAATGGAAACATGTCCTTTGGTCCTTATTTTATTTGCTCTCTCTGCAACACTTAACACTATTACTTTCTCTTTGAAACATTTACTTTCCCTAGTTTGACAAAAACATATTGTGTTGTCGTTCCTCCTACCTTTCTAACTCTTTGATCACTCTCATTTGACAGCTTCTCTTACCCAAGCTTTAAAGTCAGCTATTTCTAAATTTCTGCAGTAGATTCTTTTCTATTGTCTTCTATTTATTTTTTTGTTTGTTTTCCCTTCTCATATAACATATTCTATCTAGGAGATATCATCCATATTAATTAGTTTGATTATAGTCAATCTCATTTTTATCCCCCAGCTACAGTCTTAAGTTTCTAACAATTTTCATGTACCAACTGTAACTTTAACCAAGTTACTGAAGCTTTCTCATCCTGAGTTTTCTTATCTGTACAATTAAAATAATGACTGTATATTTGCTATAGATTACTGTAAATCATCAGTGAGATAATTTAAATGTTTTAGTACAGTAGCTAGCAGAAAGCAAGTGCTTAATGAAATACTAGTTATTTGTAATCTCTAGTGAATTTAAAATAATTTAGACAAAACCTCACAAAATGAAGTAATTCATAGGAAGAGAGTTCTTCTTAAATACAAAAAGTAATAACACCAAAACAAAGATTGCTTTGTACACAGAAGACTGAATTAGTTAAGGCAACAATAGCTGTAATAACAGATGAACCTGAAATATTCAATGGCTTACTTAACCTATAAAAGTGCATTTCTCACTCACTTAAAATACAATAGGTAAGGCCCAGGCTTTGACCCATTCATTTATTTGGTATGCACATAGTTAGTTTACCTTCCAGGATTTATTTACAGGTGGTATTTTGCCACTGCATATCTGGAGTCTCAATCTTTCCAATTTCTGAAACAAATGTTCCTGACACCCTCTGACTTCCTGTTCAGCCATGATATATCTTTTAGGTTTGTTGCTGTGGTTAGAGTTCCTACTTACTTCTAATAGCAACTTATGTATTAGTTACAGTAACACAAGCCGCTTAAGAGATAAATGCCAAAACCTCAGCAGCTTAACACAGTGACATATATGATTAACCTCATTTGTATAATATCTTCCTCAATTTCTTAAAAACTGTAAGCCAGGAAACCTATATTTGTTCTAGTATTGTAAGTAGTTAGCAACCACCTATATAACTTGGTCGAAGTCATTTCCCTTTTTCTCGTCTTAAATTTCATGTGGAATAAATGTTCTAGAAGATCCCTCAACTCTATAATTTGGTTAACTTAACATCATATCAGAATATTCATAGCTATCACAGAAACCAACAGAATGAGAAAAATATGTGTGCGTTTAGAAATATCAATGCCAAACATTTGTTTAAGTATTTATGAATGAAAGAAGGATGATCAAGCTACAATGTGGCTTAACAAGCATCTTTCAGCACATCTTGGTCAAGCTACAATGCAGCTTTAAAGCAACTTTCAGAACATCTTGGTAGTCAGACTTAACACGTCCCCACTGATCCTATGTCCTAGTACTCATGGCCTTTGTGTAATCCCCTCTTAGTGTGGGGCTAGGCATAGCGACTTTCTTCTAACAAGCAGAATATTGCAAAAGTAATGAGCTATCATTTCTGAGATTAGATTCCTTTAAAAGACTCTCTCTCTCTCTTTCTATCTCTCTCTCTCTCCCCCCACACACGCACATCCCTCCCCCACCCACCGGGAAAAGCAAGCTGCCCTGTTGTAAGCAACCTATGGAGAAGTGCAAATGGCTAGCAACTGATACTTTAGTCAACAGTTAGTGAGGACCTGAGGCTTGTCAACAGCCACAGGAGTGAGCTTGGAGGCAGATCCTATTCCAGTCTGGCCTTGAGATGACCTTAGCTCTAACTAGTACCATTATCACACCCTTTTGAGATAGCTGGAGGCAGAAAACCCAGGTAAACTGACCTCTGATTTCTAAGCCTTATAAATTATGAGATAATAAATATCTTTTGTTTTAAATCTCTCTGTTTGGGGGTAATTTGCTATGCAGAAATAGATAAATAATACCCTATTTAATTGGTAAACAGCAAAGACATTCTTTTGACAGCTGGTAGACTGCTGCAGAGGACCTCACTTCTGGAAGGGTAGCAGCAAAAGAGATTTTCTTGAGTTCCTTCACATATTTTTTCCTTTGGCTTAGCTCAGTACCTGCCCAAAAAGGACGGGACTGTGAAATGTAATTTTCCTTTCTTATTCTGCCCTTTTAGCTCTTAGAATATTTAAATTGTGCCTGGTCATACTTTATCCTTTACCATGATAACACACTTAACACTTCCTAGTGGATTATCTTTTTTCAATAGCTTTAAGAAGTACTTTTTAATAAAATTCTTACTGCTTAAGTAAAACTTGTACTCATCATAGAAAATTTAGAAAAAACAGGGGCGTAAGAAAGGAAAATAAAAATTACCTGTAATTGTGTTACCCAGAAATCCATCACTGTGGATGTACATCCTTCAAACAAATATATTATTATTATTTAGGTACTCTGGTTTTAAAGAACTTAACAATAGTCCGGGCGCGGTGGCTCACGCTTGTAATCCCAGCACTTTGGGAGGCTGAGGCGGGAGGATCACGAGGTCAGGAGATCGAGACCACGGTGAAACCCCGTCTCTATTAAAAAAACAAAAAAATTAGCCGGGCGTGGTGGCGGGCGCCTGTAGTCCCAGCTACTCGGAGAGGCTGAGGAAGGAGAATGGCGTGAACCCGGGAGGCGGAGCTTGCAGTGAGCCGAGATCGCGCCACTGCACTCCAGCCTGGGCGACAGAGCGAGACTCCGTCTCAAAAAAAAAAAAAAAAAAAAAATTAACAATAATAGCACATATATAACACTCTTTATGTGCCAAGAAGTTTTCTAACTTAATCTTTACAAGGACCTGCAATTATTGTCCCTGTGTTACGTGTAAGTAAACTGAGGTCCAATATATCTGAATTCATACACACCTTTTCTCTCACTGAGCACTAGAGAATAACTTCTTAACACCACATAAGTATATCTCATTTGTTCACATTTTGACAAAAGCCTTTAATGACACACTTTCTCACACTCATAGATTTGGGTAAACGATGAAAGAATATTAGAAAGCCTGAAATAGTTTTAATAACTGCTTTTAAAAAATACACACACATACATTTCTTTCATCTCTACATAAGGCCAGTGCAGAGGTCAGCATTTATCAGAGGTTACCTCGGGGTCAAGCTGCTGGAGAAGGGCACAGATCATTGTTAATGTCCCATGCAGTGTGATTAGGATGAAAGGGGCCATTCTGAGGTATCTACTGACTCCTTCCTCTAACACCTTAGGTTACATCTTCTTATGCTTTATGAGATCTGGAAAACACATGGGCATAATGTCCTTATTAAGTTCAGAGAATAATAGAGAAGCCAGAAGGTGATTTAAAACCTAGGACATAGCGTATTAGGAGTTCTGGTATTCATCTCCATTGCCAGACAGAAGAATCAGTAAAATGTCAAATAAAGCTGCATTTTAAAAAGCTGCTACATCTCTGCATTGAATGAAAGTTGCCAAATATAATTACTATACTTTATTCTATACCTTGTGAGAAAATATTAAATACATTTGATATATATATATAAAAAACACTTTGTGATTGTAATATCTTTGCCACCTTGATTCCTGGATAATGCAAGAACAAATTCACTCTTTATATTCTAATAAATATTAACAAACATAGAATATATTACATTAAATAATCACTCATATATCACTATAATATACTATATATTGCAAACGTAACTCTATGTTACTACAATTTGACCAGTATGACTATACACTAAATGTCCTCCAAATTTAATCTTTATGAAACAGAAACTTAACTCTCTTGTACACCACTGTATCTCCACGGCCTAGAATAGTTTATGCGAGGTACATACATTATATCTATATTCATTCATTTAATAAATGCATATGACTATATACTATTAACAAGGAAATGAAATACAAAGAGGTTAAGTAACTGATTAAGGTTCACTTAGCTAGCATTCAGGAGTTTGAATTCAATACTCCTAAAACAATCCACCACCACTACTGCCAACAGTGAATAGACAGGGAAAGATCAGAGTGAGAGCTGGTGCTGTGGAGCTCACACACATCCTTGGGTCTGCCCTAAGAATGTGCCATTAGGTAACACTTCTAGTCCTAGAATTTGAGGAGCACTGTTATGATCCATGTCTCCATCTGCTTGATTACAGGTATACATGTAGAACTGTATTACAGGCATATATGTAGACATACATATAGATCAGCATAGATTATAACTCTGTAAAGAATAGAATTCATGTTTTATTCATATTCATGATTATGGAGCTCATATAGCACTTTGTATACAGTGGAAACACGGTAAAGTTCTGATTAATTGAATTAGAAAAATGCATTATGTTAGTTGCATAACTCCTTCTGAATGCCCATCCACAGTTGGGGATATTAACCAAAGGCGATAAGACCCTCTTACATAGCTGTGGCATTCAGAAGGAGGGCTACAGTTTGGGACAAAGCGAAGCTATAAAAACAGTTTTTCAAAATGAAGAAGTGCTTCAGTTCCAGAGGAAATGAGATATGAGGAAGTGTTCCCAAGCACAAAAGAGTAAAGTAGCCATCCTAGCTACTCCAAGTTAGATACAGAGCAAGAACTTGGTCAGTTGATCAAGACAGAAATCATTAACTTAAACTGAAGAAAACAGGGCAAAGCCAGACTTGAAGCAAATTTGATTAAATGTTTCATTTTCCCATTTTCTCTCTCTTTTTCTTTCAGTATCTTTCTCATCTTTCTATTTCTTTCTTACCTTCAATATGAAAGTGACATATCTTAAAAGTCAAGGTTACACATGGAAAAACTGTAATATCATTTTTAAAAAATGGCAATGGACAACTAATGATGGGAACAATAGTTACCCCAGACAATGAAGACTAGAGATACTATTGCTATGGTGCACAAAAGCAAATACTTATCTTTCAGGCATACAAAGCAAAACAGGAACATAACAGGATCTATCACTCACAATAGCTAATAATACAGAAAACCAAATTATCAGGAAAGAGATGTTTTCCTAGGTCTGAAATCTGAGAAGTAACATTGCATGAGTCTATTTTGGGGACTTTCTGGAATCACATATAATGTTGTAATTAGGCCTTGAAGGAAAGATAAAAAAGAAGATAGTAACTTGGTGTAAATAATGAATTCAGGCTGGGTGCAGTGGCTCACAGCTGTAATCCTAGCACTTTGGGAGGCCAAGGCAGTCGGATAACCTGAGGTCAGGAATTCCAGAGACCAGCCTGGCCAACATGATGAAACCCTGTCTCTACTAAAAATACAGAAATTAGCCAGGTGTGGTGGCACATGCCTGTAATCCCAACTACTTGGGAGGCTGAGGCTGAATTGCTTGAACCTGGGAGACGGAGGTTGCTGTGAGCTGAGATCATATCACTGCACTCCTGCCTGGGAGACAGAGCGAGACTGCATCTCAAAAAATAATAATAAATACATTAATTAATACATTAATTCATAAAGATAAAAATAGAAAAAATCACCAATGCAGGTGAAGACAAGATCTAGAAGACTGAAGGAAATATCGAATGTGCACCACTGGTGTGGTCACCAATCAGGCATACTGCCCCCAGGGGATACCTGTATCAAACTAGTAGACTGGCCTAGAAGTGCCACCAACTTGCTTACCAGCCAGGTGCACAGTTTCCAGGGGTTTCCTGCCACAAAGCAGTGCACCAGCCCCTGTGCTCACCACCCAGGTATGCCATCCCCAGCAGATCTCTGCCCAAACCCAGCAGACTGGCCCTCCACATGCCTCAAGCACAGTTACCAGCTGGGTGCATCATTTCCAGGGGGTCTCCATCCCAAAGCTGTGGATCATTCAGCATACTCACCAGGGAGATATGCCACTTCCGGAGGACCCTGCTATGAGCTGGTGGACTCCTGAACTCACCAGCCAGGTGTGTTACTCCCAGGGGAGCCTTATCCTGATTCAGTGGACTTGCCACACAAACTCCTACAGAGAAGCCACCAAGGAACTAGCAGGTGTTCCTGAATTCAACTATAGCTGAATGAACTGTTTGGGGATTACACTACTGCACCCACCTGGAATCAAAGCTCACACACTCTACTCAACGAACAACCCAAGGAATATCTGCAGGTGAAAGTCTTTCCCTACAAAAGCCACTCTATAAAATTAGAAGAGGTGACTATTCCACCAGATGCACAGATATCAACACATGGACAAAAAAAATACATAAAAACAAATAAACACAACACTACCAAAGCAGCACACAAAAAAATTCTCCAGTAAATGAACCTAAATAAATGAAAATGTATGAACTGCCTGAAAAGAAATTCAAAATAATTACTTTATGGAAACTAAGCAAGCTGCAAGAGAATACCGATAGGAAATTCAATACAATCAGAAAAAAAATCTATAATCTGAATTCAACAAAGAGATGGATATTATTAAAAAAAGAACCAAACAGCAATCTTGGAACTGAATAAATCAACAGATAAAATAAAAATACAGTTGAAAGCATCAATAGCACACTAGATGAAACTGAAGAATTTCTGAACTTGAAGACAGGTTTTTTGAAACACAGTGGGAGGAAAAAGAGAAAATGCATGAAAAAGAATAAAGAACATCTACATGACTTACAGGACACTATTAAGCAAAGGCATAGAAAGGCAGAGGAAGTTTGTTTAATGAAATAATAGCTGAAAAGTTCCTAAGTCTTGGGAGAGATACAGACATCCAGATACCAGAAACACAAAGGATCTCATACAGATTTAACCCAAAGAGGTCCTCTCCAAGTCACATTATAATCAAATTGTCAAAAATCAAAGACAAAGGTAGAATTATAAAAGCAGCATGAAAAACCCATTAAATCACATATAAAGGAATCTATGTTAGACTATGAGCAGATTTCTCAGCAGAAACCTTGCAGACTACAAGAGAATGGAAGGATATATTCAAAGTGCTGAAAAAAAAAAAAACTGCCAGCCAAAAATACTATTGTCAACAAAGCAATCCTTCAAATGGGAAGAAGAAATAAAGCCTTTCCTAGACAAGCAAAAGCTGAGAAAATGTATCCACAAGACAGGCCTTACCAGAAGTGCTTAAGGGAGCACTTCAACTGAAAGTGAAAGGGTGATAACTAATAATGTGAAAACATATGAAAGGATAAACCTGGCTGGTAGAGGTAAATTCACAAACAGAGTATTCCATTACTATAATAGTAGTATGTAAACTTTTAAATCTCTAGTATGAAGGTTAAAATCAGAATGCTCAATGATTATATCTACAATAAAATATTAAATAATAGACAATACAAAAAGAGCTAAACCAACACCACAAAATTTTAAACAGTGACGTGGGAGAGGAGAAAAGTCTAGAGTATTTGTATATGACCAGAGTTAAGCTGTCACAGTTTAAAATAACTTCTTACAATTATACAAAATCTTAAGCCCCATTATAGCTACAAAGACATTACTCTAATTAACAATAATGTACCTAATATTTCTAAATAGCTAGAAGAGTGAATTTTGTATATTCTTACAACAAAGAAATGATAAACACTTGAGGGGATGGATATGCTAATTACCCCAATTTCACCATTTCACAGGGTATACATGTATCAAAACATCATATGGTACTACACAAATACGTACAATTCTTATGTATTAATTAAAATTGTTTAAAATGACTAAAGAAGGTAGGCAGAAATAAGTAATCACAAAAAAAGGAAGCACAAAGAAGGTAAAACCACAGAATAATTTCACAATTTACTTGAATATGACAAAATGTATATGTAAAAGTGGTATAAAATCCCACTGGCCAATATCTCTCAGGGTAAATGCCTACATTTTCCCAGGAATGTACTCATCACTTCCGTATAGGTTTCCTTGACAGAAATAATTAGTATTAAGAACTCTTATTTTAATGTGGTGGCTACTGAATTAAAAATTTAAGCTATTTTATATAGTTATTATGTTATCTTTTAATAAGTTACTTTAAAAAAAGCCTTGCTCCATTTCTAAATGCCAGATTACTACACAGAGTTGATCTTTTGCTCATGTGAAGGTATAGGAAAAACAATGTAGGTTTTGGAATTAGATAGATCCAGTTTTGAATTTAACCTCTTTTGCTGTAACCTATTGACTGACCTTAAGCAAGTCAGTCACTTGGCACTTGGCCTTTTTAAAATGTGTAAGATGAAGTAAATAACTTCTATAGCTCTAAATAGTTGTTGACAATATGCTATGGTTTCATTATTTATCCCCTCCAAAACGCATGTTGAAACTTAATCCTCAATGTGGCAGTATTGAGAGATGAGGCCTTTAAGAGGTGATTTGCTCATGAGGGCTCTGCCCTCATGAATGAATTAACCCATTCATGAATTAATAGAAATGAATTGATGGGTTACTGGATTAATAGAGTGGAACTGGTGGCTTTATAAGAAAAGAAAGAGAGCCCTGAGTTAGCAGCTTAGCATGCTCAGTCCCCTGGCCATGTGATGCCCTGTGCCACTTCAAGACTCTGAAGAGGATCCCCATCAGCAAGAAGGCTCTTACCAGATGTGGCCCCTCAACCCTGCATATCTCAGCTTCTACAAATATAAGAAATAAATTCCTTTTCTTTATAAATTACTCAGTCCCAGCTATTCTATTATAAGCAATCAAAAATGGACTAATACAACTATTAAATGAGGTTCTATATATAATGTCCCCAGCAAGTTTCTAGGCATATATTTGATAAGTAGTGGGTCTATCCACTGCTCTGCTCTGATGGGATCGGCATTCCATGTCTAAAGTAGATAAATGAAACATATACACGCCATATAGTGAAAAAGAAACCTTCAAAGGAAAGAATTTCCTAATATTTATACAATAAAAGGCAACCTTAAGAAAATAATCCTATATTACCATTCTTAAATTGTTTTGCATTTAACAATTCCACCCTTAAATACCTTATTCAAGTTGAAAGGCATAGTGCCAGGTAACATATGTATTAAAATAAATAGTGGAATGGAACATAGACATTAGTAACTAAATATTGTGTTAGTCAAGTTCTGAGAAAAACATTATGAGATTGTTGAAAGATGAACAAATGAGACCTTTCACAGTCATTCTACTAAGGGTAAAGAAATAAATCTGAAGGTTGCTAATCAGCCGTACATTTAAATATTGTGCATATTATTAAATGTATGCAGCACAGTAGTGAGTTTTTGCCTTCCATGAATAACATTTCCTCTCAAAAAAAGGTTTCAGTGGTCATATTTTATCCTAAGAAATGCATAAGACCCAGGATTCTTCAGTACAAAATAGCAATATTTGTATCCCTGCACGTTGAGCTTCAGTTTTCCCAAATCAAATTGAAAGTCTGATCTCTCCTTTTCTAATAAATACAAATCAAATTTAGTTATTCTCTTATCCTTGCTCTACCACCTGAGACCCACCAGTTTTCAGAGTTCTTTTTAAAAATTTTTTTATTAAAACAAATCTGTGTAATATGGCAACCACGCTTGTTTAGTTCTATAAAATTATTTTAAGGTTTTTCCTGATGTATTTTGTTAACCAGAAAATATTTCAATATTATGGCTAACCTCAAGGTACCAGCAAAATTTTTTCTTCTAATCCTCTATGGAAGTTTTTTAAAAGTTCAAAAAGCTGTGTCTCATAATATTTGTAATAATTTCCTGACCCAGCACAGGACTCGCCATAGAGCCAAAGTGGGCTACAGAAAAGTAATTCCTCTGGTTCCCTTCTCATAAGCTTCCCATGGTTCCCAAGAATTGTGTAAGGTTGTGTACGGCCAGAGTCCAGCTGATAGTTCAGAGATTGGTTGGCCTATAGCAGAAGTATTCTTCATGTTGACAAATGAAGTGCTGAAATGTAAACAACAGCACATTCTATGTTAGGCCACACAAACTTATTTCACTACCACAATAAAAACTTAAATTCTCATGGAAAATCAAAATGATAATTTTAGCCATCCATATGTTCAACAAATCTTTATTGAGCATTATGATATTCCAGGTTCTATTTTACTTGGTAGGGAGACATTAATGAAGAAAATAAAGAAAAGTCTTCATCCTTAAGGAGCTTACATTCTGATGGGAAAAGAGAGATACAAACCAGGACCAACTAATCCATTAGCCACAGTAGGCACAGAGCACAAGGCTTTTAATTCCCAAAGAGTCCCACAAAAAATATTTTCATTTCACTGTCTTTTAAAATCAAAATGAAAATTATAAATATTACAATAATACATCCATGCTAGATTATATTTGTCTTCATATCAATGTAGATGTAAAATATAATTTAAAATATTTTTTCATGGCTGAAGAGGCCCAGGGAAGTCATATTGTGGACATGTAAAAAGCACAATGAATGAGTATGGGTATATTAGAAGGTGAGAAGCTCTGTGGAGGAAGAAAAGGAAGTGTGATAAACTGTAGGGTAAGGTTGTTTGTAATTTTACATAGAGTGTTAGAGAAAGCATCACTGAGAAGCAACATTTGTGTAAAGAGCTGAAGGAGGTTAGGTAAACAGCCATGCAGATCTCTGGGTGAAGAGCATTCTAGAAGCAGATGCAAAGCCCCAAGATAGAAGGAGCAACAAGGAGGCCATTAGGCTGCAGCAAAGTGATCTCTGGGGGGAGGAGGTAAAGGCAAGGTCATATGTGTCAGGGATCAGAGGTGTAGGGCTTTGTAGGCCACTTCAGCTTTATTCTGAGTGAGATAAGAAGCAACTGGAGGTTTTGGGGCAAGCACCCTGTTATCGGTTGAATTGTGGACCCCCAAAAGTTATGTGCAGTGGCTAACGCCTGTAATCTCAGCACTTTGGGAGGCTGAGGTGGGCGGATCACCTGAGGTCAGGAGTTCAAGACCAGCCTGGCCAACATGGTGAAACCCCGTCTTTACAAAATACAAAATTAACCAGGCGTGATGGCAGATGCCTGTAATCCCAGCTACTCAGGCAGTGAGCCAAGATCGTGCCATTGCACTCCAGCCTGGGTGACAGAGCGAGATTCCATCTCAAAAAAAAAAGTTATGTTCATGCCCTAACTCCTGACACTGGTGAATGTGACTTATTTAGAAATGGGTCTTTACAGACTTAATCAGATTAAAATGAGGCCACTAGGGTGGGCCCTAGTCCCAAATGACTGATATCCTTATAGGAAAAGGAAAACACTACGTGGAAGCAACATGCATAGGGAAAACATCATGTGATGACAGAGGCAGAGATTTGAGGGATGCAGCTGCAAGCAAAGGCACACCAGGAATTGATGGCCATCACCAGAAGCTGGGAAGAGGCAAGGAGGGATTGGAGCATGGCCCTGCTGTCACCTTGACTTTGAACTTCTAACCTCCAGAACTGTGAGACAAGTTTATACTGTTTCAAGTGATGCAGTTTGTAGTACTCTGCTATGGAAGCCCCAGGAGACTAACACTGTGACTTTGTTCTAACAGTATCTCTCTGGCTGAATGTTGAGAATAAACTAGAGCTAGGTCAAGGGTAGGAGTAGGAGGCTAACTTCGATCAAGCGTCCTCGGAGGCAGATTCATAGGAAATTGCAAATAGGAGGTTTTTCCAGGAATGCTCTTGGGAGCAAGATGGGGGGTTGGGGGTGTTGCATGGTGCGAGGAATGAGGAACTCAGCACTGGGAAGAGAGAGAAGTGGGGCTGCAAATAAGAGGCAAAGAGCCTTCAGGCACTCCAGTGGAGAAAGAGGTGGAGTGGTGAATCTGGAATAGCCTTTCCCAGTCATCATCTACATGTGAGGAGCGGGCCTACTCTAAGTAACCCTGTGTAGTATAGGTATTGAATGTGGGCTAACCCATTTGAGCAGATATAACCTTGAGCAAGACAGCTTCCTTCAGCAAACAGAAGGAAATACTTGAGGAACTCATCTACGAGCAGCTACATTCCTCAAGCTGCAGAAACTAATACTTTCTTCCTGGGCAGGAGGAATATGTGAGGTGTTCACAGCATCCTTGAAACAGGACATTGCACCTACAGAGGAGAGATTCAAACAGTACAAGAAAACACGGATATTAGAGTGCACGGAATTCTGTGTGTATGAATAGTGTAGTTGTGCGTTTACATGTCCTAGCAAGGATCTTCCATTTGTATAGCACTCAAAATGTTCAACATACTGTACTTAATATGGTGGCGACAATAACCCTGTGATGTAGGTAAAGACAGGTATTTTAATATGCCCATTTTACTTATAAAGAATATAAAGCCCAGAAATATTGAGTGACTTGACCAATAACACAGAATTAGTTTGTGTTAGGAATGGGACTGAAAACATGTCTTCTGAATCTATGTCTTGAGCTCTTCATACCAGGCCATTTGAAGTAAATATTACTTTGGTTATGTGGCAGTGCTCAGGCTACACACTTCTGCATATTCTTCTACACTTCATTATTTCTGAATCATCAAGGGAGTGTATAGGAAGAACTGGAATTCTGTTTGTCAAACTCACATCAATTTCATTCTAGACCTAAACCTAGACTACATTTGCCAACCCCTCTTACATTTAGGTGTAGCCATATGACTGAGCGTTTATGAATGGAATCTGAATGGAGGTGATAAGGATCATCCAGACCCATAAAAAAATGCTAAGAAAATCATCCTTTCCTCTTTTCCCGCGGGCTGCCTAGTGCAGCCTTGAAAGCCATGTGTTAAGATGAAGGAGAGTCTTCACCAGCCTGGACCTCTGAATGTCTAAAAAGAACAAAGATACTCACATACTACCACTCCCCTCCAGTTTGAAGTTCTGATCCAGGATTCTCTCAATCATTAGGAAAATCAGAAACACAATATGCACATCCTTATGTGGGATATTACAGTATAGATTTGGAATTTTATTTCATGGCACTTTGCATAAGTATAACCAATATATCTTATTTAAGTCTAATATTGAACAGCTTAATCTAAGAATATAGAAAGCTGTTGGCAAGTGCATGTTCAATCTTTTGATCATTTAGTGAGATAAACTGAGAGAATATTATTATGTTATTTTCCTAATTGTTAAATCTCTGAGAGGCAACATGGAACAATATAAACAAATACATAAATAAACACATGAATGAATGAATGAATAAATGCTTCTGGTTTGCATCATTCTAACGAAAAAGATGCCAGAGAAGGAGGGAATATTTATCTATTCCAGTGCTCATAATAATTAAAAAAAAAAAAGACCCAGGGAAGCCTGGTTTAAGTCATGTTGCTATCCCTAAGCAAATCACTGGGATAAAGCTGGTTGCAATATTTTATGTGGCCTGGATAATTTGCCTTTCCTATGTGGGTTGGGTATCATGATGGACTTACCATTACTAGTACATAAAATGAAGAGTAAAAGGATACCCAAGGAAGAAGCATGCTATTTCCAGAAGTGGAAAGAGATAAATGATCAGACAAAACCCATTAATAACTGCTATGAAGTTGTGCTGGCTTCATCAAAAGGTGAATGTACCATAACACTACAATGGCTGTTTTCTAGAAACTAAGTGTAGGCATGTAGTTGGATCTTAGGAAAGAAATAAAATGAAGATTCAGAAAACCACCCCAAATCTCTCCCTGCATTTCATCTGGGCTCCTCTCTCTGCATGTGCTTCAAGCCGCTTTCTGCAGATTCCTATTATCTTCACCTCTGCTCAGTGGCTACAAGCAGGTTCAACTGATGATATAATAGTTCATATCTCCCATCAAGAGCAAATGACCTCTGATTCTTGAATTGCTATGGCAGAGAAAAGAGGGCCACACCACAGTTTGATAGTTTACATGGCCTATTGAGAGAAAGAAACAATGATTCTCTTAGCTCCCATTCCAACTTCCCTAAGAACTGATTAGCTTGCTCAAGGAAGTTACCTCTTTCCCTCTCTGATCCAATAAACTGTAGCTGGTGGGGAAGTTTCTCATTACAAAAACTTGCCATTGGAATCTCCACCATGTAAGCAGAGAGTCAGTAAAGTAAACATGTCTATATGGTATATACTTTACTGGATTTCTTAGCCTTAGTCATTATACCCTCTGTATTTTAACATCATTGTTAATAAAGTAGAAATAATGCCTATGTTGCTTGTTTTGGGGGAGGATTAATTACAATGAAAAAAAGCCCTAGCACATAGAAAGTTATGCTCCTTGCATTAAAGAAGGTTATGGTCTAAAATTAAGCCATAAGAAAAAATTTTGTCATTCTTACTTATTTTGAGTAAAAACATTGTCTTCTGACTCTATAACGTAATTAGATGATTGCCAAACTCTATTCCAGTAATTTAATGGCAATGATTTTCCCCCAGTTGATTCCAAACCATTAAACAAATAAAACAAAACAAAAAATCAAATGGACTTTAAAATCAGGAGATTTGTTCATATCTTAAGGCTATTCCAAATCATGCCACAGTAGAAAGGGATTTCAAAAGGGTTCAACTTGATTTGAGTAACGGCAGCCTCTCCTGGACAAGGTGACTAATTTGAATTTGATAACTCTCATTTACATGTATAAATTCTATTAATCTATAATCTTAAGAGAATGATAGATATATTAATATTAATCAGACATAGTTTAATAGATACTGATGTATTTATATATCTTATGTATTTAATATTATATATTATATAACACTTATCTTGAATTATTTCATTCACCAGACATTTATTGAATACCTGCTATGGATCTGAGCAATGTATGGGGGACTTAAAATTCATGGAAATGTAATTAAAATATAAAAGTAAAAAATATAAACTTTATTTCTCCACATAAGTTCTATCAAGTTCAAGGCACTTTAGTAAACAATGATCCCAGCTATTTAGTCCATCCCTAAAGAACTGAGGGTCCTGGGAAATTTACCACTTCCACCTCTTGGTAGCCATTGCTTTGATTGTGCTTTGTCCTTAGGATCATGCCGGTAAAGCCATGTTCCATCTATTACTACAATTCTTCAAAGAAATTCTTCAGGATCTTAATCTCACTTATTTAAAATCTCCATTGAAAGCTCTGCTCTTGTCTGCAGCTGATCTGGGCTCAATGGTTTTGGCACCCATTGAGTGGAAGGTTTGCTCAACTTTAATTTTTCACTCAGAATTGTGTAAGCCAAACGAATTGGGATGTCTATGGTCTTGCCTATTCTCTGTTGTTAATTATTGGTCCTGTTTAGTTAGGTCACAAACAAGATGAATTCTTTTCCTTGAAAATTGATGTAGATGGTGTGCGTCTGTGGGCTTCATCTTCAGTGCTGTGTCATCCCTTCTTAAAACTAGTTATCCATTTGTAAATGACTGGTTTCTTTGGGGCATTCTTCTCATAAACTTTTTAAAGCTTCAGTGAGCTCACCATTCTTCTACCTAAGCGTCATGATAAATTTGATGTCTGCTTTTGCTTTAATTGTAGCAGAATGCATGTTTCTCTGCTAGGGGCTCTTTTCAAACTTTTGTCTTACCTTTCTCAGAGCCTAAAATGAGATCATCATCAGTCATGTTATAACAAGTTAGTATGAGTTTATTTTGGTGCAGTAAAGTTTTGAAATCCATGCATAGTTTTTATTAATAATATGTGTTTTCTGTGAACATTTTGAAGACCCCTCATATTTCCGAGTGGAGAATAACCATTATTTTCTGACCAATCTTATTTTTGTTATTTATAGGAAAAGAGGTGAGGCATATAATTGAATAAGATGTCAGATGTGAGAAAATCATCTAACCGAGAGTACTGCAGAAATAATATTACCAACATCTCAGAAGAGTAATGCTGTATGCCTTCCATGAGCTCAGATTTTAAGGAAATCCGGTAGGTAATCTGAAGGAGAAGCTAACTTCCTAGCTATCACCATAACACAGACTGCATGTTAGCATTATAACTACATATCCATACAGAATTTTCCCTATGCTTATCTGATTTGGGATTTAAAAATATGCATGCAAAAGAAACAGGAATTTATGATAAAGGCTAGCAATATTTATTTTAATCTGATCGCATTCTTCAGGAAAATATTGCACTAAGTCAGGTTTAGATACCACCATGTGGCAGATAATGTAGCTGTGAAAAGTGTCATATTCCATTTGGGTTGTTAAAATGAAGTACCATAGCCTAGGTGGCTTATAAACACAGAAAATTATGTCTCACAGTTCTTGAGAAATAGATCAGGGTGCCAGCATCATCAGATTCTAGTGAGGGCCCTCTTTTGGACTGCAGAGTGTCAGCTTTTCATGTCTATTCACGGCAGAAAGAGAGCAAGTGAGCTCTCTAAAGTCCCTTTTATAAGGGCACCAATCTCTTTCATGAGGGCTCCACCTTCATGACCTAAGTACCTTCCAAAGGCCTCTCCTCCCAGTATCATTATGTTGAGAGTTAGGATTTCAATGTATGGGTTTTGTGGGGCCACAAACATCCAGTCCATTTCAGACAGCTCCTTAGCTTTCCTTACCATCAGGAATATATTGAGACCCTTGGTATAGTATACTATAGTCTGAAAAATTCTTGACAATAATTCTGATTAGCCAAGCCTGCATTAGTTGCCTGTACCTGGACCCTTCAACCGTGGCCAAGAGTCAGGGCCAAATAGTATGAACAAGGCCACTTCATAGACACATCTGCCCAATCATGTGTGGAAGCTGTTGTCAGAGAAGGGGGAGTAATTATGAGTCAGGCATCTACTATCTGTGTCTATTATAGTCTTAAAGGAGTGAGGCTGAAAAGCAGAGCCCAAAAAAGTGGCAGTGTTTTATAAAGGATCAAAAATTCCATTCTCTTCCTTTCTAGACTGTGACAGTTATTACTGACTATCTCTGGGTTGACCACGATGTTTTTGTTAGTACAGTACAAACATATTTGTATACTTTATCTTATAAAGATGAGAGGATCTTAAGAAAATAGTGCTGGGCTCTTGAATACTTTTATATTTCTGGAGACTAGAATCTGGGCACTGTGATGTTATGCTTTTAAAGCAACTCCATGAGTGCTGAATACTTCTACTAGAGCAGGGTACTCTCACTAACATTTATAGTGAGTAGCTATAAGCATTCTGTGTTGAAACTAATGAGGAGTTATGAAAGGTAATCTAACTATGGGATCTAAGACAAGGTAGCTAGAACAATTACAGGCAAAAACCAAGTTACAAGAAAAAAAGACTTATTGCTTTCACAGTCTTTCAGAACTGGCATGCATGTATGCAAACATTTGAGAAATCATAATAAAGAGTTTTAAGGAGACACTTCCATTGGAAGAAAAGAAGTCAATATGTGGAAAATGTTTACTACTTAAGAGAAGCTGTTTAAAAATATTTAGATTTATATCTATAACGATATCTGTATCTATAGCTAAGCTTCCAAGTCATTAAGAATGTAGAATTCACAGGTCTCTTTTGGATTGAAAAAGAAGGAGGGTGAATAACTTGAAGCAAGGAGGGAATATAAGATACCAAATTAGCAGGGCAATATAATCTGAGTAAGATTTTACAGACTTAAAATGGTCCTTTGAGAACTATCCCAGGGTACAGAAAGGGTCACTGAGGGCTTCTTGGGATTGGGCTATCCCATAGGGTAGTCTAATATGTTCTGGTAGCCCTATGTAATCCATATTTGCATCATTATTCTACTGAATTCCAAATGCCTTAAAATTCTAATCACGCCATGGCATCCTAGGAGTCTGAGTGCTATGCTTTGCTGTCTGCGTTGCAGATGTGATTTAACTCTGATTACCTTGATTTGTCAGTGAATTTAGGCCCAGTAGCATTTAAGATAGTAACTGCCTGTGGATATCTGACTGAGTATTAGAGAGTATTGTCCCTGATGGCAATAGCTCAGTAATTTGAAATCTTGTGAAAGCTTACATCTGGTTGAAGTAGAAGGTCATTTCATGTGAGAGTAGCACTGTCACGTGTCTGCGTTATCCACGCATTTGGTTACTGAAAGACTAATATATGCAAGCCCAGCCCAGGGTGGTATGCAATGGTAACTCAAAGTATGAAGAAGAGCTAAATCATGAGAGAATCCTGATATTCACTTGGACACATGACTGCCTAGAGTAGTCTACATTTTCCATGTAAAGGATGGAATGAAAGGGAAAATGGTGTATGCAACTTTAGGAAATTTTCCCTGGATGCAAGAATGCTCTTCTCTTTCTCCTTCTTCCCTTTCGTTTCCCTTTCGTCTTTGCTCTTGCAAGGTAGGTGTGATTGCTGGAACTGAAATTAGCAATAGTGGCCACAGATGGCTGAGCAAGAAGACAGAAAGTGTCTGTTTCAGTTTGGAATGCTTTTGAGGGCCATACCTGCACTAGACCACCTACCTCTAGATTTTCATTTGAAAAAGAAACAAATTTGTCTTGTTTAGGTCACAGCTATGTTTTGTTTCTGTTGCTTGAAGCCAAATTGAATCTTAACTAATATAGTATATATGCATCATTTAAAAAACTATTTTTGCTTATCAACTTTTTCCCACTAACTATTGATTTCATTCCGATAAGGGGGCTTTTATTGAGTATGAAAAAACCAAGATTACTTTGAATATGTAAACATTACATACCCTCTCCCCTTTTATAGCAATTATGGCTGAGATGTATATCATTATACAAAATCCTTGTCCATATCTCTGCTTATTTCTGTAGAAGAGATATCTATACATAGAAACACTGAATTTAGTGGCACATATATTCTATAAAGCAGTTGTTTCATATTGTCAGCTTTCTTTCTAGAGCAATTGTGTCACTGTATATTACTAGCATGGAGGCATGCCTGTCTCAACACACTTTCATTAGAGTTTAGTAATACAGCACTATTGCTATTTCAGCTAATTTTATGGTACAAACATGAAACATGATCAATCTCCTAATTGGATACATTTTTATGTATTAGATTTCTATAGGCAGAACATATTTCCTTACATTTATTGGCCATTTGTATTTATTCTGTGAACAGATGGTTTTAAGGTCTTTTCTAAACTTCCATTCTGTTGGGGATCTTAGTATATTTCTTATTGATTTGAAAGGGCCTTTGGTCTCAAAATTTTAATAGTCATTTAAATGTTTTAATTCTCTTTATCTTATTTGATTAGATAATTACCTTTGTTTTTTTTTTTTTTCATTTTTAGAGCCCTTTTCCCTTTGGTTAAAATTATTTTTTTCAGTTTTAATGGTGCTGAAGCCAACAGCGTCATCTTTTTAAAAAACCACTCTAGTTTGCAGAGTTACCTCATATTGAAAGGGTCCGGGCGGAGGCCAAACTACACAGGTCGCGGTCAAGAGATCTTTATTGGAGGTATGGAGCGGCACCACGCAAGGAGAAGGAAGAGAAGAGAGAGAGGGCTGCTGGCGTGCTGGGTTTTATATCCCTTGGGCCTACGTGGATTGGGCTAGGGGCGGGCCGAAGGGAAGGCGGGAGATGCTTCTTTCTGATTGGCACTCCTTTGGCGGGTTCAGACAGTGCCCGGTCAAGGAGGGGAGAAGAACCCGGAACCGGCACCATCTTAAGGTACGGCGCCATTTTAAGGTACCCCATGTTACCTAACACATATGATAGTATCTGTGCTCAAACATCATCTGTATGATGTCTTCTCATTGAGAAAAAGGTGTTAAATATACGTAACAAACATGTTAAATATAGTAGCTGAGAGGACACAGAATTTATTTTATTTTTATGGAAGCTTCACCTTAGAAAAACATTGGCAGGAGTCATGGATTTCCTGGCAATGAAGTGGGATGCTTTATGTCTTCAATCAGATATAGAAGACTATGTCCACGAGATTAAAAATGACTTGGAAGCATGAAGTTTGAGATTAAAATATAAGCAGCTGCCTTAAATAATGTTGCCTTGACATTTGATTAAGTTATATAAACAACTGACCTATTCTCTTTCTTTCATTGCTTTTCTTTCCTCATTGGTTATTTTTATTCACACTCCTCCGATTTTTGTTTTTTTCTCCCTCATTACTGTCTTGTAATTTTGCTTAATTGTGGTCAACTCCTCTGTGGTGAACACTTCCAATTACTTATTTAACTGACTATGCATAGTTTTCAGTTAATATTTCATTTATATAGATACACATATATGTATGTGTATGTGTGTATGTGTGTGTATAAATATATATATATAAAACTTTTACTTTGAAATTTCATTTTCCTGCATCCCTCCAGACCTCTGGTGTTGTGTTAAAGTTGATTCTATAAACTGATCTATAGCTACTATTTATTTAATATTCTCATGCTACCACTAATAATCTTTAATATCTATACATTGTCATTATATATTTTTTATCAATCTAAATAAATATTAAATATGTATTTAATGTTTCTGATGCTACCACTAATAATCTTTAATATCTATACTTGTCATTATATATATTATTACAATATTATTTTTATTACTTTTCTTAATACAACCAATAAGCATTTGGGAAATGAATTGAGTAACTTCCATTTTTCCTCCTTTACAAATAAGAGCCTTTTGTCACAACTGGCTAGAGTCTACTCTTTCCAAAACTATTTAAGTAACAAGTGACTCCAGATGTCAATTTGTATTTTCTTTAAGTATCCAGGGGAGTTCATGGATGTCCTGTATTAGGCAAATTCAAATAGCATAACTTCAGCTTGTGAACATCTAGTTGGTCAGAATTCAGCAATATCATTAAGTCTCCCTTCCCACCCCCGATTTTTTAAAGGCGTAACTATGCACAAAGGACTGTAGATATAATCTTTCCTTATACAGATGATTAAAACTAGGAATTTGCATTCAAGAAAAACTGTAATCTGAAGAAGCAAATGGACAAACCGTTAATGATTAAAAAGGAACAAGGAAAAAGGCGGAATAAAATAGGTGTTAGAGAAGAGATGTCATCAAGATGTTACAGGGTATCATGAAAGGAGTGATTTTTGGGGAAGGAGTCTTGGTGAGAAGAGGCTTCTTGGAGAACGTTGGATTGGAGTTGAGCTTTAAAGAATGAATGACATTTTAACTGTCACTTTGTGTTGGGTATGTTTTAAATACTAATGAGGTTTCAGGTTCTTCAGATATGCTAGGATTGATGTTACCTTTTAAAGAGCTCCTAGAAGTCGTTAGATCATTCTAAGTGTATACAATCAAATACAACTTGGGAAATTTAGCTACGGATGTAATGTGCTTGTTGAATGAATATGATAAATCTTAGTGATTTGAGTGTACTGGTATAGAAAATAACATCGTAGCCATTTGAAATTAAGACACTTTAGAGCAGGAAAAGACCTTACAAATTATGTACTCAACACTCTCCTTTACAAAGAAGGCACCAAAAGGTTCAGCAATTGACCAAGGTCACCCATTTAACTTGACCAGACTTTTCCTCTATCAGAAGGCATGGCTTTGGAATCCGCACCTTTCTGTATCCATTATGGTAATTTCCATTGATGTTGTGAAATAAGATAATTGAATCTCCACGATTGTTTATCAGACAGGGATACTTTAAACTGTGCAATGAACTTGCAGGTCGAGTTAAGTTTGAAGGAACATAAAATGGACCAAATGCAGGAAACATTTTCAGACTCAGTACTTGCATAATGAAAATACGGAATAATCCGCACCTGAAAAAATGAGACACTGGCAGGACTTTCAAGCAGATGTGGTTTACTCACCTAGGGTGGAGTGGGAGAGGAAGACAAGAGGAGAAAGGAGGGAGGAGGGGAGGGGGTTGATGGAGAGTGGGAGGGGGAGAGAGGGAGGGAGGGAGGGACAGAGGAGGAAGTGGAGGAGAGAGAGAGAGAGAAAGAATGAGACAGAGAGAGAGAGAGCGCCTAGGCGGGCCTCGAAGCCACTGGAGAGGTACCCTTTGTCTGAGAAACCCTGAAAGGGAAGCCTCTAGTAGCAGCCCTCCCGTTCCCACCTCCAAGCGTTTGCCGAACTGCTAGGTGGAGCCCGCGCCGCGGAGCCCACGAGCACTCCATATCCGGGTTTTGCCGGCCACCCCTTTCCCAGGCGCGAGCCCCCTCCCCGGCTCTCGGAGCTCTCGCCTCTGGCCCGCCCGACCGCGGCTCATTCTGGCCTCGGCTCGGGCCCCGGCTGCGCCTACCCCGCGCGCAGGCTGTACGGCCCCCGCGCGCCCGCGCTCTGACCCGCTCTCTGCGCTTCGCCCCCCTCGCCTGCTGGCCCGGCCCCGCTCGCTCCAGTTCCCAGGAGCGGGGATGCAGATGCTGCAGCTGGTCGGGGTGGGCGCCGCCGCCGCCGCCGGTTTTTCTCGGACTGCTCGTTGCCTCCGCTCCGGCAGCTGCTGCCGCCGCCGCCGCCGCCTGTGACTCGCCCCCTCCCCTTTCTTTCTTCTCTTTTTGCCTCGGTACTCTTCCTACGGGTGTGCGCGCGCGCGGGTTGCACGGTTTGCCTTGGCAGCAGCTCGCTCGTGTGTGCGCGTGTGTGAGTGTGCGTGTCTGGAGAGCGCCGGTGCCTCGCTCGCTCTTGAGGAGTCGGAGAAGAGAAAGAGCCGAAGAGACAGCGGCGGCGGCGCGGAGCCCGGGGCCGCGCGATGAAGCTCCCACATGCCCGCAGCTGCCGGGCCCGGCCGGCGAGCTAATCAGCCACCCCACGGGCTCGAGGCTCGCCGGCCCCCGGGACGCAGCCCTCGGCGGCCGGGCGCCCGCTCTGTCCGCGCGCCCCCTCCGTGCACCGGGGAAGGAGTTTGTGTGGCTCTCGCTCCGGTTGTCCGCGGAGGTTGCGGGCGTGAGAGGGGACCCTCGGCTGGGAGAGAACCTCGGGAGGACGAGGAGGAGGACGGTTTGGCGGAGAAGCCACCCCTGGCCCTCGCGGCTCCCCCTACCTATTCCATCGCTCCCGCTCTGAGGCGGAAAGGGGAGGACGTGGAAGAAGAAAAAGAAAGAGAAGGGGGGTGGGGTGGGAGAACTGGATATAAAGATCGGCTGGGGGGATGGTGGAAGATTTTTGGTCTCTTCGGCAGCGTCTTTTCTTAAGCGGCGGCGGCAGCAGCAGCAAGAGGAGGAGAAGCAGCCCCAGCTATGACTGCCGCATGTTAATAGCTGCCGCTGGGTCCCTCGGCTGCTGCTGGAGACAGAGCCTGACTCCGAAGTTGTGCAACTGTGGACTGGGAGAGACATTTGAACCCTCTTTTCTCTTCGCTCCGCTTTTGCCCCCTTGGGGTGTGTGAAGCGAGGAACGTAAAGGAAGGCGAGCATTTGGTTCTCTTTTTCCTTCCCCTTTCTCCGTGGCTGTGTAGCAGAAGAAAAGGAAGAGGGACTTTTTGTTGTTGTTTCCTTGACTGGGGTCTCCACCCTCCTGCTGCTTTCTCTGCGCTTCGATTCTCGTTATTTGCCGCGTGTGGTTAGGGGTGTCTGCACAGGGGCCGGCCGGTCTTTTGCCCCGGGCTCAATGGCTGGATTGTGGAAACTGCACCCGCCTTCAGGTTGTTGAGCAACTGATGGGACGATCTCAGGGACCGGCGATTACGAAAGGTAATTTATTCTTCGCACTCTTCATAATAGGGGTCTCTCTGGCCGGGCGCAGGCGGCGGCATCCACCGGGCGGGCAACAGAGGGGGTGCGGGGTGCATGCACACTCGCCCTTCCACTCACACACTCGCCCTCACGCACACACACTCATCCAGTCGTGGTGCGGGGCGGGAAGGGAACCTCCTGGCTGGGGGGCGCTCGGGTCTGGCGCGGGTTCGAGTTTTTTCCAGCCATTGGGCGATTTGGCCGGCCGAGGGGAGTGAGGGGGATAAGAGACTGGGCGCATTCGCAGCTGCACACGCTGGGGAATAGGAACAGTTCCCACCCCGTTAATTTTCCCTCTCCTCTCACCCCAGTGCCATCCCCTGGTGGGGGCAGAAAGCGGACAAGAGGGCGCCTTTTCTCCGTCAGGCTGGAACTGGTGCGGCTGGAGGCGGGAGCGGGCTGGAGGACGGACAGGGTCTGGGTGAGAAGCTGGGCTCTGGGAAGATGGAAAATGCAGGGTGCCGAGCCCGGCGCGATTCTCCCTCAACGCTTGCCTGGAGCATCCGTGGTGGCCCCTTTTGCCCAGGTCGCGCCCCTGAGTCTTGGAGTCGCGCTGCCTCCCCGCGCCCTGCCTGTTGTGTCTCCTTCACGGCAGTTTGGTTTAGACCTGCGTGCCCAGGCTTTGTTAGGCGGTTTTGGCTGGAGAAAGCTGCCACTTTCGTGGGTGGCCCGGGCTGCGCTGTGCTGGTAGTGGGCACTGGGCGGGGGGCGGCGGTGTTGCACGAATCCGGGCGGCCGCGGCGCCGGGGCGGGGTGGGCAGAGCATTGGTGGTCGCGGTTGGCGGGTTACAGGTAGGAGAGAAGGCACCTCGGCGCTTCTCTCGGGAGAAGGGAAAGCTCCAGGCTGCAGCGCAGCGTCTGAGCCGCCGCGACCCAGCCTCCGGTCCCACGTCGGAGCTCAGAAGCTTAGGGTGCCAGGCTCCCAGCACTATAGGTGGGTGGGTGTGTGTGTGTGTGGTGTGTACGGGTGGGGGCGACCTCCTCTACCAGCGTTACTTGGCGGCGGAGTCAGCGTTTGAGTGTGTGCGCATTTTTGCGCCCCAGGGACGGCAGAGAGGGATTTGCGGGGATGCCGGAGCTGATGCTGCTGGAGCTGAGCTTGCTTATTGAAATCGCCTGGGATCCGCTTAACCGGAAAATCTGGTTTGAGGAGGCCACGGGGCCCGCCGCAGGGTGGCGAGGAAGCCTTGCCATGTCCCCTTCCCCTGGAGAGGCGCAGCTCGGCGAGATGCCTGCGGTGCGTGAGAGTCGCTGGTGCAGCGCTCGATGCACCCCAGATTGGCCCTGATGAGAACCTCATAGGGTAGTCATCTCTCCAGCAGATTGAAGTAATCGAGTCCAGCCAGCTTAACTCCTGGTCCCTGGAATTCTCTGGCCGCTTTCCTACCTCTGATAGAAACATGCGCTGCTTTTGTTTATGGTCAGAGATGTCATAGCAGTTGGGCGAACTCGAGCCTTAGAGCCACCTCCAGGGTGTCTCCTCCCTGTGTCTGCGTGTGCTCCCTGCCTGCGGTAGTTAGAGCACATTGTAAACAACGGTGTAAGCACTCCTGCCACAGTCTCCTTTAGAGTCTAACCTGCTGTCGTCTGTTGTGTTTACTTTCCTGGCTCTATTACTCATTAGGAAGTATAAGGCTTCTTGCACCTCTGATTTTACATCCTTCCAGCCAGCTGCTAGGGAAATGAGGAGACGCATAGACTCTGGCAGGAAGGAAAAATTGCCTTCTGTGTTTTGCTCTGAAGTAAATAGGCAGTCTGCTAATTTTAGTGTCATATGGGCTTTCATCACTAGTTAAAGAATGTCATCGTAGAATCTGCAAAGAAACACTTCTTTAGCATTTTTTCATTTGGAGACTCTCCTATATTTCCCTATGAGAATAAACAGAGTTTGGTAAGATTTCTTTTATATATTTTTCCATCTGTAATGATTCTAAATGGTCTGGACTTCTGGCGCCCAATTTATCTGTATGTGGATTACAAATAGGATAGAATTCTCAGCTCTTTTATAATCACCAAAATAGGATACCAGATAATTTGTATAGGAGTTAAGAGGATATTTGTGTGTTGAATTATCTCTCAGCTTTGTTTCACCCAATCTTTTTTTTTTTTTTTTGTAACCAAAGCAAGGGTAAAGACTGTACAAAGATAAACACAGTTTATAAAGTGTTACTTTTGCAAGTGAAATTGCTTTTTACTTTCAATAATTAAAATCTATTAAATTCCTTAGGTCTGGATTAGCTCTGACTGCTTTGGTGTTTGTTGCAAATACTTGTGTTCTATTTTGTTTTAAAAAGTATAGGGCTGTTAATGGAACAGGGTACTTTATTTTTAGGTACAATAATTTCTGGATATCTTCATTATTTTTTAAAGACCTTGACCTCTTGAAAAAGCATAGATTGCAAAAGACACCGAATCACTGATGGCTGACTTTAAGTTATATTTTTATGAGAGATATTGCTAATGGCCATCACCCTAATAGAAAACTTAGAAAATTTTGATTTAATTCATGAGAATCTAGCTTCATGTATTTGTTTCATTTCTAGATTATACGTATTAAAGTCTTTATACTTGCAAATATTTCTGAGGATTAAAGAATACTTGTCCTCCCATTTTCGAAGATCTAGTCACAATGATTCCCAGGCCTTACATTACAAGATTTGATCAGATCTGTTCTTTGTTTCCTAGCAGCATGTGTTCCCTAGCAGTCATACATTCCACAGGTCCTGATGTCATTAGAACTGTGTGTGTCAGTGTATTGTGCTGTCTTTAGCTGAAGGTGAATGTGTCAGAGTATTTGAATGCCATTCCATAGCTCTTCCTTATCACTAAGTATTCAGTAACCTGATCTATTTGTGTATATGGTTGACCAGACTATTTCTACAAAATCATGGTAGGAGGAATGATTAACACAAAGTTTTATATGAACTATTAATTTTTTTTTAGATAGAGATGTTAGGCTGCATCAGGCATCCCCGGCCTGAAGAGTGATAAGCCAGCGTGTGATTTGCCTGATGGGTAAATGCTTTTGATGTCTCATTTTAGGTTGCTTGGTGTGATTATCCTTCAGACTGAGAGTGCTCCTCAAAAATATGAATGGAAAGTCTTTCAGAAATGATTTTCTTAATCATGATCTTCTTAACATTTTGCAGATTTAAATACTCTTTTCCACAGGGAATAATAGCAAGTATGCTACTTACTGGCTGCAGCTACTGTGGCTGGCATTGTTTCTACTAATTAGGAAAGGCAGATTTTTTTATGGATTTGATTTACCATTGATTCCTTTGTGAGCTATAGCCAAGGAAATCATAAATAGTAGATTAAAAAGACTATAAAGTCATGAGGATTGAAGTTAGTCAAATAATATGATGCAAAACTGAATTGTTTTTCAGATTTGATTTGGACCACTTTAAGTGTTGGTTGAAACTCTCTTTGAAAAGGACTGCCAAGTAGAAGTGACAGTTACTGTTAGAAGTGGGGAGTTTTGGCCCAGAAATCAGCAAGGAAAACTGATTGCGATTTTCATATTTAGGATCAAACAGTGATTTTAAGAAATGCTGTGCAGCCTTAATTTAGCATGGTGTGAATGGCTAGAGCAGTTGGAATTTAAAAAGGCTGATCTCTCCTTAAGTTTTGCAAATGGCTATTTTGCCTTCTCTTTCCTGGATTTGCATTATATTCAAAATATGCATTTGCTCACTTTGGGGGGAACCCTCAAGAATATGGCTGTATTGTAATTTCTTATTTGTTTGCCCACAGGACATATTTACACTTAGATTATTATTATATTTATGTCTTCTTATTTCATGCAAATGCATTCTTTATAGAATAACCAATTTTATAATTAAATAATAAGTAAAACTTGCAGGTATAAGTAAGGTCCTCCTGACATTTTTCCTTGGTTATCTTTCTGTGTTTTGTCGGGTAGGGTAGGGAGAGGGCTAGAGAGTTGTTGATCAATGAGAGAAAAATCCAGATTTTTCATTCATTGTAATATATTGTGAGAATGTAGCGTGAGCATGCTTGTAAATAGCATTTATGCATCTAAGGTGTACAAGTTTTTCCCCAAATCTTTAATATCATTACTCTGATCTGAGTGTCATTATGGTCCAATAAAATTAACTCTACTGCTGCATAAGAAACCAGGTGTAACTTTTTTCTTAGAATTGTGATATGTGCTTATGGATTCATAAGCACAAAATATAAAAGAGAAAAGTAGCTGTCCTACTTGAAATTAACTGAACTTCTTTATTTATTTTGAGGGGTGGATAAAAGGGGAGAGTTTCTATATTTGCTCATCATAGGTTCTATAGACCTTGATAAATCATGTCTTCTTTATGTCTTATTGACACTTAAAACAGGAACTTAGTTTCAATTTTAATGAATGTCTTCATAAAAGTGATTACAAATAGGTGTTAAAAGAAGTCAAAATTTGGTCCATATTATTCAAGAATTTAAATGGAATATTGTGGGTGGTAATCCTAGTTATTTTGAAAACTGTTTTTGGGATGGAAAAATAAATCATCCAACTGAATGTTTCAAACTTCCATGTCAATTACTTTGTAAAGCAAACAATGCTCTTTTATTAGTGTTTTCAAAGTGTCCTCTGGGGAACCCTGGGGATCTCTGACACCCTTACAGATGAAATGTGAAAAGAAAACATTTTCATAATAATGCTAAGACATTATTTGCCTTTCACTCATATTCTTTAACACGTGTTCAGTGGAGTTTTCCAGAAGGTATATGATATGTGATGACATCATTGCTCTGATGGCATATGTCATATGTTCTTATGTATTCTCAAGTTTTAGAATTTTCCTAGTTTATCAATACTTGAATGGTGACAATTACAGATATCGTAATCAAAAGTCACTTTAGAGGCTGAGTGCAGTGGCTCACACCTCTAATCCTAGCACTTTGGGAGGCTGAGGTGGGCAGATCACATGAGGTAAGGAGTTCGAGACCAACCTGGCCAACATGGTGAAACCCTGTCTCTACTAAAAATACAAAAATTAGCCGGGCATGGTGGTGCATGCCTGTAGTCCCAGCTATTCAGGAGGCTTGAAGCAGGAGAATCGCTGGAACCCAGGAGGTAGAGGTTGTAGTGAGCCAGGATCATGTCACTGCACTCCAACCTGGTCCACAGAGCATGACTGTGTCTCAAAAAAATAAATACAAAAATAAAACAAAAACACGAAGTCACTTTAGGTCATTTATTATTATTATTATTATTATACTTTTAAGTTCTGGGATACATGTGCAGATGTGCAAGTTTGTTACGTAGGTATACACGTGCCATGGTGGTTTGCTGCACTCATCAATCCATCATCTACATTAAGTATTTCTCCTTATGCTATCCCTCCCCTAGCCTCCACCCTGCAACAGTCCCCGGTGTGTGATGTTCCCCTCCCTGTGTCCATGTGTTTTCATTGTTCAACTCCCACTTATGAGTGAGAACATGTAGTGTTTGGTTTTCTGTTCCTGTGTTAATTTGCTGAGAATGATGGTTTTCAGCTTCATCTGTGTCCCTGCAAAGGACATGAGCTCATCCCTCTTTATGGCTGCATAGTATTCCATGGTGTATATGTGCCACATTTTCTTTATCCAGTCTATCATTGATCGGCATTTGGGTTGGTTCCAAGTCTGCTATTGTGAACAGTGCCACAGTACATACATGTGCGTGTGTCTTTATAGTAGCATGATTTATAATCCTTTGGGTATATACCCAGTAATGAGATTGCTGGGTCAAATGGTACTGCTGGTTGTAGATCCTTGAGGAATCGCCACACCATCTTCCACAATGGTTGAACTAATTTACACTCCCACCAACAGTGTAAAAGCATTCCTATTTCTCCATATCTTCTCCAGCACCTATTGTTTTCTGACTTTTTAATGATCGCCATTCTAACTGTCATGAGATGGTATCTCATTGTGGTTTTGATTTGCATTTCTCTAATATAGGTCATTAATTTTTAAGAGTATAAAAGAGTCCTGGGCCAGAAAGTCTGAGAACGGCTCAAGTAGATTTTTCTGAGATCTGCCTCCTTGTACTCTAAAATGCCACCCATCCAGCCACATAAAGAGCCATGTAGGATGAGAAAATGATTAGATGTCTAACCTGTAAAAAGACAGGCAGGTTGGATATAGTTATTAATTATTTGGCATTTTCATTATTCTATTTCCAAATAATCCAGTGTAGAAAACTTGTTTTTAGATTTTTTGTCCCCATTTAGTGAAATGGAAACTTTAAAGCAGCAGATATGCAGCCTGATCTGCTGACTGCTCTTGGGAAGGCTACAAAGGAGTCAAGGGGAAAATATCTAGATCTAGGCCCTAAATCAAGATATTTTGATACCTAGAAAGGCAGAGTGGTGTAGAGATGAGCAGAAAGGGACTCTGGAGTGTGTTTGCCTAGGTTGAATAAGCTATTGGATTTGGGTCAAGATACCTGATCTCTCTATGCTTTAATTTCCTGATATTTTTAATGGATTTAATAATTGTACCAAATTCACAGATGATTATGAAGATTTAATTGGTAAATCTATGCAGAGTCTTTAAAACAGTTCCTGGTGCATAATAATAACATAATTGTTTGCTGCTATTATTATTACTATCATCATCATTATTATTGGGTCTCATGAGAGTCCTAGAAAACTTTAATGAATTCCCCATGTGATTCAGATACATAATTATATTTCACACCATTATAGAGTATGTCTTAAAATGTTAGTAAATTTTAAAATTTCGTATAAAAGATAATCGGCTTTATTTTACTCTCACACTTTAAAACTCATGAAGGATTATTAGCATTTTTTAGAGGAAGAATTAATAAAACACCTTTGTTAGCTTTAGCTAAGTTTGAAGTTTGATAGTGAAGGTGAATGCCCAATTAAAACTAGATTTCAAAGACCCTAATTGAATATTTATATATCTTGGGAATTATTAGAGAGGAAATCACTTTTCTGAAGTGATATCAAGATGACTCACTATACTCTTAATCTGTTAATCACTATCTAAGCACCACAACAAGCCATTTTCAGTGCAAAGGATCCTTGGGGTAATTATATACTGTAGTTCAGTCTGTTTTTGAGTGGTCATACGTCTAACTAGTGAAAGAAGCTATACATTCAGATTAGCTTTACTAGATACTAAAGTTTAATTGGAGAACTGTGTAATACTTTTGAATGAGACTTTGGCAACTATTTGAAAACTTTAAGTTATAGATGTATTTATAAGTTGTATACATTTTGGGGGTATATTCTATGGCTGATTTCTGACCCAGCTTATCACTATGAAATTAGTACTATAGCACTTATTTCCTTCCAGAACTTTGGTCAATTCTGATTTACTGTTGCAGAAATTAAATTATACTCCATAGATAGGCATAGCTGGGCAGTGTTTTTAATTATGAGCATCTCAGAAATGGTCTTTGGACTGAAAATCACCTGAATACAACCCCAAATGTGCAAGTTTCTAGCTCTGTCATCTCTATCTGTAAAATAGATATAATAAAGTTTACATTGCTTGTTTGAGTGGAGTAATAAGAAGTAAATATAAAAGTACCTGGTGGAGTGAATATTTCATGCATAGTACCTTTTGTTATTAGTCATAGTATTATTAGAAATGTCCTTGAGTACCATTATTAAGAAAATGTAGCTAAATCAAATATCATTTTCTTAATTGAAGAGTTCTTGATGAGCTAGGAAAATCAATAGCATTTTCTTAAGTAGTTGAGAAAGGTTCAAGTCTTGTATTTATCTTTACTATGTTCTTTCCCTCTGTCCTTTTTTAACCTTTTAAGTACTTATTCTGAGCTCTTCTTCATCTTAAAATGTTATGCTCTGCTACTAATTCCCCATAAAAAATTATAATCCTGACAGAAAAATATTTTTGACATCCACCAAATACTGTGTCCGAAGATTGACTTTAAATTAAGTATAAAATGAAAGTAACAATTTAAGATGTTTTAAATTAAATGCCCTATTATCTTTTCACATGTCAATCATTCTTTAAGCTTTAACTGCATCAGAATTTTCTATAATGCTGTAACCATATCAAGTCATCATAAATGTCGAAAATATCAGGATTTTCATAGTTTTAAAAGATATATAATCCCAGATTTTAAGTCTCATAAGAATGTCATAAATGAGATAAACCTGTAAAATTCAGATCCCAAAATTGCTTTAAAGACTAAAACTTTTGAAAGGCTCATAAATGAGTCGAAATTTTAGAATTGACATCTGTATTTCAGTGACAGTGCCAATAAGAGAAGTTATTAAAATGTGTGACTTTCACTATAATTATCCAGCATGTATACTGAAAAGGAAAGGATATGATATAGTAAGTGGTAAAAATGAATGAAAAAGTAAACTGCACATTGGACTGGACAACTGGCTTGCTAAATTGTATCAGAATTAGGTGTTTTAAAGTATGACTCAAGGAATTGCAAGCCAAGTAGAAATGACATCCCCTCCTGTTTGATCAGCTTGTGTTGGTGTTTACGCATCCCGCAGAGGCAGAGTGTGTTACTATTCAGGACAGCCCCAGTGGCTCCACAGTAGCCTGAGCCTGTGAGAATAGAGGAGAGACTCAAGCCCAGTTTTTGATGTTCTGCTTGGGTGGGTAACCTGAATACTAAAATGCATTCCATTGACGCTGACCCTGTAAGAGGGTTTTCAACAGTCTCCCGTTTTGTTTTGATTTGGTTTGGTTCCCCCCTTCCCCGTTTCCTTTTTCTCAAACTCTTCCAAAGACCTTTGAATAAAAGGAAATGGTCCTGACTGATGGTCATCTTTTTGTATGAGATTTTATTTCTGGCAAGAATGGAAGGGTTCAACTGGTTTTCATTAACACCTTTTGTTTTTTCAAATTTTCAGTGTTCTTGATTTGTCGATGGCTTATGGTTGTTGTTTGAACCTTGACTCAGAATACTGATCATGACTTCAAGGCGTGGACAAAGAACCTATTGAGAAATCATTTTCTGTTAACACAAGGCATATGTGTATCTATAGCCTTTATTTATATTGGCTATAAATGTTCGGTTGATGTTGTCTAAGGAGTTTTAATTATATTATTAACTGTAGTTGGCTTTGGAGGAAGAGCCAGGCAGCCATTTAAAAAAATTATATACAATCATCTTTTGAGGTTTAGGCAATTTCAATTAGTTTTCACTTTGATTCTTAACAATTTTTATGTATGATGGTTAAATATTATTTTACAGTCATTCTAAAATGGTGCAATTTTATGATAGTATCTAAGCTATATGTACTTCAATTTAACTTAAAATATTTAATAGAATGGATGTTTTCACTATTTCTCTTTTAATTGCAAAGCCACCTCCAGCTAGCTTTCTGCTGAACTAATTAATTTATTGGGAAGTCATTGTGTTTCTCACCTAAAGATTCTTGGGAAAGAGTGAAGTCTTACCTAGGTGTCAGAAAAAATTGGATACCTCTAGGCTTCTGCCTCAGTTCCATGCCCCTACCCAGCCTACCAGTTTTCTTTTCCTCTGACTGCTGGATTCATTCGCTTTCCCCACAGTCTGAATTAAGTACTCAGACTTATACTGATCTACTGTCATCAGCTTGGTGGAGGCAGTAAGAATACTGCAGTTCCTCTGTGGATGAATGGATAGTTAGCTTGAAGAAGAAAAGGCTCAATTAAGAGAGGGATGTTGTTCACACAAAAAGAAAGAGGTGCTGATAGTGTCTGAATAGTTATTCTTTAATAACTGGGACAAATCAGGTGTTAGAAGAATTGGTCAGGAAAATCATTGAAAATGGGTTTACCCTTTTCCTGTAAGAGGCCAGAGTGATCTTAGAAAATGGTTCCTTACTCACGTGACCAACAAAACCCAACAAAATCATGCAAATCAAGGGGTTCAAATCTTCAGGTTCATTTCAAGAGCACCCAAGTTATCTATAAAACTGCTCAAGACATATAGGCTCTGTATATACGAAAAGCCACCAAATATCTGAAAGATGTCCCTTTACAGAAGCAGTGTGCCATTTCTGTCCTACAGTGGTAGAGCCACTGTACAATGGCAATGTTCAATGCCAGATGGGAGAGCTGGACACAGGTTTGTTGGCACAAAGAGAGCTGGATTTTTTCCTGCACATGCTTAAAAATGCAGAGAATAATGCTGATCTTCAAAGTTTAAATATGGACTATCTAGGCACTGAGTACATTCAGATGAACAAAATCCCCAAGATGTGACATCTGATAGTGCTCATGGTTGAATTAACCCATGTATGAGCTTCGCTGGCCACATTACTGAAAAAGAACAAATTGTTCCAAAACCAGAAGTGGAAATTGCACGGAAGAAAAAGTTATGCCAGAAGAAACTGAAGAAACAAAAACTTATGGCATAGGAACAAATACAGCATAAAATAAATGCAAATAGAAGTAAAACCAGAAAAAGTGAGTTTGTAGATATGTATCCGTCCATCTGTTTGAGACATCTAATTATTTTACACTTGCTGTGTACTCATTATATCATGCTTCTGATGAGAATATATGTTTATTCAAGTAAACCTTCTGTTTAGAGGCAGAGTATTCAAAACTGTATCAAGTAGGATATTTCAGATAATTGAGCATGGATAACTTTATAGTTGCCTAAAGCATCCAAAGAAAATATACTTCAGTGTATCCAGTAGTATTTTTTCAAATGATAGACATCTAATATGGGCTCATTATTACCAAAAGCAGAGATTGAATATTAATGCTGACACTTGACCAGCTGAGGTGCCTTAAAGTGTTATATGTATTGTTTGGAATACTCCTGAATGTATTATTTTACTTTTCATGTATGCAAAAAAGAAAGTTATGTTGAGTTTTCATTTTCATCTGAAAGTACCAACTCAATGTAAGTAGTAACATATGAAGATAATTTGGAAGAATTTTTAAAGGTTAGTAGAAGGCCTAATTAGCAGAAATCTTATGTACAATGACCTTCCTTACTATTGCAAATCCTCAAAGAAGAAGGAGCACTAAAAATTAGTATGCTGTCAACATTTTTTTTTATGATTTGATGTTATTAAGCAAACTTTTGCGAGTATTTCTTTTTCTGGTGCGTTTGATTAAATGTGTGATCTTATCTTGGTGAAATAGCCTGCTGGGCTGCGGAGAGTAGTGTTCAGAAATGAAATTTGCTTAGAGCCTCTCAGCAGACATTTATTCAATGAGACCTTTCTTAAATAATAGATGATAGTGAGATAACAATGGTATGTGTATGTGTGTTTTCTTCCTTGAATTTAGGGGATGTTGAGCTAGAGCAACAACAACAGAAGTAATGGGGTATGAAAGAAAGCATTAGATTTATATATGAGAAATTAACCTAGTTTATTACAAATGAATGAACAGTCTGTATGAGGGACTTATAGTATCAATGTCAGAGGACACTGTGTTAGTCCGTAAGTTTTATTTGAGCAATCCTTCTATGTTAATTCCTTGCCGGCTACTCTCTTTTGGCTTAGTAGAGGTTACTCTGGAATGAATTTTTCTCCACATACATCATTTGCGCGTGCTTTTTCCATTCTACTTGGGTGCTGGTAATGGCTGAAATTTGACTCCCATTCTTTCTTCCTGGTATAGCTAATTGTACATTCTGAAGATCATATTTACATTTTTTTCTGATTATAGTATATGCTCATGTTGAACACTTTTGAAATACAGAGGTACATAAAGTTAAAACTGAAATCACTCAATATAACGTAAAATAGTGGTATACTGTGTTCACAGAGATTATGTCATACTTAATTTTTGCTTTGATTATCTGCATCTGTATTGTGTGTGTTTGTTTTAATGGAAATGAGATTAAACCATATATAGTTTGTATAATTATCTCTAATTTCTCAATGCCATTATTTTTTGAAAGCATTATTTTAAGTATCATAAAATATTTCATAATGTAGACATACTATGATTTATTTAAACGTTTACTTATTCACGTGGGTTGTCATTTGTTGCTAGAATAAGTGGTGTCACCATGAATATCCAAGTGCTGAAAGCTTGGCCTGTTCTCTAATTTTTTTCTGTAGTACAGATTCCTTGAAGTACAATTACTAGATCAAAGAGTAAATAATTCTTTGACTTTTTCTACTTGGTTACAGATCCAGATGCATCATTGCCTTCTGTATAACTGGTCCTCTGAAAGTTTTGGAAACTCTTTCTTACGAATTGTTAACTCTCAGTTGTGTATAGTTCATAGCTACTAATTCTTGGTTATGTATGGTTTTACTATGTATATATGTATAGTAACTTTTACTAACTTTTTGGTGATTCTTAAGAATTACTAATGCTCAGCTGCATGTACACCAATATATAAAAGCAGAGGTCAGTACAATAATCAAAAATGGAAATTTGCTGGTTATTAATATTTAAGTAAAGCTATGCCTAATGTCTTTGAATTTAACATATTACTAAAACAAAACCATACAATGAATTTTCTCCATGAAGAATTGAGTCCACCCTGTGTCTAATATTTCCATAAATATTCTTAGTTTCTTTCACTGCTCTTGAATGGACCTCGTATCTCTTAAGTTCATCTAAAGCATCAACTTAATAAAACTTTTTCTTTACCATACTTCTTATGGAACAAAAACAAATGGTGGTTTGGATTATTGTTCTAAAATTTAAGTATGAAAAGTAGGAGCAAATTATTAGTCAATGCATTTAAAATAAATGAACTTTGTCTATAAAAGTAGATGGGTCAGAAAAGTAATTAAACAGAACATTTTGGCTTATAATGAGTAAACATGAACACAAGTTTTGCTAGGTGTAACCTCAATTAGAGATCTGTCTGTAGGAATAAGAGTTAGGGACAGGCTGGATGCTGTGTCTCATGCCTATAATCCCGGTACTTTGGGAGGCTGAGGCAGGAGAATCGCTTGAACCCAGGAGTTTGAGACTAACTTGGGCAACATTGTTATACCTTATCTCTATCAAAGTAATTAAAAAATTAAGCAGGCATTGGGGTGCATGCCTATAGTCCCAGCTCCTCAGGAGACTGAGGCTGGAGGATCCCTTGAGCTGGGGAGTTCCAGGCTGCAGTGAGTCATCATCACGCCACGGCACTCCAACCTGGGCTACAGAGTGAGACCTTGACTATTTAAAAAAAAACAATAAAAATAGATACATAATGTGAAATGTCCAGTAGTATTTAGGTAAAATTAAAGAGGAAAACAGCAGGTGGATAATGCAATTTGAAATCAATTTTCCAGTAATGCTGGTACCTACTGAATTTGATTTCATTGTAGTTCATTCTTTGTTCTGAGAGACTTTAAACAATATCTTTGAGACTTCTTCCAATTGTACAGACATATTTACGATACATTTCTAGCAGTCAGAGTGGAAACATATTCTACTTTCAGTATCAATATTTTGTTTAAATCTGCACCAGAACATATTTATGGGACAGAGTTTAATGCTTGATAAATAAATGATTGTATAACTGCACGAATGTGCTTTATGGACCTAAAAGAAACAAGAGAACATGAAAGCAGTTTTTGAAGTTATTGTTGCAAGATAAATTTAAGTGCCATTGAGAATTGTTCTGTACATGCATTTGGAATAAAGCAAGGTACAGAAGGAATCTTGAAAGCCAGACTGTCCTGCGTTTTAGCTTCCTTAAAAATATATTGTCAAAAGTTGAAGTAACTTGCCCAAAGTGACATGGCAGTTTTGTAGCACATGCTGCCTTCTATTATGGATTTTTTTTTTTTTTTTTTGAGATGGAGTCTTGCTCTGTTGCCCAGGCTGGAGTGCAGTGGCCCGATCTCGGCTCACTGCAAGCTCTGCCTCCCAGGTTCACGCCATTCTCCTGCCTCAGCCTCCTGAGTAGCTGGGACTGCAGGTGCCCAGCACCACGCCCAGTTTTTTTTTTTTTTTGTATTTTTAATAGAGACGGGGTTCCACCGTGTTAGCCAGGATGGTCTCGATCTCCTGACCTCGTGATCCACCTGCCTCGGCCTCCCAAAATGATGGGATTACAGGTGTGAGCCACTGTGCCTGGCCTGGAATTTTTTAGTCTTGCACTTGAGAGTTCTCATTTCTGATTTCAGGAATGATGTTATCACTCTCTAACTTGTGTCGAATTAGTCGTGTAACTTCTGTAGGTCTATTTCATCCGTAAGTAGAAAATAGGATGGTGGGTGGTCCTTTTTCCCCAAAATATCCATGGGATAAAATAAAATGGTAAGGCTTATTAGAATACTTCTGCTTGCAAGTTGAACTTTTCAAAAAAACTTAATAGGTAGTTGATGTAAGAATTTTTACATTTCTTCCTTCTTTAAGAGCTAAGGCTCAGTATTGCATGTGGTAATTGCATATTTTAAAAAGACGAAATAGATTAGACTATCTTTTTGTGATGGCTTAAAGAGAAAGTGACATAATGAAGATGTTTTGCATGATTTGAAACCATTAAAGAGTCTGATATATTTTTATCATATTTCTGTATTATTGAGGATAGTAATACGTTTTGTTCCTAATAAATGATTTTAGGATTTGGTATAGTTTTTTATCTCAGCTTTCTTTTTCTTATGTTTATATTAAATACTTTTTTAGATTCAGAGCTTTGGGCCCATAGCAGTGTTACCTTGTATCAAGGCAATTTCAACTTTTCTTCATTTATAAAGCAGAAGTGTATACCTTGAGTATAGAATTCTCAGTGTCCCCGTTTTACTCCTTTTTTTTTTTCTTATGGCTGAATTTATTTATGTAAAATTATTGCAATTTATTATAAGGTTCAAACATTAAATTGTATTTAGTTCTACATTAATGAAATGGTCTTTACTGGGCTTAATAAACACACAAATAGAAATGTACCAATTGCAGTAATAAAAATGTATATACATGAATGAAAATCAAAGAAGAAAAGTAGAGGGCAAAGGAGTCGTAACAGCATGATTTCAAACCTTTCCTCTATGTCACACTGGAAAAGTTACTTCACTTCTCCGTGCCTCATTTCTTCATGTGTTGAAAAGGATAAAAATAATACCTATCTTTCAGAGTTATTGTGAGGATTAAATGGGGTAATGCACATAAAACTTATTGCACACTGTCTAGATTTGTATAACCACCCAATACATTTTATTATTTGTGTTAATTTTTCATCAATTTGTTGTTGAAACTGATACCTTTTCCTAAGCAGGCCTCTAAATTGTTCTGCTATTTTTCTGCAGTTCCCAAAAGACTAGCTTCATTAAATCATTAATTTTATAATTCACTATTTATTTGTTAGCACCAGATATCTGCAGGGTGCAGGGGATATGGAGCATAACATGGCAGAAAGATCCTCTGGCTTTATGGCACATGCAGAATCATGGAACTGAAGAGGAATTAAGCAATGTATCCCTCATGAATTAGTTATAGTTAAAATTGTGGTAAGTGCTACAGAGGACAAATCCAGGATGCTATGAGAGTTTAGCAGCAGAATCAGACCTTGTCTGAGCTGGGTGGTGAGTGGGATCTGAAAAGACCTCCCAGAGCCAGTGACATGTGAACTGAGATAGGAAGGTTGACTAGGCAGCCCTAGAGGATGCTCTCTCTTCACTTTCTGTCATCGGAAGAGCTCATCACAGACCCAAGCATGTTCTGGTGGAGGAGGTTAATAGAGCTGAGTACAGGGAGGAAAACTGAACATCGATGCCTTGATGTGGCAGTAGAGACCACAAATCTGAAATTTTCCTTTTACAGAGAAAGTGAGTTAACATTGAGAATGTTTTAATATCACTTGTCTAGCTTTAATATTAAATTTCAGGATGCCAGAAAATAAACTCTCTGTTGACCATAAACAGTGGTCAGGCACTGAAAATTTGAGATGAGCAGGAATAGGTAAGATCTATACAAATGTTGAAATGAAGATTTCAGAGTTTAGCTTTGGAGATATGTATCTGTTCGTATTGTGACGAGGAGAGTTTTACTCCAGCAGGTTGGTTCCTACTCATTCTAGCCCTTATTTCTTCCCGTGCCCATTGACTTATTAAGTACCTGGTATCTTTTGTCCCTGAGAAACTGTAGAAATAGAGGAGCCAGCTTTAGGAATACCAGTGCTAAAGACAAGGCTGTGGTTATGACTCTGTTTGTCAAAGAGTAGCAGTAAAATATCAATCTGGAAAACAATTGTTAAGGAAACTGTGGTATAATTGTTTAATAAAGACAGGACACTGTCTTCTTTTCACTGCTAGGATTAAGTTTATTATTTAAATTCGGGGGGACTTCCTACAGTATGTAATGATAAAGATTATTTCTTAATTATTTGGAACAAAATTATTTAATACTAATAAAATAATAGTGAAGTATGTTTTAAAAATGTTTTTTGTTTAAGAGTCTTTGGGCAAAATGTTAAGTAAGTGTGGTTTAGGAAAAGCAACTTAGTGAAATCAAATTTTTAAAAGAGGAAGAGTCCTATAATAGAAGATACTGTATTTAGAATCATTAATCTTTTTCATTCATTTATCAAGAAATATTATTAAGTGCTTCCTTTTTTTTTTTTTTTTTTGGAGACAGTGTCTTGCTCTGTCACCCAGGCCGGAGTGCAGTGACATGATTATGGTTCACTGCAGCCTCGACCTCCTAACAGAATGGATCCTCCCACCTCAGCCTCAAGAGTAGCTGGGACTACAGGTGTGCACCACTATGCCCAGCTTTTTTTTTTTTTTTTTAAGTAGAAACGAGGTCTTGCTTTGCTGCCTGGGCTGCTCTCAAACTCCTGAGCTCAGTTACCCACCCACCTTGGCCTCGCAAAGTGCTGGTGGCATAAGCCACTGGTGTGCCCAGCTTGAGTGCTTCTCATGTGACACAGTTAAACACAATTGTGATAAAGATTAAACAGAAAAAATACTGCGTTTTATGAACTGGTCAAGCAGCACCTTCCTGAAGAAGGGAACCTCCTGTTTCAAGGCTTAAAGAAAGGAGCTCCGTTCTTGTGAGGAACTCAGAGGTTAGAGAACCTGGAACATAAGGATTGAGAGAAGTGGTATGAGATCTGGCTAGTAAGTAGTAGTCCAGAATTTGTAACATTTTCTAAGGCTAAGTATTTTGGGATTTTTATCTTAGGAGCAATGGGAAGCCATGAAAGGTTTTAAGCAAGGTAATAACAAGATCAGATTTTCGTTTTAAAAAGATTATATTGGCTGCTCTGTGTAGACATAATTGGAGGGGGCATCAAGGGGGACTGTGAAGAGACCAGTCACATGAGAGTCTAAGCCACTGCCCTACCGCTTCTCAGCTAAGCAGCAAAGGATAGGTCCTGCTTCTTTCTGGCCTCAGTTGATTTCATGTGTAAAGAAGTGGTCTGCATTGCACAGCACCCATTTTGACTGTACTATGCTGTACTCTAATTAGATTATAAAGATATGGAGGACCTAAATGAGATGGTGATCATTGGTTAAATGACCTCATCTAAACTTTGTTACTGTTTTTTACTGATCTACCTGTATAAGATATGGTTGCAGTTATTCTGTATCCAGTTGTTTAATCTGGATTTACTTTTTACCTGAAAGTTAAAAGCCATTCTCTGAAGACCTGTAACATAACTAGAATTTTTAATATGTTTGTTTTTTAAATGCTGTATAAAAACCATAAAGCCAGATGTTGAAACTGCATTCAATTTAATTAAAAAAGTTGAAACCACAAAGATCTTTCGTTTATAGTGATTTATTTATAAATACTCGTTATTGAAGTCAGGGAATTCCTGTTTCGATGATACCTGAAAAGAGAGTAGTACATTTTTCTTAGAACAGTGGTTTAATATTCTGAGTGACAGATGCAAAATAGTTGACTATATTATTTAAGAACTTACGAAACACTTCAGCTTTTATGCTTTCCATTAATAATGTAAATATTTTATTTTCCCCTTGTGTTCTGTCCTCTAACTCATCATTGCTCTTTGTCATCTCTCTCTTACGGCATTTCAACATTCTGCAATGACTTTCGATTATTTCTCTTCCTGTTTCAAACCTCCGAAAATATAAAGTCATCTGCCGGGTGCAGTGGCTCACGCCTGTAATCACAGCACTTTCGGAGGCCAAGGCGGGCCGATCACCTGAGGTCAGGAGTTTGAGACAAGCCTGGACAACATGGTGAAACCCCGCCTCTACTAAAAATGCAAAAATTAGGCGGGCGTGGTGGCGGGTGCCTGTAACCACAGCCACTCGGGAGGCTGAGGCAGGAGAATCACTTGAACCTGGGAGGTGGAGTTTGCATTGAGCCGAGATTGTGTGTGCCATTGCACTCCAGCCTGGGCGAAAAGAGTGAAAATCCGTCTCAAAAAAAAAAAAAAAAATACAAAGTCATCGATGGCTGGAACTTCTTTTAGTCTTTTCATAAGCTGGAGTATTTGGTTATGAAAATGAGATTTGATTTTTTCGAAGGTAGGGGCTTAGTATATTAGATGAAACGTCACACGTGAAATGTGCCTTGTATGATTTAAAAAGGTAATAGGACAAGCTCTAATAACTTGTTTGTCTCATGATACTTAGTGATTTAGAACACGAGCTTTAGACTCAGAAGACTCTGAGCCTAAACCGTGGGACTGCCACATAGCAGCTATGTGACTTTGGGTCACTTCCTAAGTATCATTTTACGCTCTATATAATGGGACTGATTATATCTGTTTCATAGAAGGATCGTGAGAATTAAATTCAGTCATGTAATCTAATGCACGGGCAGAAGGTTTAGTCATTATAAGATTGAGTTAGGAAAAATTAGTACTATCACCACTCTTGCTTCATGTAGAAAAAGGGAGTGGAACACAGTGGTTCAAGCCATTTCCTTTTTTTCCCCTTTGCTCCTGCTGTTTTTGCAAGATTGACATTGCATTTTATATCTGTTGCTTTCAGTCTTCAGGGACTTCCATTTGGAATAATTCCGGCATGTTACTTCATGTATATCAAACTATCTTTTTTTTATCTCTGACTTATTCTGAAAGGAATGATTATCTAGCAATTTGTGAGATACAAATGGAAGCCTGAATACTTACAGCAGCTTCAGATAAGCATGCCAGAAATGCCTTTATTACTTATTTCTAACACTGCATTCTGCAGGCATAGATACATAATATATATGGACTGTAAAATACAGTTTGCATACTTTTCATTTTAGGACAGACATAGTCTTTCTTTTTCCCCAATGCACATTTTCCCCTAAATCAATTATTTTTAGAACTTGAAGAAAATTGCTTATTTTAAAAGTAACAATATAAGAAAACAGTCTCACTATTGCAAAGAATTGCTGTGACAGAGGCCGGAATATGAGCTCAGAGACCTTTATCCTGAGTTTAACTTCTCTCATGCTGAATGTAATAGTTTTATAAACATGTATTAATAATTAGGGATTATAATTAAATAATATTTAGCAAATGTATTGGATATTATGAGAAAAAACATCCAATTGAAATGCATGATAATATAGGATAGTTTTAAAGAACATTTTGAAGCCAGGTTTTCTGAAAGCACCCATAGATGTGTATGAACTAGGACTCAGTGTGTCTTAATATTTGGCCTGTGAGAACTTGCCCTTCAAAAGTAGGCTTGTAATATGATGTCAATATTTGTGTCCTCTTCAAGAACTGCTATTTCAATATAAGACATTGTCTGTTCTCTAATTATAGTATTCAAAAGAGAGAGATACAATTTTAAACCTCTCTTGATAGCCGAAAAGATTTTTTTTGAAAGGACATAAAAACCCTTAAGTTCTTGTTCTGGGTAACCAAGTATGGTATTTTATTTGTAATCCTAACTGCTATAAAAGTGAATTGGTAATTTTTCCATGTTTTTGAGTCTCTTATTAGAATTAATACTTTTACAATAAGTTGCTTTACTATTTATTTTTTTCTGAATAGTATATTAAAAGAGCTGTTAAACACTTTGTGACATGTTTAAACATATTCAAAAAACTTATTTTGGATAATTTTGTGTAATTGTTGTAGCAAACCAGATGTTGTGAAGTTCTTATTTAATCAGAGATAAAAAATATTTGCAATATAGTTTTGTCTAGCTGTCAGATAAATGAATCCATTTCAATCAGCATGCTCCTAGTGAAAAAAGGAGGGGATGTAATAACATTCTTCTAGCTACATTTGTTGAAAATAAATATTAATCTTCTATGTGGTTAAAACCATGCTTTGCCAACTCCATCATAACCATAATTGCAGGAAAGCCTTTCAGATTTCTTATTTTTATGAATTCTGTTTTTTTAATCCTTCTGGAAGCATTGAATTAGATTCTACTTTTCATTTAGATTATATGCTCATTCATGTTTGTGTTAATCTCATATTGAGATGCCTTGTTGAGATACTCTTGGGTAGTTTAACGTCCAAATAGAACACTGTGGTCTGGTCAAGATTTTTTTGGGTCCCAAACATAAACCTTATCTTTACCTTTCTTTTAAATCTGTTGTAATTCATGGGAGAAGTTTAAATATATGTTTTTGTTTTTATTTGATTTTAATTCATAATTGTACATATTTATGGAGTACATAGCACTGTGTTGATATGTAATATAGAGTGATCAGATTAGGGTAATTAGCATACCCATCATCTCAAACACAAAGAAATAACAAGCGATATTTTATATATTTCTCATTCTCTTTGGTTCTATAGCATTGGTTAAGACAAACTGCTTGCTTCTGTAGTTATACTGACTTCCTAGAAAATGTTGCATAAAGTAAATCACTAAAGGAAAACAACTCTGGACTAACAAAACAAAACAAAATAAGGCATAAGCCCGAAAAAAAATGTTAATTTCAAGCTCCATTGGAAATGCCAATGAGAAGAATGGCAGGGACTCATGTTAAGTACAGGAACCAACTTGGTAAGGAGTGAGGTTTCATATTCTAGTGTTCTTAGTGTGCAGTCAAGAAAGATAGAAAGGGAAACCCAGACTACGAAGTGAATAATTTCCTCTTGAAACAATACCAACAACATCACTTTCCCATAATAATAAAGTTTGAAATTTAAATTTATATTTCCTCTTAGGGGTCCTTAATTGTATAAAAGGAATTGTAATGAGAGGTCCCATATTATGGTTATAATTACTGATTTTTGTCAAATGTATGGAACGTTTGTAGGGAAAATTGTTAAGATAGTAGAAAACCACTATGAGCTGTAATAATTACCAGAGTTAACTGTTCCAGTTCATGTCGATGTTTGTCTAGGCTATTTATTGAGGAAATTTAGAAAATGAAGGTTGAAGGCATAGTTTTGTTTGCACCTCTAAGAATAATTCTTAAGGATGACTGTCAGATTTTTTTTTGACAGTCAGATTATCTCTCTCATCTCAGTTTTATTGATATCCTCTTCAGAAAGTAAGTTTTGAAAGGGTTCTTCTTAATTGCTGGATAGAAAAGTGGTTAGAAGCACTTCACAAAATTCTCTTTGGAGAGATGTTAGAGTGCCAAGGAAAAGGGTGACATGATACGTATACTTTTATTATCTTCTCTTGCTTTTATTATGGCATTCTGATGAAAGAGTAGAAAGTACGTTTAATGGGCTCTCTGCAGTTACACAACTTACAATATAAGCAGAGAGTGATGCAAAATTTTTCTTTTATGGATTTCCCATTGGCCTCTTGTTTCAGTGACTTGAGGAATGAGAAGTAAGACAATACTCTCAGCTTCTGAAGCACAGTGGTTTTGAAAGTAGGTGTAGAACCAGATTGGTGAGTGGTGGTGTCTGTCGGTCAAATGCCTTCACTTGTGTGTAAGATTTATATGTCAACATTGTGGGTGTTTTGCCCACACACTATGGGGTAACAACCCATATTTGATTTTTGTTTGTTTTCTCCAATGTTGAGGGTGTGTGTCTGAGTGTTTGTGACTTGGTGATTGGGCATTTTGGGTTACCTTGTCATTCTTACATTGGCCAGTTTCTGTCTGCTTCCCTATGCCTTGTGAAACACAGTAGAAACGACAATATAGAAGCAAGCCATCAGCTTCCAAGAGCAAAATTCTGACAGATCCCAGACTTTTAAGTGAAGGAACGATTTGTGGGCGTTTCCAAATATAACACTCTGAATTATGAGTTTATAAAGTGCTAGGTAAGTGTCTTTATATTTGTTAACTGCTTATTTTAAATTTTTCATGCATTGCTTAATTAACACTTTCTATTCATAAAATTTCTATATTGGTAAATTAGAAATTTTTTGAAATAATTTTTAAAAATTATTAAATTTTTAAAAATTGTTAAATTTTCATTTTCAAAAATAATACTTAAATTTTTATTTTCAAAAATAATCTTCGTGTATACTATGTGGGGCCGCAACATCAGATTTAATGAAAATTTCATATCTGATAACTACAATAGCTACTTTTATCTTTACTCTTTCTTTCAGCTTCCAGACAACTTTAAATATGTTTATTTATCCATAGCTAAAATCTGTTGGGTGAACTCATAAATATTTAGCATGTGTTTATGTATCTTAATTTGGGTCTTTATTGCCGTTAAATATATGTTGTTCCAATGTGGGAGCCACCTTTTACAGTTTGATATAGTAGTGGCCAGAAAAATTTTTAATTCACAGGTTTATTTTGGTCTTTCATTTTTAAAAGTTTCCAGATTAAAAATTTATTGCTTCTTACTAAAGCATTATGTATCTTTATGTTTTTAAAGTGAAACTGGGTCTTCCACATTTTCTCTGGAGGAAATACAGAAAAGTTGGCCTTATATTTCTTAAGGCCACAAAAAAGAAGTGTATGCATAGGGGATGGTGTTGTTTAAAGTATGTGAGTAGAGGATTCACAATTCATAGTGGTCACTTAGAGGTGCAGACATGAACACACAGTTGCTTGCTTGAGGCCACCTCCTTGAATTCTCTGTAAACTTGGTCCAGACTCAGCTGCCTGGCTAACTACATGCTGCTCTAGGCTCTTAGTCATTCAGAAATCCTTGGCAGGACCTGAGGGAAGGAATGGTGGACTCCAAGGGTCGGCAGACACCTTCTCACTGCCTTCTCTGACTGGATGGTGACACACAACCATTTCTGATGTCTTCTGTAGGGGCGATGGAGCTTGAAAGAGTCTGTATTCAAAAGGAGAGGGTCCTCTTATTTATTGAGCTTCGTCTTCTGAATGTAATGCCAACCATCCCTGTCTGCACGAACCCTGAGCATTGTGGAGAATGGGAAAGGACAAAGCATCCTTCTTTTATGCTTCCTTAATTCTCTTGTCCAGTCTTCTCACTTCTAACCCAGGATCTGCTTCGTATTTTATTGGTGGAAAAGGAAAGGAAAATATAAATCAGCTTTGTCATTTCAACCTCTGATTATAATTCAACTCTGGAATTTAGTAATTTGTACTCTGGTACTTTCAGCTTAGCTGCCTGCCAGAGCAGAAGGGCAATCCAATGGTCCCAGGGACTGGAAACAGTCACGTTCATTTAGTATCCTGTTGTTACCTGTGCCGCTTCCTGGATGGTACTGTGGGCTCATTGGTTCCTAGTCAAACCTATCTTCCTTGAGTTGATGGCCCCACAGTTAAAGGGCTATGTAAAACCAAGAGCTTTAGAAATATTCAGTTTTTCTACCTTCTTGTTCTCTGAATTCTTTTGCTGAAAGCTCTCAAGTTCTCATTTTTCTGTAACAGCTCTCAGAGTATTCCCCACTCCCAAATCTTTGTCTCCCCAAAAATTACCATATAGAATTTATGATGACTCATCTTGGGTTACCTGTGAGTCACTTTGCCCAACTTAAATTTAGTTCTCTATCTTTTTTTCAATTCAAATATTAACATAAACATTAACATTTCTAAACAATTACAATTATCCTGCCTTCCATCAGACATTAGCACAGTCCTTTCTCCTAGCATTATGAGGGGATGTCTTAGAATCTATAGTTATTCAGTTGGCTGTGATTAATGACTACTTTTTAAAAGAAAACACTGTGGGTTTATTTTAGCTGTAAGTAGGCAGTCTTTAGGATTTGTCACAGCAAATAAATAATTGCAGTTTGAAGTATAGGAGACAAGAAAAATCTCTGTTCGTTTCTTTGTTTGAGATGTCCCATTCCTTTCTACAGTGTCAGAAATCTCTTGTTTTCTGTGCACATATATGGTTATTTTAATGTTACGGCTGTTAATAGCAGAACTCAGATTTTGATATGGCATGAACAGCAGAAGAGAGTTCATTTTATGATATTTTTCAGGTTCTTGACCTTAGGTGAAATACAAAGGTCAGTAATCTCCGAATTATAAAGTAGAATATATGTGATCTCTGTTTATTTGCCTTATGGTATGGGATGATGGAGGAAGGCCCTGAGAAGTTTCTACTTCTATTTCAAAGTGCCTGGCAGAATACCTGAAGGGTAGCTCAGGTGGGAATGTGGCATGAAGTTATAGTTTCACTCTACTCGGGATGGTTAGGTGTTAGTAGAAAAAAAACAAAAAACTAAGGAAAATGGATTCTTTACAAAAATCCAACTCTTTGCTACTATCCCCAGAATAAATAAAGCTATATGAGTGGAGTGCCATTATCTTCATAAATTTAGATATTTGAACTCTCATAAAGGATAAATGGGAAAGATATCCTGCTGTGAAATCATATTTAATCTCTTAGATATTTAGAATGTAATTTTTTAGTAATCTTTGCTTCAGGAGTAAGCTTTATATCTAAATGATCATGAAATCTTTTTAGGTTATGTTTTCTGAAGTTTAACATGGATTATAGTGCCTGGCACATAATAGGACATCACAATGTATGTTGCATGAATGAAGGAGTAACACTTTGTTTTGTCTTCATAAAAATGTCTGCAGAAGATGACTTGGAGGTTTTTTGTCATTTCTTCTGGCACCTCACTTTTTTTTCTTTTGAGACAGGGTCTTACTTCATCACCCAGGCTGGAGTGCAGACATCTGATCATGGCTCACTGCAGTCTCAACCTCAGTGCAGTGAGCTGTTCGTGGCTCATGGCAGTCTCAACTTCCTGGGCTGAAGCAATTCTCCCACCTCAGCTTCCCAAGTTGCTGGGACTGTAGGTGTGCACCACCATGACTGGCTAAGTTTTAAATTATTTTTTTGTGGTGATAGGGTCTCCCTACGTTTCCCAGGCTGGCCCTGAACTCTTGGACTCAAGTGATCCTTCCTCCTCGGCCTCCCAAAGTGCTGGGATTACAGGTATAAGCCATGGTACCCAGCCCTCGTTTTCTCATAAAGTATTTCTTATCTCTGATCTCTGAGAGTTATATCAAAGTCATAACGGCAAAGAATGATCTGTTTTTAAATTTTTGCTTTGATTGAACCGAGTGTTGAATTTTATAACTATGAAATACAATGTTTTTCCTCCCACATTCAAATGTAGGACTTAAATTTTCATTTATCATTCATGGATCCATCTTTTAAAACTATTCTTTTGTCAAAAATCAAAGGGTAATAAGCCATTATTGTTAAACACAGTCGACATATGCTGCAATCTGCTGATATTTGAAAGCTTTGAATATTTGAAATGGTCATTGTTAATGATCTGTAGCATCTGGGCTGCTCAGCTTGCTACTGTGAAATTTTGTGTTAAAAGAAGTAGGGACTGTTTTAAACTTTTTATTTTGGATCAATTGTTGACTTAGATAAAAGTTGCAAAAATAGTACAAAGAATTCCTGTATACTCCTTAATTATCTGCTTCTGGTATTACTATTTACATAACTGTAGTCTACTTATGAAAATCTGAAAATTTAACATTCATACAGTTCTATTAACTGAATTGCAGATCTTGTTCAAATTTCACCAGCATTTCCATTAATGTAGGAGTTTTTTAAAATGTGAAGTAATTCATAGCTGTAACTATGTAAAGTTGGTAAGTTTTGCTATTAATTGACTTTTTAAAAAGTAATGACAGAATTTTGACAAGCCTCTGATGCTGTGAGAATGATGATGTCCTTTTCTTCCTATTCTGAAGTACATTTTTGAATGTTACCATTTGAGAAAAGGAATATCATTACTATTTTAGGAAATCATTAGATGTTACGGATATTAACATTTTATTTTTATCCCATTTCAGTGATCTCAGTAGCATGATACGTTCCACATTTCCATGTGGTTGTGGATATAGAGTCAAGTTCCATATTCTAATTTGATGTTTAGATCTGTAATACTATGAAAGTTATAGCACTCGTCAGTGTCATCAATCGCAATAACCACTATTTATATAGTAGAGAGTAGGAAGTGCTAAAATGTAAATGTTCTAGATTGAAACTAGACTGAGAGGACCTTTAAGAAGAGCAAACCATGACAGATGAAAATTTGGATTATTTGTAAAAGAGCTTCCTTAGTCCTTAACATGTTTAACAACCCATTATGTGAAGAAGTTTGTCTTTATGTCTGAACTTATACTGCAGCATAAATTAAATCCCTCTTATTTTGTCAACAGTAGTTAATAAGTGCAATGGCACAGTCTGGGCTCACTGCAAACTCTACCTCCCAGGTTCAAGTGATTCTCCTGCTTCAGCCTCCCAAGTAGCTGCGATTACAGGAGCCCACCACCATGCCCTGCTGATTTTTGTACTTTTAGTAGAGATGGGGTTTCACCATGTTGGCCAGGCTGGTTTCGAACTCCTGACCTCAAGCAATCTACCCGCCTCAGCCTCCCACAGTGCTGGGATTACAGGCGTGAGCCACCATGCCTGGCCTCTTATTTATCTTTGTGTGCCTCAGCTGAATATGGTATCTGGCACATGTACAGATACAGTAAATGTCCATTTACTTGAGAGAGGCTGTGATGTAGAGAAAAAGCAAGGGCCTTAGAGGTGAGGGCTGTGATCTTCTAGCCTGTAGGCTAAGGCATTGATTATTTTAAAGTGGTCTCCAGTACTTTCTTAACTCTCACTCAGCCAACTGTTTGCCCAATTGGCTCAATATTTCCTGTGTTTCTGTCTTTGCTTATGTGCTTACCTAAGCATTATTTACTTGTTTATGAATAATGAATGCTTATAAAATAACCTATATCAAATGAGTTGTATAGATAGCAACTTTTTGAAGTAAAACTTGTAAATAATTATTAATAAGTCAATGAAAGTAATTACTGTGGTGGCCCTATCTGGACATTATTAGCTTTATTGTATGTTTTGAGAGAACTTTAATTTGGGGCTAGCAAAGATTTGTTTTAGATTTGAATTTTAACATAGTATACATCATACCCTTCAGAGTAACTCCGGAAGTATTCCTTTTTTTTTTTTTTTTTTTTAACTGTTTTCTTTTAATCCTGTATTGGGTATCTTTAATTTTGTAAATATGTGAAAAGAAGTCAGGCTAATACTAAATGACCCTGTGAGTCAAAACTTTAGTCTGGGCATGGGAGGCCAAGGTGAGATGATCACCAAAGCCCAGGAGTTTGAGACCAGCCTGGGCAACACAGCAAGATCCTATCTCTACAAAAGGTTTTTTAAAAATTAGCTAGGTGTGGTGGCATGTGCCTGTAGTCCCAGCTACTTGGGAGGCTGAGGCTGGAGGATTACTTGAGCCCTGGAACTTGAGGCTGCAGTGAGCCGAGATTGTGAGCTCCAGCCTGGATGACAGAGTGAGACCCTGTCTCTTAAAAAAATATATATACACACACATATATGTATATACATATTATATAGATAGATAGAATGTACTTTAGAAAAACTTATTTCACTATCTGATTTTTAAGTGTTTCTAACCATAAGGACTCAAAAATATCTTAAAGCTGGAATGCCATGTATCTTTCATCAGCGTAATGTTACAGGGTCACCCTAGCTACAAGGGTGTCTGGAAAGCAAGTAATTTTAAAAGAAGCACATTGTGATGGTGAATAAAATGAAGGTTCTCTTGCTTAGTGATGGTAAGCGATCACGCCTGTCTGCTAGAAGCCCTTAACACAGCTATTGGCACACAGGGAGTGCTCCATGGCTGGCAGCCATTCTACTACCATTATTATTATTGTTACTGTATTACACCTGAGTTCTTTTAGATTGTCAAGATTAGTCTTGGTTTAATTAAGATGAAACAGTGCTTAGTAGGCATCTCAGATATTATAAGTGTTCCGCGTGCTGCAGCCTTTCCCTATTATTTCTGACTTAGTAATGTGGAGTTGATTGCAAAAGTTATTAAGAAATTGTAAGGAGAGAAGGATTCTTCCCAACTTATTTAAATCTTTCATCCTGAATGTGTTTCTTTGATTTGGGGGTTATGTTATTTTTAATTTTTGTTCATTTAATTATTTTATTTTTTGTATAGATGAGGTCTTACTATGTTGCCCAGGCTGTTCTTGAACTCTGGCCTCAAGTCATCCTCCTGCTTCGGCCTCCCAAAGTGCTGGAATTACAAGTGTGAGCCACTGTGCGTGGCCGGTGGCTTATGTTTACAAAAAATACAAATTACTGTTTATCCCATCCACCTATCATGTATGAGTTTTATAGTAGTATAACTTAACCATTTGACGATATATTACGTAGCACTAATTAGGAGTCTGTATCCTGATTTGGATAATAATATAAGCTAATCAAACTTGCAGTTCATTTTCTAAAATTTAAATCTTGGGAGAGTACAGCCTCCTGGGGAAAAGTGCTGATAAAAACCAGGCAGGGTGGCTTGGCCACAGTTTGTCAGGTTTTTGTCCCATGCAAGCATCTAGTCCAAGCAGGACTTACTATGCTTATTTAAAAATTACTTGCTCTTCCAAACACCCTTGTAGCTAAGATGGCCTTGTAACATACTACTAATTAATTATTGTGTTAGACAAGTAAACTGAGGCGTAAGTCAGTTTTTTGGGAGTGGATCAGCAATGAAGATCAGTAGAAAAAAGTCTGTGCGGAGATAGTAGACCCAGGCATGCCAAAATGTCAGTTGATTGTAATGAAACTAAATCCATGTGACCTCAGTTGATATTATCTCATATGAATTTTAATTTTTTTGGATTTAGCAATGTTCATATTCTAGACTTATGCTCATGTTGTACTTTCAGATATCACTGGCAATTGGGTGAGGCAGAAACAGAAATTGGAAGGCATCCTATGTCTCCAGGTGAGAGGGTTTGATGGATGAAGAGACCAACAGCTGACTAGTGATTCCCAAGGGAAGTAATTTCTAGGGGTTGTGGGGGTGGAGTGGAGGGACAGAGCACAACGAAACCTCCCAGTGTTGCGTCTTCATTCTTTTCTTTCTTTGAGAACACTGTAGTTTATTTCTATATCTCCATCCTTCCTTCTTCACCTGGCTGTTTCAAACTTTTCATTTAGGGCTCAGATTAGTCATAGCCTCCCCCGGATCTAGGTAAGGTTGTGCTTCTGTGCATTTCCTTAGCAACTACACTTCTCTTGCCGCAGTGCTTCTCAGGGCTTTTTGCAACGGTCTATTTACTTGCTTTATTTCCCATAAATAAATAAGACGTCGAGGGGTGGTATCAGTGTTCTTCATTTTATCCTTTGGGTCCAACCAACTTCCTGGCACATGGTAAGTACTAAATATAAATTAATAAAAGGTATCCATGTTATCAGATACCTGCATTGTAATTACAGTACCTTGGGAGGAGTGTATTTCAGCATATAATGCTGAGGAGGTAATTATGACTCCATAATATTACAATGCTAGAATGAGACCACTAGCTTAGCATAAAGAAACAAAGGAGGCAGTGTGTGGGGAAGCATTACTAGACAGATATATTAGGAAAATTGTAAACAGGTTTGACCTTGTGCAAGTACTTAACCTCCTCGAGCCCCAGTCTCCTAGTCTGAAGACAGTGGAGAGAATTGTTATATCTCCCTTCTGGGATTGCTGTCAAGGTCAAACATTTTGATGCATATGAAGCACTCAGAATCATGCTTGTTAAAGAGTAAATGATCAAATTTTTAAGCTTATTTTTTTTATTTGGATTTAAGCCAACTATCCAAGTGCTCTGAAGAGACAGAATATCAGTTTTGGAGCTCATTTTCTTAAGTTTGAATTCCAGTTTTACCAGTGACCAACAATGTCACTTCGTTTTTTTTTTTGAGACAAAGTTTTGTTTTTGTTCCCCAGATTGGAGTGCAGTGGCGTGATCTCGGGTCACTGCAACCTCCACTTCCTGGGTTCAAGCAATTCTCCTGCCTCAGCCTCCCAAGTAGCTGGGATTACAGGCATGCACCACCACACCCGGCTAATTTTTATATTTTTAGTAGAGACAGGGTTTCACCATGTTGGCCAGGCTGGTCTCAAACTCCTGATCTCAAGCGATCCACCTTCTTTGGCCTCCCAAAGTGCTGGGATTATAGGCGTCAGCCACCGTGCCCAGCCCCAACAATGTCACTTTGGAAGAACAAGCTTACTCATTTTTAAAGTGGGGTAATAATAGCACTTGCTATTATTATTATTATTGTCACAGCATTGTTATAAGGATTAAATCACGTAAGACATGTGAACTGTTTAGAACAGTGCCTGGAACATAGAAAATGTGCTTTAAGGTAATTATTATGTAGGTAAAGACACTCACAATATGATGTTAGAAATAAGCCCTTAGCTTTATGAGGATATTTGCCAGAATGTAGCCAAAGTGGGAGGCAATGCTATACTGTGAAACTGTCATCAGGACTTTGACTTACCCAACATTGTAATCAGACTCATAGTTTTCTTGCCTCTATGCCAGCTTAGATGTAGTTAGTGATGATGCCTCCATGATTGTATAATATATTTCTGTTGCAGAATTATGTGCTTGAATATTTGTACAGATTTATCAAACAGATTTACTTACATTACAATTACTACTGAAATTCAAAAGGAAAAAGTCATTATCCAGTTTATTTGATTACATTAATGAAAATGTAGTATTATCCTAGGAATAATATCATCTAATATCATTTAAGGTATTAAACTTAGGTTTATTTAAGAGCTTCCACATACATACTTTTACTTAGAATTGTGCCATCTATGTAGGCATTTGAATGATTGGAGTAGGTAGGTAAAATTTCTACAGTTACTCTTTTCTTTTTTTAAATCTCCTTTTTAGAAATTGTACCTTCCTCTACTTTTTAAGACCATGGTTTGCCCTACTTTTCTACCATTATACTACTCTTTTTTCTCTTCTTTCAGCCTTAGTAGATTAATAAAGAAGGTAATAAGTCCTATGGAGGAAAGAAGAAGAAAAGCAGTATGAGGGGATTGAGACTGAGTGGAAGGCATAGAAGGCAGCTTGTTCTATTAAACAGGCAGTCGAGGAGGCTTCATTGAGAAGGTGACATTTGAACAAAGACTTGAAGGATGTCAGTATATACAGGGAAGTTAAATACAAACATGTTAACAGCACATTTAAGGAAATGGATAAATGAAATAAATGTATACATGGAAAGGACATGAATAAGGAAATAAAAGTGGCGTGTGTGTGTAGTGTGTGTGTGTGTTCTACAAATTTTTAGGAAGACTTAAGAATTCTGAGGATTAAAGCTAGAAAGGTAGATAAGAGCCTAATTCTGGGCCTCGATGGACCTAACCAAGTAGTAGCCATGGAAATGGTGGGAATGTCTACTGGATGTATAAGGTTCTAAGGACATCTTCAGTAATCTATGACTAAATTACAGATGGACAATAAAGGTAGTCTAGGTTAATTTATAGCTCACTTACTTGGGGGATAGAGAGGATGGTGATGTCATTTTGTGGTCTTAGAAGATTATGAAAAAATTGATGGGAAAGGGAGAGATATTATTTTCAATGTAGGACATTTCTGTCCCCTACATGTGGATATAGGCTGGATATAGACTTACAGAGCCTAGAGGTAGAATTGGGCTAGAGGTATAGATTTTGGCACCTTCAGGCAGAGGTTGTGTGTTAGTCCATTTTTATAATGCTGATAAAGACATACCTGAAACCGGGAAGAAAAAGAAGTTTAATTGGGCTTACAGTTCCACATGGCTAGGGCGGCCTCAGAATCATGGCAGGAGGCAAAAGGCACATCTTACATGGTGGTGGCAAGATAAAATGAGAAATAAGCAAAAGTGGAAACACCTGATAAACCCATCAGATCTCGTGAGACTTACTATCATGAGAATAGCATAGGAAAGACCGGCCCCCGTGATTCAATTACCACCCACTGGGTCACTCCACAACATGTGGGAATTCTGGTAGAGATTCAATTTGAGTTGAGATTTGGATGGGGACACAGCCAAACTATATCAGGTTGAGACCAAATATATGGTTTAAATTTCTAGGAGGAAGCAGAAAGAATGGGCATAGGATATGGCCAAGGAGAAAGCTATGGAGACCTCTGATATTAGAGGATAGAAATCAGAAGAGGGAAATAAGAAGATATGGTCAGTGAGCTTGGAGGGAAGGTCAGAGAGCTTGGAGCTTAAAATAGAAGGAAAGAAAATGTTTCAGAAATTCTTGTTCAAGTGTAATTAGTATTGTTTTATAGAGCAGTTTTAGTGAAGGGTAGTGTTACCTGAAAGACGACTGCAGTAGGTTGATGACTGAATGAGGGGTAGTAGTGGACAGCAGGTGTATATTATTTCCCCATTGGTTGGGAAAGAAAAAAAGGAAGGTTTTGGCAGTGTGCAAACAAGAATCATAGACAGCTGTGAAGTTTGGTTTTTGTTTACGGCCTTGCTCATTTGCTCTTTCAAGATATGAGATGCTTGAATGTGATTATGAGTTGTGTGAAGTTAGCCAGAAGTGAAAACATGAGCAAAACAAGATGACCAACCAAATAAGATCCCAGAAGAGATGGAAATGAGCCTCTTTTCTCTTGTGCATGTGTAGGTAACAGTATCTACTTTAAGGCTATAAGAAATAAATGAGAAACGACCTCCTTGTTTGTCTAGTAGAGCGATGAGTAGATGATACTCAGTAAATGTTACGTCCTCCAGCCTCCCAATCCTCACTGCAAAAATGTGCCTTGCTTATCTACAATTTGTACTCAGTAGATATGTATTAAATAAAAGTACTCAATTGTACTATGTTTTTACTCTATATTTGTGATAATTAAGAAAGGGTTGAGAACTAGTTGATTGCTAATTCTTTTTTGTAGTATAAACTTATAATTTGGCCAATTTTTAAATTAACACATCTTTTCTGGCTATGTCCTTGATTATAAGCTTTACAAATTATAATGTTTATAGTTCAGAATGATATTGTAGTGTATTAGAGCTTGTAAACTAAAGTGTTGCTTACAGAAGTGAGAAAGAAGCAAAGTACGAATCCCATAAACAATGAGATGGGCATAGGATGGAGAAAGCATAGATGTGTAATTACTCCCAGGACAGGAGTTTTCCTAGGACTGGATTGGAGTATCACCAAACCTGAAAGAATAATGCATCACTCAAAATAAGAGCTAGTTAAGTGTGGATATATAGAAAATAAATCCTGCTACTATTGGCTAAGAACATCACTATGGTAAGATAGATAACTTGACTAACCTATGGAAGCCATTAAGTATTTGAGTTAGTTAATTCCCCTTTGTTCTGTTTCCATGTTTGTTCGACTTCTCTGAAGCCAGCTTTTAGGAAGAGAATGGACTAGTAGGTGGGAACCCTAATATCCTGGTCCCTGTGAAGTTTATTTGTCTTTGTAAATTAATAAGGTCACATTCCATTTATGTATATTAGCTTCTGTGAACTTTGGATCCAGTGAGTTTGCTCCTGAGAGAGCATTTATTTCCTACACGTGCTTTCTTTTTTTTTTTTTGAGACGGAGTCTTGCTCTGTCGCCCAGGCTGGAGTGCAGTGGCGCAATCTCGGCTCACTGCAAGCTCCGCCTCCCGGGTTCACGCCATTCTCCTGCCTCAGCCTCTCTGAGTAGCTGGGACTACAGGCGCCCGCCACCACGCCCGGCTAATTTTTTGTATTTTTTAGTAGAGACGGGGTTTCACTGTGGTCTCGATCTCCTGACCTCGTGATCCGCCCGCCTCGGCCTCCCAAAGTGCTGGGATTACAAGCGTGAGCCACCGCGCCCGGCCACATGCTTTCTTTATCAGTGTTTCTTTTCTTTTCTTTTCTTTTTTTGAGACTGAGTCTTGCTCTGTTGCCCAGGCTGGAGTGCAGTGGCTCTATCTCAGCTCACTGCAACCTCCACCTCCTGGGTCCAAGCGATTCTCCTGTCTCAACCTCCCTAGTAACTGGGATTAGAGGCATCCGCCACTACGCCTGGCTAATTTTTGTATTTTTAGTACAGATGGGGTTTCACCATGTTGGCCAGGCTGGTCTCGAACTCTTGACCTCAGGTGATCCACCCGCCTTGGCCTCACAAAGTGCTGGGATTACAGGCTTGAGCCACTGTGCCCTGCCTCTTTATCAGTGTTTCTAAGCATGAGAGAGTGAATCCTTCTCTTTGTAAAGTGATCACAGGTGAGACACCCTGGAGCTTTTTCTTTGGTGACCACCTTGGCCATTTTTCTACTGTGTGCATCATGGTGATAAAAACGTATGCTATTCAAAACTCTTCTTGTTTATTTTTTGGTATTAGATGGAAATACTCTTTACTACATATGAATATTATTCTTTTATTGCTTTTTTGGTCCCCCCCCGAATGTTATTCTAATAAGATTTTTCTAAGGTTATATGTATGAAATGAATTTTTTATGAGTATGCGTCAATATGATGATTGCAAACTATCCTTAATGATTTTTAGCCTCCATAAGTAGAGGTCAGTGTAAGATATATAGGCTCGTGTTGTCTGCCTTATTAACTTTAAGGAAAACACAGTAAATTTCAGTAATAATTTCTTTGAAATATAATTGTCACATGAAGTTGTTATTCATTTGTTAATTCAATAAAGTGAATTAGAGCTAAGTTTTCTCGGCATGGTATATATCAAAACTATTTGTCTGCTTGATGAAATCATTATTGTAAATCTGTCTGGGCCTGAGTTCTTCCTACCTTTTTAGATAAACAAGGCTATGAATTTGACTTACTATTTCAGATATTATTACATTAATATCTTTTGCTCTGCATCTGAATTCACGTATAATGTTTACTCATTTATTTTTCAAAATGAAAAGAAACCTTATTTACTCCTTCACAGTGGTAGTCCCAATTCATATTTTTGTATTTTACATTATTGTTGTTGCAGTAAGAGTTCACTTAAATTTATTTTCCCTATAGTGTTTTCTTTTAATGCATGAGTAGTTAGCAATGAGATTCTGAAAATGCTAGGAATCTTCACATTTTGCAACTATATATATTCATTGTGGCTGCAGGAAATTCTATGTATATTAAATCCTTTCAATTTTAAGTAGCATTAAATGAAGTATTTTTACATTGCTGTATTTTATCCATACATAAGTGACAATTTTTAGTGTTTTGGTCCTGGGTTTCTGTTGGTTGTTTAAATATTCATTTGGCTAACAGAGCTATGTTTGCTGTATTATGCTACACAGAGAGAAGATTTCTGTTAGTCCTTATTCTTTGACACAAGGAGGAGCACAAAATGTGACAGAAGAGATCATCACAAACAAAATCTAAATCTTTTGTCTCTGACAGCTCCATGAGTGAATCTGAGAAAGAAGGCTCTTTTGATTTGACCCTGAAATATAACCCCAGTTTGCACTTGAGGTGTTCAGAATACTGATAAGGACTGTAAAAGATAGAACTATTAGTTAGCTTTGAAAAAGCAAAAAATTAGCTATAAAATAATTAATACAATTGAGCTTCTCTCCAGTTATTAGTATTCTGGAATTATCTCATGAAGTTTCGCATTAGCTTTTTGAAAACTGCAACATTTATTTTGAAAATCTGGTGGGTAATCACATCTCTAGTGCATTAAATTTAAAACAAGGCCCTTTCAGGAGCCAGGCGATATTGTCATTTTGCATATCAACATCATACATAGTGAAATGGTTAGGGTGAAATATTGAAACACAATACAAGACACTGCTGGGTAGCTCTTGTAACAGGGTGAGTCTGTGTTGCTGAGACATGTAAGTTGACACTTGCTCTTTTGCACCCCGAGTTTGTGCTGTTCTCAATTCATTGGAGGCCTACAACTTTCTCCTTTCAGCTGATTGATTTTGAGTTTTTCAAACTGATTAATGTTTTCATTTGAATGGTAATGCTGATTTTGCAGAAGATGTGATCTTTTAATTAGCAGATGCTGAGATTAGCATTAGGGTTGAACAGTAATTAGCATTTGTTCTTATAGTACAAGAGCACAAACTAAGTACTGCAGCAGATAGAACCACCGTGTCCTCCTTACATTGCCTCTTTAGATCTTCTTTACGAGAGAAGTTTAAAATTATTAAAATACTTATTCACTGTGGTACTACATTTTAACAAATTGAGGATTCACTTAAGATACAAATATTTTGAACTCCCTTATACTCTCTGTTATCTCTATAAGGTTCTGTTTTCGAAGTTTATCTAAATACTTCACAGTGAAACTTAAACATTAGTTTTATTAAAGGGTAAATTCTAATGTGTGGTGTGTGTGTGTGTGTGTGCGCACGTGTGTATTTCTCTGAACATGTCCACAGTCTTGGTTTCTGGATTGTGCTTACAGCAGTAATACCCACTGTATATCCAAAGTTATTTTGAGGATCAACCTAAATTTGATGAGCCCCAGTTACAGACAGTCAGTGGAGTTAAGACTTGGAGTTTTCCTTCAGGCAAACCTAGATTGAAATTATGATGTTCCCACCTCCTAGGGCAAATTGTTTAACCACTTACTTCTCAGTGTCCTCATCTGTGAAGATTATAATAGAATTATTTGAAGATTAAAACATATTTCACATAAAGCACATGGCGTCCATTAAATAATGAGGGATTATTATAGTTAAAAACACTATGTATATGAAGTAATACACATTCTTGTATATGGCCTATGTTAAAAAAAACTTATTTTAGCTTATTTATGACATAAAAATTATTAGACACCTACAGAATAACTAAATCTTTTTAAAATAAATAAATTCTCTTATTCCAGAGCTGCAGGCTTTTTAGACACTCTTGTGGGCATTATGTAAGTTTCTACCTACTCTCCAGAAAGACATTTGTGTCTCTGGTCTAGCCTTTCTTCATAGTTACTCCTTCAAGGAATCCTTATAGATAGATTGGTTGTCCTTACTAAAACTACCACCAAGCACTGGCTGTTTTTATTTTTTGTTTTAAATGGTTTCTATAACAAATGGTGGTGGCTGGGAGAGTCAAAGCATGAATGATGAAATATACATCTAAACTTGGGGCAGTTTGTCTATGTGAACAATGCAGGCTGTAGTTTTAAGGCTGTGAAGGTAGACAGTGGGATGATATTTTATAGAGATGCTAAATATGTGGTTGACTGCTTAATGTGTATCAAACTTCGGCATGATGAAACTTTAGCCATTAGTATTCAAAGAGAAAATTACTGCTGATCCCTAGTGCCTGGAGAGACTTCGTCCTATATAGAATTCCCCCTCCCCACTCCACTGATGGCTATTAAAATAGCCCTAAAGTAAATGCATTTGCATTTGTTACTATGGATGTTACTCTCCCAGGAGACAGCAAACAGAACACTTAAACTCTGAGTGAACAGAATGATTGACAGGCTAAATCTCTATCCCCACTGCTTGCTGCCTCTCCACTTAAATACAAACACAGAGAAGGAGTAACAAAGAGTCAAGGTAGATTTTCAAATGAAAATCAGGAAAAAAGAAGCAGCAGAAAATATAATGCTTTATTTCTATGAGAGTTTAAGTGGTGCTTGAATGTAATTAAATTTTAGCATGAAGAGAAAACAGGATTTTCTTTTCAGTGTATCACTTTCATTCAAAATAGGTAAAACAAAATATGGCATTGAAATGGAGAGTTATGTTAGAAAATAGTTAAGAAATAGGTTATTGAGAAAGAATTGGCTATGTTTAAGTTCATCAACCTAAGTGTTTACTTGAGTGTACATTTACTTCACTATCAGAGGCCATTGATTATTTGGCAACAACTTTGGTTTTCAGACCTACCTCATTGGGATTGTCTTAGTCCATTTGTTCTGCTTTACAAAATATCTGAGAGTAGGTGGTTCATAAAATAAACTTACTGCTCACAGTTCTGGAGGCTGGGAAATTTAACATCAAGGCATGAGAAGATTTGGTGTCTGGTGAGGGCTACTCTCTGCTTCCAAGATGGTGCCTTGTTGCTGCAGCCTTGCATGGCAGAAGGGTGAATACTGTGTCCTCACTGGTGGAAAGTGGAAGGGCAAAAAGGAGCCTAGCTATTTCCCTAGAGATCGTTTATAAGGGTTCTGATCCCATGTGTGAGGGCAGTGCCCTCATGTCTTACTCACCTACTAAAGTCCCCTTCTCGTAATACTGTCACATTGGGTCTTAGGTTCCAACATATGAATTTTGGGCGTAGAAATACATACAACTCATACCATAGCAGGAGTATTTTCCAAAGGGATCTTGCAAGATTTCATTGTCTGCCCATCTCTAAGGAAGACTTTCTGCATCACGAGTTTAGTGTAAGAAAACTTTATTTTTCTTTCAAATAGAGCCTAAACATCTATGGCACAGATGTAGATGTCTTTATCTGTAATTTTTAACTCTTTTAATGCTGAAATAAAATTTAGTTGAATAGGTGTCAGTTTTCTATATATTAACTCGATTTTTTAAAACAAATTTTAAGAAAGTTCAATGGGTATGTAGAGCTATTTACAGATGTTTGCTAGGGATATACTCATGTGTTGCCAGCAGAGTTTCCATAAATGTTTATTTCTTTTTTAATAGTTGGTACAAGATGTAATTTTTTGTTTATGCATTTACTTGTTTAATGTTTCATGAGGGATGAATCTAATTTATCTTGTTCATTACAATCTTATGCATAGGGCTAGGGATATAGGACATGGTTGATAAATTATTTGTTGAATGAAATAATGGAAGATTTTGTTGAAACTAATGTATAGGTATGATTTTAGTGGCTGTGATATCTAGTTGTAATATATAATACTCATTGAGCACTTACTGTTTAATCTTATGCGTTAGTTCATTTAAAATCCTAAAAATTATGTTGTTATACTCATTTTTAGACGAAAAAACTATGTGTGTATATATATATGTATCTTTTACACACACATATGCATAAAACATTGTGCAGTTTATAGCGAAGGTATAAATCTTTTATAATTCTTAGGAAGCATCAGAACAATATAATAAATGGCCAAATAAAGCAGATATAGCTCATTTGGGCCTTAAAACTAGAAATAATTTAGAGATTAGATGAATAAAGAGATAGTATGATTTGATAAAGGGTAACAAAGGTGTTTGTGATAGTTTTCATGAGTATGTAGGGTCACAGTTTTGAAGGAGGATATATGGTTCCATATAGATTCCAGAAGATCTTGAATGATAGCCATAGGATTTTTGACTTATCAGGAAATTGGGCACCATGTAGATTCTTAAATTAGGTATCAATATACTGAAACTACTTTTATCAATACCCATGTTAGCTGGACTAATCTACAAATGGCTTGGAAATATTTTTAAAGATTACTTATTTTTAGGCTTGCCATTGTAAAAAAAATTAATTCTTATTTCATATTTGATTTTTGTTAAATTTATAAGTTACTTAGAAACAAAATGTGCAGTTTGAATTGGAAGTGACCTGTCTTCTACCTATATCCCTTTTTAATCTTAACACTCCTGAGATTTTAGTAAGCAGCACAATATTTATCACTTGTTTACAGCTTAATGTATAAACCTTTTTACTTGTGAGCACAGAAATACAATCAGACACCACTGACTCTTATTATAGTTTGAATCTTATATTCCATTATTTTGTTTAACACTGCTGTATTCGGGAGAAATGTATTTTATGTTTTATAATATATCTAAACATACTAAATTTGCTATGGTATTTAGCATGAATTAGATGTCAGAATAGATCTGATAATGCAATTCCTTGCTTAACTCTTTTCTTTGCATTATTCTTAGAATGCAAATCCAAATAATTAGTATGGCCAGACCCCAGATGCTATGGCTTCTGTCCATCCCTCCAGCTTCCTCTCACATCACTCTCTTCATGGCCAACTCTGCTCCAGCACTCTGTACTGTTTCTTCAGTTGTGGTTCTTTCCTGATTGAGAATATTTATGCAGACTATTGTCTTTACCTAGAGCATTATCTTTCACCCCATCCGCTTTTTCCTGGGCAGCACTTATTCATGATTGTGTTTGCTTGATCGTCTGTTTGATATCTGACTCCCTGTTCTGATTGTAACCTCAATGAGGATGGAGATCGTGTCTATTATGTCACACTGTGGTACATTTGTTGCCCTGAAGAGGACCAGGCATGTAGCTGGTGTTCAGTAAATATTTGTTAAATGAGGTAAATGAATGTCTCCCAGACCAATTAAGTTGTACTTTGATGTTTTTCAAACACATCGGAGTGTGAATTGCCACAAGGAAGCCTGTTAGCTGTTTGAAGCCTTCTGCAATTTTTCTTTATTCTATTATCTCATATATTGATTTATATTTGAATCAGTGGCCATTTACACTGTTACATCCCCTATCTTTATGTAAGCTTGCATTCAGAATTAATGTCTGAACCCCCAAAAAAACCAGTATTTGGGTATATCAGTGAGGAGCTTTCCAGTGAAACAGTTACATGCATTTTTTATGAACGTTAGAATTAGCAATGCAGAAAACACGTAGAAATTCCCAGTATACATATATTCACTGCCTTAAAGCTGTTGGCTAACAGTTTACCCTTAACTGTATAAGAATGTGCTCTTATTTGTTGGGTAAATAGAATATATGTGATGATTTCGTTTTTATAGACTGTCATTCTCTTCACAATAAACACATTATTTAATTTTAATATTTTAACATTAAGGAATATATTAATTCTATAATTTATTTTAAACAATTATTGAACAGTTGTTTTATGCAAGGCACTTTGTAGTGTGCAAACCAATAAGGCATAATCTCTGGCTTTAAGGAGTCTATTTGTAAGCTAGTGAGAAAATAGGGCAAGTGCTATAAGCAGTCTACAAACAGCCATGGGGACATGAGGGGAAACGATTAATTTCAACAAGGGAATCAATTAAACCTTCACTGAAATAGGTGATACTAGACATGAACATTTAAAGATGAGTAAGATTTCTGTTAGACTGGTAAGAATTATGTGAAACCCTCTGTGTGTTTAGTATAGGGGTTTCAATTTCAAAGTAAATGGGAAGTAAACAAAACCATCAGGTAGAGATCAAACTATTTGCTTTATTAATAGTAGATCTCAGTTAAAAACCAAAGTTTGGACTTGCAGCCAAATGGTTTTGCAAGTACTTCTCTGCTAGAGTTAAAACTTACCCAGACCAAGAGAGAGAAGAGAACCAGGTCCTGTGTGAACTGTGAATTTTTACACTTTCTTTTGCTAAATTGAAGAATATAGACATCAATGACAGACACTTGAGGTCCCATCCAATCTCTGCTTCTCCCTTGGGCAGTAGCAACTGAGCAATGAAGAGATTTTCTAGCATGTTTTTGTCTTCGAAGTACAGGTTTCTGCGTGAGAGAGAGACTTAGAGTTTCCTCTAGCAGTATTTTTCTAAAGAGAAACTTGCCTAAATTTTAAAAGATATATACTTGTAATACTTAAATAAGGCCTTTTTGGTTCTAATGTTGGCTTTTCTTTAAAGCCATCATTTTGTTTGGAAGAAAAACTACTTAATGTCCATTTTAGTCCCTCTTCCTTCAAAGATATTTAAAAGGAAGTCATGTTTGTACTAGTGGAAATCTTGGGCAAATAATATTAAAAAGATACTGTGTTTGATTTGTGAATGAAACCCAGGGTTGATTTTAATACAGTCATCATAAAATAAGTTAAAGGACATTATTTCATTGTGCAATCTAATAAACCTAACCACACTATTAAGATTCCGTTAAATTCAATTTTACTTTACTACTAAAAATATTTTCATGAAATACTATCCTTAGATTTAAGAAACATTTCTGTAGTGATGGTTAATTTGTATTGGCAATTGTAAATAAAGTTGTTTGATAGAATGCAAAGACTAGGATGTTGCTGTCGGGTCTACCTAACTTTCTCTATCTGTCATATTTTATAGAGCAAATATTTGTAGGTTATGGACTTCAGTGTGAGACCTTTGACTGTGAAAGTTTATTAGCTGACTCCAGTTACACTGATTTATGCAGTAGTAAATATGATGAAAGGGGAGGGATTGTGTTTTACTGGTAAGAAAAACAGTAGAACAGAGGGGATTAGACTTGTATTTCAAGTCATCTACTCTCTGGGGCGTATTTTCCTTATAAAAATGTTTCAATGATATAAATGCTTATTTAATAGAATATAAATATTTATCAGTTAAACAGTATTATAGAAGAGTTGCAGAACTGAATTTTCTTTCTCCATAAGACCTAATAGGTACACAAGTAATAAAGAAATAAAACTGATCTTTCTCTTTCTCTCCTCAAATAGATTTATGCATGTGTAAATACATGTGTGATATGTTCTCTTATATGACATGAATTTATACCTATAATGCTGATAAAATTAAACTAGCATTTAATTTTTTTAGGGTTATTGTGCAATGACAAAATAAACTCATAAAAAAGAGCCAATTAAAACCCATTCTTGGATTTCTTGTTATGGAGCGGCTGTACCCTGAGTCAGTAACTGGGAACACACAGATGGAATCAGCCCCCATAAAAACACAATCTCTGACTCGATAGAACCTATGGACTCTGGCAAAAATAGGAATGATACTAGGAATCTCGAATAGTGGGTCAGAGAAGTAGACAAACTGATCATTTTCACCTAAATATTTGCACTTAGCACTGTGATACAACTTCACCGATGGCTTCTGTTCCATCTTTCTGCCTTTCTGCTGGTTTATTTCTACCACTCGTCTTTGCTTATTATGTTATATGGTTGGTATTGTTTTTTGTAATGGAAGAGTGTTTGTTTAGAGATAAGTGAAGGATTCACTGAATGGGGCACTATCCACACAATCGCCTTTCCTTTACTCTTCTGGAGATGCTGGCATGAAGAACGGGGCTGCAAACTGGTGAGTGGGTTGGGCAGTAGGAAATGAGGAGACAGCATCTTGTGCATTTTTTGTCCTGTTTCTTTCTTGTCCTCTTCTCTCTGAAGCACATTCAATTTTGCTGTCTTTACGTCTGCTTCCGTTGCCAGACTGTCAAGGACAGCTGAAGAAAAATCAAATAGACTTGTGGATCAGTGCTCTTACGTGTGTAAGGTTTTTAGCCTCAGCCGAACCTTGAGTACCGCTCAGCAAATCCTTTCCCCTGTCTCCCAGGCAGCTCCCTTTCTCATCTATCATGCTCTTTGTATTTGCATGTGCTATTCTTTTCCTGAAATACATTTAAAAAATTTCTTCTCCAGATAAAGCCTAGTCATCCTTCAAGACAAGTCTGGAATGCTACGTCAATTTATGAAGCTTTATAGTCTGCCACTTCCTCCTGTCCATCTTCCTCATGTCTTGTCCCCAGCAGAGTTAGTTTCTTTCTTTCATGTACAACACAAGAGGCATTGTCATTATTGTTTATGCCTTTCTCTCCCACATGCAATTACTGGAGGCCATGTCCATGCCTCATTAATTGTTGTCTTGCCCAGTACTTGGCACGTGGTTGGCATTAGTTTAGGTTTGTTTAATAAATTAATGCCTGTGAATATGTTGCCAGTCTCAAAATGCAGTTTGCAAGAGGAGCGAGAGCCATCATATTCACATTTGTCACAAATGTCTTCCTATTTATAATTGTCATACTTTATTTTAAACACATCACTGTGTAGTAATAGCATTAAGTGGCAAACAGATGCAAGGGTGAAGAAATAGTTCAAATGATAATCTAGGTTCCCTACTTTCAGATAGGGCAATAAAATACCTTCAGGCAGATAGCTGTCTGTCCTTATTCTTCGTCTTTATTTTCTTTTTACAAGATTTTTCAGGCTATGGGCTTCTGTGATACCTGTGAGTCCCCCCTGCCACAGTTTGTTAGCATCTGATCTGTAGTTACCACTTATATTAGCTTTCTCTGTATTTCCCACCCTTATCATCAGTTTTCTTTTTTACTCTCTGTTGTCTCCTAACTGTGGCCCTTTTCTACATAAAATCTACAACTCTTTTCAGATCTCATTTTTGTCAGCCACTTGCCAGCTGTTGAGGCAACAGCTGATTTTTGTTATGTAGTGAAAGGGTGGGGCCCTTGGCTCACAGCTGCCAAGCTTCTGGTTCTTTTCCCTCACTGCCTTGAAGGCCCAAGTCCCTTATTACATAAAATAGCCCAGCTGCTATCTGTCTTGTAACAGGTGATCAGGGAAGAGCTTTCTGTAGGATGATTAATAACAAGACTAGTTATGAGGGTAGCTAGATGGTGCCTGACAGAACTTATATCAAGCATCGAGGGGAGTTTAGTCATTGCTATGTTGCTGTATATTAGGGTCTCTTAAAAGAGATAATTTATGACAAAATTTAAAAATTTACAGGAGTTATTTTTGTATACCCAAATTTGTTTGGTTTTACCATACATTTAAATTTAGATGTGTCATTTATGTTGAAACTTAGCAACATTGGCTTTGAACACCCAAGTCTAATGTAAATTTTATTTTTTATTGTCTTATTTTTGTTACATTATAATTTTAATGTTGTGTTTTCCAGCAAAAATGAAGTTAACTATACCCTAAATAACAGATTTATGATAACCATTTTCCTATATAATATTTTAACCAAAATGAGGTGTGTATATATATTTATATATTATAAAACTTAGCATATATTCCAGTTCTGAGCCATCCCTCTTCCCATATATACCTTCTAATAAAGTTCCTCTTCAGAAGAAGAATATATATATGGGGGAAGGGGATGGCTCAGAATTGGAATAAATGCTAAGATTTACTAGGATTACTGATTGTGTGGCATTAAAATTCATCATGTGCTTACAGGAAAGATATTCAATTTATACTATATAGCACAACACAAATTGAATGCTACCACTTATGGATTATCTTCCAAGCAAACATGATATGCAATAATATAACAATGTGAGATTGAGATTTTTTTAAAGGAAGAGAAATAATTTTTTCTGTAAATTTTAGTTTCAGGCATCTTTGCCATGAGCATATTGGCTTTCAAACCACGATGAAAAGCAGTCACTTTTTTTATTTTTAGCTAAATTCATTTAACCATTAAGTTATATATTTATTGAGTTCTCATAAAGTTTCAGACACTGAGCTACATCCTGGGGATAGAGTGGTGGGTACAACACATAAAGAGCCTTCATTGCATTCTGTTGCAATTCGGAGAGTGCTTTTCATAAATAGAAACCCTGCCTATGTATGTTCTCCTATAGACAGACCAAGATATATATGATAATTCTTGTAATGTAGATTCTATAAACATGCTTAGCTCTTTTCTGAAAGTTCTTGGGGCATTCACTTTTTGACAGCACTAATTGTAAATCTTGGATAAAATCGTTATCTGCATTGGTTGTGATGGTAGTTAAACACATTTCAAAGGGCTTGTTTTTCAACTTATTTCCCGTGTATTGCCACAATTCAGAGTTGCCCATCTCTCCTCACCCCGAATGGTAATTAGATATTTACTCTTTTCAGGCAAATTTCAGTCAGTTATAGGGTTTTCTGATTAAACAACAGAAGGATACTTGTGATAGCGTTTACATTCTGTAGTTTTGTATTCTACATATTTTACATTAAAGTATGTGATTGCCTTTTCCTACCCCCGTATAATTTAGGTTTATGAGAAATTGTTATTTTCCTTTCTTAGATATTAAAATGATACTCAAAGGTAATAATAATAATAATAGCTATAATTTGTAGATCAGGAGCAATTGTCAAGAATGATACCAGAACGATACATTATAGTAGCCAAGGAAGTTATCCTGTGATGTGTTTCCTCGCTCTTAGAGTTAATAGCAAAGAAATGAACCATATGAATCCCCAATTTATGCTTTGAAGAAATGCAAAACCATTCAAAGAAAAATTAATTTGATTTATGTTTTAGAGCTATTTTATTTACTCTAGATATCCCAGCACAAGAAGAGTGTAGTAATTTCATTTAAAAGGTTTAGAGGGGCGAACTGTTCTATGTGTGAAAGGCAGTGTTGACCCACTGAATTGAAACCTTCTCATTTACTTGTCTTTGCTTCTTTAGCAGTTAGATCAAGTGCTGCTTTAGAGTAATTTTTTTTTTTTGGTCATTCTCATAGATTTTCAGATTATCTTCTAAAGCAGACCCATGGTGAGTTGTTGAAATGCTTCATTTCAGAAAGTTACATATGACTAAGCATGCCCTAAATTGAAAAGTTAAATTAAATTATTGCTTATGTAACATTTCTTTCCAAGTATTGAGTCTGATTACTTACTAAGCAACTCATCAGTGATTTTATTTTCACTGCCTCAGTCAATTTATTGTTTATTTAAAATGTTTTAAAGAACAAATTTCACTGATATTTTATAATCAGCTCAGCTAAATGGCAAATACTAGGTTAATATTATAATATTGACCGCCTTTTGGTATAATCTGACATGATTTATTTGTACGTTGCTGACAAATGGGATGAAATGGTTAATGGCTAGAACATGTAGGCAAAATCTTAAATGGATTTAAATTAGCTATCTTATATTTGTCTAAAATACTCTTTATTCCTTGAGACAACAAGTTTTCTTTTAAAAGCACATCTAATCAATTTCAAAGTGAAGAAAAATAGAATCTGAGCCAGTTTTGAAAATTATTTCTCCTTGAAACGTTCAGAGTGCTGGAATTTATTTTACAGTTCCACCTAAGCAGGCTTCTGGACTGAAAGGAAGGGAATGAATAGTGTCTAAATCTGCTTTAGGAGAGAGCTTGTTTATCGAGCTACACCTCATTTTCCTTTATCTGTCACTACGTAAATAATAGGTCGAATTTCTTGGTTGGTTGTATTCTACGTGCCCAGCATAAAGCTTGAGCCAACTAACTGTAGCAATTTTGATTCTTCCGTAAGCTTTCCTTTTCTTGCTAAGCTCGCTTCTCCATCTAACCTTCCTGTTTCCAACAGGATGCAAACAGAATTATGAAGTTTAGACAATTAGAGTCTACGTGTCTATCTTTAAATTCATGCATTCAGTCTGGAAATGAAGTACGGGTTTTTTGCAGGATGAAATAGAAATTACAGTGAAGTGGACTGTTAGGAATAAATGGATTTCTTTTTCTTTTTTGGAGCTTTCAACATTGTGTTTGGCAAAATCTTTCAGTAAAGGTAATACATTCATAAGGATTAACTGTGTCCAACAGCGTTTATCAGAAAACCCAACATATTAGGGGCCTAGACAGTACAGAAATACATTTCTCTCTCTTGGAAAAAGAAGTTTAGCAGTAAGTGATGCATGGCTCTGTGTTGTCTTCATGATCTGGAGAGACCAAAGCTCCTGCCTCACCCTCCTCCTCCTCCTCCTGCATTTTGACTCTGGTGTTCATTCTCTGGATTACCTTACATTAAAGATGGCTTCTGGTGCTACAGCTACCTCATCTACATTCCATATTGCATGAAGGAAACAAAGGAAGCAAACAGAGTGACAAAAGGAATGCATTTTCCAGCTAATCAGCAGCTTTCTAGGAAATTCCACACAATGCTTATTTATGTATCATTAGCTTGAATTTAATCACATGGCCACACCTAGCTGAAAACGTTGGGAAGCATAGTCTTTTGACTGAGTGTATTGCCTCATAAATAAAATTGAAAAGGAGAGAATGGATACTATGCACAATTAGCAGTCACTGTTATTTTCAATTTCCTCAGCTTAAAAATGAGCAAGTGAGTGGCTTTCTGATGGTAGTTTTATGAGGATTAAGGGGGATACCGCGTAAATGATTCTTAGGCCTGGAACATGGTAAACGTTAGCATGGTTCCCTTTCTAATTCTCATTTCCCTTACCATTACTGTAACATTAAAGCAGCTGGAAGTCTCAAGGCTTTATGGACTCTTATGATGATCCACATTAACTTGTGAATTATTTCACTTTTGGGACTAATATGTGCTTTGTTTTGCAATTAGTGTCTCCTTGCATTGTCTCCCTTCTATAATGCCTTCAGTGTTGGGATGTAAGTATATTCTGTCTTTATGCCCTATATAACTAAGAATTGAGGATCAGTCACCCTTTGAAGTGGAAAAGGATTTGGCCACAGGGTTGATAAATCTATCCTTCTGAAATTTGGGGGACTACAGAATTCCCTGAAGCTGTCAATCTACCTGAGGAAGCGACAAGCTCTTTAGAACAGAGCATTCAATGGCAGTGAGGAACCAAGGCAGCCTCAAGTGGGTTACAGGACTGTTTTCTTGTTAAAGGAGGAGTTGGATTGGCTGGTCTTTGGGGTTCTTCTTAATTCTTAAATAACATGATTCTAGGAATTCCATTTTCCTCACATCTTTTAAGTCACACACAGGTTCTTGTGATGTTTGGTGCCTTTTATATGTAGCCTGGATAGTGAGGGCCTGATCTGATGGCCTTGAAGGAGTTCTTATAATCTATACCATTGATTTTTGTTGCCTAAGATACTGATTTCTTTGTTTTTCTCTCTTGAATTCTAAGAATTGCCAATTATTCAGATTTGAACCACTTGAAGTAAATTTTCCTGAAAGTGAAATCGTTTCGTGATACTTACATTAGTACATTTTTGACATGCATGCTTATGTTACAACTGCATGTTTTTTTCTCTCAAATGAGCTGTGTGTTACTGACAGCTGAGAAGTTACCAATAACTCCAGGTAAATACTGGTTCTGATATTTGTTACTTCTGTGCTGTTGGTAAGGTCACTTAAATGCCTAAAGACTTAGTTTCCTCATCTATAAAATGGGAATATTTATAATACTCTTTTTATAGGTTAAATAGGAATGTTATAGTAAAATCATAAGTATGAAGCCTTAACAGTATATCTGGAACAAGAGATCATTAAAATTATTTTATTACTACTGTTTCTATTATGGAAATGAACTTAGAAAACTAGATAATTTAACTAGAGTGATAGTCCATTTATATGTTGCTGTATAAAAAACTTCCCAAATCTAATGGCATAAAACAACTACTGTTTCATTATGCTCACAAATTATGTGGGCAGAATTTGGACAGGGCAGTGAAGGTGAGTGCTTGTCTCTGCTCCATCATGCCTGGGGCTTCAGGGGGGAAGATTCCAAAGGCAGAGTGGGCCTCAGAGGTCTGGGGCCTGGAATCATCTGGAGGTTCTTTCACTCACGTGCCTGGTTTCTGGGCTGTGCTGACCAAACGCTGTGCAGACCAAAGGCTGTGCCTAGCTGGACTATTGACTAGAGAACCTACACATGGCCTCCCCATGTGACCTGGACTTCTCCCAGTATGACAGCTGTGTTTGGAAAGGGAACGCTTAGAGAGCAGGTGTATCAGGTAACCAAGAGGAAGCTGCATGGCATTTGATGACCTCACTTCAGATGTCAGATGTCCCATAGCATCACTTTTGCCACATTCTATTAGTTGAAGAATTCACAGGCCCTCCCAGATTCAAGGTGAAAAGACACCGACGTTTAAGTCTTCTTGGGACAGTGTCGAGCAACTTGTGGTTATTGCCAATGCCCTGCTGCTCATTATAGAAGGATGAAAGATGACGAGGAGTAAACATGATTAACTTTGAAAACAGTTTTTCTATAAATTATTCTCAAGATAGTAATGTAACTATAGCGTGTCACCTACTATGGGCAAGCAGTTTCAGGTTTCCATCAGAGGCCTAAAACCACTTAAATTTAATCCTAGATTTTCATCTTATTAATCTTGGATCTTCACACCCTCAACTCTAGGATTTTTTTTTTTTTTTTAGTTTAAAAGTCATTGTGATCCTCAAGCAGTGATACTTTATTTGTCTTGCAGAAATTTCTTATCCCAAGATTCTTTTTTTTTTTTTTTTTGAGACGGAGTTTCACTCTTATTGCCCAGGCTGGAGTGCAATGGCCTGATCTCGGCTCACTGCAACCTCCGCCTCCCAGGTTCAGGCTATTCTCCTGCCTCAGCCTCCTGAGTGGCTGGGATTACAGGCACCTGCCACCATGCCCAGATAATTTTTGTATTTTTAGTAGAGAAAGGTTTCGCCATGTTGGCCAGGTTGGTCTTGAACTCCTGACCTCAGGTTATCCACCCACCTCAGCCTCCCAAAGTGTTGGGATTATAGGCATGAGCCACCGTGCCCAGCCCCTACGATTCTTATGAGGACTAAATTGCCTAGTTTAAAAATGTCTAGATCAGTATCATGCATATAAGTTCATTATGTGTACATTAAATAAAAACATGTCTGTAAGCCCCTTTTGAAAGCTATAAGGAACAACAGGAGGTAAATTATTCTTAACTCAGTATGTTATTTACTAATATTTTATCATTAACATCATCATTACATTATTTTGTCAAAAGATTTGAAAAAAAGTGAGTTTGATAAATGTTTTAAAGTTAGAATTCATTACAAACAGGTAAGTGATTCAAATTTTTGAATGACAGTGAATGAATATTTTTAAAACTTTGTTCTAGGGGCTGTAATTATAATTGTGTTTCAGTTGTAAATGTCTCATTAACTTGATAAATTGATCCCTGTTATTTGTTTGGAAGTGACAGCACAATAATATCAAATTCAGCTAATAGCTCGCTTTGTCAGAGCACTGTATTTCAGATCGCTTCTGATTTCATTTGTCTCAAATTAGATGAACTTTTTTTTTTTTTTTTTAGTCTTGATAGCTTGATTCAAAATGTGACATTTTGGCACTCAGTAGTTAATGATACTATTCTAAACTTTAAAATCAAAAAGGAAATATGTTTACATGTAAATGAGCATACTGTCTTTTGCTCGTCATGTCTGCTATTTAATTTTATTTTTAGTGACCTCGGAGTAGGAATACCTTACATTGGCTCATGTCTGAAAAGGATTTGAAAAGCCAGGGTCGACTTGCCTTTTCTGGATGCTTTTTTCTCCTCCGAGTGAGGTGAGGACACTGAGGTTAAGGTGTGTCATGCATGTATTTTTGGTTACTTATTTCCAGTCTAAGCCAGTTATATGAGTAGCTCCAATGGTTAACTTTGTAAATCATTCGCGAATCTGGCTGCTTTCTGAAAACATACCTGGGCCTTCAGGCAGCCGTCTACAGGTGATTGCGCCTGGATGTTTGCCTAAAGATGATTTAGAAAATTGGTTGGAAGCTTTGCTCTTCCCCGGCTATCAAAAATTAACCTGCCAGAAATTTGCAAACACAGCAAAGTTATGTTAATGATTCTGACTCATGCACAAGATCTTCTTTTTTAAAAAATATAAAGCTGACTCTTCCAAATTCCAAAGATTCAGCATTTATTATTTGGTAATTTACTTTTATATTGCAGAATGAGTAGGACATTCATTACCAGACCCCTTGACTGTCTCAAACCTCTAGGTTGTTGACTCAGTGTACTTACTGGAAGTAGGTAACCAGTATTCTCTTACTCCATTGACGAACATGGGGTCTCATTTGTTGGGAAAAAAGAGAGGAAAGTCTTTGCACCAAAGACTTACACCAAGAGGAAATGTTGTCTGATTTCCAAACAGGCCAGGGAATATATTGTGTTGCAGGATCCCCTTGGGTATTCATTAAAGCATAGTGACTGTGTCACAGGGGTGAGAGCCTAGAGAGCTGACATGGGCCTATTTTGTAATATGTGCACAACTTCGTTTGTGTGTTCAGTTCCACACACACACAGACACACACATATACATATATATATAGGATTAAGTATATTTATAGCCTTTCCAATCAATGCCATTTGTATTACAAATTTATTTCTAGAATTACTTTGTACTTTATAGTGAAAGTGAACTTAAAGGCTTTGAAATTTTGCATGTAAGTTAGTAAATTGTTATCTCTGTGAGACTTGCACCAGATGATCTCCAAATGCTCTTGCAGCTCTAAATCCCTGTGATTCTGTGAACCACGACTATTTTTTCGCAAATTAAGCCTCCACCTATATGATTTTTGGCCTTTGCTTAATTCTGAGTGTAAACATCTTTATCAAAATACTGTACAAGCAGTCAAGTCACATTATCAATAATCAGTAGTTGAGAAAAAGAAAGCTTGCTAATTTGGGCTCTTTTCATATTAACCACTGCTCAAACTCATTATGCATTATTTCTTTTTCAGTTAGAGGAGTTCATTTACATTCAGCATCTTTGGGTTAAGTCAAGGTGAAAAAGCATTCACTGTACAGTCCCTAATTCACTTCCATCTTCTAGAATTGTGAGTCATTTTTTTAGAAGTTTTAAAATGGGGATTGTAAACTGAGAAGCCTCATGGGTTAGGTAGGTGTCATTAATGAGTTTGGGATATAGTGTGTAAATGTTGCCAGAACTTCACATTATTTTTTAAGAAACTGTTAGTCCAGATTTTTGTTATGAAAATTTCTACCTTCTTAGTGCTGTTTGAAATTATTTTAAAGTCTTGAGTATTAAAAAGATAAATAAATAAGAATGACATGACTGTGCATGACCAGGTCTCTTCATTCTTTAACTTCTACCTGAAAACCAGGCATACTCTTCAACTTCATGCTGCTAGATATTCTGTTGTGAATCATTTACCCTTATAGATCCCTCCTCTTGGGGATTTCCACTTACTCCCTCACTGCACGGTTGTACAAGTGTGAACATGCCTGGAAACTATAATTATCCATGGATTTTGACAAAAGATCCTCAGTAGTTGTTACCATGCTTATTAAGTTCCTGAACAAATTTTTATCTCCTAAATTAACATCAGGTTGACAGGCATCCAGGATGGATGCTGATTCTCTGGTCATCTGCACACTCAAAACTTAGTTTTATCAGTCATTTTTCTTTCTTGTGGATCACCTCAGAGCCTTTTACATTTTTTCCAGGTTATTTTTTATCTTTCAGTATCATCCCTGCTGTTGACCCAGTGCACACCACAGCACCAATGGCTTCCTTCATTCTTACGTCTTTTAATATTTTTTCAAGTAGAGTCATTTCATAATATGACACTCTTGTACTTTTTACATCACTGAAAGAATAGGATGGATAATGTACACAAACTAACTTAAATTGTAGCATAAATATCATGAACATACATTAGATTAAAAGATGTTGCTTTGGCTGACATTAGAATGACATCTCCTGACTGCTAAATTCAGTTGTTGCTGACAGGGTTGGTTGATATCCAGTTGTTCTTGAACACAGACTTGCTCACTTTAGTGAAATTTTTAAGGCAGAAAGTTCTCAAGAGCTGCTGTCTGAAGCAAATCTTATGACCAGAAGTTATAGTATATTCAGACTGATGTGCTAGAGTTTTTAAAATGATTCATTTGGCCTTCTTATGAAATAGTTTTGAGATTCCTCTTAGTAAACATTGGCTTGATTTTGTTTCTGTAATTTTTTTTTTCTTCTCCGCTGTATGGAGAAGATGGTCATGAATGAACTTGGCAATTGCCTTGTTAAAACCAGTTGGACATTATCTTCCACATTGCGAAGCTATACATGTCTGATATGTTCTGAAAGAATAGAATTTATAGTTAGATATACTATTTTTGATTATTTACTCAGAAGGAGACGTGATGATTCTTACGTTGTCATGAAGATCTATTAAATGCATTTATATTTCACATCAATGTTATGAAGTTCCATTATTATTATTTTACAGAGGGGAAGCCAAGATACAGGAGTGGAAATTACTTGGCCACATCGCACAGGTAGGAAATTAGTCTGGGAAGTTTAACACAGAAATCTCATTCTTAACCACTATCCTGTCTGCCTCTCATTATTTCATTTGAAATAGCTCACGGTTAGTGTAGGCAGGGTCCAATAAATTGTTTCCTATCACCATACAAATCAATCCCTAGTAAGTTGTTATGGAAGGCTTTTGTAAGAATAGTGTAAAGCTCCTCTGTCGATATTGTGAAGAATTTACTGTTCTCCTCTTTTGCAAAGTGAATACGCATGTGTCTGCGTCAGCCTGCAGTCTTCTGGCCCCTCCCCAATCTTTTAAGTTTCTTCAAAGATTGCTGCAGTTGTTGGATCTACTTTGCACGTCCTTTCAAAAAATATGGTCATTAGTCAAAGGGTCCAGGGGACTGAAATACTTTTTTCAGTGAATAAAAAAGTTTTCATTTCTCAAAACACATTTTTTAAGCATTAACTTCACTTTTCCTTCTGATAAGTTTTTTTTCTATTCTTTTCAATCCGGTGGCCATTCTCTTGACAGAAAATTCTGAGACAACATAACAATTTCTTGTTTCGCTGTTTTTTTAACCATTTTTTCCTTATCCTTTACTTTTTACACCATTAATCTCAAAATGTATGCCTCTTCTTTCCTTGTTATGTGTGTATTTGAGTATTGATTTAAACTGTAGCAACATTTGTTGGATAATTAGGAATTTTAAAACACGTCAGAAGTTATCTTTCTGCAAAGCTGACTAGAATTTATGAAAACTGTGAGTTTTTTCTGAACTGGTAACAATAATACAATAATTATCCACTTTTTTCTCAATATGAGCCAGTAAAAGGACTTGACATTTTCAAGAACATCATTTAAATCCTTCAAGATAAATTTTCAGAGATTAGCATCTGTTGTTTGTTTGTTTATTTTGTGTGAAGAAGTATTGTGAGTGAATGAATACCAAATCAAACACAGAAAGCGCATTTTTACTTTTGCTTTACCAGTGATTCGCTTTATGTTAATTTTTACCTTCTTTCAAGTATAATCTGGAAATAAGCTGAGTTTATAAACTCTAAGGATGATTGCAGACATCCAGGTTAAAATCACATTTTAAAAATGTGGTTAAATTTGCAGTGCATTTGACTAACCGTAGTCTCATATCCTACTTTTATTAGTGGAAAAAGAATCTGTGCCTTTGAAAAACTAAATTTAATATTTCCTACAAAAATGCCAACAGTTTTTTTGATTCTCTTTCTTATTTCTTGTACTTGAGGTCTTTTGTGCACATACTTAACACACACACATAAAATCAAATTTTAGCATGAATTGAAACATGAAAATTATAATACAGTATTTCCCAGCTGAACACAAAAGTACGCTGAAAAATCTTAATGTACATTCCACAAAGCCAATGACAAATCTTGCCCATAGTTCTCAGAGGCAGTTTCATTGTGAAATATTTTCCATGATTTTATTTCACCTTCCAATATTTTGAATTCCTCAGGATCAAAATGTGGTATTTCTATTAAATCCATATTCCCAAGTCTATCACTGACACATTTGCCCTCCTATGAATAATATCACTGTAGTCTGTGATAGATCACAATGTCAAGAAACTGATCTTGTTTCAATTTTTAACTCTGTTGAAAGAAATAAAAAATTCCATTTGCTTCCAAGTTGTGGAGAGAAGAAAGAAGACAATTATTCAAAACAATAGCTTTAACATAATATTTATTTATGGTTTCTAATTAGTTCTGTTGATTATTATTCTTAAAACCACAGTAATCCTTTGGTAGCAAGTATAAGTCATGTGGGCCAGTGAACCTATTTGTTTAAGTCCATGGACAAGATGTGTATTTAAGAAGATTAGGGTTCTTTGAACATGGTATTAGACATACTAAATAGGTAGCTCAGGAGGACATTAAATGTATTTTATTAGTGCAGTTTTTAAAGACAAAGATAAATATTAAAATTCAATTCCCCCCAAAACCCAATATGGATGTATTTTGGTAGATATGATAAGTAACAGTCGAAAGTAAAAATCAAATAAGATATGATAATTAATGTTAATATGGTATCAGTGATCATCTGTAGTCAGTTTATACAAACTTATTAAAGATTATTTCACTTCATAACATTTTTCGATTTATTTCACTTAATTGAATTAGAGGTGTGTGTGTGTGTGTGTGTGTGTGTCTGTGCACACGTGCGCACCCCATGCTTTAGGAAGGAGGCACAGCAGTTTTGGGGAAAATGTGTGTGTGGTCCCAGCTGCCTGATTTTTCTCTGAGAGTCAGAAGTGGTGTGTGAGTACATACAGGTTAGGAATTCCCCAAGGTCTGTCTTCCTTTAGCTACTACCAGCCCCCATCTTTCCCCAGGACTAATATTTTTTAAACCTTAGTGAGAGGACCTATCCCCCCCAGACTAAATACTGATTATCACAAGAGCTCTTGCTTGCTAGCTCTGAATGGACTCGTGGACCAGGTCCCTTGATAAACTGTGGTTGGAGTTCCAGTAATACAGGCCTCTTACAACAGCAAAGAATCCCCAAATGAGGAGACTCTTTGCCCCACAAGTCACCGTGGTTTTGGTGCTGATGGTTACTTTCCTTCTGTATTAGAATCCTCTCTACCTACAGCTCTTGTTATATTTAGTACCCACCAGGATCCCCTGGAATTCATAAACGTGTGGTTTATGTTGCATCATTGCAGTGTGGTTCATGAAGCCTTAGGGCCAGGAGAGCTGGATTCAAGTTTTTGTTCTGCTCCTCTGGGACGAGTGGCCTTGGAAATGTTGCCTCCCTGATTCTTTCCTTTGTAGAAAGGCACTGCAAATAACATCTGCCTCCTGATTGTTGTGAGAACTAAATGACATTATGCCTAGGTGCTTAGGTCTGTTTTAGGCACATAAGTAGTGCTCAGTGATATTGAAATCAATGTTTATATAGTCACTGTATACATTATATACAATGAAATCAGTGAATTCTTACTGACACTTCTAAAGTGTTGTCTAACCAGTGGGAGAGTACACCCAGTGTACTATTCTTTCTTCTTCTTTGTGCCCCTAGAACTATAACATCAGGGAGTCTATAAACAATAGATAAGTTAGCTACCTCACCAGTAATCACTTCGCTCATATATATCACAAAAATAAACAAAATAACCTACTTCTAGGAAGTATAAGTAGATAATATTGAACATTGCTAATGCAATAAAAATAATCCTTATTTACTTTGCTTCCTTAAATCACATATCAAGGTAAAAAGATACTAATTTGGCCTTTCCTCTATATTTCCAAAATTTTAAAGCATTCCCAAATTTGCCTCATTAGCTCTATCACTCCAGGCACACTTCCCCATCAATTGAACCTATCTCAAAATGAATTCATGATACATGCCAATAAAATCATTCACTAGCATCTTCCCATTGTCACCATATCTAACAATTAAGAAATAAAAATGGGCCGGGCGCGGTGGTTCACGCCTGTAATCCCAGCACTTTGGGAGGCCGAGGAGGGCGGATCACGAGGTCAGGAGATCGAGACCATCCTGGCTAACACGGTGAAACCCCGTCTTTACTAAAAATACAAAAAATTAGCCAGGCGTGGTGGCGGGTGCCTGTAGTCCCAGCTAGTCCCAGCTACTCGGGAGGCTGAGGAAGGAGAATGGTGTGAACTCGGGAGGCGGAGCTTGCAGTGAGCCGAGATCGCCCCACTGCACTCCAGCCTGGGAGACAGAGCGAGACTCTGTCTCAAAATAAATAAATTAATTAATTAATTAAAATGGCATGACAATTTAATAGAAGATCATTACTGCTCAGTATTGGTCAGGCTTCTTCCTAATTCTAAGCAAACTCAACAAAGCAATTGTTCCCACAGCCTAGGGTTTTCACTGTTATCCTCGTAGTGTTTATATTGCATGAAGCCTTCCTGAACATCACGTCCATATGCTCACCGCTGAAATCACTAGGAAATGTCCTCCTCATCAATGAGGTGTGAGAAAGGAGGAAAGCAGGAGTGTTTACTTTTTACATCTTTTTTTCTGTTACCTTTTTTTTCCTTTGAACATATTTATATTCTCAAATATTCACTTTCATTGGAAATCTTTGACATTCTAATATAACATGAGGGAAATCAGTGCAGACTCAAATAGGTTACCAAGATATAGGCCTGTGACATATTAGATTTTCTCTTTTCAACAATTTCAAAAATCATTACTTTATGATTCAATTTAGGAAGCATTTGAATAAGTACTTGATATCTAACACTATTAGAGGCTTCAGGGATTTCCCCCCAAAACATTAAAATGGTTCTTGCAATCAAGGAACTTCAAATTTCATTGGTGCTTATGAGATGTATAAGATTAAATGTCAAAATATATGATAAACATGCTAGATATTAATACATTGAGAGTCAGAGTTGGGAGAGATCAGAATGATTCAGATATTTGAAGATGGTTTCATTGAATAATAAACCTGTAAATATATGAAACATTTGAAGGGTTTTTGAAAGCTAATGATGGTTGTTTTATATTATATGGATGAAAGATAGAACAGATAAAGGCAAAAATGAACTGTATTCATTTTATTATTACCTTTTACTAAAGTATTTAACCAAGTGCTGTTGACATGAAAAACCAAGAATGTACATCTCTGTCTATTCTTTTCTCTGGGCATCGCCAGATTCCCGTGTTAATGAATAATGAAATGAATAGAGACTGTATAGTGTAGTGCAGTTTATGCCAGAAATAGAGTGTAATGGTAAGAACAAAGGCTTTGGTGTTAGACAATGCGGTATTGTATGTTATTTTTGACATTTACTGCCTTTCCAATGTTGGAAAAGTTACTTAATGTCACTGAGTCTCATTTTCTCTTTTAGGGTGGTTGTAAGAATTAAGTAAGATAAGAAATGATAAGTGCTTAGCAGAATGCATGGAATAGAATATGCATCAATACATAGAAATTTGACCATCACTTGAATTAAGAGACTGGTTTAGGAGCTTTTTAATCTTATGCAATAGAATCTTAGTGGCCTTTAAAAATTTTTTTTTTATTTTTTTGAGACAGAGACTCACTCTGTCACCCAGGCTGGAGTGCAGTGACATGATCTCAGCTCACTGCAACATCTGCCTCCCAGGCTCAAGTGATCCTCCCACCTCAGCCTCCCAAGTAGTTGGGACTATGGGCGTGTACCACCATGTCTAACTAATTTTTGTATTTTTTGTAGAGACAAGGTCCCACTATATTGCCCAGGCTGGTCTCGAACTCTTCAGCTAAAGAGATCCTCCCCTCTTGGCATCCCAAAATACTGGGATTACAGGCATGAGCCAACACACTCACCATTCTCATTTCTCATTTGTATTAAGAGAAAAATATCAGTTTACCAAGGTGTAACCTCAATCTCCGGGGCTGAAGCTTGATCCTCCCACTTCAGCCTCTTGAGTAGCTGGGACTACAAGCATCCACTACCACGTCCAGCCATTTTTTTTTCTTTTTCTTCTTTTTTTTTTTTTTTAGTGGAGACAAAGATCTTGTTATGTTCCCCAGGCTGGTTTCAAACTCCTAGGCTCAAGAGATCCTCCTGCTTCAGCCACCCAAAATTCTGGGAGTACAGGCATGAACCATTGTACCTGGCCCTCCGGTGTACTTTAAGTCATTTCTAGATGACTTATGCTGCCTAATACAAGGCCTACACATTTCTTCATTTGCGTGGGTTCGATGTAGCACTTGGCACACATCAAATTCAAGTTTGGTATTTGGGACTTTTTGGAATTTTTTTCTGAATATTTTTGATGCATTGTTGGTTGAATCCATTAATGCTGAACCCACGGATACAGAGAGCAATTGTATTTTGAAATCTGCCAGGGTGTGTATGTGGTGGTGGTGGGATATTTTTCCCATGGAATTTGGCCAACACTATAAATAAGGAATTTTTATTTTTTCAAGAGCTGGTTTATAGGCATAGTGCTGAATAAAAGAGACAAATGATTAAAGAAAGAATTACAATAAAGTATGCTACAGAACATCATATAGTGTTACAATGTCATCTTTTTAAGGACATCTAAACCAGCCAGGGAGGTCAAGGAGAGCATCTCCTTTCAAAAGCAGTAATATCTAAATTGACTTCTGAAAAATGCTAGGATTTGCCATGAAAAGAGTGAGGATAAAAATATTTGAGGCAGAAAGACACAATGTGTGTGAAGTTCCAAAACTAAGACAGGATTGTTCTTTTAGACAACTGAGTTCAGTAGAGTTAGAGCTTAGACTTCAAGGGGAGTTAGAGATGTTTGGGAAAGATGAGATTGAAATATTAAAAGAGAGGCCAAGGAAGGGCTTAGTAAACTATGTTTCAAAGGTTTGTTTTTGAACACAATTCCGTGTTGAAGGTGCTCATCGTGGAATCAAGACTTATCTCTGAGCGTCACCTTTGATATGCTCATGTTATAATAATGATTTTTACATTTTAGCAGTGCCATAGCAGTGTCATGGCATGTGGTATGATCATTCAGCCATCTATGACAATGTAATTGTAATACATTCTTTTTATTATGTATCATATGTGTTATTTTGTAGTAAAGGTCTTTGTGAAATTCAGTATGCTGAGTGTCTGATCATAGTAACCCTTTCAAAATTAGAAAATAAAATCTGTTTGGCATGATTTCACTAAAAGTCACCCCTTTTCTCTGTAAATGCCAATTCTGTGTTATATCAGTTATGGTTTTACCAGAAAAAATTTAAGGTCGCCATTGTGTTATTTCTAGATTTCACTCTTTTTTTAAAAAAATTGGGCGACATTTGCTTTCAGATTCTCCAGACGCTGTATTAGCATTCGTCATTCTTGTATCTTTTACTCACCCGGGCTGCTTCTTACCTGGGCCAGTAACCAGAACTTCTCTGGTCTCTTATTATCATTTTCTCTCTTTTGGGCCCTCCTTTTCTCCGAATCGTATTTATTCTATCATAGACATTGTTAAGAGCATTTATCTTAACAGAAAAAAGAAAAAGAAAACAGGAGCTGAGGACTTATGCTCTCTCTCTCTCTAATTTTGTTCTACTTTATACAATTCTACCAACTTACCATGGAATCACAGACTCCTTATCCTTTTTATTAAATAATTTGAATTACGTGGAACCAATTCATTATTTTTGTTATTTGATGCACTACAGCCACTCTTTAAGAACTGCTGTAACTCAACCAGAGAAGGACATATCTTTAAAAATGTTTCTGGACCAGCCACCAGTTTCTTGTCTCTCAAGTGATAGTACTGGGGAAGATTTGCAAAATAACACCCAGAAAATTAGGATCTGTGCATATTTATAAGAGGTTAGATTCTAAGACAAACATGAAAATTTCATATTTGTGATTTCTGAAAATTGTTGAATGCAATCTTGTTATATTTATTAAGTAGATAACAAATAGCTAAATTAAAAAGTTATGCAAATGTAAAATAATTGCAGAAACAATTCATACTCAAATTTATGTTTTGCTGTATTATTTCCTGAATATGTATCATTTTATTAACATTATCAAGTGCAAATAATTAAACTGAAATTTAGAATATGTAAAATATTTTAATAGAAATTGAGTTTTGTGGTTAAAAACAAAAAAAACTAATTTTCCCAGAAAAATAATATTTAAATTCACTTTGGCATTCAAAAAATATTGGGCTATTCCTAATGGGGAGAAACCTGGTAACTGGGGTTTAACCCTTTCAGTATTAGCTGTAATTGAATGTAAATTGTAAAGCAGTTGTCTTGGCATAGAGTGCATTTGAAAAAAGAAAAAAAGACCCTGGAAAAGTCTCATCTCTTTGACTTTTTAATGTATAATTCTAGCATTTTATTTTACAAAAAGTATAAACACTTCAAAATCTTACTCATTTCAATAGAATGTCTCTGTTTTCTGTGAGGTACCAGAAAAAGCCTTAAATGATATGTGATGTGCTGCTAGTCATTTAATGAGGCATTCAATGCAATGCAGTATGATTATGACTCTGTTGCTCAGTCATTTCAAGTTCTGTCCATCAAAATTGTGGGCACTTGCTTCTCAAATGAATCAAAAAGAGTTTCCAGGACCAGGGAGATATAAGTATTGAAATAGTAAGCAACACCCTTACCATAAAGTAGAAGTGATTGATTGGTCAACAGAAAACGTAACGTCCAGAGCTTCATGGTTGTAGATAAAATAGGCTATGTTTATTTATCCATTTAGGGTAGTTTTTTTTTTTTTCATTTTGTTCCAGGTTAATTTTGATTTCCTTTGAAATAACTGGAAATTATTTTGAGATAGGCTTGGTGGTATCCTTGATTATCTGTGTGGTGTCTGCATGAAAGAGGAAACAAGTAGATTTTCAGGAAGTTTTCTTAATAGTTCAATGCAATCAGACTGGCCAATATTGAGAATTACTGTGCCATAAATAATTGTGGTTGGTTTCTAACTTTGATTTTATTCAGCCTAATAACAAGTATTGCTCTATAGATAATTGTTGACGGTTGCAGACTCTGATTTCGTTCAATTAAGCTGGTAACCTTTTTAAGAAACTTCTTGGGAGAAAGCCAAGAATTCCAGTGAACTGATTTCTAGGGGAACTGAATTGAAATTGTCTTAGCTTCAAAAATGTTTCATGTAGGTCCAGCTGTGTTAATTAACCTTTTCCCTAAACTACCCTCTCCACAATTAGAACCCCAAATGGGCAAACATAGCAAAGGACCATTTTATCTAGATTTGGGTTTTTCTCAAAGTGATTATAAACTTGGAAAGGCATTATAAAATAGGTTTTTGACATATAGTAAGTGTATGCGGGTTGCTCCTTCTGTCTAAATCACAGAAAATTCAGATTCTCTCTCCCTCCCTTTCTTCCTTTTTAAAAATCACCCATGTATCTATTCAAGAAAAGTAAAACCAGTGTATATTACACAAAGGTTTGCTTTCTTTATGTCAAATTGTTAATTTATAATGGTAAATACTGTGCTTAGAAGACAGTAGGAAATTCTATCAAACGTGCCCTTTACTAATAAAGTAGAGAATTGTCATTTAGAGTAGTATACTTGACCTATGGCAAATACTGCTAGTACTGGAATTCCATTGTTTATCTCTTGTGCTCTACAGAGTGGGAGTGAAAAAGAGATACATTGTATTGAAAGTATACATTATGCTTGGGAAAAAATGTTTCTTTAAATAAACAAAACCTTTTCAGTAAGTACCAATACGAGCTAAGAAGGCCAAGGTCATAGGTCTCCGTAACCGTGTACGTCAGTAAAAGGCATCTTGTGTGTTTCGTGGTTACAGTTGGTCTATAAAGTTGTATTGTTGATCACCCAAGTAAGATGCAAGACAGCATTGGTAGGATTTCCTACTTGGAAAAGATAGAGAAGAAAAAAAGAAAAGTGAGAAGAAAAAAAGAAAAGTGAGAAGAAAAAAAGAAAAGTGAGAAGACAAAATTACAAACTCTTCAAAACATGCTTATTTGATGATCAGTAGTAGGTGTTATCTTTGTATACAGAATCTTTGGGCTGATTTTTGTTAATTGTATCAACTTGAGTAACAGTTCTTATTTCTGGGAAATTAGAATCTACCAAAGAACAACTTGGGAAAAAAACTGTTAATTAATACTGGGTTTCAGTAAGTGAAGCTTTGTCATTTGCTAATGATCTTTATTCATCACATTCACAATTCACAAGATTATTTCTAAGGTGGTTTTGATTTACTGACTTTTCCCATGCACCATGAGAGCTGCCATATGCCTGATGATTCTGGGCTGTCTCTTCTAGCTTTTTTATCCACCCCTTGATAGCAACAGTTACTCCCTATATCCCTGGGACAACTAAGCGGAGGAGAGTAGTTAACTAAAGTGGCTTCGAACAGTGGCAGAAAAATGTGCTGGGAATACCTTATATTCTAAGCAGCCTCCAATTTCTGTGGGCTAAAAGTGCTATGTAATATGATAAAGAGTATAACATCATGAGTTTTCTTTCAGGAGAAAAAAAGTGAGATAATTGGCTGAAATGGACAAGTTTTGAAATTTACTAGCCTTGAGCAATGATGAATAACTAAAAGTGCTGAATCAAACTGGCCTTTGAATTAAAGCAATATAACATACTGTAGAGGTTCGTCATTTCCCGCAAATAGGAGGTCCTGGCACACACAGTAAGATATTGTGAAAAATTAGCTTCAATCTATAATTTTTGACCTTCAGTACAATTCTAACTTCAAATATAATCTTCAAAATTTACATTTTGGAATTTATCTTTTCCTTGTCCCTTGCAAAACCACAGACATCAATATACATTGATATTTGGGGAAAATGATCTACAGTGGTGTAAATTTAACATGCAATTCTGGGATACTAACTTTTGAATTTCACATATTTAAGTCTTTTTATATTTGTAGAATTTTCATACAGGATGTGATAACTTGATAACAAACTCAACAGTAATTTGCACCATTTCAGGTAATCGACTAATTAAATTTTTTTATACTTTATAGTTACTCTAACAATGATTCCATTTTCAGAGAGGTTCTCTGTGCTTTCTGCTTCATGCCTTCTCTAGCCACCCTGAACAATTATATCCTAAGGGTCTGTATTCTAAAGGTTTTCTGACACTGGCCTTGGTTCTCCATTTCATGATCTTTCTGGCTTTGGGACTACTTTAGACAGAGATGTTTTCTAGGCTTTTTCTATGCCTTCCTTCTCTTACATCTTTAAATGCATTTGTAGATACTTTAAAAAGATTAAATTGTGCTCACACATATTCATAAAGTAGAACAAACAGCTGACTTATATTTGAGAGGACTTTTATATAGTGGGAGTTCTAGACTCCAAGAACATGCCATTCAATTTTAACATCACTTCTGTTGAAAAAAGAGATTTATCATATATTGCTTTGATTTACTACATCCTTCCTGGATGTTTGTGGACAGAATTTGTAGATAGGAAATGTTCTGTAGTGGATCCCATATTGAAATTTGTGGATCCCATTTGAGATTTACAGACTAATATAAAAACATAGGGATACAAATTTTATGACATAATTCAGAGTGTCATAATTGTCATTTCGAATTTAACACTTATTCTTATAGAATGAAAATTGTTTTATATATAAGGTAAATCTAAGCCTTCCAAATATATTTTATGCTTAATACAAACATCTTTTTGTTCCAAATTGTAGTAGTCCAGTAACTGAAGTAAGCCAGGACTAATGTCAGTGCCGTCATTCTTTAATAGTAAAATCATAGGAACGTTACCGCAGTGAGGGAGTGGAGAGTTCAAAATCATAATTTCATTAATGCAAATGTGCTGGACTATCACTAATCAATTTATTTTCGTTTAGTTTTTGATATTATTTTTCCAAATATTTTAAATTTTGGTCTAAGTATTAGACTTTGTCAAAGTATTATAATGGTGAGCCTAATAGTAGGTTTGATGTATTGAATGTCATATTTAAAACATATTTCAAAGATTTAAGCAGATTCAAAATAAATAAGTAGCATAATGAAAACAGTTATAGTGCTAGCTGGAAAATTAAACTTTCAATTCCGTTGGACTATATTCATAATAACCTTTTTTAAAAACAAAACAAATGTCTAATGTAATGAATTGCCAGAATGTGATATTTATGAAGCATCAATCACCGTTTTCTTATTTTCAAGGAAGGTCATAGCTGCAACTTAGCAGGAATAAAAATCTCTGCTCCCTCCCCTAAGAAAGATTCATGTGTGTTAAATAAGAGTCACACAGAGAGAATACCTGTAACCCTACTGTACCATCATTGAGCTCAGAGACCGGCTATCTTGCAAGCACCTTCCTGTTTTCCACTGCCACGCCATATCATCCCTAGAGAGTTGAGGAAGCACAGATTGATTCATTTGCACCTACAGTGTCAGTTTTCTCGTCTTTCTTTTGATTTTAGCTTTCCTAAAAGCCACTCTCAACATCACAGCACAGAATAGAATGAACATTTACTATGAATTGATATTGTAAGTATGATTAATAGGGATGGCTGCTCCTTTTCCTGATATCATGGTTCAGTAACAAATAAACAAAGATGCTTTATTTTCTCTTTTCTCGCCTCTCTCTCATGTGCTGGCATACAAAAACTGTGAGCCTCTCAATAAAAAGGCAGGCTGTACATGAACTTAATCTCTGTATCTATTTCAGAGAAGATATCTGTCTCAAATTGGAGTTAGGGTATGGAGTGTTTTAGTTGACTTCACTTTTTTTTATTTTGAAGTTTTGATTAGAGTACTATAATTATAAAATAGGTAGCATAACTGTATCTACAGAGTGAAGTTGAAAATACTTTAAAAAATAAAACATCCTAATCAAGTAAGTTTTATGGAAGTATAGGAGCAGGGTTTTAGCACAAAATCTTGGGAAGGAAAAATAGATATCTGACCTTAAAATTTATATATAATCATCACATTGGCCAATGTGCCATTTTTAAATGACTCCAGGTAAATGTATGACTGGTTTTCTCAAACGTGGATTCAAGGTCATAACATTTATTTTCCTTTTAATATGCATCTAAATTACTAACTGACCAAAACAAAATAAAGTATTGGTAACTTGGGGGGAAATTTCTGTCTCAGTAAGCTAACTAATTGCTTCAATTATTTCAAAATTTTTCTCCTATTTTTAATGGAAAAAGTCCAATTTTTCATTCAAAAGTCACAGGCCTAAAAGTGCAATTTGAAATAACTGCAACAGCTTTTTTCCTCTGATTTTATTTCTTCTTTCTATGTAGATGCAAAATGCAAAATTTATCTCAAGAGGAATAGTTATCTTTTATTTGCTGATTAAGCTAACCAAATATACATCTATTTTCTGTTTTGCTTTAGCCCAGGGTCTAATAAAGTTGTATAAGAATTTCTTGGGCCTCAGCCATTTATTTGAGGTAAATACTGCGGTTTGAGAAAAATTTTCATGTAACTTAATTTCCTGAGGAAATGATCTATGAAATATTTAACATCTAGTTGCTAGCATACTTTTTAGTGCTAATAACCGACTCCAAAGGGAAAGAAATGGCATTCTTTTTCATTTTATTCCAGTGGTGTGTGGCATGTTAAAATATGACACATATTTGGAAAATACATTATATAAAATTAAATGTTAAACCTGTAATGCATCATTTTATTAATTGAGCAAGATAATTTCTTGAGAAACATTGCTACTAGATTATGGAAGATATATGATCAAGTTGTTAAGATGGCAAAAATCTACATTAATTTTTTAAAACTAGGGACATTTATGTATTTGGAGAGCACTGTTGGGAAAATGAGTAATTTCGTCAACTCATTCATCATTTGCCCTTTATACTTAGAGCTTTAAGAAGAGAATGGTAAGTGATAGTATATCCACTCTTTCTTTGGCATTCAGACAGTAACTTGTTCAATTAAAAATTCTTATTAGGTCAGACATAATGGATTCTTGTTGTTACTTTAGTATTTATTCAATGAAAGAGATCAATATTTTTGGCCCCAAGGGAGCTGCACTGATAAGAGACTCTGCAGTAAGTCTCTCTGTTCATTATAAACTTTTGGCTGGCAGGTGCAGTGTCTGCTGTATGACCAATTTTAATTAGAACATCAAGGTAGAATGAGAATTCAGACATTCTTTTTCTCTCTTTTTAATAGCATATATGCTTTTTAATAGCTTTTTACCTTCTTCCTTTTCTCTGGTGTGTGCCCTTTTTAGAAGGTATTTCTTAAAGGGAATTGGAGAATAATAAGTCTGATTTTGAGAAATTTAACTCTTATCCACTTGATCGCATGTGTTTCAAGTTTGAGTAGATTAAATCTGATCATGGTTATGTGTAGCCTCGTTGTACGAGACAGGTAGAGAAATAATAATCTTTCATTATCATGCCCACCTTTGCCAAGTTTTAAATATATCTGTGTTTAAATTTAATGGAATTGATTTGTGATTTTTTTGGAAACATGACATTAAATAAAGCCATAAAAAACTCTATTTTGCTTTGCAACTTCAAATGCTTTCTAAATGTGGCCTAATGCTCTATTCAGGTAATAAAGTCATTTGCAGAATAAGCTGTCACATTCAACAAGCTCTAATTTTGGCTAGATCTATTATTTTACAAATTAAACGAAGGTGCAGGTCTCTGCCTTCCCCGCAACAAAATCTTAACCAGACTATCACATTTAATCTGCTAGATGATTTATTAACTTGCCATTTATTTCATTTCATTAAAATACTTAATTCAGATTATAGATTTGAGAGCTGGCAGAATCTTTTACAAATCATTTAGTTTTGCTCCTTTCTTTTACAGATAAAGAAACTGAGACCAAGAGAAATTAAATGGCATGCTCAAAGTTACATGTCAAATGGTTGCTACAGAAACCAGCTCCTCTAATTTAGTTCTCTTTTCAAAATAACATGTCAAAGAGATTTGTTACTATATATAAAAAACAATATTTGTTTAAATTTATTTATTAATAGACACACTGATTTGTTTTCACACCCCAATTTACTCAGAGTTATCATAATACAATACATAATAATTTAAACCTGTGGGACATGCAAAAAGGAACCATATTCAAAGGTCAGAATACATAAAGGTTAAATGTCAGAGGCCCATAAATAAGAGGTACAGCTTTTAAGCCTAAACTTTAAATTGTAGGCTCTGTAAGTGCCAGGACCATGTTTTCTAGGTTTTCATAAAAGGAAACCTTAAAGGTCCGAGTACTCACAGGATATTGTTTCCTGAATAATTAAATATTCCAAAGAAGGTGAGAATTTCAGAGAATTTTATATGTTACTAACACCGGTATTTCCCACACCGGAATAATACTATTTGTTTACTTTTTAGTTAATACTGTTAATATGAAAAAAATCTGTTTATTTGAAATTAGACATTTCCTGAAGCATATCTGTCTAATCAAAAAAGGTCCTAATCATATTAAGATAGTGGCAATTGTAGTAGTTCAGACTTTGCATATAACATAGCGATACATTAGAGGAAAGAAGTATAAAATGCCAAGGCAGGAAATTATTGTTATCAGAAGTATATTTATACTACTGTGACCATTAGGCAGACTAAATATAAGAATGACCAAGAAATGGAAAATATCCTCACACCTGCCATTTATAACAGCTAATACATATGGAGTCTACTGCTTGCCAAGCCCAAAACACCTGATTTTCTCTTTATGACTTTACTGATCAGTTTCTTCGTTATCTGTAATCATGTTGAGACTTCATTTTGGAAGACCTGATTCTGGTGTTTTCTAAGTTCAAATAGAAAAGGGTAATATTCATATGGCACTTTTGTACTTTGGAAAACTCTGTCTCATAATAAACTGAGGAAACCTGTGGTTACAGGAAAGAAGAGTAAACAGTATCAGTTATTGAGAGCCTCCTATATGAGAGGCGTGTGAGACACCTTCCCTTAGAAAATGGTAAAGGAAGGTATTAGTGTTCTTAAAAAAATAATAGTAACAGGGAAATCTAGCTATGAGGTGGCAGAATTCAAATCTAGGTCTTCAGAGTTGAAGTCAGGACTATAGACTCACGTGACTTCCGGGCCAGGAAGGAAAAATGAAATTGTGAAATTTATATGTCTTGTAAATCTTTGCTCTTCACAGTTGTATAGCATTGAATGTCTAAGGCCTTGCTCTTCAAGATTTGACAGAAATGACTGTTACCCTGTTTTTCAAATGTCTCATCTCACATGAGGTTATGCATTATGGCATTAAGAAATATAACTCCCCTAGAGCTATTTGTGGCTTAGAATAAGAGTTTTGTTAAGATTTCTTAGTACTTTAGACCTTAAAAGGAAAAAATTGCAAAGTGAAATCTATCTTATGGTACATAGTGCTTTTATACACACATCAATGTGAAGTAGTTCTTTATGAGATTGATGTTGTGGCATTGAACAACAACAACAAAAAGTAAATTACTGAAGGCTGAGACAGATAAGGAAACAGGGAAGTCTACCCACATTTCTGAACTCTTTGCTGAAGGCAGCTGTGTCCTAGAACTTACTAGTTTATGACAGACGATACACTGCATTTGAACTGTTTCAGATTACTCAGAAACAGCATTCATGGCTAGCCCACAATTAATGCGTAAGTGACCTTTCACAGAACCAGGATGGAGGAAGACGCCACTTAACGTTGGTGGAGGTGGATATTTAGATGTCATGAACATCTCTAGGCTTCTCTTAGAGCTAAATAGTAAAAGGGCTTCCCTTTCATACATCTTCATTCTCATTATAGAATGAATGGGTGATATACAGTTCCATCTACTTCTAGATGCTTGCTGTTCATTTGTGTGATGTTTAATGCAAAGCAAGAGGAAAGAAAATGTAGTTCTTTAACAATTTTCAGTATATGTTAAATTTACCACTAGAGATGAAAATACATTGCTTTTTAAGTGTTTGATTTTGTGAGGTCTTTGGGTAGTGGAATAAATTCACAGTCAGTTCCATGTAATTTGGATATGTGATTATTATTTAGAATCCCTGATTTCTCTAAGTTGTAGTTTCTTATAAGAGACTAAAACATTTTACTTTATCATGCAGATGATTTCTTATGCAAAAGCAGTGCTCTGTAGTGCTTCTACAGAGTTTACAAAAAATGGTTTAATGATACTAAGTTTTAAAGTTTTATGTGTCAGTTTTTTGAATTTTAATGACAAAATTTTTATGACAAAAAATCAGTATATAGAAGTCATAAGCCCTAGGTTTTAAAAATAAGAAAAGGAAATGGGAAATAGAGTAATATCTTACTTTTTTCAAGAGAAATAAAAGAAAATTAATTGGTAAGAATAATACTGCTTTCACTTCTTATATAAATCTAATATCTGTATCTGCCCTGCATTTTATGTAATGAGGACTATAGGACGGATTTTACTTTATGAGGATTTGTTTTAAATTAAAAAAAAAACATAGTCATGATTTTCATTAATTAGAAATGCCCTATTCTAACATTTCCTCAGACAACATGGAATACACTGCTGTGGCCTCTAGTAGGACTCTTCAGTGTGACGCTAATTAAAACCAACATTGATTCTGCTGTTTTATTGGCATACATCAAATTTAGAATGAAAAGTAGCTTTTGAGTGACTTTAATTGTCAATACTGTTGAATTAATTTTGATATTTCTTAGGAAATGATCTTCATTTAAAGTAAAATTTACTGAGGGTTTGTGTAATCAAATGCCTATCAAAATACTTGATATTCCTGTATAAAACATACTCTACTAAAGTAGTATGTTGAAGATAAGTCAAGTCAGCTTTTAGCTATTGTGTGGTATTCTGGAGAGGTGTAGGACATTGTAATGTGCATCCTAGACTCAGAGTGGCTGGGTTTACCTCAGTCATGCTAGCTGTGTGACTTTGGGTACGTTACCTACACTCTCTACTACTCAGTATTCTCATCTGTAAATAGGGGATGATGATAAAACCTAGTCAGGATTGTTGTGAGACTGGAATGAGTTTTATGTAAATGCTTAATACAATTTCTGACCTGTTAGCTCTTTTTATTTTTGTTGTTGCTATTGTTTTTAACACAGAGTAAGGACACATGATGCACTCAGGACCAGATTTTAGTTTACTGTTGTTGGATTTTTGTGTTTTGCCATGGAAAATAATGGTTAAATCAGACCACTGTCATCACGCTGGAGCTCTATTTTCCCTAAGTATGGTATTTGAAAGGAGTTACGCAATATAACGTCTTTTCCCAGCTGGGAGAGGCAAGTCACTGCTTTAGATGGCCAGTCCTGGATATGAAGAAATTTGGTCTATCAGTGTGAGTGACACATTTACCCTCCTCCACCATGAATGCGCCCATGCACTTAGCCATTTCTGCAGAGTTGCACAGATTCTGTACTTGCTGAAAAATATGCTTGCATGGAAAGGCCTTGTGGCGTATTTTGTGTCATTGAATTGCTACCATCTGTTTCCTAGCCAATGTTAAAAGAAAAAGAGAAAAAAGAAGTAGCATTAGAAAATGTGTCATTTTACAAGAGCTACAGTAAAATTTTTTTTACACTTTATTCCCTACCCTCGAATATGTGGATGGACGAGTGGCTTCAGACACTTTCAGATTTATCAGTTCACAACTGCATATAATAAAACATTTAAAGTTTATCACAAATACTTTCACTGTTAACTACTACTTCCCCCCACCCCATGAAATTTGTGGTGCAAGTCTTAATTACATTTTGTGTTACTTACTAATACATATTTTAATATTTGTTTTAAAGATATTTCTTCCCACAATGATATCTGTTCCTAGGCATAAAAGAATGGCATTTTAAAAGAGTTTGACACAGTAACTATTAATAGCTTGAAAACTGTGAAAATTCTGACTTTTACAATAAAGACTATTGTCTTCCGCAATCCCATTTATAATAAAGCATGCTAAGGTGACCTTTATCTCTGTATTAAAAGGTGAATCCATATACAACATAATAAATGAGCAAAGGATTAAGAAACCTTAAAGTGCATGTGTAGCAATATCAGAGGAAGAAGCTGCTGTACTTTGAATAGCTTTGGCAAGAAAAAGTTAGCTAATGTATAGAAGTCTGAAAAGTATTTGATGACAGAGTCCTCACATGAATAGTCTTTTTCTACCTTTCATCATGAAGAATCTCTAACAGTTTAATGAGCCAATATAAAAATGATAAATGCTAACATTATTATAGAATCCATGGGAGAGACTGCCATCTCCAGTATGAAATTAAGGAGTTACTTTCAAATCGTATCCCATTAATGGAAGACAAGAAGAGAGGAGTATGTTATGAGCTTTAAACTATGTTGGCCCCATGTTGAAAACATCAGATTCCTCGTGACAGTGAATTTCCATGAGAGCAGGACTATTTATGCTGTGTTCAGCAATTTATATTCCCAGTATCTAGCCCAGAGCTTCTCAGTAAATGCGTTGAATAACTATATTTACCAGAATGTGATTTAAAAAACAACATATTAAGGGTTAAAAAATGTAAGTTCTGTGTTTGTTTTTTTGGTTATCAGAGATAGTGTGCTGGTCAGTAAAGAAAACCAGATTAGGCCAGATAAAATGGAGTGATTTTGGAGGCAGAGGCAGGAGGATTGCTTGAGGCCAGGAGTTCAAGACCAGCTTGGGCAACATAGCAAGACCTCGTCTCTACCAAAAAACAAACAAACAAACAAACAAAAACTGCTTGGTGTGGTGGTGCACGCTTGTTGTCATTGTTGTCATAGCAACATGGGAGACTGAGGTGGGAGGATGGAGCCCAGAAGATCAAGGCTGCAGTGTTCATGCCACTGCACTGCACTCCAGCCTGGGTGACAGAACAAGACCCTGTCTTCAAAACAAAACGAAACAAGATGGACACTTTGAAATCTGCTTCTGGCTTTGCCACTAACTAGTTTTTTGTTTGTATGTTTGTTTACCTTGGGAAAGTCACTTTCTTTTTCTAGGGTTCACTGTTCTTTCTGTAAAGCAGTGGCCCAGAATTGCAACTGAGGGCACTTTTAGCCTACAGAATTTATAGATGATGGAGTCAGCCTGCTATACTGCCCCAAACTACATACTGTTCATACAACTGGGACAAGGTAATTATTCTTGGCTGTCAGTGTTGTCAGTTGTGCCATTTAAACCTGTGATTCACTCTTTTGTATTATCGGAGTAACTGTCTTTATTACTCTATATGTTTATCTGAGGGTAGGGATTCTGCCTTCATCAGCTTAGAATGGTACCTGTAACAGTGCTTTTTAAAACCTGATAAAACACTTTCTTCAGTAATCACAAAAGGTACCATTTAATGATAGCTAAATCTCCTAGAGCATCTGCCTAGTGTTGGTAGCTAAAGGGTATTTGCTTTCATTTTCATAGGATGTGCATACATGAGTTCATGTTGATAAAGAGTATGCTATCTAATCAACATATTATCTGAAGATAAAGCATTGGGCCTCTGGTTTTTCCGTTTTTCCCCAGAAATCTCAGAGTGTCCTGCATAGTCAATCTAGTCTGAAAAGTTTGTTTCTCTATGTTCTTTGAAAATTTGAATTAGATTACTTTAGAGGGAGCATGCATGTTTCAGGTTGGCATAGATGTTGCCACTTGCTATTACTTCTCCTCAACCCACTTGACTCATTTATATAACCTGCCTGGTCCCTGTAGTCCCTTAAGTGTGAACCATGTCTAGACAGACCAAGACTGGGCATTTGGTTACTTAACATATCTAAAATAAAAGTGATGTCTGTTGGCCTCAGGGGAGACCCTGTTGAATCTATTTATTCTCTTAAAAATAAAAGTAGAAAACTAAATAAAGATTAAAGAAGTAGACATTTGTGACGCAACTTTTATTTTATTATTTTTTCCAAGCATTAGAGCTCAGACTCTGTAGCACAGGCCAAAGAAAGACGTTAGTGAAAAGACAATAAGCTGGCATCAGAGTTCATGATATAAGGGTGCAGGCCCAAAACAGAAAGACAGGAGAGTTATTCTGGTGAAATAAAGAGTAAGTACCTAGGTGCAAAGGCTGCTAGACAGAGAAGTTGATTATCTTACTCTGAAAACCAATCCATTAAATAAAGGTCATGCTGCTGGGGAGAAAGGAATATATTATAATTTCCTCAACATCTTCTATGTTGACATCCTCAACAAAGAAGGCTCTTTCCCCATAATTACTCTAGTGCTTCCCTGACAAACCCCATAAGAGATATGTCAGTCATAAGTCTAGATGCTTTAAAACCATTTATATTTCTGTCTGTATGACTTCTCAGGTTTTTATGTGTAATGCTTGCGTATAGATAATATGTCTTTTCATTTGTTATACATTTGCCTCCTTTCAACTTAAAGGAACAGCATTCAATTCTGCTATATCTGAATTTAGTGAATTTTCGCTAGTCATGATTTTATAGATTTTGATCACATTTATTCTTTGTTTTGGCTTTTGGGGCTAGAAATTCCTGTACTAAATTGTGTAGTGGGATTTCTGCCGATGTGTTTAAGGAATCATTTTGTGTTACAGATTTTTGAATCCTTTGTGTACATTTTTAATTCATTTTTGTCAATTAGTAAAATATAACTGATCTTCATTTTAGTCAGGTTTATTTTTCTTATTTAGACAGTCTTCCCATTTTGTTTTTTGCAAGCTGGGACTTTAGTAAGAAGACAACTAAAATTTAGAAACAAAGCCTGCATTTTAATTCTTTTTATTTTTTATAACATAATTTAACCATGAATTCCTAGGCATACTGCTTAACACTCATATTGTGCTCATCTGTAAAATAGGGATAATACCCAATATTATCAGAGTAGACATCATAATACCCAATATTAAACAGAACAGATGCTGTTTTGAGAATACAAAAATTAATGATTCAAAGAAATTGGAAACTTGAAGTCCTGTACAAGCTTAAATTTTTATTTTCTACCATAACTATTAGAATGAAACTCCCCCCTATTTCATTTGTTTATTTAAACAATAAAGTCTGAATTTTAGCAAGTTTCTTTTATGGTTTCTGACTACCTATGGATGGAGTTTATAAGACATACATAATATTCCCTCAAACATTACTAGGGCCAGGCATCTAAGTTCAGGTTTCTGACATTGCCACATAGTGGATGTATAATTAGGGACCAATAAATCATTTATTCTCTTGAGCCTCAAGTTCTACGTTTTCTGAATGATAATATAAGCCTGACCGAGTTATAAGGACTAGAGCTATGCATGTGATTTTTAGAAGGGTGCATAGATTAAAGCAGTTCAGTAAATATTTCATACTGCTTTGTCTTGATGAATGCAGATAACATATAAAGTACGTATTATACAGCATGACCCAGGTAGAAACACACATATTAGCTCCATTCTCCCCTTCTCATTAAACCTATTTATTTTATTTTATTTATTTATGCCATATTTACTTATTTAAATACTCTTAGCTGGGCGCGGTGGCTCACGCTTGTAATCCCAGCACTTTGGGAGGCCGAGGCGGGAGGATCACGAGGTCAGGAGATCGAGACCACGGTGAAACCCCGTCTCTACTAAAAATACAAAAAATTAGCTGGGCGTGGTGGCGGGCGCCTGTAGTCCCAGCTACTCGGAGAGGCTGAGGCAGGAGAATGGCCGGAACCCGGGAGGCGGAGCTTACAGTGAGCCGAGATCGCGCCACTGCACTCCAGCCTGGGCGACAGAGCGAGACTCCGTCTCAAAAAAAAAAAAAAAAAAATACTCTTTTTTTGGTCAAGGTTTAAATAAATTTAAGTTATTTAGGTAGAGTCAGCATCTTGGTGTAGAACTGACTAGAATCCACAATCCAAAATCACAGGGATATAGTGGGAAAAAAATGCTTGAATAGGAGTCTAAAGATCTTAATTCCAGTTCCAGAGCCACGCCTTGCCAGCTGTGTTGTTCAGAACAATTTACTTAACCTTCCTGAAATCCATCTCTTTCATTTATAAAAATAGGATAATGATATCTATCCAATATGCCAAAAAAGACTGTTGTGAGGATCAAATAAATTAACGTGTCAAAATGTATTTTAAGCTCTGTTGCTTATAATAAATTATAAAAATAAATGCTATTGTTCGTATTAGACCTAGCAATGTAAATATTAGGAGTGGCCACTTAACTGGCATATAGACAGATTCTCAGACTTGTAGAAGAAGCAGTAATGACCTAATCCCATGAGGGAAGCCAGCCAAGAATTTATACCTGCTGGGTAAACTCTCCATTGTAAGGCTTTGTGACTGTGAGCAGTCAACAGTTTCCAAAGTGCTGGTCAGGAAATTAAGAGAACAAATTAAAGTAAAATTGGGTAATGTTTCCCCTGGATCTTGATACTTAAAATTGTTCAACTGAGACACAGCTGATCCTTTCATTTTTTTTTTAAGAAAAAGCCTATTATAACTGGCTTTGGCTGCCTATAGTTATGGCATGAATCATGTTTATATGTTGAAAAGATTGTCCCTTTCATCTGCCGTTTCTTTTGCTCCCTGACAGACATGCAACTAAGATCTAAAAGTATTTCTTTTTTCCTCAAGGGAATTTTCCCCTCACATCAAAACCCTGGAGTTCTGAGCAAAAATAATTAATGAGCTAGTAACAAATTGAATTTTAGCTTTTAGAAAACTACTAAAACGTTTTCTATGCTATTTCTAGTAGTAGTCTCAGTGTTGAAAATCAGAAACATGACATCAGATTCCAAAATATCTTAGCAAACATTGCAGTACTATTTCTTTTTCTTTTCTTTCTTTCTTTTTTGAGACGGAGTCTCACTCTTGCTCAGGCTGGAGTGCTGTGGCGTGATCTCAGCCCACTGCTCTCCACCTCCCGGGTTCAAGGGATTCTCCTACCTCAGCCTCCTGAGTAGCTGGGATTACAGGCATGCACCCCCATGCCCACTAATTTTTTTGTATATTCATCAGAGACCGGAGTTTCATCATGTTGGCCAGGCTGTTCTCGAACTCCTGACATCAAGTGATCCACCCATCTTGGCCTCCCAAAGTGCTGGGATTACAGGTGTGAGCCACCGCACCTGGCCGTGGTACTGCTTCATGGGGCAAAAGAAGCACTTCAGTAGTAAGGAATGGTTTTGAGCACATATACAAAAAGGAAAAGATAGGAGCAAGTACAATATCAAAGCCCAATTTATACTGTAGATTTTGTATGTTTGCATGCAGGCATGCCAATGCTTAATTCATGTTGAGCAAAACTCCTTTAGTAATAAAATCCTTGTGTGTCTACAATTTAATGCTTTAAACATGCTGTTGCTCCACGTCTGTTCATGATCATAAAAGAAAAATATTTCAGACTCCAGCAGATCATGACTGTCTAGACAGGTTTCAAAAAGGATATTGCATTATGTGATGATGGAAGTTGTAATATTTCAGCTTAGGGGCAGATACTTTAAAAATATGGATCTGTTTGGACTGAGTTTTGAAGCCAAACGGGTATCACTACTGATACTTAGTTTACTTATAAGTAAACTGCTATATCAAAATTGGGTATTCATTGACATTTCTGAGTAGCATTTTGGTTTGCTTCTATTAGGTGAATAGTTTCTCTGAATACTAGTTTAGGTGAATTCTAGGTTCTGTGACTAAGATTCATTTTTTCCTATCATCCAGGTTAGTGTCTTCCCATTCCTCCCTTCAAAATATGTTTGCTGAGCACCTTATATGAATATTATAACAGGAGAGATTTCCTTTTGAGAGTGTGGCCAAGGGAAGCATCTTTCAATAGACAGCATTTAAGCTCAGACCTAAAAAATTACAGCTAGCCCTTCATCTATAAGATATGGTTGGACTTTATGCTTAAGCTCAGACCTGAAAAATTACAGCTAGCCCGTCATCTATAAGATATGTTTGGACTTTATGCTATTTCAGGCCACATCTATGATTCCATATGTATAAAAGTGATACAATCCCATGTGGCTGGATTTACCATGTTTCTTCATGGATTTACTTTTCCATTTGAGGACTTTACGTGTCTCTGTTGCTGCTTTTCGTCCTTGTCCATCTATTATGTATATATTTTTATTCTCCAATTCTGTACCCCTCATCCACCGCCATGCCCCGTGAAAAGAGCATTTGAATTCAGGAAATTAATATCAAGTGCATTATTCTTATATGTTCTATTGATAAATATGAGATATGGCCAAGTCACTTAACCTCTTTGGCCAAAGTTTCCCCGTCTGCAAAATAAGGATAAATATTTGTTGCAACTACTTAATGAGTAGTAGTAGCTGGTTGATACTTCTATATCAAATGTACAAATACATAGGAATGTACTCTGAGAAGTGTTGTGGTACCTTCATCCCAGAAAAGGTTGACACTAATAGAGGAGATACAAACCCAGGCAGTTTATTTCTTTCTTAAATTGGTTTAAAGTATTTTGTTTTCTTTTCTTTTTTTTTTTTTTTTTTTTTGTTTTTGAGACCGAGTCTCACTCTGTTGCCCAGGCTGGAGTACAGTGACGTGATCTCAGCTCACTGCAACCTCTACCTCCCAGGTTCAAGCGATTCTCCTGACTCAGCCTCCTGAGTAGCTGGGACTACAGGAGCACGCCACCACGCCTGGCTAATTTTTGTATTTTTAGTAGAGACGGGTTTCACCATGTTGGCCAGGATGGGCTCGATCTCCTGACTTCATGATCTACCCACCTTGGCCTCCCTAAGTGCTGGGATTTCAGGCGTGAGCCACTGCACCTGGCCTTTATTTTCAAGAAGAAGTATAAATTAATGAAAATAAAAGAGGTTGCTGTAAAAGGTGTTGTTTCTTCTCCCTAACACACCTAGTATACCAGATTACCTTTAAGTACACCATGTTGTTTTTGGAGAGGTAATAGAGATTAAACATTGGATAATGTTAAATTAAAATTTCCTTCCCCAAATGATAGCTTTGTATTGTCTGAAATTATTTTTCCTGAGAAAATTATTTCAGAGTAGATTGGCTTTCTAAATTACAAGATTGTTATTATTTAATGATTAAAAATGTATCTAACATCTTTTTAAAAGGAAATAGATAATTAACCTCAGAAGTTCATGTAAGGATGCATATTTAATAGCAAGATATTACAGTTAACTTATATGTCTAAGAAAAAGAGATAGATAAATATATTGTAATATATCCACTTAGCAAAATGCTTTGCAACATTTAAAACTATAGATGCAAAATTTATACTCACTGACCTGGAAAATAGCTGTGGTATTTTATGGAACAAGAAAGATGAATCGGTCACCTAATATGACCTAATTTATTTTGATGAAACATATTGATAGGTAGATATAATACTATATAAAGTTCTGGAATATTATACATCAAAATGTTATGCTTCAAGTAATTTCTGGTATTTATCATATATATTAGTTAATACTTTCAGTAATTGCTGGTATTTATCATATATATATTCATATATATGCCTACATTTTAAGGGTTGACAAATATTGCCTTATCATCAAAGTAATAAAACTATTATCAGATTTTTAAGAAAGGTAATAGGTTTTTTTTAAGAGAGTAGCCATTTTAAAAAGGTAGTACTGAATGGGGTACCATCCCAAAGACCAGCAAATTTATAATAATCATATCCAGATTTTTAGCTTTGTCCATTGCTGCTATTATGTTTTAAAGCTTTTTTACTTGTAAGCTTCCATTTGTTATCTCACAATATTTCTCTGACCTAACCTTTGGGTACCCCAAGAGTAAAATCTCTCGCACATAAAATTTTACTCTCTAATGAGAACTAAATATTTTCAGAGGACTTACATGCTTGCAGGTAGCTTTATTTTATTGCATTTAGAAATTGTTAATCACTAAAAATGGCTATGGGGACTTTATTCCTGGATGAAGCATTAAGTTACTAACAGGTGTGGAAGAGAAGGCAGAATTTATACTTCTGAATCTTCAGATTAAGGTACTCCTTCTCTTTGATTCCTTCTAGATGCCTTATGGTCATGAAGCAAGTGCAGGAGAGATTAGGGCAAAGTAAATCAGTAGAGTTTCATTTTTAGATCCAGGATGTTAGCTGGCCTTGACTGAGCATTAGTTGCTTGTCTTGTTAAAATCTTCTTGTGCGGTATTCGATTTCTTTTATTAGATGAAACCATAACATTGATTTGCAAAAGAACATTTTAAAATTGGAAGTATTATATTTAAAAATAGTTTTTAAAGTTTAGAAAGTCTTTTCAGTTTATCTCATCAGCATCATCTTTCTAGTTTCACCAATGTGAATATACCTTCCAAACCACCCATTTTGTTTCCCTGTACTGGTAGGGCACTTGGCTCTGTCTCTAGCTCCTCTAGTTGTGAGAACTGTATCTAACTTATCTTTCATTTGGCTATCAAGATTCTTTACAGAATGACTTCTGCTTTTCCTTTCTGCTAATAGGGAATATTGTCATAAAATTAAATATAATAAAATAAAAAGTGATAATCTTCAGTCTCCTCTAATCATTCATTGAGATGAAGCTGGGAATACTAATTTGCGTATTTTCAAGTTCTAAGGAGGCTTCATGAATAGTCTGTAAAGAATGCTATTTATATGCTTTCATTCTTTCTCTAAAGTATGGCAGCTGATAATAGAATTTTCAGCTAAAGAAGATTGAAAAAGGTAAGTCTCATAATTTTAAAGACCATGTTAAACTGCTACTTTCACAAGATCAAATTCAGGACTCTATAATAAGGTTTTATATCACATTTTACATCAGTTTTAAAATCCACATTTGGTTATTAAATTGATTGATTTGTAACCATTTTAATATTCATATAAGATAATTTTGTGTGTGGGTTTTTTGCACATGTGGTAGTGTAGTATAGTGGGAAGTTGGCTTTTGGAGGCAGGAAGTTAGATTTATAATGCTTTTGAAGGTCTTCAACAACTATAACATTTTATGAGTTTTTTAAGTCATGTTTTTGGGTGACTCGTGGCTTCATTAAAGGGATGCTAACTTTTTTTTAGTGAACATAGTAAATTCTTTCTTAGTTCCTATACATACAGATCTTTTTATCTTTTTTACATTGCCTAGAATTGTTTACTGAATGTGAATATTGGTAACAGATTTAAAATGAATAGCACTGATAAAAAATAAAATACATTTCACAGTTCTGTAGTTGAGATTTGATATACTGATCTTTAGATTCACAATGAAAATTAAATAAATTTCAGTTAAACAGTTTAAACCTATTCATAGAGCATGACAGCCAGTAGTTATTAATATTTTGTTCATTGTTACCTGACAGACCCAGAGTTTTTGTTATCCATTGAAAAACTTCAAATGTGAAGACCCTACTCTTAATATGACATATAGAATTCTCACAGTGGATATCAAGCCTTTTTTGTTTGATCATGGTTCAGATATATTTTTATCTATATGGTTCTTCCTTTGTAATACATTGTTATGGCAAACAGAACGTTACGAGGCCAGAATGGAAGGTTATGTTTAGCTAACTAGCAGATCACACTTTAGAAGGGTTATCTACAGGGCCATGAATAATTGTATTACACACTGCTTATTGCAATTTAGAAAGATGAAAGTATTCCTCTCTGTTCCCTTTGTGTTCATGTTTTCTCTGCAAGTAACAAATGTTTAACTCAAACTTCTGTTTTATGATAACCGCAGCCACTGCTAACTTGATGGCTAAAAATTAGCACCCACAAAAAATTGATCCCTAAGAACTGAGAGTTTTTCAGGGAGCTTTCTCAACTGTTTTCAAGAATAGGACCTCAGGTTCTTCAATTCCATCTTTTTCTGTTTCTCTTTTCATTCCTTTTTTCAATAGCTGCTTCATATGCTGATGACATTAGTGAGATTTGCCCAGCCTGTTTTCTCAGCTCTATTGATCACAAATTTTGTCACTAACTCTGGCCTTTGGAAATGAGGGACACCACTGTCCTCATTTGCAACTTCGTTTCAGGAATGGTACAGATTGTTTCTTCAGTTCTCCAAAGTACAGATCTGATGGTTCAGACGTTACTGCAAGTTCAAGGATAAAGGGAAAAAACACAACATAGTAACTTACAAATTACTATGTTATTAAATAACTCTCAGATCTCAGAGACTAAATTTATCCTCAGGGTCTTCTAGCTTCTTACCCTGTTTGCAAATAGCTGGGCCAGTTTACCTTACCAAGTAGAGTGTTTTAAGCACCTGATTGTCCCTGCATTTTTGCCCAAATTTGAAAGGGCCCTGCCCAAAGTCCCTGTCTCTCTTTACATTGAAATGATTTATAGTATTAAGGTACACATTCTAGAAGATCCCCCTCAATTTAATTGTATAACTATGTAACGATACCTCCTTGCATACACAATCACAAGGTTGTAGTTCATTTGTTTGTGAACCAAGTACGTCATGGATCTCAACGCACTTTGGATAGTTTGTCCTTGATAAAATAACCTGCCCAGTCCAGTTTTGTTCCATGGCCTCTTAATTGATGTAAAGTGATACTTATGTTCTTAACTCCAGATACCTTACAAACAACTGCCCAAACATGCATTAATTTGCAGTCATATAAGTGAGAGAGGCCTTCTAAAGTGAGAGACACCTTTAACTTTGAAGAAGTTGTTACTTCTTTAGAGGTGGCAACTCACCATCACATTGCAACACATTGATAGAGTATTAACTTACTTAAAACATCAACTTCCTTAACCACTGAGACGACTTATTTCCCTTCTGAAATATCAGCATCAGGTCATTCCATTGCTTTTAGTGCTTCAATAAGAAACAGTGGACAGTTGCTTGTTTTATAATTGCCTAATCTAACCAGTAAAGCCTACACCACTAGGTACAGAAAATTGTATGACAAATTTAGATGAAAGCTTAGCACCTACTCTTTACCAAGGCTTCCTACCACATATCATTTGTAAGCTGCATATTAATGATTAATCCAGAAATGTATCTTTTCTGTGTAAATGTATGTAGACAGTTTTTTACTGCTAAATACATTTGATGTTCATGTTTTTAAAATATGGTTTAAATTTTTATGAGAAAGCTTTGTCTAGCTATCAAAATAATTGGACATTCATAATCAAAATTTTAGCATTGGTTGTGTGCTTTCTTAAAATACCTAAACAAATGGTGAAATTGCATTATCTTGTGGGGGAGGGAGTGGAAAATAAAAATGGAAAAAATCTGTATATATAAATCAGCAAAGATATTTTTCATGCCTCTTTTCCTTACTTTCTTTTCTCCTTTTCTCCTTTCCTTTCTTCATGTCATTCAAATTATCCTTCCCTCTTAATCTCTGCTCTTTGTTTTTTCATATATGTTACCAATCATTGTTTAAAATCATTCTATAATATACTTATTCATCTTAATGTCCAAAAGTATGTATTTGTGAGATGGTTGGCCACAGGTAGTTACTTGGATATGGAGTCTTGTAATGAGAGAGAAACTACCTAATCTGTAGAGAAAGAAAAAAATATGACCCTGGCTTTATTTTGAATAATGCTTTAACCAACTAGTATATCAGACATAAAAATACCGTACACTGGGCGCTAATTACAGTAAAAGGTTTCACCACTTGGACAAATTTGATAAGCCTTTAACAAATTAAATTATAGATTGAGCTTACTGCATAAAATTATCAAATATTTATTGACAAATGGGAGGGCAGATATTAATGGTTTAATTTTCATATCTGGGATACTGTTCTGTGTTTCAAGTCAACTACTTCAGTAATTTTCTTGATCTTAAATTTGAGGAAATACATTTTCTAAAATGATTCTCTTAATATTTTTCGTCGGTTTCTCAACCATCTGCTTAGGTTGCAAATCCATTTGGGTTGGTTCTCATGTATTTATATATTTTTTTAGTAGCGTTGCCCCACAGTCATGGGTTAGTATCCTCAAAGCTGTCCTGTGCCACTTGGTAAAATACGGCGATTCAAGACAGTTAGGCATTGTTGTAAACAAAGGAAAGCATGTGTATTCTAACCTCACTTTTAATCTATTCTTTGTTTAGTTAGGGGTTTAAAGGAACCCAATTTTGAACCTAGCATTGTCCTAAAAATTATGGTATATTTTGTGAAATGCTTTGTCCTTTTGGTGCTCTCCTTACAGGCCTGTGAACTTGAATTTACTTAATACAGTACCAGATATGAATAGAGTGGAGGCCAATTCCTGATAGAAAATTTAAAAACGAATCACTTGCTTTTACTTGACAGCTTTGACACAGGTTTTTTTTTTTTTTTTTAAGGTTGATATTTTATATGGATTTTACATTACACTGATATCTTTTATTATAAGGCTCTTTATTAACTATGCTGTTTATGAAGGTAGGGAAAATGGGAGGAGATACTTCATGATTTACTTTTATTAAAATAGCTGCAAGATCATTCTGTGTTATTCTCAGGGTCAAAATAGTGTTATTCATTCAAAGTGACTTCTTATGAAGGTAATATGATTCAAGGACGGTGATAATTTGGAATGACTTCATGGCAAAAAGACGTAGTGAAGCCTCCTGTGAGCGTGGGAGAAGGGAGTATTCAAATGAAGAAACGTCACTTTTAACCAATGGCTGAAATCTGGCTGCCAGCATTTTGAAGTCCACACCTGTATTTGCATGGAGGTACCACTGGATTGTTGGACTATGATGGTGCTGAGTATCCTGTTCTTTTTTTTTTATTATTATACTTTAAGTTTTAGGGTACATGTGCACAATGTGCAGGTTTGTTACATATGTATCCATGTGCCATGTTGGTGTGCTGCACCCATTAACTCATCATTTAGCATTAGATGTATCTCCTAATGCTGTCCCTCCCCTCCTCCCCCCACCCCACAACAGTCACCAGAGAGTGATGTTCCCCTTCCTGTGTCTATGTGTTCTCATTGGTCAATTCCCACCTATGAGTGAGAACATGCAGTGTTTGGTTTTTTGTCCTTGCGATAGTTTACTGAGAATGATGGCTTCCAGTTTCATCCATGTCCCTACAAAGGACATGAACTCATCATTTTTTATGGCTGCATAGTATTCCATGGTGTACATGTGCCACCTTTTCTTAATCCAGTCTATCGTTGTTGGACATTTGGGTTGGTTGCAAGTCTTTGCTATTGTGAATAGTGCCGCAATAAACATACGTGTGCATGTGTCTTTATAGCAGCATGATTTATAGTCCTTTGGGTAGATACCCAGTAATGGCATGGCTGGGTCAAATGGCATTTCTAGCTCTAGATCCCTGAGGAATCGCCACACTGACTTCCACAATGGTTGAACTAGTTTGCAGTCCCACCAACAGTGTAAAAGTGTTCCTATTTCCCCACATCCTCTCCAGCACCTGTTGTTTCCTGACTTTTTAATGATGGCCATTCTAACTGGTGTGAGATGGTATCTCACTGTGGTTTTGATTTGCATTTCTCTGATGGCCAGTGATGATGAGCATTTTTTCATGTGTTTTTTGGCTGCATAAATGTCTTCTTTTGAGAAGTGTCTGTTCATGTCCTTCACCCACTTTTTGATGGGGTTGTTTGTTTTTTTCTTGTAAATTTGTTTGAGTTCATTGTAGATTCTGGATATTAGCCCTTTGTCTGATAAGTAGGTTGTGAAAATTTTCTCCCATTTTGTAGGTTGCCTGTTCACTCTGATGGTAGTTTCTTTTGCTGTGCAGAAGCTCTTTAGTTTAATTAGATCCCATTTGTCAAGTTTGGCTTTTGTTTCCATTGCTTTTGGTGTTTTAGACATGAAGTCCTTGCCCATGCCTATGTCCTGAATGGTATTGCCTAGGTTTTCTTCTAGGGTTTTTATGGCTTTAGGTCTAACATGTAAGTCTTTAATCCATCTTGAATTAATTTTCGTATAAGGTGTAAGGAGGGGATCCAGTTTCAGCTTTCTGCATATGGCTAGCCAGTTTTCCCAGCACCATTTATTAAATAGGGAATCCTTTCCCCATTTCTTGTTTTTGTCAGGTTTGTCAAAGATCAGATAGTTGTAGATATGTGGCATTATTTCTGAGGGCTCTGTTCTGTTCCACTGATCTATGTCTCTGTTGTGGTACCAGTACCATGCTGTTTTGGTTACTGTAGCCTTGTAGTATAGTTTGAAGTCAGGTAGCGTGATGCCTCCAGCTTTGTTCTTTTGGCTTAGGATTGACTTGGCGATGCGGGCTCTTTTTTGGTTCTATATGAACTTTAAAGTATTTTTTTCCAATTCTGTGAAAAGAGTCATTGGTAGCTTGATGGCGATGGCATTGAATCTATAAATTACCTTGGGCAGTATGGCCATTTTCACGATATTGATTCTTCCAACCGATGAGCATGAAATGTTCTTCCATTTGTTTGTATCCTCTTTTATTTCATTGATCAGTGGTTTGTAGTTCGCCTTGAAGAGGTCCTTCACATCCCTTGTAAGTTGGATTCCTAGGTATTTTATTCTCTTTGAAGCAATTGTGAATGGGTGTTCACTCATGATTTGGCTCTCTGTTTGTCTGTGATTGGTGTACAAGAATGCTAGTGATTTTTGTACATTGATTTTGTATACTGAGACTTTGCTGAAGTTGCTTATCAGCTTGAGGAGATTTTGGGCTGGACAGTGGGGTTTTCTAGATATACAATCATGTCATCTGCAAACAGGGACAATTTGATTTCCTCTTTTCCTAATTGAGTACCCTTTATTTCCTTCTCCTGCCTGATTGCCCTGGCTAGAACTTCCAGCATTATGTTGAATAGGAGTGGTGAGAGAGGTCATCCCTGTCTTGTGCCAGTTTTCAAAGAGAATGCTTCCAGTTTTTGCCCATTCAGTATGATATTGGCTGTGGGTTTGTCATAGATAGCTCTCATTATTTTCAGATACGTCCCATCAATACCTAATTTATTGAGAGTTTTTAGCATGAAGCGTTGTTGAATTTTGTCAAAGGCCTTTTCTGCATCTATAGAGATAATCCTGTGGTTTTTGTCTTTGGTTCTGTTTATATGCTGGATTACATTTATTGATCTGCGTATGTTGAACCAGCCTTTCATCCCAGGGATGAAGCCCACTTGATTATGGTGTATAAGCTTTTTGATGTGCTGCTGGATTCGATTTGCCAGTATTTTATTGAGGATTTTTGCATCAATGTTCATCAAGGATATTGGTCTGAAATTCTCTTTTTTGGTATCAGGATGATGCTGGACTCATAAAATGTGTTAGGGAGGATTCCCTCTTTTTCTATTGATTGGAATAGTTTCAGAAGGAATGGTACCAGTTCCTCCTTGTACCTCTGGTAGAATTCGGCTGTGAATCCATCAGGTCCTAGACTCTTTTTGGTTGGTAAGCTATTGATTATTGCCACAATTTCAGAGCCTGTTATTGGTCTATTCAGAGATTCAACTTTTTCCTGGTTTAGTCTTGGGAGGGTGTATGTTTTGAGGAATTTGTCCATTCCTTTTAGATTTTCTAGTTTATTTGCGTGGAGGTATTTGTAGTATTTTCTGATGGTAGATTGTATTTCTGTGGGATCGGTGGTGATATCCCCTTTTTCATTTTTTATTGCGTCTATTTGATTCTTCTCTCGTTTCTTCTTTATTAGTCTTGCTAGCAGTCTATCAATTTTGTTGATCTTTTCAAAAAACCAGCCCCTGGGTTCATTAATTTTTTGAAGGCTTTTTTGTGTCTCTATTTCCTTCAGTTCTGCTCTGATTTTAGTTATTTCTTGCCTTCTGCTAGCTTTTGAATGTGTTTGCCCTTGCTTTTCTAGTTCTTTTAATTGTGATGTTAGGGTGTCAATTTTGGATCTTTCCTGCTTTGTCTTGTGGGCATTTAGTGCTATAAATTTCCCTCTACACACTGCGTTGAATGTGTCCCAGAGATTTCTGGTATGTTGTGTCTTTGTTCTCGTTGGTTTCAAAGAACATCTTTATTTCTGCCTTCATTGTGTTATGTACCCAGTAGTCATTCAGGAGCAGGTTGTTCGGTTTCCATGTAGTTGAACGGTTTTGAGTGAGTTTCTTAATCCTGAGTTCTAGTTTGATTGCACTGTGGTCTGAGAGACAGTTTGTTATAATTTCTGTTCTTTTACATTTGCTGAGGAGAGCTTTACTTCCAACTATGTGGTCAATTTTGTAATAGGTGTGGTGTGGTGCTGAAAAAAATGTATATTCTGTTGAGCTGGGGTGGAGAGTTCTGTAGATGTCTATTAGGTCCACTTGGTGAAGAGCTGAGTTCAATTCCTGGGTATCCTTGTTGATTTTCTGTCTCATTGTTCTGTCTAATGTTGACAGTGGGGTGTTAAAATCTCCCATTATTATTGTGTGGGAGTTTAAGTCTCTTTGTAGGTCACTCAGGACTTGCTTTATGAATCTGGGTGCTCCTGTGTTGGGTGCATATATATTTAGGATAGTTAGCTCTTCTTGTTGAATTGATCCCTTTGCCATTATGGTGAATTATGTTGAATTGATCCCTTTGCCTTCTTTGTCTCTTTTGATCTTTGTTGGTTTAAAGTCTATTTTATCAGAGACTAGGATTGCAACCCCTGCCTTTTTTTGTTTTCATTTGCTTGGTAGATCTTCCTCCATTCCTTTATTTTGAGTCTATGTGTGTCTCTGCATGTGAGATGGGTTTCCTGAATACAGCACACTGATGGGTCTTGACTCCTTATCCAATTTGCCAGTCTGTGTCTTTTAATTGGAGCATTTAGCCCATTTACATTTAAAGTTAATATTGTTATTTGTGAATTTGATCCTGTCATTATGATGTTAGTTGGTTATTTTGCTCGTTAGTTGATGCAGTTTCTTCCTAGCCTTGATGGTCTTTATAATTTGGCATGTTTTTGCAGGGGCTGGTACCGGTCGTTCCTTTCCATGTTTAGTGCTTCCTTCAGGAGCTCTTTTAGGGCAGGCCTGGTGGTGACAAAATCACTCAGCATTTGTTTGTCTGTAAAGTATTTTATTTCTCCTTCACTTATGAAGCTTAGTTTGGCTGGATATGAAATTCTGGGTTGAAAATTCTTTTCTTTAAGAATGTTGAATATCGGCCCCCACTCTCTTCTGGCTTGTAGAGTTTCTGCCGAGAGATCAGCTGTTAGTCTGATGGGCATCCCTTTGTGGGTAACCCGACCTTTCTCTCTGGCTGCCCTTAATACTTTTTCCTTCATTTCAACTTTGGTGAATCTGACAATTACGTGTCTTGGGGTTGCTCTTCTCGAGGAGTATCTTTGTGGCGTTCTCTGTATTTCCTGAATCTGAATGTTGGCCTGCCTTGCTAGATTGGGGAAATTCTCCTGGATAATATCCTGCAGAATGTTTTCCAACTTGGTTCCATTCTCCCCGTCACTTTCAGGTACACTAGTCAGACGTAGGTTTGGTCTTTTCACATAATCCCATATTTCTTGGAGGCTTTGTTCGTTTCTTTTTTTTCTTTTTTCTCTAAACTTCCCTTCTTGCTTCATTGCATTCATTTCATCTTCCATCACTGATACCCTTTCTTCCAGTTGATCGCATCGGCTACTGGGGCTTCTGCAATCTTCACGTAGTTCTCAAAACTTGGCTTTGAGCTCCATCAGCTCCTTTAAGCCCGTCTCTGCATTGGTTATCTTAGTTATACATTTATCTATTTTTTTTTCAAAGTTTTTAACTTCTTTGCCATTGGTTTGAATTTCCTCCCATAGCTCGAAGTAGTTTGATTGTCTGAAGGCTTCTTCTCTCAACTCGTCAAAGTCATTCTCTGTCCAGCTTTGTTCCATTGCTAGTGAGGAACTGCGTTCCTTTGGAGGAGGAGAGGTGCTCTGCTTTTTAGAGTTTCCAGTTTTTCTGCTCTGTTTTCTCCCCATCTTTGTAGGTTTTTCTACTTTCGGTCTTTGATGATGGTGATGTACAGATGGGTTTTTGGTGTGGGTGTTCTTTCTCTTTGTTAGTTTTCCTTCTACCAGACAGGACCCTCAGCTGCAGGTCTGTTGGAGTTTGCTAGAGGTCCACTCCAGACCCTGTTTGGCTGGGTGTCAGCAGCGGTGGCTGCAGAACAGTGGATTTTCGTGAGACTGCAAATTCAGCTGTCTGATCGTTCCTCTGGAAGTTTTGTCTCAGAGGAATACCTGGCCGAGTGAGGTGTCAGTCTGTCCCTACTGGGGGGTGCCTCCCAGGTAGGCTGCTCGGGGGTCAGGGACCCACTTTAGGAGGCAGTCTGCCCATTCTCAGATCTCCAGCTGCATGTTGGGAGAACCACTACTCTCTTCAAAGCTGTCAGACAGGGACATTTAAGTCTGCAGAGGTTCCTGCTGACTTTTTGTTTGTCTGTGCCCTGCCCTCAGAGATGCAGCCTACAGAGGCAGGCAGGCCTCCTTGAGCTGTGGTGGGCTCCACCCAGTTCGAGCTTCCTGGCTGCTTTGTTTACCTAAGCAAGCCTGGGCAATGGTGGGCGCCCCTCCCCCAGCATCGCTGCCGCTTTGCAGTTTCATCTCAGACTGCTGTGCTAGCAATCAGCGAGACTCCTTGGGCATAGGACCCTCCGAGCCAGGTGCGGGACACAATCTCCTGGTGTGTGGTTTTCCAAGCCCATTGGAAAAGTGCAGTATTAGGGTGGGACTGACCTGATTTTCCAGGTGCCGTCTGTCACCCCTTTCTTTGACTAGGAAAGGGAACTCCCTGACCCCTTGTGCTTCCCGAGTGAGGCAATACCTCACCCTGCTTTGGCTCATGCACGTTGCACTGCACTGACTGTCCTGCACCCACTGTTTGGCACTCCCTAGTGAGATGAACCCGGTACCTCAGATGGAAATGCAGAAATCACCCATCTTCTGCGTCGCTCATGCTGGGAGCTGTAGACCTGAGCTGTTCCTATTTGGCCATCTTGGCTCTATCCCTGACACAGGTTTCTACTTCACGTTTTTTTCCCCTCCAACTCATGTAAAGGAGAGCTGCAGAAAAGTGTTTTATTCCCTCAGAATCATTTAAAAATGAAACTAGAGCTTAAATATATTAAAATATTTTGGTTTATTCTGCTATAAAATTAATCCTTTTTATGGTCCGTTGTTTCACAGTATCTTGGCATAAGGATATATTGTGTATTTTTAAAAATATAATTATTTAAAGCTTGATTTATCTTTTTGGCTCCATTATTTGAACCCATAGAATAATTCACGTGGGTTACCTGCCAAATTCATGTAATCCTCAGAGAGCAATGAAGGTTTTTTTTTTTTTTTTAATTTTAGAGTATGGAGTCACTTGTTTAGTATCTTTTTCAGCAATTAAGATTTTCACCTCATCATGCCAGCTAGCAGACATTAGCAGTGAAATTTTAAAAGGATGTTTGATTTTTTAGTCATTTATATTTCTTTGAGAGTAAAATTTAAATTTTTTTTCTAGAATATTTTACAGCATTTGAGATATTGGCAGAAGTCATTACATGAGAAGATAAATTCAGCCTGACTTTGAGATAGTACCTATATAACTAAAGCAAATTGGCGAATTATATATCATTTCTCAGTAATTGGGAGATTGTGCAAATAATTGAATATAATAATTCAGTTTGACATGTTTTTTTTCCTTTTATATATCGAGATAAACCTTGTGGATAGTTGCAAATTCTTATGTAAATTTATCATATTCATTGATATTTTGAAAAAACAGTATTTTTTTTAGAGGCTGTAACGTGAATGACATGAGAAAGAGACCACACATATAATTTCTAATGTATAATCTTGGGAATAATCTTTCTTTAATAATTACAAAATCCTTACATTTCTTTTCTTAGAGGTCACTAGTTGTATATACATTTTCTCTTTTCAAATTTTAAATTATTTTTAAATTTTTGGTAATCAGGATATCTATATTGTTTAGCAATTATGGAAGTCAAAGGCCTCTATCAGTTTATAAGAAAAAAAACAGTATCCAGCTTTCACTGACTCATGTTTAATGATTAACATCACCAATAAATAAGGGATTTTTTCATAGTAGGTATTTTCAATATGTAGAAGAAGCCATGTTCTGTGTACCTGAGTAGAAAATTCTTTTTACCACACCAAGATAGAAACAGTCCAATTACACAATGTTTACAGTTTTTGTATTCATATCATAGAAGGGTACTGCAGTGAAGACCATTTGACTTCTTGAATACTTTAGGGTTTTAGTAATGCCAATTTTAGTAGTACTAATACAGTCTCTTTCTATGCTGTGGTATTGCCTGAAAGAGTAAAAATACATTTGATGATGTTGTTAAAGGTGACCTATCCTGTTCTAACATGTCGACATTTCCATTTTATTGCACTTTACTTGTCTGGTGAGGATAACTTTAATATGCTCTTAAAACAGTAGAAAAATTACCTAAAGGAAAAAAGTGTTCACAATGAGGGATAAGAGATCATTTAATTTACTATTTTTATACTATTAGAAAACAATTGTTTGAATAAATGTTACTGTTTATTTGCATTACCAAACTATAAATGAATTCTGTACGTAGCTTTCGGTCTCACAATCAAGGGCATAGAAATGTAAAATCTTTAAAATTCTGATAGAAAGGAGACAAGTTGGCTCCCCATTGTGTTTTATAAAAGTCCCAGGATTCATGTTATTGGGTCTGACTGGTTTAATTTGGAGAGTGTGTGTATCCGAATCCATCTGGAGTGCCATGAAGATGACATGTACTAATTGCCCTAACTCAATCAAGGCTTATCCCTGAATGGGTGTGAGACCAATTTCCCATGGCTAGGAAATTCGGGGTACTGTTTGGAAAACATAACAAATTCAGGGGCAGAAAATAACAAATATTCATGGAACTCATGGTCACTGAGACTATCTATGGGTTGAGAGGGCCTTAGCTTAAAGTTTTATGCTTTTGAACATTAGCATTCACTCTCTCCCCCTTACTTTTAGGATCTTTTTATTCATAATACTACATCCAGCCAGTGTACTGGAAAAAATGAAATTGAACACTTTAACTGGAACAGTATCTAATACAATTCTTTTGGACATTCCCCACCCCAGGTCTGTTGGCAGAGGGGCATTTTCACTGAGAAAACTGTTTTATGCTTTCTCCTTTTAATGTTCCTCCCCTCACTAAATAACATCCCTTACTCTCTCCCTAAGGTATTTTTGTTTCACTAAATAGATACTTCTGGCTTAATCGTGTAGAATGCTTTTGACTATACATAACAGAAAACCAAGCTAACCAGTAGCATTAACTAAAAGGATGCTTGTTTACTTAATATTACTTCCAAAGTGGTCCCTGTGATGGTTTGGCCTTGAAATTGAATCATCAAGGACCGACCTTCTTTTCAAAATCTTTGGTAGGTAGTTGGCTGCTGTTTCATTGTTGTTTTTTTAAAATCTCTGGTTAAGATGGCTTTCAGATATCTTGACCTCAGGTCTTGACGTAACAACACTCAAAGATAGAATATAGCGAATTGAATAAATGGTTTTCGGAAGTCTTCAAGCACTCTCCTTATATATTATTAGCTAGAACTAGGTCACATAATATTTCCTAGCTACAAGACAGGCTGGTAAATGCATGTCTGAATTTTTCAGTTTCTCTGGTAGGGGCTGCATCACATAGAATATTTTGAGAATAGATGTATGGCCAGTGTTTCCCAAAACTGTTTAAAGTAAATAAGAGATAGCTCCCTTTGTTTTATATAAAGGCATGTAAGTAAAAGGTTGGTCTCATACTGACAACTTTGAGTTGAGATCCATTTCTCTGGTTTAGTTCTTGAGCTTTTCAGTGGTTCTGAATTTTTAGGACAGTGTCATTTTAGTCAAATATTTCATATAACAGAACTGGTTATACTAAACTTGTTACACTGTCGTGCTTCTTCAACCAGGGCACTAATGGTTCAGAAACAGGATGGGCCAAAATAAATTAATAATGTAAAATTTAAAGTAAAATTATACATATATTTATATATACACACACAAACTTAGACACCTAGATATACGTACATAAGATAACGCAAAATGGAGGGTATAAATTTCTGTGATGTAGCACAGCTGAGGAATTCTAGTAACTTGAAACAGACTTATCATATTTCTCTTTCATTTCCTATTCCCACACTTTTCTTCTTTCATAAATTCTAACAGGCATGACTGGCTATCTGTCCACTCAAGGTATGTTTTCATGAGGGCTATATGTAAGAGATGCTAGATATATTTTCACCTTAAATATTTCACCCTAAAATATTAGCCTCTCCTCTGAGTAAAATTGCTTATTGTGTTTCATACCATCTTTCTCCTTTTCTCACTTTGTGTCTGATTAATAAGATATTTATAATTGTACCAAACGTCAATAATTATGACATGAATAATTTTGTTTCACTGGTCATTTCCAGCATTAGAGGACCATTAACATACTGCGTAGCAGATTGTAGGAATATACATTATGGCAATAATGTATTTGGCAATAATGTATATGACAATAATGTACGCCTTTATGGCGTAGTCATAATTTATAATATAGTAAGGCACCCATTTAGAGTTAAGGTCTAAGGTAATCGTTTTTTTCTATCTTATGCCATCAGAATGAGAAACTTTCTGAATCCATGTTTCCAAGCTTTTAACTAGGAAAATAATTGGATATTGATGTACCAAAGATTTTCTACATGATTATGTTATCTTTGTTCAGGTTGGGCAGATTTAAATAAATACAAAAGCCAAAGTAGGGATTCTGGCATAACATAAGGAGATAGTAAGAGGACACTAAATGCAGAATGTCTAGGCAGAAAACCCGGCTCACTACCTCCAAGCTGTGTGACCCTGGACCACTGGTTCCTCAGGTTACTCTTCTATACAATGGCTGTTATGAAGGTTAAACAAAATTACCCATGTAAATCTGTAGCATAGTGCTTAAAATATGGTAAGCACTTAGTAGCTCTTAGCACTTGTCATTATAATTTGATTGGTGAATCTTATGGAAGAGATACTTAAACGTAAAGTTATATCTTGAAAAATGGAAAACAAATAAACACAGCATACCTCTCCTATGAAGGAAGTATTGTGGGTCTTTGCATGTCCACTAGCTATTACATCGTACTTACAAAAAGCTTTTGGATCATTGAATTATGTTGATTAGTACCACATTTTGAACCTATCCATACTAATCAGCCACAACTTTTATAATCTTTATGAAATTTATCTGAGATTAATTTAGAGTTGATGACCTATTGGACTTGGCATTCATATATTATCAGAACATATGGTTAGGTTGATTAATATATTAAAATACTTAGGAAATTCAGCATTCTAATTTATTACATTGTCGTATCATTACAAACTTAATGTAGTGGCTTATATTCTATCTTTCTCACTATTTCTCTATGTTTAAGTACATGTGCACACACAATGGTAAGGAACATAAGGATAACATTTAAATTATTTTAGCCAGGTGCGGTGGCTTATGCCTGTAATCCCAGCACTTTGGGAGGCTGAAGTGGGAGGATCAATTGAGCCCAGGAGGTTGAGGCTGCAGTAAGCTATAGTTGTACCACTGCATTCCAGCCTGGGTAACAGAGTGAGACCATCTCAATATAAAGGAAGAAAGGAAGGAAGAAGGGAAGGGAAAGGGAGAGGAGGGGAGGGGAGGGAAGGGGAGGAGAAGGGAGGGGGAGGGAAGGAGGGAAGAAGGGAAGGGGAAGTGGGAAAGGAAGGAAAGGAAGAAAAGGAAAGGAAAGAAGGAAATTAATTTTAGTCTTCATATGTTCTTTTATTTACAATGTGTTAGGCCCTGACCAGGTTAACTACTGATTAATTTCATGTTTATCCAGTGGCATGTTATGATTTTTTAGTTTCTCATACTTCTAGATAAGAATAATGCAATATATTATAAATGCAAAATATTAAAAATGAATGAGCTCTTAAAAATGTGAATGTTTGATTTTTTAAAAAACTGGATTGCTATCTTTAAGTCACTTGTGGTCACTAGTGAAAATACTCGTCTTGACTGAAAGGGTAAGTTACAAATTGGTGAAGGAAAGATTACTGCCCATGCCATTATGGTTTCTTATTAAGACATTTTCTATGTTTATTTTCAGTTTTAAAGAACCTTGCTATATGTATTTTGAATTTTAAAGGCCTAAGATTTTGCCTGGATCAATACACACACACACACACACACACACACACACACACACACCCCTCTGTGTCCATGGATTCCACATTCTTGAATTCAACCAACCAAGAATCAAAAATATTTGGGAAAAAAATTGAAAATAACAGTACAATGATAAAAAATAATACAAATATAAAACTACAGTGTAACAATGATTTACGTAGCATTTACAATGTATTAGGTATTGTAAGTAATCTAGAGGTGACAAAGTGTATGTGAGGATGTACATGGATATATGCAAATATCACAGCTTTTTATATAAGGGAATTGAGCATTTGTGAATTCTGGTATCCTGGAGTTGGGGCATGGTGGTCCTGGAACCACTTCCTTGGATATGAAGGGAAGACTGTATATATACATATATATATAATATTTATTTATATATGCATATATAGAGAGAAAGAGTGAGAGAGAGAAAATGAATGAATGGTTTAATACAGAAGATGAACAATAGTTTCTCAGGGAAAGTATTAAATTGTCCTTATACTGTTCTTAGTTTATAAAAAACTGCTGTTGAGACAGAAATATTAATATAAAATGGAGACGTTCTATATGCAAAGAAGAGTATAATTATTATCATATTTTGGGAGAATATTTTGTTTCTGTTACATCTAGTATGTATTCTTTAGGTTGGGTCTTTACATTTTATGTTATGATAATTTTTACAGGCTGATGATACACTGCTTTGTTGAAAGTGTCCATTTTAAACAATGATTTTTTAAAAAGTCTTGGCATTTTTAATCACTATTAAAAGGAAAGAGAAAGTATTCCACATATTATGGGAGAACAAATGAGATAGAAATTGTGTAGTGCTCACTGATGGTATAAGGTTTGTAGGGTCAAAAGTAGACAGCAACAATTAATACTGAAGTCAGCATGAACCTCAATAAATAGAGCAGGTGCAACTTATAGAGGACCTACATCACTTCATAATTAAAACTATAACCTTAAGCTTTCCTGAAACATATTCGTTTTCCATTAGGGCTGAAATATAAAATATCCTGGGAAAGAAAGTAAATTTAATCTTGTGTGTTTACTTCAATGGGAAAGTATTCTAAATGTGATGATAAAAATCAGTATAATAACAAAACAATCTCTGAGAGTTTTGAGGCTATAGTTGTGAAACCAGTAATATTAACTACAACTTATATGAAAGAGACTGATAGTGTCTGGGAACCAGATTATTGTTCAGCTAGGTAGCTAGCTTGTACGTGCATGTAATTATCTTTTGTTTATATAGAAACATGCCATGTGTGTATGTGTAACTGTGTATTCATAATTTGGACTTTAACTTGCCGGTTTAAAGACTGCCAACAGTGCATATGACTGTGCTGTGCATCCGATGCATGGTCATACTAGAGTGAATAACACAAATACCAGAGCATCTACCTGGGGGCTTTCTTTGTCAATACCAAATTTAGAGACCTGGAGTCAAAGAAAGAAAATCTTGAAAGCCATTGGGAAGCTGGAAGGCAGGAAATAATCTTGTTTGCAAAGGTGGAGACTTAGATGCTTTTTATGTTCTTTTTGATGCCTATTCTCAAAATGTTCCCCTTCAGATTGCACCACTGGGAAGGCAAATAGAACCTTCTTGACCAAAACTAAGAGTGATTTTTAACAAAATGTGTACCTCAGTGGCTTGAGTATATCTTCTGAGCTGTAATTTCCTAAGATTGCCTGTCCAATTTGAGGCCCCAAAGGAACATAAAAAGGGATTTCACAGACTATTCAGGTTAATCGTCATCTTTGCATCCTCTGTTTCAGCCCCACCTATAGCTAGTTATCAAATACTGAACACTTGCCTTAGCAGAGCAGGGCTGAGCAGGGAGCAGTGTTGGTGAACTGCTGAGACACGTTGTGTAGCAGCTGGAGGTTTTGTGAAGTGGAAGACACCAAAGTCAAACTCAAGTTCTGAGTGTATTGAGAGGAAAAGAGCCGGGAAGCAGACTCACCAGAAGGAAGAGTGCAGACACAGAGAGTGGAGAGTATACGATTCTCTTTCCTCTTTTGTGTTTTATACCATCATTACCACAGCCTATTGATAGGGATCTGCATAAAACATTATTTCTGCAGGGTTTATATTAAATATGGTTGTTGAACAAAGCTTTCTTGATTTTGCCTGTAAACCCTGTGATTTAAAAGCAGTTGCTCACACAATTCTAAAATGGATTTATTTTCATGCTCTCACAATGATACCAAAACTGTACTTTAACGGTAGATGAAAATATGTAAGTAGCTGGAGTACTCAGATTTCAGACTTAGTGACTTATTGTAGTTATGATATACACAACTGTGCTGCATATAAAATTAGTAAATGCCTACTTATGTGTTCCATGTCACAGCTGCCTTTGTTAATCAGAAATTAATAGATTCAGGTGAAAATGTTTTGATTAATGCTACATTTGCTGATAATACCTAGAACAAAGCATAGAATATTTGTAAACTCACTTTTTAATAAACTAATCCAACTACAAATCTGTTAATGAGAATTCTGATATAGCAAGCAGTGAGCTTTGGGAAAAGGTCAACCAATGTGGGAATAGATTTAAATCCTAGCTCTGACCTTCCTAATTATGTTACCTAGAGCCAGTAACTAAATCTCACCCTGCCAGTTTCTCCACTTCACAGATGTGAAAAGCTCTGTTGTGGTTTTTAGGGATAAAATAGGTAATGGACTTAAGAGCTTTGCATAGTGACTGGAACATACTGTAATTTATCCCTTCTGAGACCTACATTGGTATGGACAGTCCCCAATTTACAGTGATTCAAAATGATTTCTGACTTTATAATGCCACGAAAGTGATACACATTCAGTAGAAACCACTTTTGAAAATACTTCGAAATTGGATTTTGATCTTGTTCTGAGCTAGCGCTGTGCAGTAAGGCACTCTTGTTTTGTTGGGCGGCAAGCTGCAGCTCCCAGTCAGCCCTGCCATCACAAGGGTAAACAACCTTCAGGTCAAGTGCGCTTCCAGCTGAGTACATGTGTGGTGAGTACCCATAGCACAGTTCCGTTTTTCACTTTCAGTACAGTATTCAATAAATTACATAAGTATTGAACATTTTATTATAAAATAGGCTTTGTGTTAGATGACGCTGCCCAACTGTGGGCAAATTTAAGTGTTCTGAGCATGTTTAAGGTGGGCTAGGCTAAGCTGTGGTGTTCTGGTGGGTTAGGTGTATTAAATGCATTTTCAACTTATGGTATTTTCAACTTAGGCTGGGTTTATTGGGACCAAACCCTATTATAAGTCGAGGACTATCTGTCTTCACATTTTAACATATCTGAAATTGGATGCATCATGGTAATGGATAGTGCATCAGTTTAATTGGCAAATTATTTTCCTTACTGGTACATAAAATAATCATGTTCTGTCTTATAATCAGAGGCATCTTATCATTGTTGAAATATGGTTCATAAAATGGCTTATAAAATAATGTTCTGCCCTTTGATTAGAGGCATCTGAATATCTCATCAATATGGAAATAGGTGCTATTACTGCCCCTTACTTTACTGTGGAACTGTTATTTGGATTTGTCAGCCATTGTTTAATATTAATATTTAACATTGCCATCTGGGACTCAATGTAAACTCCTTTTGTAGTCTTCAAATTAAATTTTACACACACACACACACACACACACACACACACACACACACACACAGTAGTCCCCATTGTTCGCGGTTTCACTTTCTGAGGTTTCAGTTACCTGAGGTTAGCCATGGTCTTAAAATACTAAATGGAAAATTCCAGAAATAAACAATTCATATGTTTTAAATTGCCTGCCATCCTGACTAGTGTGATGAAATCTCATGTTGTCCTGCTTTGTCCCTCCTGAGACATTAATCATTCCTTATGATTCTTCGAGTATCTCCAAGCTGTCTATGGGTCCCATCCTTCCGTCACTTAGTGGCCATCTCCATTATCTGATGAACTGTCAAGGTATTGCAGTGCTTGTGTTCAAGGAACCCTTATTTGACTTAATAATGGCCCCAAAGTACAAGAATAGTGATGCTGGCACATTGTTATAATTTTTCTATCTTATCACTTGTTATTGTTGTTAATCTCTTAATGTGCCTAATTTATAAATTAACCTTTATCATAGGTATATATGTATAGGAAAAACACCATGGTGTATATAGGATTCAATTCTACCTGCAGTTTTGGCATTCGCTGGGAGTCCTGGAACACAGTCCCTGTGAATCGAGGGGGAATGCCTGTGTATATATAATTAATAAAAGAGACCTCTAGCAAATATCAAACAAATATAAAAGTACTAAACTTTTGGAAACTGAGCAAGTTAATAATTTTTATGATTTAGTTAAATATATTTTCATACCTCATCAAATTTCCTATAAAACAATTGATTTCTGTATAATACTTAGGAGTTTTTAAAAAGTAAGAGCAGGCTGGGCACAGTGGCTCATGCCTATAATCCCATCCAGCATTTTGGGAGGCAGAGGTGTGAGGGTCACTTGAGCCTAGGAGTTTGAGACCAGCCTAGGCAACATAGAGAGACCGCTGTCACTACACAGATTAAAAAAAAAAAAAAAAAAAAAAAGGCCAAGCGTGGTGGCATGTGCCTATCGTCCTAGCTACTTGGGAGGCTGAAGCAGGAAGATTGCTCGTGTCCACGAGTGTGAGACTTCTGTGAGCTGTGGATCGGCAACAGAGTGAAATCCTGTCTCAAAAATTTAAAATAAAGCAAAACAAAAACACAGGCAAGAGCACAGTATGACATTGATAACTGAACCTTTTAGTATATGTTACGTGTTTTAAAACTGAAATTCTATGATTTCTTATCTAAGGTAAATTGATTTTGGTTGCTGCGTGGTATGAATGTGTGCAATTTATATGTGTAGTATAAAAAAGTATTTTAAAATAGACACTTATTTTTTGGATAAGAAACAAAAGCAAAGCTAACTTAATAATACTGTTTTTTCTGTGGCCGTGTCAAATTATGTGATGAGGGAGACTTGTGTCGGAGTGCAGCGGTGAAAAATCAGAATCAGAACTTGACAGGTTGAGAGTCACAGGAAATGAAACAGAAGGCTGAGCGACTCTTTACTCAGAACAAATCTGTCAGGTTAACTGAAAGTCTGGGGATGGGAACAAAGACAAATTTATTGCCCTTTCATGGTAAATGTCTGCAAACCTAGGCATGAGAGAGCCTTTGATGCCCTGGTGTGCCTTTCAGCAGATTTGTAAATTCAGTAGATATGTGAAATAAAAATCAGCAGTTGCCTTGCCTTATATTTTGATAGATAAATTGCTTAAGGATTTAAAATCCTTGCACAGTACGGATAATAGATACTGGATTAGAATTAAGGGATTTATTTAGTCTCCTTTTCCCAGAAAATCAAGATTACTTCATGTCAAAACAGTGTTGTCAGAAAATGTAAACAGCAAAAGGCTTTACCTGAAACTTCATTTGGAAATGAAGACTCTCATTTTCAAAATATAGTATCATTATAAGATATGATATTGTACCTTTATTTCTGAAAGTAAGCACCTTTACACAAAGCTAAACACCTTAAATTATACTTATAAAATATTACTTCGTGAAAGAAGCAATGCTCAAATATGTGATTTATATTTCTATTCTTTGACTATTTTAATTTTACACTAATTATATTATGAAATTAAAAATGCATTACTATGATATATTTGACATACATCATAGTATTTGAAAAAGGTCACTATTTCAACAGAAAGATCACTTTTAGAGCAGTTGACACTCCCCCTACTCCATAAGATACTATAAACAACAAAAAATAATAGATCAATGTATAGCACATTATTATAAATACAACATTATTCAAGTCATTATATGTTTCTTAATACGAGCAATGAGCCTATTTCTCTGTTTGATGTTGTCTGTTGCACTTTTTGATTGCATAGGTAACAAGTTTATTTTACAACTGGTCTGTTTTTAAAATAGATAATTCTGATCTCGGCTACATTTAAAAACATTACTAAATAGATCCCAGAAATGTTTTTTGAAAAGAAAACCCTTTTTGGGGTGTCTGTGTGTCTCTTTCATTGCACTGAATAGACAGCTACCTAATCAGCTTATTAGTTTGCATATGCCTCATATAATACATGCTAAATTGCCGATTTCAATCTTTATCAGTGGAATGGGGACGTATCTATACTTTGAGGAACTGTGGGGAAAATAAAGACGTTGAGAATAAATTTTTAATTTATTAATGATGATTCTAAAAATGTGCATTATTTTTAGTTTTTGCCTTGAATTTCTGTAAAGTTTTAAGGAACCATACCTATTTTTAACAAAAGATTTTTTTCCTGGTTTTTACTTGAGTCATATGACTTTAACTGAAGGCACAAGGTATCCTGGAGACGAGGAGGGATTTTGAATTGGCAGAACTTACTAAACTCCCACCTTTTTTTTTAACCCTAAATTATTCTCTTATTTTTGATGCAGAGTTTGTTTTAGTTATATCAAGTGATTTTTGTGTTAAATGAAATACCCTCTGGAATGTTACTCAGTACT